>NC_135783.1:115278946-116478946 GCF_051106095.1 Pogona vitticeps | reverse complement strand
TGGTGTTGGTCTTTGTGCTCTCTTGGACAACTTTTATGATTTGGGTTGAATCCCATCAACACCTTCCTAACTGGGCAGCAGGGCTCCCTTTTAAGGCTCAGGGAAAATTTGCCGAATTCCTTCACAAATCCTTCTGCCTCCTTTCCCCAGTATTATTTGTCTATTCAGGGGTAACAGCACCTCTGAGCTATCTGATGAGAGAGAAAGACAAGGAACAGCATAAACAACAATCATGAGTTGTGGATGGGGGGGGGGAGGGGGGCAGCTGCAAATGTCTTTGCCCCGACTGAAAGATCTCAGGTGGAAACCCATGGCAGGCTGGGGGGTAAAGTCACTCCTTTGTGAAATGGCGATGCATCGAGTCTTAAACAAAGAGAAAGGATGGCAACTAACTGTCCATCAAAGGAACATCAGGATCTTTCTTGAACGCCTCAAAAATGTCAGGAGGATTCCGCGAACTGTAACACCAAAATAATAATAACAAAACAATAACAATAACAAATCAATAACAACAACAATCATATTAATAATGATACTACTACACCTACTGCTACTGCTACTGCTACTGCTACTGCTACTGCTACTGCTACTACTACTACTACTACTACTACTACTACTACTACTACTACTACTACTACTACTACTAATAATAATAATAATAATAATAATAATAATAATAATAATAATAATAATAATAATAATAATAATAATAATAATAATAATAATAATAATTTTTAAAAAGCAAAACCAGGGGGGACCCAGTAATTCCAAGCTCTTACCTGTCTCCACTCAAAACCTTGCAGGAACTGACATCTTTCAGTATGCACCTAGGTCCCAGCATTCTGCAGTCTACCATCTCCTTATTTTATTTATTTATTTATTTATTTATTTATTTATTTATTCATTCATTCATTCATTCATTCATTCATTCATTCATTCATTCATTCATTCATTCATACATACATTCATTCATTTTCAAACCAACATTCCCCTTTTCCCTTTTCTCCCCCTACTCATTTGATTCTCCTAACCTTTAATATATTCCATTCATCAAAAAACTCCGTTTTATGACTGTGGGATACTATGCTTCTTCCATTGTTTAAAACACCAGGAAATGGGTCAATAATGCTGCACAATATTGTCCCCATGCTGCCAGCAGGAAAAAGAATGCCAAGCTTTACATAGCAAAGGGCAACCTGAATGCTGACAATACCAATCGCAGCAGTGAAGATGGTCAACAGGATAACCTCTTGTGCTCACTACCATTCACAAAATGACACCAAGCAAAGGAGACGCTCAGAAGCTGATTCCTTTTTTCATCAGTAAGCCACTTCTAACCCAAACACAAAGCAATTGTCAGGGCTGCTTTTCAACAACTGTGAAATCAAGGAGAGAAAAAAGACAAAAAAGGAAAAGATCGAAGATGGAGGCACAGAAGGCAGGCAGACAGTAAACAGCAATCAAAAATGGAGGACACCAGAAACTCAGAAGAGAATAATCCCACAACAAACAACTTGAGCAAAGAGCACATTTCACTGGATTCCAGGCTATTTTAAAATTGCCAGACACAACCCAGACATTCCAACTGGTTGCTGAAAGTTCCTGCAAGACCATTGGATAAAAACAATGCTCAGGAGTTTGATAGAAAACAACAAAGGATACAAGAGGGAACACGAAAAAACTTTTTGTGGAACCCCTTTCATTAACCCAAAATCATTTGTAATCAATGGCTTTCTTTCAGCACTTGCGAAATACATTTAAAATGAAAGGCCTATCCCTATACATATATTATAAGAATAATTTTAACAGAGCAACAAGTAGATGTGAAAATAAAGACAGAATTGAACAAGGATAGAATGTCTATTAAAACAAGTTGTGGACAAATGATTTCACCGACCACATGTGGCTGCCTGTACATACACACAGAATCACAGCTGGCATAAGAGAAATCTCCTTGGGGAGAGAATTCATATGATGAGGTGCCACCACCAATAAAGCCCACCTCCCATCACCATTACCATCTCCTTATGAGTAACAGGACAGATTGCTGGTATAGGGGAAGGGATAATGCCCCAATGATTTTGGACACAGATGTATTAGCCCTGCATAATTAGATCTTGATCTGATGTTAGGGTTTCTATCTTGGCATTTCCACAGCTCCTAGCACCTGATCCCGAGACTTTTTGGCGTCCCTCCTTTGGTTTCTGTGGCCCGCTCTGTGTTTACAAGCAGGTCTGTGCTCTCGAGTGACATTACTGAAATAACATCTCAGGTAGGCTTAAGGGTGCACCTATATTTACTGCTTTTTAAAATCTTGCAGTTTGTTTGTTGAGAATTATGGCAGGCCTTAATGAGGAAGAAGGAAGTTTCCAGAGCCAATCATGGAATGTCACAGGTAAATGGCTGATTCTGAATTTAAAGAATGTTACAGCATTTTCATTTTCCCATGTTTAAAGTGGCATTACACAATGATCTCTCCACTGCAACAAATAACATCCTTATTCAAATGCAGTTTCCATGTCAGTGAGCCGAAAGTCAGGCACAGCATTTCCACTTTAACACAAGGAAGAATCTCCCCATGGGATTGAAACTCTGCCCTCACTAAATAAATGAAAACGACAGAAATAAATGTCTTCAGTAAAGCACAGAAAACAGTACAGTTTTTTTGCGTGAAGTGGCACCTGCTATTCAGGAAGTAGAAGAAACAGTTCCAAGAATCCAGAAGAAATAAGGAGAGTTTCTAGGCCCCGTTCTATTCAAATACATATTTCATTAGTTTCTCTTAACCTGCTGAAGGAGGCACCCTTTAAATGTAATTTGTGAGAAGCAGGAACTGCTCCCAGAACACAGCTGTGCGAAGGGGTAAATCTTAATCTTGAGGAGAGTGACTGTGTTCTGCGTGCCTAGTACGGTCGTTCCCAAACCTGTAATGCATTATACCCCATTTCTGAGGAAACTTCACACCTTCCCCACCTTTTCTGAATCATCATTCGACCCACTTTTAGCAAAACATTCAATAAATTGCTCAAAATAAAAAGAAAATATATACAAATATTTTAAAAACACTTTAAATAAAAAATAAGCATTAGTAGTTTTCCTTCCGAATTCCTGAATTCTTTAAATTATTAGATTCAGTGATCCATGGGGTCCCTTTCAGCTCTGCAGCTTTAAGATTAGGATTACTGTATATCTATCACATAAATGTGCCAAAACTGATAAAAATGTATATATTTTCTTTATGAAAACCTTATAATTGTGCTCACCTATTCCCTGGAACTCTTCATGCAGAAACCCTTAGGAAAGAAAAACACACACACAAACAAATAAACCAATGATAGAATCTCCTGAACATGCTCCTAATATCTTGTAAGGATCCTGCCTTAGGGTTTTCCCTACCATTAGGTAGGGAGAGGCAGACACCACAGGCAGCAGGTGCTGAAGAAGGGGGTAAGCAGAAGGCATGGCCCATAACAGTTTTTTTTTTGTATTGAGGCAATACAACACACGCCCACCTCACCCCATGCACACTTTCCTAAGCCAGTCAATTTATTCTGGTACCTGTGGCAAAAAGCATCACAAGAAGGTTTCCCCTTTCATGTCAGTAAAAATACTACAGTAATAAATCCATTATGCATTCAGCAATGAGCTGCTCTTTATTGACACCTCTTTATTGACAGCTGAAGGTAGCCAGCTCAGTTTGCCGAACAGTAGGGCAAACCTCAGGCTTCATCTTTTCCAGATGTTCCTGTCCTCCTAAACTGATGCCCAGTTTCTCTTCAACTTTCTCTCTTTCTCTCAATCTGGGCTCTCTAAGGCTTTACTGAGTGAAGAACTCACCGTGTCTTATACTCCCTTCCAACCCATGTCAACATTTTATATCAGTTTAGGGCCACTGCATGCCACAAACCCTGTTTTGTGGCTAATGTACAGAAGCACTCAAGTGTGTCGTGAAACACAGCAGGCACGGTCACTAATAATACGCCCCCCCCATGTTGCCAACCACCACCACCCATACCTGCAGCAAACAAAAATGCTGGTTATAAGCTGTTTTGTGCCACTGGGAAACTGGTAACACTCAAAACGGAGCTTGCGGCACACCTGAAAACAAGCCTTTTCAGCATTACCCCCCACCCTACGAAGAAGGACCCTTAGACAAATCTCTCCCACACAGTGAATTGAATTAGACTGCAGCTAATCAGCCTGGCCTGAAATAAACCACCCAACTGAGCTTTGCAGCTAATAAAGTCCACTGCTGAGACAATAAATTTTGAGAACCGCAGGTATAAAGAATTCCTTCTTGCCCGGAAGATTAATTGTTACTTTCTGAGTAAATAGCTGCATTTACTTTTTTTCCTAGCAGAAACAACAGGAGGCTTTGGTCTTGTGAATGCAAATAGTACCCGGGTCCCCCTGGCAGCTGGGTGTGTCCTAAACGCTTACTCTGGTCTTTCACTACTTTAAATGGACGTTTGGGGAAACTGCCACCTGCGCCTGGGGAGGCGAGAGAGCCGGTTCTCAGAGACCTTGGCCCGATCCTGTGCGTATTTTCTCAGCGAGATGCCCCTCCCACCCCCGCCTCGCTTTTCCAGCCATCCGTATGATGAAGGGCTAGAGCGCCATCTAGTGAAAAGGAGAGGGCGGCTGTATATACATCCGTGGAGGGTTCTCTTTTTTTGCAGAAGGGTGTAATGAATCTAGTTCACCCTGTGGAAAATTACTGATGCCTCCCTTTCAAGGTAAAAAAAAAAAGTAGCTTGGAAGACTGGTGGTGATGAAAGCTAAAGAGTCATGTTCGCTTTGTGTTCTGTTTGAATTGCGCCTTCCGTTTCCTGCAGGGCTGGCAACCCATCTCTGCCACACTGACATGGCCATTTTAGTGGATGGAAAATTGGATATTAATTAACAAATTTCTATTGACTCTCCAGCAGGAGTGGTAACTCTGGCACAGTAGTAACACTGAGCTGGGAGCAAGGCACATAAATAGGTATGTTTAGTTGTTCAGAGGTGAAGCCTAGATATAAAACAAAATCAGACTTTTAGAAGTGATTAAATTTATTCATTAGAGTACAGGTAAAGTGCACAGGGTCAGTGCTGGCCCCACACAGAAGCTGTGGGGTAAGAAACAGCTTTAGGATACCTCTTTTCCTGATGTCACTTTCATGAGCTACTATGCCCTCCTTGTTTCTGTCTCTACTGAAAGCAAGCCTCTGAAACCCGCAAGATACATGGCTGGCCGGCCCTTCTATGAGGTAGAATGCCACAGTTACCTCAGGCTGCAAATGCTGTGGTGGGTCCTACTGCTAAGTTGGCAAGAGGTCCTTTCTATGTGTCCCCATGTGGGGATCCAAAACTAGCCCAGTGCTCTCAGTTCAGTTGATACCCTGGAGAACAGAAACAAAATTCAAAATGATCTTGATAGGCGGGAACACTGGGTTGAAAACAACAGATTGAAATTCATCAGGGATAAGTGCCAAGTACTGCACCTCAGAAAAATAAACCAAATGCACAGTTACAAGATGGGGGATATCTGGTTCAACAATACTGCAAGCAAGAAGGATCTTGGAATTGTCGTAGATCACAAGCTGAATATGAGCCAACAATGTGATGTGTCTACAAAAAAGGCGAATGCTATTTTAGGCTTCATTAACCGAAGTATTATTTCCAAATCCCACAAGATGCTAGTTCCCTTCTATTCAGCACTGGTTAGGCCTCATATTGAGTATTGTGTCCAGTTCTGGGCACCACACTTCAAGAAGGATTCTGACAAATTAGAACAAGTTCAGAGGAGGGCAAAAAGGAGGCTGGAAACCAAGCTTTATGAGGAAAGACTGAAATAATTGGGCATGTTTAGCCTTGAGAAAAGAAGACTGAGGGAAGACCTGACAGCACTTTTCAAATACTTGAAAGGTAGTTATACAGAGGAGGGGCAGGATCTGTTCTTGATCATCCCAGAGTGCAGGACACATAACAATGGGCTCAAGTTATAGGATGCCACATTTCTATTGAATATCAGGAAAAGCATCCTAACCATTAGAGCAGTAAGACAGTGGAACCAATTACTCGAGGGGTGGTGAGTGTTCCAACACTGGAGGCATTCAAGAGAAATGTTGACAACCACCTGGCAGATATCCTTTGATCTGCATTCCTGTATCAAGCAGGGGGTTGGACTTGATGGTCTTATAGGCCCCTTCCAACTTCACTATTCTATGGTTCTACAACATCAGATTGAATATAATGCATATAAATAACTGTCTTCCCTATGGATGTCCTTCTTCCACTGACAGTTTTACAAAAATAATTTTTTTAGCATGCTTAATCCTGTTCATGTTGCTTGGCCTATTAAGGAAGGCATATGCTGAAGAAATCTCATAGCTCTATAGTAACTGAACATCAAAGTGAGGAAAAAAAACTCCCTGTGGCTTTAGCTGGAGGCCCTCAATGTTGGTGTGTAAGGAGCCAATGAGTCTTGGAGGCGATCAAACCTTGATGCCCTAAAATGAATGAAAAATATGTGAGGATTTGTCGGGGTGGGCAATCCCTACCAGATCAGAGTCCCGAATAGCGAACATTCTCTGACCTCTCCTAGAGGACAAAAAATTGAGACGACTGGCCTGCATATGCCCAGTCCTGAATATGTATTGAACATCCTCTTTTTTTTAATTTAAGGGTGGGAGATGCAAATGCAAATTCCATGGCTCTTACATTAACACAATTTCTCTCCTTGCAACTGTCTGAATAATTTAGGCACAGTTCAAAGACAGCAAGCTTAAGCATGCTTATTTGAAAGTAAGGCCCAAGTTAATGAAAGATGGGTTGGGTTGGGGTGTTTGTTTTGTTTTGTTTCTTTATTAGCAGCCACAAACGGGACCTTGGATCAAATATACAATGTTGATCCTTTTCTCCTGCACCATTTTTTTCTGCTCGAGATAGCACCCCTCCACAAAAGCTGTCTGCACACTCGAGAAAACATATGTTTCTCTTAAAATGGAAATAAGAAATGGAGTCACGGTTCCTCTGCGTTTTACTTTTTATTTTTATTTTATTGGCACTCAAACCTATTAAATTCAGTCAGATTATTTCTGAGCCAATGCATAGAATTGCAGTTTGGACCTATCATTTCAGCTCTGTCTACTGAAGTAACGTATTATTTCACAGTTGTTAACACTAAACACACACACATACAAAAGCAAGAGTTTAGCTCCATTATAAACATAAATACACTAGAGATTTCTTTTTTCCTTCTGTGTATGATGATGTATTACTTTTTGAAGTGCTAAAAGGACTTTTAGAGTAAATGGCTTGCATTCAGGAGTGTTATTTCTTACCATCTTGCCATAAAGAGAGTCAATGCACCATTATGATCTGTAAAGAGAGGTTCAGGTGCTCCTTCCTAGAAGACTGGCAGATGAACCAATTTTTCATAAGATTATTCCTTTGTTTTGAGTGAATATCAAATTGTTTCCTTACGGCCATTTATTTCAACTTAAGCATCACCTCCAGTTGGACAGAAGAGGCTCCTGTTTCACAATGCGCTTTGCAACTTGTTTGTAGCTGTAACTGATATATCGGTGTGAATTGAGTGCTTTAAGCCTGATGTTTAGTATAGTAAATCACATTAGAGTGGGCCCATTGAATCCATGGCAATTTGGTGAGTCAACTCTGCAGATGCCAATGATTCAAACTGGCCTACTGTAGTTTAGACTTCCTACACTAGCAAACAAATTACAATATTAAACCAATCAATTGTGCTTTAAAGTATTATCCACCCGTGCCCTGTACTTATGCAAGGAAGATTTTTATCCCTTGCCTTTCCTTCCTGTTGTGAGTGCTGAACAGATGTAGTAATTTTTTGGCTTTGCTTGGGAAACCTATTTGCTTCAATTCTCCTCCTCCCAATGTCATCAGAATACCTTGTGACACAAAAGAGGGTCATTTAATGAAATATTCACCTAACTATCACTATCATGAAGGGCAGCAATTCAATGTCCACTAATTTAAGAAACTCTGGCTAGAGATGATTATTTCTAACAAAAATGCAAAATCGCAGACTAAATTGGGTGGAGAGGTGGGCAAAGTAATGTGAGCATTCAATACAGGCAGAGTTTGGGATTCCTGTAATTTTTTCACTTGCCATTTATAATGGGTTATCATTAGAGATGGGGACTGTCGTGCACCCCCAGTGACTCCTGTGCGTTTTGCCCCTCACCCAGGTTCACCTTCGGGCATGACTTGTTCTTTACCCCTTTTTCGCTGCCACCAGAGGATATTATTCTCACATATAAGTTAAATAAATAAAGAAATAATAAATAAATAAATATATCAATTATGAGTCTCAGACTCTTGCTGCTAGATAAAACAAGGTTTATTTAAGGATAAAAAAGTGAAACACATAAGGAAAATCATGGATGTTCTGTTATCATTCATTCATTAACCGTGGATTTGATTACTTATAAGCTTGCTTGTACTCATTTACTTTAATCAAATCTCAATATTTTCTGACTGTCAATGTTTTTCTAATTCCTTTTAACTCTTTAATATTTTTTATCTAACCAACTGTGCAATATCTAGTCCAGGGGTCTCAAGCTCAATTTACCTGGGGGCCGCTGGAGGAAGAGTCTGGGTGAGACTGGGCTGCATCAGATTTTCTGCCAAGCGGAGCAAGAGCCCGAGGAAGCCGCCCAGGAGGACAGGCTGGAAGCAAGCTCCGCTCTCAGGCATCACTTGGCGGCAGCTCAGGCGCTTGGGGAAAAGGGCTGGCAGCGCGTCTTGCTCACTGGATCTCCCCCAAGATAGCACCTCTTGCACCCTTCATCTGGAACTGCAGCCTGCCAGCTGGCAGATAGGTGGGCTGGCTGGCAGGCTGCAGTTCCGGATGGAGGGTTCACGAGGGGCTGTCTTGGGGGAGAGCTGGTGCGCGAGGTGAGGCTTTTTTTTTTACTCTTGACAGCAGAGGACACATGGGCACTTTGGGGGGGGCAGGCAAGGCGGGGGCTGCAAACTATCATCCGGCGGGCAGCAAATGGCCCCCGGGCCGCATGTTTGAGACCCCTGATCTAGTCTAAATACTTCACAGTCTTCTCTGTAACTGTCTAAACGCTTCACTATCTTTTCCCTAACTGGCTATCTGTCACACTCTAACTGCCTCTCCAGCATACTCTGCTCTGTTGACTCCACCCCTCCTATCCTGCCATAGGCTCCTGTATTAGAGCTTTAAAATGACTGACAGGAGTGACATGTGGGCTGTCCGCCACGGACAAACCACCAAAAATACAGTTTGTTTTGGTTCGTGGTCTGTTAAAGTCGATGAACTAGGAACCACAAATTTCCCTGCCTAAGAGAAGCCGCAGCCAACATCTTTGCAAAGAGCAGACAGTTTCCCTTATGACAAGCTGTGGCTGCACAGGCCACCACAGCAGGCGGCGATGGTTAGTGGTAACAGTGGGCATCGATGGATGGTGGCAGCACTAGGAGGTGATGGATAGTGGCATCAGCTAAGGGAGAGAAGGGAAGGGGAAGGGGGACAGGCTGTGAGGGTTGGATGGCTGTGGGGCTGCCTGCCTGCCTATGGGCCCGCCGCTCAACAGATTGGCAGGCCCATAGACAGAGCAGGAAGGCCACAGGCAGAGAGGGAAGGCTAGCCTTCCTGCTCTTAGTATGGGGGACGAATAAAAATGGACAAATATTCACCCCTTTGTATTCGTTGGGGTCCCTGGAACTCACAAATACGAAGGGATGGAGATTTAATGAATCAGTGATTTTTAACAAATATTGCAATTTGTTCTTTTAAATTCATCCCCATATCTATTTATCATTGCAAAATATAAAAAATAAAAATAATATATGAAATAAGTATGTTATGAGAATTAGCACACCATTTTCACCTGAATGATTTCTAAACCAATCCTATTGTAGAGGCTGTCAAGCCTTGTTACTCTGAGTAAAAATATAGACCCCCTGTACAATGAATTAAAAAAGAAAAAAGACTGTATTCAAATACAATTGAGGAAAAATATGCATCACCTTTAGCTCCAATGTCAATTTAAAAAAAGAGAAAGAGAGGCAACATATTAAGGCTTTGTCAGCCATTTCCATGTGTTTGTTTAATGTCTATTTCTCCCCTTGGCTTTTTCTAACCTTTTTGTAGAAGTAGGAGTGTGCATGTGTGTTTGTGCATGCGTGTGTTCTTTTGTAGAATGCTTAATAAACAGCCTTGCTTCTTAGTTCCCTAAGAAGCAATCATCTCCCTTCCCCCCCTTTCACAGCAGGACCTGCTTAATTGAGAATGCTTTCTTCTGCATAAAATATATGAGGCCTCATAAATTGGTGAGCATTCAGGATCTATATTTAGTAGTTTCTTCAGGCCTTTAATGTTGTCTATGATGAACAGAAACTGTTGACAAAGATTATAAAGCGACACATTATCAGAATATTTTGCATTATTACCACTGAAATAGCGGCACATGAGTCACCAACATGGAACCGACCGTTTCACATGAAATCAAGTGGCTTTGTAAAAAATCTATAGTGTAACTGCAATTACCACAAGCATAACTTAAGAAATATTAAGATTCATAAATCAAGCACATCCTCCGGGGAATAATGATGGCACTATGTACAAACAAGTGAGCACTGTTGTTAATACATTCAAGCGAAGCAGGTGTCTGTGTTTATTTCCAAGTAAGATGCTGTATTTCCCCAGCACACAAATTCTTCATAGGGGATAGAACAGAATCTCTACAAATTGAATCCACACTATCCAACAGCTGTGCACCCGTTCACAGTCCAGTCATTTCAACCCCAATGAAATCAGTGGAGTGCTAGCAGCCCAACTTTCTATAGCATGGCAGCCCTTGTCTCTTGGAAATTTATACACACATTTGTATTTCCTACATACCCAGATCATTGTAGCAAGCTGAGGAAAGTTGTGGCTTTCTTGGTGTGCCTGGACTTTAACTTGCATCGTAAATGCTACCTGAAATACTATTTCTCCTTGTACAAAACCCTGTGAGCATTACAATTTAAGGTGGGGGGCTTCTCTCAGTCCCACCAGTTTCACAGACATGTCTAGTGAGGAGAGAGGGCTTTTTCTGTGTCTCTCCCAGATTATGGATCTCCTACCCTCAGGAGGTTTGGCTACATTTTCCTTCCACTGCAAAGAGAACACCTGATTCTGCAGAGAGACTTTTGAGGAGTTAGTAGGCAACTGAGATGGGGAGTTTTAGTGTGCTTTAAAAATCTGTCTTATAGTTTTTAAGTAGTCTTTTCAATTTTGGATATTACAGATTTAGAACTTTAATTAGTATTCTTTAAAACTGTTTTTTTGTGAGCCACAATGGGTCCCCACAAGGACAGAAACACAAACAAATCAAATCAATCAGTCTCTCCCACTTTGAGTTGCCACCCCTTATTGCTTAGTTCTCCTCAGCTGGCACTTGCTGTCTCAGTAATTCAGGGACTCTGGAAAAGGAAAGAATAAAACATTCCATTTTACTCACATTTCTGAACAGATAAAAACAATCAGCATTCTGTAGAAAAACGGAGCTTAACTGGTTAACTAGCTCCTTGACTACATACGACACGGACACACATTGCTTCACTAAAATATATTGCTCTAACTGTCTTCAGACTATCTGACTAATAAGAGTGGGAAAAGAAGTCTTGAGTAGAGAGATGTGGCAGAGAGGGAACAATTGGCTGCTGGTGCTGGATTGATTGACCATGAGCCGAGCTCAAAAAGGTCCCTCCCAGGCAAAACCTCTTAAAGGCAGCTTATGAGGGTTGCAAATAATTCCAGCGGTTGGATCTATCTTCTGCGAATTTCTGTTGTGTCACCACTGGAGGGAGGCTTCTATGTCAAAAAATCTGATGGGGGGGCAGTCTCCTTTGGAAGGCTACTGTCCTTTACACATCTAGTCTGTGCATGATATAGGGTTTCATAGAGGATGCCTAACATTTTAAATTGTGCCTAAAAAATGGACTGAATGTCACTGTAGTTGGCATCAGAGTGATCCACACCATGACCTGTTTGTTTATGAGCTTCCCTGAATCACTATTTATGAGCCTCCTTGAATCATCAGGATGGCATCCATAGCCAGGACTGACTGTGTGTGTGTGTGGGGGGGGGCGAATAAAGGGAGGTAACAGCAGTTTGCCCCAGGTCCTGCAAAAGGAAGATACCCCCCTAGTTCATCCTAACTTCAGAGTGTGCTATTTGCACCCTATTCTGACTCAGTTACACTTGTACACTACAGCCTGAGTACAATGCATGAGTACATTTATGGGCCTTTAAAATGCATTATTTACAGGGATAATTCCATGAAATACACCCGATGTATTTCAATACCGTCATAGCTGCATCTGTAAAAAGTGACTCTTCATTTTTTTCATTTCTCAGAAAGTAATTGTAGTTATTACTTTTCAGCTCCTTCAAAACACATCTGAATGCTACAAGCTGCTGGCACACTCTCCTGCCACCTACTTCGTCTTCAGCTCAGCACCCCTGAGAAAACACAAGGCACTGCTCAAGCCACCACTTGAACTACTCATGTGTCCTCTTCCTCCTTCCCCATACAGTGAGACCACTCCTTTCCATCAGAAAAGGAGCTAAAATTCATTGCTGCACCAAAAAGGGACTTAAGTTATCTCTTGTTAAGTTACAGTTATAATGTAAAAGGAACTAATTACAAATAAGTAGTTGCATATAACTAGTTACTTCTCAGGTCGACCAACATCTGTCCCAAGCCTTCTGGGTACTCTTGCCAGTTGGGGCTTCCATGGTCACATTCTCAGGTTAGAAAGACCTCTAGTCTCACCAGGTAAGGCAATGATTACATCTGTAATTTCCCAGAAGCTGTGAAGGGGCAGATTTTTTTCAGAGATTATATCATTCCATCTCACAGCCAGAAGAGGTCTGCCTTTTGTAGGCTTTCCAAATATTAGTGATCTTTCTCTTTCTTAGCCTGGCAGAGCTTTCCTGTTACATAAATGGCCAGCATTACTCAGGAAATAAAGTTGCTGAGGCTGCCTGTGAACTCATTTGACTTTCCAGTCACCGAAAGAAGTAAGCACCACACGCTTATGAGATTGTACAATCTTAGCTCTGCATTCTGTTTCCCTGATTAACGGTATGCTATGAAGTGATCCCTGCCGGCCAGTGCCTGTGAACAGAGCCATCTCAAGCAACTAAATATGCTGTTAGGAATTCCCTCCTCATATAAATGACAACTGCGCTCCTTTTGTTTCCTGTTTTGTATAAGCTAAACGTGCTGTGATGATTCCCTTAATGCCTGCATGACTTGATTGTAGAGACAGCTCCCTAGTCAATAAACTGGTAGAAAAAATTATTACAATGAATTTCTGCTGTATAATGTCCCTCCCTCACATGAGCTATCATGCTACATTGAGACAAGCGTTCATCAACCTGTGAGCAGGTTGACACAGTACCCAAAGAGCAGCTCAAATACAAGGGCAAGCAAAACATATACCAATCCAAGTTGCAAGTGAGGCATTTCATATTGAGAACAATAATCTATTTCTGCTGGTAGAAATCTCCATCACATCAAGGAGGAGGCACCTGCTTAATCTGCTGACATACCGTGTTAATGTGCAGCTAGTTATTTCTTCTGCAGGGGGTGCATTCAAATATGCAGCTGTGTGCATTTGCAGCATGAAAGGAAAGCATGAAAGGGTAGTGCTGAATATAACAAGTCCATCATTTATAGCAGATTCACCAAGACTTAGCGTCGTACTCTCTGTCTCCCTCCCTGCTTCCCCACTCCCCGTGTGTGTTTAATGCCAGCACTCAGCTTTCAACTGTAAAGCCATTAAGAGATAAAGAAGGCTTTGAGCAATTTCAGCTGTATTCTGCCTCAGACTGTTAAATTCATATTTGTACATTTAAAAACAAACTTGTCTGGGAAAAATAATGTTTGGAATTTACTGCACTGCAAACCTGTTCTTACTAGTATAAAGCTGCTTTGTAGCATTTTCCCTCAGTCTTATGTGTCAAGGTCAAAAAATGACCTGAAAATACTATAAAACTTTAGTCCTGTGGTGGTTCCTCACAGCTGACATTTATACTTGAGTTAATTCCAGTGCAAAAATCAGATAATCCCTGTCAATCATATCAATGTTCATCTAGGTATCAAGGTAAAAGTCTTTTAAACTGTTGTTTAGGAATTCATGATGAAATATTCTAGACATCCACATCTTATTCATTCTACTTTTCTAAAGCAGAAAAATTATTCAGCCAAAACCAGTTTGCCTCTTTCTATGATCTTTATTCATCTACATTGCTTCTATGCATGAAAAATCAAGAGGTAGCCATGTTAGTCTGTGCTAGCATATCGGGCCAAAAAACTGTTCCTCTTGTTTGAGAAAGTGGACTTGTCCACGAAAGCTCACATTAAAATGTAGCGGTCTTTTAAGTTGTCACCATGCTTTTGTCTTTTTTATTATTATTATTATTATTATTATTATTATTATTATTATTATTATTATTATTATTATTATTATTATTATTATTATTATTATTATTATTTGTTTTTGGCCAAAAATCCAAAAGTTATTGGAAACTTTTTGAGAAGTTACAGGCACATTTCAGTTACAGTGAAATCAGTCTTACAGCTATGAAAAATGGTAGGTTCAAATATTTAAACAGAAATCCCTTCCTGCAACTTGTGAAAAGCTGCAGGTATGATTGCTATCAAATTTCTTACAGCTATGAAAAGTTGCAAATAGGAAACAATCCAAAAGCAAAATATAAGTCATAGGCTATACGAGTCAGAAAAATCCATTTCAGCTATAAATTTTTAGCTATAAAAGTTATAGACAAGAACATAAATCATATTTCAGTCTAAAAATACAGGAGCTTATAGCTTTAAAAAGCATACTCAGAGTGTACATCTCTAAAAGACATAATTAAAAGTAAAAAGCATTATAGTTTTTATCAATCTTTAGTCTTTAGCATATCCAGACACACATGAAAAGTACTAGGTTTTCCCACCCAAGCCAAACCAGCCTGAATCTATGAAGGAAAATCCATGATGTTTGTATGTTGCCTCTTTGCTGCTGTATCTCCTGTTTGCTTCGTGGCATCTCATGCCTGATGTCTGTGTTGCTGGTATTTTGATATATTGATGTGTGTATTGTTGTCTATTGCTATTCTTTTCCTATATTTATATTGCTCTCATTTGTTTACATTTCCCTTAAACTGTCAACAACTGAAGTCTGCTGGAAAAGAAAAATGCTGACTCATGTAATATGTCTTACATTGCTGTCACTAACACAGCAAATTGCCAGGAGAGTGGCCTGCTTAAGGAGCAAACTGCCAGGATACCAAATAGCTGGTGAATGAGTTTGGTGAGATACCAATCTGCTGTGCTTGCATTACAATACCCTAGGACTTTCATGGTCTTGATTTTTTTTTCCTCCATTGTTTTTACTCTCTTATCATTTGTTTACATGTCCACATTCTAGTGTTAGCATGTTAGGACGATTTTATTTTGTGAGGCAAAGTTATTTTATACAGTATTGACCTTGCTTTTCCTATCATGGCTCGGATGAAGAGCTAGCTGATTGTTTTGCAGTGGCTTTTTGCACACTGCTGTTCATACCTCATTTTTAAAGCACAATGTATATTTTCAGGATTGCATTTTTTACACTCCCCTCAATTATTTTAGCACAATATACATACAAGATTTCAAACCTGGCTCATGCTGGTGCAATTGAAATTCTTTCCCTCTTGCTCTTCCCTCCAAGACATTTCTAAACTGTTGTTTTGTTTGGTGGGACCATTATTCTCATACTCTTTCTTCTTCTTTCCTTCTAGCTACGGTAAGTATTCTCTTTTGACCCTGTCTCTGCATCGGTCTAACAAGTGGGTACTGCTGCAGAGATCTGAATTTTGGTTAAATTCCTCTGTCTGTCCAGCAGAGTTTTAGGGACTTACAGGGCAGAATAGCTTCAAGTTCCCTAGAGTAGTCCATCCTCTTTTTTTCCTCATCACCTGGCACTTAGAGTCTCAATAACTCACTCTGAGACATTAATAGTAGAGAGAATAAAACATATTTCTTTACTTACAATTGAACAGATCTAGCAGAAAACTGACAACATGGCTGACTGCTTTCAGCCCCAGGCCTCAGCTGATGGTTGATATCAAGAGACTGACGGACTCCAATAGACAAAAGAGAGGAGAGAAAGAATCAGAGCAGATAGTCCCTCTTTGAATTCAGAGGCAGGAAGGAACTATCTGCTAGTATTGTTAGTGATTGACACTCACCCCAGCCCAGAAAAATCCCTCCCAACCACACCTACTAGAGGCAGCATGCAAGGTTGCAAAAACTCCAATAGGTACAACACAGGTTCATTCAGAAATAAGATCAGATGAATTAAACATAATTTGTTCCATAAGAGTATGGAATAGGTAGCAACGTAGGGCTAAACTAGAGGGTCCATTAACTCAGGGACAGAGAATTATGCTTGTGTCTCCTAACCAACCACCACTGTCTCTTTATTTTGGGGGCATTTATAAATGTATAAATATTTGTAATGTAGTCTTACTCTTATGTCTGAGAAAGTAACCCTGATCCACAAAAGTTCACATTAAAATATAGCAGTTAGTCTTTAAGGTGCCATAACATTTTTGTCTTCTTTCTTTCTTTCTTTCTTTCTTTCTTTCTTTCTTTCTTTCTTTCTTTCTTTCTTTCTTTCTTTCTTTCTTTCTTTCTTTCTTTCTTTCTTTCTTTCTTTCTTTCTTTCTTTCTTTCTTTCTTTTATTGTCTGGAATTATATGTGGCTCTTCAGACGCTGGTGTTCTGTCCTTCATTGTACAGCAGAGAGAGGGATCCTGGGAGCTGAAGTTCAGCAAATGTCCAAAGGGCTGTAGGTTGAGTTTAATTGGTCTGTCTTTTGTTTTTTGTAATCACAACCATTCAAGATAGAGACTGAGACATAATAAAAGAGATTTTAACTCTTCCCCTGCCATGTTCCAATTCTATATGTGACAAGGTCCCCCATGCCATCTCTAAGCTGCTGTTCATCAATGGAAGGAAACTCCCATTCATGCCAGTAGCAATTTCACTCCAGATGTAAACAGCTAGGGAAGGCAGATTTTCTGTTGGCTGATGAATCCTGAGAGATGTAGTAGTTGTTTTTTTTTTAACTCCAAGAGTCAGTACAGTTCTGGAAGGGAGATGGGGCCCCCAAAGGGTAAATGGTATAGGTGGTTACTCCCAAATGGTCCTGGATGTGGAGGAGCCTGTGTATGTAGATTTTTCTGTATCAGATATTTAGAAGTATATTAGATGTTTTATTTTTCTGTATCTTTTTTAAAAAAATTATTATTATTTTAAATAAAGTCGCTTTCTCAAGCTCTTTGTTGGGGAAGGGCTGAACCTCCCATGGTGTCCCAAGCCTAACAGTATCTAGAGCTGCTATTTCAAAAACAAAAGCACATGTATGAAACAGGATGATGAAGGTCTCTCGGGGGACCTTAAAACAGTGTAAACATTTCTCTCCCCTCTCCCCTTTGCAGTTGCTGGTCTTCTCTAAAG
This sequence comes from Pogona vitticeps, assembly GCF_051106095.1. Classification (NCBI taxonomy): domain Eukaryota; kingdom Metazoa; phylum Chordata; class Lepidosauria; order Squamata; family Agamidae; genus Pogona; species Pogona vitticeps. The sequence goes on along the minus strand of NC_135783.1, from coordinate 116,461,394 downwards.
GTTGTTGGGTGCCTTGAATGCTGCATTTCTGTTCTTGTCTTGGAAGCCTTTTTTTTCCTGGCAAGCGCTTCACATGCTGACTCAAGCTCGCTCTCTGATTGATTCATTCAAGGTTGCTGACTCTCTGGATCTTTCTTGGCAGAGCTATTGCCGAGTGAGTTATTCCCAATTACCCAGCTGTTGTGGTGTTTTTTTTTTGGGGGGGGGGAGGATGCTGATGTCAAGATCTCGGGCACCAGCCGTGAGAATGTCGCAGCAGCACAGCGTGGGTGGATGGACTTGCAACACTGTCAGGCTTCCTTGTCAGCTCTGATCTTTAGTATTGCTCACAGTTCTTCTGTGCCCAGATCACTTGATCTGGAATGAGATCATTCAGGAATCATAAGGCAGGAGAATGGCAGGAGACATATTAGAAGGTGAAGCTGCTGTCTATTGAGTCACATTGAATATTGTTTTACCTTGCTGGAAGCAAGTCTCCAGGGTCTCTGGCAAAAGTCATTCTGAACCATGTTGTCTGAGAGCTCACAAGGTAGAGTGCACAAGTTATAGCCTTGGTCCATATGTGACCCTTGGCTGTCTCCTCTATGGCCCCAAGGCCAGCTGGACCTCAGCTGCTTTTCACTGCCACCTCAGGAATCAGCTGAGTGCATTGTCTCCTGCCTGCCAAGATCACTGTTTACCCACTGCCAGTAGTGTTGCCGCTCCAGTGACAATTGCTGGAGAATGATAGAATGATTGAATTGTGGTCCTAAATGATGAAAGAATCATTGAGTCCATCACCCTGCTGCAGCAGGAAATCCACAGCTAAGGCATCCCTGACAAATGGCCATCCAACCTTTCTTTGTGAATCTCCAGGGAAGGAGAGCTAACCATCTCCTGAGGTAGCCCATGTTTCAGAGTTTTGAATTTCTGGTTAAATTCCTTTTGATACGTAGTAGAAGTACAGAGATTCAGAGGAGAATAGGTTCAGGTTCCCCGGAGTCCACCCTTTTCTCATTAACTGGAACGTACAGTCTCAATAACTACAAAAATTACAGACTTGTGTATGCTACTTTCTTTATTGCACAGATACTTAGCAACCAACTGAATAGATGAACAGCAAACAACTGACACTAGACAAGGGAAAAGGGAAAAAACACTCAGCAGAAAGACAGAACTTTCTTTGAAATCAAAAGCTGGAAGGAACTATTGTTAGTGCTGGATAGACAGACAATCACCCCAGCCTAGAAAAGTCTGTCCTAGTCGCTCAAGGCGGGGGAGGCACAAGGATTTAACTCTTTCTTTTAATGTCATGATCTTGGGATAAGAATCATCCCTCTGAAACTATTTACATTTTGAGGGAAACACTCATGGTGCCAACCTCCCCTTCTAACCTTACATGGTCTTGAGGTGCCTAATACTTTTCCATGAATGTGTGTGTGTGTGTGTGTGTGTGTGTATTTTAATATGCATGTTATTGCATTTGTGCGAGAAATGTCACCTGTTGATTTGACTCTTAGCATCTCTGTTTCAGCCCAAACAGTACTGTCAGTACTGAAAATTATCAGTACTGTACTGATAAGTCTGTGTTGTGAACTCCCTCTTTTTGTACAAAAGGATATCCCTGGAGGGAAGAATATCTGTCTTTGAATTCTGGTTTTGAATCTGACTGAGTCCTCTGCTTTGGCAGGCCAGTTATTCATCCTCCCAGTTACTACCCTGTACACAATATTCTGTTCTTGCTGTGGCTACATAAATGAATGGACATTGTTTGCGGTATTGACAGTAAAACAAATAGAGCTGCCTTGACTAGTAGGTGTGGATACTCCCATGAGTTGGCGATGCTCACTACACTGCGAATGGTGTCGTCTTCTTGAATGTAAGCTGAGTTGCCCCAAGTCAGTTCCACAGCCATTGCCCACTTGACCATTTTAGTTGGGTGTTCTGTGATTCACTAACTCTTAAGCAGTGAGAAAGAATGCCATCAGCAGATGCCCCTTTGCCGTTTTTATCTAAAGTGCAAGGTGAAGTCAGTACAGTACATGACACAAAATGCGAAACAGAGCTGGTTGTGCAGTCTTGCTCTCAACTGTAATTGTGGTTGCATTACCTGCACATAATACACGGAAGGGCAATCCTCAGGTATGAACAATTGTAATTCTTTCAACAAATGATGAGCGACACTTCCCTTCTTGAACCTAAGTGCTAGAGGAAGATTGAGAAGAAGAGATGCAGGGGGATCTGAATCTGCAAAATTCTTTGCAAAGAAAAAAGAAAATATATATATATATATACATACGCTGCCACGAAGAGTTTAATTCCTTCCATTGCAAGAGGGACAAGGTGTAAAATCCCATTTTCTTCCCCGGCCTCTTTAGAGTACTAGAGAGTGAAAAAATAAATACATGAAAAATATATGTGTTTCAACAAATCCCTAGTGTGTAATATAACACTCAAAGAAATTCAGATGTCAGTACATATTTCAAAGGAAAGTCAAGGAACCCTGCTATTGGGTATCAGTGCCATATCTTTGAGAAGTTATGTTTTTGGACTACAACTCTATAGTGCCATTGCAGAAGGTTATACGGAAGAGGTGTAGTGTTTCCCCAATGCCTAAGCTCATCCATGGACATAGATGTCCATTGTTGCTCCAACCTTTATTATAGCCTCTTCCAGGAGCTGATTCTACTAGCAGCTCTGCTTCTCTTCTCATTTGCTTTCCTTGACCTGACAAATGACTGTCTGGGAAAGGTCTGTGTTTATCACAGCTGTGCCACCCAAGGACAGTAGCTTCGTCTGGAGCAGAGAAATGAAGGTAATGCCACTTCGCTGATTAGTTAAGTGCTTTGAAGACATTTCGCCAACTGGTAAGATATCTTCTTTCTATATTATCAACTAGTGAGTTGCTCTTGTATCATTTGCCAGTGAAGTCGGAACATGTGGTGGTTCTTGGGGAGTGCAAGTGCCAACAACAGTAAATGGATCTAAGGCCCCTTTGTCTGGCGAGTCTCAACGCAGGCCTTTCCTAGGCAGGTGCTGTACATCCATTTAGATGGAACACATTGCTGCTGTTCCCCCAGGGAGTCCACACTAGCAAAAAAGGTTCAGGTTACCTCACTTTGCTTTTATTCTGCCTTTTGATGCTTTGGCTGAGTTATTTTCAATGATTGTCCTGCATTATATTGTTGCTGCTGCTGCTACTGCTATTATCTCATAATATCCCATTTTGTGTGATTTCTCCCTACCCCATTAATAATGTTTTGTTATCCTAACCCTTTCCTCACTTATTGTCTCGTGAACCTTTTACCATCCAGGCAGGGCAAGCTCTCAGCATGCCTCAGAGAACATGGTCAGTGCTGACCTCTCTCTCTCTCTCTCTCTCTCTCTCTCTCTCTCTGTGTGTGTGTGTGTGTGTAAGCTGCAGTTCTCTCTCCCCCCCCCAAAGTTTCCCATCTCTGCTACCAGTTACTGTTTCATAAAGCAATAGCAATGAGTGGCTGTTAATGCCCCCTTTTTAGAGGAACGGTGATTGCCCTCATCACTGGCAAACTCCTTTGCTGATTCCACAACACTTTGTGCAGATCATTGCCAGCTGCTGCTGGAAATGAAGAAAGAGCGCTCTGAGTCAGAAAGGATCCCTGGAGGAAGCAGTGAAGAGAAGGCTTCCCATTCCTACGACTGAAGGGGGAGGAGGGCCAAGCATGAGATATACCGTATTTTTCGCTCCATAAGACGCACCTTTCCATAAGACGCACCAATTTTTTAGGAGAAGAATACAGGAAAATATAATCTGTTTTCTTCGCTCCATAAGACGCACAGACTTTCCACCCCCCTGTTTTGTGGGAAAAAAAGTGCGTCTTATGGTGCAAAAAATACGGTAGGTGTTTGCCCACACATGCACAGGTGCATCTTTTGCGACAGCATTGGGGCCTTGCAGTGCAGCTGTGTTTTGTACGTTATTCACAGCAAACACCAGTGTGACAAGTCACAAGTGCCCATCATAACTGCCACTTTTAACATTCTGCAGGGCTGCAAAGTAAAAGCCTACTATTCTTGGTAAATGTCTGGTATCTGCCCTTTTCTGCTTCCTGTATGAAAAAAAATATTAAAATGTCACCTTTTTGATGGGTAATAATCATAGTCCTTGTCATTTGTGCACTCCATATGAAGAAACATGTCTGCATATGTCCTTTAAGGTGATTTTTGCCAAAGAACTTTTCCTGGGATCATTGTGACTGCAGTCCATTGTAACAAAAACCTACATTTTAAGTGTGTTGTTTTTTTTTAAAGGAGACACTAGATGAGAAGATGGATGACTCAAGAGACACTGTTCATTTCAGCTCCTTTGTATAAAATGTGGCATATTATCAGGAAAGAGAAATGAGAAAGATAAGGGAGGAAGGATGGAATGACTCTTTCAAAAATAAATACTCTGTAATAATAGTGAAGATAATCAGGGATCTATGGACATAATGGGTTATTTGATTCCTTCTGTGCTGGTCTTACTTAGAATAATGACCTAAAGCTACTGTAAACCTAAGAGTAGACGCTGGAAATAGAAGCTTGTATTAGCTTTAAAAGGAATAAAATGAACAGGACCTGTTTTGTTTTGTTTTTGTTATTAAACGTTATTGAAAGATTTCGAAATCTTGGAAGAGATCTGCAAGTGCCACACTCTGAGTACACACCAGCTCTATTAGACATAAATAATAAACTTAAATTGTCTTGGGGAATATTGGTTATTCCTTTCTAATTAAAAGAGTGTGAGGTACAAAACAGCAGCACAAAGGAAAGGTGTGGAGAGATTTGGTCAGTTCCCTCACACACGCCCACCCCACCCTTTTGGTTTCCCCACCCAAACTAGCACTTTGCTATAGACTCGCCTCTAGGCAGCAGGCGACATGAAACGGCCTTTGGATGAAAGAGCTTGCAGAATCCCTGCCAGTCAGAGCTGACCCCACTGGGCTAGAGGGGGGGGAATCTAACCTGGCCCAAGGCGAGATTTTTTAAATCCTACCTCAAGCACTCCTTGTTTTTTCTCTTTGAGGCGTGCAGGCAGGGCCAGAGCTACCACTAGGCAAACTAGGTGACTGCCTAGAGTGCAGACCTGAGAGGGGTGCAAAACTGACCTCAGAGGGTCGCAGAACTGAACTCATGCGGAGCACAGAACTAACTTGAGAGAGGCATAGTTTCATACTAGTTTCTTGAAAAAAAAATGCAACTGAAAATTTATATTTTAAAATTTTAAGATAAATACCACAACAGTGCTATGGAATATAATTATTTATAAAGTCTTATAATTTTTTTTCTATATATTGCAACCCAGGGGTCATTTCATAGAAAAAGGGCTGCTTGTACTCTTGTTAGCTTAACTCACTTGCATATACAGTATCACCCCTGGCATCAATGGAAGTAAGCAAAAAACCACTGGGTATGTAAAAATAAATAAATAAGCACTTTCAGAGTTGCCAGTACTGCGTACCCTTGAGTCCTGCCCCCCCATGGAGGTGATCCCTGCTGCAACCCCTATTTCTTACAAATGTCCCATTGACACCAGCCACTGTGACCTGTTTCCTAGGGTTAGAAGTCATCAGACAGGGCTAATGGACAGGCAGCAGTGGGGGAGAAAATGTTGGTGAAGACCCTGTAGCTTCCCTCTCTCACTTAGCTTTTGGTCTCTTTTAAGCTACATTCCCCCCCGTTATAACTGGAGACAGACTTCTAGTTTGGGACGGGCTCCACCCATGTCCCCTCGAAGCCAGGTCAGCCTGTGAGCAGAAATTCTACCTTGTGACCTGGAAGATCTACTAATCTCTTGCTCATGCCAACACAGTTTGAGTAGGAAACAAAAGAGGAGGCATCACAAGATCCAAAGAAGAAATTCAAAATAAGTTTCTATTATGCTGTCTTAGACACGGCCATACAATCTGTTGAAGAGAGATTCCAACATCTACAACAATATAATTCCTTGTTTGGCTTCCTGTATGACATACACAAGATCAACAAAAAAGGTACTGAAGGTGTTCTTAAGGAATTTGGAAAAATCACTGATGCACAATTGAAACAAAGATATTGATGCTGAAGATCTGTGCTGTGAACTTATTTGTTTTGCACTATGGAAAAGAAAAAAAATTTAAACTCACGCACACATGCACAAACACAATCTTAAAAGTAGCTCAAGTGGACACACTTTATAATGATACCACCAGGCTTTTTGTAGCAATCTGACTGGTAAGCCCCTACATTTCGGTGGTCTGGCTTAAATGGAAGGAGGAGTGCCTCGGCTGATCCCTCTTGTATCCTTTAGAATGACTGCAGCAATTGCTATCATTAAAGCGCTGGTGGGGTGGTTAAGTCTATTATCCTCTCATTAATTTGTCTTGCTCGCTCATTGTCCACTCTGCATTTCCCCACATGCCCAGTCAATGTTGCTAAAAAGAAGTGTACATTTGCTTTTATGAAATTAGCAAAGGGTTTTCTGAGATTAGGGCATTTAAGAGCATTACGACCTGATTTAGTCAGCCTTAAGAGTTCTTCAGTTTCTTGGGACAGGGCATCCTGAGAAACGGAGTTCATGCAAACCAACATGAAATTGTGGCACAACAGTGATGAACAGGTGCACCCTTGGGTGTGATTTCCCCCCTCAGTCACTCTCAGGGACCTCCCCAACCCAAATGCAGGCCCTTGTAACACAAACATTTAAATGTTGATCAAAATCCTTTGGGTTAGCTATACGGACTCGGGTATCTGCAGAAGATTGATTCCAAAACCTCCCACGAACGCTGAGAAGCGAGAATTATAGCAAGCACTAACAGTGAATGCTATACATACATCGCATGGTCTCTGGCTCCCCCTAGTGGCCAGTTTTGATATAACTTCATTGTTAGAAATATATATACTGTATTTGGGATTTTTCTTTTAATATTTTTAATATTTGCAGACTGTGGATAAGTGAATCAGCAGAAATTGATCCAATGGATAAGGGGCTCCTGCTGTTAAAAAAAAAGTAAGCTCACTAGTGTAAAGTGAGAGGTTAATTGCCAAGAGTTAACAAATGGCTCCTTGCAGCCCTCATTGTGCATCAAGAACAGAGACATCAACAAGCAGCAGTTTCCCATTGAAATTTACTCAAGTGCACTTATGCTGGGATAACTAACCAACAGGATTTTGGCCATTGTGTCAGGAAATTCATCTCTTCTCATGCAAGCTAGGTCAGGATTGCTGTCATCAAAGCAAACTGAAACGGAAGCTTCTATGGATGGAAAGTACGGTAGGTTCCACATTGCAGGACCCTCAATGTGCAAAGCATGCGCTCCAACTCTGAACTGTGCTCTTGGCCATCTTGAAGGCATGAGCTGAGGCAGGGTTTGCAATACGTTTTCCAGTTTAGGTGGCACCCATGGTTATTCAGAAGAACAAAGGAAAATTGCATCAAGAGCACAAAAGTATGAGTGGAATCATTACAAAAACAGGATACAAATTTTATCAATAAATGATATGGGCTTGTTTAGAACAGAATTAAGCTTAAAGCACTGGCTGCGACTGCACTCCGCTTAAGCAGTGCAACTGGCTGTGAGAAGTTCTTTGAAAACTATTCATGAGGAAGAACATGATGGTGCTTACATCCCTGAGGAAGTAATGACTTTTCCGCTAATTTTGATGGTATTCTTTATTTATGTATTGCTTGTTTCTTTCAAATATTATTTACCCTGCCTTTCTCGTAAAAAAGGATCCAAGGCATCTTATATCATTAAAAAAATATTTTTTGAAAACTAAAAAATGATAAATTATTCAAATATTTTAAAAGAATTTAATAAATATTATAGGAAAAATACTAGTTAAGAAGATTACTAAAACAGATTTAAACGTAACAAAAATTCACCCCATTTTAAACCTTTTTACACAGCTAGTCACGAAGGGAAAGCTTGCCTGAAGAGAAAGGTCTTTGTTTGCTTGTGGAAGGACAGCAAAGATGGTGCTGGCCTGGCCTCCCCTGGGCAGGTATTTTGGGGCTGCCCTTTCTATTAAGCCCCAGACCCAGACCCCTTGCCTCAAGCTAGTACCTTAGAGTATTGATGTTTTTAGTGAAAGGAGCTTCTATTTCAAATTAGTCACTTTGTTCCTACTTGTAGATTGTAGCTTTGCAGGATATGGCTGTACTATTCTCTGTTTACAGTCTGCTTTAATTTCGTTAGGTAAAGGTAAAGGTTCCCCTTGACATTTAGTCCGGTTGTGTCCGACTCTAGAGGGTGGTGCTCATCCCCTTCTCCAAGCCATAGAACCAGCGTTTGTCCATAGACAGTTTCTGTGGTCACGTGACCAGCGCAACTAGACACAGAACGCTGTTTCCTTCCCACCATGGTGGTACCTATTTATCTGCTCGCATTTGTACATGCTTTCGAACTGCTAGGTTGGCAGGTTACATCTTCTTAAGCAGACATACAAATTAAATAATGAGGACTGTTTAAACAAACAAAAAGGACGGATGTTGTGGGTTTTTCGGGCTCTTTGGCCATGTTCTGAAGCCATGTTTTGGCAGTCTCTGTATCTAGCTTCTTCAGAGGACTGGAGTAGGAACTCTGTCCATGCTCTGTTGCTGTTTGTTGGATAGTTGAGTATTTATAGCTGTGGGAACAGCTTTTGTCCTTTTCAGGAGATAGGGTGATGATGGTGATCAGCGTGTTTTTGTTGTGGATATATTGTTGTGATAAGGGGGAGAGATTATCTGTCACTGTGATTGATGGGTGTCTTTAGCTGGTCTATTTTGTGCAATGATCCTTGGTCCTTGTGGCTGGGTAGAGTTTGTTGACCTTTTGCAGGCTGTATTTTTCAGTGCTGGGAGCCAGACCTTGTTAAGTTTTAGACTTTCTTCTTTTTTGTTGAAGCTTGCTGGTGTTTATGGATTTCAATGGCTTCCCTGTGCAGTCTGACATAATGATTGCTGGTGTTGTCCAGTACTTTCATGTCCAGTTTGTTTTAGGGCATGTTCAGCTACTGCAGATTTTTCTGGTTGTTTTAGTCTGCAGTGTCTCTCATGTTCTATGATTCTGGTGTGGATGCTGCATTTTGTGGTTCCAATATATACCTGTCCACAACTGCAAGGTATCCAGTATACTCCTGCAGTGGTGAGGGGGTCCCTTTTGTCCTTTGCTGACCACAACATTTATTGTATTTTTGTCGTGGGTCTCAATACTGTTTGTAGGTTGTGTTTTTTCAAAGTTTCCCCATGTGGTCCGTGACCCCTTTGATGTATGGTAGAAATACTTTATTTGTGGTGGCTGTTTTTCCTATTCAGTTTGGTGTTGTTTTCTTGGTTTGATTGCTCTTTTGATTTCATTCTTGTACTAGCCATTTGCCTGTACCTAACTGAACCATCTGAATTGGGCCCTGCAGGTTGGAGAATAAACATGGATTACTGTAGTGTTGAAAGGTCTGCCTTGGATCTGTACTGAAATCATTCTATCATTTTTGAGATTGTATCCCAGTACAGCTTTTCCCATTCTTCTGTTGACTGTGAGGGCTACTCGATTTCTTCTATCTAATTCTTGCCCACAGTAGTAGATATGATAATCTTCTGAATTGAATACACCCATTCCTGTCAATTTTAGTTTACTGACACCCAGGATGTCAGTGTTTATTTTTGCCATTTCCTGTTTGACCACATCTAGTTTACCAAGGTTCATAGATCTTACATTCCAGGTTCCTATGCAGTATTTTTCTTTGCAGCATTGGACTTTCCTTTAACTTCCAGGTGCATCTGCAGCTGAGCATCCTTTTGGCTTTGGCCCATCTGTTTCATTAGCTGTGGAGCTACTTGTCCTCCACTCTTCCTCAGTGGCATGTTGGACGCCTTCCAACCTGAGGGGCTCTTCCAGCATCATATCTTTTAGCCTTTTGTTTCTGTCCATGGAGTTTTCTTGGCAAAGATCCTGGAGTGGCTTGCCAGTTCCTGCTCCAGGTGGGTCGCGTTTAGTCAGAACTCTCCACTATCACCTGTCCACCTTGGGTGGCCCTGCACGGCATAACCCATAGCTTCTCTGAGTTACTCAAGCCCCTTTGCTATGACAAGGCAATGATCCATGAGGGGATACTTTTGCTTGAAGACTTACTTTTTCTTATATACCCTAGCACAGGCTGCATCTCCTGACTAAAACAGACTTCTTCCTCTCTCTAAGGCTGAGGTCACACCAGCAAAATGTTTCTGAGTTACTCCTTGTGAATTTTGACCCTGGTTTTGTGTGTGTGTGTGTGATTTCAGTCGACACAAGGCCATTATTGAATCTTTTGTTCCTCCTCCGTATTATCTTTGCATGAAATCCAGCCTGCTGGGAGGCTACTACTATATTTGTTCCAAGTTTCATAATGCAATACAACCCACATCCCACTGAGTGTGAACTCCAAAACTGATGCATTTCCTGTGCATCTGACCCACCTCCCTTACCCACTGTCATTTGCCTGCCTTAATTTTTTGAAATTAATTTTCAAAAGGGAATGTCAACACTTTAGTATACTTCAGTCATCCTAAGGTGACAAAAAGGGGAACAAAAGGCAAATACATTTTATACTATACATTGGGAGCTGTGGTAGATTCGGGTTTTTTAAAAAATAGAAGCAACTACAGAGAAACTATTTAAATATATTTGAGGAAAAGGAAAAATATTTACTTTTAAAAAACAACAATTAAAAGTAACTTAATAGTTTTTTCATGCCTTCATGTTGAAACTTAAAACTTTCCCCCCAAAAAGTAATATTCCAAACTCTAGTTACAGATAGCTGTCAAAAATGTTCTTTCTGGCAACTTCATTTCATTCACAAAGTTCAACATTCATCATTGAGACACATTTAAATTACTCATGTCATTTCAGAAGTGAATATCTTGGGTACTTTCCAATGAATCATGAAATGAAGGTTACCCAATGATGATAACCCATTTGTAAAAATAAATATGATAAAGTAACAATTGCCTGTATTATGCCTCTCTGTGGACTTCCTCACTACTCGATTGATTCTTAGAGGCTTCAGAATGATTCAAAAAGCCTCTGACCAGAGTGCTGTTAATTGATCAAAATGTGAAGCTAATTGTTCCATTTCTTCCTTCATGGCAGGCACACTTTAATAAATTATTACTTCAGCCAAGACGATGCTGCTGGGTATTGACTCCAGATACATTAGCCGGCAGGTATAGGAATGGCTTTCCATCAAGACCATTAGTTTCATGCTGGCCATTTACAAGACCCACACAATAATGGTACTCAAAAAAATAATAATAAACAGGTCTGTGGTATTTTGTCAGTTGCTGGGGTGTTTTTAATAGTATATTCAAATGCAAACAATTTGATAAATACTTTCGTTCCCACTCATGTGAGATATGTTGATTTGTCCATAAGGATCTTGAAAAGAAAAATCACAAAATGTCTTGGAACAACGTTGTTGTCAGGTTAGTTGGTTTGTTTAACTCTCAGGACTTCCAGATCAGGAAGATCAAATCCCTAAGATTTCATGGAAAACAAGGAGCAGCTCATGGGGGCGGAGCCTTGTGGTTTCACAAGACTGAGGACTTGTGAGGACAGGTGGGGGTGAAGGGCAGCCAAGGGTTTACATTTTACATACATTGACCTTTATTGGCATTTGATTACATTAAAAAGAAGTAAACAGGTTGCTAGGTAGAAAATATAAGGGACAGGTTAGAACTAAAGTTGGGAGGGATGGGGGTTGCGGTTGCTCATAAGAATGGTTGACAAAAATTCCGCGACGAGATTGGTGGTGATTGGGAGGGAATCACTAAGGAGGATTGGGAGGGGATCAGAGAGGGAGGGAGGGTTTGGAGAAAGGGGTTTAGTAGGGAAGATCTAAGGGCGGAGTGAGATGGGCAACGAAGTAGGATGTGGGCTACTGTGTCTGGTTCACGGAGGCAGAATGTACATAGTCTGTTTGGTCGGGGGATGTTGGAGTATCTACCAAGATGATAGGCAGATGGGAAAATGTTTAAACGAGCGAGGAGGAAGGCCCTCCTTTTCCTTGGGTCTGTCAGGTGAAAGAGGTAACTGGCTGGGCGGCCCAGTAAGGGGGGGAGCCCGAAATAGGATGGTGAACAAGTGGGATTGAGGTTTGATAAGAAGGTACGGGTTTCTTGTTCCAGTAATTTAGACTTAATGATAAGGTGGGCTTTAGGAAGGTCGAGGTCAGCCAGGATTTCAGGGGATAGGTCAAGGGTAGAAAGCTTGGCGTCTACTAGTTTAAACCAGTTGGATATGTGAGAGTCATGGATAAGGTCGTATAAAATGGAGGTTGGGTGGGAATTGAGATGGAGTTTCAACCAAAATTTGAAGGTGGAAATCCAAGCGAGGGTGGAGGGAAGATGGATACCTAGTTCTGATGCAATCGTGGATAGTCTAATTAGGTTGCGAATCCCCAGAATCTTACGGAGGAATTTAGAGATTGAACAGTCCAGATCGGAATTGGCAGCTTCAATCCAAACAGGTGCTCCGTACAATAGTTGGGGAACAGATTTGAGTTTAAATGCCTGAAGAGCAGCAGGGATGAACTGGTTGCCTTTGTTAAAGAAAAATCTAGCTATGGCATTTTGAGATAGAAGAGCTGAGGATATGGCAGATTTACGATGGAGTGACCAAGAATGACGGTAGTGAAATGTAACTCCAAGGTACTTGAAGGATGATACTTGCTGAAAGCTAAAGTTTTGTATTTTCCATGGGGATGGGGTCCATGATTTGGAGAAGACTAAAATTTTGGTCTTCTCAGAATTAATGGATAGATGGTTTATTAAACAGTACTCATGGAAAGTTAGAAGCAGCTTACGGAGACCACGTTTAGAGAGAGATAAAAGGACCGCATCGTCGGCGTATAGGAGGAGGGGAATAGGTGAGTTGTTCAGGGAGGGGGTGGGGAGGTCAAGAGGGAGTAGGGCAGAAGGAAGGTCAGCTAAGTAAAGGTTGAATAAGAGGGGAGCCAGGATGCAACCCTGTCTGATGCCTTTGTGAATAGGAATGTCTTCAGTCGAGGCGCCTGTACGATCTAAACGGACGCGACATGAGTTGGAAGAATGTAGCTGTTGGAGGAGGGAGAGAAGGCGGGGGTCAATATTCCAGTTCGTTAGTTTCTTCCATAGGATGTTCCTGTCCATGGAGTCGAAAGCTCCCTTGAGGTCAATGAATGCGGAATAAAGTTTGGCCTTGTGAAACTGAGAGTATTTGTTAACAAGGAAAGAGAGAGTGAAAATGTGGTCCAGAGTCGAGGCTCCTGGGCGGAAGGCAATTTGTTCCCTATATGGGAGGCCAATGTCTTCCGCCCAGGCAGTGAGTTTCTTAAGAAGGAATCTTGAATAGAGTTTACCAATAAAGGACAGAAGGCTTATTGGTCTATAATTGCTAGGGAAAGTAGGGTCACCTTTTTTGTATATTGGGACAATAATTGAGTTGAGCCAGGTTTCAGGAATGATACCTGATTTATTGACAATGGTGAAAAGATGGGCGAGAGGAATAGACCACCATGTATGGTTGTTGGTAAGAAACTCAGTGGGAATTCCATCCGGGCCAGGAGTTAAGAGGCAAGGTGACACTGTTTCTGAGACTGATATTTGCACAAAGGGTAAGGTAAAGGTAAAGGTTCCCCTTGACAATTTTTTTTGTCCAGTCGTGTTCAACTCTAGGGGGTGGTGCTCATCCCCATTTCTAAGCCATAGAGCCAGCGTTTTGTCCGAAGACAACCTTCCATGGTCACATGGCCAGTGTGACTTAGACACGGAACGCTGTTACCTTCCCACCGAGGTGGTCCCTATTTAGCTACTTGCATTTGTATGCTTTCGAACCACTAGGTTGGCAGGAGCTGGGATAAGCGATGGGAGCTCACTCCGTTGCGTGGATTTGATCTTACGACTGCTTGGTCTTCTGACCTTGCAGCACAGGCTTCTGCGGTTTAGCCCACAGCGCCACCACGTCCCTGTAGAAGGGGAATGCCAGACAAATGGGATACACCACCACACTGACTTACAATTCAAAGCCTTCCCACTGGGCTGTGGCCCTCCCTTCCCAAGCAACACATCCTGTATTTCTCCTCCTTGTTTCAGCTGCATCACGAAATCTCACACAGCATCTCATGCATCACTTACTGTACTTCTTTTGCAAAAGAGATTGGCCAGAAGAACTGGAGTCTTCTTTCTGCTATAAAGGACACTTTTTAAAAATGTGAAATCCACTCTTTTAAATTGTTATTATAGGAGCTGTTTTTATGACGGGACTGTATTTTAGAATTAGTTGTTGGCACTTAGGTGCCATTTGCAGAAAGACAGGTAATAAATAAACCAGCAAGCCTTCTGACAGAGCTTGCCATTTTTTGAATTATGGGTCTCTTCACCCAGGCATAACTCTTCTTTATAACAGACTGGTAAGTATTGCGGTCTTGCTGCTTTTTCTTCCACCACTTCAAATGGGGGTGGAGGAAATACTGCAGTGCCTTTCATTCTACCAAGAAAGGAAATCTATTTAAAAACTAAGCGTTCTGTGCAACTTAGATGTTCTTCCCCCACTCAATATGAGTTCCAAATTAGTTTTAACCACTTGCAAGCAGAGCCAGAAGCAGGAGACTTTAGAACCTATTCCACCGCCTTCTCTTCTATCTCATTGCCACCCCCGCTGTCAAGAGTATGTGAATGTATGTCCCAGTTTCAGTGCAGGATGGCTTCCCTGTGTGCCAGTGTTGGGATTTAGAGCCAAACCAGGTGACAGCCTTAGCTTGCATTTCAAAGTAGTACTCCCTTAAGTGGGGAATCCTGTTTATCTAAGATTTTCTTACCTCTCTGTCTTGCATTCCAGCATGCACCTGTTCAGTGATAAGTCATTGGAAAGTAAACATGGGTGTAATTTGCAAGTCCAACTGCTGAATCACAGGGTGGGAGGACAGATGGATATAGGAAATGCATATTTCCCACATCTGGTTTGACCCTTAGTGCAGTCCTCACACTTCCAGGGCAGCAGCAGCCGTGCATTTCTTTTCACAGGAGTGAAGTTTGGTACATCCCAGCTAATAGTCTGCATGATCAACAGAACATGCATTGGCTGAAATCCAGTGGCATGCTTCAACTAGAGTAGACTGTGAGTATTACAATGAGAATAGCTCATGGTGGGCCACTATGTCTCTCACAGCCCCTAAGAGGTTTCCCCACCTTGAGCTCATCTGTGGACATGGAGGCACAAGGTCAGACCTCAAAGAGGGGGAAGAATAGGGACAGGGGATGTAGGGAAGATTCAAGGAAAGGAAGACCGTTCCTTAGAGGTGATGGGGAAGAGATAAAGGGGGGGAGAGAGAAGAGAGGGGGAAAGGAGGAGGGCAGATGGAAAAACTCCAGGAAAGAACTGGATTGGAAAGTTGGCGAGGCAGAGGTGGAAGACTTTCAGGAGAAAGACACAAAGGCAGACTGGGAGACCATGGAGCAGGAAGACCTTTGAACCAGGAAGCTCATTCATCTGAAAGTCTTCAAGGCTGAGACAGAGTGGCTGTAGAATGCCAAGCCTCTGAGGAAACCATGATTCTGGGGAAAGCATACGTAGCAAGAGTGACTCCAAAGGAGTAGAGAGAGCATAAGGAGAAGAGGATCCTTCCTGAGTTTCCATCACTCTGGTCTGGCCATCAGAAGAGAACCCCACAAAGGCTACAGTTGGCGGAGAAGAATGAAGAGCATGAGAAAAGCTATAACAAGGGCTGGGTAAGTTTGTCTATGAACCATCCATGTTGTGGCCCACTCTGTTTATCTTACCTTTGAAGGGTGCTCCAAGTCATGGAGGAACAGGGGATAGCCCCACTGAACTAGGACCAAAACAGATTAGGATTGAGAGAACTGAGTTAGGTGCTGAATCTAAATGACCTGAGTTGCCTACTGAAGTTTCTGTTACACCCTTGGCCAAATTAATAAACCCATCTGTTGTTGAGCACTCTATGCGTCCTGTCATGAATTCAAATATGGAGGAAGGGAAATTGAGACTGCTTGGGGCCCCTACAAGCAATTACATAGACCCACTGAATCAGTGGCATTTATGGAGGAGTTGACTCACCCAATCCCCACTGATCCAATGCACCTGCTCTAGTTGCAACTTATTACTGGATTCCAGCCACTAAGAATGTTTCTGAACTTTAAGAATTGGGATTGAAGGTGGGTAGCCCTATGTGTCATTTCTCCCCATGGACAAGTTTTCATGAAGCAAAATACATGATGGAAAAGGACTTATACTGTATAGCTTAGCTTTGGTTCGATACACTAGTTTTCTCTGTGTAGCATTCTTTGTAATATATAAAGCAGCAATCAGTCACTGTCACATCTGTGGACCAAAATAGTCCAGTCAAGGGGATGTCTTATCCTGTGATCAGCTGTGTGGGTAGATTAGCTCGGAGAGTCTATGATTATGTGATGGGATCTGGGGAATAACAGCTGTTTATCTCAATTTGTCATATGCATAATGTTGTGTTCAGATCTGTCTGTCTGTCTGTCCGTCCATCCATCTGTGGGCCTATCGTACCAGTTAACAATGGGCCATTATTTCTTATTAAACAGCTCACTGAGAATGCATTGTTCCATTAAGTCTTTTGTTTTGCAGTGTTTGTCACAATGGTTGCAATGTTGAGATCTGCATGAATGTCGCATACTAACATTTGGGTGATTCACAGGCCTTTATTGGTGCCGCAATTGACGCTGAATTTCCATCTTTTCATTATTTCTGCGAATTAATGTTTAACTATGACAACAAGTGGGATGGATTGCTCTGAGTAATAACTCTGTGGGAAAGGGAGCCTTGCCAGTGTGGCAAGAGGGAGGTCTCAAATGTGAATGATTAATGCAAGATTTTTTTGCTGCTTATAGAGCTATAATCACTTGGCAGCTCAAGGAAGTCAGAAGCTTGTCGTCTTTGCACTGATTGCCGAGAGGGGTTAAATTCTTACCCATCCAGTCTGAAATGAAAAGAACAGCATAGGGATGCACAAAGCAACTTCTCTGCAGCCTCACCTGACAGACAGGCAGCGTTGCAAGATGGCATTTGGATTGGTTTGCGCCTGAACCTGAACCGGTGGGCAAACACATTTGGCCTTTCGTGGTATACATGGCCACAATTCATGGTTGTTAACCAGCATCAGGCATGAGGGATTTGAAGGCTTTCTCATGTTGTATCCTACCCTTCCTTGAACTAGTGCCAGGAACAAGCCAGTGGAGATTGGTGGCCGCAATATCAAATGGCTCCTGAAAAGTCTGGAATAGAATCCAGAACAATTTCACCACCCTGCTGATGTCAGGACCAGCAGTTGACCCTGACACAAACTATGATCCATTGATTTGAAGACTATTGAATCTCAAATTCAAATACTTACTTAGCCTGAAAGCTCACTGGAGGTCCTTGGGCCACTCACTCTCTGTCTGTCAGGGTTGTTGTGAAGATAAAATGTGAGGCCATCCATGTTCAAGGCCCCGAATTCCTTGGTGGAAATATAGGGTAAAATAAAATACATTACACACAAATAAGCTGTGCTGGTACATACTGGCCCTGCCATTAGATTAAATGAGGCAGATGCTGAAGGACATGGAAGAGATAAGGTTACATACACCACCACCCTTCTTGAATGCACACTTTAATGTGGTGAGGTGGTTTGAATGTGTCAGAAAAGCCAAGAGCAATGCCATCAGGAGGCCAGACTCCATTACAAGCCTGGACTCCTAACAGGGGCACCCAAAGTGGAATGTTTACAGCTGAGACACCAGACTAAGATGCACCCACCCTCTTCAGGAGTAATGGCCACATCAGCAGGTGAAAATGGATAGTTCCAATGGTGATGAAGGTGGAGAAACTTCTGGAAGGCAACTACTGGGCAGCAGGACTAGATGAAGGTGCTGCTGGTGGAAGATGTTTCACAGGTAATGGCAGCAAGCTAAGTTTTGTCAGTACTGTGTATAAGAAGGCAATGGTAAACCAACTTTCTTACTTTGAAAATCCTATGATGAAACAGTCCAAAATAAAACTAGACATAGTGCTGGAAGATGAGACTCCCTGATTGGAAATCACTCAATCAACTACTGGGAAAGAGCAAAAGGCAAGTACAAATAGCATCGTCACTAATGACACAGCTAAATTAAAACTGAAAGGATGTCTAGTGGCTAATATGCACAGAGGTGAAAGGAAAGTCCAATGCTACACAACCCACAAAATTGGAACATGGGGCATGAGAAGAATGAATCAAGGTAAACTGGAACCTATAAAGCAAGAAATGGAATGTTAAAACTACATTTTATTACAAAGTATTTTACTCTGGAAATGACAAGCTCAGAAGAAACATAGTGGCTCTAATACTGAGGCAAAATGCAGTGCAGGCAGTTATGGGGTGACCAAATAATGTCCATCAGACAAAAATAATCCTAGTGCCAAAATATAATTTAAACAACATTTCCGATGAATCTGAAGTCTACATAAGAAACTGATTTTCATTAGTAAACTCAGTTGACTGAGAACCAGAAGAACTGTGGATTGAAACCAAATAAATTATTAGGGAAGAATGCAAAAAAGACAGTTTTTGTAGTTAAAAGAGAAGAAAAAGCTAAATGGATGATAGAAGAATCGCTTAAAATTGTATAGGTTAGAAGCCAGACTAAAAGGTGACAGAATTAGGGTCACAACCCTAAACACAGTTTTTCAGTAACTGTCATGTAGAGAGAAGGATAACTTTTACCCTGGACTGCCAGACAGACAAACAAGTGGGACATAATCAAATTAAGACTGAACTATATCTCTGGAGGCAAAAATGGCAATGCTGAGGCTGTCACATTTTGGGCGCATCATGAGAAGGCAAGATTCTTTGGAAAAGACTATAATGCTGGGGAAGGTTGAAGGCAGCGGGGGGGGGGGGGGAGGAAGACCAAATATGAGATGGATTGAATCCATCAAGAAAATCACAGCCTTGAGTTTACAACAAGCTGAGTAGGTCTGTTAGCCGTTCATGGGATAATAATAAGTTGGAGGCAATGTATTGGAACATAACAACAACATATGCCCGGTGGCCTGTTCTCTGCCTCTTCAGTTCCTGTGCAGCCCTCAGGTGCCATGGAAGACACTGCCCAACTATCAATCTTGAAAGGAGATTTCAGGTACTAATCAGATAAGATTGTGTACATGGAGCAAGAGTGTCTGTGAGGCGGTCATCTTGTCCTTTGCCTCAGGCAGAAGGCAAGCTCTGGGCTGGCTCTGGAAAGACACAGTTGTTCAAACCTACCCAGAGAGGTTCTGTGCCTTCCCAAATCCCAGTCAAAAATTCTACCACTAAACCATGTGCCTCCATTTCAGTCTCTTCAGTTCCGTGTCTTCCTTTGTGCTGTGATCAGATGCAGCATATGACAATGACTATACTTCCAAGAGAACAAAACCAGCCATGCCGGTCAACCCAGCTCAGTGCTGTATGGCACTTGTAGGAGGGCCCATAGTACCTGATCTCAATGTCTTCTTTGCCCAATGAATTCATTTAAGTGGTTTCTGAGCTATACTGACAATGTACAAGGCTACATTTACTTCTGTTGGCATGGATTAAAGGTTGCCACCTAGTTCATGTCATCTTCATAAGGCTGGAAAGCATGGAATAACTTGGAAATGTAGTGCGTTTTCTAAGAGTCTTGGTTTAACCAGAGATGGGAAATTTTATTTTTGTGGATTACGAGAACTCATAGAACCCCAGAATCCCCCAGGCAGCATAGCTACTGACATGGGATTGCCTGTTTGCTTTGTTGGCATTTGCTGGAGTTTCACACACACAGTGCACATGAGGTACTGCCTCCTTGTTTAAGAAGGCAGTTACTATCTGCACATAAAGGTCATGCCTGCAGCAGAGTCTTAAAACTGAATGCTTAATGCTTTTCTTCACCTACTCAGGAGTAAGCACATCAGACCCAACATAGTGGGCCACACAAATGCTGAGCACAATGTTATTAGAAAGAGAAAATCTCTAATAGCATCAGAGAAAGAAAATCAAGATAGTGCCTATTAATGACAAGACTACATTTGCTAGAAGAAAACCGAATCCTATAAAATGGTTAAAACAACAGCTACTCGGTTGTACACTATTTTAATCTTTTAAGAAATCTGGTTTTGTTTTGTTTTCCATGTGGATGAAATTTTGGATGGGGAAATTATTGCTTATAGAGCAGAAAAGATTAAAGAGACATGAGAATCATAGGAAAATTCCAAGACTACTACTTCTGGACATCCCCATCATTCTTAACTAATCTGTCTTCTTTGAGTTGTGTGCGAATGCAGAAAATGCCATATACAGTATTTTAGGGATTTGCTCACCAAAGGCTTTGGGCTGCAATCTTTAAAGAATACAGAAGATCCCCAGGCTGAGCAGCCGAGGTGAAATGGTGGATGAGATTTATAGCATTCTCAATAAGTTATACAAAGCTTCAGTCAAAGTCTCCTCTCCAATGCATCACTAAGCTTTCAAAGAAGGCCAGAAATAGACATTAGAGACAGCCCATAATTACAGCTGAAAGCATGTTAATGTTGCAGAGGGGTGACTGAGGCAGTCTTTCCTTGTTTGTGGAATCAGACTTGAAAGGAAACCCATGCTTAAATCCTGAAGACCAGCCACCAAACAAAATTAACTAAAGGTGTGATTCCAGAGGTAAGAAAAACTCATGCTGTGACACACCGGGGTTCCCATTTATTAAGAATTTCCCTATTCCAGTTGGGCTGCCTCTAATATGTCACTCTGGCCTCAGTTTCACTGAAATCTGTGCACAATGTTATTAGCATTCAGCAAGGCTTGTGTGAGAAATAGTATTTTTTGCTCTTAGATATTGTTTTCACTCACTGCTCCAGAAAACATCTACAGTGGTGCCTCGCATAACGTTTGCTTCGTTTAACGTTTTTTTTGCTTAACGTTTATTTTTTCAGAGTCAGATTGTGTTTCGTATAACGTTTTTCCCTTTGGGCGATTTTCGCATAGCGTTTTTGGGACCATGCTTCGCTTAACGTTTTTTGTTTTAGGTCCCCTGCTTCACTTAACGATGTTTTTTTTCAATTAAAAAAGTGTCTTAGAAGGGTCAAAAATTGTTCTAAATGCTTGGATTCGTTAGAGGACCCCTTAAGACATGTGCAAACCTGATTTGGCTTTGATCTGACTTTTCGTTAATTTTTTGTGAATTTTTGTTTTTTGGCCCATAGGAACCAATGGACCTGTCAAAATCTGACAGCTCCATGCTTTCCTATGGGGGAGAAAACAATTTACAAAAAATTAACGAAAGTTCAGATCAAAGCCAAATCAGGTTTGCACACAACTTAGGGGGTCCTCTAACGAACCCAAGAATTTAGAACAGTTGCTGAGTCTTCATTAATTTTTTGTGAATTTTTTCTTCCCCCATAGGAAATAATGGAGCTGTCAGATTTTGACAGCTGCCAAAAGTTGGGGGAAAAAAATTCACCATTAATTAACGAAAAGTCAGATCAAAGCCAAATTAACTTTTGCATCCGTTTTAGAGGGTGCAGAAGCTAATCCAAGCATTTAAAACCATTTTTGACCCTTTTATGACACACTTAATTTTGCAAAAATTGACTTCGCAAAGCCATTGAAACCTATTGAGTCAGCTACAATACATTCCAATGGAGGATACATTGTATCGTTTAACAATGTTTCCTATGGGTTTTTTCGCTTAAGGACGGCAATCCGTGCCTATTGGAACGGATTAACCGGTTTCCAATGCATTCCTATGGGAAATGGTGTTTCGCATAAAGTTTTTTTCACATAAGGTGTTTTTTTTTGGAACCAATTAAAAACGTTATGCGAGGCACCACTGTATTTGATTAGAGCAAAGGACTGTCACAAAGGAAAGAAGAAACAGTTCTGATACTAATTGATTATTTGGGAGCTCTTAGTATTTTTATTGCTTAATTTATTGGCAATAATCTTTCTTAGCCAAAAGGTCAGATAAAAATGTAATAGACAGATAAATAGACAGGTGACAGCCAGAAACATGCTGGTGTTTGTGTAAACTGTGTATCATGTGCCCACCTGCTCAACAAAGATGTGTTCCAGTACTTCATCAATCAGAAACATTAGGTGAAGTAAGTTACACACACCTTGTGTGAACACCAATAGGATTCTGGCCAACCTATTTAAAATTGTTTTGTTTGAGGGAGGAATGAACAATAACCAGGTTTCATTTAATGGGCCATATCCTGTTTTAGTCTGAAGTTGAGTAGATCCGCTGAAATCAATTAGACTTATTTGTTTAAACAGATATTTGACACAAGGTATCAGAACATCTATCAATCTGTTAAAAATAGATCCAGTCGGTCAATTGTCAGATGACAGTTTTATTTGGTTTGTTTGGTTTTTTTTGGGGGGGGGATTGTGGTTTGTTTGTTTGTTTTTTGCATTTCAATAAATGTGAGGAGGAACCAATGAAAGTGGCTGGACTTAGAAGTGAGGCATCCCCTCACTCCTCTTAAGTCAGAAGGGATTATCATGGACCTGACTTTATTGCCCTCAATGGTCCAATTTATGACCTTAGAAGGAGAAAGTGGGAAGTTTGAAGAAGTACAGAGTGGAATGCAGAGTCAGAAAAAGAGCAGCCAATAGCAGAGGGCTTCTTGACAATGGAGGAGGAGGAGGAGGAGGAGAGATTGGGGGCATATAAAAAGGGAGAAGAAAAGTTGGGGATCAGAAGAGTGGGAAAAACCAGATATGAGAGAGAAGGTGTCAGGGAAGGGGCCCCTACGAGGTGCCGAGGGGCCCTCAGTATTTTCCTTTCCCATAAAGATAGATGCAGAGGGCAAGTCAGGAAGACCAAACCCTAAAGTGAGGGAAGGTATGGCTGTAGAGGTACTGTTGGGTAAGGTTGAACCTCTAGAATGGACCATGTACATCTACCCAAGAGGGAAAGGTCCTTGAAAGTAGGTGGTGCAACCGGATCCAATCCCTACTGGTTCAATACCATCTGAAGGCGACTGGTCTCGACACTCTTGTGGGACTATCTGCACGGTGAGGAGTTAACCACTACAGAAACCTACCAATCAGAAGAAATTTTGAATGTCCCCATGTTGAAGGCCTCATTACCAGTGCCTGAGCTGAAGGATTTATAGACTGAAACATCCATGGTTACAGGTCCCGTTGGACCCATTGATGTTGTTGTTCATGCTACTCTGTTAAGAGACATTAAACCTTTGTCAATTATTACTCTGTCTTCTGTGATAACTTTATTAAAAGGGGAGGAATTGCCTATGATCAAACAAGAACCCAATCACAGTAAGAATGTGCTCATGTTTTCACTGGATGACCAGCTGGATATATTTATGACAAACTAATAAAAAAATAAAAAAATAAACAGTGACGTTGTCTTAATGGTAGAAGTTAAAGTAAGGTAAAAGTCAAAGATATTTGTTTATCAGTCTTTTGCATTCTGCTGGAGTGAATTTTGTTTTTTATTTGGCTATTTAGAACATATTTAGGATTTAATTGCCAGCCTTAGATTTGAGTTATTTCTACTATCATATCTTTATCTGTACTTCCCTTTCTATCTGCAATTTTGATTTCTCTTTCTTTTTTTTGTTTTTGCTTTGTAATGACCTATGGTTCTAAACAATAAAACGGAACTGAACAAGAAAATGGAACTTGAGCAATGAAACTGGACATTAAGGGGAATGTGCATTCCCTAGATTAATATATTGTTTCTTCTCTCACATCAGAATTCTCTCAAAGATAGATGCCTCAGCAACCAGAGCTGCAAATTAAACCCGGGTTTACCTTCCAGGTAAACAAGGTAAACGTAAGATACATAAATGAGGGAAATTATGTTCTCTGACAAATAGACATTTTTCACCATTGGAAGGAGCAACTTTTCAAAGATATGCTAAAACTATCATCTAGTTGGATCTGTGTATCTGAAATAAAGAAGAACAATCACAGAGGAAAAAACAGTATTTGTAGCCTGCATTGTTTGAAAGAGAATATCTCATTTTTCTTTTTCTTTCTTTCTTTCTTTCTTTCTTTCTTTCTTTCTTTCTTTCTTTCTTTCTTTCTTTCTTTCTTTCTTTCTTTCTTTCTTTCTTGCACCATGGTATGCGTATCAATGCCCATGCCAATTTTTAAAAACCTTCATTACAGTACACATTGTTGTGTGATAAAAGAAAAGAAAGAAGACTGACAAAAGCCTAGTGGATAACAAATTAACTGCTTATTTTGTGGCCAGAGGGAAGGGAATCCCATAGCTGACACATTTATATGGCACACTTGATGGAGGTACTGTAAAGGTAAAGGTTCCCCTTGACCACTGGTTCTTAACCTTGGGCTACTCAGGAGTTTTGGACTGCAACTCCCAGAAGCCTTCACCACCAACTGTGCTGGCTGGGAGTTTCTGGGAGTTGCAGTTCAAAAGCATCCGAGTAACAAAGGTTAAGAACCACTGCCTTTGACAATTTGTCCAGTCGTGTCCAAATCTAGGTGGCAGTGCTCATCTCCATTTCCAACCCATAGAGCTAGCATTTGTCCACAGACAATCCTCCGTGGTCACGTGGCCAGCATGACCAGACATGGAAAGTTGTTTACCTTCCCACCAAGGTGGTACCTATTTATCTACTTGCATTTTTGCATGCTTTCGAACCGCTAGGTTGGCGGGAGCTGGGACAAGCGATGGGGGCTCACTCCAACGCGTGGATTCGATCTTACGAGTGCATGTCTTCTGACCTTGCAGTAGAGAGGCTTCAGTGGTTTAATTCACAGCACCACAGCAAATGGCTATGAACTTGTTCTACTTGTAAGAGCAAATTATCAGTGGGCCCAGTGAGGCTCCAGGGAACCAGTCCTGAGATACAGTCAGTCCAGCTATTTGAACTGGGGAATCAGCAGGATCTTTGCAGATTTACATGTTCCATGTGTGTGTGTGTGTGTGTGTGTGTGTGTGTGTGTGTGTGTGTGTGTGTGTGCGCGCGCGCGTGTGTGTGAAGAAAAATAAATGATAAAGAAAAATTCCCACCACTAAACAGTAAATTAGACAACTGGAACAGATCCTAGAAGGCAGCAAATTTTATTGCCTCTCCCTGCCGGGCTGATTGTTTTCATTTGCAATATCCCTCACTGAGAACAACAAAAAGTTTTGTATTGACTTTGGTACCTACGCCCTGGATTTGCATTTAAAATTAGCCTATAAGATGAGGCTGTGTTTTACTTTGCTGGGATAAGAGGCTCACTCACTTCATGGTGCATAAACAATGAGGATCAATAAAAAGTATTAATAATTCATGCATAATAAGGCCTTATTGATTTAGCAGAGGACAGAGCAATGCATCTGTCTGAGCAGCTGTGTTCATGCCTCATTATTAAGGAAGTGTTCCGCCATATGCAGTTGTGCTTCTATTTCTGTCTGACAAAAATGAGAGATGGATTTAGCTTTGATGGATGTGGATTCACAATAAAACAGATCAGGCTGCCAAAATCTGTCTTCCAGGGCCGGCTCGACCATTAGGAAAGAGTGAGGCAGTGGCTTCAAGCAGCTGATGCTGGGAGGTTAGCAGAATCACCCCTCTGGCTTTCTCGCTGCTGGAGGACAGAATTGTCTGTACCTCACTTCCATCCTCCTTGGTTAGTTTCAGATAAAGTGGGTGACAACATCAAAATCAACAGCTAGTGCAGTTCGCTTCTGAACTGTTGGAAGAGAAGTGTCTTCTCTTTTGCTTTGCACTAGACATCTTTGGCCATCCCCACAGCTTTCTTGGTTAGAGAACTGGACCTTCCACGTTGGCTGAGTCGAGGGCTGCTTCGTTACATTTTCTCCTGCTTCCCCAAGTGATGAAGAATTTGAGAGGCAATGCTATTGAGTTGGGTTGCCATTGGAGTTGAGACGATAGGATACTTTTAAACATTTTTTTAATTATAAAGGAACAAGCAGAGTAGAACTGGAAGCAAATAACAGGCTCTCCTGTGAGCAGATCCTCAACCATGACCAAACTACACGAGGCATACACCTCTGGTTTTAGATGCAGAGTTCCCTTAAGGGCAAAAGAAGTCTGCCCTAGCACCAGATATATATAAAAAAATCCAACCTTGAAAATGTACATTGTGCTGTTGAGGTGAAATTTGAACTGCAGCATGCTAAAAGTCAGTGCAAGACAATCAGCGAAGTCTCTGACAAAGCCATCACAGTGAAAGCAAGGTCGGTGTAAAACATTGACTCATAAAGGGTCTCTTTCCTAACAAGGTAACACTTGACTGTGGACATGTAAACACTGATAAGAGAAATAGAAAACATTGGGTGTGTGGGTGGAATCCTAGACCATGAAACTCTTAAGAGTACTGCAATGCAGTTATAAGCAGAATAATACCCTTAGCATGCTGCTAACAAAAGAAGGTGGCCAAGACTCCATGACGGAATACCTTTTTTGTTTAAGATCCCAGACTCAGTCCTTGAGAGCTCCAGTTAACAGCAGCAGCAGCAGCAATAGTGTGTCTATGCAGAGTCATCTGAACATAAGGACCACTGAAGGTAATGTGTTGGATCTAACATACATAGGGTTGCACTTTCAGTCCAATGCACAATGACTTGGAAGTAAGGCCTATTGGATTAGTGAGACGTATTCCTATATTAACATGAAACAAGATCAGACAACAACCCTAACCTCCACTTTTTGGGAAGCACTATTGAACTGAGATGGGCTTTCTTGAAGATATAAAGTTGTTCTATATAAAGGCAGGCCATTGGACCATCTAGTTCTCATGCTGACTGTTAGTGGCTCTTCACAATTCCTTGACAGTGACTCTATTAGGAGACTCAAGGGATTCAACTGGGATGTTCAAGATACTGTGCTCCCCTGTGAGCTGATAATATTATAGTATGCTTCACAAAGACCCCAGACCCCAATTCCTCTAAAAATTAACAGAAAATGAATTTCTTTGTGTCAGTTGGGTTGGGAACTTCCTTATCTTTCTTTTGAAACACCTGCTTCTGTAAAAACCACGGAATATCCTGTTATTCTTCGTATACAGGTCTGGAGCATCGATCAACGTTTTATAGCACAGATGGCTGAGTTTGTGGTTAATATCGGCCAAACCACAGATATCCTGTGTATTTCATTTCCTCTTGAAAAGTAACGGCTTGTTATCAAAATTAGAATAACCCAGGGCGGGGGAACCGCTCAAGAGTAATACTTAGAAAAACCAGCCCCTCTTGAACTCCGATAGGTAGAAGACTCTATAGTCAAACCCCCTTACCTAATTGTCTGCCAATAGATATTTTTTGTAACCTTATTTCCTTGTGGTTAGAAGTAATAAAAGTTCTTTGCATTGTTTGATCGGGGTCCTTCGTGCCTGGGGGACCCGAATGGCCATTCGAAAATAAACAGCGCTTGTTCTCTCTTGAGTCTGTGTATGGTCAAATCTCATGCTTGCTGGTACAAGAGTGTTTTAACACTTCCAGATTTCTTTATGTCTGGCTGACACCCCAAAGCTGCCATTGAAACTCTGAGGTGATTTTATAAACCTTTTGGTTTAGCACCTTGTAGTCTGTTGTCCACTTGTGCTTTCAGAATTGTCCACCTTCATGTCATTGCAAGAGACAGGCCTTCCTCAATGTGGATGGAGTCGAATCAGCGGGAACTGTCCTGCTTCAGGAAGAAAGAAAGAAAGAAAGAAAGAAAAAGAAAGAAAGAAAGAAAGAAAGAAAGAAAGAAAGAAAGAAAGAAAGAAAGAAAGAAAGAAAGAAAGAAAGAAAGAAAGAAAGAAAGAAAGAAAGAAAAGAGGCTGAATGGGGGATTTTGAAGGTATTGCTAATTTTTTTTTAAAAAAAATTAATACATCTCTCTCAGAGACGGGCTATAAGGATTAAAGAAGAAGAGTGGGGGAATGATAGATTTGCTACCACCAGGGAAGAACTGGAATATACTACACACATAATAAATCTCCCATTATTTAAAACTTTGCTGCTTCAAGCGATGTATCTCAAAACAAATATATCATGGTTCACACCTTGGCAATAAAATAATATTCCTATAAATCTGCAGCTGTTCGACCACCAGAGGAAGAATAGTGATACAATCATTTTGAAATTCCTATAAGCATTATTCTTTCATATAAAGTGTGCACATAGATAAATTTCTAGAAAGGATTACTGCTGGCATAAACATGCACCCACAAGATTTATATAGATAAAACAGCTCAATTAAAGACTGGTATTTAATTATATCTAGAGATATATATTTAAAATGCACAGATGAGCATGTCATAAAGCATATAGAGTGTCAGAATTAGTGACAAGGAAGCAATTTAATTAAAATATTATCATTTAATTTATGGTGCAAATAGGCTAATGAGTTTGCATAAAATATAAGGCTTGTGGCCTTGGAAACCATTTGATCCTCCAAAATGATGTTTGGTGAAGCTAACTGCAGTATTCATGTATCGAATCTGGCAACACCGCATCCAGATATGGACCTGGAGAACATGTGAACAGAGATAAAGTTGAACAATAGGGGCAAAGGTTCAACCATGGGCACATCTTTTGTTACATACTTGAACTGATTTGAAACCATAGTTCCAGGATGAACATCATGCAATGCCAGGATTTGTCAATTTGTTTTTTAATTTAAAACCCTATAAAATGTCCCCCAAAGCACCTAGAGACACCATATTTGCATGGAAGCTTCCCCTGATTCTCCTCTATGAGATCTACAAGGTTGGGGAAGATTGGGTTTCAGACATCCATGTTATGCACCAACAAACTGGATGGATGTCCCCTCGGGAAAGTACCCTTTAGTAGCTGGCTTGGGGAAACCCGATCTTCACTAAACTTGGAGGGATTGTAGAGGAGAGTCAGTAGAAGCTCCTCTGTGATTTTGGTGTCACTATGTGCCTGGGAGTTACTTTCTTGGGAGGTCCTGCGTAATACAACCACAAGTTATACAACTTGTGGTTGTATAACACAGACATCTGAAATCCTATCTTCACCAAACACAGAGGGATTGTAGAGGAGAGTCAGTGGAGGCTTCCCTGCAAATTTAGCGTCTCTGGGTGCCTTGGGGGCCATTTTATAGCCAAACAAATTGACAAATCAAAAATTGTTAAAAAAATTGATTCATGATTCATTGGGGGGCATTGCATTGTACAAATAAAAATGACAAATTAATACCTTTTGAATGAATTTGGTGATTCATTTTTTAATTCATGCCTACAAGGAGGAATCCTGAATGTCCATAGAGAGTTTCCATGTGAACAATAAACAAACCTTTTTTTAGACCCACAGCTTTCTGTTTGTGGAAAACGATGAGGGTCATAGAGTAGGCACGCCCCTGTTTGTGTGTTGTGTAAAGCATGATGAATAACACTTGAAAAGGACAGTTTTTCTTAAATTACAATAATAATGAAGCTTACTTATACTTGGTTTTGGAAGAGGGGATCAATTCCAAGCTATGGGCTATTTGTTAACTACTTACCTCCAAGCTCTTAGCGTGGCTCAAGCAATGGCTGTGAGAAAGGTATAATTCTAATGTAACTCACCTTGCAGAAAATAGCTGTCTAGTTGAAAGGTTGCATCCAGTCCAAATTCAGTTTAAAGTATGAACTCTAGTAAGAGAGAGTAGGCTTTGAACTTGTACATCACAAACTAGTAGGTAGGTAGTTGAGACTAAGCAGCCATACAAGGTGTTTTTGCAACTACAGTGAGATTCCCTGATTTCTGTTTAGATTATTGTGACTATTTCTAAATGCAAATGTATAAATACATGGTTTTTAGGCAAATCTGTGCCGTTCTAATACTCCGTTTTGGTGATTAATTTCCTCTTTTTTGGCCTAGTGTGGGTGGAATCACAGGTTTCAGTCCCATGGCCATGGATGGGAAGAGAGGTAGTTGTAGCTAAATTGCAGATCATGCTTGAGGATATTTATGGAAGATAGTTTCCCTATGTCTATATACCCAATGTGATACCCAGTGTGCTGTAGTGGAGAGAGTGATGGACTGGGACCCAGGAGACCTGAGTCTGAATTCCCACTCAGCCATGAAAGTTCACTCAGGGTGTGGAACTGGTAAAGCCACTCCTTAAATACTTACTCTCTGGCCGTAAGACCAGATAGGTGGGATATAAATAAAATAAATAAATGAAATAAATACCCTTACTTACCCTGAAAGCCCTATTAGAGTTCAATAACACTTGCCTCCTCAGAAATGTATTTAAATCACAAAACAAAACAGAAACAAAGGAATCACACTGAAAAAAAACACACAACCTCACATTGGAATAAAGTTGTTAGTCTTAAAGGTGCCACAAAATTTTTGTGTTTCATTTCTACTATACATCCTGAAACAGACTAACACAGCCACTTTGAATACCAAGCTTTTTATGATAACCCAGAGTTACACTGGAAAAGGGCTATGATTTTTTTCTTTTTGGTTCTGTTATTCTGAATGGAAGCTCTGTTCCTGTGTTACTTTAGATTTAATTTTTCAAATGTGATACCATCTAGATTTCTTTGAAGTGATCCGACAATCATGCTCAAGGACAGAATTTATGGCTTAATCAACCCAGACTTTTATGAATTTCTCTCATTGTGATCTGCACAATTGCTTAGAGTGCAATCACAGCAATACTTGCTTGGGAGTATGGAGCACAACTGAACTTTCCTCCTTCATAATATCGTCCTGGAAATGTATGG
Organism: Pogona vitticeps; assembly: GCF_051106095.1. Taxonomy (NCBI): domain Eukaryota; kingdom Metazoa; phylum Chordata; class Lepidosauria; order Squamata; family Agamidae; genus Pogona; species Pogona vitticeps. The sequence continues at coordinate 116,430,743 of NC_135783.1, read as the reverse complement.
AATTATAAATGGATCTGGAGATAGCAAAACGTTTTTTAAAAAATTAGTTGGAGTCAACATGCTTGAGAAAACAGGATCTGTTATTACCAAAGAGTCTTGATCCTACAGTTAAGTAGTGCAAAATATGGGCTATTCATTCTTTGCTAGGGTGGGAAATGAAAGTCTAATGGAGTGTGTTATTGCTTGCAGGCAGTATGAAGACAGCAATGCGTACAGAACTGTTTCATCTGAAATGATAATTTTCTTGCTCTCAAGGTATGAGTGAAAACCTGGTGGAACCATTCTGGCTGATGGTAAACACAACATTGGATCAGAAAAAGAAGGCACTACAAGTAATGTTAGTAGAATTTAGCTGGGCATCTGTATGTGGGAGGAATGGAGCCAAAACTTCCCTGGAAGGTGTCTGCAGCACACAAACAAACTTTTCCCAATCCCGTTCTAGTTCGGGATTCTTCGTCTTGACACTTAACATGAAATGCTTTGAACAAGGCCATTGCTCATATAGGAGGAAGACAAACAACTCTGTATAAATGATCTGTAGACTTTTCTTTTCCCCTCCTTGTGCAGATGTGAGCTTGCATGCAGTAGCAGGGACTTTCCACTGACCCAATGCTTCCAATTGGGTTTTCAGGGGCCATGCCAGAATGTGAGCTCTGGCCAGTTATCCTATGCTGGAGAAGTACTCACCATGGCCCAGGTGGCAGATGACATGTCTCCTGTCCAAGGATAAGCCTAGCTGAGACTTAGCACAAGATGATGACTTCGATATAGTGATTCCATGTGGAATAGGTGTAATTTGCATTGGTGGAGGGGCTGCCCACATAGATGAAAATCACAGATCTTTAAGGTATTCAGGGTAATAGGAAGGAGAGAAGATTAGATTAAGATCACAATCTCAGTAGAAGTATTCCTTTCCATGCTGCTATCCTAATAACCTCATTCCAGTTGTTTAGTGTGGAAAAAAACTTCTTATTTGAGCATCTGATTTTAATAAGAAAACTAGGGTAGAAGGATGAAACCCTTCTCTCCTCAACATCAAGTCTTTATTTAATTTGCTCTCTCCCAAACTATACCTTTTTAAAAAAAAAAGTGTCAGATCCTATCTAGTTCAACTCTTACAAATGATAAAATTTGATAAAATAAGATATCCCAACATGTCTTTCAAATTATCCACATTCTTTAAGTTCAAGGTAACCATTTAGATTTGAACATTTGCTGTATTTTACAAGAATCGTCATTTTGCATGTTTCTAACTCACAGTGCCCAGTATGTTATCTTTTATTATTATAATTTCACAATTTCACAACTCAAAATTATGGTTTGGCTTGATTAGACTAAAGACTGGATTTCAGTCTTGGCGCCTCCTCCAAAAAATTGTCAAATTATTACAGATTCCCCACTGGTTTAATTACATTAATCAAACAAACAGTGAATTCCTCTTCCAAATTTAGTTCGGCTTTGTTTAAGCATTCTTAATGTGTTGGAATGAAATTAAGAGTCAGTTCTTTTTGCCCTATATCCCTATAGTGAAAAAAAGCAGAATGCAGACTTCATGATCCCCTCTCCTCCTTCACACTGTTCATCTTTAGAAAAGCAGCTCCTTCTATTAAAATGTGCTTTCACAGAACGGTTAGTGATGAATACATACACTGATCATGGCAACATTCTTCATTTGGTGATAAACTAGTTGAGCAATACCCTTATTAGAAGCAAGCAAAACACCATAGACCTGGACAAGGTGTTCAGTTCGCCAGAATGAATCCAAAGTTCTCCAGATGAATCCAGATTAATCCAGATGAATCCCCAGTTCTCCAGATGAATCCAAAGTCATCTTAACATGCCAACAATGAGACAATGGAATAGGACTTTGTGGAGTTCTTACCCAAGGTTCTGATCTGAAGCTGGAAGTGTGCAAATTTATGTTTTTGCACAAAGAAACTCCCTGGCCCACACTGCTGGAGAATTTTGGTTGTTGTAATCCAAAAACACAAATCTGCACATTTCTGTTCCAAGCAGGTTCCCCAGTTCTTATTATATCAGTTCTAATTATATTTTATTATATATCAGTAACTGGTCTCAGGGCAGAGTGAGTAGGGACTGCACTAAGAGTCCTTCCATACCATTTTTAAAACAAAAATTGGTTAATTTCTGTTTCTGAATGCCTCTAGGAGCACCAATTTTTACATCAGGGGCCTTAACACTGCCCCCCCTCAAGAACTATCCCAAATATCAAATACAATATTGCAAGTATCTTATTCACTTGCTTTCAGGTATCTGAAAAATGTCCATTTCTGGGCTTTGTCCTGGCCACAGAGGAGCCTAGCGGTACAGATTTTATTGCCAAGACATCTGAGCAGGCCCGATCCCGAAACGGACAGTTGGGGGAAGAAAAAGGAAAGTCCAAAACACTGACCAAGTATTGAAATGATGAGGTCGGCAGCTAAATTCAGCCTCACGACTGCAGATGGAATACAGGTATGTAAGAATCACACAATGAACACTAGGACTAAGAAGCAATGGACAATCTGTTTTTGAAAATAGAAAAGCTGGCTGCAACTCAATGATCTGTTTTGTGCCTTCAGCAAAAACACACTGACCTTTGAGTTGGCACAAACCAAAAGCACTGAGAAACATGACAGTCTTTCTTTTCTTTTTCTTTTTCGCACACGGAGACTTCATGTCTTCCATACCTAACTACAGCACCAGCCGAGCAGAGAAGGAATCCTTTCCTCGTGGTAGAATGTCCACTGAATTCCTTGTCATCTCTAACAGGCAGGACCATAACTAGGAGGGAGCAAATGGGACTTTGCCCCTTGAAACCAAGCATTAGAGTTAACCCTTCCTGCGTCTACCATTCCCCCCCCCCCGAAAATAAGACAGGGTCTTATATTAATTTTTGCTCCCCAAAAAAACACCGCACTAGGGCTCATTTTCAGGGGATGTTTTTATTTTTTATGTACAACAATCTACATTGATTCAAATACAGTCACGTCATCTTCTTCTGGTTGCTGCACAAGGGTGGAGGGCAAGGTTTCACTTAACTGGGGCTTATATTTTGGGGTAGAGCTTATATTACGAGCATCCTGAAAAATCATACGAGGGCTTATTTTCAGGTTAGGTCTTATTTTTGGGGAAACAGGGTATTTATTTTCCTTTTTCTTCTTCTGGAAAGTATAGACTTTCTCTGTCATGGAGGTGGAGGACACAGCATCCTTTTTAATGGCAAGCTCCTGCCCATGACTCTGGGCAGAGTAAGCGCTAGAGAATATGGCTCCTTTTGTTACCCTGTACCAGACTGATTGGAAAAAGATATATAAAAATAATAAGAATAATGACATGCCATTAAGTTGATAATCAACTTACGATGACTCTCTTCCAGGGTTTTCTAGGAAGGGAGTACTCAGAAAATGGTCTGTTATTCCCTTCTCTTGGGATTGCTTTGAGACTTTTCAACTTACCCAAGGCTACACAAGCTAGCTTTTCTCCTAGGAGGCATAGTGGAGAATTGAACTTCCCATCCCTGGCTCCACACACCTAACTCGTGGGGAAAAAAAGATAATTTCCTTTGTATTACAAATTTGATCGTACCAGGTATGGGCTAGCAGTACCTTGGAAAAAAAATTACATTGCAGAGACAAAACCAAACAGATCAGAAAAATGAGAAATGGACAATGATTTAGACCTCAGCTGTTGGTGCAGGAGTTCAAGAAAAGACATGGTCAGATGTTTCTTGTACCAGAAGATGGGCTGAACTTCTTTTTTTCCTGTGGTTGGAATCATATGTCATTCCTTAAATATAGAAACTGATGATGAGCTAAATTTTCTGCCCTGTTTAATATTTAATTGCTGAATAGCAGTTGCTGCCAAGCATCTCAACAAGATCAGCCGATCTGCTACCTCACTGGATTTGTTTTTATTTGCATATTTGACACACAACCATTCCCGACTCATTCATTTTTAACACCCATTCATGTATGCTTGGCTGAAGGGGAAAAGCAGAGAATCAAATCAAGCGGATTATTCTGCATCATCTAGCAACCCCTTTGCCCCTTCTACCCCAGCCTCAATCTTAAGGAGGTTTTCCTTTCATCTTTAGATATGCAAGTTGCTTTCCTTCAGCTCATAATTACTCTTTTACATCCATTCACAGGACCCTTACGAGCCATTAATTTTGGAGAAGGAAACTGCTGTGGATGAGGCAGCACACACGATTACACCAGCTATTAAAGCTTCATCATTTTTAATAGTGAGTTTGAAATGATTGGAGAGAGGCTTCTGTTCTCATGGCATGCACATGATAGTGAGGCTGTGGGGGCTCAGATGGAAGCCTACGAGGTCTCAGCCAAAAGCGTTAGGATCCCTTTAGATACAACTATATTTGCTCTACTTTCCCAAGCATTAGCAAGTTTCATAGGTAGTGCTAGATGATTTGTTTTTGTATGATAGTGTACTGATGTCTTAGTAGTATGTGAATTGGCTCAGTGCATTTGAAACATGTAGAGTAGTGGCAGGAAATGTGAAGCCCAAAAACCACATGTGCCCTGTGGCCATTTGTGTGCTCTTTGGTTACCCTACTGCAGAGAAAAAGATTGGATGGAAAAAGGATAATTGCCATTTCTGGAAGCTTCAGGAGTAGTGATTCTTCTTCAAAACAATGCACAGCGCCTTCCTGCATCTTTTCTTGCCCACCACGAGGTGGTGGGGTGAGGAAAGAGAGTGAAACGGGCAGAGAAAGAGATGGGAGGAGATCATCTCAGGCCACTAAGCTCTTCCAGTCTCCATGCCCCTAAGAATTTTGCACCCGGGGCAACTGCCCCATGCCCCCCCCCAACACAACACCACTGCTAAAAACATCTTGGTGTACTCATACAGACATTTACGTCCTTGGTTCTTTGTCATCTCTAAGAGCTCTTAGGATACTTCCAAAATAGCAGAGAAGAACCCAGATAATGTGGCAGAAAAGCACTGGCCCAGGGTCAATAATGGTTAGAGAGGCATTTATAGTGCCAGCTGCCGCTATGCTGATGATGGCATTCATATTGGATCTTATTCCAGCTCTGGCATTGAAATGCTAGTGGGATATTTAATTGCAAGTGTGCCCCTCTAATCAGAAATCTTTACATTCACTCTGAAACGGGTATCATTTGTCTTGCCTTGCGTGTCTCGTTTTTAGGCAGCAGGTTCTTTGGAGGAAAAGACGTGACTTATCTATGCTGCTGGCAGTGGGGGGAGGGGAGAGAGAGAGAGCATGTTAATGCAGACTTAGAGTGCTTTGCAAATGCTTTGCAAAGATGATGATACCAAATGCAAAAGAAGTCTGATTGATACAAGTTATGTATCTCTCGTTTGACCCCAGTGACCTCCAGCACAATTAAGGTAACAAGAGTAGTTTTCAAAGTAGTTGTGTTCATCTGTGCAGGCACATCCAAGCACAAAGAAAAATAAAAAAAACAAGAACAACATAGAACTTTAAAAAAATAGATAATTTCCTAAGTCACCTGTTATATAGCTAGCTAGCCAGCTAACTGACTGACTGTTGTGTAAGGTTTCATGGGATACATCCACATTACGTCTGAAGAAGGGATTGTATCCATGAAAACTCACATTGAAATATAACAGTCTTTAAGGTAGCACAACAATTTTTTTTTGGTTTTTTAAAATTTTTATTTCTGGTGGTTTTTTTTCTACATCTGGATAAGATAACAAGAAACATCATATCTCCATCCCCACTGCCACCAATATCACAGCACACTGCTGTTCAAAGTCCGTCCGTCTGTCTCTCTTTTTCTGTATCTCTCATGCCACATGTGCATACATTTACAATCAGTTTCCTGCTTGGCAAATGATTAATTAGCAATGAAATGGAGCTGCTGTCAGCCCACTCCCTTTTACTCTGTTATTTGGAACGCTTCACACAAGGTTATGGCATGTTTCCCTCTCCCTGACCTACCACCTGGTGCCATGGCTGGCTGGCGAGGAAGGGAGAGGCGGGCTGTGATAACATCAACTTTATGCCAGTGTTTGTCTTCCACATTATATGATAGAGAGCACAGAGGCAGAGGGAACAGTAGCAATTCTTGGTCTTTCATGCTACCTATTGAGATCCTGAGAGTCACAGTTAAGTCACAATTAAGTAAGACACAACGGAAAGCTTTGCTAGAGTGTTAACAGGAACTTAGAGGAGAGGAATGTGGGAATAAAACACAAAGTCTTATCCATCTAGGACAGCAGCCTAGGAAAGGATGGTTAGAAAAGGACAAAGAGATATAAGAGAAAAGAAAGGGGGACATGAAATATCTCTTACAACCCACATGGCTAAAAGCAGACACCATCTCAGGGATGAATTTGCTAAGACAGCCACTGTCTTTCTGAGTAATGGTGAAATTCAGGAAATGAGGAAAGAACTGAAATATCAAGATGCAGTGTTTACAGATGCCAGAGTTGAGATAAAGTGTGAAGCTACGCTGCCATGAATGGTGAGAGGTGATATTTAACTTCTTGGAAGTCTTTCTTCCAGAACTGGCTGATGCAGCAGTTTCCCTTTGACTGAAATTGCATCGAGAAGGAAGATAAGTGGCCAGCTCTCCTTTTTTGCTTCACTGCTTCTATTCCACAGGGTGGCTGTTCCCGCTGCAAGTCAAGCTCTCTGCCAACCGGCCTCATTCAAAGTCCAAAATCAAAGTCAAAACCACGGAGAGATTGTGGGATCTCTTGTGCCCCATATCTGTTCTAGTCCTTAGGCAACCATCATCCTTTCCCCCCTGAGAAGCCAACCAGTATATTAGAGGTAACCTATTGTTCGAAAAAGGAATTCCTTTTGTCTTCAGGCAGCCCTTTCTTTGGACACTGGCTATCTAAGTGGGGTTTTAAAATAAAGATGGCTAGTATTTTGTTGTCTTAATCTGTTTCAATGATGCTTTTATTTAACATTTTTAATGTTAAATTAACCTCATGGCACAGTGGTTAAACTGCTGTACTGCAGCCAAAACTGTGCTCACGACCTGGGGTTCAATCCCAGGTAGCCGGCTCAAGGTTGACTCAGCCTTCTGTCCTTCTGAGGTCAGTAAAATGAGTACCCAGCTCACTGGGGGGGGGCAATGTGTAGCCTGCACAATTCACTTGTAAACCGCCCAGAGAGTGCTTGAAGCGCTATGGGGCGGTATATCAGCAGCATGCTTTGCTTTTGTTCTGCTTTAATTCTTTTTAAAATCTATGAATAGTTTATTGTTTTAGTCTCTTTTAACCTGTCTTAGGTCCATTTATGGAGAAAGGCAGGCTAAAATATTTTAATTAAATAAAGCCATCAGTTGTGGGATGTGTGACTGGACCGGGAGGGCAGGGAAAGAGGTACAATGATGGCGACAACACACACACCCTGGAGAGAATGTCCCATTCAGACTCAAGGTCTGGTTCAAAATCTGTGAGGGGTGAGGTGTAGGGGACAGAAAATGAAGCCTCAGGATGATGAGAAGCAGGGAATTCATTTCCCTTCTCCCTGAATGCCTCTCTATACCGCAGGTTACTTGCAAAGGGGGATGTCCCACCTTCCAGCCTCAACTGCCCCTAGCTTTAACAATGAGACTTCTGGACAGATCCTGGCCACCAGCCCCCCTGCCCAATGGCTTAGGAGTCCTGGTCACCAGCCACAGAACCCGAGACTCTCTTTGGCTAGCTCACATGTATCTCAGAGATCCATTCTTCCAACACTGACAACAATCAAGGGCACAGTCTGAGTGGTACTTGGTTACCTCAGGGTAGCCATCTTACCAATGCCTACTACACCTAAGTTCATGATCCAAGTAGTGTTTCCCTATGCTGGGCTGCCCATCCCATTAATTATGGTGACACCTATATAGGGTTGACTCATAGGATCTCTCCTAGCTCACCCAGGAGTAGGGCTGTGAGGGCAAGGGTGCTCAAGTGTCCGTATGTATTCTTTGCTAGACATTTTCAAAAAATGTTGTGTCAACCTCTGAAGGGAAATACCAGAGAGAATATCTAAGGAGAAGGCATTCCTTCCCCCATGGAGAGGAATAGAGGGCAACGCATATACTCCAAGACATCAGTCTAGTAAAGGAGGTGATGCATGCATCAATCAATCAATTAAATAAATAATACATAAATACATTTTTAAGACAGCAGGGGATCTCTGCTTCTTGCTTTTTAGAAAGTGTTAGATTGTTGGGCTAGGGCTCAGAAGACCTGCTTCCAATTCCTATAATGAGTGATCTTGGACCAGTTGCACTATCTCAGCAGGACCTACCTCACAGGTTTGTTGTGAGGAGAAAGAGAGTCATGTACACGGCCACAAACTCGTTGGAGGAAAGGCATGATGGAAATGTAAAAACCAACAATCCAAATAAACAAGCTAGCAAACAAATGTTTCTCCATTACTGCATATATTGGCCGAAATCCTCTTGTTGCAGCTCATTGTGTGCAGCACAAAGTATATCATCATCCGTGGCAAATTGCCACTGATTAAACGCTTCCTTTGGCTGTTTTGGGATGCACATAATTTCATTGCATTATGTGTTAGTCATGTGCACCCCAGCATTGCCAAAGAAAGCCTCCAATCAGCAGTGCTGATGACACCATTCCTGCTGTGCATAGGGAGCCATGCAGCAGGATTTCAGCCATAGTCTGCTAGGTAAATGATTCAAGCTTTCCTTAGTAGATTAATCAATGAAACTATAGCTGATTCATCAGAAAAGGTAAATTAATCAATGAAGGCATATTTAATTTGTTGAGGTTTGGGTTTGTTTGCTTGCTTGCACTCTACAATTTGTTTTTTGTTAGGTTAGTAGAATAGAGAACAAACAAGAAAATATTAAAGTAGCTTTTTTGTTATTACACTATATTTTTCAAAGTTTCAAGAATGCATTTATGCTGAGCTTTTGGTAAGTGCACATTTATTTAAATTTAATTGGACAAATGAACCATAACGTGGCATATATATGATGTTCTGTAGCATATCATTATTGCAACCATCAATAAATCCTGACACTTCTACAATTATAGTACAACATCAAATGCTGTAATAGTATGTGTTTACTGGAGAGGGAGATTCCAGGAGATACAAACACTGTAAGCAACATCATAACTGCTATGCATTTATTTGTGAAAAAGAATCTGATTACTGAAATATCCATTCATCAGCTGAAATATTTGCTTACTAGCATATAAAAGTATCCTACCTTTACTTCCAAAGGGAAGGAAAAATATAGGCAACATGTGAAAATGCAAGTAATCAATCACTTTATTTTGAAAACAAATGACTGACAAATTATTTCTATGCATTTCTAACTGTATTTTCAGGCAGCTTCTGAAGAACAGGAAAAAACAAGACATCTATACATTTGAGATTAAGTTTAAATCTGATGTACGACACATTTTGTTTCCATGTCTGTTGGTTTTCTAACTTAATATAATCTCAGCTGTTTGCTGAGTGGAATACAAAGGGGCTGTCAAACTGTAGACTTATTATTTTGTCAGTGGGGCATACAGCTGTTGCAGCCCTATTACAGGAAACAAAATTGTTTCATCATTAAGAACCAGAGTATTTCACGGCTAGCAGTGGGAGGCCTATATAAAGCTGTAATTTGCAATCTGAATCTAATTTCAAACTTCATCTTACCAAAAATGCAAGTTAATATAAGAAGGGAGTCCCCAAACCATGAGTACTTCTCTTCTTCACACATGTAATTTAATTTTTAAACTAATCAAAATTGAGATTGATTGTCTTTTTAAAGTACACTGCGTCGTTTGTGTGGGGTTCATGTGCTACTCTTTTTTTAAAAAAAGTAAATTATGCTTTTTTGAGAAGCATGTTACAATTATTGCACATTCCGTAACGTGTCCATTCATTTACTGGTAGAAGTGGATAATTCTAAAATCAGTTATCATTCAGATGATAACTTTTAACAGAATGTACTTGTCAGAATGTAACATGAGTAAATGCAATAAAAACACAGGATCCTATGTATGACAGAAGTTAAGTACTTCTTGCTTCTTGTTATGCAAGTTACACAAATTTTATGCAGCCACCAATAGATTTAGACCATTAAATCTATATTTAAGTAAGTCCCATTCATTAAAGGTGTCAATTCAATGGAACATAGACCTTGAAAGTTACTTCCCCCAATAAGTTTCCTTAACTGAGCAAGGATTCAAACCCAGGCCTCCTGCATCCTAGTCCATCATTCTATCCACTACAGCACATTGGGTATTCCCAACCCTAATTTATACTGCACCTGTTATAGTCATACCATTCACTTTGATCAACCATGGCTATAACTATTTCATGTAAAATTCATTGCATCTCTCTAACAAGATGAAGACAGAATCTTCCTTCAACTGCAGAGCTTGGAAAATTAATTTTTGAAAGTAATTAATTAAAGTTACAGTAGTGAGTGAGTGAGTGAGTGAGTGAGTGAGTGAGTGAGTGAGTGAGTGAGTGAGTGAGTGAGTGAGTTATGAAAAAGTAAGAGAGTTATGAGTAGAGGTGACACTGGCTGAAGTCCTTATAACATTCAGTAAACAGGGTGGGATGATGGCATGACAAAAACCCTTTCTGAAACTCCCCTGACCTCTCAGTTATGCATTTCTCAAAAGTAACTGTAATATAGATGTTTCAAGACAATACCCATCATGGAAACTGGCCTCCCATCCATCTTGTAATCATTCCAGAACCCACATCAGAAGAGACACAGCACAAGCCAGCAATTTGTTTGCTTGTTTGTTTGTGTGTTTATAATGTTACCCCACCTTTCTCCTTAAAAAAGACCCAAGGCAGTTTACATTATGAAAAGACAGTATTTAAAGCTAACAACAGTGAGTCTACAAATACTCGAAAGGATCAAATACCATACTAAAAAACATAAGCAACACCAAAACACATTCAAAGCGGTAAGGTACAGCTTGCCTGGAGAGAAAGGGTCTTTGTCTGATTGCTGAAGGACAGCAAAGATGGGGCCAGTCTGGCCTCCTGTGGGAAGGAGTTTGAAAGCCTGGGAGCAGCAGCAGAGGAGGCCCTCTCCCATGTCTCCACCAAATGCACCTATGAAGGTGGCAGGACTGAGAGATAGGCCTCTCCTGATGATCGTAACACTTGAGCAGGCTCACAAAGGGAGATGTGGTCCTGGAGATAACTTGCACCTGAGCCATTTCAGGCTTTATAGGTTAGAACCGGCACTTTGAATTCTGCCTGGAAACAGGTCAGCAGTCAGTGAAGCTGCTGTAAGATCCCTATGACCACTCCCAGTTATCAATCTAGCTGCTGCGTTTTGGACACACTGAAGTTTCCTGACACTTTCTGTAGGCAGCCCCATACAGAGTGTGTTACACTAATCCAGCTGGGATATAGGGCATGTGTCACTGTGGCCAGGTCAGACTGCTCCGGGAACAGGCACAGCTGTTCGCACTAGTTTTAATTGTGAAAATGCACTCCTGGCCATCGCCAAAACCTGGACATTGCAGAGGTGTTTTTGAATCCTAGCCAGTTTGGTAACAGCATCCAGAATCAGGGATGTATCCAGGGGCACTCCCAACCTGTGTGCCTGAGTTTTCAGGGGAGTGTAACTCCATCCAGCACTGGCTGATCCATCTTTCTTGATCAGCCTTTCGACTGAACAGGAGCACCTCTGTCCTGTCTAGATTAAGTTTCCATTTATTCATCATCATCCAGTCTATTACTGACACCAGACGCTGATCTAGAGCCAAAACAGCTTCTTCAGATTTAGATGGCAAGGAGAGACCGTCTTCTCCATACAACTAACTATAAAACTGACTGAAACATTAATAATTGCTCCCAAAAAAGAGTTAAGTTATACCTTCTTAATTTACAACTGTAATAGTATCTAGATTTATGTGTTTGTTTTTTTAAAAAAGAGCTCATTAATAGAATACTAGACATACGTAACTAGTCATTACCAAGTTCTGCTCATCATCACTATGCACTGTAACCTATGGAAGTGGATGAAAGAATCCAGTGTTGCTGTGAAACAGTGGATTCACAATGTCACAGATTAAATGTTTAACCAAATCACTTGCTAATTCTTTGGCAAATCCCCCACAAACCTCTTTCTGACTTCTTGGTGCACTTTTCTGATGTAGGAATTACCTGTTGAAATAACCAGGAAAGCGCTGTTCAGAGCAGCATCAACAAAGAGAGGCAGAGAGAACATCCCTATCCAGACATTACTTACACACTTCTCTGTAACACTTTCAGGGAGAAGAGAGTCACCCTCTCAACTCCGTCCTTGCTTCTCCCATGGACAAATATGTGATCAAAAAAATATGTGACCACAAAAGCGGCCCTGTTTGTGGGTGGGCTCTCCAGACAATCAAAACCTCTGTAAAATCAGGGTGCTGGGGGAATGTTGCATGAACAGCTCACCTGTGAGCAGGAATCTCTCCTTTTCAGATATTCACCTGGAGAAAATGATGACAGAGAAGGAAGAGGTTAGGTGCAGGTCTCTTAAGCAGATGAATAATGAGGGAAGAGGGCTAATTTGAACCAGAGTTCATTAATTTGAAGATAGACTATGGCCAAAGTTTTGAAAAGTTTATTTTTGAATTACATCTCTTTGATTCCCACAGCCAGCGAATAAATAGAGGCAATTGGTTCTCTGTGGGAGGATGTGTAACATAAGCAGATTTATTCTTCTACTTATAGGCAAAAACAAGTGGGGAAAGTGAACAACAGCCACTGACAAGAGGGGGGAGCTATTGCTTTATAGCAAAATAGGTAAATAAAACTTAGAATATAAAATTATGAAAACAATAAACACACGGCAGCATGGCCACTATCCATGTTGGCTAGGGGATTCTAAGAGTTATAAACCATAAAAGTAACTTTTCTATACTCTGGCTCTCTCATTGTCTAAAGTACCTTACAGAGTTATTGTAAAAGTAAATCATGATAATCTTATGTCTGCTGTTGGCACAGTTAAGATCCAAATATATCAAGTCAAGTCATCTCATAGCTGTGAAAAGCACAGGAGATAGGAATTTTCCATTTTACGCTTCCAGAATATTAATTCTAACTTTCAAGTGACTTGTGGAGAATGATGATTGCTGAGGTATTGCTCAAACCTTTATTTATTCATAACAATAACAAAGACAATGACACTGTAGGATAGCCTCATGTTTTTTAAGTGAGTGTATGTATATTTTTCTCAGGAGGCACTATTTCATTCATTAGCACGAGGAAGGGACAAATGTGACAATGACTATCTTGCACCTTTTGTGTGTGCATGTCCATGTATTGCTGCTTAAATGAGTACTCATTGGAAGCACCCTCCTAATGACTCTTGACACAAGTATTACTTTTTATATATACATGTAAATTTCCCTATACATATATATTAAGCTATTAGAGTGATCACTGTGTCAAGGTAGAGTGGTTAGTTTATAACAATATCTATCAGCACCATATAAAATCATCATAAAAATTAAGTCTGTGAATGGATTCGTGAAGGCTTTCACGGCCGGGATCTGATGGCTGTTGTGGGTTTTTCGGGCTCTTTGGCCGTGTTCTGAAGGTTGTTCTTCCTGACGTTTTGCCAATCTCTGTGGCCGGCATCTTCAGAGCACAACACTCTGTGCTGTGAATGGCTCTTCTGATCCAGTTCAGGGGCCAATCTGCCCCTCTCAGACTGTAGCTCTTCTGAGCAGCTTCTGTCCTGGTTCGTCTGATCTACACCTGAATTCGTTGCAACATTCAGGTTTTCAACTATCTGGAAGACCCAGATATGAATGGGAACATACAAATGGCTATGCCATGGGGGCAATTTTATTATTATTTCAGAACATCTGTATACATGCCAAGCTACAAGCCATCTGAAATCAAATTGATTGTGATTTATAAAACAAATAATTTAAACTAAATGAAAGCAGATGCTATTTGTATATCCTTATCCTTAATTTTATTTTCAAAAGAAGTAGGTCTGTTATTTATTTAACCTTCAAATTATGAAATTTTTTGGATACAATCCTAGCTACTGTAATCCCATTCTCGATGGAACCAAGTTGGGAGATGTTTGGTTCAGTTTGGGGCATCCCAAATTGACAGAAATATTACTGCTTTTGACTTGGAAATTTATATTTACCTGGAGCTAGTGCACAGTCCTAATAATACACATTTTCCAGCAATAACTCTCCACCTTTTTAAAAGAATGCAATTACAAAACAACAGAATAGACCGACCAAATCAATCAACCAACCAATCAATCAATCAATTTCCCTGAACTACCATGTCTATTTATTCCTAAGGCTCAATATATGCAGTCTGAACTGGAAACATTTCTCTGGATTCCTGTGATGTGAGACCACTGCTATGTGTTATTTCTTGCCCCTTGGGGGCAGCATACTATTACTGGTAAGTGAAACAAAGAAGACTGAAATAAAATCATAAATCTCTTATTCATCCCAGAACTTCCTTAGAAAGGGGCAGCTGTGTATTCAGCATTTCTATTAAAACAAACAAATACATTAAAAATACCAGGAAAGTCACCACCAGTTGGAACTAGCCACAACGCCTCTCCAAAATATTATTCTAATGATCCTAGTAGAACTAAACAGAGTACTGCGAATTCTATCCCTGATTGCAAACCTAGGTGTTCGAATGACTGCAGTACGGATATCTGTAGTGTGAAACAGGAACAAAATCTGATTACAAATTGTTCTACAGATTTGAAACTTCCACTAAACAAACTTCCGTTCTGCAAAGGAAAGCTTTGTCATATCATGACACAGAATAAAGAAAAAAATGCAACCAGCAGCCCATATTGAGGAAGCTGAACATAGCCCCTGAAATGAAAGTTAGGGGATCCAATGTTTTGTATGCTTTCTCATGTACACTTTGTGCACATAAGAAATGACTTCATCAGAGAGAAAACTCCAGCCTCATTTTCTACCTCATATTTAGTCGGCTACTTCTATGCAGAGGTCTTTGTTTTCTTAACTTTTGTGTGGGAGGGATTAAAAGACTCAGCTTCCTCTAAATGGAACGGAACGCTCAGAGCAGTCCAAGATATTTTGCTGCTTGAGGCAAAGTCCATCTACAAAATTCTCCACTGGAACCACAATCTGCAAACGGCAGGATAGGCCACGTGGTATACCCAGCCTTGGTCTCAGAAGGAACAATGGGCCATTGCTAACTCATAGTATGCTCCAGCTGGCAAGGGTGGATCTTTGAAAGGGCCAAAGCCATCATACTGTATGTGACAGGCAAGCTTCTGCCAATGCTTTAGTGATTTGATAGTTTTCTTGCCCAAGTTAAAGCTATCGTTCATCTGGACCTTAATATAATACAATGCCCAGAAATGAATGGTTCTTGCTCACTGATATAGAGCTGGCCTGAGGTACAGTTCAATAACAGGAAGAGTTTTCACTTGCGTTGTTTATGATTCACTGGCTGTAAAAGGTCCAAGAATCATCTTTCTGGTCTACACTTTCTGTGTAGCTTTCAGGCAACTCTTTTGGTTTCAGTCTTAGCTTCCCGTTTGTAAAATGAAAACAAGCTTCCTCTTAACCTAACAAATTACAGCCATAGCAAAGTCAGTGTTTGTTAAGAGACTCAAGAGAAAGGTTTGAGTTTATTTCTGCAATGGGTATAGCACATGACAGAATGGGTCTGGCTTCCGACCCAAAATGGCAGGGGTGACAAATCAATCCTATACTTTGCTTTAAACTTATAATTGTGTACTTTTCCGATTAAAGTAAAATCAGAACCAGAAGTATCTGTGCAGCAATTTAACTTTGGCTGCTGTGTCAACTTTTCTTCCTCCAAAATCCATCTCAGGTTTTTTTAAAATGTCTCAGTCAAGAGCAGGTGTAAAAATTGTTAAGGCCAAGGAGTCTAAGAGGTGTTTACAGCAGAAACGTGTGACTTGAAAGGTTTTTATCTGTCTAGAGTCTCATAAGTTAGACGAAATGCCTTAAATATTTGCTCTGTTTTTGTCTATAAAGCCACGTTTCTAAAAATTCAGGGCACTCTGTGTGCAACCAGCCTGTATATGTGTGAACTGAAAGGTTCACCTCCTCTACAAGACCTTTATCAGTCTTGACAGGTAGAGAAGAAAGACTCTCTTTACCACCCTGAGGCTGAAGGTTAGAAAGATAAGGGAAATAATCTTGCTTTAGGTATAGGAACAAGCACAGTAGATGTGGAAAATCCCGGATATGTTTTTCAGGTCAGAATCTACTAGCCATTTACTCTGGAGAAGTCTTAAAGAGTTTGACATGACCTCAGTCACAAGGAGAGCAAAACCAGTATGTGAATAAAAGGCTGAGGGGCGGGGGGCCTTGGTGATGCAGCTTCTATTCCTTGAACCACTTCCACCTCATGGAGCATCTCTGCTGTCCCTAATCCTTGTGATGCTGAAGGAGAAGAATTTCACACCTTTCTTGGATCACTAAAAACAAAACAATTAACACAAACTTTCCTGGATTCAAATTTCTCATCATCAGGCACACACCAGTAACTTTGGAATAGCACAGAAAAATTATAAACAAATGTCTCAGAAATTTGTGTCAAAAGTTGCCAGGCATCGTCCTCTTAAGGTGAGTTTAAAGCTGGTTGCTTCAGGATGCTAAAGGTTGCCCATAGCTTTCCCTGAAAAGGGTGGGCACCAAATGGAGAGTAGGGCCCGTTTCTCCTTCTTCCATGCCACTTCTGCTTTCGATTGGGTACACAACCAGGCACAGCTCTACCGAATGAGAAGTGACCTCCAGTAGTTTGGCAAATAAAGCTTGGAAGCTGTAACTCTACTGCCAGTTAAATCATCCAGGCCTATATATTACCTTGATTGTCTAGCAGTCAACCAGATAGTGCTGGCCAGGGAGTGCAGGGAGAGTAGAGATGAAAAATTTCCAGAAATTTCCTTTCCCCCGGTAAAAAAACAGAGGGATAAACCATTTTTTCTGGAAAAAAGAACAGGGGGGGGAAAGCTTTACATATTTGGGTAAGAGCAGTAGTGGCAGTGATGTTGGCTGTGGCATCTTCAAGGATTGGGGAGAGACCCCCTTTCTGCTGCTGCCACTACTGCCAATGCACTTCCCAGCTGCCACTGCAGCCACCCACTGGACAAGCCCTGCAGAGAAGGAAGGGCTCTTTTGCCCTGGCCAACCACAGAGGAAGCCCTACTGCTAGCACCCAAAGATAGAAGGCCAAAGCTCTTTAGCCCTGGCCTTCTTCAGATGGCAGTGGCATGGGGATATTGTGCTTACAAGTCCTCTGTTTAAATGTGAAGTATTGCATTAAAACAGAGGATGTGTGTTGTAAATGGATTCGCTCCTGTATGCTTGTAAACTGGAGGGGGGGGGAATGATATGCCACAGTTCATTTCTTCTCTTGTCAATACCAGCATCCATTGTATAGGACCATGACTGCTAAGCATGTTCTGGATAACAGGTTCTCCATGTTCATCATCCTTCTTTTGCTGGACATGGAGGCAGTGGGCATATTTCAGAAGTTCTTCAGCTGTTCACTGGTGTGATGTTTCTTTAAGGAGCATGACATACAGTGGACCCTTGACTTACAGACGGCTTGACTTACAGACTTTTTGAGTTACAGACTTCTCTGGCCGCAAAATTTAGGTTTGACTTGCAGACTGAGATGTGACTTACAGACCAGAAAAAAAACAAAATGAAACAAAAACGGCCTGTTACGGGATTAATCGGTTTTCAAAGCACTGTAGGTCAATGGAGACTTGACTTACAGACTTTTTGACTTGAGAACCGCCTTCCAATACGGATTAAGTTCTCAAGTCAAGACCCCACTGTAGAAGGAAGCTGCAGGGCAGAGCTCCAAAATAAAGGGGAAGCAGTGAACCCAGCTGAAGGTGAAGGATAAATTCGGAATTAGAGGAACAATTAGGTAAAGGTTTCATATAAGTGGGCTTGCTCTGAGCTATATTATTTTAGCAAGGACTGTTGAGTTTTTCCTTCTTTCACTGGCAAATGTAAGAACATGACAAGTGTGGCATCATTTAGCACTTGGCCTAGAGATCAGACAGCAGAGTACTTCATTTGGGCAGTTCCTTCTTCCTCGGCTCTCTCTCTCTCTCTCTCTCTCATTCTCTCTCTCTCTCTCTCTCTCTCTCTCTCTCTCTCTCTCTCACACACACACACACACACACACACACACACACACACACACACACACACACACACACACACACACACACACACCTCATTTGCATTAATGGGAATTCAAGGCATGCAAAAGGCATCTGCAGATTAACATCTCTGACATAAACCTGGAAGGACAATTTTGCTGCAAGCTTGAATAAAAGCAAAGTTTATGAGAGGATACTGGTTTTAGAGTAGATGCCAGTTTCAGAGCTCTGTGAAAACACACAGTGAGGCAATATAGCCGAACAGGTCAGCCCCTGTCAACCATTTGCATATTGCCATCATGCTCACCAATCACATTCTCAGGTAAAACAAAAGGGTGCCTGTTAATCTGCTGACAGTATAGTATTGAAAAGGCGCAATAGGTTCTGATCATGAGTATTTATTAAGGAGAGAAGACATATGTATGGCAGGCAGGCAGAGAGGTCAATGTGATTGCTGGAATCAGCCACAGAACTGGAGATTAAACAGTGATAGAAATCTTCCCCCAGGTACAACTGGAAAACAAATAAAATTGTTCAAAAATTCAAACTGCTGCTCCGTTTACATGTGACAGCCTTGAGGCCGAGGAGACTGTGTGAATAAAGAAGGCAGAACAAGGAAGAGGAAGGTTGTGCATACATTCATAAAGGAACAAGAAGCAAAATGTACTGTTAGAACAAAATCTGCATCCCTCCAGGTTACATACACCCATGTACAAACAACTATCATCCTGTCACCAATGTTTCTTTTTTAAGCAAGCCAGTGGAGAGGGTGGTGGGCAACCAGTTTCAGGCCCTCTTGGATGAAGCCAGTGCCCTTGACCCATTCCAGTCTGGATTCAGGCTGCATCATAACATGGAGACAGTGTTGGTCATTTTGCACTATGACCTTTAGATGGAGGCCAACAGGGGTTAAATGTCCCTGCTGGTCCAACTCAACCTCTCAACAGCCTGTGATCCCATCGGTCATGGTATCGTCCTGGGGAGATTCTCTGGTTTGCTTCAACTTAGGGAGATGGTCTCCACCCCTTGGACTCTTGATTGTGAAGTCCCACCAGGGTTGATCATCTCCCCGTTGCTATTTAACATCTATATGAGGCCCTTCAGAGAGATCATCCAGAGATTCAGAGTTTTTGTGTCATCAGTATGCTGATGACACAGAGCTCTATCTCTCCTCCCATCCTTCTACAGTGGATGCTGTTCTGTCTCTTGAGTGCTGCCTAGGTGTGGTACTAGAGTGGTTGGGCCAACAGATTGAGGCTGAACTCGGACAAGTTGGAGGTATTTGCAGGACCTGCCCATCCTACACAAACATCCCAAGCAGGCTGACTGAGGATGCTGACTCCGAGAGAGGCCCAGAGAAAAAAGATGAGAAACGAGACCTTCTTGGTGGTTGCTCCTCGGCTGTGGAATGAACTTCCTCCTGCAATTCTTTTGGCTCCTTCACTGGCAATTTTCAAAAAAAGTCACTAAAAGTCCTGTTATTCAGGCAGGCATTCCAAAATATTATACCTGTGGAGTCAGCTGAATTTATCTAGCCTTAATTTGACTAATTCTACCATTTACAATGTTTTTATGTAAATGTATTTTAATGCATTCTGACTGTATTGTTTATTTGTATTTTATTATTTTTTATTTTCTATTCTGTCGAATTGGTACTTAATTATGCTGTTGTGTGTTTTGTTGTAAAACCCCAGAGTGGCCCTTGGCCAGATGGGCGATATGAAAATGAAATTAAACCAACAAACAAACATCTAGGAATTTCTTCAGTGGGAAGTTCTACGAGAAACAGTACAAATAAGGCAACTTTTCTAACTTCTGGTTAATTGACACCTGTAGTCATGTGGTCCTACTCTATAGTTTGGAACTGGTGAAAAGGACAGAAGTATTTGAAATATGGATTTACTACAAGATATTAAGAATTTCTTGGATCCAGAGGGTAACCCAGTGAAGAAGTACTAACATAAATGAATACAGACTAAGAAATCCTAAAACACAAAAAGGCAGAAGACTGGTCACATTAGAAGAAACGGAAAACACAGATTACTACAGTTGATTGTTCAGGGTAAAATGGCTGGGGAAAGAGAAAGAGAAGAATTCACAGACTGAAGAACCTGGGAGAGAGGTTTGGATCTAACACAACATCAGCATTTAGATCTGCCACATCCAATGTTGAAATGTCCACAATGATTTTCAACTTCTGGTAAGACAGGAAAAAGCAGCAGGAGGAGTTATATTACCTTGTAAAGTTGATGCAAGCTAGAGGTGATAAACATTAACTCAGCATTTTCATGCCCAGTTCTCACGCTAGGAAGGACAATCTGGTGGCCTGGGAGCTACACTCAAAGAAAAGGGAAGGGAAAAAGAGAGAGGAAAGTAAAGGCTTTATTTAAGCAGATTACATTGGGTTTTCATGTAGGATTTTGCTGTAGTACAGAGGAACAGAATTTTTAGATGTTTCAGTGTCAGGTTATTTTTCAATTTTATTAAACAAGGAGGAAACTTATTTTTTTTTTTAAAAAAAAAATCCTCCACCTTGTTGTGCATTAATTTCTACATCTACTAGCCTTGCTAGTAGAGGTGGGCATAAAATGGACCATGAATAAAAAAAACACCCACAATCTGGCCAATTCATGGTTTGTTTTGGGGTACTTCGTGGAAACACATCTGCGCAAAATGAAACAAAACACCGAACTATCAACATTGGTGATTTGTACATGGGCTATAACTTGAACATCCCAAGTCCAAGCTTCACCAAATGGTGACTGAGTCTTGGACTGAATATCCTCCCCTCCCCTGCCAAGTTTGGTGAAGATTGGATTTTGAATGTCTGAGTTACAGTCACTTAAAAAAACATGTCCCTCCAGGAAAGTGCTCGTTAGCCAGCTGCTAAAGAGCATTTTCCTAGGGAAAACCTGCTATGTGGGAAACTATAACTCAGACATCCCAAATCCAATCTTCACCAAACTTGGAGGGCATGGAGAGGCGAGCCAGTTGAAAACTTGCTGTGCGTTTAGCATCTCTAACTCACACAGGGGGCATTCTACCAATCCCAGAAATCGCAAATCACACAAAACACAAAACAGTTCATTTCATTAGAAAGTTCATGAAAGTTTGTGGTTTGTGGTTCATAATTAGGAATGAACCATCATGAAACACTGTTTCCCAAGTTTGTGCCCATCTTTATTTACAAGTGCTTACATTAAAAGGAAGAAGACTATATGCTTACAATATTCATGCATCTAAATTGCTTCATTCTGGAGAATGATCACTTTTCAAAACGAAATATCACAGCTGGTGGGGAGGCAGTGGAGGAAATAAATAGGCGAGCAATTGAAAATAAACAAGAATGTATCTCATAGAAAATGTATGAAAGAAATCAGGAGGAAAGGATCAAAATACATTGACAGAAAGAGATGGGCAACTGCTGGGATGTATCTGAAAACATCTCATATTTAAAAAGAGGCTGCTCTGAAAGAATCGGGGCTGCTTGATGCCATTTTCAAAGACAGACATATTTCAAGCTGATCAAGATCAAGGACTGAAGAGAAGGCCAGAGCAACTGGGGAAGGGGAGGGATCATAACCTTGAAAGTACTACCATTTTCCTTAATCAGGGGACTAGCCTGTGGCAATTATAATGGCCATACACCAAAAATATTGGGCTCTGGCTCTCAATCCCAGCAATTAGCCTACGAGGGCGTGCCTGTAGCAGTTTATATTCAGGAGATGCTTGGGGGGGTCCAATCATACAAGCCTTTCCAACTACATCTTTTTCTTCTGGATAGAATGGGTTAAAGAAAAAACTCTCAAAAGAGTGTTTGTTTATTTTTTTAGTTTAAAGTATCAGGTTGTTGTTGTTTTTAAATGAGCTGTCTAAATTTAAAATTATAAACTACTTTTGCTGGTCAATGACCGTAATAAAATGACTACTACTACTACTACTACTACTACTACTACTACTACTACATTGTTGTTGTTGTTGTTGTTGTTGTTGTTATTATTATTCTCTTGAACAAAATTTTGGCTAAGATCAATTTGAGTTACAGCATGTTCTTCCTGCAGTTAATATCTGCATGGAATCAGTGCCTCTACCTGATTTGAAGAAAGCCTTTCTACCTGTGCCTCTACCTGAGTTGAAGGAAGCTTTTCTATGTAAACAGAGGATCAATGCAAGGAAGTGTGTGTGAAACACATACAGGGTAATAAAAAGACACACCACCTGGCTGCATGACTAAATCAAGAATGTAAATAATTCTCATAGGGTTGGAAGTAAGCCCTTTGTTCACTTCATAGTACTAAAGAGGCAGCAGCTTGCTCATAGGAGAAGAAAGGGATCCTTCCCTGTGTGGGCAGTTCCCAGTCTTTCCATGTGATGTATGTGTGAAAGGCTCATGGTGTCAGTGGGAGAGGTGTACTCGTATGTCTCACCCCTAAATCTCAGGGTGAGGACACATTCACTTGCTTGGACTATAGGTTATAGTGAATGGGGTGAGTGGAGTATGTTTATGTATGAATGGGAATGTATGAATGGGATAAGTGCTTGTGTATGGGAAGGTGAATGATGCACATGTGACAGAGAGGGAGAAAAAGAGAGAACCACATAAGAGTGAGAATGTTCTTGTGTGAAAGTGCTTGCTTGGGAAAGGGTGTGGATATAATCTCCCTGTGTCCCCAACGTGCTTACCTGGAACCAATGTAGCTTGGCCTGAAACATTTCCCACACCTGATTTCAACCAGCCAACTTTCTTGGCAGCTGTAGAGTGGAGACATCTCAGACAAATGGAAGTTGTGATGTAGTCTTTCTTCACCATCCAAAGAGAGACATGGAATGCAACAGGCCAGAGCCCATCAAAATGGTACAGACCAAAAGATGGAAGAACCTTTAGGAAAGGGATACGGAAGGACAGCTTGCCCTCCCCAATCAGTTGGCCCTGTGGGCTGGCCCACAGGCAATGTTGGCTCCCAAGACCAATCTTGTTCCCTACTGCATGAGAGCAATGGCTCTCAAACTGGGGTCCCCAGATGTTCTTGGATTGCAGCTCTCAGAAATCCTAGCCAGCACAGCAAGTGGTGAACGCTTTTAGGAATTGCAGTCCAAGAATCTCTAAGGACTCCAATTTGAGAATCATTGCACTAGAGCACTGGTTCTCAAGATGTGGCCCTCCAGACGTTTTGCATGTCGCCTCTCAGGGTCTTTGGCCATTGGGCTCTTTGGGGAGTTCAATGTCCAAAACATATGGAAGACCAAAGAGTGAGAATCTCTATATTAGAGAGATATCCATGGTGGTCTGTTGCAGTAAAAACCAATGGTCTGGCCATGCTTTAACAACCATAGCACACTGCAGCACTTTTGTTGTTGTGGAGCTGTAAGACAATTGCTTTGTGGTCAATAAGAAAGAAGTGAGACTCTGTGTATGTAATGCAAAAGAACACAAAAAGAATGTATTTCCCATACAAACTGAGACCAACCTGTGCTGAGATGATTTGGACGTGGCCTGAACTGATTTGTTCTCAGGTTTCTGAAAGTATTTGTATGTTTTGATTGGGAAGTGGAAAAGAAACAAGTGGAAAATGAAGGGCTTTGTCCTGGGATGAACGGGTTGTTCAATACAATCAACTTTGGCAAGGTGATGAACCTTCAGTTTATACGCATAGTTCCTTCCTTCCTTCCCACAGAAGCCATGCTTGGGGGAAAATATGTGTCGTAGACATGGAAGATGTCCTCAAAGTATCCGCAGTTGGTAGTTTGGTTTGCCCGAGCATGTCCATGCACGGCCAAGTCCACATCTCAGTGCTGCATATTTGGCAGCCCTCCACGGTGGAACATACATAGCGACGAAGAGCAAGAAAAAATGGTTTTGCAAATAAAGGTCAGCCATAAGCATAAAGAAAAAGGAAAAGAGAAGAAAAGAAGGAAGAAAATGGCAGTGAGGTGGAGATAACTGTCCTACCGTCCTATAAGTTATCCAATCAAACTCCACACAAGAGAGTCACATATTCATCCCATATTCACACACACACTCAATCCTAAATGTGCTGAAGACTCAGTGCAGCCACCTAAAAGAAAAAGCAAGGAAATCTGGAACATAAGAAGTGATGTACTATCCTTTCCTCGCCATGTTGGGACACAGAACAGCTGCTGAAGTAGGTGTGGAATAAACAGAATCTGATTAGGTTGATGCCAGGTCTCCATGATTAGCATTTACAGGTGAGGGTTTTTTTGTTTTTGTTTTTTGTTTTGTTTTGGTGCTGGAGTTCCAGCTACCAGTCTCATTCCAGTTTGGTGCTTCCTTCTTTCACTACAGCAACTGATGCCAAGTATTTTTGTTCAAATGTCAGGATTTCTAATTCCCCAAACACCAAAGCAAACAGTATCTTAATCAACCCAAGTGTGACTGGGTGCTTCTTGAACTGCCCCATTATCAACTCAAATCTGCTTGTTTTGCTCCATTTAGCTAATTTTTTTTCTGAAGCTGCTGCATGTCCCTACTTTATATGTAGAAAGTACTGGAAAGGTTACTACAAGTCAAACTCACCTTCCTCATTTTAAAAAAAATTATAGCCTGGATTCTGGGAAACATGGCCAGAAAGAGAAGCTCTTTTTAACATCTAGTTTGTTAAGTTGTCCTAGCTAATAGAAGATATCCATTTGGTAGATTCTCTGTACAATATCGTGCAATAATCATTGGCAAAATGTTGAGTTGAAAATATAACCACATATGTTTTTCTGTAGAGTGGATGAAGAATGATTCATAAAAAATACAAACTCTGTGCATACGGCTGAAAGAAAGATAGTGTATGTTGGAAAATGTTCAACACCAAAAAGGCACATCATGCTGAGCATTAACATAATACAAAATGAAACCCAGCTCAGGAGATACCAGCATCCAAATCCTAGTTAGACCTACATTTAATTTAAAATGTAAATTGCAATACAAAAAAAACAATAATAATTGAGTAAAATGGATGCAGGTAATTGATGGCTGAGGCATGTATGTTTGGATAAGGAAGTGTGGAATTATCCTTCTAGCGTGGAGCCTTTGCAGCACTCCAATCCTGCTGCAGCTTTTTGCACCAGTAACTATTTCTGAAGGTTGATATGTGCCATTAAGTCATCTCTGACTCGTGGCAACCCTAAGAATGAGCTGTCTCCAAAAGGTCCTGGCTTCAACTGCCCTCCTCAGCTCTTGCAAACACAAGCCTGTAACTTCCTTCCTTTATTTATTTATTTATTTATTTATTTATTTATTTATTTATTTATTTATTTGATTTTTACCCCGCAAGCAACCTCCCCAAGATGGGAGTCAGTCCATCTTGTATTGGGTCTTCCTCTTTTTCTCCTGCCTCCCACCTTTCTCAGCATTATTGTTTTTCCAGAGAATCTTTCCTTCTCATGATGTGTCCAAAGCAGGACAACCTCAGTTTTGCCATTTTTATCTACAGAGATATTTCAGTCTTGATTTCACCTAGAACCCACTTGTTTGTCTTTCTGACAGTCCAGGGTATCCACAAAGCTCTCCTCCAGCACCACATTTAAAATAAATCAATTAATTTTCTCGTCAGCTTTCTTTACTGTCCAGCTTTCACACCTATATATGTTGACTGGAAATACAAGAATGTAGATGGTCTTGGTCTCGGTCTCCTGTGTCACATCCTTACATTTGATTATCTTTTCTAATTCTTTTATTGCTGACCTTCTGCGTCTCAGTCTCCTTCTGATTTCCTGACTGCAGTCTCCATTTGGGTTGATGATTGAACCAAGGTATAAGAGAGAGAGAGAGAGAGAGAGAGAGAGAGAGAGAGAGAGAGAGAGAGAGAGAGAGAGACTTTAGAACGGCACAAAGGAGAGGTCCATAAATTCTGCAAGTTGTGTGAATGGGTCCATGTGCACCATAGAAGGGAAGAGAGATAGAAAGGGGACAACTTCTACAAGAACTGTTAGAAACAAGACTGCATATAAAGGTCTGTGCCTATTATTAAAACAAACCAACAAACACATATCAAAACCTACACATCAGGTAAACTAGTGTGGAGTAATATATAAAATGTTGGGTGAAGGCTAGGATTGCAACTCAGAGGACCGGAGTTCAAATCTGTGCTTGGCCATGGACACTCATGCGGCAGTGGGGAGACAGGCAATGGTAAAGCACTTCAACATCTCATATATCTCAAAAGTTCTCCTAGGGTGACCCAAAGTTAGAAGTAACTTAATGGCCCATAACAGCACACACTGAAAACAACACTGGGTGTTGAAAAATGCTTTACACCTAAATGCTGCAAGGTCTTTGAGTGCTTCAGTTGTGCATATGAAGCTCCTGCATGTGTAGACATGTTTATGTCGGCAAGGCAAAGAGCCTTCCATATGTGGAAGGCGAGCCTGCCCAGAGGTGTTCTCTTCATTGAAGCAAATGAGAAAAGCCCTTGCCAACTGCATGATTGCACACATTGGGAAAAAAAAGTGGTGTGAAGCACAGCCCTTTTGTCACTAAGGCAACAGCTCTATGCATATTTACAAGGAATCAAGCCTCACTAACATCAGTGGGACTTAACTTCAGAATATACAGGCTTAGGAGGAAACTGCAAGCACCATTGATCAGAATGGAAGAGGAAGCCGTATGTTTACTGAAGACTTGATTCTTCAGGCAGGCCTTCCCCCCTTCCATTTCTTAGTTTCTATGTCTTACCATCCTGGACTTTACCTATCTCTATGCTGTTGATATTGTTATTTTAATTTTTGTTTTATATTCAGATGTAAGCATGCCAGAGTAGATTCGTTGAATGGAGACGGATAGAGTAAAAGCCGGAATAAACAAACAAACAAACAAACAAACAAACAAACAAACAAACAAACAAACAAACAAACAGTATAATTTGAAGTATGACCCTTTGAAAGAGGACTGGAGGTGGCTAAGATATTAACAATCTTGCATGCTTTCTAGCACTGGCTATCAGTGAAAGGTGGATTTTCAGGACTTAAAGGGATTTAATAATTGTATTTCTGGTTTCTATATCATCTGAACATCATCCTCCATTGCTACACAGGTTTCAAAAAGTGGTTGTAAATCAGCAAAAATATAAGCAGAATTAACATTGTGTCCAAATGGAAGGCTAATCTAGTCATATAGTGGATAGACCAGGCCTCTGGGCTGGACAATACAGAAAAGCAGCTTATTAATAAATATAGTATGGTAAACAATGAAAATGTTGTTTAGTCATTTAGTCATGTCCGACTCTTTGTGACCCCATGGACCAAAGCACGCCAGGCCCTCCTGTCTTCCACTGCCTCCCAGAGTTTGGTCAAATTCATGTTGGTCG
This sequence comes from Pogona vitticeps, assembly GCF_051106095.1. NCBI lineage: Eukaryota > Metazoa > Chordata > Lepidosauria > Squamata > Agamidae > Pogona > Pogona vitticeps. The sequence continues at coordinate 116,403,310 of NC_135783.1, read as the reverse complement.
GTTCGATGACACTGTCCAACCATCTCATCCTCTGTTGTCCCCTTCTTCTCTTGCCTTCACACATTCCCAACATCAGGGTCTTTTCCAGGGAGTCTTCTCTTCTCATGAGATGGCTAAAGTATTGGAGTATCAGCTTCAGGATCTGTCCTTCAGGATCTGTCCACTCAGGGTTGATTTCCTTCAAAATGGATAGGTTTGATCTCCTTGCAGTCCAGGGGACTCTCAAGAGTCTCCTCCAGCACCGCAATTTAAAAGCATCAATTATTTGGCAGTCAGCCTTCCTTATGGTCCAGCTCTCACTTCCATACATTGCTACTGGAAAAACCATAGCTTGGACTATGCTGACCTTTATCGGCAAGGTGATGTCTCTGCTTTTTAAGATGCTGTTTAGGTTTGTCATCGCTTTCCTCCCAAGAAGCAGGCATCTTTTAATTTCGTGGCTGCTGTCACCATCTGTAGTGATCATGAAGCCCAGGAAGGTAAACTCTGTCACTGCCTCCATATCTTCCCCCTTCTATTTGCCACGAGGTGATGGGGCCCATGGCCATGATATTAGGTTTTTTTAATGTGGAGCTTCAGACCATTTTTGTGTTCTCCTCTTTCACCCTCATTAAGGGGTTCTTTAATTCCTCCTCACTTTCTCCCATCAGATTGGTATCATCTGCATATCGAAGGTTGTTGATATTTCTTACAGCAATCTTAATTCCGGCTTGGGATCCATCCTGTTCTGCCTTTCACATGAGGTATTCTGCATATAAGTTAAATAAGCCGGGAGACAATATAGTCTTGTCGTACTCCTTTCCCAATTTTGAACCAATCCGTTGTTCCATATCCAGTTCTAACTGTTGCTTCCTGTCCCACATATAGATTTCTCAGGAGATGGATAAGGTGGTCAGGCACTCCCTTTTCTTTAAGGACTTGCCATAGTTTGCTGCAGTCCACATAGTCAAAGGCTTTTGCATAGTCACTGAAGCAGAAGTAGATGTTTTTCTGGAACTCTCTGGCTTTCTCCATAATCCAGCGCATGTTGGCAATTTGGTCTCTAGTTCCTCTGCCCCTTCAATGAAAATATACACAATGAAAACATACAGAAACAAATATATACATATAACACTTTCTAAATTTCTTTTTGTGGCTCTGTCAGTGCAGCTTATCCCCTGTGGGGGAAAGGAGATGCTGGCCAGGTGTTCAGTACAGTAATTACTTATTTTTTTTTTATTGGATTTCTATCTCGCCTATCTAGACCAAGGTCTACTTGTATTCCTGTATTTTCCTGTATTCCTGTATACTTCCTGTATTCTCTTCACATCATGAATTGCAAAAATGATTTTGGGGGGTGCCAAAATCATTATTTACTCCTTGAAAACCACCAAAAGATATCAGGGATCTAGGAAAGAATCCTGTCTAAAAGTCTGGAAAGCCACTGTCATGACTGAGCTGGATGGACCAATGGTCTGATTTAAATTGTGACTACTTCTCATGGCCCCCTGTTTGTATGATGGCTTCTTTTTCAGCATTCATGGCAGCTGCAGCCCAGAGGTGGGGGTGGAGTTGGCATTTCAGAAGACAAACCCTGAGAAACTTTCCTCGATTGGTGGGCAACTAAGAATTTATGGCTTATCGGTCCCGTCTGCCTTCATCAGAGTGGCCAATTATGCAGAATGGAGTTCAAAGACATGGGGACACATTGGCTGATTCCAGTTCTGCTTAGACCCAGGCTTTGTTGCCACTAATTGCTTTTTGCTTTTTTGCAGAAACAGACAAACATCTAGTTCTTCAAGATAGTTTCTCATATTGATTACTCACTTCCCCTGTAATCATGAATTCTGGGCCTTTTGTAGAGTATTTTAGTCCTGCTATATTCCTGCCACTGGATGGGTTTGACTAACAGATTTTGCCACAGGAGCAAGTAGGTGGTTCAAGCCGATGCTATTTTAGAAACTGCCTATTCAGCTGCATCTTCCCAGGGGAATAGCAGCAAGCAGAATGTTAAGGTTTCTTTTGAATGAATATTTCACAGCAATGAAAATCTCATTGCCCGCTTGTCTCAAAATGTTGAGAAAGAACATATGGTCTCTTTGATTATATTTGAACGGCCCAAATGATCCACTTAGTTGCCGAACTACTTGGATTGTTTACTTCGAATAATGCCATTTTTAAAGGACTATTCCACAATAATCATTTTCAGGGTGACTGGAATTTTTTCTGATATGTTTTTCTTCTGGATGTTGTGGGTTTTTCAGGCTCTTTGGCCATGATCTGAAGGTTGTTCTTCCTAACATTTTGCCAGTCTCTGTGGCTGGCATCTTCAGAGGACAGGAGTCAGAACTCTGTGCTCTGGTGCAGTTTCCATAATCCAGCGCAAGTTAGCAATTTGGTCTCGAGTTCCTCTGCCTCTTCGGAATCCAGCTTGTACTTCTGGGAGTTCTTGGTCCACATACTGCTGAAGAATACCTTGGAGGATTTTGAGCATAACCTTGCTAGCGTGTGAAATGAGTGCAATTGTGCGGTAGTTGGAGCATTCTTTGGCACTGCCCTTCATTGGGATTGGGATGTAGACTGATCTTTTCCAATCCTCTGGCCACTGTTGGGTTTTCCAAACTTGCTGGCATATTGAATGTAGCACCTTAACAGCATCATCTTTCAAGATTTTAAATAGTTCAACTGGAATGCCATCACCTCCACTGGCCTTGTTGTTAGCCAGGCTTTCTAAGGCCCACTTGACTTCACTCTCCAGGATGTCTGGCTCAAGGTCAGCAACTACATTGTCTGGGTTGTCCGGGATATCCACATCTTTCTGATATAATTCCTCTGTGTATTCTTGCCAACTCTTCTTGATGTCTTCTGCTTCTGTTAGGCCCCTCCCATTTTTGTCCTTTATCATGTCCATCTTTGCGCGAAATGTTCCTCTAATATCTCCAATTTTCCTGAACAGATCTCTGATTTTTCCTTTTCTGTTCTTTTCCTCTGTTTCTTTGCATTGTTCATTTAAGAAGGCCCTCTTGTCTCTCCTTGCTATTCTTTGGAAGTCTGCATTCAACTTTCTGTAACTTTCCCTATTTCCCTTGCATTTTGCTTCCCTTCTCTTCTCTGCTATTTCTAAGGCCTCATTGGACAGCCATTTTGCTTTCTTGCATTTCCTTTTCTTTGGGATGGTTTTTGTTGCTGCCTCCTGGACAATGGTATGAGCCTCTATCCAAAGTTCTTCAGGCACTCTGTCCACCAAATCTAGTTCCTTAAATCTGTTCTTTACTTCCACTGTGTACTCATAGGGGATTTGGTTTAGATTATACCTGAGTGGCCCAGTGGTTTTTCCTACTCTCTTCAGTCTAAGCTTGAATTTTGCTATGAGAAGCTGATGATCAGAGCCGCAGTCAGCTCCAGGTCTTGTTTTTGCTGACTGTATAGAGCTTCTCCATCTTTGGCTGCAGAGAATATAATCAATCTGATTTCAATATTGCCCATCTGGTGATTTCCATGTATAGAGTCGCCTCTTGTGTTGTTGGAAAAGAGTGTTTGTGATGACCAGCTTATTCTCTTGACAAAACTCTATTAGCCTTTGTCCTGCTTCGTTCTGAACTCCAAGGCCAAACTTCCCTGTTGTTCCTTTTATCTCTTGGCTCCCTACTTTAGGATTCCAGTCCCCTAGAATGAGAAGAACATCTTTCTTTGGTGTCAGTTCTAGAAGGTGTTGTAAATCTTCATAAAACTGTTCAATTTCAGTCTCCTCAGCAGTGGTGGTTGGTGCATAAACTTGGATTATTGTGATGTTGAAAGGATTGTGATGTTGAAATTTGGAATTAGGAATTTTGGAGTGCCAAAAAACACAAATCATGAATGATCTGAAAGAGGTTTTCCATTTTGTGTAAAATGAAAGGAACGTTGCATGAAAAATATGAAAATAAAAGGGGTACACCTCCACCCAAAAGAACCCAAAATGACAGAAATACAAATAAATAATAATAATAATAATAATAATAATAATAATAATAATAATAATAATAATAATAATAATAATAATAATAATAATAATAATAATATAATTTATTGTCATTGTAAGTATATACACAGTATACCATACAACGAAATAAATAAATAAATAAATAAATAAATAAATAAATAAATAAATAAATAAATAAATAAATAAATAAATAAAATCATGCACAACCCTAAACACTACTTTGTCTATATGCCCAATGTCTCATATAGACAGCAGTGCAAGACTGGCATACCTAAAGAGAGACCTTATTAAGAGAAATAAATATGCATTTGCTCCAACATATTATTTGACTCTAAGCACAGCACATTTGAGAACAATGATGGCTGCTTTATTAGTAGAATTACTTTAGCTGTAATTTGCCTTCATATTTTGATCAGTATGTCATGTCATAACTATGACGCAAGTTATAGGGGGAGAAAGATAGTTTCCATTTGAAAATTTTAGCACAGCACAGAACAAATTCTGCATTGTGTTTGTATTGTCATAGATTTAAAAGAAAACAAAGGATTTAGCATTGATGGTCAAATTTACAAGATAAATACAGGTATCTGATGGATTATCTTGAGCCAACTCATTGACAAGTTGTTTATGCTTATTTCACATGCAAGCAATAGGACTTTATTATATCATCTTTCAACACAGATTTTTGGAAGAATCTGATTTCAGAATAAAATTTGTATGCTTTCCAATTTCCTGTTCTTGTTATAATATGTGTATTTCTGTTTGTTTCAGGATATATGTTTTCATTTTCCTTGGTTAATGCCTAATCTTTCCTTGAGGAACAACAGGATGTGGAAGAAACAAGAAAAGAAGAATAAGGGAGAACACACAGAAGACAAAGCTGTGCAGTCTTCTCACTTTTTCTTCGCTGTCTCGCACACCCTCAGTATACCACAAGGTTAAGAGCCAAATATTCCTCATTGCATCTCTCAGTGAGAGGCTGTATTTTTGTGATTTGATGCCAAGCATGCTCCTCTCTTTCCCTCTCCATGCTGAGAAGTGAATCATTTGACATTTCAGTGCACAGATGTGAGTGGCATGGATACATTTTCCCCTGTGGTACTGCATCAAATGTAGGACACTGGGTTGAGCCTTTGACAGGGACGCAGGCAACGAAATTCCTAAGGTGTAGCAAGAGGAGTGCCCCAAGGGAGCCTGATAATCTTGACTGCACATGTTTTGCTTTGTGACCTTTTCATGGATGGATATATGCAGTGGCTTATACAGACAGTACAGAGTGTCATCTTCCTCCCTGGTGCCTGGACACCCAACATCCCAGGAGTGCAACACCTGCTCCACCAAACAGCTTCAAGATTACCTTCTTTTCTGATAGTCCTTGGCATAATCAGCTGGAGATAGTTCTCAATAATTCTTCTGGGTTATATAAACATCTGTGAACCTCCAGGAAAGATCTACACTGCAAACTGAAAGTATTGATGCTTCTCATCTTCATATACAATTGCTCTGGATTCTTGCTATTATTGGTCAGCATGTAGTACAGCTGAAAAGGAGAGAAATCCTCTTCCAAATGCAGTTCAGGACCTTATCTTGACCTCTATAGAAAAGTCTGTTCCCCACATGGAACCCATTTAACTAAAGTAAGCCAATCACTCTGCGGGAATTATAAACCCATGAGACATGTCAGTCCGGCATAGGAAGGCCCATGCAATACCTCCCCTTCCATTCCCTTTCACAGCCAGTGGGCTTGCACATCCTTCTCCATACTTACCTGGCCATCCTATCTGTGCATTAGCCAGAGAAAATGTAACCTTTTACATCCTGTAGATGTAAGTTGAAATTAAAGATGCATAACTCTGAGTCAACAGATTGCCCCTTGGTACCTGGCAAGCCTGGCATGAAGTCGGTGGCCCAGGGACACTCATTTCAGCTACAGTTTTTAAAGGTGGTGCTTTTTCCTTGAAAGAACAAAATTGCATTTCAATCCAAAGTTGTGAATTCCATCACAACCCCAGTTTTCTCTCTGAAGTTCTATGTCAGTTTTATTTTAGAATTAAGAGACATTCATCTTTTCTGTTTGAGTCAAATATAGCTTCTGGCATCTATACAAAGGTATTGCAGAAGATACTAATTTCCCTCCATGTGAATAGCTAGGGTTTTATGCTGGCCTCACCGAGTTTGTACTGTTTGCAACCAATTAACTCTCTCCTACTGCAAATATGTTTCACCTTTATCATATTCATTTCGCACAGCTTCAGGTCAAAAAGCTTTTTCATAGCAGTCTTGAACTTTCTCCCCCAAATTTGCACTATTTAAGCCGTGAGACAGAAAGTCAAGGACTGTCATTTCTAATGTCAGTGTTGTTGGAGTTGCTGGGTGTTCTATCCTTCTCTTTTATTGGTTGGTTGCAGTTGTTTGTTGCTATTCAGTTGGTTGCTAGTATGTGTGCAGTAAAGAAAGCAATATTTACAAGTTTGTAATTTCAAGCAACTATAAAGAAACATCTTTTATTTTTTTTCTCCTATGAATGTCTCAGAGTGAGTTATAGAGACTATAAGTGCCAATTAATGGGGTCTACTCTTGGGAACGTGTAGCGATTCTCTTGGTGTGGACATCTTCCCAATGCCAAACCAGCCTAGACAAGTGGGACAAGAATTGTGATCAGCACCAACTCTAGCATTAAAATCTCTGAGAATGAACAGTGGTTCTTTCTTGGGGATTTTCTTGATAGTAGCTGCCAGATCGTCATAGAATTTGTCTTTGACTTCTGCTGTAGATGACAGTGTTGGTGCATGTGCACTAATAAAGGTGACTGGTGCTGCTGATGAGTGCACCTGCAGAGACAGGATTCTTTCACTCCCCACAGTAGGTGGAACAATGGATCTCAGCAGAGTATTTCCAACCGCAAAGCCAACACCATATTCTCTGGTCTCATTCAATGGTTTTCCCTGTCAGAAGAATGAGAAAGCTTTTTCTTTGACAGATCTCAAGTCTGGCAATCTCGTCTCTTGCAGGGCAACAATATCCATCTGCAGCCTACTCAGTTCCATGTCAATGACAGCTGTCTTGCGTGCATTGTCTATTTCTTTCAGGTCATCAGAAAATCCAGGGGTCATTGTCCGAACATTCTAGGTGCCCAGCTTTAGGGCAAAAGTTTTCTTATAATTGTTGCATGGTGCAGGGTTATCTATCTGCTTGTCGGCTTTCACCCTAAACCCCACACATCCTGTGAGGTTAACAGACTGTGGCAAAGCAGCACCTTACTGGCTGGGGGGCTGCCCAACTTAAGGCGGGTAGTAGCTACCTAGTGAGGTGCAATGAGCTGTCCCATTGTTGAAAGTAGCCCCTGGCATCATGCTCTATGCCAATCAAGCAAAGACTTATAACCGGTAACTGCTGCTTCCTGTGTTCTTTCAACACTGTATGCAAAGCTGGAATGTCCTCTCCAGAGCACGAGGTCTGGGTAAAATAATATGGAGGATAGGCTGTTACCCAAGCAGCAAATCCCCCTCACCACGTCACTGAAATAGTCCAATGGAAAGGCAAGAGCGAATACAACTGGTTCCAGCAACATCACAGGAGTTGCCAGAGCGTAACTGTGCACAGTCACAAACTGCCTCCAGGACTCTGGCCCCAGATTTTGCCTCGAGGTTAACTCTTGAAGCCTTTTCCATGAGGGGATATAGCCACAAGGCAGTGGAGGTTTGAAATTGGAGTTTTCCTTCTCCTAGATGGGCTGCCTTCCATGGCGGACGAGCCCCATCTACCCGAATGAAATCAACTAAGTACATAGTTAAAGACAATACTGTATAGTAGGGAGGTTAAACATCATGTGCCTGTTTAAAAAGATGTGTCTTTAAGTTTTTCATTAAAGAAGTCAGAATGGAAACCGATCACAGCTCTGAAGGGAGTGCATTCCACAGTCGGTGAGCCACACAGGAAAGGGATCTCTCCTCTCTGCTTATTAGGCAGAACTTTGAAACATTTTACTGTTCTTAAGAGAATTTCTGGGTACCTGGGCATGGTGGCCAAAGGATCTATGTATCAGAGTGAAGAGGAAATGGGTGATGGGCTGCTTGTTCTCCTAGACCAGTGCTATGCACTCAAGCCCTTGCCCAAGTTCCACTACCAACAGGTATGCTAAGGATAACTATTGGAGACCAGCCTGCATGTATTGCCCAGGGCAATCTATATTTCACTCAAAAAAATGACAAGATCTATCTGGTTATGGATAATCCAGGATATCGATTAAACAATTCATAAAAACGAATGGGCATAATGAATGATTGGCTCATCTTTTAATACTCTCTCTTACTATGATGCTAAGCTTTTAGCTGCTAGCTTACTTAATTGTTACTTGTATTTTAATGAGTGTGGAAGGGTGAAAAGACAAAATCAGTTCTCCCAGTATTTCTCAATTCTCGGAAGAAAATGTCATTTCCAGTATAGTGAATCTATATTTGCACTTTCCTTCCTCTGCCAGATTAAAAGTGTGTTGAAAATTGTGCTTTCATTTGGCAAGTTGTGGATGAGAAGGTTTTGTATTAACCACAGGAACAAAATCAAGAGTAAGGTGATACCTTTATTGAACCACTCAGAGTAAATGTAAGAGTAAGGTATCACCTTACTCTTGTATTTGTGTGATCCTGAACCGCATCACCTATCCCTAAATCATTCTGGACTATTTAAGACCCCACACAAACAAAGCTACTTGCTATGTCTTTCTGGGTTTTTAAGGGACACTTTCAGGCCATGTTAAGAACTCATGGTTCATGTGTGAGCAGCACTGTTTTGTATTTTCTTCTCACAGGTGGCTAGGCTCCCTGCATCGTAATCAGATGGAGCCACATTGGCTTCGGAGTTGTCTCAGACCTTCTCCATGGCCAGTGCTACCTATATCTTGCTGCTTTTGGAGGCTATTTTGTCTGCTGGCGGACTGTTAGTAATCAAATAATAATGAGGATGATGATTCCTTGCAAGCTTGTGTGCTTCAGTGCTTACAGTTTAGACTTCAGACTGAAGATCTATATTCATATGTGCTGTTCAAATGTTAACTCACGTGCAGAAAACCAGTGGCTGAAACCCTGATGCTTAGCTTAAAAGATCCCAACTAGAGTAAGCCCATTGAATCACTTGGGATTTGGTGAGTCATTTCCTCCATGTTCCATTAATTCAACAGACCTGGTCTGGTTGTGACTTGCTACTCTACACTAAGCAATAGGATTTCAGCTGACTATAAAAGAAGCACCAAGCTTTGTCTCAAGAGTGTTCTTGAAGACTGTTGAGACAGTCAGGTGATTGCTTGCCAATCAGACCTCAGTTTGATATCCTTCTTCCACTGTGATACTTCTGATAGATCCAAGGGGTGTGGGAGGAGCCACTACCTTCTGTTTCATATCTACTCCATGACTGTAATGTCAGAAGCTTCAGATTACATGGGAGATTTCACAGCTAGTGAGAAGATAGGTCACAAAGGGGTGTGCAACAGAATCAGGTTGCTTAATTAAATAGAGCAAATCTAATGTTTTAATGCTTAGTGGGATGAATGAGGCTATTTTACTAAATCCTCTTGCCATTTAGAAAATCTCACTGGATTTTTCTCCTTTGAAGATACAAATTATAACATCACATTACAATGATTGGTTGTAATTTGTCTTGCTAAACTACAAAGGCGGGTTTCCCGTAATAGTTTTGGACAGTAGAATTAAGCTGATTAAACTGATGTGTACAGGAGAAAAGATCCAGCACCAAACATAAGAAAGAAATGCGTGGAAGAAAGAAAGAAAAAAAGGAAAAAAAGAGAAATGAAAATAGTTATAATGCCTGAGAATGATAGTGAAGACTATAGATGAAATGTACTTGAAATCACAAAAGGCCCATGACAACTTACTTATCTCTTCCACAGTAGAAGATTATTAATTTCCAATGAGATGACATATCTCTAAAAAAATTATGCTTGCAATGGGTAGTTGTGCTTTTAACTGCTCTTTGATGCCTAGAGTAGAGCTTACACACTAGGATGGGTAGGGTACAAATGTGAAAAATAAAAATAGATAATAAATATCCATAATTTTAAACATTTATAATTTTAAACATCTAAAAAAAACAGGTATACATGTAAAGCCATAATTGATTATTTTCTTCTTGTAAATAGAGGAAATGTAAACTAGATGCCTCCATTAATGTCCCAAATTCCACCTACAACACTGTCAAGGCAGTGTGAGGATTAAAGTCTTTACAATAGGAACATTGGGTCAAGATGTTCTCCCTCTCCCAGCATCTCACCATCAGGACAAGCCAAGGGATTGGAAGTATTATGTTCCTTGTGCTTTTCGACACTAGGCTTGCTGGTGGCCTCCCAAAAAAAAGGTATTTAACAACGCTTTGGACACAACAGATCAGAAATTCAATTTAAAATGAATTATACACAATTGTGACATGTGGTGTATCCAGTATATTTGCTGTTTTTCTTTTGTTGAAATAGTATTGCCAACAAGTGGGAAGACTAGGATTGCCAAGTCTCCGGCCACCAGCTGAGGCCCCAAGGAACTGGCATTCTTCTCAGGGTCTCCAGGCAAGAAGGCAACAAGGCTATTGCACTGGAGGAAGAGGGGGAAAATAATTTTGTGCGTAAGTTAAGGTAGCTTGAGAACTAGGACTCCCATTTCAACCCCTCCTCATCTTCCACCAAGGCCTACTGGTGCAATGCAAAGGTATCTGCATATGTGTTCTCTTTGCACAATGACGGTACCCCCAACAGCCAGGAGCTAGTGGAGGGAACTGGGAAGATAGCCACTGGTTCCATCCAGCTGGGCTCACTGTGCCGTCTGGAACAAGGCAGGGGATGGTGCACCTGCACTGCCACTCAGGAGCCTCCTTATTGCAGAAGCCCTGGCAGCGGCACTGCCTGGCCTTAAATATATTTATATATATCTGTTGGTGAGCCTTCCTGAAGTCCCAGCAACCACAAAGGGGCTGGGAAAACTACCCATATGTCATGCTGTGTAGGTAATGAGTGTTTTCCTGCTCGTGTTGCTTGCTGTGTTATGTTCTAGACCAGACACTCTCAATAATTTTTTAACCATGGCCATAAACACAATACTATGAAAGAAATATAGGCCAAATCAGGATTATATAAATCACATAACAAACCTTATACGGTGATGTTTTAAGAATTGTTTCCAGTTTGTGGCCCCCTTCAAAAGTGCCATACACCCCCCCCAGGGACCATATGGTACCCGTTGAGAATGGCTGATCTAGATAGCTGAGTTTTACCTGGATTCCTGGCCCCTTCACTTGGAATCCCCTTATACTGGCCCCATGATTTGCTGGCCCAAAGGCACTTTGGGGCCTTCTTACCAACCCTTTGCTTCCCCATCTCTATGAGATTGTGAGGACTCATCTCTTGGTCTCAAATTTGGACCCTCAATTATCAGGGAGTGGTATGGTGCTGACCTGGCCACCATAGGAAGGACTACAGTAGATTTAAAATGTGTTTGATTTTGCATCAGTGGCAAACTAAACACTTGGCCAGAAAATACTGATGCATTTTTCTCTATCTCTAATTCTTTGGAAAAGATACCATCTGGATTCAATCCTAAAATATCATTTTTTTTCATTTCCCTTTGCCATTCCATGCTGAGCCATTTGCTGAGTAAAAACATTATTTTCAATTGCACAGTTAATGAAATGTGCTTTAACATGACAGCAAATTGCCCCAGGATTTGAAAATTACATTGTCTACAGATTTCATCTGCGAGAAAAGGTCAAACATTACTAAAGTCATAGGGATATATCAACAACCACTAGCATAATTGTTTCCACACCATGGATAAATGAGAACAAAAACTAGATGCTTGACTTTTATTATACTCTCTGTTAAATCCTTTTCTAATTACACATTTAGCATTCTATAGTCTATTAAATTGACCCAGAAAATTATATTCTTTCAGTGCTCCCAAACCAACAGTATTTAGAAGTACATTTTATTTTACTGCCAGGTCCTCTATCTATCTTTAAAGATAGGAATCTGGTCTGATTTTTGTAACCTTCCAATAGTTACAAGGCCTAATCAGTATATTTACTCTTGGAATTATTCTATAAAAATTGGGTGTATAGTGTTGATTTGTTAGCAGGAGTGAAAAATTCTAATATGAGATTGCAAGATGCTATAATGAGATCTGTGACTTTAGGGAACTTAGGCTAAAGAGACACAACAGAGGTCAGCACAGAAGAATCAAAAGAGGTTGGAAACATGGGACTTTCCTTATGGTGTGTAAGCACTTCTGACAATTAAGATTTATTGCAGCAACAAAACCTACAAATGTGTATGATCAGAATCTGAAACTACATTGTTGCAATAAACTGGGGAAAGTAGCTACAAACAGGTACAACCCCACTTGTAGCACACACTCAAATTTTGTTTTAATCTGCCACATCGATACACATGGTGGAAGATGCTGCGGTATGAGTGGATGTACACACTTGTCACCACGGCCATGTTGGAGGTTGAGTGTGACATCACATGATGGTCTCTGCATATGCAAATGAAGGCACAAAGGAGAAGAAAATTAAAAAAAATGAGGGCAGAGATGGACATAGATGGTGGTCCAGGGAAGAATTTAGCGGGGAGGAGCAGGCAGACAACTGGTGGGAAAACAAGCGAGGTTCCCACACCATCTGAAACTGCAACATATCTATAACATATTTTTGCGCAGCACCCACACAGGTATTCTGGGGGAGCTACACACTTTCCCCTCCCACCTCCTTTGGTGTTCACCCATTCCCTAGCCAAAGTACACTTTCCTCAATGCCTCTTTGGCATGGTTGCCCACTCACAAATTGCAGTATGTGCTTCCCTCCTCTGCCTCTTCTCATGGCTGCCCACTCTGGACTTCCCTGCCCTACCTCCTTGTTTGAGTTGGCAGCTGCTGGGGGAGGGGGAGGAAGGGAAGCATGCATTGTGATTGGTGAGTGGGCAATCACACTGAGGAGGTGGGGTAGAGAAGCACACTTCAGCTGGAAAATGGGAAAACGTGCAGAGGCGGCAGGGGAGAGACATGTGCAGTGCCCACAGAACATCTGTGTGGGTGCTGTGCTGAATTGGGTCAAACTGTGGTTCGTACCTATTTCTAGTGAGGATTTGCTGAATCAATTCCTCTGTAAGTTCCATTGATTTGAATTGTTCTAGTTGTGACTTGTTTTACCAATTCTTCATTGATTCAATGGGCTTACTCTAACTGCATCTTTGTGCAGGATTTTATTCTTTGCCTGCTAGGAAGCAGCATCCAAAGCCTTCGGTGTCAGCATATATTTGCAGTTTTTGCAGATATCAAATAAAGATATCAGGGTGGTTGTGAGCAGTGAACTATGATGAGGGACAGCAATACTACAAAGGAAATTTTAGAAGTTGCGGTGGTGGTTTAGAGGCCAGGAGAGCAGCAGCCGAGGACATTTGGCTGTCTGCAGAAGAACAGCAAATGGTACCTCACGCTAACAAGTCATGGTGCCATTTGAAAGCTAGCCAGAGTATTTTGCCACAGTTTCCCCTTCCTGGTAATTTTTTAAAACATGCAATCCCAGTGAAATAGCTAACTTTCCTGACTAGATCATATCCTTATGTTCTAGCTATCTGCTGTCTGCTTATAACATACCAAATCTTCAGCTTCAAGTTGCTGTCTCATTCTACGTAACATTAAGGTGGACCTTGGAGGAAAGAGCAGATTGTGAAGCAAGGTTATGGACAGTTCCTAACATTGTCTCCTTAACCATGTTCACAAACAGCCCCCTATTGAAAACACAGGTGAAGTGACATTATAAGAAACAGGCCTCAGCAGCTTGTTCAGTGCATAGTTCCTCTCTCTCTCAGTGGTCAAATGGCTGCTTTAGACCCTCGCAATGCTAACTTCTGCTCCCTGCCATGTTGTATCTAAAAGTGCTGCGCAGAGTCAAGCTTTCCAGGTTTATTTCCTTTTACATAAGAAGTTCATATTACCATAAGATAATATTCTGGGTCTTAAGAAAAGTTTGCTTCCTTCAAAGAGCTTGTGAGTGTGGGTCTGGTGACATAGTATCAATGTTAGTAGTCACACAGCAGAAAGACTTTAAATAGTTAAATGGGGCATCCTTGGCATTTCTTCACCTTTTCCCACATCCTTCTGTGACAAAGTCCCCAATAACATCTGCCATTCCCCTTCTCAGAAGCCTCGTGCAAGCTCTTTATCATTAAAGTTGGTTTGTCCAAGAACTTTCCTTTTTCACTCCTCCTCTTCTTGCCTCACCCACAGCCGTATCACTGTTGTGCCGACCTTCATCCCCAGCCAGAGGTGTGAGTGAGAAATTTATGTACACCATGGAAACACAATTGGCTCAACAGATTGTGTAGTGTGAAGTAGAGCAGCAAATAGCCACCCATCATTCTCTCCACCCATCAAGGTGAACAGCCCCCAAAACTGATCATGTTATTTACACCTACAGGAGAAAAGCAGACTCTGACAGTGAATGTACAATAATAATTAAGCAATTTGCTGCCCTTTCTCAGCACTCCAAATTAGCTACAATTGTAGTTTTAGAAGACATAGCCACGTTAGTCTGTGGTAGCATATCAGGCCAAAAATAAAAGAAAGGAAGTGGACGTCCACAAACGCTCACATTAGTCTTTAAGGTGCTACAGCATTTTTGTCTACTTCTTCATTTTGGCCTGGTACTTAAATTAATCAGTGTCATATGACCTCATCCTGCCCGACAGAAGGGCTGGTCCAGCAAAGGTGGGTGGAGAATCAACGGGCTTCTCAAATGACTTCCCAGGTCTCTTAAAAGGGAAATATTTTCTGTTTCAAAGTCTCTGAAAGGTCACTGTCTCTGTGCAACCATAAGGCGACTGCATTTTTTCTCCCTAAATGTTACCAAGTTTCACTAGCTCATCTAAAATGGCTTACATGGACTCCTCACCAAAAAAGAAGCATAATTCTTGAGATGACAGCTCCTTCTGACTGTACAAAATCCATGGTGATGAAAACTGCAAACATCAAGGAGCAACTGAAAAGCCTCAGGTTGGCTGCCATTCAACAGCATCCACATATTATTCCCTTTTAGTTTTAGTTTTATATAAAGTCTGATTTATTATTATTCCCTTTTAGTTTTAGTTTTAAATATATAAAGTCTGATTTATTGTACAGCAGCAAAATGTTACAAGCTGTTTTCACTGCTATTTGGAATGTTCAGCTGGTAGTAAAAACAAGAATGAAACGAGTAACCATCTTGTACAACCGTAAAAAACAGGAACAAGAGAGCCACGAGAGGAGGGGAATTAAAACCACGTGAGTAAATGCTACAGTAGTCTTGGGTTGGTTTTAACAGTTCTTGCTTATGTTTTCACTGCATTTTGTTTTCACTGTACTCTTGTTTTTGTTTTCACTGTATAGGGCATTTGAAGTTCACAGATTGTATATGTAATGTGGAATAGTTAATCCAAATATTTCTGTAACATAATCCTTACTTTATCTCACTTGATCTGTTGCCTTTTCATGGTTGTCTCCTGAGGAGCCCTTATGTACTCTTCCCCCTGCCCTCATGGATTAGTCAAAGGTTTATTTTAAAACTCAAATATATTCTGTATGTAAACATAGATATCTAAGCCTGGACACCCATTTGGGATGATGCAGGGATAGAGTTCCTACGCCAATCCTCTGAAGATGCCGGCCACAGAGACTGGCGAAATGTCAGGAAGAACAACCTTCAGAACACGGCCAAAGAGCCCGAAAAAACCACAGCAACCATTAGATCCCGGCCGTGAAAGTCTTCGCGAATACGTATTTCCTCTCTTTCTCCCATGCCAGTTTTCTGCCGCATATCCTGTCCCCCAAGCTGTTTAGCCTGCTTGCTGCCTGTGCCACACTCCCAAAATACACATGTAGAATTACACAACGGGAAATTTCTGGTCAAATCCTTGTTTTCCTTTGATTTTTTGCCTGTTATGATGAGTTATAATTCCTGCTGAAAATGCTGCCTTCAGTTTATTGGTGGTTAATTTTTTATTTTGTTCTTTCCGCTTTTCCTTCACATGTTGTCACCAAAGGGACTAATCCAACATTAACCTCAACAAGAGTAGACCCATTGAAATCAATGGAACCTATGTTATCTGTGATGAACCAGTCCTATTCATCTGAATATACTGTATCTGCTTCAGCTGGCAGTAATATCAGAGCTAATCCACATTCTTCTTAGGAAGCTATTTTAATCCAAGGGCCATATAAGAATGCTTTCATTAATAAATATATGTATCCCCCTTGCCAGCACCTAGATAAAAGCTGCATAGCCCATTAAATAGATTACAGTTTTAAATTTATGCTCCTAGGAAACATGGCTAAAATTTGAAAGTGACTGTTTCTGCTTTCAGAATTTAAAAGTAAACACATAACAGCACCCCATGTTAGGAAGAAGACCTTCCTTGGCACCACAATGGATCATTCTTTGATAAAAAGGTGAATAAATTTATTATTTATTTATTTATTTATTTTATTTATATCCCACCTATCTAGTCGATAGACCACTCTAGGCGGCTTACAACATGGGATAACACTATAAAAACAAAAGAGTTACATAATAGAAAACTTTCAACCATTGGGTTAAAACATTAGGAAAGAAAAGAGAAGGGGATCAGGAATTAACTAGGAGGGAAGGCCTGCCGAAACATCAATGTTTTTAATTGCTTTTTGAAAATACCGAGCGAGGGGGCCGCGCGAATATCAGGGGGAAGGTTGTATAAATCCCCTTGAGCCTCGAGTCCTCATTTTGATCATCCAACATTTAAGTAAAGACTTGAGTAAAGACTTTCAATATAGACATAAATGTAATCATGGCCCTAGGAGATGAATGTTGAAATGCTCTCTTACATAACACCTATCCCTGATGTTTAAAGTATGAAAAATTAAAAACTCGCCTGAACTGATCAGAAAAAGGGAAAAGGCTGAAGCAAACTGTGACACATGTCACATCTACTTGCAGTTCCTGTTTTTCTCCTGCTAAATTGAACTGACAAGGATTTGAGCCTGAAAAACTAAAAACTTCCTGACTGAAATGCAGAGCAAGAGACATGGAAGAATCATCTTCCATGCTATTTTTGTAGCTGCCAAGATGAAGGCAAGATTGCTTTTCTTACAGCAATCTTGTTCTTAGTAAAGTTGAATCTAAGATAAATAATCTTGAAGTCAAAAAGTATTTTCTTCAGTAGGGCTAGGGATGTATATTGATCTTTGTCCAGTATATCCATTAAGGAAAAGCTTTATTTTGCTGACCACTATTTCTCTTATCTGCTACTGGGTTTATATCACTGGCAATTAGCACACTAGAATAATGTCCTATTAGGTTGACTATGTTGTACTTCACAGAGAATAGTGATCTATTTGAAGGACCACCCGGGTTAATTCAAGTTTAAAGAAAAAAACAACCAGATAGAGAGTGAGGGAGAAAACATGGAATGTGTGAGTGTTCATAATTGGGCATCAGAGCAGACATGGAAGTTTACATTCACTGGGTCAGGTGAAACATTTCCTGATTATGTAGTCTAAACATCCCAACAGAGAAATCTGTCCTTGTAGTAGTACTTTTCTGAAGTAGTTTTTATCTATGCATTACTGCACATGCTAAGTTGTTACTTTGGAAATTTCACTTGGAGCTATAAAAGAGCAACTATTTTATTGTTTGGTGAGACCAACTCTACATGTATACTATGCATATTTTAGTGATTCTCCACTTTCAAAAGCAGTTTTATTGCTCTATTAGAAAATCCACTCTGTGTACTGTTTTGCAACCCCCTAACCAGCGAACACAAGCTGGGCTGAAGAGTTATCCTTCCCCAACAATTTGGTGTCACGGAGAGAATGAAGTGGCTGGAGCTTTTTCAAGGGGTCTGGTAGAGGGTGAAAAAAACAGCTTCTGCAAGCAAAAGGCAAGATAAATTTCCCCCACTTGAGCTATTCCTCCATCCTGACTGCTTGGAGTGGTGAGTTGCTTTTTCTTTTCTAAAAAGTAGAAGCATAGTGATCTTCTGGGCAATATTGGTATTGGCTCCTAGGTCCACCCTCTTTTTGTGGCTAGGAAGGACAGTTACGATAACAATGGGGGAAAATAATTCTAAGACTGGGTTAGTTGGCCTGTCAGTATAGTAGTAATGGCAAGTTTTGCCTCGTGCTACATTTCTTAAAAGGTTAATTTCTTTATGTCAGAAAAACTGGAATGATTATACATCTGAGGATCCTAATTTCCAGTGGCCATAAACTGGGTCTTTTGACCTTGATAAAATACATTACCTTAAGGGATTTTTAGTTAAACAACATTCTAAGCAAATGCAATAGTGCAGCCTGTAGTAGCTCAGCCTGAGAGTCTTTCAGCCAAGAACTCCCTCCTGTTGCAACTGCCTCATTATCTGGCCCCATTGTGCAGGCTTCTTCTGTTCTTCCTACTTTTCTAGCACCCACTTCTTCTTCTGTAGTCTTTACCACTCCAGTTTCTGAATGCATGCGTATGTTTCCAGGTCCTGCTCGAAGCCAGCCTCAATCTGTGCCTACTCCATAGTCTATCTCATAATTTACTGCCATGAAGACTCTTTTTTTCTACAATTAGAGACAGCTCCATCACCTTATAAGCCAATATAATCCTTTATGGACCAAGACTAGTTACTTTAAAGTGTTCAAGTACAGCCCTCTCAGGAGGGTCATCCATAGCTAGCAAATCTCCCAGGATCACCTCAGACTGCTGAACAACGCCAACCACTAGCTGCTGATTTTGATGGATTAGTTAGAGCAGTATGTGAAGCTTTTCCGGCACATGTCAAATGGTCTGAAGTTTCAGAGAGTAATGAAGGAATTAACAACCAAACTTTTTGCTCTAAAGATTAATGATCTCAAGTGGGAAGGGTCTCCCCAAAAACAACAGTTTGTCCCATTGCAGAATTCCAGGACATAGATGAGTGCACCATCTTTTGGGCCCCAATTAGGGCATGAAGAGCTATTTTATCATTATAAAAAGCCAGAACATTGGGAAAATGTAGAGCGCATCAATGTGCAGCTGCATGCAAGGTTGAAAACCCACACCATTTGCCTTCTCCTTCCCAAGACATTTTATTTCCGCCAAATCTATTTCTGCCTTCCCCTAGCTCAGCAAGCAACCCCTCAGTCTAATTAATGGCAACGAGTCACTTCTGAAATAGTTGTAAAAGAGCCAATGACTGAAATTCCTTCAGAATATCCTAAATATTGACTAGGGCAGGAGTTACCACTATTACCCTGAATTTCTTACTCTTTTTCTTCAATTCCTGATTACATGGTTCCAACTGAAATTAATGGACAATTGGTAGAATTTGTGCACAGAAGTCTGTTTTAGATTACCAAAAGGTTCCCCTCCCCATCAAGCCAATATGCTTTTGCTGTTCGGACTGAAGGAAACCCTATGTCTGATCTACTTTCTCAGCCTACAGCTATTTCTATTGAACCTTTGACAGAGGAGCATGGGAAGGGGTATTCTATGTATATCAAATGCCACTTTATATTGCTCTCCCAATGGGATATATGTAGAATTATCTACTGACTCTTCTCTCATATTCAGAATTTTCTGACTCTGGATCCTGATAAAGGCCAGCAGGGGTACCCCTTGATCTTGCTCCGGTTCCTACCTTCCTTTGGGCCACACAGTCTTAAAAACTGTAAACTTGTTCATGTTTCTTATAAAAGCCACTTACCCTTCCTTCAGGTACTTCAGTATCCTCCTTCAAAAGAGACAGAAGAGGATACAGCTACAGTTATAGATTGATTCCTAGCTCAAGGTATAATGGAACCATGTATGTGTCTTTGCAATACACCTATTCTACCAGTTAAGAATGCTGGAAAATTGGATGAACAAGGACATTAAATCTAGTGATTTGTTCAGAATCTCTCTCCAATTAACACGTTTGTTATTCCTAGATTTCAAGTGGTGCCAAGCACTATTATTCCTTCCTGTATTACAAATATTTTTCAGTATTTTACTGTTATTGGTGTTTTTCATGCTTTCTTTCCTTCTGTTAAATATTTGGGGCATGTTTTGTGTAATGAAGTCCAATCTGTTACTGCCAATAGGTTCCAAGCAGTATTTGATGTTCCACTGCTGACCACAAAGTGCCAGCTCCGTAAATACCTTAGAGTGGCAAAATGTCATCAGTGGATTCTTGCCTTTGCAGAAATTGCTAAACTACTCTATGCCTTTCTTCATGATGATATTCCTTCCTCATACTTAAATTCCCTAAAATGTTATATGGCTTTCCCTCCTATTGTTGTTCTACTTCCAGTCTACTCCCTTCCCTTTACTCTCTTCTGTCATGAGATTTATGGTGTATTATGTCAACCATTAGGAACTCAGATGTGTCCTGTTGCATATTTTTGAGTTCTCCTGGACCCTCCTTGTCTCCATGTAGTAGCGGTTACTGCTTTACTTATCCAGAAAGCAGGAACTGTTAGCCTGGACAATTCATTGGTTCTCTAAGTACTTCATTCTGTAGTTTCTTTACTCTAAACATCAGTTCAGTGTGAAACTGAGTTCAAAAATACTTAGCTTTCCAACCCTACTCTCAGTATTCAGTGTTATTCTCTTCTTAATACTTCTATTTTACTGCTCTTTTCCTCTGATGGTACTCCAGACTCTCTCCTCATGACCGTATTGCATTGCTCCCTTAACTTTCTCACCCCACCTCGGCCTTTATGATAAGTCATTGTCGCAGCACACCAGATTTAATTTAGTGCTTAATACTTTCCTCCCCTTTAACGCTTGAAACTTTTTTCTGAAGGACAGTTGTCTTCTCCTTTATCAGAGATGTGTCTCTGGCTTTCTTCTGGTTGTTGTTGTTGTTGTTTACTTCATCCCCTGTTCCGTTCTGTTCTTTCCCTGATGGGAGACAGTGACTCTTTGTGCCCTCCTCCTTTCACTTGCTCGTGTGACACAGGCTTTAAGCCATGAAAGCAAAAGTTGGGGGGTTGTAGATGACATTTTAAAACAATGATATGCACCTGGCATCCACTGAGTGGCAGCCAAATTTGTAATGTAATGTGTAAGCTACGGCCATCTGGGCCTTTCACAAGTAGATTTCATTGATTTGCCAAAGGGGGAAAAATTCTTATGGTTGGAAAATGTTTATTTTTCAAAAATTTGCCCTGGCTGATGACATCATCAGCCTTGTGCCATGGAACTAACACAAACAGGATTTCATTCATGCTGTGTTAAGGCTCATTCTAATATTCCATGTCCCCTTTGGTTTCCTCAGATAAATACTTTAGCATCATTGCTATAAAGGCCCACACAAAATATTCTTTTCAATGCTGGTCATTCTAGTGGATTGTTTAGGAGAAAAAAATCTATCAGGTTTCTCCCAATTCCTTCTTGTGAATATTTCTTGAAGAATTTGCCTGTTCTTGGACACTATTTTCCTTGAGAATGGAATGATAATTTTTTTTAGAACAATAACAGCAACACTTTCCTGAAATAATATACAGTAGTAGAATGGATGAAGCCTTGGAAGATATGAAGTCAGTGAAAGTTTTCAGAATATGTGGAAAGACATTACAACCACGAGAAACTGTGGAAAGTATCTTGTTTAAAAAGAAAATTGCAGAAGGGATAAAAAAGATTAAAAATCCGTTTTTAAGAAACATGTTGGAAAATTGGAAGGAATTTAGAGAGGTATTGAGTCCACAGATATCTCCTTTATCTCAGGTAGTTGATTTAAGGAATTTCCCAGAAAATTTAAAAAATTTAAAGAATGTATTAAAAAGCAAACAGATAAGTAGATTAAAAGACTGGACAGAGAAGATAAAAGAAAAAGGGGATATAAAAAAGATATTAGGGGGAGAAGGGTATTCATGGTTAAATCTAATTCAATTAGAAAAGTGGACAAGAGAATGGTATACTAAAGAAGGGAAAGGTAGAAAAATGACAAAATTTGAAGAAATTATAGAAAAAAGATTGAAATCAGAGGAAAAAACAGAAAGAAAAGGAACTGTAAGTCAAATATATAAATTATTAAATCAAGTAGAACAGGGTACTGTAGGGTTAAAAATGCAATGGCAAAATGATTTGGATGAAGAAGTAATAGGAGAAGAATGGGATAAAATATGGGATCAGAGAATTATGAAGAACATGTCAGTAAGGATAAAAGAAAACTGCTATAAAGTAATATGGAGGTGGTATTTAACGCCGGTCAAAATGAATATGATGGATAAAACTGTGTCATCATTATGTTGGAGTTGTAAAAAAGAGAAGGGGACGTATTTACATATGTGGTGGCTATGTGAAAAAAGAAAGAAAGAATGGAAAGTAATATTTAGGGAAATAACTGAAATTATGGGATTGAATATTTCAATGTCCCCAATAACAGCTTTATTGAATTTGAGTAAAGAGCAATTGGTGAATGAAAATAAGGATTTAATAATAATAATGATTACGGCTGCAAGGATAATTATGGCAAGGAATTGGAGAAATGAAAATCAATTTAACCTTGAGGAATGGTATAGAGAATTGTGGGATATGGCTATTAATGATAAACTGACATGCGATATGAAAATAAGCAGGGGCCAAATGAAAAATAATGACTTTAAAAAAATATGGAACGTATTTTTAGAACATGTATTTCGGAGAGGGAGGGGGTATACACCGAGTGAAGAAACATTGAAATTTTGGAATGAAAATGGATGGAAAGAAGTGTAATGCTAGTCCTGAGGGTGATGGGTTCACTGTTATGTTTTGTAATTTATAGTCTCGTAATTTACAGTTTGTTTTTTTGTAGTAGTAGGTATTTTGTATTTTTCGGTTTTTTTTATTATTATTTTTTGTACTTTTTAATTATAAATAAAAAAAAAAGTTTTAAAAAAAAAAAAGGAAAGACATTACAACCAGGGTCTGTCAGATATAAGATCCGAAAGTCCTACAGGTGGTTTGGAAAAGGAATTTAAGCACTCCATTATATTCCACCAAAAACACTACACTATGTTTGGTCAAGACTCAAAATCTGGCCCCTGAAAGTAACATTTATGGGTTTAGTGTGGACTTCCACAAGAGCTAGCATTTCTTATGCCAGGTCAAGGGGGCATTCTCAGGCCATCTGTTGAGTTTGGCACTATAGCCTGCTTTCAAAAACCAAAGCCTGAAAACCTCTTTCAGCCCAAGAGACAACATTCAGTTCCAGACTGTATTCCACTGATGAGCAGGACAAAAGCAGAAGAGGAGGATCAAAAAATAGCCAGATATTTTAGCGGAAAGCTTTTACTGTACGTAACTGCATGTTAAGACAGGTGTTTTAACTTTTCAGAATGGGGGAAGAGGATCATTAAGAAAGTGCTAAACCAGTAAACAATGGTGTCTTGGGAAGAGGGCATGTTATTGGTGGTGGTGTTTAGTTGTTAAGTCATGTCTGACTCTTCGTGACCCCATGGACCAGAGCATGCCAGGCCCTCCTGTCTTCCACTGCCTCCCGGAGTTGTGTCAAATTCATGTTGGTTGCTTCGATGATACTGTCCAGCCATCTCATCCTCTGTCGTCCCCTTCTCCTCTTGCCATCACACTTTCCCAACATCAAGGTCTTTTCCAGGGAGTCTTTTCTTCTCATGAGATGGCCAAAGTATTGGAGCCTCAGCTTCAGGATCTTTCCTTCCAGTGAACACTCAGGGTTGATTTCCTTCAAAATGGATATGTTTGTTCTCCTTGCAGTCCAGGGGAGTCTCAAGAGTCTCCTCTAGCACCACAATTCGAAAGCATCAATTCTTCAGCGGTCAGCCTTTTTTATGTTCCAGCTCTCATTTCCATACATCACTACTGGAAAAAGCATAGCTTTGACTATGCAGACTTTTGTTGGCAAGGTGATGTCTTTGCTTTTTAAAATGCTGTCTAGGTTTGTCATTGCTTTCCTCTGAAGAAGCAGGTGTCTTTTAATTTTGTGGCTGCTGTCACCATCTGCGGTGATCATGGAGCCCAAGAAAGTAAAATCTGTCACTGCCTCCATATCTTCGCCTTCTGTTTGCCAGGAGGTGATGGGGTAGTGACTGCAATTTCTTTTTGTTGAAAAATATACCTAAGACATCTTTCAGGAATTCCAGGCACACCACAGCAGATCTCTTTTCAAGTCATCCCCCTAGTGAATAAACACCACGAGCACTTGTTAAAGCAGCGGGGGGGGGGAACTGAAAGGGGGGAATTGGTGTGCCCGGTGTTCAGACTAGGAAAAAATATATGATTTGTTTTTGTTCCTAGACTTGTAAGACAGATGGTTTGAAAAATAATTTTCATTCAGGCAGAAAAAGAGAGGGAGGGAGTAGTTTTGTGGGAAATATTAGTTTTTTTTAATGGATGCTTCCATGTTTCTTTCAAGGAGAGAAATCATCTTCTAAAAAACTGTTCTACCTTACTTCACTGACGAGGAAAGCACTCAAAGAAAATTACTTAAGTTTTACTGCCTTTTGAGGGTACTGGACAAATCTGAAGTAACTCTTATTTTAGTTCCAAGTGTGTCCACAGGCGATTTTTTTCACTGGGACAAAGCTTAACTTGTATACTGTACATCAAGTGCACCACTACAACCCAATGCATCTGTATAAGAATTATTATTCCATGCCATCAAGTCAATCCAACTTATGGCAACCAATCACAGAGTTCCTGGTTTAAAAAAAAAAACAATTAGTTCCCTTCTCCTGGGGACACTATCACTGTGTAGCTTGCCCAAAGCCACACAAGCTTCCACAGAATAAGCACTATGGAATCAAATTTCTGACTTCTTGTTCTGAGCCGGGTGCTCCAACTCAATGAGTATTAAAATAATAAATACATTTAGAATAAGGAAAAAGAACAGACAGAGCTAGTCAAGGACATACACAAGGGATTCAGATAACGATATATGTCGATTTTTCCTCTACATGGATCTTCTCTCTCCATTTGAACTATGTGGGGAAGGCCTGCACTCCCATGAGACAACTGGGCTGAACCACCAATCTGTCATAGATTTTTGCTGCAATTGGTCAGTCAAACATTCAAGAGGATTTGCCTCCTTTCTTCACTCTGAACATCTCAGTATTCGTGAATTAAGAGTTCTTCTATTATTGCATGTTTGTTTAGGTTAATTTCTTTTTGTAATGTATATTTGGATTTTAGTTTCTGAGAGTATGGAAATGAAGTACCTTGAATAACATGATATCTTTAAAAAATAATACATTTGCTAATAAGTATCCTGACTATTGTTGAAGACTGAGGTTTGTTTCTAACAAAGTTTGTGTTCCATTAATCTTACTAGAACTACTATAGGACAACTCTAATATTTAGCATATTTGTTTAGAATAATAATATGTGTTACATGTTGTCATATTTGATTTATGGTACTTTAATAGGACTTTCAAAGTATGAGAAATATTTACGAACTGGCTTTATTATAGCCACCTCAGTGAGCTTTCATGGCCAAGTGGCGATTTCAACCCAGGTCCTAATCCTGAGCCCTATCAGCCATGTTACCTCCTCCCAATCTGAGAAGAAGCCATTGGTAAACCTCCTCTAAGTATTATTCTGTAACCACCTGGGTAGCCACCTGATAATTGTTTTGTCCAACCCATACTTAGCTTGCTGAATGCTGATCAGGATATCATGAGGCACTTTGTCAGAAGCTTTGCTGAAATCAAGATATATTACATTTACAGCTTTCCCACAGTTTACCAGATCAAAAAACCAGGTAAGATGGTTACATGGTAAGCAGTTAGAAATTGTAGCTGCTCTATGGAAAATCACATGGAGAACTACCAATGGATCCAGATCTACCTTTTGATCACATCTGGTATACAGCTTTCTTTATTACCCACAATCATAAAGTTTATTTTTAAAAGCAGAGGTAGCCATGCAGGCCACAAAACAAATTCCCAGATCTACAGTGGGGCAATACAACTATTACAGCAACCGAAAGGGGACAGAAAAGTGTGCACACTTTTGAGATAACTTACCTCTTCATGAGGCAAAATGTTACCAAAATAAGTAAGGGGGAATGGTAGGGGGAAAGGATGGATCTTAAGTTTAGCATTTAAAATTATCTCTGGTCTTGATGATACAATAACTATCTAGGTTGCTCACTGTTTTCCACTGACAAACGAGCCTATTTACAGACAGCATAGCTTTGAATTTATGGAAATTTACACTGTTTAAGATGGAGTGTAAAACTTTTTTTAAAAAACAAATTCCAGCTCCCAGCAAGCCTATGTGTTATTCTGAGTAAAACATAACAACATTGCATTGTTTCTTGAATCCCATTGCTTGCACAGCTTTCCTTGTCTGTTACAACTCAAAGCTCTGTGCAAGCAAGAACTTAAAATCACCCCCACACTTTTATTTCCTCCTTGCCCCACTTTTTTATTATTATTATCTTGCCTCATGAAGACATCAATGACCTGAAAAACTTGCATACAGTTTTTGTGCCTTTTTGATTGGCTTAATAATTATGTTATCCCAGGATGCATTTGCAGTCTTAAGGGCAAATTAGCATAAATGCCTGATAGTAGAACTGTATTCTGGATAAAACTAGACAAATAAATATTCTTTTCAAAGTCTTACATTTAAATTATAGTACTATGAAATTTGATCTTTTGAGACCAGACCCTTCACTCCTGCTATAGTGCAAAGAATTTGCTCTTTTTATTGCCAAGCAGAACACTGAATCATAAGAGTATTAAACCAAGCATGGGTCCACCTTCATTCCCATTCATGGTCAGTGTGTATCAATGCATTGGCTCATGTGGATTTAAATTCTCAAGTCGAATAGTCAGTGAGCAGCACTTTGGTACAAGAGAAGGACTGTCAGGAAGAGCTGCCTGCCTCCTTACGGTGAACTCTGCCCCCCTCTGTGGCTCTGACAATTCAGCTGACCACACTCACAGGTTAGGGGTGTGCAAAACAGCTTGTTGTGGAGCTACTTCATTCATTTCTCATTACTGAAACTTCATTCATTAGATATTCATTTATTAACATCACATTAACCCCACATTATTAACATCACATTAACCTTGCAATGTGATTTTATTTGCTTTCCCTTTCCCTATTCAGTGTTTGCCTCTTGCCTTCTGCTGCCTCTAATCTATGCATTCCAATCAACTCTCATTAGTTTTGAAGGCATTCTACCACCTCTCCGTCCAACCTGCCGAGTTTTGGACAGAGATTTCAGATAGGGAAAAGAGCCCCCCTCTTATCAGAAGTTTAAAATGGCAGTAACTATTAAATATAGATTATTGAGTAATCTGTCTCTCTCTTTCAACACAGGCGACAAATAAATTCCTGGACAAAAGATGATGGATAAGGAATAGAAACATCATTTGGAAAAGACTGAAAACATCTTCAGGAACTGAAAACAGGATGACAGAAGACCAGTAGAGCCAAACACCTGGATTCCAGGGAGACTGAAATCACAAATTGCAGGTGTGCATGGAAAAGGGAAGCACTTGTCCCCCAAATCATAAATGTATTTGTTATCTGATGTGTACAGGTAGAGGCACGGTGCTGCCATGGCACATGCTGTGCATGCAAAACATCCCAACATATCATCATGCAGCTTTGCCCACCTCCCCCAGGAAAGATAGCTTTGGACAGGTGAAAGAAGATGGATGGAAGGAAGGAAAAATGGAAGGAAGATCTTCAACTCCCTTTTCTCATTTATCCCTTACACAAGATGCTCTCCTTGTCAGTTTTGTTAGAGTGTTCTGAATGGAAAGAAGAATGTTTGTAGTTTAGGCTAAGATGTATTTCAGGTGATGGTGAAGACTGAACAGCTTTCTATTTAATTCTAATTTTCTTGTTCTCCCACTACTGCCCCCCTAGCCTTCCATCTGACTCCTCTGACTGAACTGCTTGGGGACAAGAAAGGCATCCACAAAGACTCATGAATGAATATGTGACATTCTGAAGTTAATTTATTGGGCTCTCATTTGTTTCTTTAATATTAGTGGGTAAGATTAATAGCAGCCCTTTGTTTCAAGTTTTAATATGCTACCATGATGGTGGGAGATGCTGGCCAACTTAGGAATGGCCAAAGCTAGGGAGGGAGAGCAGTGGGAGAGGCAGAAGCAGATCCTGAGGACAGAGAGGCACAAGGCACCTCATCAAGCCAACCTGCCCCCAGCCGATGGAATGGTTTAAAGTTGGCAGTCGGTTGCCCTCTAGGTCCCTTCAACTCCAGCCTCCATAATCCCTACCTATTGGTCTTGTTGGATGTGGCTGTTCAAAGTTGTAGTTCAAACCATCTGAAGGAAGAGCATAAGTTGGGAAATGCCATACCCGTTTCTCTCAACTAAGGAGGTTTACTCCTAAGAATCTGGAAGAAAGGGAAGTAAAGGTACTCCCCACACTTGGGAGGCAAAAATACTTCAGTGTGGGTGGAGTCTAAAAAGGGAAATAGAATAGCAGACCTATTCCCCCTTCTTCAAAAAATTTAAAGGCAGAGATACCTGGCATCTTCTGTAGCAAACTGACTCTCCTTTTGGACCCGAGGACAAGAATTTGCAGGCCTGATGCAAGTGATTTTTTTCTGAGGAATACAGGAATATTGGTAGCCGCATCTAACCAAAGTCTAATAAAACAGATATTTTTCTGGAATCTAGAAGAATGTAATCAGTTCTATTATCCTCTCTTTCACAATCCCAGAGCATCTAACCACTTGTGTATGACAATAATAATATTAGCATGAAGAAGCAACTAGAAGATGTATACTAAATAATGCAGGTCAGCATATCAAGGTAACCACAATTAGTGACTGAGTTCATGTGTTGAATCCACAGGAGACGAGGGGAGTGTGCTGATCCTGCCCTTTCTGTTATCACTTTAATCATGGAAATAAAACCATCTAGAGAGGGAGAGATTGCAATACCCATCTAGTGTCTCCACATGAGGCAGAACCAGGGGGCGAAGGGAATGGGGTTATGACTTTCATGGAGAAGCTACCTTAGTACAGCTGCCTCTCCTCTTTCAAGCTGCTTCATTTCCATGATAACTAAGCAACGACAGAGGTGACCGCTAGCATGATTCCCTCATTACACGTGGGCCCCACATACAAACTGAATGACTGAATAGGGCTTAGGTGGATCTAGCCTTCTCCTTCGGACTCCTTTGCAGAAAGGTCCCAAAAGATGGGCTTTATCGCTCTTGTGTGAAACTCTTGTGCTCATTTGAATAGAAATTCTGAATGGCTACCTTCTTCTGTTCTCTGTGGATTTCTCTGCCTGTCTTTGTGCCTGGACCTGAATTTGCATCTAGACTAGCAGTGCATGCTAGTCATGATCAGCTTTTCTTTTCCTAGGGAAGGATGGAAATGGGGAATGATGGGACTTGGGCATGACTCAACTCTGTGCTGCAGCTGTCCCAATGGGAAATAAGTATAGGACCCATTGGCATCTAAACAGCAAACATAAGACACAGAGAAAGAAGGGCACTACAATGGGGCAGTCAGTGGCATGAAGGGGAAGGACAGAGGAAACAAGAAACAAGGAAGTGTTGCAGTTAGCCATCATACTTGGAAGATTTGGCCTGAAAAAAGATTGTAGACATCTGGGCTATGATGGTGAGCCAAGACAAGGAAGAGCGTGAGAAAGAAAACACCATATAGGGGATGCTGAGGACAGTCACACACTGAAGGAGAGCAAAGAAAGGCAAGCCATTGGAAACCATCCAGAATTTTAAAACTGCAACAGAAAAGGGTCAGGGATGAGTGAGTCTAAAGCCAGTTCTTATCCTGTCTAAAAGGCAACATAGATGGACCAAGATGTCTATTTCTCTGCAATTAATTTTGATAGCTTCTTTTTTCAGCCGTGCTCTCAGGGAAATCTCACCACTGGTACAGTTAAATAATTGTATATTACTTTCCCAAAGGTACAGCAAA
Source organism: Pogona vitticeps (assembly GCF_051106095.1). Lineage (NCBI taxonomy): Eukaryota > Metazoa > Chordata > Lepidosauria > Squamata > Agamidae > Pogona > Pogona vitticeps. The sequence goes on along the minus strand of NC_135783.1, from coordinate 116,373,443 downwards.
TCGCAGGAAGTCTCACCAACAGTGCTATAAATTAAGGAAAACATGGGGGAGTTCAAGAAAGAAATAAACAAGCATTCTTAGAAAATAGGAAAGAAGTAACATTAAAATCTATATGGACAGCAGTAGATTTTAATGCTGCATTTATTCTAGGAGTTTCCCTAGCATAAGAACATTTGCTAGTGCAAGTGCAGGTTTTTAAATGTTGAAGCAGCTGCTGCAGAAAAGATTCCAGCTGCTTCCTATAATCCTAATTTTAAGAATCTAAATCCAGAAAAAGAGGACACTGTTGTTGTTGCTAAAATTGTACTTTACATACAGATAAATTGGATTGGGTCACCATGACAATTCCTTTCAAGTTGAGTTCTGAAGACTTCTGTTAATCGGGTTCTATTCCATCAGTAAGAATGATCAAATCTATTATCAGTCCAGCTGAAGCCACAGATGAAAGGAAGAAATCTGATGAAGAACAGGAAACGATGCTTTCTTTTTGAAGTTGCAGATTCACGGCCAGCTTTAATTCAAATCAGATAATATTTGTGGAAATATTCATTAACTTTAAAGAGATACTGCTAAGGGCTTTTCCCCCATGCCTTCCAAAATCAGTTTTCTTGTGACTCAAGAAAGATTATTCATCCTTCAAATCCGCCATTTTAGCTGAAGGAACCAAAAGGTCAGGCTGTGCTTGACTTTTGTCAAAATGGATGAGATCGTTTTAGAAGATTTTCTCAAGTGTGCTGGGCATTTCATTTTAAAGGAAACTTTTGAAGATTTAGAAATTCTCACTGTGCTCTGAGTTAAACACTGATCAAACCTAAGAATAAGGACTCTTACGTAAACTCTGGATTTTTGAGTCAGTAACCCTGTATGTGTAACTATGAATTTCTATTGTTATAATAAGTCACTTCCAATTTACAGCAGTCCTAATTGAGGTGTCAAGACCAGTGAGATGTTCATGGAGTGGTTTACCTTTGCACACCAACAGCACCCATGATTTTCCTGAGTCTGAGCTGGATTTGAACACAGTTCTCTTAGCCCAGCACTCTTGCTACACCCCCGTGTTCTCTTTGAAATTTTAAACCATGCTTTTCATTGCTATTATTTCCATGAAAGCTACATAACGCTGGTATTTATTACCAGCCGAAGTACAGAGTAAAGGTCAAGAGGGCATAAAATTTCAGCTCAGCATAGGCCATCACATATGTTATTATAGTCTGTTACATGCCATCAAGTCAGAACTGACTTAGAGCAAACCAAATACAGATTTCAAGGTAAGTGAGATATTTAAGGAGTAGTTTTGCTAGTTCCTGAGCAGGGATTGGAACCAGTCTTCCTGACTCACTCTATCCACTACACCAGGGGTCCCCAACCCCCAATCCGTGGCCCAGTACAGGGCCGTGGCCTTGGCAGGATCGGGCCACCTCCCACGCACTCCCCCTGCACATGCACATGAGCGTGCCCCAGCCCCGTGAGCGATCACCCCACCCCGCGCATGTGCCCCCCATGAGAACACCCCCTCGCATGCATGCAAGCGCAGGCCCGTCCCTGCAAACCAGCACCCCACCCACCCATGAGTGGAGGGCCCCCCTGCACACAGACCCCCTGCCCTCCCAAACAGTCTGTAGTTGGGAAAAGGTTGGGGGCCACTGCACTACAGGGCACTGTGTATCTATGTAATAGCAGGCTATTTTAAGATAAATACATGCCTAGTGTCACGAGTATTCCTATGGCTGCAGTTCCCTATACTTTAACCTGAAAGTAAATTCCACAGGACAGGATAGAAATTACTCATGAGTAAAAATGCTTACATTTCAGTGCATGAGATCTGATTTCCATACAGTTCGGTTTGTTTTCTGTCCTGCTCTGGCAAAAACTGATGTTTGCCCTAACAAGATCATTGTGTTTAAATCACTTGGTGACCCATCTAGTTAATATATATGGCTGACAAACAGGAACTAATCCTCCACTCATTCCTTTTGCTTTCCTAGAACCGCAGGCTCCCTCTTGGATACATATCTTAACATGGTGAGGGGTGTGTGTGCGCCAGGGAAGCAAAGAGCAATGCCACCAGGAGTGTAGCTACTGTTAGGCATCTGGACTTGTAGCACGATTATCCAAGGGAGACTGAGGGCTTGATTCCACTGACAATAATATCATGTTCTGCAGGGGTGGGTGGGTGGCGGAATTACACAAATTTAAGCATACACACAAGGCATGTGCACAGGCAGACTACTCTGCCAGGGGATAGAGTTTTTCAGCTCCCCTGCCAGAGGTCAAATCATTTTGAGGTGGGATCCATTAAATTGCTTCCACATATGTGGATGCCCCTGCTCTGTGTTTCTTTGGTTTTTTAACAGCCACCGGTCAGCCCAGCCAAGCCAAGTCTTCCTTCCCTCCCCTCTCAGCTCACACCACTTTCTTCTCCTTCTGCCCCATCCCTCAACCAAATTCCTCTCCTCTCCCCCACCTAATCCTTCCTGTTTTTTATTCCCCTCAGGCACCTGCCCCCACCCTCACCCATTGCCCCTCTTTCCTCCCCCTCTTTCCATTCCCCCCCCCTTTCATTATTTTATATAGTTTTTATATGGGATCCCCACCAAACCACCATCAAATCACAGATCCCATCTGTGCCCATACACTACCAATCCAAGGCATGCCTGGGACCCATGTTTTTGTGCCTTGTATATAAAATTCATGGGGATGCATGGAGACCCATGTCTGGGACCAAACCTCCCTCTCATCTGATCGGGTGCACGGCATCACAGCACTGCATCAGGGCCATGCACCTGAGCCAGTGTTGCCACCCATTTGTTTCCAGTTGCAGCCAGAATCCCATGCCAGAACCCCAAGCACTAGCTAAAAATCAGAGGGAACATTGCCTGGGAACCATATTTTTGTGATTTTGGGATAATCCTATAGATAAAATTCATAATGATCTGTGGGGATCCATGCTTGGGACCTGTTTCTCTAGTTTGGGGTGATCCTACATATAAAAATCATGGAGATCTAAGGAGAGAATTTCTCCAGGAATTATAGCGCAGAGGGTGGTTCCTCCTCCTCCATCACCACCACCTCCTCCTCCTCTACTGGCTCACACTCTAGGTGGAAGGTTTGGGTTTCCTGCATCCAGAGGAGAGAAACCATCCTCGCTGTCACTAAATCTGTCTCTCTCCTCTCTGTATCTACACGTGTATATGTTTGTGTCTGTGTATACGTCTCAGGTTTGCTGGGGAGGGGGAACCCTTGCCTTCCCCACTTGTCTTCCTCCCCCTCCCTTCCCATTCTCCCCCTGCCCCTCCATCAGACCCACTTGACAGGAGATGAAGGCAGCATCTGTAGTGGTAGCAGGGTGAAGATGCACACACTGACACAAAAGTTTAGGATTTGGGCTGAAGTCCACACGACTTAAGCACAGACCCAAAAGATATGATCGCTCTGTTGGTCTATTCCGGCAGTGAGGCCCTGAGCCCATGGAGAGGAAACTGCGAATCAGAAAGAAGCATTCTAGTAAGATAATCCTTTGTGCTAAAGCTCTTTTCACATTCCATGCATGTACTCGTATATGGTTTCCCCTCTGTGTTTTACTTCATGCCCTTCTAGTTTTCTGCGCACAGGAATAGTTTTTGTGAGGGAACATCCTGTCATAAGCACCTTCATCTGCATCTTCAACTGATAGGACCAAAGAACCTCATTGTACCAAATCACCCAGCAAGAACTAGGCAACGCACACTGAACAGTGTGCCAGAACAATGTCATAGAAGGTAGGTCACCTGTAATGCTTGTTAAACGCAACGGTGAACAATGCTGCTAGTTGGTCTCTTACCTTTGGACTTGAATTCTGAGAACATGTTCCTTTCTGACGTTCTCTCCCTCCTCCCCCTGCTTCTCTCTGTAAGAGCTAAATACCAGCTTTCCCTGTGGTTTTCACACCAAGGAACAGAAGGTTTATGATAAAGGGAACCAGGGAGGCCAAAATGAGCCAACTTTCTGTCAGTCTTTCATGCTGAGTGCAACTCTCCCTGCACCGATACCTCCCTTGGAGTATTTTACAAAAGATTTGAAATCCATTTAAAAGTAAATGAAATTCATATGGGGGGGGGGGGGAAACGGACAGAAGGAATTTGTCTGACAGGCTTTGTTCTAATGAAATAAGGAATTACTGCTGTATCATTTACATCCATCAAAGAAAGAAGAGCTTGCTAGTGTTTTAGAGGAATAATTCAATGGCTACTTGAATTTGATGTTGTTTCACTGAATCCAATTTAGCCTATACATGGGTAAGTGATAATTGAACAGATCTCCCCAAGTGAGTAAGAGGAAGGAAATGGTATTCTGACTTCATGGATTTATTAAAATACCTTTTATCACCTAAAAAGACCCATCTCAAATGTGCTGTGGAAAATATCATATAAAACATAGCTTTATTGCTTTCCTTTCCTTCTTCATTCATTAAAAAGTGTATCTCCACCCCTTTATTTAAGTAAGTTCAGACATTTTGACTGTTCATAATGGGAATACTTGTCCTTCCACAATTTTTCTAGATTAGGGGCTATATATATATATATATATATATATATATATATAGCCCCTAATCTAGAAAAATTGTATATATATATATATATGTCCATCAGGCAGGTTAGAATCAATGAAAATGTCCACTGGGCTGGACCGGCCAACTCTGGTATGCCCAGGGATCAGTTTTCTGCCTCCAGGATTTTCCAGGGCTCCATGAACCATCCTTTCTGTCCTGACCAGCATGAACTGGCTAGGGTTGTGAGTTGGTGGCCAACTGGTCACTTTACTTATTCCCAAACACACTTAGGACCGCAATGTAATTTAGTAGCCAATCATGGCAAGCACCAGGAGTATATAGAGACCATCAAAAACAACTTCCACAACAAGACACATGGCTTTGCACTGTCCTTGTGATATAGCAGCCTAGTAACCTAAAGCTACTTTCAAGAAGAAGGTGTTACAGGTTTGGCCTTTTTCTCAAAGGAAGAAAATGACAGAAAACAGGAGGAAAACTAGCATTTGATCACAGAGGGCTGACATGTTTGTTCAGATGGGGACGGTCTCATGGATGATATTATAAATCATAATATCCAACAACGGTACCCTTCTACCACCACCACCACCCTTTCATTGGTTTATCACTTTATCTCTTGCATTTCTCTTGATTTTCTTTTTGGTTACTTTAAGCACTGCTACTTTTGAAGCTGTTGAAGAACAACAGATATGACCTCAGAGAGGGGAATGGGTGCTTCTGTCACACTCTTGTGTTGTCTTTTATTTGCTGCTTTATATTCATTTGCTGGGCAACATTTTGTGTGCCTGATTAAACTCTCATATTGATTCAGCTAATAGACATCTGGCTATTAAGGGTACATTTTTAAAAAGACTTTTAGCACAGCAAGCACAAATGTCATTGAACACTTCACGCCTTTCTATCTAAAATTGTGCAGGCTCACTTTCTAGGAGATCGTACAGAAAAACATCAAGTACCAAGAGATCAACAGAATAGAGAGGGCAGTCTGGCCTTGTAGTGATGAACAGCATGATCCCATTTTAAAAAATAGACTGAATAGGCTGGAGGGTGCAAGTCAGTTTTTCTGAGGACAAGTTTACATATTAATGGCCAAAATCCTGTTGCTGTTTGAAGAGGGATCACATATGTTGCCACTGCTAATTATGGATAAATGTTGAGGTGCCAAGTATGTATTACTCAGGTCCTAGTCACCTGCCCAATCACAAACATGGCATGTGCCCTTACTCCTGATCAATTAACCACAACTAGCCACAGCATCTTAAATAATCCCTCTGCAAACAGTAACAGGAATTTTGACCAATGTAAAAGAACTGCTTTTCCTCTTGCTTGTATTTATCTTTGGGTCTCAGTCCAGTCTGGGAAACCTGGACATGTGCCATTAGTTTGCAACATTCCAACAAAAACCTGTTCTTGAGGCAATCCAACCAAGATCATTCAGGAAACGCCATGCCTTATGGTTTCCAAGAATGGCTCTCTATCTTTATGGTGGCCATTTCTAGTGTGTCCGAGTACAATGATTTATTTATCTGACCTGTTTGCCCTCAAAATGTAATTCATAGCTGATTATATCTGACCACTACTTATGCCTCAAGTATAACATAGTTTCAAGCATCATGCCTAAGTAGGACTAAATATTCTGCCACACAACAAGTGATCTATCCTTGTTGTGTGGCCAGAATATTCCAGATTGCTTATCTTGGAATGGGCAGTTAAGATCCAACTGCATTTACAACTCACTTGTCAATAAACACAACCACCAGCCTTTGGGGGCTCTACCTGAGGATATCTTAAGGACATGACTGTGAGGCAGAGCTCAGAAAAATATAGTCCAAAAAGTAATTTTTCTGTGCTTTGCTCTGGGGATTGATATGAGTGCCTAAGGTTCAGTAGCTACCCCTACACCACTACTACTTCTCTATAAAACTTTTGTACTATGTTTAAACCATCTGTTCTTAAAGTATCTGGTGTAACTATAGGCAACACAGAATGCAAATATGTTAATAAGAGAAAATAATAGGATTTAATAACAAGAATTTGCAAAAGAGCAAATTTGTGATGGGCAAAAGTTAGGTGGAGCCAAGCTAGAAAACTAAACCAAGCAACTCTTTTCTTAGATTATCAGTAGAAATGAATCTCTACGTACCCTGATCTTCTCAAATATTTAAACTTAAAGTTGTGGAAAGCAGTGGAAGATGTTCTGTCTGACAATTTACAAGCCCCTAACCCAGATGAACAAACATGGAGAAGAACAGAAGAATTCCTGTGCCTTTAATAGTTGTATAGAAGTGGCAATTTCAGAAAATGTAGCTTGTCTTACACTGATGAGGTGGCTGTGCTTGATCATGTTTACAGGACACGCCCCTTAGTTGTTCTCAGATTAATTGGTAAGGGATGGGAAAGGTGGCATCCTGAAGGTGTGACTAGCAACAGTGTGTAAGGTTCCTGGCCACTAGCTATGCTACCCAAGGCTAATAGGAGAGGCAGTCCAACAACATCTGGAGGGGTACACTTTGCCCACCCCAGCTTTAAGGAGATCGTGGCTAACGCCTTGTAGCTAAAGTCTCAAGGCTTGGCTTGGCTTCTCTGAGTCTCTAGGTAAGAGACTAATCTCTGGGCGAAAATGGGAGAATGTTTGTTCCTGTGGAGGGTGATGGCTCTGATGCCACTGGCAGTGTGGGGCAATGAATCTGCTCCAGATTTTAATCTAATGTTTATAGGAGCCCACCAAAGTGCTGGACTCTCTTCTCAAAACAGGTTCAGCACCTTGGACAAGTCCTTTGAAGGCTGGACTGAAACCTAGAGCAGATTCACCACTTCAATGAAATCAGAGTTTCCAGTCTCCAGGGGTGGTTTGATTCTTAGGGGTGCACAGGTTTGGGGGGGGGGAACATGGCACATGTCATGTGTGCTGTAAGACCACATGATGAGAGCCATATATGGAATGACGGCAACAGCAGAAACATTTGGATGCATTTTTGACACTTGTTTAGGAAAAATGCCTTTCCTCCCTGGCTCTTGGTGGCTGAGATACTTCTCCAGCCAGATTTTGCCTGAATTCTAGGCCTGTGTACCCAGATTCTCCTTGTGCCCATTTCCACAATCAGCTGGCACATAAGCTGTGTCAGCTCATTTCCCAGTCTTTGCCTACTCTCCCTTTATGGCATCACAAGCAATAGTTATCTGCTTTCAGGTTTTAGCTGTGAAACCCACCCACCATGGAAACATACTTACATCCACACTGACATTTTGCAGTCCCTCATCATTTTAATTGATTACTTCTCCTTCTGTTCAGAGAGAGCTTTGAAAAATGTCACAGAACACCTCTCTGATAGCACAACGTAGCCCACCTGGAAAGATCTAGCATTACATTTTCATCTCTTATAAATAGGTTGATAGGCATAAGCACCAACATCTGAGAGTAGTTGTTTAAATCTCAGAAGGTATACAGAAGGGATAGCTAATATTTCACTTGTTTAGAGCTGAATTGTAAATGTTAAAATGGTGTTGACTCAACTGTGCATTAGCTAGTGTATCAACCTCTGAAGGGTATAGGTGTGAGGTTTGAGATGTTCACAGGGGAGATAAGAAAGCAAATGAGATTGATCGATAGTTGCACTGTGCATGAAATACCAACAACAGCCTGTCTCCTGAGCTGTGCAATGTGCTTTCTAAAGCTACATTAGCTACTTGAGGAAGTGTTATCCTTGCCATTGTATTGTTTACACTTCAGTATAAGTGTAAATCTTTAAGAAGCTTTCTATCCCATTTTTTATGGAGTTACTGGTGACAGTTCTGAATCACACACGAAAACTAGCGTTAAAAAGAAAAGCAAGTGCTCAATAGAAAGAAACAGTTGCCTGTAGATTTCTGAGCAATCTGTTTGTCACACACATAGCTCTAATGTATTCAGGTGAACAGCCAATTCTGCTATTATGCATGCATGCGCCTACTAGCAGGGAAGGTAGCAGTGAGTCCATCAGCAATCTCTGATAAATGCCCAACCTTGTCCATTGCTGATGCCGGCTGTAGCTGCACCTTGCTGAATATTGTCCAGAGCACAGGACCCCTGCCAGGGAAAGAGTAGGATGCTAGAGTAAGTGAAAGATATTCAGGCCTCCTGCCTGGTACCATCGATGTGGCATTAAATGAGACCTTTCAGAGTTTCCATTTTAAGCTGATTCCAGGGCTGTGTCAGAAAAAAAAAACCTTCTACTAAGGAATCTGACTTCAAGTACCAAATACACTGGAGCAGCATCACTCCTGAAAGTGAGCTCATTTTTGGTAAGTGTCTAGAAAATATATGTGCACTGAGTCCTGTGCTTTTGATTTCTTTCAGTGCTTGCTTTTGCTTCTCTCCAACAAACTGGGGAATGCTAGAGACTGGCCGCAGTACTTTCTATCTTTCTTAAACAGTAGCAAAAGATATACTGGTATTGTCTGAGATGACAGAAGTATGAGGAGGGTTCACCAGTGAGTGGGAGGACCTTCCTGGTTCATCCACAGGAGTGTAGCAAACCTGAAAGCCTCTTGAAATTCTCCCACTGAAGTACTGTTAAAACAAAATGCTAAGATACGTGTGTCACCATGGGCGATTTTAAATTTTAAAATATTTCAAAATTGTGTTTTCAAATTATGAGAGGACATATTTTTTTGCAATTTGAGAGAGTGATAAAAATGCAAAAGCAAACAAACGAAGACTAAGAAGTCATAAAAAGCAGAAAACTGGAATGCTTAAGCCAGGTAATGAGCAATAAAAAAAAAGTACAGATTGCGAGAGCATGTTATACAAATTAAAATAAATGGGGAAAGAAGTATAAGAAGAAGGAGAACATCTTGCTTGAAAAGCCTTAGAAAGGGTCTGGATGCAGACAAGACAGTGTCATTGTGCAGAACCGTCACATCAAAAGTAGGAATAGCAATGATTTTGCCCAACCTGTGCTGGAAGAGGGGAAAAAAAAGGAGAAGGAGAACCGGGGGGGGCTATTCACCTGTAACCCCTGGGTGCTCAGCTGAGCAGCAAAAGCCACAAGAGGAAGAGACCCTTTAACATCACTAGTCCCTCACCAATTCCAGCAGTCCCCTACCCCAAGAGTTCTGATAGACGGGAGGCATGGGAGGGGGAGGGGGGAGACTCACATTATATCTGAGTTTAGGAAACCTGAGTCAAGGACTAACTGGGGCAAAAATTAGATACTGGACCAAACTGGATGTGACGTACATCATTTTATACTACAGTATTTGCCTTCCTGTAGTTTTTTTCTTTAAAAGTAATTGAGGTGGTGGTGTTAGCCAGACCAGGACCCCTCGGGTAGAGGTGGAGTGTTTTAGACTTCTGCCCCTGCCGTGGATCTCCTGTGTCAAAGGATTACCATTTTGTTTGTTTCTAAAAGCTGTTTCAGGATGCTTAAATTGTCACCCAGTTTTGCTGTGTGAACTATTTAGAACTCTTTTTTCTCCTGTAACTAAGTGTATAAATATTCTAAATTGAAATAATGAAAATAATTTAAGGATGACTAAAATATTTTGTACATTTGTTTACATTATAACATACTCATCATTTTCCTCACAAAGGTGTGATTTAAGGAAATCAAATCTTTTGTCTTTCAAGACTTGAGCAGGGTTGTTCTCGTTACACTTGAAAGAACATAATTAAATGGGTTATGGAAACAAAGCATCCATACATTCAGTACGACAGTGCATCATTATAGATTTTCTGTCACCAAAATGCATATTTACTTCAATTTCCTTCTCAACATTTTTGTTTATTAAATCAACTCTCCACATTCTGTATTTCTTTCAAACCAATTTCAGAGCAGAAATTGAAGTCCAAGCAATATTTTCCACACTATTCTTACATTTTTATTGAAATAAGTTCTTCGCTTTGGCATTAATCTCTGCACTGTATCTAAAAGGTGGAGATCTGGGTTTATTTCATGCTTTTGTTAAACATTAATGGTGAATCATCTTATCTCTGAGCTTTATTTTAAATAAGGTCAGATACAACAAGTAAACATTTACCAGATGCTGGGCACTTTAGTATAAGAGATATTTATTGCTTTTACAAATGCAAGCAATGCTGATTGGCCTCATATAAGGAATAGTAAAAAATAGATAATGCAAGGTAAGGCATGAGAATTACCAAGACAAATGGCATCAAGGTCCTGAAGGAAAGAAAACAAGAAATGACATCTTATATCATGACAAATGTAACTTCTGTGCTTGAGGATCTTTACTAGTTCCTTCATTTCTGCCCTTCCAAATCATGGCCTTCTTATTTCCTTGTTGCATTTGGATTGATGACTGAATTGGTGTGTGCAAAATCTTGATGTAATTCTTCTGCAGGTGTGATTTTCATCAGTACTTAATGTTCATCTGCACCCTGCTTTTGCACTTTCTTCTTGGACCTTCATCAGGAGTTATTCCAAGTCATTGCTGCTTTCTAGCAGTAATAAGGTGTTATCTGCATATCTGAAACTATTGATATTTCTTCCACCAGCTTTCAGTCCTTCTTTATCTGAATCCAATTAATCCTTCTATATGAAAAAGGATATAAAATAGAACTGGTGCTGGAAATAATTAATTTAAACTAATCAAAATGTACCTATTCCTCTCTTTTAGTTTCAAAGGCTTCCCAGGTTTCCCTTTTGCCCTGGGGAAGGCTTTGGGAGCCTCAGAATGGGGGTGGGGGAGAGATTTTAATAGTCAATAATCACTGCTGAATTGCTGCCATTAGAATCGGGACTGCTGGTGGTGATTTAGTAGCTCTTTTTGTCTACTCAAGCCTTCCATTTCTCAGGAGGCCCCCAAAGGTTTACCCAGGGCAAAAGGAAACCCTAGGGAGCCTCAGAACCTAAAATGGGAAGAAGAGTAACTTTTTTCAACAGGACCTTGCCCAGTGTCTGTAGCTTGAAATAGCGCTATTGGTATCTAATCTACTTTTGGTGATTCATTTCTTCCAAGTGCTTTGAGAGCAGCTTTTACTTCACATTGTAAATCACAGGGTCTTCATCACAGGATTCTTCAAAGAAATCTGTCATCTTTCCATCTTGTCTATATACTTCTTCAGTATATTGTTTCTGATCTTTCCGCACTCCTAATCTAGGTTTTGATTTCCCTTTGATTTCTTGGATTTTGTAGAAAAGCTTTCTTATTTTTCCTCTTTTCTTATTCTCTTTTATTTCTTTCCACTAATGATTGCATTTGTTTATTTTTTAGCTGCAAATTGCTGAAAATTTGTTTTTAGTACGTATTCTGACACCATTGCTGTCATCTACTTTTGCTTCTCACCTGTTCTATTCTGCTCCAGTTTAGTGTATTCACACCAAATGTTACTGTGTTTAAATGTTCCATGTCTCATTTTATGGGTTTGAAGTTTACTTTAACAGACATACAGAGATAATATTTGCACTATAACATAAATGTAAAGGCTAATGTGTGAATTCCAGCAGCAGTAGCTCAGGAACATGAAGGGGAATTCCTGAACCTTTCTAAATGGCATGCCCTGAAACTATGAGTATAAACCAACTCTAAAGTTGCCAGGTTAGCAGCATCTCACCCCTTAAAATCTATATTCCAAAGCATGAGAAGCTAGGGAACAAAATGTGTGTTCAGCTCCAAAACCTGATATATGTCAACTTACACAGGGGCACAAAACCATCCACAGTTACCTCCTGTGGTCTATGGATCTTATACCACTCCTCTAAATATAAACATTTGTTTACTTATCATTTATTATATTTATATTCCATATTTTCTCCAGCAACCTAGAAGTGATATACATGGCCCTCCTGCTCCCTATTTTCTCCTCACAACCACCTTGTGAAGTAAGTCAGGCCAAGAGTCTGTGACCGACCTGAAGTAACCCAATGAATTTCAGGGCAGAGTGAGGTTTGAGCCTAAGTCTCCTGAGAATGATAGTCCAACCTCTAACCAATCTGAACAGTGGATTAGGCCTTTGGCCTCTGATTTTAAGTGTACACTTCTAAAACGGGTGCTCATTTTCATTATTGTTTTGTTTCCAGTATAAGCTGCTTTATTAGTAATGTCAGAAACAGTTCCAGCTGCAGCAATTGTAAACTTTATTGCATCTTGGCTGCAGTTTTTTTTTGCTACATTTCATTGCCAAAACAATCCTTGAGGTATTGCCAGAGACAAAAGCTAAATTCTGTATGGAATTAGGTTATTTAAGATTTGACAAAAATGACTAGGCTACTTGTAGCCAGTTTCGTGGAACTCAGAGCCACTGTGGTGTCGTGGATAGAGTGTTGGTCTACGACTCAGGAAACCTGGGTTCAAATCCCTATTTGTCTGTGGAGTCTCACTGGAAGAAGGCAACAGTAAGCCACTCCCTAAACATCTTACTAACCATAAAAAACCTTTTTACATTTGCCATCAATCAGAAACCATGTGATAGCACATAATAACAAATAACGACAGGTTACCTACCTGTAATTGTTCTTTGAGTGGACCTCTGTGATTCACACTCTGGGTGATCTGCGCATGTGTGGAGCCGCATCAGAATATTCTAGAGCTTCTGTGGTAGCAAAAAGATACATTAGTGCAGACCCCTCCACCCCCCGGTATATGTACCTTGGTGCCAAGGCTCTCCCTTCAATTAAGTCAACTGCCACATAAAGGGAAGAGTGTGACAGTGGGAACGCTGGGTCGGGATGTGTGAATCACAAAGGTCCACTCAAAGAACTACAATTACAGGTAAGTAACCTGTCGTTCTTCTTCGTGGCCTCTGTGAATCGCACTCTGGGTGACTAACAAGCTACCTTGCCCAGAGGAGGGTGTCACGCCAAGGAAGATAATACAGCACGTCCAAAAGCAGCTTCAGATTTCAGCCAAACATCCAATCAATAGTGATTGATAAACATGGATGGCTGTGACAATGTGGTAGAGGAGCAGATATCAGTGAGGGGGATCCCTCAAAGAAACGCCATGGATGTCAACAACGCCCTAGTGAATGAGGGTGGATGTTCTGTGGCGCTGGAACTCGGGTGAGTTGATAAGCAAGCTGGATGGCAGATGCAACCCACTTGGATATTCACTGCGAGGTAACTTGGAGACTTTTGGCAGGAAGTTGGTAGCTGACAAAACGTCTAGCTGAGCATCTGAAGGACTGAGTTCAGGCTATGTAGAAGGCCAGAGCCCGTCTAACATCCAATGTATGGAGAATCCTTTCTTGAGGTTTAGATGGAGAAGGAAAGAAGCATGGAAGAGCCAAGGGTTGGGACAGGTGAAACTGGGAGACAACCTTGGGCAGGAAGGAAATATCTACAAAGAGTTTGACTTCATCAGGGTAAAACTGGAGATAACAGTAGTAAGAACTTAAGCCTGCCAGTTCACTAGCACATCATGGAACACCATCTTAAAGATAAGTAATCTGAGGTCAGTTGACGCAAGGGGCACAAACGGGACCCTTGTAAGTTGTTGGAGGACTAATGTCAATGACCATTGAGGCAATGGAGGGCGTATGTCAGGTTACATGTGTGATAGTCCTTTGAGGAAATGTTTTAGAGTAGGGTGTCTGAAAAACTTAGCTGCTGGAGAGGTTGGTGGTTGATAGGCCACAATTGCCAAAAGATAAACTTTGAGCGATGAAAGAGAAAGGCCCTTAGTTTTTAGTTGTAATAGAAAACAAAAAACAGTGGTAAGGGAATGGTTGATTGAAGATAGCGACAAAGCTATAGTGAATGATTGGAATTTTTACCATTTATGGCCTTCCTAGCCAAGGGTTTCTTTGCATGATGAAGCACATTCATGAGAGAAGCAGAATTCTCCACGCTGTGAGGTGAAGGGCAGGGAAATCTGGGTGGAGAATTTGATTTTTGTCCTGTGTAAGCAGGTGAGGCCGGCGGGGCAGGTGATAAATTTCGGACGACAGCTGGTGGAGAACTGGGAACCATGGCTGTCATGGCCACCACAGAGCTATCAGGATAGCGTTGGACCTGACAGACTACGACCTTGTGGAGAAGTGGAAATGGTGGAAAAGAGGTAAGTGAGTGATTTGGACCAACAGCTGACAAAGGCATTGCCACAGGAGTTCTTGCCGACTCCTGCGTGGGAGCAATAACATTTGCACTTCCAGTTTGTTCAGGAAGCAAAGAGGTCGATGGTGGGTGTGCCAGGCGCCAGGCACACAGAGAGAAAGACAGTCTGATCTAGTTCCCACTCGTGGGCTTGAGATTCTTTGCAACTGAGTAAATCTGCAAGATTGTTGTCCTGCCCGGCTACATGGATTGCCGTGAGACAAATGTGATGGGAGAGGCACCACTCCCATGGGTCGACAGTGAGATATCAGAGACTTGGGGGGTGACTACCGCCTTATTTGAGAATATAGTACATTGTGGGGGTGTTGTCTATGGCTATTTGAACCATCTTGCCAATGAGATGGTTTTTGAAAGCCTTGCAGGCTTTTATTACTGCTAAGAGTTCTAGCTTATTGATATGGAGTGTTCTTTCTCTTCATGACCACTGGGCATGGATTTGTAGGGATTGGCAGTGGGCACCCGAGCCAGTGAGACTGGCATCTGTGGTAACCTGGATTTGTGCACAGTGTTGTTGAAAAGGTCGTCCCATCGTCAGGTTTTGTGTGGAGCACCACCATGAAAGCTGGGAGGTGACTTCTGGAGTGACTTGAAGTAGAGCATGTGGTGGGTCTATCAGCTGGTTGAATAAGGCCAGGAACCACGCTTGAAGTGATCTCATTCTGAGGCAGACATGGTGGACCACAGATGTCATCAAGGCCATTGTGCCTAACACACGTTGGACCATTAACACAGAGACAAGTGTGTGAGGAGTGAAGCCATGGAGCAAAGAAATTAAATTGAGATGTTTGTCTGTTGGGAGAAATGCTCGAGCATGTTTGGAGTCTGTAATTGCTCCTATATAATGGATCAGTCTTGTAGGTGTTAACGTGGATTTTTGCAGATTCACTGCAAGGCCGAGATCTTGGAGGAGATACAAAATGAAGCGGATGTCTCACTGTGCTTTGCAACAGGAGTGCACTACGAGAAGCCAGTCATCGATATACAGAAAGATGTGAATGTTGTGAAGCCTGAGGTATGCTGCTGCCACAGAGGCCATGCATTTGGTGAATATTCAGGGAATTGTTGCAAGCCCAAACGGAAGTTTTTTGAATTGGTAGGCCTGGGTTCCAAGTTGGAAGCCCAGGTAAGGCCTGTGAGATGGATGGATGGATCGAGACATGGAAGTAGAGATTTCTGAGATCTATAACTGCAAACCAGTCCTTTTTTTTGTGGGGGGAGAGCAGTGGGAGGACAGACTCGAGGGTCACCATGCAGAATTTGGTGGCAGTGATAGATTTGTTTAATTCTCTGAGATTGAAGATGGGGCGGAGGCCTCCATCTTTTGGGGGGATGGTAAAATAATGAGAGAAAAAGCCTCTGGCTATATGGTGTAGTGGTATTGGTTCTATGGCGTCTTTAAGTAGCAACGAATGTATTTCATCTTGTAGGATTTGTGACAGGGGTGCGACGATGTGTGATGGTGGAGGAAGGTAATGAAATTCTATGCAGTACCCATGTTGTAGGATGGAGAGGACCCAGGTATCTGTGGTGATATCATTTCATGCTGGTAAGTGCTTACAGAGGGCAGGAGGAGATGTGAGAGGTTGTGTTGGGATCTCAGCCGATTGGATGTCATACCTGATGTTTAGGTTTGCGGTCATTGCAACTGGTTGTGGTTTGCTGCTGAGGTTTGGCTCAGTAAGGTTGTTGTTTATAGTAAGGTGCATTGGATGTTTGCCTCTGAGGTTCCTGTTGGAAACATTAGTAAGAGGTGTAAGGGTGGCACCATTGAGTGTGCTGAGGGCATTGTTGGTATGTGGGGTAGGCACCTTAATGCCTGGCAGCTGTTCTCTTTTTCTGGACATTCTCGAGAATGTCATCTGTCTCGGCATTGAAGAGGCCAACTCCATGGAAGGGAAGGTCCTCAATGCATGCACGGGCATCCTCTGTGAGACCAGCAGTTCTAAGCCAGGAGAACCAGCAAAGTGCTACAGAGGTAGCCATAGATTTTGATATGGCATTGACAGTGTGTCTAGCACCTAGCATCTGTTGTTTAGCTACGAGAGACATTCTTGTTGGAAGGTTTGGGCTAAGACCCTTTTGTCATTGGGAAGTGCATCAATAGAGGTAGACATATTGTCCCAAAGAAAGCGTTGGTAGGCACCCATAGCTCCTTGATAACTGGTGACCCTCATAATAAAAGCAGCAGAGGAATACTGTATAGCCATCTGCCCATAACGTTAGTGCACCTGCTATCTTTGTTAGTAGTATTAGAACCTGTCAATGAGTAGGATTATGAAGCCTCAACAAAGATGGACTTAGGAGCAGGCTGTTTTTGTAAAAATATAGCATCAGGGTCATGCGCTCGATAGAGGTTGTTGATGTGCCTCGACACTGTGTGTGATGAGGCTGGTTTGGTCCAGGAACATCTAGCTGTGCTAAGGAGAGATGGCAGCATGGTGATAGGGACCGGTGTGGTAGTGTCCTTAGAGATGGGATCATAAAGATGATCAGCTGGCTCAGTAGTAGGTATGTGAATTTGTAGTTCGAGGGATTTAACCATACATACCATTAGCTGAGCATAGGTTTAAAAATATTCAGCCGGTGACGGAGGGTCCGTGTCTGCTAGGTTGGATTTCAGTGATGTTAGAAGTACCGATGGTGTTTGAGGTCTGGAACTGTGATCAGACGGTTCGGCGTCATGCCATGAGTCGATCGACTGTTGATCAACATCAGTGTCAAAAGGTTAGTCTTCAAGTAATTGCTGTTGACATTGACCGCTATCGATATTGAAGGTGTGTCGGTTGACAGGAGTCGATATCGAGGGTCACTGACATTGATGGAGTCGTGGAGTTGGTGTCGATATGGAAGTTGCTATCAGTGTCAAGAGGGCTGCTGAGGTGGCAAGGGCACCAATGGCCCACATTGGATGACAGTGGAATAGACAGACGCCGGTGACACCGAGCAGGTAGTAGAAGCCGTGAGTCAATCGACGTGCTGTTCCGTGGAGTCAGAGTGGAGACGGCTTTGGAGGGTTTTGACTTTGAAGACTTAGCCTTCTTTGGTGGTAAAGGTTCAGATGCTGAGGAAACATCTACAGTTTCTGTTTGGTGGCTGTCTTCTATGTCAAAGGTTTTGACGTCGAATGCTTGGATTTGTGAGCCCGTGGGGCTGTCAATAGAACTGACATCATGGTCAAGACGGGTTCTTGATTCTCAGAATGAGACAGAGTAGTCGAAGGGCATTGTTTTGCTGCCTCAGAAACGGCTTTATCCATGGCTTTAGCATGGGGTATGGATTTACAGGAAGGTTGGCCCATGTGCTTCGCAGATTGAAGAGATTGTTCCTAGAGCCAAAGTTTGAGCCTACAAAGGCAACCGTGGAGAACTCCATGCCTGAAGTTTTTGCAGTGAGGGCAGGAAGAGGTTTGATGAGCCTCACCAAGGCAAAACAGGCACTTAGCATGGCCGTTGAAGAGTGGGATTTTGACAGTGCAGACCACGCAATGTTTGAATGGGCCTGAAGAGGCCATGAACCAAAACCAGAGATGGGGGGAGGGGGGCTTCGGCCCAAAGGCCAGAGCTGCATTTTAAAGAAAATAATGATGGCATAAGAAAGAGGTTTTGAAATAATAAAGGGTAATTAATTTTCTTTCTTTCTTTTTTTAGAAAAACTCACAGAAGCTACAATCGAGGCTCTCCATGCAGTGGTTGAAAACAAACTGAAGGGAGAGCCTTGGCGCCAAGGTACATATACCTGGGGGAGGGAGAAGTCTGTACTAATGTATTTTTTGGCTAACGCAGAAGCTCTAGAATATTCTGATGAGGCTCCGTGCATGTGCAGATTACCCAGAGTGTGATTCACAGAGGCCATGAAGAAGAACTAACAATTTAGATTCTGCAAATTTTGTCTTAACAGAGAAGAAAGCAGAGCTGGCAATTTGATTAGGCGAAGCAACTGAGGCAATTGACATCAAATGAAGAAGGGTCGTAGCTTTCAAGTATTAATTCATCAGAAATGCAAGGGGGGATTATGTTGCTCTCAGGGACAAATAATGCATTGGGGTAAACTTCAAAGAGTTGCAACAAACTCCTTCTTACACCTAAAAATATGATGAAATAGATTCAAGAGACTGAATATGTCACCACCTTGGCTTTTATTCTGTATTCATGGGGATAAATTGTTCAAAATCCACTGGACAACATAAAACAGACATATAAAAGATAAAAATACAAACCAGATTTAAAATGCGGTTTCTGTGCAGAGCAGAGAGTACTTAATGCTAAATCAGGAATAGGCATGTTTGACAGGTCAAAGGGTTCATTTTGCACAAACCCCACTGGTGCTGTGAAACACATCCCCTCTGAAAGTTGGAGGGGGGTGCCTCTTTTCTCAACCAGAAGTGGCAAGACATTCCCTTCCAGTTGTGCAAAAATTTTGGAAACATGTTATATGCCCTTGCTGCAGGAGTGGCATTTCTCAGCTTCAGAGAGAAAAAATATTGAGAAGGTCCAGGAAAGTCCGAGGCCCACCAAAATAGGTGGTGGGGCAGCCATAGATGGCCTGTCAGCCAAGTATCCCCTAGTCTGTATAAAGCAGAGACATTCAGCACTACATAGCCAGGAATAAAATGAAGTAAGTTTTCATACATAACTCCTCAGCCATATTAGCAATTACAACACTACTCTGGCAGGAGGGGCTGTGAGCTGAGAGGATAATCTGTAATTTTGCTATTCTACAATTTGTTAAGGGGGAGGACCAACCAATCAGAGACCCTTGCACCTGAAACAAAAGATTATTACATAGGGGCCACTCCTTGGGAAGTCTCTGACAGAATACAATTTTCGCAGAACCCTCTGAGGAAAAATCACCTGGCATCTGATTTGAAACCAAGAAGTGGTCGCTGTAGAACAGGATAAGCACCACTGTCATGTCCTTACTCCAAACCACTCCCCACTTATATGATTTCTCTGTTAAGAAAGGGAGATATTAAAAGTTTGTGCTAGACATGTGGACATGCGAAAAGGTCAAAAATTATTGGACACAGGTGTGGGAATTAGCAAAAGAAATTACCCAGCAGAAATTAGATCTAAAACCTGAAATGGCATTATTGAATGTAATTTCAGGAATTAATGATCAAAAATTGAAGCATTGTCTTATGTATATACTCACAGCAGCTAGATTACTCTGGGCCCAAAAATGGAAAAGCAAAGAGGTTCCGACGACAGAAGAGTTGTTAAAGAAGCTATGGGACATAGCAGAACTGGACACCCTATCAGAAGCACTACGGGAACAACCAAGAGACTATGTAAAACAAAGCTGGGAACTAATATACTCCTGGGCCCAGAAGAAGACAGGAGTGTAGGGCAAAGTTTATGATATATGTATGTCTACTCAGTATATTGTTCGTTCGTTTAGTCGTGTTCAACTCTTCATGACCCCATGGACCAGAGCATGCCAGGCCCTCCTATCTTCCACTGCTTCCCGGAGTTGGGTCAAATTCATATTGGTTGCTGGAAACCAAACTGGGGAGAGTATATCGGAAACCAAACTGGGGAGAGTAGAGGGGTTAACAAGGCTGGAGTCTCTGACTCCAAAGGGGAGAAGTTTTAGCTTAGCTGTAGCATTCTCCATTTATTAGATCTATGGTTCTTGTTGTAATGGTTAATGAATATTCATATTGCTGTGAGGCAGAGCCAAGAGAGATGCTATAAGAGGTGGAGTCAGAAGTCAGATTAAGGAAGATTGAGTCAGTTAGAGAAACGTAAGACTCAGGCAGGAGAGAAAAGCCAGACAGAGTAATAGAGTGTAGTTTGGGAAATTTAGATGTGATTAGCTACTGAAGACATTTATGAATCTCTGTAATCAATAAACCAAAGTTTTATTTAAAAGAACTTGGAAGTGTGGACCTGAATCTTTCTGAAGTAAATGGTGATTTAGAGATCACCTGGTGGCAGCAAGTGTAAAAGAAGAGAGTGTTTGCCTTCGTGTGCTCTGGGGGCTTGAAGGTCAAGCAAGGGGCACGAGGATGAACGTCACAAGGGTTTAGCTAGTTTTTTTCTTTTTTTTCTTTTCCTCTTTGTTTATTACTCTCCTTCTTTGTCTTTTTTTATTGCTGTCTTTTGAATGTTTGAATTTTAATTTAAAAAAAGTTTGTGCTAGACCCGGGATGGGCAAAAAGCACAGGACATGGTGTTCTGAGAATGCTTATTTACAATTATACAAGCAGAAAATACCGGAAGCAAATGTGGGGCAAGGAAGCCATTGAAAGCAAGCAGGCAGTCCTGGAGTATCGTGGAGTTCTACTCGCCCTGATTCCTATTTTTGCAGAAAGACCATGAAATATTTCACCTTAACGAACTCAGGGCTTTCCTTCCTCTGTCCGTTACCTTCCAGATTCAAAGCTGCCTGCGTTTCATGGCCACAACTGAACTGCTGATTCAGCTAAATGTCCAAGAATAAGAATTGTCTTTTTAGAAATTCCTGATACCCACCATAAAACATTTTAGTCAAACCTGTACTGATGATCACACACCTATTCATTCTATAGCGATGGTAATTGAGAACTCCTGGATTGCCCAGTGGTTGAGGTAGAGGCTGGGAGTTCGATTCCCCACTGTGCCTCTTTGACAGGGCTGGGCTTGATGATCCACAGGGTCCCTTCCAGCTCTGCAGTTCTAAGATTCTAATTCACAACATTCCTTTTCAAAATGACATGTTTTCATTGCTGTAAAAGCCTTTTTGCTTCCTTGACTAAAGCACTGACAGCTGTTCCATGGGGTTATACAGAACAATGAAGTGGCTATTCAGTGTTGGGTTTGGACAGCTGGTATGCTGCAACTTATGCCACCTCCTTGCCAAGGTTCCTCACAGACTTTTCACTACCCAAAAGCCAGTGGATTTCCATTCTCAGCCAACTTTGTTCAGATGCTCCTCTCGGAGTTTCATAGCAGTGAATATAAAATTACAAGGTTCCAGATGGTACTGATTGCAGTTGCCAAACTCTTTAAAATTTCTGTTCTTGTTCCTTTCCTCCTCCTTCAGAGTTACAAAAGCTGCACAGAAGGACAAGATTGCAGTGGCTGGGATATACAAGTGTATTCTATTAAAATAACACATCTGCTATAGCTTTAAGAGTGGCTGTTGTTGTTCCCTCCATTTCTCCTGCAACTGTTTGAGAGAGAATACCATGTCAGTGGTGGACCTATTTGCTCGAAATCCGCACTGTGATTCTGGATAGACTCTGTCTGCAAGCACCTGGAGCCTCTTCAGCACAACACAGGCAAGCAGCTTCCCTACAAAGCTGAGAAGAGAGATGCCACGGTAGTTATTGCAGTCGCCCCTGTCTCCTTTGTTCTTATACAATGTGAAGATGTTTGCATCCTTCATGTCCTGTGGTACTCCACCTTCGCTCCAGCAAAGATGAAAGATTTCATACTGTTTAGTGGTGATGGTCTCTTTACAGCACTTCAGCACTTCAACGGGGATGTTATCCTTTCCAGGTGCCTTGCCAGAGGCAAGGGAATCCAAGGCCGCTTTTGACTTAGTTAGCAGGGATGGCCTTTTTAAAATACTTCCTAAGATTGGATGTCCTCCTCGACTCCTTAGCATCATCAGGTCCTTTCATGAGAGAATGAAGGGCACTGTAGTTTTTGATGGCTCAACATCAGATCCCTTTGACATCTGAAGTGGAGTGAAACAGGGCTGTCCTTGCGCCGACCCTGTCTGGGATCTTTTTTGCTATCATGCTGAAGCATGCCTTTGGAACTGCAACAGAAGGTGTCTATCTCCAGACTAGATCAGTTCGAAAGCTCTTTAATCTCTCTAGATTGAGAGCAAAGACCAAAGTCCAGCTGAAATGCATGCGGGACTTCCTGTTTGCTGATGATGCAGCCATTGTTGCCCACTCTGCTGAAGACCTCCAACAATTCATGAATTGTTTTAGCAAGGCCTGCCAAGACTTTGGACTAACTATCAGCCTGAAGAAAACACAAGTCATGGGCCAGGGCATGGACTCACCTCCCGCTATTACCATCTCCATGCAAGAATTGGAGGTTGTCCATGAATTTGTGTACCTTGGCTCAACGATCTCTGACACTCTCTCCCTAGATATCGAGCTGGATAAATGCATTGGCAACGCAGCTACCATGTTCTCAAGACTCACAAAGACAGTATGGCTCAATGAGAAGCTGACGGCATACACCAAGATCCAGGTCTATAGAGCCGGTGTCCTGAGCACACTCCTGTACTGCAGTGAGCCCTGGACCCTTCATGCACGGCAGGAGAGAAAGCTGAACATGTTCCATATGCATTGCCTCCGACGCATTTTTGGTATCACCCAACAGGACAAAGTTCCAAATAGAGTAGTCCTAGATCGAGCTGGAATTTTTAGCATGTACACATTACTGAAACAGCGACGTCTACGTTGGCTCGGGCATGTTGTAAGAATGGCTGATGGTCAGATTCCAAAGGATCTCCTGTATAGAGAATTAGTGCAGGGAAAGCGCCCCAGATGGAGACCACAGCTGCAATACAAGGATATCTGCAAGCGGGATCTGAAGGCCTTGGAAATTGATCTCAACAGATGGGAAACCCTGACATCTGAGTGTTCAGCCTGGAGGCATGTGGTGCATCACAGCTTCTCCCAATTTGAAGAGACCCTTGCCCAGCAGGCTGAGGCAAAGAGGCAGTAACGGAAGCAGCAAAATCAGGGAGCTAGACGGGGTACAGAATGTATTTGTCCTCGTGGAAGGGAGTGTTACTCTTGAATTGGCCTTCTCAGCCACACTACAAGCTGTTCCAATTCCTCCATGCAGAGCACGCTACCATAGTCTCTCGAGACTGAAGGATGCCTATGCTATAGCTTTAAGAGACCTTATCTAAAGCCTAGGTTGTAGTTTCCAGAGGTACTAACATTTGTATATAGGCCCAGAGAGCTGTACCAGGAACAAGATTTTACACACCAGGTGTGAGAACTCTGGCTTGCACAGTGTGCCATTGATTCTGGTACTAATCTTTTGGAAGAGGGGCATGACACAACTACCCTGGCTGGTAAGTCTCAAACAAAAGAAGATGCAGGACCCTGCTCTGGATGGTTAGAGGACAGATAGGTTTCCAGAGCCCCAGTGCTGTTGCTTCCCCTGCCAAGAAATGATTTTGGAACAGGTCTCCTCTGCCTGCACTTCTGTCAGGACAGGGAAAGCTGGTGGGGCTGGGGAGGTGTATCCGATTTTCACACCCAGTACACCTAGAGGACCACAACAGACGTGAAATGCTTTTTTAAAAAAAGGAAAACAATAAAAACTGAAAGTGGATGGACATCTAGTTCTTCTTTTGCTCGGGGTTTATTGAGGCTTTGGGGAATGTAGCCTCCTCCAATACAAAACCTGACAGCCCTGTTGAAAATCAACCTGCCCATGGCCCTTGGGCGTGTCCAAACAGGTGGAGAGGCTGCACGTGGCCCATGTACCCATCTTAGGCTAAGAGCAACAGCTGCAAAATGACCGGGAGAAACATCTCTTCTCCATCTAGTAGTTTTCTGTCTTCAGCCCATCTGCCTATAATCCCAATAAGAGAATTCTGAGAGGAACCTGGAAATGTCTCAATGCTCATATGAGGATTCCAGATGGAAGGTGTGAGCAGACAGGGAAATAGCTTGCATTTTGTATCATTTGCGGCACAGTCTGGTCGGAGCTACGTATTTCCCAGTGATCACAGAACACAGGCGAGAGTGGGAACCACCTTGACCCTGATCTGTGCCCAGAGCTGGACCTTTTTGGTCCGGCAGCAGAGTTGATCTTTTTGGTGGCCAGGCTGGAGCAATTCCTCTCCAGACAGAAGGTCTGCTTTAAGGGAGATCACTCCCAGCAAAGCAACCCTGTCCAGTACAATCACATGTGATTGTGCATCACTATCCGATTGTACCCTAAGAGCCTGCCAATGTTCAGCTCTGTGTACCCTATAACAAGCAGAGCCATGTAGACCTGTGTTGCTGCACCTGCTGAACTTCAGGGTACCACCTAAAGTCGCAACAGCTGTGCCACAGAAGGGTTTGTCTCAACACCAAGTCTACCATACATGGACTATTCATACTTCCACCATCTATCGTTTTTCTCCAACATGTCCAGCTTCGAACCTGTTCAATACATACCTAATTTATTCATTATTATTTTGACATCTTCATCAATGTGCATAGCACTTTACCCATCATGCTACGTCTTAATTCTACTTCTACCAACATGACAACATGACTTCACCAAGTCACAGACCACTGTCTACTGGACCAGAGGGGAGAGGAGTAGCTGTTGTGGAGCTGTAGCACTTAAAAACACAAGTCAAACTGTGAAACTAAGAGGAGAATGTCTCTGTCTCAAGGAAAGGACTTGTACTGAGATCATAATAAGGCTAAGAGGTGACCTTGCTGTTGAATATCTAATTTTAATAGAGAAGTGAATACTGAATAGCTGGAATTGGTATCTGTCCAAAACCAAATAATGGAAAATGCATGTAACTGATATTGCCATATGTCTAGATTCATTGGGACGCTAGTAATAAAACCTGATGCTAATTGAATGCTACATAAATTAAATAGAGTTTAGCCAATCATACATGATAACAAATTGGCAACAGCCACTGAACAGTGTGGAAAAGGAGAACTTGTAGGCAGCATATCTAATTTTGATCACAGAATCCCATCACAGTTGACTGCCTTTGTTATATTGCCTCATCATGGAACGAAGTGCTCTCCCCACCCCACCCCCATATTTAATTTGTTTCCCAATATGATTGTCAGCTAATGGACTTTCAAGGGGGCTGAAAGTCCACAGACCACATGAATCCACATGCAGCCAGCAGTTAGCCAGTATGTGGCATGTTTATCTACTATGCCAAACCATCATACCAAACCTACTTGAAAGAGCCTGCTAAAACACTGTCCTGTGCATGGTTTTTGTCAACTTGAAAGTGGGAAATCTAAGGCTGCCATCAACATGCAAAATGATCGGAGGTGGATTTCTATTCCTCATTCAATTGGTTTTTCCAGTATGAGAGATTTCCGTTGTTCAATACAGTTTTGATCAGTGGTGGCTGACTTCGAGGCAATTATAAAGAAACATTCTTTCAGTACATCTACATTACACAGTTATAGCAGTTCTACAAAACTGCCACGGTTCCATCCCAAGGAATCCTCAGATTTGTAAATCTGTAGGACTTCCCAATAAGAGTGGCTACACCTATCCAGCATTCAGGATGATCGTCCTCCGTTTTATGATAGCAGCAATGGCCTCATCTTTTCTTTCTCTTCCATTCAGTTCTCCTCTCTCTTTTCTTTATCCACTTTGGAAGTGGCATCTTTTCTTTCTCCTTTCTTCTGTCCTTCCCTTTTACTATTCAGCATCTTCAGATAGTCTCCAGATGGCCGCAGAAGTCCAGAAGCACACAGAGGGATTCAATATGTCAAACAGGGCAGCAGGTTCACTCTCAGCTAAAAAATTAGAATGGAAAAGCAAGAAAACGTGCAGGTGACTGGTAAGGGAGGGGCAGCACTAGTGAGAGGGGAGGGGAGAGGAAAGACAGTGGGCAGAGGTGCGGTGGGGACTGTGGGGGAGCTTTCCTATTTCCTTCTGTTCACACCTGGCTTCTCCTGTGAGGGACCGTCTTCCACCATCATGTTTGTTCTGTAGTAGAAAGCCAGCCCCAAATGAAAAAGACGCACTGTACATGCTTATTCAGCAGTAAGTCTCACTCAGTTCGATGAGGCATACAAGAAACTGGGCTTAGGGCTGCAACGCTGGCATGGTCCTCAAAACTGGAATATGTATTAGTTTCCACACAATCACTGCTGTGGGAATGTTAAAATGTTATGGAAATGCAATGGAAATGTTAAAATAACAATACTGTGAATCTTTCTGAAAGTTTCCATTCAGCCTCCTAACACTCTGAACATGGCATGTGCTCATTGTTCTTACTGCTGCTTCTTATAATTAGTGAACATGATCTAGCTAAAGGTAAATATTTGTCATCATGATCCTATGCAGTAAAGAGGACTTATTCCCAGGTGATTATGGGTGAGCCTGCAGCCTTGGAGATAACTTTGTTCTTAGTCATATGCTGAAATTAATTAATTAATATGGCACTTTTCTCATCATAGGGGACCCAAGGTGGCTCAGAACAAACGAAACTATACAACAATCAACAGTTTTAAAATATCATAGAAACTATATTAAAAAAACAATTAAGCATACATCAAGATTAAAAAACAAGATTAAAACCAATTTTAAAAACATTGTTAATTGTTTTTAAAATCTCTAGGTTTAATAACACATATAGCATTCCTGAGACCCTTATTGCTTAAAAGCCTACTTGAAAAAGAAGGGCTTTGTCTGAAGGCAGAAGGTCAGAAGGGAGGAGGGAATCAACCTGGCATCTCAGGGCAGTGCCTTCCAAATTCTGGGAGCAGCACTGAAACACAGTTTAGCCTTTCTGAGCTATAAGCCCCTGCTGTGTTTACTAAAGGTAGAACACTATTGATGTCTGCTTCTTCTGAACTAGTTTGATTCCAAGCTTTCCTAAAGGCCACAACCTTAGTTAAAAGTCTTCCTCTTCCTCTTCTGCTTCTATCCTCTTTCCCCTCAATGCTGTGAAAAGGTGTCTATACACCTGCGTGTTCCTCTCCCCCACTGACCAATGGAAGGAACCGGCTACAAGAAATGCTCTGCCACCATGTGGCAGATGCCTGTGGTACATACTGCTTTTCCTGTTCACTTGTGGTGGTTTATATGAAAACAGCTGTCAAGTTCTGCAGACACCATTTTTGGTGGCGTTCCACCAAGCTCTGTTTAACTGGTTTTTTTTTTTTTCACATAACAACAGAGTGCCACACTAATATTTTTATGAAGGTGTATATTATCATTATCAGCAACATAAATATTTATTTTTTACACATACTCCTATTTAGGGACCTGCAAAACAATGTAAGACATAAAGGCATTTGGCAGGATTATTAGGCACCATGCTTTACTTATTTATTTAATGTATACTCCAGCTTTCTCCCAAAATAGGGTCCCGGGATGCTCACTGACCATACTTTTCTGTACTATGGTGAATTGTATTGTATTCCTACCGAAATTACATTCATTTTCTCTCATGATAGTGATACTCGTATAGATTAACTTGAATTAGCATACCTACATTTAATTCAAAAGTTCATCCTCACTTTTGGAGATGGAAGTCTGCCTTTTACTGTAGGTGATCATGCAACCTCCTGGATCACCCAAGTCCCAGTCCTGCATTCTGATCTCTAGGATCTATTGTTTCTTTTGGAACATCTAGAGCTCTTAATAGAAAGAAGTCGGACAGCATTGTTCCCTGAAGTTCCTAAGTGTCTTTCTGATACAAAGAAGCCATCAAAATAATAGGCTAGCAAAAAGAGCTCATACCTGGAACACAGCTTTGTACAGATCTCTGCATAATGTGCCAGGGTGTGTGTTTTTTTAACCTACTACAATTTGACAAAATGATACTTCTAAAAACGAACAGCACTTCTATGCTGTAACAAGCTGTCAGTTTGCTGGTTGATGAGGTCAATGGAACCAAAAGTTCTGAAGACAAGGCAACTCAGATTGCACACACTCCTTTTTTGTCATTTAAAATATTGCTGCCTAAAGAACAAATGCTTACTTGTTTCCATGGGAACTTTACAAGTATGCAATTATTGTCACAAATAATAAAAACATGGTTTTTGTATTTTAAAAAAAACCTGTTAATCAAAACAAAATGTTTGCAGCAATAAACTCAAAAAGCCAAATTACCTGCTGGCTATTTCTATAATCCTTGGATATAAATGGGCTTCTTTCTTTGATTCTTCTCGTGAGTCCTCCACATACATTAGGACCAAAGAGCAACATTTTTTGGAAGATTCATTAGTACTTTTAACTTGATTGGTCAAAAAGGATCAGCTGAAAAAGCCCAGGTTATAAAACTAGCTTGTTTCTTGAGTTCCTTGTGCATAATTTCCATCTTAAATTACATTGTGCAAGGGTTCTGTTTTGAGAGACATATCTTGGAAGCATCTCAACAAGAAACATAAAACAAAACAAAGGCAAAAAAAAGTCATGACACTTTAAAGACTAGCTGCTATATTTTAATGTCAGCTTCCATAGGACATTGTCCACTTCTTCACAGATTTGAGTAGAAGACAGAGACTACATGGCAAAATATTCACTAAGAGATCCATGTTTGAGAGGTTAGTCATGTGAAACCACTGGTAAGATTTTTTTTTTTTGGCCCAGGCTCAAAAACATTGCCGTATTCTTCAATGTTAGCTTAGGCGAAGTTGACTTTCTTATTTTATTCTTTGGGTGATCCTTATACCTAATGCGCATGACTTCAATTGACTTTTAATTCCAAATTGTTTTTGTTATCTGAAATTTGTTCTAATTTGTTCTTTTTACAATTTGTTTGGGCTTGTTTTCTTGCTTGCTTGCTTGCTTGCTTCGCATTTGAAATATTCAAATTATATAATCTCCACCTGCTATGTTTCTTCCTTGACAATTTGGGAGTACAGTAGGTTCTAAATTTGGTAATCCTTGGCAAGAAATCAATTGCCTAATCTCAAGTGCCTGTTAAGTTATCTGGGACTTTAGGCTACTTGACAAGGCTGGTGTTCCTCCTGGACAGAGTGGCTGGAATTGTAGTTTCCCTAGTGAGAAAATTCAACTGCTGGCATATTCTGGGCTTCTGAAAATCAATGAAATGGGTCCGAGTTTCATGGGAGTGAGAAGAGTTTCCTTTGCCCAGGTTCGTTTTCTCAGATGCATTGCTACTGATCTCAATAAATGCTGCACATGGACTGGCCAGATCCATGACATACGGTATTCTTTCTCAGCACGCCAATGTGACATACCTATACCAAACCTGGGTCTATACTGAAGCAAGAATGTTCAGTCTTTGCAGGAATTTCTTGTAGCCCTGGATAGGAAGACTAGTCTGTGAACTGGTGTAATGACAAATATGAAATACTTAGGTCAAAACCATGTATACACACTGCTGTTTGTGTATTCCATGCATCTCAACAAAGAGAACATAGTTAAAGGAGTAGAAAACATTTAACCTAATTGGCTCTGACTTTCGAAGTGCTTTACCCCACCCTTGTTATGCACTTCAAGAGACAAGCAGAATACTTTAGCCACAAGTTTGATTCATTTGGGTTTATTTATGGTTCTTTTAGATTTAAAATTATACTTCATGCAGTTGATCTTTTGTTCTTTTCAGAACCTAGCCTTCTATTCCAGCATTAATAAAGGTGATTACTGATTCTGAAGATTTGCCAGGTTCGTTGACTGATGAAAGTCAGAACTGATGCTGATAAGGAGACAACGTACCCTGGAATGTATTTGCCAAGTGGTGATCTTGGCAGTGTCCAGAAACTGTAACATACCCTTGAATATTAATTCATAGGGATCTTCTATGTGTAGTAAAATTACTTTTATTGTATTTCAATTCTTGTAAGCCACCCAGAGACCTTTGGGTAGTGTGGGCGGCATACAAGTTAAATAAATAAATAAATAAATAAATAAATTTAAATCAACTCACTGCTGAGATATCTTTGGATTTCGATGGATGGGTGACTTTAAATTTGACCTTGTAGAGTAAGGTCAATACACTTAACATTCCTATTATATCACAGATTTGTGTTCTTTGTGGAATTCCTTTCTATTCACATTGCAAACATTAAAATAATTTAATACCTAGTTTCAGAAATTTGTTTGGTACTACATGCTACCACATATTTATAACTTTCAATTAATGATACATCTTTTATGGATTCAAACGCCAGTTCTCTTCTTTTGTATACTATTCAGCTTATTACCTGACTATACTAATTGCTGGAACCCCACACACCAGGCTGAACTCTCTGCCTTGTGCTATTTTGGAATCTTCCTTTCTGATGCCCCTTTCTTAGTGAAATGCATTACACTCTAAAGATAAGGATTTTGGGGGTATCATCATATTCCAATTTTATCCATTTTTTTCATGCTAAACTAACTTTATGAATAAATATAGATGTGCAAATTGCAAAGAAGATGAATCAGTGGACTGACTAAAAGGCTTTTTAAAAAGTGGGGTGAGGGAGTCTGGACTTACGCAGGCACCCCATTGCTGGCAGAGTGGTGGATCTTGAGCTGGTGGTGAACTATGGAGGGGCCAGAACTGACATGGCAGCAGCCCCACTGGGAGAAACGCTACAGCTGGCTTCTCATTGGCCAGTGGAGAAAAGGAAAAAGGGTTATATCCTGTGGGACTTGGCCTTCCTGAGGTATTTCCTATCATGGTAGTAGGATCAGTGTGGCAGGACAAGTTCAAGAACAAAAAGTTTAGGTTCTGGCATGACAACCGAGTGGTAGTTAGGGTAGTCACCTGGCAGTCCTCTAGGTCAGAGATGGTGATATGCCTTGTATGGCAGCTGCTCTTTGTCTGTTGGCCAACATAATCTTTTCAGCCAAGTTTGTTCCAAGAATGGATAACAGCATTGTGGATGCCCTATCTCATTTCCAGGAAGACAGGTTCCATAGCTGGCAACCACAGGCACATGCCAGTCTAGACCCATTCTCAGAAGAGCTCTGAGGTCTTGGAATTAAGAAGTAACCAAGGAAGTATACCTCTCAGTTGCCCCTTCCACCTTTGGAGCATTTAGCACACTCAGCTCTGGGACCCTTCTTGTCCTTCCTTGAGCCTGGGGGGGGTGTGTTAATACATTGTCATCGTTTGCACTATAGTGCCTGGTGTCCCTCCGAGCCTAGAGCATGGCTCCTAGGACAATGTGCATTGCCCAGCTCTAGTGGTGATTTGGGGCACTGGAGTTGGATCCAGGTGGGATGAGGGTGGCAAACAGGAATTTACTCACCTGGCATGGAAAGGAAATCTCCCCATACGGGGAGCTGAGAGCAGGGTCATGATCTGGCCTAGCTCAAGGGCCTGCCAACCTGGGCCTGCCCTAAAAAAGTGGCAGAAAGTCAAGGAGTGGCATGCGCCTATGTGGTCTCCAGAAGACTGCCACTCCTGCAAGTTGCAGAAATGGATGGTAGGGGGCATCCAAGCTTCTCAGTGTATTGGATCTAATTCCCAGTGCTGGCCAGGGAGTGCTGCTATAACTGATAAGGTTGTGGCTTTTTCTCTCCAAAGAATTGTATGTTGTATTCTTTGTATTGATTGGTCCCATGACCTGCCAGCTTCTGCTCAATGGCAATATTTAAAGCTACACCATTCATTCACATCGAAGTAAAGCCTTACCAATACGTAAGTACAATTTTGTGCCTCAGCACCTCCTATGCTTTTGGATATCCTCAGTAAATCAGTACAGGAAAAGAAGCATACAATATCTGCCTATAAACATTTAACACTGGCCAATAAATAGGATGTACAAAGTTGGAGAAATTAATGGAATGCAATATCAGACTCCTCCATTCTGCCTAATCAATAAGCTGCGGCTTTGGCTTCTATACAAAGCACAGCTATGGATATAAAATTGTGGCTTGGTCAGAAAACATACTTTTGTGTATAGCACAATGACTTTTCTGTGAAGCCTTGAGTGAGTCAGCTAATGATAGGAGATATGCACCCGATGTGTCCCATAAACCTATGATCTTGTCATACTTGCTGAAAGCTACTTTTGGAAAGGAGGTTATTACTGACATTATTTTGTACAGAAGCAACTTTTAAACTTTGTGGATGTACATGTTCCATTAAATTATGTATCTGTTTCTTGGGCATTAACCAATAGTGAATAGAAACATTCTCTATGCCCTTGTGGTATGAAACTGAACAACTGATATTACAACATTGGAAGGACAAATGCCCACCTCCTATTCATCAGTGGACTGAGGATATTACAATTTGTTCAGCCTATAAGTACATGGCATATGGATTATCTATTAATTAAATTAATTAATTAATTAATTAATTAATTAATTAAGTTAGTTAGTTAGTTAGTTGATTTCTATCCCTCTACAGATGCTACATAGACATTAGTTGTTGTTTAGTCGTTAAGTCGTGTCTGACTGTTCGTGACCCTATGGACCAGAGCACGCCAGGCCCTCCTTTCTTCCACTGCCTCCCGGAGTTTGGTCAAATTCATGTTGGTAGCTTCAATGACACTGTCCAACCATCTCGTCCTCTGTTGTCCCTTTCTCCTCTTGCCTTCACACTTTCCCAACATCAGGATCTTTTCTAGGGAGTCTTCTCTTCTCATGAGATGGCCAAAGTATTGGAGCCTCAGCTTCAGCATCTGTCCTTCCAGTGAACACTCAGGGTTGATTTTCTTCAAAATGGATAGGTTTTATGTCCTTGCAGTCCAGGAGAATCTCAAGAGTCTCCTCCAGCACCACAATTTAAAAGCATCAATTCTTCGATGGTCATCTTTCTTTATGATCCAGCTCTCACTTCCATACATGGCTAATGGAAAAACCATAGCTTTATGCGGACCTTTGTCAGCAAGGTGATGTCTCTGCTTTTTAAGATGCTGTCTAGGTTTGTCATAGCTTTCCTCCCCAAAACAGGCGTCTTTTAATTTCGTGACTGCTGTCACCATCTGCAGTGATCATGGAGCCCAAGAAAGTAAAATATGTCACTGCCTCCATATCTTCCCCTTCAATTTCCCAGGAGGTGATGGGGCCCATGGCCATGATCTTAGTTTTTTTGATGTTGCGCTTCAGACCGTTTTTTGCACTCTCCTCTTTCACCCTCATTACAAGGTTCCTTAATTCCTCCTCACTTTCTGCCATCAGAGTGGTATCATCTGCATATCGGAGGTTGTTGATATTTCTTCTGGCAGTCTTAATTCTGGCTTGGCATTTATCCAGTCCTGCCTTTCGCATGATGTATTCTGAACATAAGTTAAATAAGCAGGGGGACAATATACAGCCTTGTCGTACTCCTTTCCCAATTTTGAACCAATCCGTTGTTCCATATCCAGTTCTAACTGTTGCTTCCTGTCCCACATATAGATTTCTCAGGAGATAGATAAGGTGTTCAGGCACTCCCATTTCTTTAAGAACTTGCCATAGTTTGCTGTGGTCCACATAGTCAAAGGCTTTTGCGTAGTCAATGAAGCACAAGTAGATGTCTTTCTGGAACTCTCCGGCTTTCTCCATAATACACCGCATTTTAGCAATTGGTCTCTGGTTCCTCTGCCTCTTCGAAATCCAGCTTGTACTTCTGGGAGTTCTCGGTCCACATACTGCTGAAGCCTACCTTGTAGGATTTTGAGCATAACCTTGCTAGCGTGGGAAATGAGTGCAATTGTACGGTAGTTGGAGCATTCTTTGGCACTGGCCTTCTTTGGGATTGGGATGTAAACTGATCTTTTCCAATCCTCTGACCACCGCTGAGGTTTCCAAACTTGCTGGCATAATGAGTATAGCACCTTAACAGCATTGTCTTTTAAGATTTTAAATAGTTCAACTGGAATGCCATCACCTCCACTGGCCTTGTTGTTAGCCATGCTTTCTAAGGCCCACCTGACTTCACTCTCCAGGATGTGTGGCTCAAGGTCAGCAACCACACTGTCTGGGTTGTCCAGGACATCCAGATCTTTCTGGTATAATTCCTCTGTGTATTTTTGCCACCTTGATGTCTTCTGCTTCTGTGAGGTCCCTACCATTTTTGTACTTTATCACATCCATCTTTGCACAAAAGGTTTCTGTGGCGTTCCCCCTCGTGCCCCCTTGCTTGACTGTCAAGACTCAGAGCACTCGAAGTCAAACAATCCCCTCTTTTCACAGCTACCACCAGGTGATCACTAAATCACCATTACTTCAGGAAGATGAAGCTTCAGTTCCACACTTTAAAGTCTTTTACATATAACTTTTGTTTATTGACTACAGAAATTGATAGTGATTCATGAATATCTTCTATAGGTAAATTTATTATTAACAACAATCTTCTATTTGATACAGTAATACACTCCTAACTAATCACCTCTCAGATTTCCCCAAACTCCACACTCTATCTCCTTCTCCATTCTCTCACGCTACTCATACTCTCTCTCCCCCTGACTCTCTCTCAGGCTCTGCCTCTTATCACATCTCTCTTGGCTCCACCTCTCAGCAACATGAATATGCATGAACAATTAACATAACAGACATGAACCATTGACATAATAAAAGGGAACGCTACACTTTCTTTAATATCTCCAATTTTCTTGAACAGATCTCTGGTTTTTCCCTTTCTATTATTTTCCTCTATTTCTTTCCACTGTTCATTTAAAAAGGCCCTCTTGACTCTCCTTGCTATTCTTTGGAAGTCTGCATTCCATTTTCTGTTACTTTCCCTATCTCCCTTGCATTTTGTTTCCCTTCTCTGCTATTTGTAAGGCGTCGTTGGACAGCCACTTTGCTTTCTTGCATTTCCTTTTCTTTGGGATAGTTTTTGTTGCTGCCTCCTGTACAATGTTACAGGCCTCCATCCATAGTTCTTCAGGCACTCTGTCCACCAAACCTAGTTCCTTAAATCTGTTCTTCACTTCAACTTTGTATTCATAAGGGCTTTGGTTTAGATTATACCTGACTAGCCTAGTGGTTTTTCCTACTCTCTTCAGTTTAAGCTTGAGTTTTGCTATAAGAAGCTGATGGTCAGAGTGAAAATCAGCTCCAGGTCTTGTTTTTGCTGACTGTATAGAGCTTCTCCATCTTTGGCTGCAGAGAACATAATCAATCTGATTTCGGTATTGCCCATCTAGTGATGTCCATGTGTAGAGCTGCCTCTTGTGTTGTTGGAAAAGAGTGTTTGTGACATTAGGTCATATTTTACTGGGGTTTATGCTAATCTTCCTTAGTATTTAGTTCTTTTTTGGGGGGATGGGTCTTTTTTTGTTCATTCACAGTTCCTTTTGGTGTGTCTGACTTTATAAAATTAAATCACAATCAATAAGATTAAATCACAGTCAATAACCACAGCAGAATTCTTTCCTGATCTTGATGCTTGGTCTTAGAAATCTCTGAAAGACCCTACTTTCCAAGATTTCTCATTTTTGTTCCCAAAACAAATGAGTTACTAAGTACTGTTGTTAGATCATCCTTGCCTGCAGGTAGAGAAGAT
Organism: Pogona vitticeps; assembly: GCF_051106095.1. NCBI lineage: Eukaryota > Metazoa > Chordata > Lepidosauria > Squamata > Agamidae > Pogona > Pogona vitticeps. The sequence goes on along the minus strand of NC_135783.1, from coordinate 116,337,770 downwards.
TTTTAAAAAATTGGTTAAATCCATTTTCTTGGGGCTTGAGTAACTCCTGCTTTTTTATCCACCCAGTTATTGTCAAGTTTGTTTGACTGGAAAACAAAGTATTTTCCATCCTTCCTTTTGAAAACAGGGTTTTAAAAAAAACCTACATGGAAATGTTCATGCCCTTCCCCTTGATTCCAGATGCTCATGTTCTGATCCCTCCATGGAGATGGGAGGCGCTCTCCACGTGCATGTACGTATCACCAGTGCTATGGCAGAGCTGAATTAAACATAGGCTTTTACAGTGTAAGTATCTTTAAACAGATTTGCAGCAGAGTGCCATCTGCAGCTACTAGTCCAGTCTGAGTGATCCATAATTGGGGAATGATGCTTCCCTGTGTTTAATGGACTTAATTTTAGGTCAAGAGAAGAGATGATTCCCTCAAATACAGACGTGCAATTAAACATCTCGCTTATAACCTGTGTGGCTGTGATAAGAAAGAGATGGGGAGGTTTTCAAAGTTTTATCTGCCTTTGGGAGCCAGTTAGGGTTTCCTGTACACCCATGTCAAAATTCATTCTCCTGATTCCTTCTCTTAATCAGACCTGACCATCAGGTCAGCAGAACCATTTTTATTATCACAGTTGCACCCCCAGACATGTGACCAGACTTACAACCAAGACATGTGCCAGAACCTCATAAATTAGCTACAATTAGCTATAAAAAGTCATACAATCCTTACTGAAATACCAATAAAATCCTGGCCATGGAAATTTTAGGACAGAGGAAAACTGATTCAATCTGTAGATTAAAGATGTTTTTTTCAGGTCATTGTCACTCCTGTTGTTAATGTTCCTGCAGACTTTGCAGCTGTCTTTCTCCCCTGTTAACTTTTTGTTATGTGGCTTAGAACATTCCAGAATATTCCTCCATCTGAAATTGTGCATTCACAGGAACTTTGAACCATAGGATTTATCAGCATGTGTGAACTAGTAATCCTGGCTTTTCAGACTTTCACGGCAACCTCTCAGCCTTGTGTACGTACATAACTTGTTTCTATTGCTTATAATGTGTGTACTCAGCTTGTAACAACAAGTAGTGGGATAATTATTCTTGAAGTGTTATCCTAATGCTATTCTCAAAGTGTGTGATACAGGAATTTTAATGGCTTCTAGAGTTGGCACTGCAACTCTTTGTTACCATGGATACTGTAGTTTTGTTTGTACTGGCTTACATCTCAGAGAGTCCTATGTGCAGAATTGTTCAATGTAATTAGGCTAACTACAAAAGTCATGAAATTAATCAGATTTTAAATGTTTCTGATCATTTCTTTCTTCACCAGGGTACTTGTAACTTGTCTATCTTTCTTTTACATGACTACCATTGCTATACAGTTATAGATTTGCCGTTTCGGAGAGTTGATTGTATTTATTTATTTGTTTGTTTGTTCCATTTTTACCCCGCCCATCTAGATTTCATAATCTATTCTGGGCGGTTTCCAGAGTATTAAGATAAAAACAACATTAAAATAACTTTGATCAAAGAGCAAAAATCGATAAAGGAAACAGGATCCAAGATGGAAAAGAAGCTATGTAATGGGAGGGGCCTGTCAGAAGAACCAAGTCTTCAAGCTGTTTTTTAAAAATTCCCAGCGAGGGTGCCAGTTGAATATCCAGAGGTAAGGTATTCCAAAGATGAGGAGCCACCACCGAGAAAGCTTGGTTTCTGGTTCTCTCCTTCCGGGCCTCTCTCGGGGTTTAGCCCCTCACCCATCCAGTCTGGCTTGATCGAATGACCTGAGTAGAGCTAGGTGGGGATAGGTGCTCTGCCAGTTATTGAGGCCCTAAACCCTTTATGGCTTTATATGTAACCATTAGCACCTTGAAATCAATGTGGAAACGAATGGGTAACCAGTGTAAGGCCACCAGAGTGGGGGAAATATGTTGGTGTCTTTTCACCCCAGTTAATAATCTGGCGGCTGTGCTCTGGACCATTTGTAGCTTCCGCATCAGTCTCAAAGGCAGATTGGCCCATGTAGATTGAATTGCAGTAGTCTAATCTCGAGACTACGAGTGCATGGACCAGAGTGGTGAGTGACCCGAGATCAAGGTAGGAGTGCAGCTTGGCAATCTGCCAAAGATGTAAGTGGGCGGAGCGAACCACAGATGCCACCTGGGACTCCATGGTAAGCGCTGGGTCAAGATGGACCCCCAAGCTGCGGACCACACTCTTCATGGTAAGAGTTGCTCCCCTACAAAAGAGAGCAAGCTTCCCAAGCCACTGATAGAAGGGGCGCCCACCCTCAGGACTTCTGTCTTGTCCGGGTTCAAACTCAGTCCATTCTCCTGAATCCATTGTTGTACAGCCCCCAGGCAGCCCTCAAGGGACGCAATGGCATCAACTCCTTTTGCTCATCTTAAGAAAGAGATGGTTTATTTGGAACTTATCAAACATATCATTGGACGCAACTTTACTTAAATAAAATTAAGTATGGATGAGAACTCTTCTTCTTTTCTGTTGAAGAACAACTGCTCCCACAATCTACAGACCAGCTATACAGTGTAAATGGCTGCCAATGTTCACAATATGCTTCTGAGATGTTAAAAATGATCTTACTAAAATAGAAGGCTGCAACATTGGTTCAGGGAATTTGTAGCATCCCTCCAAATCCATGTTCCTGGGCTTTGGTTGCTCTCAGACATATACTAAACAATTTACAGACAACATTTCGCTTAGTTAAGACTTTGCAAGAGGCTAATCCTAAGTGGCAAATTTGGGAGGAAAATATTTCAATGATACGGTAATGCAGCCAAATGTCTGCTAAGTATAATAGACACAGAGTTCTTCATTGATTTGAGAATCCCCATGCAACGTTCCCAATTCCCGGGAAAGATTTTTAAAAACACCATATACTGGTAAGAAACCTGCATTCAGTTAGATGAGGTATTTTGACCTTCCATTGCTTATAACGTCCCCACCTCCATCCCAACTGTATCCCACAAGACACAAACCAACATTATGTTCTTCCCATGGGCATGGAGACCTGAGGCTGAGAGACAGTTCTTAGCCCAGGGTCAGATGGAAAGCCTATAACAACAAAGAACTTCCACAGAGAAAAGAATGGAAGGTTTACGCTTGAGTAGGTGGATAGATATTTGCACCTTCAGCAATACTAATAAATCCCAGCAAAGTACACAGTTTGACCTGACTGACAGGTTGAATTGAGTAATTTACTGACTGACTATAGTTTTAGGTTTGCATTTGGTCAAATTCTACTCTTGAATCTGGTGATATTTTCATCTTGTTTTCCCTATTCTTAAAAGCCCATATCCCATTACTTTTACAATATCTTCAAAATTAGAGGATTCTGTACAATTATTTTCAGTGGTAGAAACTCCTCAATGGCTTTGACCCTGTGATGGCTGGAATCCAAAATTGCCCTTCAGATCTAACAGGATTCTGACTGCAGAACTGTTTATTTGGTCTTAACCTTTCAACACGCATAGTAATTGTTACTCTCAAGAAAATGGTTGATCTTGTTCTGTGTCCCTTGTTTATTCAGTAACATACAACTATGCCCTAAGCACTCAGTAGTAATGCAACAGGTTCATTGACTCCCACAGCGTGCTTCATGTACAAAGCTATACCCACTGTTTTCTGCCATTACATACAATTGCCTGCATTATTTTACACAGTATGTCACCTCAATGTGTATTTCTTGCATTCTTTGCTGAACAAAGGTTCCCCTGGCTACAATAGCAACTGTAGTTACTAGACGGTATCTGCTCTTTTAACTGTTACTCTCAGTCACTTACTGGAACAATTTCCATCTCGCCCCCCCCCAACCCGCAGCCCCCAGCCTCAGACTCCTATAGGTGATTCAGAAAGTCACCCATGTCTCCTGAACAGCATTTTTCTTCTTAATAAGCTCTGACTGACGAGACTGTTTGGACAGGTTTCTTTATCATTATTTTTGACATGATCTGCAAATCTTATTGACGCTTCTTAATGGCGCTGCTAGTTACAAATGCAGTACTAATGGGATTTTTCCACAGACAATGTTTGCCAGTTCAGAAAGAGGGGAGAGGGGGAGGGAGGGAGAGAGAGAGAATACATGTTCATAAACTTGGTCTTCTTAGGATAGCTTACAAATGGACACACCCTGTATTCTCAGGAGCCACCCTCTGTTTGTAAACAGTAGTGCAAGGGTCCGTGCTTGGAACCCTTGCTTTTCTCAGGTATTGCCCATGCTCGCCAAGAGATTTTAGAAATTGTAACTTGGTAAAATAATATTTAGAAGCTCTGCACAGGGGTTCAGAAGAATATTTTACTATTCAAACTGTCCTCTTTATGGCTGGGCAGAATCTACAATATACTGGGTGACATCTAACAGTAGAGGGGACCCAGTTGGGGACCATAGACTCTAGTGCAGGCTTGTCCAACCTGCGGCCCAAGGGCCGCATGCGGCCCAGGTCAGCTCATAATGCGGCCCAGTGCAATTTTTTATTTTTAAAGAAATTCCAAAGTTTCAAGTTACACTGCTGGCACTTGCGGCCGGAATGCGGCTGGGGCATGTCACGATGGGGGGGGGGGAGAGAGGGAAGGAAGGAAGGAGCGGGAGGGGAGGGGAGGGGAGAGGGGGGCTGCGTGACTGCATTGCGCCATCCCCGTCAATAGGTGGACCCCCTCCCGGCCCCATAAAGCCACCGGAGTCGAAGCTGGCAGCCTCTGCTGTCTGAGATCGCAGCTGCTGGTAAGTGCCCTTGGAGCGGAGCTGCGGAGGATGGCTAGGGCTGCCCCCCATGCGGCCCAAACCAAATTTATGTGCGGCCCAAACCAAATTTATGTGCAGCCCAAACCAAATTTTCATCTTCTAATGTGGCCCAGGGAAGGTGAAAGGTTGGACACCCCTGCTCTAGTCACTGTGGCAATCCCTCCTGAGAGAAATGTAAAATTAAAGAGTGGACAGACTCTCTTTCTTACTACTCTTACTAATAAAAAATTTAAAAAATCCCCCCTCCCCAATTTACTTCAGAGGGTATCTGTAGGCAAATTCCCACCATAGCTAACTTTCAAAGTGATAGCCCCTCCAGTGGCCAAGTGAGATGAGTTGGTTTGGTCTAATCACCCAGATCTGTTGCAGAGGAAAGACAGATGGAGAACCAAAGTCTGGGTGAAGTGACACGAGATTTCCAAGAAGCACTGAGAGGACAGTGTGAAGTATGTGGCAATGGAATTATATTGGTTCTGGTGGCAGCTTTCCAAGAGCAGTGTTATATTAATTAAAAATATATTGGGTCCTGGATTGGGGCTTTTGAATTCAGTTTAAAACTCCCATGGTAGTCACGTGGTTTTTGTTTTGATGTGTGCACCCACTTGCACCTATGTTTTTTCAAAAATTATTTCTTGCATCTAGTATAGCAAAAGAACAGAATGCCACATACTGTGTTTCTCCAAAACTAAGACAGGGTCTTCTATTAATTTTGGCTCCAAAAAACACATTAGGGCTTATTTTCAGGGGATGTTTTATTTTGTTGGTGTACAGCAATCTACATTTATTCAAATACAGTCACTTCTTCTTCTGGTTGCTGCACAAGGGTGGAGGGCAGGGTTTCGCTTAACTGGGACTTATTTTGGGGGTAGGGCTTATATTATGAGCATCCTGAAAAGTCGTACTAGGGCTTATTTTCAGGTTAGGTCTTATTTTTGGGAAAACAGGGTAGCAAATTTTTTTAAAAAACACACATAGGGAGATGGATATCTCTCCTTTCTGTCCCTCCCCTCCAGCAGCTCCGCCTTCACTCACTCTCTCTCTCTCTCTGTGTTTCCGCCATCACAAACCTTGTCAGTTTTAAACCAGCACCACCCGGGTTTAGGCTAGAGAATTTTTTCAGGAGGAAGATGCGGAGATCAGGGCTGCTCTTTCATTCTCCATTAGGGCTGCAAGGAGACACCTCTTCTAACCCCACCCCCACCCCCAATATGGCAATGACAGATTTTACTTTCATGGGCTCCATGATCACTGCAGATAGTGACAGCAGCCACAAAATTAAAAGATGCCTGCTTCTTGCGAGGAAAGCGATGACAAACTTCAACAGCAACTTTAAAAGCAGAGACATCACCTTGCCAACAAAAATCTGGATAGTCAAAGTATGGTTTTTTCTGTAGTGATGTATGGAAGTGAGAGCTGGACCATAAAGAAACCTGCCGCCGAAGAATTGATGCTTTTGAATTGTGGTGCTGGAGGAGGCTCTTGAGAGTCCCCTGGACTGCAAGGAGAACAAACCTATCAATTCTAAAAGAAATCAAACCTGAGTGCTCACTGGAAGGACAGATCCTGAAGCTGAGGCTCCAACAATTTGGCCATCTCATGAGAAGAGAAGACTCCCTGGAAAAGACCCTGATGTTAGGAAAGTGTGAAGGAAAGAGGAGAAGGGGATGACAGAGGATGAGATGGTTGGATAGTGTCACCGAAGCTACCAACATGAACTTGACCCAACTCTGGGAGGCAGTGGAAGACAGGAGGGCCTGGCGTGCTGTGGTCCATGGGGCCACGAAGAGTCGGACATGACTAAACGACTAAACAACAACAACACCAATATGGCATTGTTCTCTCATTATACAAGACGCAAGAAATTTTAAGGAAATGGAAAAGCTTGAGTGCAAGTTGGGAAGGGAAGATGCTGATGGGGGAGGTGACAAAGGCAATCTTTATTTACACCGACAGACACACTTGCCTGCAGTGCCGTTTGCTTACCCCGACTGGCTTACCAGCCAGGGGGAAATGGTTGTGAAAGTCAGTCAGCAGGTGACAGGGCAGGCAAAGCAGGAAGAGGTGCTGAACAGTCCTAGTGAAACTTCACATTGAGTCAAAAGTGGGCATCCTGTGGTACTCTAGATTTTGTTGTATTGCAACAACCATGATTTCTCACCACTGAGAATGTTGGGTAGAGCTGCTGGGAACTGCAATTCAACAAGATCTGGAGAACCATTTATATGTTCATCACATCCAGTCAGGTCTATAATAACTCAGAGATTAATTACAGTGATTGCCATGGGCCTCTAAAACAACAGAGAAACGAGAAGATGATGGTGATGTTTGGCAAGTAGAAAAGCAAACTGTGATAGCTGTGACAAGCTTGATGTTAGAAAGAAAATGGTAGCACCTTGGCCAAAAGTAGTAGCTAAATTTAGCCTTGACAGCTCAGCTCTTTAGGTATCTGGCTGCAAAGCCAGAGGTTGGGAATTCAATTCCCCACTGTGTAGAGCCAGCCTGTGTGGCCTTGGGCAAGCTGCACAGTCCCAGGGTGCCCCAGAGGAAGGGAATGGTAAACCACTTCTGAGTATTTTCTACATAAGAAAAATAAAACAAAACAAAAATCACCACAAGTCAGAATTCTCTTGGCAGCACACAATTAGTATTATACTCCTGCTCAGTCATGAGCCACCTATGTCAATAAATTGATAGCTTCTTTCTTTCTCCCCGAGAGAAATTATTTAGAAAATGAATACCATACAAAGACCCAACATAACCTTGGCATATGATTAAAAGATCAGGTTTATGCATTTTTTTTCTTTGAATTCTCTATGTGTAATCAACAACCATTAGCATCACTGTGTTGCCTGCAGTTTTTGCTTCCTATCTATTGTTGCTATAGTGATGTCAGAGGCTCAGCTTCTTCCCATGCCACCCCAGTAACATGCAGATAACAGAATTGACACCCACTTGTCAGGACTTGATGTGACATTTTTTAAAAATCTGAAAGAACAAATGCCCATGTGGATTTTTAAAAGTCACAACTTTGTTATAGATTTAAAAGTAGGGGATGAATGGCTACATATCTGGGACCCTGTTGTTGGGCCAGACTCCCTGATTCTATGTAGAAAAGGCCATGGTCACATAAGAGAAATGTCCCCCTTCTTGTTCGCGTCTTCTACTGCCTGTATAGTCGTGTGCTGTGGTCAAGTGGTATATATGCTGTGATTTTAACTGTTCCACTTTTTTTTGGGGGGGGGTGAATTAGATGCCGTAGATTCATCTACACCCCTTGAGCAGGACATATCCCCTTCCTTTTCTTGTGCCTTTCTCTGACCCTTTTCTTTAAAAAAATGTGTGGGTACATCACTGTGTCACCAAAATGCCCTTGCTGGCCATGTACTGAACTGGGCCATTTCTTCCTATTTCTGTGCTTCATCACTCTCTGTGGAGGAAAACCAAAGCATACTACAGTGGTGGTCAAAAGACAGCAGGAGTACTGATATTCTATATTTGAGAGAAGCATATCAACGTGCCAACATTCTCATTTGAAAATTAATTTTTTAAAAATTAAGGAAACAAATTACAGTGGGTGAGGGAGGTGGGAATGCATGCCAGATGCAGAGGAAATGAATCAGTTTTAAAGTACACACTAGATGGGATGTGGGTTGTACTGTGCAATGAAACTCAAAACAAATATAGTAGTAGCCTCAGCAGGCTGGATTTGATGTGGAGATAACACGAAGGGGGGACAAAATAATTGATGATGGCTTTGCATCATCTGAACCCCCCCCCCAAAAAAAAGAAAAGTTGAAATGCACAAGGAGTAACTTGGAAACATTTTGCTGGTGTAACCACAGTCTCAGTCTGACCTTTGTATTGCCCTATTTTTTCACCAGCTAAGGCTGTTGAACCCAGGTTCCTTGGAGAGTACAGGCAAATTAGGCTACTATACAGAACCTAACAATAGCAAGAAAAAGAAAATAGGGTATAGTCTATGCACTAGATGGAGAGGGGCATGCCAGGTTATTTTTCACCATCTGTACAGGAACTGCTTCCCACAGCATAAATTTCCTCTGCCCAAATGCTACCTTTACCATACCTTAATTCAAATAGTTGCATTGTCTATATAGTCATACTGTATGTGTGTCTGTGTTTATATAGTATGAATATTTTGCCTGTTCATGCTGTATATTCATTCTGTGTGTGTTTATATAGTATACTGTCTCTGTTGCTATATGCTTGTCAAATGACAAAAAAAAATCAATTCTCCTTTCTTTAACAGCATCTTGCATTGGCAGAAGACAATAAATGAAGTATTTCATGACACCGAAGTAAACATTATCACCTACTAATAATGGTAAAAGTAAAGGTTCCCTTTCACAATTAAGTCCAGTCATGTTCGACTCTGGGGGCCAGTGCTCGTCCCTTTTTGTAAGCTGAAGAGCTGGCATTTGTCCGTAGACACTTCCTGTGGTCATATGGATGGCATGACTAGACACAGAATGCCATTACCTTCCCACGCAGGTGGTACCTATTCATCTACTCTCATTTGCATGCTTTTGAACTGCTAGGTTGGCAGGAGCTGGAACAAGCAATGGGAGCTCACCCTGTTGCATGGATTTGAACTGCCAACCTTCCAATTGACAAGCCTGGTGGTTCAGCGGTTTAACCCGCAGTACCACCCACATAAACCAAGCTACTATTTAATAATAGCTAGCTGGATAGCTGGCAACTTTGCGTTTCAGCAACCAGTAAGGTCACAAAACTATATTCTCGGGCAATGCCAGCCTTGCCATTAGGCATAGCATTTTAGGCAGCAGAGTTTTGATATCATGAAAAGATAGGAAATGGCTATTTTATTTGTTGTTACTGCATGTTAGTGCCAAAGACAGCGAGAGAGGAAAGGACATTTCTTCCTTCTGTGGAAAAATAACCCGGCTGGTTTTTGAGGCCTACGAACCTTCCCTGACTGGGAGTGAGGCACCATTTGTGGCTCCCCCTCAGATAATAAGATGTCTTGAACTAGGTCTGCCACCAGCAGCTCTGTATCAGGGAGGGGGAATTTCTTCCAAACATAATGAAGCTGTGATAATGACTGTTTAAGTAATTTAAATAATGCCACCCTAGATATTCAATGTGCCAGAGAGAACAAGCTGCTTCAAACTTTCTGTTGGAATATGTAGGGCTGATGTATCTCATTTAGGGCTACAGGTCAAGTACTAGGTTTAAAAAATAGATCCATCAAATATACTGTATGCCATCCAGTCAATTCTGACTTATAGTCCAGGTTTCCATGGTTATCAGGGTAATGAGTACTCAGAAGAGGTTTACCATTCCTTTCTTCTGGGGGCACCCTGGGAATGAGCAGCTTGCCCAAGGCTACACAGGCTGGCTGTTTTCCTAAGAAGCCCAGTTAGGGAATCAAACTCCCAACCTCTGGCTTTGCAGCCAGGTACCTAAGCCACCGAGCTATCCAGCCAGCTGGATACATTATCACTTCAAGATAATTAACACATATTTCCCATTACTGGTCGAAATTCATTTGCTGCCTGATTTTAATTCAATTATTTTTTTCAAATGAAACTCATCAAATCTGAGTTATTTACTTTAAAGTTTAAAAAGTGCTTTCTTTGCTTTCCTTGGCTGAGCATGAAATTATCAAGAGGCAGTCCAATTTTCAACCGCTTAGCGTCTTGAGATGGCACAACATTATAGTAATTAGCTTGGAGGAACTAAAGGGCAGAAAAGTCACATTATTAGTGGAAGCAAAAGTAATTTTTTTGAACCATCTGCTCAATTGCACTTTAGCTACTTGTCATAATGTCAATGTCTTTCAGTACAGGATATAATCAAGTTGTTTTGATGTTTGCAAATGGAGATTTAAAGGTGAAATGTAGCTGTTATCTAAAGTAAAAACTCTCTCTCTCTCTCTGCGAATGTGTGTGTGTGTGTGTGTGTGTGTATACGCACGCATGTATATAGAGGTCTTTTGTTGTGCCTTAGGATTGGCTTTGTAGCCAGCGTTTCTTCTGACAGGATCCAGGCAACACTGCACTTCTGCAGGTACTGTTCTATTGCTTTTTTATTCTTTCTGCCATTTACTCCCTGATTTTTCTATGGGGTTGAGTGTCAATTACTTTTTAACAGGTTCTTCAAAAAGGTTTGAAAGGAACACTCTGCTGCTGAGTCAGCAGTATGGATTGTCGAAGTGTTGTCTTCCAGGTTTGGGGCAACTGGTTTTAATGGCATTTTCCCCCCTGAAGTTGGCTGATGGCAATAGCAAGGCCCACCTCTCAATGCTAATGCTAACGCCATAAGTATTTCCAGGTAATGTCCAGATTTCTTTTAAAGGGCATTGAATAATTATTTTAGCAGAAACATGTTGTAAGCATCTAGAGGGGATGCCATAAGCATAGAGGAAGAACGGCGAAATGACACAAGACTTGCATGGAAAAGAAAAGCTCCTGAATTTCAAGGGGATGGGAGACTGTCCACAGTTGTGGTTTCAATTGGCAATACAAGCAGGCAAAGATTTTTTTTTATTTAATCAAAGTGATTTATTGCCTAAGTGACAATCTAGCAGATGCAATAAAAATCATTTCACTTCCCTTGACCCTCCACAGATGATCAGGGGAAAAGTTCAATTTCTGATATCCTGAAGTGGCTTCTAAGTTGCATCAGGATATCAGAAATTGACACTGGAAGGAGCTGCAAAGCCCTAGTTTAGTCCATTTCAAGCAATAATAGGGAATTGGCTAAACTGGAGCTCTCTAACCCAGGGGTCATCAACCCCCCATCCGCGGCCCGAAGCCAGTCTGTGGGCTTCCTTTAACTGGGCCAAAGACATATGCACACATGGGGGGCGTGTCATGCTCGCGGAGGGGTCATGTCATGCTTGCGGGTGGGTGTGTCGTGCTTGCGGAGGGGCATGTTGTGCTTGCGCGCATGCGCACAAGTGCAACATGTCCACCCGCATGCGCGACACACCTGCCCACTCTCAAAATCTGCCTGGCTTCAAATTTCAGCCCAAGCTGTAGCGGGAGCAGCAGCGGCACCACCTACTTGGCAAGTGTGGGGCTTCCTCCCTGCCTTGTAGGGGCTGGGTCCTGCCTGCCCCCTCCAAAGCACCCATGCATGCATCCAGAAGGGGAGCCCTCTCCATGCTCGGCAGCCTTCTCCCTCAGGGGTTTGATGCCACCAGAGCTTCTACTTTTGTCTCTCCCCCTCCCCCTGCTCTTCGTGGGTCATCTGGCAAGGCTGCTGCTGCTGTCTGCTCGTCCTCACTGCAGCTGAGGTGAAGGAGGGCCCCCACTCACAACCTGGCTGTGCGCTTCTCCTTCCTCCCACCTGGTGCTCCTCCACTCACTGCCCAGATGTGCCACGGGAGGGGGTGATGCCAAGAGAACAGCCTTTACGCACGCTCCCCTCCCCATCTCCTTTCACAACCTGCCGCAGAGAGCTCACGCCTGTCCATCTGTCCGTCTTGACGGTCTGTCGCTTGTTCCCTCCCTCCCTCTTCCTTTCCTTTTCCTTTCCTGCTGTTGCTTGTTTGCCACCTCCGCCAGAACCGAAGAGCCGCGACGAACAAGGAACAAGGAACAAACAAAAAGTATATGACTTCTGAATCACCCATCTCCCTTCTGCCTAACCAAATGCAGACTGAAAGAGGAAAAAAGGAAATTCAATTTTTAAGCAAGGAACATCTTACTCCAGCATGTCCCATTGAAGAGACAGTGGTCTTCTCATCCTTTTCCTATTAGAGGCTGAATGTCATTGTGGCCATTCTGACCATGCATGCAACAACTCTAAACAATGATATTGCGTTGTATCCAGACCAATAATTGATTATTCTTCCTGCACTGCTTCTTCCATTCATCTTACCTTTTACCTGTATGATCAGCAGTAACAATCTGTCACAGATTGCTACAAATACCATCTCCATCTGCAGCTCTTGGAAACTTCTGTTCAAAATTTATAAGGGTCCAGCCCTTGGATCTCTATCCTTCAGGATCAAGAGAAAGAGGAGAGCTTTTTTTCTTCTGTCCAAATGGGAATGCCACTAGTTTGATGTTTTCGTGATAAATCAGCAATGCTGATCAGGTGAGCCCTGTCTCGGTAATTCACCTCTTATGTGATAAGAGGCAGAATCAGTAGGAAATCAGTATAGTGTCAGGCCTGTGATTATTCTTGTGGATATCCTACATTTGGAGGGGTGGGAGATGGAACTTTGTTAGTGGCAGTCAAGACTGCTTTGGGGATGAACTGTAGAGCTGTTGAAAAAGCATGCAAAAGAGAAAATGTAGAGGAGACATGTAAACTGTCTGGAAAGCATTTGAGAATTTTGGTAGTTAAAAAATTCCGCTGTGGTCCCTTGTTGACTATTGACACTTTGGAATATACAGTTATACTATGAATTTCCAAAACTTCATGTAGCTATGGGTCTGGGAAAAAACACTCAAAAACAACCCCCCCCCACACACACACACAGCCAGCCTCAGCAGAATGCAATGGGACTGGGGAAAAGACACAACACAACACACACAAACACAGAGCCCCAGCGGAACACCATGGGGCTGGGCAAAAAAACACAAAAACACCCCCCACATACACACAGCCAGCCCGAACACAATGGGGCTGGGGGGAAAAACCACACCAAAACACAAAAATCATCACAGCGCAGAAGGGAAGGCAGTAAAACCGGAAAAAAATAAATCAAAACCAGTTTTGATCTCTTACCTGGTCGGTGTCTTGTCTGTATAAGGAGGGGTGGTAAAAATGCAAAAATAAACCAAAATTAGTTTTCATCTCTTACCTTCTCAGTGTCTTTACCTGAACAAGGAGGGAAGGTGGTTAACATGGGAAAAAAATAAACCACAATTAGGTTTGATCTCTTACCTGGTTGGTGTCTTGGCTTGTATGAGAAGCGAAGGTAGTAAAAAATAAATAAGTGTAAATTGAGTTTTGATCCCTTACCTGGTCAGTGCCTAACCATAAGATATGCTGTTTTACCTAGAAGATAGTTATATGATACGTATTAACATTTATAAACCACCATCTCTTTAAATTTTGAGGAAATAATTAACATTTTGAATATGGAAATAAATACAAGAGAAAACAACCCAGGAAGAGAACTATTAAGCTGAACAAGTCAATAGATCCTGGCATATTAACTCATTAAATGGGTAAATATTTCAGACACAATAATCTTTGGAACTCTTCAGACTCTGAAACAATATGTAAAGAGGTCTGTTCTTCATTTCTGAACAACATAAACAAAAACTTTTTTTCTAATTGTGGTTACTAAGGAAGGAGATTAACCAAATACAATCTAATGAATGCTAGGGATGAAATACACGGATTAATCATGCAGAGTGGGCAAATGTTTCAGAAATGAAACATTTCTGTTTCATTTCCAACAACTACACCCACAGCTCCATCAGAAAGGGGGCACCCAGAAAGGGATCCCCACAAATGCCACTCTTTCCCATCTGTGTGGGAAGTCTGTTATTGAAATCCAGCTTACATCTGGCTGCCCCCTAAGAAACCCATTTATCTCCATTAAAAAACAACAGCAACCTCTCAAATGTGCCACATCAACTGCCCTGCCAGTCCTCACCACCTTAAACCTACACCACCCAGGCAACAACTTAATGTAGTTTCCAGAGCTATAGACAAAACAGGAAGCAATACTGTCTGTTGATACAGAGTACATTTCTACAAACTATGAACCTGAATGGCTGAGAAAGTCCACGGTTAAGCCCGGATGAAAAGCAAATGTAAGTAATTTTGAAAAGCCAAGGTCTCTCTAACTCACTCTGCTCCCAATGGCTTTTGGGGCAGGAAAGCAGCAAGTGGACAAAGACCAACTGTCAAGAACTTAGAGCACTGTTGCTCCAGCAATCATGTGACCTCAGAGGTCATGTGACACCTTCTCTCATTATGTCCTCAGCAGTATGTCAATAGTTATTTAAATATCTCTCACACTCTTAAGCCCAACCAGGCTGCTTGCAAGAGTGAAATAAAAGTCTTGTCCTGTGGATCATAAATACTTCTGCATGGGCTGTTTTGTTTTTGTTTTTCTTATAAGCTCATAAATGATAAGTAGTATCACTAAATTAGCATCCATTAACTATCTTAGTTAATGTTGTGGAACTATTTACCTACTCCTTTTTAGGTCAAGAGTCAAGAATGCAATATTAGAAGATGTTGGAGAACTAATTGCCATTCAAAGCACTATTTATGTCATAGAACCCTGGTCCAAATTCAGAAAATGTTAGCACTAAAATAAATCTTTTTCTCGTTCTGACTTAAGGCACAGTCCTAACTAGCCAGGCTGGCCTTAGGCTGGCTGAACCAGAATCTCACAATTAAGAGGGAGATGCCTGCTAAAGGTACAGTGTGCTATTTCCCCCAAATGCAAGTCCTTTCTGCAGCTGCCATGAAACCCATTGCAACACCAGTTTGTGCTGTAGAAAGCTAAGCCCCTTCAAGTGCATCTGGTGCAGTCAGAGTGCCCCCATGACACCTGCCTTTCTCTCATTTAAACGTCCACCTACCTCACTGAGAGAACCACAGGAGGCAGCCAAAGAAAACTTCTGTTTATTGATCTATAGGATGGCCTCACATTACTCCCTCTTCCCCCTGCCCTAGCTCATAATTAGTGGCAAGGTTAGTGACTAGAGCTGTGTAAAGTTATACTTCAGGCAAGAATTCTTAGGCTGTGCTTTCCAGGGATCCTATAGCCTGTTGTCCATCTGACACAACTCTACACAGTTCAAGGCCTGGCCCTTTCACTGTCGATTTTCCTGCTCTCCTTCCTGGTTGGGTAATGTTGAGTTTGCACATGGACTCTCCCTTCTGTTTTTACTCATGATTGGGCAGCTTGGGTCCCTTCTGCAATACAGTGGTGCCTCGCTTAACAGGTGCCCCGTTTAATGAAGAAATTGCATAGCGATTAACTTTTTCCGATCGCTTTTGCGATCGCTTTGCGATGTTCCCTATGGGAAAAAATCGCTTTGCTATGATCGGTACCCTGTTTCGCTTACCGATCATCACAAAGCGATGATTTTTAACAGCTGATCGGCGGTTCCAAAATGGCCGACGGGTAAAAAAAATGGCCGGCCGCTGTTTTCTGGGACGGATTCCTCGCTTACCGGGCAGCGAAAATGGCCGCCATATGGAGGATTTTCGCTTAAAGGTGAATCTGAAGCCCATAGGAATGCAGTGAAGGGGGTTCAATGCATTCCTATGGGCTTTTTAACATCGCATAGTGACGAAATCGCTTTGCAGCGATTTTTGCTGCACTGATTATTGTCACTATGCGAGGCACCACTGTACTAAATTTGTGGCTTATGATTGGAGGGCCAGCTTGAATCCCTACCACTATCAATCCACCTGCCCCTTACCTCCCAGTTCATGATTGGTGGGGTCAATTTGAATCCCTCCCACCCTCGCCTCTTGGCTCATGATTGGTGGGGCCAGCTTGTCTCCATCCCAGTGATATCTTGCCCACCCCCTACCTCCTGACTGATGATTAGGGCACCAGCCTGTATCCGTGCCAGTGTCTTCCCAGCCCCCTCAGCCTCATGAGTCATCCCATTCACACAGTTCATGATTGACAAACCATGCATTCCTTCCCACCCTCCCCATCATTGTAAATGAAAATAGGGTTTGTGTCCGTCCCTTTTTCCTGCAATATCCTTCCCTAGGAGCATGGCCCTGAGCTACCTTGTCTAATAAAGAAACTTGACTCAGAGTTGTTGTACATAGCATTTTATTGAGCAGGTGTCTCTCCTCAGAAGCACCCTTGTATCTTAGACAATGCATAGATAGACAGCAGAGAGACATGTGCAAAGTGCTTTTGTGTAGCTGTGCTACAGCTGATGCATAGCTGTCTGACCAGACCAGCTGCAGGACGCGGGCAGTTCAGTGGCTGCAGTCACACATGGCTGGGTGCTTTGGAGCCGCACCTGTAGCACAGCTGGCTGTTGATTCCAAATCTGGATCAAGGTGAGTGTGCCGGCAAAAATCATCCTTGAGCCTCGTCAGGAATTCATTTGGGGATTCCATGGGTTTTTTTTTAACAATCTCATATACTCTGTGAAGGTTTCACAGCCTTTGGCACTCCTAGTTTGAGACCATGAATTACAGCATTTCTTGCTGCTTTCAGCAGGCAGGCCCCAGCAAGCTTATTAGGATTGGGATCAATAACTCGGGTTATGAGGGCAGCAGCTTCAGGCCAATCAACTGTTCCATTGCCACCGGCTATTTGTTGAACCTTATGAGTAGTATGCCAGGCGTAGGTCTTAGCAAGAGCCTGGCATTTCTCATCTTCGCTTAGGAGACTGCTCGGAAGAGTGGTGAGTAGTAATGATCCGTTGGATCAAGTCCAGGTACTTCTGAAGGGCCTCTCAATATGGTGGAAGATCTTGTTTCCAATTAAATAAATCAGCAATGGGGAATGGAGTATGGGCCAGAACTAATTTATTTCCCATTGAAAGCTCCACTAAGGGGAGAAATTTCTCCACAGGTTTAGGTGTAAAGCGATCTGGGGGCACTCCTTGTGTGGTTTGTTTAGAACCCACACCAAAATTAAAAAAACCCTGATAAGGGTTCGAAAAGGTGTGGGTTGGGGCAAATTGGTCCACATGTGGGTGCTGAGGGGAAAGGCACACCAACCTGACCCATCAGCACACCAAACAGTGGGACAAATACCCATGTGGATAGTCTCTTAAGATACGTAAGAAATGGTTTTACAAGTTTCACACACCCCAGTGAGCTTCCATGGCTGACTGGGGATTTGAGCCCATGCCTCCTGAGTCCTAGTCTGTCACTCTATCCACTATATCACACTGGGTATCCTATATTATTTTAGGCAGCTTTTATTTGCACTTGACAAAACACTGGATGAATCAGTTGATCTTTAATTGATTCATCATAAACGTAAGCTACAGATCACTGTTATGACTCCAGCCACCAGTAGAAGGCTGTATAAACAATCTATCAATAGATCCCCAGCCAGTAAATCATGCAGTTTCATCCCATCCTCCCACTTCCTCAAGGAATGTTCTGGATTGCCAGAGAGAGGGGGGCAGAAGAGGGGGTCCACTTTTTCCCCCTGAAGTAGGTATCTCCAAACATGCAACAAAAAAACAGCCCCCCCCCCTCAAATCATGGTCAATTGCCATACAGAACATACAACCACAAAGGAACACAAGATCATTATGGTGTAAGAGCACACTTCCCATAATTTAAGAAAATATAAGCCTGGTATTCATAAATGGTGTGAGTTCATATTCTTTCAAAAAGGAAAGGAGAAAAGATCAGTACGGGCCATGCCTCCAAAGTAGCAGGTGGAAGTAAAGAAATAAAGCAGGCACAAGTCAAAGGTGGTATGATTGAGGAGCACCTTCTCATTCACAGCTTGTACAAGTGTGGCCAGGCGACAGCAAGATATTGCACTAAGCAATACAATATATCCTTTCTGTGATGTGGCTTGTTTAAGTGGCAAGAAGCCTTTTTTAAAAACAGAGAAGCATTGCTATAGCAGTCTAGTCTGGAAGAGCCCTATACAGTGGTACCTCGACTTACGAACATAATCCGTACTGGAACAGCTTTCATACGTCGAAAAGTTTGTAAGTTGAGGCAAACTTTTCCATAGGAATGCACTGAAAACCATTTAAACCGTTCAGGCTGTTTTTGTTTGTATGTTGAGGTGCTGTTCGTAGGTAGAGGCATTAGTTCCCATAGGAACTAATGTAAAGCCGGTTAATCCGTACTCTATCACTAGGGGGCAATTTTTTAAATTTTTTCTTCTTTTGACCTAAGGTGAACTTACGTCAAAAAAAAGGGCAGGAAAGGTTTTTTTTTCTCTTTTTTCGTTCATAAGTCGAGGCTCCATTCGCAAGTCGAAGCAACTTTTTTCAAACGGAGCCGTTTGTAACTCGAATCGTTTTCAAGTGGAGACATTCCTAAGTCGAGGTACTGTGATGTAGGAAGTCATAAGAAGGTAACTCACTCCTTGGCAAAGTTTCTGTGTGTTTTGACACTTTCCTCAGTTGCAACCATGGGATAAAATTTCATGCTGTTACATCCTATATAAGTCCATATTTTAAAAGAATTGAAGTTGTGCTGTTGCCAAATCCTTAAATTCTTTGGTGGTAAATTGAGATTGTGAGAGTTGGGCCATCATGACCCCTAATGATAAAGCCCAAAATGTCATCTCAGAGATAGGTTTTTCCCTTCCCTACCATAATGAGTAGGAGCAATTGTGAGAGCCAGGGCTCGGCTATTTTTGGCAAAAATTGCACTTCCTGTGTTTTATGTACAACTCCACCAGAGTGGTAGTTGAAACTAATTCGAAGATCATAATGGGGTAGGTTCTTCTAACACATTTGAAGACAACGTTGTTCTCCTCCAACACATGGGAAGGTCCTCAGTACATGGTGGGGCTGGACATGACTGAATCCTGCACCTGACACATATTTGCAAGTTGCCTACTCCATGCTCCACATCATTGACTGCTGCTGCTAAAGTAACTCATCAAGCAATTACTTGTGAATGTTGCCAGATGTGACAACAGGAAAATAATAAGGCTATAAAATACACCTGTGAAGAGTAGTGCCCCCCCATTATTATGTAAAAAAAGAAAAGTTCTGGGAGGCAAACTAACTCTGTGACATGGTTGCTTGGCTTCAGTTCTGCAAAATACAAAGAAACAGCAGCCCTATTTACTGAACGTTCAGTCCCCTCACCCCGAATATGAAAGAGTAGCAATAATTCAGAGTGAGGAGTGACAGTTGACAGTGGTCAAAATCCTATTGGCTGAAACCCTGTTTTTTAGTGTGGTAAGTTGCTCAACATCAAAAAAACTAAGATCATGGCCACTGGTCCCATCACCTCCTGGCAAATAGAAGGGGAAGATATGGAGGCAGTGACAGATTTTACTTTCTTGGGCTCCATGATCATTGCAGATAGTGACAGCAGCTACAAAATTAAAAGATGCCTGCTTCTTGGGAAGAAAGCGATGACAAACCTAGACAGCATTGTAAAAAGCAGAGACACCTCCTTGCCGACAAAGGTCCGCATAGTCTAAGCTATGGTTTTTCCAGTAGAGATGTATGGAAGTGAGAGCTGGACTATAAAGAAGGTTGACTGCCAAAGAATTGATGCTTTTGAATGGTGGTGCTGGAGGAGACTCTTGAGAGTCCCCTGGACTGCAAAGAGAACAAACCTATCCATTTTGAAAGAAATCAACCATGAGTGCTCAATGGAAGGACAGATGCTGAAGCTGAGGCTCCAATACTTTGGCCATCTCATGAGAAGAAAAGACTCTCTGGAAAAGACCCTAATGCTGGGAAAGTGTGAAGGCAAGAGGAGAAGGGGATGACAGAGGACGAGATGGTTGGACAGTGTCACCAAAGCTACCAACATGAGTTTGACCAAACTCTGGGAGGCAGTGGAAGATAGGAGGGCCTGGCATGCTCTGGTCCATGGGGTCACGAAGAGTCGGACACGACTTAACGACTAAACAACAACAAGTTGCACTAGAGTATGCCCATTCAATCAGTGGGGATTTGATATGTCAACTCTTCCATAAATTCCATTGCTGCAAATGAATGTGTTCCAGTTTATGACTTGATTTATTTTATTAAGTAGCAACTAGAGTAGGCCCATATAAATCAATGGAATTTACGGTAGAGCTGACTCACCAAATTCCTACTGATTCATTCAGCCTTCACAAGTGCAACGTTCTATGCTAAGCAACAAGCGTAGCTACACCTGCAAAAGGCTAATGTTGCTACTTACAGTAGCTTCTCACTGGCAATTAATGAGTCCCTGCTTGAATTTTCAGCCATACAACAAGCCAACAGGCAGACACAAACCTAAAAACCCAGGCAGGGATTAGTTAGTTGCCAACAAGAGGCCACTGCGAGTGATGCCATTTGCGTTCTGCAGGCAATAACTATGCATTTGGATTTGGATTACTGTTATGATAGCATTTGTGTTACTTTTATGATTTAAGTTCACATAAACCTTCCATCTATGCACAAGTTTTTAAGCAGGCACACATCAGTTAAGTACTAAGATTGCAGCCTGTATTAAAAGTGTTTGGTTCCACTATCATGGTTCCAGTGAGGAACTGCAAAACTACACCTCTTTAACATGCTCGAGTTACAGTGTCTATAGAAAAAAAATGTGACAAACCTAATTAGCACTGGAAGTCTTTCGAACTGCAGGTGTAATATCTAAAATTACTCTGTGGCTGAAACCTCCTGTTTTTACTTTTAAAATCCCTTTCGGGAAGAAATTAGTATCTTTAAAAAAAATTGCATTCAATTCCATGAACTGTTGATTGTGCTGAAGTAAATACAATATATTAAAGATTTTTAGTCTATTATTTAAAGGTCAGTAAGATGAAAGATATGAATAAGAAACCAGAATAGAAAACCTTTTAGTATAAGTACTTGGGTATTCAGCATAGCAGGACCAATGCTGAAGAGATTTTATTAGATTTAAAACCTAAGACGTTGGTGTAGGTAAAACATGATGTGCCCTGTACAAGAATTGAGGCTGATAACAATCCCACACAATACAATTATTTTATATTTATGCTGAATAACTAGGAACATGGCTTCTGATGTGTGAACGTTCCAGATCTTGTATTCCTTGCCAGACCTCGTATATTAAACAGAGCCAAATTAAGTTAGGATAGCCGTCACACATTTTCTCTGTTACTCTTCACACTTTATCAAGCATGCCTTGGTTCTGCATTTGCACATTTTACTATCTCACAAGAAGCAATTTACATGATCTTGATTAAATCTCTTTCTAACGAGATGCTTTATATATTGAGAAATCCTTCAATTTGTTCAGATCATACCTTATTCTTTCCCTACACTTCATGAGACCTGTAACCCATGTTAGGTTTTTATCACTTTAATATTGGATTGCTGCATTCTCCACTTTACCTTCCAAGCTGCTAATGAATCAGTGATCCCTGGTATTCATTTCAGAAGCCCATTTGACATCTCCTCTCAACTAGTCATTGCACAACGCATAATTACACTGTTTAATTTTAATCCCATTCTGTAGCCATCTGACAGCAGTTCCATCAAGTATGCATTTCATTAGCTCTCCCAAGAGAAATGTTATATCCAATTTTAGGTACATGGCACGTCCTTTATACTATGTACCCTTATCAGGGAGCGAAATATTAATTCAGCCTCCTATAATTAATCATTGACAAACCCATTCTGCCAATTATCCATATTCCGACATGTAATTGTGAAAGACAATTTATGGATAATGCTATACTTTAACCATATACAGTATCTTAAATCAATGCAATTGACCTAGAAGATTTACAATACAATTCATTATATTAACTAATGTTTAATATTCCCTAGGTTTCCTTGATATTGCCTTCGGTTCTACTGAGAGTATGCTAAAATACCAATAATTTCCCAGGGGGTGGGATCAGGCACTGATCATATTACTTCCACTAATTCCTCCCCATATGGAATTAACTAGGCTGGTTTACATGGAATATTCTGAAATTTCACTTGAACTTATTCTTTACTACCCATGATCCCTACAATAAACTTAAATTTATGAAAACAATTATACAGTACTTAACCTTTTATAGGGAATAGTTTAAACTGTTCCCTATAAAATCTCACGCCCCTCAGGATTTTTATCTACTTTTCAGGAACTTTCTCTTTTTATACTGTACAGTAGGGCTTCTGTATTTGTGGGGGAATCTGTTCAACAATCCAACACAGACAGTAGCAAACCCTATACTGTATACGACATACAAGGAGGCGACACAAAGGCCACAAGGACCGACCCCTTGTATGCTGTATATAGGGTTGCAGTAAATTGTGGATGACTGATGCTGCAGATACGTACAGGGGTCCTATTGCACAGGTTTGAAATTAGGATGAAATTGAAAACGGCAATGTGTTGGCATAGTGAATGGGTTATTATATGCATTGCACCATCAATGTGCTAAAATTCAGCACAAGTGAGAGAAGAGGAATGGGAGGATGCTGGTGTGAGGGGGAGGATACTTTCATTTGATTACACATGCTTGGACTAAACTTTGAAAGAGAGCATGGAAATGTACAGAGCTGTGCAAAAGGTTTACATTTAGAAAGGAGATTTCTGAAGGACGATGCCAAATTCTGTGGCATCCCTATCTTGCTATAACCAGTATGTACAATGCTGTCTCCCAAATACCCATATTCTATTTTGGGGTTGGATTTTATTCCCTAGGTGTGTTTTCTGTTTTGATTTTGATCATGATGATGGCTTCTCTTTTTCATCTGTATGGTTTTCTGCTGATGAATTGATGAGGATGTTGATATGATAATAAATGTGAACTTTAAAGTAGTGTTAGTGGCTACATAGTTCTGGGGATGAGTGATCTTTTTACCTGAAGTACTGCATTTATTGTCCACTTTTGGAGTAGATGACAGTCTGTTGCCCTATCCCTGTCTTTAAAAAAAAAAAAAAGAAGTTTTGAGGCTTCTGTGGGTTTTAACGTGCTCTAGCAAAAAGCACCCAAATGGGAAAATTGGAATGGTATGACCTGAAAGATTCAGTCCCTTTCAGGCTTTCTGAAAGAACTGGTACCAGAAAAAGCTAAAAAAAACTTTTTTAAAAAAACCTCAAGAGTACCCCCCCCCCCCAAATACAGTCCAAACGTTTTGCCCTTACATTTCCCTCATTTCATAAATTTCTGACTGGCCAGATGCTGTTCAACAACGTCTGCAAGAAGTATGTCCAACGAAGTAGACTTGTCCATGAACGCTCAAGTTAAAAAATATAAGTTAGTCTTTAAGGTGCCGCCATGTTTTTCTCCTTTGTTGTTGTTCTTTACTTTACTTTTTTACCTATAGTGTCGTGCAAAAAGAAAAAGGAGGATATGGATCATATTCCTGCACTATTCCCATGATCTGACATTTTAACGTATTTTGTTATGAGAACTTCCCTATTGAAATGGACCCAAAAAGTGACCTCTGTGATAAATGTTTATTGCGGTAAAGAGGCATTGCATAGCGATGGTAACGAAAGAGACAACAACAGATTACAATACGCAGAACCCAGGCTGCCACTCTCATGGGCTGTTAGCCGTCGCTTGTTGGGTCAGAAACTCGGCAGGCAAATCTTTCCCTGTTGTGGATCCTACACCTGTTGAGCACCCACTCCTCAACCAGATCCTCAAGAGAAAAAAAGGCAACCACCCGCTGCTCCAGGGCTGCCCCCAAAGGGAGAGAGAGAGAGAGAGAGAGAGAGAGAGAGAGAGAGAGAGAGAGAGAGAGAGAGAGAGAGAGAGAGAGAGAGAGAGAGAGAGAGAGAGAGAGCGAGCCCCGGCCGCCCCAGGTTCGAGCCTTGACTTCTCCAGGTAGGTGTGGGAGACCTTTGAAGGCTGATCCGGTTGTAGGGCAGCACTCAGTCCTAAGCGAAACGAATGACGCTTCCGGGGTGGGGGTGTTCACCGGGGTGCCTGGCTCCCGCCACCAGCTTTCAAACCGAGCTAACGCAGGCGACCAGGAGGGGAGGCAGCCGGCTCCAGCCTCGGTCTTTCTCCAGGGCTTCCCGCGCAGGAGGGGCTATTCAGCGCCCGAGGGCCAGCAGACCCGGGGGGGGGGGCGCCACGGACGAGCACGTGCGTCCAGGGGAACTTCCCCACCTGCGGCAGAGGGCCCGCCGACCGCGGCGGCGCACGAGCAGCAGCAGCTCCCGCGGAAGGAGGGAGGCGGCGTCGGTAGTGCCTGTGGAAATCCCACAGCATTCAGCTCCTCCTCCTCCTCCTCCTCGCCCGTCCCCTGCCTCCCCCTCCCCGCGCGTGTTTGTGGGTTGGGGACTGAGCAAGGAGGGGCAAGCGCCTCGGCTGCTGTCGCTTCTGCCCGGCTGCGCCTGCCTCTCCGCCGCGTTGCCTGTGTGGCCTCGCCGCACGGAGTCCCTGCCCCGGCAGCCTCGCTAGAGCAGGGCGACCGACCGACCGACCGCCGTCCCGCCTGCAGAGAGCTAGCTAGCCCGCCTGCCCGCCCTCCCCGCTCTCTGGGCGCACCTTCTTTCCCATCCTCGGGGCGAGGGGCAGCGGAGAGGCCGCCGCCGCCGCCGCCGCGGCGCCTTTTCCTCCATGGGCAGCTTGCTGAGCGGGGTCAGCTTCAAGGAGCCCACCACGGTGGAGGACTGCGACTCCACCTGGGAGACGGACTCCGAGCCCGAGCTCCAGGTAGACCCTGGCGGGGAGGAAGAGGAGGAGGAAGGGGAAGGAGGAGGAGGAGGAGAAGGGCCACAGCTCGAGGATGCAGGGGGCGGCGGCGGCGGCGAAGACGACGACGCAGACACCCCGGCTGAGGACGAGCAGAAGCCGCGAGAGGAACCGCTCCCTGCGGCAACCTGCCGGCCGGAAGATGCGGAGCCCCGAGAAGGGGCTGCTGAAGGGGAGAAGGAGGCAGGGGACGAGCCGATGGGAGAAGAGGCGGACCCCGAGGGGCCGGGCGCCGAAGAAGCCGAGGCCACCGGCACCGAGCAGGTCACCCGGGACCCGGGCAACTTCTCCGGAGGACGGGGAGGGGGCGCGGAGGGAGGGGGGGCGTTGGGAGCCGGGCCAGCTGCCCTGTGGGCTCCGCCGCGCTTGGTCCTGCAGGGACGTTGTTTGGGGGGGAGGAAATTTCCAACGCCAAGGTTGCACGGCGTGTGTTTTTTTTTCCCCCTTTCTTTTCCCCCCCCTTCCTTTTTCCTTCACCCTGCCCTCCCTTTGAAATCTTTGCATGCTGTGGTTTGAGTGTGGAGCCAGGCATGCCTGGGTCTCCTCGCCCTGTCCCCTGGTTGGGAATAAGACGAGGTAAACATCGTTGTGAGGTGCGAAGCAATTTTGAAGGAGGAGGACGAGCGTCCTAGCTTGCCCGTTTGCTGTCTTTTGTGCCAGCCTACTAAGGCGGTGTGGGTTTTTGTTTCTCTTCCTGTCACATGCGTAGCTGGTTGTGAAAGGAGGAACTGTGGCATAAGTCAGGGGATTTAGTTTTATTATTTTTTTCCCCCTTGCCTGACTGAACAGCTTGCTTTAGATCTTCTGTTGAAAAGGCTCTGGTGGTTTAAAAATGTAGAAGGTCAGAGTAATTCTAATCCACTCAGTTTCTCTGGAATAATCATCCGTATGTCCTGTCTTTCTGTCAGCAGCTTTCAATTCAGGAAGCAAAAATTATAATAACACATGTGACAGCAAAATGCCAATTGAGATTCTGGCTGAGTACGTGGCTGCTGTGATCACCTTACACTGGGCATGGGGTTCACTGTGCAGCAATGAAAGAACTCATAAGCCTTACAACTATGGAGATGCCCCAGAGAGAGAGAGAGAGAGAATTGCCCTGTACTGTCTTTCCCACTCTTTACAGGTTGTAGTAGGCTGGTTTTGAATCTTCAGACTTCCCTGCCCGTTTAAAAACATCTTAGCACACAGTGTGGATCATATTCTGAGAACCCACTTCTCCCTCTCCCAGAGGATTCTGTGGCAAAAGGAAAAGTGGAGGTTCCTTTTCCACATTGCGTTTAACATACAATTGTAATTATATTCAATGTAATTGAAATTGTATGTAGTTTAGGACACATGAAAAGTGGGCCAGGTTTCATAGAGCTTTTCCAGACAAGATTAACATTTGTCTGTTTGCTCATTACTCACAGTCTTCTGATTGCTTCCTGAATTCCTTCTTGTCTTGTAGTGCAATCCCATGTGTATGTACTCAGAATTAAGTCCCACAGAATTGAGCTGATGTGCTCAGATGTGCGTATATAATGCTAGGTATTAAGTACAGAGAAGCAATGTAGAAAATTGTCCTGAGTTTTTTTTTTGTTTTTTTAACCATATGATCTAACCTCTAATTAAAATATTTCTGGAATACAGAATCCGCTCCAACTAAACTCTCCCCGTGTATATGGTTGAGGCAGATTGAGAGGTCATTCCCCCACCCCAACCCCTTTAAATTTATTTGGAGAGGCTCCACGCCACACTTGTAATAACTTTTCACTTGGTTTGTGTGTTTTTTAAAATCCTGTTTCATTCGTTCTGCATGCTGTGCAGCTAGATCAGATTTTTTTAAAAAAAACAACGGCAATGGTAGTACTTTAAAAATACAAACTTTCTTCTACAGTTTTCATTTTTAAAAGATGTCAGTTACCCTTGATGTTTAGCAAAAGTTAGTGCTCTTGATGCTGCACCTTTTTCACAGAGTTACGAATGCCATGCTTCTCTACGTATGCCTCTGTTATTTAGCATACTCCTCCACCCTAGCTGGAATTCCATAGGAGGTTATGTATCTTTTTTCAGCAATAGGATATTGGTTTAGAATAGTCCACCTGGATACCAGTGAATGAAAAAGAGTAATGCATGGTGGCTAATATAACTAAGGCTCTTTTGATACTAAAACTGATTGGCTTTGGGCTGGCTGGCAGGCATATTTATTTGTTTATACTATATCCTGCCTTTTCCCCAGCTTGCTTCCCACAATGGCTGTTATCAGACAGAGGTTAGTTACAGCACTCTAAATTTGCAGCTTCTTTCCCAACTCCCCACACACCTGTTTCAGAAAGGCCTTGGAACTCATTTACACATGATAAAAACTATGTGACTTAGATTGATGAACACTTCTGTCATTTACCACTTACTGACTTATGGGGTGGGATGGCAACTGAAATACATTGTAAGTGCAAGGAAACACTGCTCTGCAATTTTTTTTAAGGAAGTAAAATACTGAGGTATGCTGTGGGAACCGAAGAAGGGGGGGAACCATATTAAAAACAAACAGGATAGGATCTTATTCACTGATATGGATAAGGGTAATTATCACCAATCATGTAAGCGTTCCCCCCTCCCCAGGCAGGCTCACCTTTGTGTGGCTGGTCTCACACTGGTTGCAAAATCAGTATTGGAGATGGAAAACTGTTTTGCAGTTGCCCTTATGTGCATGGAAAATGCCAGCAGGATTTTAGCCATGATAAAATAGGTGAATCCTCATTAATTCCGTGCAAATATGTATTGGTCTCTGTTAAAAGTGCTCCCAATATAACAGGACCTAATTCAAGAGTTTGGCTGAATTGATAAGAACAAGCCATATGGATTGTATGAACAGTTATGAAAGATATCAAAGAGTCCAGTGGAAAGTGATTGAAGTTCTGGTCCATTAATTTTGCATCTCCTAAAGAAAATACTGTAGTGATGTTTTTGCTGGTCAGTGTTGCAAAGTTGCTAGGCTACAGAACAATGAATTCCTGCTGCCATCAGTAGTGTTTAGACCAATGATCTTTCCCTGATTACTGGATGGACTGTTTGGGTACAGCTGTTCATGGTACCCAGTGCAGTGTAGTAGTGGACAGAGTGCGTGGCCATGGAAACTCACTGGGGGATTTACCACTCCTTGAATATCTCACCTTAAAAAACCCTATTAGGGTTGTTATAAGTTAGTTCCAACTAGATGGCACAAAAGTTAGTATTATTTAAATATTTTATATCTTATGTTAGGACGCAGCATAGAGTAGACTGATGACATTATCAAGCACTGATACACAAAGGGTACTTGTTACCCTTCAGTGTGCAAGTCTAAACCAAACAGCTGAAGTCACTATGAGTTTTACTTCTTTTTGCTAAAACAAAAAAGGTTAGATTATAAAAGTGTTGTGTATTTGCTTCCTCTTTCTTAAGCTTTCAAACATGGTTATTTTCGCAATTTGAAATCTTAAGACAAGGTTATTGAATATTTAAAATTATTTCACTCAAAATGTTTTATGGAGTGCGGTGTCAAGTTAAGGGCACTCATAAAGTAGACAGACTTGCACTTACCCATGCAAATCTTAGTTCAGCAGTCTTGTGAAGTCATCTGGAAAGCTGAATAATTTAGCAGACTTGTAGAAGAAGAAAAAATGACTTTGTCATCATCACTCCATACTGTGTAACAACCCTTCTCTCTGCCAGAGGGTTAGAGTAGGTAAAACCTTTATGAATTGCTGCACATTCTGAATTCTATCCTGTGGTGTTCTAGCCTCTTAGAAGTCTAGCAAATGTTATTTCTGAAGTTTTTATTCTTCAGTGTGATGCATTAAGAGTAACATGCAGTGACTATAACCATGCCATTGAAAGTTAATGTGGGCCTGATATTATCCAGTATTGATTTGATTTGTTACAATATGAAAATACTGTATAAAAGCTTGAGTTAGTTTGGAGTGGCTACCTTTAATTTGCTCATGTTACTGTTTTCTAGTCCTTGGACAGAAGCACAACTTTCTGCTGGATTTTCCAATTCTTCCCTGTTTCCCTGAAAATAAGGCCTAACCTGAAAATAAGCCCTAGTATGATTTTTCAAGATGCTTGTAATATAATCACTACCCCCCCCCAAAAAAATAGGGGGACGTGGTGGCACTGCGGGCTAAACCGCAGAAGCCTTTGTGTGTTGCAGGGTCAGAAGACCAGCAGTCGTAAGATCAAATCCACGCGACGGAGTGAGCTCCCGTCGCTTTGTCCAAGCTCCTCGCCAACCTAGCAGTTCGAAAGCATGCACGTGCGAGTAGATAAATAGGTACCACCTCGGTGGGAAGGTAAACAGCGTTCCGTGTATAGCTGCGCTGACCACGTGACAACAGAAACTGTCTTCGGACAAACGCTGGCTCTACGGCTTGGAAACGGGGATGAGCACCGCCCCCTAGAGTCGGACACGACTCACTAAAATGTCAAGGGGAACCTTTACCTTTACCTTACCCCAAAAGTAAGCCCTAGTTAAGTGAAACCCTGCTCTCCACCATTGTGCAGCAACCAGAAGATGATGATATTACTGTATTTGAATAAATGTATATTGTTGTACATGAAAAAAATCCCCTGAAAATAAGCCCTAATGTACTTTTGGAGCAAAAATTAATCTAAGACGTCTTATTTTCGGGGAAACATGGTGTGCAGTGAGATACATATCTCAGATCACTCTTCTAGGATTTGCTCTTGTCCATAAATAAATGTGTGTATCAAGTGTAGTGTTGCAGTATTGTCATATAGGGGGGTCAATCATGGGAAAGGGGCTGGGGGAGAGAGAGAGGAAGGTTGAGGGGGGGAAATATGAAGGGGTGCTCCCTGGGAATGAGAAGGGGAATGTGGAGAAATGGGGGTAAGGAGGATTTGTGTGAGGTTTTGGCAAAAATAATGGGGCAAAAGGAGCACAAAAGCAACATATTTGGGGCATATATTTATTTTAGGGTGAGCTTTTTGGGACCCAAACCCTCTTCTTTAGACACCAGGTGTGGAAATACCAGGTGTGACTGTATTGTGCTCCCGTGGTGAGCATCCCACGGCCAGACGAGGGGACAGGTAGCAGAAAAGGGAGGAGGTTGCCTTATCCTGGGGAATGGGACTTTCCTGCTCTTAATTAGCAAACCCCACGAGGCTCAAGTGTATGTCCAGTAGACTTTGTTGTTGCAGAGGTGCTGAGATAACTCACACTTTTGTGCTATCAGTGGGTTTCATGGATAGACCCTGATCTCTGTCCCATAAACAATTCTTAGCATTGCTAATAGAGGGAATGGCGTTTCAGAGGTATTTGTAATCTAAATTCAAGCCATGCTCCCATGTTTACTTGTGATGGGAGTTAAGAGACAAGAAGAGTATATCAGTGCAACCATGTTTTCATTGAGGATGGGGGAATGTTGTTCTGGCGTTTTGAATTTCCTTGCTTTTCAGAGTGGGCCTTCAACTATACTTTTTTTTCTTTTTTCAAAAATTTTTTGCTTTAAAATACTGGCTGAAATCCAGTAGCAAGTTGCTACTAGAGTAGGTTCTTTGAATTAGTGGAACTTACAATTGATTCACAACATCTGCATTCAACAGGCCTCCTCTAGTTGTGACTTACTGCAGGATTGCCTTTTTAATGCATTTATGTTTTGATTTATTATATTTTTATCTTTGGGTTTTGTATTTTGTGTAAACCGCCCTGAGTAGACATGTTCTAGATGGGCGGTATACAAGTCTAATAAATAAAAATAAATAAATATGCATTGTTAAAATTTAAATGCATGCTTGTATTAGATCTAGTGATATTTTCTCCCTTGACAGCTTCTTCATGTTTGGTGTATGTAAATGTTTTTAGGGCTAGTTTATGTAATAGTGTGTCCATGTGAGCTATTGCAACATACCTTCAAGTATGTGCTTATATTGTGTACCATAAACATTGATGTAATAGTCTGGCTCCAGGGTTGCCACAATCAAACAAATTACTGTCATTCTTTCCTCTGGTTTTTACTTGTGGCCAAATTCAAATAACTGCAATTCATTTTATTAAGTTGAGGTCACAACTGTACAGTCAAACACCACGGGATTGCTGCAGGTATAATACGTAGGATTTGAATTATTTTTTTTATTGATCACAAATAACAAATAACTGATTTGAATCAGTCCCGCCACTTTTGCTCTCAACGTGGAGGTTTTTTTCCTCTGCTGCTGGAGTACTTTTCCTTTTTTTCAAGCTGGAAGGATTCAAATGGTCTCCCCCCCCCATGATCAGTTCTTTCATTCTTGTAAATGATGGGGTGTTTGGCTATTGGGGGTGTTGTGGTAATATAGGCAGTTGGGGTGTGATGTTTAGAGATTGTGGAAATATCCACCCCTGCGATCTGACCCCCAAGTATCCCCAAAATTTTAATTTTAAAAAAATAAATGAATTTACTGCTGAGTCATTGCATTAAGTCAGTAGTGTAGGGCTAGATCTCTGCACACACACAAAATTTAAATTTGCTTAAAAAATAGACACAACCCCAACAATATAAGGAAGATTATGTATGTTTCTGTGAGGTATGTGTATATATATCTGTATACTTTGGAAAGCTGCCACCTTTTCCCTAATGCTGTGCAACCTTTTAAAAACCAAGCAGCTTATCAGGAAACCATACAAGGACCAGCAGAGATGGGAACAGAGAAAGGAAAGAAAAAAGGGGCCTGTGGAATAAATGTGGATTGTATCATATCCGTGCGTGGACATGGGCTCAGAAACAATCTGTGGCCCCCGCATGATCACTAACTGGGGTAGTTGCAGCTTCAGATATTATTGAAATATCTTCTGCATATGCGTACAGTGCCTCTTCTGCTCCCTTTGCAGTTTGCCTTAGCATGCTGGAAAGCCTCCATTTAACCACAATTTCACATTTCAACTGAATCAGATCACTGAGGTTACTAGCTTCAAAGCACTCCAGTTCTTAAACTGATTTCAAACTATGGTTTGGCCCAGCCTGTATAGAAATTGATAGTGATAGCTTCCAGATGAGATTGGAAAACTACAGACTTCCTGATTTACTGCAGTGTGGTACAAAGTGGCTGCATGCATACATACACATACATAGGCTAAAAACTGCTGTTATCTCTACGTGTTAACCTTGTACTGTACTACCATTGTCCAACCTGAGTGTGCCAACTTTTTGTTAGATTATTTCAGTATAAGTTGCCTTCTTTTCTTTCTCTGTGATTTTCCTATTAATATGCATTTTAAATGAGCACAACCAATTACCTCATTAGCTAACATTAATTCTGCCTGTATAGACATAGCAGCTCCTTTTTCTAGTACAGTATCTTAACAATTCGTAGTTCTTGACTGAAACTGGTTGCCCTTTCTCATGTTTGATGGTGTGCTGACGGGGGTCTTTCTTCAGCAATGCTGGTGAAGAACTGCCTTAGCTGTCTTCTAGTATGCACTGTCGGGCCTTGCGATGTCTCCTGTGCCAAAGGAGAAATAAACTTTAATGAAAAACACACATTTTTATATACTAACCAACTTATTTGTAAGAAAGTCCTTCTCCGGCGAGGGGAGCGCTGGTGGTGAAGGCGGGAAAAAGACAAGGAGGCTCCTCATGATTTTCATTAACATTATTTTTATTACAAACAGTTCGCAACTCGCGTGAATCAAAAGGATCTTGCAACAAGTGATCCGGCAACAGATTATATCTCTTAGGACGAACGCTAGGTGGAACATCTGGATCCCCTAATAGGGAGCCGGCCCAAACTTCTCGCGGTCCGTCATCTGTCTTATGGGCGCGCTCCTCACCGCGCACACTGTGCCGCAGCACGGATGGCGGGCCCAGTCGCCCTCCAAAGGCTTCTTCTGAAACTCCGGGCCAGGACGAATCACCCGCCGCCCGCCTCCAGGGTAATTCAGGGGGAAAACCGATACCTTCCATTCTAGAGGCTCAATACCTCTGCCTCTAGCCCCTGTGGTTAATGAATCTGGGAGCAGTCCACCTCCTGTCATCAGGTTGGGGAATCCCGGTGTCGCATCAGTCCCTTGTCTTAGTCCGAGAATGGGTTCCGTTTGCACCCCTCGGTGCCTAGGTCTGTCCGGGTTAAGATCAGTCCAAGTTCTAAAATCGCACGCGCTTTCTCCCTCTTTTATCTCTTCCCA
This sequence comes from Pogona vitticeps, assembly GCF_051106095.1. NCBI lineage: Eukaryota > Metazoa > Chordata > Lepidosauria > Squamata > Agamidae > Pogona > Pogona vitticeps. Next base: position 116,304,601 of record NC_135783.1, on the reverse strand, counting down.
CATAATTAAATCTAACTCCTCCCCTCCTTCTTCTACAAGACACACCTCCGCAGCTTTTTCAGTCAGTATCTCCGTTTGATCTAACTCTATTAACACCCCTTCCACACATCCTCCTTCCTCTACGTCTTCTTTCCCACCAGAGGACGGCACACTGCCTTCAGCTCCTTCACATTATTAAAAAACAAGGGATGGGGAGAGAATCCTATACTTTTAGAATTAGAGCTTTTTATTTATCATCTCTGTAAAAGTAGCAATTCATCATCCAGCAACTCCAGTATTTGTAGCTTAGGCCAGCAAAATTGGCTGAAAGAATGGTCCATTATTCTTAAAAGCTAGTGACATTTTCTGGAAGAAAATCTCCTTTTGTTGTTTTAGGAATGTCACATGTTTAATTTTTGCTTTTGGTCAGTAGAAGAGTTTTCTTTTCTCGTGATATATACCCTTTGATCCAGATCCAGATTTTATTTTATTTTTTTAATTACAACTTCCCAAGTCCCCAGATCATGCTGCAAGGAGATGTGAGGTAAACTCCCTCAAAAAGTGCCCTTTCAAAATGCTATTCTGACTATGCAGAGGATGAGGTCTATATCACAAAGGATCTGATGCATTAAGTTTGGGGAACATACAGGATTACTGTTCAGCTTACTGTACATGAATACCACACTTGTATGGAAGACTTGTGCGGACTGTTTTCCCACAACTGTGATATAGGTTTCCATTTCCTTAAGGAGAGTACAGTATTTTCAAAAGTATCTGCACCAACTCAGAAACTATTACACATGGAACGCACCTCACAGTTCACAGAAAATGTGCTTTCAGGAGGCAGCAGCCCAGCCTGGAGTCAGATGCAATTAAACTGAAGTCATCACGCTGTGTGAATTGTTTTTTGACTGGCAAATAGATCTGTGAAAATACTTCAGGGGAAAGCTTGATGTTTGTGGCAGTGACAGAACTTTCCTACCACTTTTCTGTGTAGTTTTTCCCCCCTGTTCTTTTCCCTGTGAAATTGCTTTCACCTTCTGGCAGTCACCCCTGCTGTGTTGGAACATTCCCCAAGCGTTGGGAGCAGTTTTTGAGGGAGGGATGCCAAGAACTACGGTTGGATGACAACTAAAAGGCGTATGTGCTCCTTTGTAACACAGACCTTATTTTTTTAAAGTAGAACATTGTGCTGGCAAATATATAGACATGTCTAAATGGTTGTGCTCATTCTGCTGCTTATTCCTACTCTTTCCAGGGCGATGATGCCATTGAAGTGACAACTAAGCCAAAGAGAAGTTTTTATGCTGCAAGAGATCTGTACAAATATCGGCACCAATATCCAGTAAGAGCATGTTGTAGTTTTGGGGCATTCATTAAGATAGAAAAAAGGCAAATGTGTATTCCCTCAAGCCCTTCAAATCCACAAAAGTCCAGTGGAATCTTTCAAATCCACAAAACTACTGCAGGAACAGTAATCTTAAATGAGAACTAAAGCGGGTAGGAGATGTTGGGGAACTTCACAACAGCCAGTTACTGCTGGTGTTGTTAATAGAACACAAATATGTTTGATTTCTTAAATTTGCTGATTTGTTATTATTTGTACTAATGCTGCAGTTAGTTTTGTGGAGAGTTTAGTTAGAGAATGATCATCATATGTAGGAGGTCATACCGGGAAATGTTATTGTCCTAAGAATTTCATAGCACCAGTAGCTGACTTTGCAAATTCTTGCTGCATTCCTTCCCTAGTATATCCAGGAAAGAGATAGAAGGTAGAAAATTCACCAGAAAATGGGCAGAACTATATAAAGAAAACTCTTTTATAATAAAGGTAATGAAAGGGTGCACTAACTATATATAACATAGAAACCTGAAAAGCTGAGTTTATAAAATGACAGGAAAGCTAAGGAGAATGAGCTTCTAAACATTTGATCACATATTTTGTGAATGAACTCCTCTGGCTTCAGTACTTGAGAGGAAACTCTTCTTAGCCCCAGTTTGAGCAAACATGCATAAGATGCATTGTCCGCTCAGGTCTCCTTGAACTCAGTGCAGACTATTTTCTGATAAGTCTCATGTACTCGGCTACTCTGGAAACAACAGAAGGCTAGTTTATCTAAATGTTATACAGTATTTTAATATGCCTTTTCAACATTGATTTGATTGGCTAATGAAATGTGTGCTTTCAGCATGGAATGGCGTATTATATAAATATTCAGTGAACATGAATTATTACCAATTTTTTGTCATGCCCTATTCATCCTCTTAAACTGAATGTTTGTTGTGCCAAGCTAGAGGAAGAACTGTGCATTGCATGTGATTCTGTTGTTTCTCCCCCACTAAAGTTTTATTTAATGTAAAACAAGCATAGATGACTTCAGGTTTGTTAGTACAGTGGTGCCTCGCTTAGCGATTGCCTCGTTTAACGATGTATTCACTTAGCAATGAGGTTTTAGGAGCGATCTTGCGCTCCGTTTAGCGATGTTTCCAATGGGGAAATTTTGCATAGCGATGTTCGGGACCATGCCTCGCATGGCGATGACAGTTTGGGTCCCCCTGTTTCACTTAGCGATGTCCGTTTTCGCTGTCAAACCTATAGTTCAGTGCATTCCAATGGGGGGGGGAATTCACCAAAAATTAACAAAGACTCAGAACAAAGCCAAATTAAGTTTGCAAAGGTTTTACAAGGTGCACTAACGATTCCAAGCATTTTCAACAGTTTTTGAACATTTTAAGAGACTTTAAAAATAGCGAAAACGGACCTGTCAAAACCATTGAAATGCATTGAAACCTATTCAATGCATTCCAATGGGGGAACCACGTTTCGCTTAGCGATGTTTCCTATGGCAATTTTTGCTTCAGGACGGTAATCCGTTCCCATTGGAACGGATTATCCGGTTTTCAACGCATTCCTATGGGAAATGGTGTTTCGCTTAGCAATGTTTTCCCATAGCGATGATTTTTTTGGAACCAATTAACATTGCTAAGCGAGGCACCACTGTATACCAGGGCAGTGGCAGCTGAGGACAATTGTGAATAAGCAGATGGCCAATAAGAATTCAGCCTTCTGCCAGTCCTTCCCCACATCCCATCTTGAAACAACCCATGGCTACTTTGCACTGGAAAAAAAGTCTATATACAGTATCTCAAACTGAGAGCTAACTTTGAGGTGATGGTTGGACATAATACAACAAATCTAAATAGCTTGTATGCTGAAGCATGGTGAGCGTCCAACAAAACCTTGGATCTTGCTTTTAGTTTGGGGTTTACTTCTGGCTTTGTTTTCACTTCTCCTCAAGCAAGCAGAGTAGCATTTCCTTCTGCTAATTTCTCTTGATACAAAGAATGTGGATAGGTTGCAAGAAACATTTGCTGTGTTTGCCATGTATTCAGATTGTAGTTTAAGATGAAATTTTTGTCAAAGTGCATCTATGTTTTATTGTAAGCATACCAATATTATTTCAGCTCTAGCCGTCCTCTCAAGACTTGTTTAGCTGATCGCGCTTTATATTTTTCTTCCTCTCTGCTCAGCAGAACTTTAAAGATCTGAGATACCAGAATGACTTGTGCAACCTCCGCTTTTACAAGAATAAAATTCCTTTTAAACCTGATGGTAAGTAATTGATAGCATGATTAATTTTTAATGAAAACACCCATTTATGCACAAGTTAAAATGGCCCACTACATGCTATGAGAGATAGCCCCACAGTAGGTGGAAAGAGTGCCTGCCCTATTACTGTGGCCTCAGACTGATTCCCAGCATCAAACAATATCGACTACAAACTTGTGTACTCATTACAGTTAGCTACATAGTGCTTAAAACACACAGTCTTACCTAAATTAATTAAGATTAATTAATGGACACTAAAAACAGGTAACTCCCAGCTGCATGATTTTAGGCTCCCATTAGTGTGCCTGCCAAGTTTTGGGGATCCAGGCTTCACGGTCTTGGAGCTGTGCTTCTGTCAGGTCAGACAAACATGTTTCTCATCATGCACCTCTTCCTCATGTGAAGGGGGTTAGTGCAGCACAACTGTTCTGTGAGACCGTGTCTTCTCCCACAATAGAGAAGTCTAACTGGACTTCCTTCCTTCTGCTCTGAGCTTCAGATGCTTGGAAAGCAACAAGAATTCTCATAACTTTCCAAATATCTTCAAAGCTTTGTGAAAGTTTGTGAAGAACCTGTGTGTCTTTCCTACTTTTGGATTCACCCTGGGTAACAGTGAAAATCCTCATGTTTCACTAGGCAAAGAAGAATATTTTTTTTTTATTGTTTCAACTTATATGCCATCCCATAGTGCCTCAAGCACTCTCTGAGTGGTTTACAATGTAGTTATGCAAACAACAACTCCCCCCCCAGCCCCTCCCCCCACAAGCTGGGTACTCATTTTATTGACTGTGGAAGGATGGAAGGCAGAGTCAACCTTGAGCCAACTGCCTGAATGCATTGGGATCAAACTCAGGTTATGAGCAGGGGCTTGCTTACAGTGCTGAGGGTAAGGGGGCATCTTGTTTCTCTTCTGTTACCAATGCAAACAGTAGAATTGCCAACGGCAGGCTCACAGATTCTTTTGTAAATCTGTGCTCCTAGTTCATTCTGTATATTTCCTTGTGTGTTGTCCTTTGAGTGGGTCTGGATAGTAATGGGATTTTCATAGTATTTTTTTCAGCACACAGCTATAAGAATTCAGCAGGAATCCCCCCCCCCAACTAGAATTCTGGTAGTTTTAGTCTAAATAATCCACGTTTTTAGAGGAGCTTCAGGATCCTCACCTGTCCTTGCCAAGGCACTCTCTTCAGAGGACCATTAAAGCATGGACATGGGTGGGGCTTTCTAAGCTTCACCAGTCTTTATGCTCATGAGGCCCTGTAGAGGTTGCCTCTCCAAAAACTACCACTTTCTCGTAACTTCAGATAATTCTAACCAATATGCTTCTGGGTTCCTTTCATTCTATATATGTGAACGATACTTGTTAAAGTTTCCTTATAATACTAAAGGCTTGTATTTGCACATATTTTTATAGGTGTTTATATTGAAGAAGTCCTAAATAAGTGGAAAGGAGACTATGAAAAATTGGAGCACAATCACACTTATATACAGTGGTTGGTAATATTTTACTTTATCCATTCATTTTTAATAAATCTTAGCGAAAGTTTCCTCACTGTCACCAAACTTGTGTGTTTGTTTTTAATACAGGCTTTTCCCACTCAGAGAACAAGGCTTGAATTTCTATGCAAAAGAATTAACAACGTATGAAATTGAGGTAAAGCATGTGGTTCCAATATCACCTTACAGTTTGATGTAACATTACCTCACCTGCTGTTTTGAGACTCTCCAGCCAACATGGCTTGCCCTGCCAGCTGAAGATGATGAGGATTATAATCCACTCTATCTGGATGTTACCAGTTTGGGGCAGGCTAATTTAAAATTTCCAGAGTAAATAGGTTTTATAATGGATTTGTTCCTTTTGTCTTTTTCTAAAACTGTGTTTATAGGAATTCAAAAAAACAAAGGAAGCAATCAGAAGATTCCTGTTGGCTTATAAAATGATGTTAGAGTTTTTTGGAATTAAATTAACAGATAAAAATGGGAACGTAGCACGAGCTTCTAACTGGCAAGAAAGATTCCAACACCTGAATGAGTAAGTACCACCCTGCAGTAGATATCTGTCAGAGGTTGAGATGAGTCATTCCTCTATCTGAGCATGTCCCTACATATGATTAGCATCGCTCCACCTTCAACACCCTAGATGTCCGTGCATGGGCCTTATGCTTGGATAGGCTGCATTTGCATAAAATCCATCATATGTAGCTCCAAATCACACAGTCAATCCTTTATTGTGTATTTCTGTTAAAAGTTATTATTCTGTGTATGGTTGTCCTTTTGAAATGTTCCATGCACATTGGTGTGTCCTCTGATCTCAAAGATAAAAGAGGCATAGCTAGTAAAATGGTGATACCTTCTTTCTTGTACAGTGGTGCCTCGCATTACGATGTTAATTCGTTCCAGCGAAATCGCTGTAGAACGAAAACATCGTAAAGCTAAATTAAAAAGCCCATAGAAACACATTAAAACCTGTTTAATGTGTTCCGATGGGCTTAAAACTCACCGTCCAGCAAAGATCCTCCACAGGGTGGCCATTTTCGCTGCCTGTCTTGCAAGGAATCCATCCCTAAACACAGCGGGGAGCCATTTTATTTACCCAGTGGCCATTTTGAAACCGCCGATCAGCTGTTGGAAAATCGTCGTTTTGTGAAGAATCGGTTCCTGAAGCAGGGAACCAATCATCGCAAAGCAAAATTCCCCCATAGGAAACATCATTTTGCAATCGCAAAAGCGATCGCAAAAAGTTCATCGTTATGCGATTTCATCGTTTTACAAAGCGATCGTAAAGCGAGGCACCACTGTACTTTATGGAGAGTGGGATTGTGTTTCATGTTTGTTTGATTGAAGCTAAAAGGCCTATGTTTGAGAGAGGACAGAGGAAGAGGGAAATGCAGATGTAAAACTATCAGCAGCTATTCCTCTTTGCATATGCATTTTCCCTTTTCACTCATGTCACCAAGTAGTTTGTTTTTCCCCGGTCTTATAAAATACAAAACACACTTTATATAGAAATTAACCATATTATATTATAAAATTATAACCCTGTTCTCAACAATAGCAGTATCCATTATGGAAATAACAGGACTGCTGTCAAAAATTGCATCTGTTTCACTAGCAATAAAATTGACCCTATATAATCATGCTATGATTAGTGCTTCTTCATTCCTTCCCTGTGTAACTGGCTGCTGCTAGGAAATGCAAAATGGTTCTGCAGAGGGTAAGCACTGGCATTAATTGTAGAAGGGGATGACTTACCTACATAGCAACCAGCACTGTTCCCAGAATCCTTAAATCTCAGATTGGGGAGATGAGGTGAGAGTAACTCATCTGTAATACCTTTTAGCATACTGATTTACTGTTCATTGGATCCAGACTTAATCATAGAGACTTTTTGGAATGTCTGGGGTCTTGGTAGCTATGACCTAGTTCATTCCCACTTATTTCAGTGTGTTTGCTCTAAGTATGATTAAGTCTAAGTCCAGATTCTTGCTTTCTTCAATGGACAAGATACAGTGGTGCCTCGCTTGACGATAATCCGTTCCCTTCAAATCGCTGTTAAGCGAAATCGTCGTCAAGCGAAAGTATAAAACCCATTGAAATGCATTAAAAACCGGTTAATGCATTCCAGTAGGCGAAATACCTCATCGTCCAGCGAAGAGCCTCTATAGGGTAAGCCATTTTCGATCTCTGTCTTCCAGAAATAGGTCCGGAAAACAGCGGGAGGCCATTTTGAAAACCCAACGATCAGCTGTAAAAATCGGTTCCCGAAGCAGGGAACCGATCGTTGTGAAGCGGATTTTCTCCATTGAAACATCATTTTGCGATCGCTATAGCGATCGCAGAAACCTCATCGTTAAGCGATTTCAGCATCAGGTGGGGTAATCGTCAAGCAGGGCACCACTGTACATCAATATGTCTGAATATAACACTAGTTGTTGGTCAGAAACAGTATCATTGAAACAATTTATTTGTTTCAATGATACTTTCAGCAGAGTCTGTTGTAAGTTATCTTTTACGGGAAGAGCTATGAAACAATCTAACTGATTTATTTATCTCAATAAATTGGTAGCATGAAAGGGTTATTGCATCTTAGCTGTTATGGAAAGATTATTCATTCAACAGCTGCCCTTCCCTTTCAATTGTCCCTAAATTATCAGCACTGAAGTGGTGGTCCTCCTTTTGTCAAGGTGACAGGTAATGGTGATTTTTCTGCGACTTTCCCCCCATTTGACAGAAAAGTATTTCCTCTTCTGTTCTCTGTCATTCTGAATCCAGTTGATCTTTCTTTCTAGGTCCCAGCATAACTACTTGAGAATCACCCGTATTCTGAAGAGTCTTGGTGAACTTGGATATGAGAGTTTCAAACCTCATCTGGTAAAATTTATTCTTCACGAGGCTCTTGTAGAAGACACCATCCCCAATATTAAGCAAAGCGCTTTGGAATACTTTGTATATACCATTAGAGACCGAAGAGAGAGGAGGAAACTCCTGCGATTTGCCCAGCAGCACTACACACCCTCTGACCACTTTATATGGGGACCGCCAAGGAAACAAAAAACAGAGGGAAGCAGATCAAGTAAGAAGCTGGCATCACCAGTTTCTCTTCGCACCAGCTCTGCTTCTAAACATAAAAAGGCAAGAGACTGCAAGAATGTTTCCGCAGTTTGTAACTCAAGTGGTAAAGCATCGGATGAGAAAAGGGCAGAACATGCTAAAAACGATGAAGACTGTGATCCGAGCAGGAAATGCGCCAGCCCAGCAATGGCTAAGCAGAGCCATGGTGAAAGGAACAATGATGCTGAATGTAACAGTCCCAAAGTGGAAGAACCTGTTCATCCATTGAACCAGAAAGAGAATAATTCTTGTTCCAAAAAACTTAAAGGCAAAAGTGATGAACCTCTTAGCCAAGACTGTAAAAATTCTGAAGCTGTAGAAAAAGATTCCTGTGACAGTAAAAACGATTCCACCAATATATTGGGAAATCTACAGGACAAAGTAGGTAAGGATAAAAACCCAGTGGGATCAAACATAAAAAACAAAGGAGAGACTCAAGCATAAACTCAGATGTCCCAGTTACTGAAGTATTCTGCTGAACACTATAAAATGATGCATTCTTTCACATTTGAATGAAACTGGGTAAAGGAGAGGGAGATCTTCATACTGGGTCCAGTGCTGAATCTATCAGCTTTGCTCCTGAGGGGTTATAGCTTCTTTTATTTGACTTCATTTACTGTTTGCACTTTTCAAAGCTGTGTATTAAGCTTCAATGCTGCATAACGCCCAAGCCTGAGAAAATTCATTTGCCTAGACTGCTCTCTCTCTAAAAACACCTCACATTGATTTTTGTTTTCCCCTCAGTTTCTTCTGCCTCTTCTTTTGATGGTAAACTCTGCACTGCCTGGATTCTCAAGAATCCAGGGTCAGATTGTCACTTCAGCAGATAATCACTTGGAACCATCTTTTCAAAGCCTGCAGTTGTTGGAATGTCAGAAGCAGCATGTACCTTCATCCGGACATACAGAAGGGATCTATGAGAGTTAGGCTCATGTCTTAACTTCAGTCTTGTGTCAGATGGAGCAGCAAGTTTAGTTTCTCTCAGCTTCAGCTTCCCATTCAAGAAATGGGAACAACAATGTACTTCCCGGAGTTACTGTAAGAATGAAGTAAAACACAGCTAGCAGACCACTTTTAAAATTTAAAAGTGCTATATAATTCCTATTGCAAGAGTTACACACCAACACTTATTATTCCAGCTTGCTCGTACTACTTGTTGCCTCTTTGCATGCTTGCTTTCTTCTCTTTCCAGAAAACATGGGGTCACCTTCCCTATAGGGCAAGGTAAAGTGAATAACTATTGGGGGAGGGAAATCCAAGTCAGGGTTTCCCATTGACCACCCCCATGGGTCAGATATTGGGTGGAAATAAAACACATCAGAAAAATAAGTAAGAAATGCTTCTTGTAGAAGATTATTATTTACAATTTACTGCTAAATTTATGTAGCAGACTGAACACCACATTAAAATAAAATTATCTTGCTTGTTTAAAAGGGGGATTCCCAGTTTGTTGCCAAAAAAAGCAGCAGCAGAGTTTGCCACCATGTTCGGCAGATTTAGTTGGTGGGGGCATGTAGTCCAACCTGAGTAGGGGAATGAAGGATATAGGGGAAGAAATATCAAGACAGCATGAGTCTAACAGTTGATAGTTGTCAGAACCAGCAAGTACTCTTAAAAAGATACAAGGCTTCTCTGAGTCTATATACATGAGTTCATACAAAAGCTGTAACTATCAGAATCTTTGCACTGGGTGCAAAGACTAAAGGCAATCACAAAGAGTAGCCCCTTTGTCTTCAAGGCACACCTACCTCTACTCCATAAAACTCTGCTTCCTGTTCCCTCTCCTGCCAGCAGGAGATTGAGGCAGCGGAGTTTGTTTAGATTTCTATCCTGCCCTCCTCTTTTATCATGAATGGTTGGAAGGAGCAGCAGACCATGATCTGAGCAACAAGAGAACCTTACTTTGACCCTAGATCATTGGTAGTTGGTGGAACCAAAGAGAAAGTAGCTTCCTGCCACAAAATATCTGTGGTTCTGATCTGAAAGGTATGTATTTGCATAGCTTTACAGCTCCCTCCCCCCGCGGTAGATGACACAGAAACTAAGTACATGAGCATAGCCTTTTCTTTTCAATTTTCTTTCACCTCCTTATCACCACTGGTTCTGCAGGTATGTCAGCTGTAGATAGGCAGGCAGAAATGTGTAGAAATGTACACAAAAATGACATATTAAAATACATTTGGACTGGACCATCTGTGTTGCTGCTTCCAGGCCTTTTCTAAATAAGAGCTTTGCAGCTTTACAAGTGTTCAGATTTGACTTTCTTCTTGTTGATGCCAAAGCTATAATTGAAAGTCCAGTTCTGTCTTTCAGATTCACTTTAACAGATGTCTCGCAGTCCTATGAATGTGGAGGGAATGATGTGTTTGTGTGTGTGCTTGTGAAGGAGATGAGGTCTGCACTGCTAAGAGGCAGCTCCAGATGCAGTATGTGAGGGCAATCAATTCCCTAAGCACCCCTCTTTTTGAAATCAAGGAGCTCTTTACTTAATGACCCTGCCTAGTACTCTGTGTTTGAAATGGCTTCTCTTCAGCCTGAGCATGCAGCAAACTAGCAAAAGGAACTACATTCCCATGCCAGAGATGCTAGCATGATTCAAGACACTCTGTAGTAATGCAATATAACATGGTATAGCAGGGTGGATTTGATTTAAATTATGATTTTTTTGTAAAAATTAATTTTTAACAATTTAAATAAAAATATTTTTATTTAAATTGTGATTTAAATCAATTTGATTTTTTAAAAAAATATACCCCCGAGTGAAGGTTACTTTAAAAATGTAGTGGTGCTTATATATATGGATGGGGAGCAGAGACAAGAACAGCAAAAGAACATACGTGGCGGGATCTAAAGAATCTTGTGTGTCCGTCCTTTGCAGTCTCATGTTCACTCCCATCAACTAGCAACATACATCTTTTGAGTTATTTTTGTTTTGTGCGCTTATAACAATTCTTCAGTACTTAACCTACACACTATGTACTATGTAATAAATAAGTCAAGACACGTACCATAGTCTATTATCTTCATGAAGACATACCCCATGTTATTAAAATAATATCTTTATGCTTTTGTATAACAGAAAAGGTATTGTGTTCATTTTGTAATTTGTGTTTACTTTGGTCTAAAAAGCACTTGAATTTTAAATTTATGTGTCCTAGATAAAATTGTTTCACCAGTGCAGAAGTATCGTTTAAGTTTTTGCTTTTTACTCCTGCATCAAACAGCACAATAAAGCCAGGAAACTCTGTAAATACACTTGCCACACTGAAGATGTAGTCTCACCCATGTGAGAGAGTAAGCTCTATTGAAAATGAAGGAGATTTCTGAGTAAATAGGTGTAGGATTGCATAGTTCATGACACACAACTTATAAGTACAGGGGGTTCTGAGATTTGTGATTTTGTTAATCAGTAGAATTCAGTGTCATTCATTTTTATGTCTAAAATGATAATAATTACTAATAATTCATGTATGTGTTCAAAGCATGAAGTTCCTGTTTTGAGTTGTTATCTTTTGTATTTTCATTGCTTTATGGGATAGTTTACAACTTACATGGTAGATGTTAAGTTTGCTCAGTTTTTTTACTCATACATCGAAGGACTTGTCATTCTTGCTTTAAAAGCACATTCCATTGTTATATATAGAATGTTACCAGTTGTGACAAAGCATTTTCTTCATATAAAGAAGTGATGCCCTTTACCTAGTTTATAATGATGGTTTTCTTAGGAACAAGATTTTGAGATAAATAGAAATTATTTGAATCTGATCTCTTCCAGAACGTCATTTACAGAGTTTCCTTGTCCTTGAATTGCTATTCCAAATGCATTTTTATCAGGGTTTTTAAATTTTTATTACAGCTTTCCTGAGTTAGGTGTGGTGCCAATTTTATAGAAGGCTGGTTGAAACTGCAAGACTTAAATTTTGATAAACTGTGTCAGAGATTGTTCTGTGTACACATACATTCTAATGTAGCGTTTGATGCTGCACCTTTAATTTTTCAAGGATATTAGAGTTTCCTTGAAAATTGATATAGACCTCTCCATGATTCTTGAATTCAGCAGTGGTTAATATGTACAAGTGAACTGCCAAATTATTGAAAAATTGTTTCACATAACTATATATCTGTGCAGTCGGTTGAACACTAGCAAACAAGGCAGCTTTGTTTAATCCGTTTTCCCCACAAGAAACTGTATTTACAGCCTACATCTCCCAGGCATGGGATTTAGTTCACGTGATTGTCTTGATGGAAGTGTCCTTAAAAGAGTGCAGTGTATGAATGAAATTTCATGCACAAATGGCTCCCCTGCCAACCTGCATGTTGCGTGTCTCTATGCTGCTTCACGTATTATTACCTGCTTAACAGCCCATATACTCAAGGCAAAAATAAAACCTTTTCATCACCTTCAGCTGTGTGAGTTGATAATGTTTGGAATTCACTGGTAAATAATGACATCTTGAATTAAACAAGGGTAACTGTTACTATCTGTGGATATATCTTGGTTACATAGTCCAGCAACAGCCCCAGTTGACCTCATAATTATTACTGTGGTGCCTCGCTTAGCGATTGCCTCATTTAACGATGTATTCGCTTAGCGATGAGGTTTTTGGAGTGATTTTGCGCTCCGTTTAGCAATGTTCCCTATGGGGAAATTTCGCATAGTGATGTTCGGGACCTTGCCTCTCTTAGCGATGACAGTTTAGGTCCCCTGCTTCACTTAGAGATGTTTATTTATTTGATTTTTACCCCGCCCCTCTAGACCATGTCTGCTCGGGGCGGCTTACAGCTGTCAAACCTACCGTTCAATGCATTTCAATGGGGGGGGGGAAATTCACCAAAAATTAATGAAGAGTCAGAACAAAGCCAAATTAAGTTTGCAAAGGTTTTACAAGGTGCACTAACTATTCCAAGCATTTAAAACAGTTTTTGAACATTGTAAGACACTTTAGAAATAGCGAAAACGGACATCGCAAAACCATTGGAATGCATTGAATAGGCTTCAATGCATTCCAATGGGGGAAACATTGTTTCGCTTAGCGATGTTTCCTATGGCAATTTTCGCTTAAGGACAGTAATCCATTCCCACTGGAACGGATTAACCGGTTTTCAATGCATTCCTATGGGAAATGGTGTTTCGCATAGCGATCTTTTCCCATAGCGATGGTTTTTTGGGGGGAACCAATTAACATCATTAAGCGAGGCACCACTGTATTATTTTGGAACTACAATCTAGTAAGGTTAGTGTAAGAGAGATGATTGGAAAATAGGAACCTACTGCATAAAATAAAATTATCTCTTTAACTAAACGTGCCTTTTTTCTGTTGAGTCTGAAATGATACTAGTTTGATAAAGGGAAATATCTTTTCAGTATCATTATATTTCAATAGTTGGAATTAATATATGTTGTCCGATAATGGCTGATTTTTGTAATCCGATGGAGCTAGCTTCTTTTTCCCCATGCGCTGGAGAATAGGATTTACATCAACAACATCCAAAATGATAAAGAAAGCAGTTTTGACTAAACATTATGAAGAATTTCCTGACAGTAAGGACTGTCTGACAGTGGAACTAGACTACCTCAGGAGGTGAGGGAATTCTTCTTCACTGCGGGTTTTATGCAAAGGTTGGACAGCCACCTGTCAGCCTTGCTTTGACAGTGGATTTCCTACATCTGTTCAGTGTCCCTTGGAATGCTTTCAGCTCTACAACTCTATGATTCTGTAAAGTAAAATATGAAAAACCTCAGAAGTAAAAATTTAGTTTTGAGTGAGAGTTACCGTATTTTTCTGTTTATAAGATGAACCTATGTATAAGACAACCCCTCCCCATTTTCTAACCCCCAAATTTGAACATTTGCACAATTGCACCCCTTTGGTCCTGAAGCCCTTTCACGGCTGCTGGCTTCACAAAAGGCAGGGAATGCAGCTGCCTTCCGTGTATAAAACAACCCTCAATTTTTTTGTCTAATTAAAGTGAAAAGTGTCATTTTATACATGGAAAAATACGGTAAATGATTTTTGTATTACCCCTGTTGTAGCTATGCAATTAATAGCCAAGTAATGTAGCTGGAAAATAAAATTCAAAATAACCTATAGGAAAAGCATGTAGTCGAAGTGTGTACTACATTGTACTGAGAAAACAGATTCTAAGACATATTAAATGTTTGACACATTGCACAATAGGTTAGCAAAATGTGCAGTGTGTAGCCAGCTGAATAATCTGGCTATATATGCAGGCTTTCAAAACACTTCAACCTATTCATCTATAATAATTTTTAAAATCCTTCTTTTCAACCTTAAGATGAAAATAAAAGTGTCTGTGATGTTTGGATAGTAAGCAGCACTACCAACTTTTTTCTCTTCCTGGAAGTACATCTGTGTCTTCAATTACTGCAGGTCCAGCAGCAATATGGTAAACTCATAGCATGAAGGTGCAGTAGTGGTAAACATTTCACCTATCATGTAACACAATACCAATAAGGTAGCTCTGAACACAAGAGCCTTGCTATATTAAAGCAAAGCAAACAAGCAAAGCACTCTGGGCAGTTTACAATGTCATTATGTAGCCTAGACACTGGATTAGACAAGCCCTTCCCAAATTCTTCCCCTCTAGATGTGTTGGACTACAACATCCATCATCCTTAGCTGGGACAACCAATATTGCACTGACTGGGAATGACCAGTGCCAGAAGGTGTCGTCTGTTGAAGCCTGGATTAGACTGGATTCGGTGTTATCTCCTTAGTCTCTCGAGGATAATTGCCCTAGTCAGCCATTATATTAGCAGACACCTCTGGTAACTGTATAAGCAAAGGCAAGATGGGAACATATTGGTTACTGTCTGTAATAATATGCTTTCTAGTGACACTTTTTAAGAAGACAGTTGACTTAGCTTAAAAAAAATTTTTTTTTTTTTAGCTTTTGAGTACTTCCAATAAAAAAAATTTGTGAAAATAATGCATGCCCAGATGTGTGGTTTAACACAGTGGTCCCCAACCTTGGGCCTCCAGATGTTCTTGGACTTCAATTCCCAGAAATCCTGGCTAGCAGAGGTAGTGGTGAAGGCTTCTGGGAGTTGTAGTCCAAGAACATCTGGAGGTCCAAGGTTGGGGACGACTGGTTTAACATACCCTATGAGTTCCCATAACACTACAGTCCAACACTTATTCTGTAATCCTGGGAGTGTTGCTCACACCTTGTTAAAGGACTAGAACTTTGAAGGTTTTCTCATTTCTGCTTAAAAAAGCAATCCATGTTTCACATTATTTGTTACAGCAAGGTACAAAGTGTTAGACTCAAGAAAGGGAATGTATCCTATTTCCGACATAAAGCCCACATGACCTGAATATGTCTCATCATCTTAGGCTTTGCAGACTTGTGACTACCTGACTCTTCAAAAGACAATTACTCTTTTTCAATAATTTGCAGACTTACTGATGGGTCACTGCAGATGGCATTTTTAGCAACATTTTACTGGATTTCCATTTTGGCAGCTAATATTTGGCTTTGGCGATTCTGCTAATCACAGAATTTGAGAGCTAGATTGCCATTTGGGAAAAAGGTTGGTGAATGGAATAAAAAAGGCTGAGTTACCATTTTCAAGTGGCCCTGGCAGTGGATATTAACAGGTAAGACATAACTGATCCCAACAAGTAAATACATGTTACAGACATGTCTTCAGTAACAAACTGAGTTGGGCATTTATGTGGTTCTGGCACGGAGTGAGGTGCCACTGTTCATCTCCTGGGTGGAGCAATACACCACAGATGCTTCAGATCCCATTCAGCATTCATAGGATCAAATGTGTGGTCAGCAATTTGAACTGAAGAAACAGGGATTGAAAGTAACAGCAGACTGAGAAGGCAGGTGACAGTCACCTGCCCAAGGTTGGCTTTCCAACCGTGGAGGTGCTAGGAAAGTTTCAAAGTGAGGCCATCAAGTGATATATATATATATCCCCTTGTGGCCATGTTGCCAGGCAATTTTCAGAGCTGTGGGGCCAAGAGAAAGATTTGTGTTACTGATTAGATGGCCTTTTTTGTGTGTGTTCTGGAATATTTTTTCTCCTTCATACCCGGTTTATTTTACTATACTAAAATAGTATTAGGCTACTAGAACTGAGTGTGCATGTGGCTGTAGCAGGATGGTTGTTACATGGGCTTCAAGTGAATAAGTCACATATTAGGTCACTGCATCGCCCCCTGCCCCCAAATCCTGACCATTTATGTCCCCATCTTCACATGATTTATTTGTAACAGAACTGCAAAAAGTTTACTCCACAGAGCACAGCGGCTTGATTAGGATAAATGAGGAGATGACAAACAAGAAAGCAAAGTTAAATGATCACACAATGTTAATCAGACTAGACGTTAAGCTTAACATCCAGCCCAATGGAAAGTTTTGATACAACTGAAGTATGAATGGATGTTCCAAAGCACGTTTGATATAACACTATGTGCACAAGCATATAGATCACAATTAATGTGGGATGTAAATAACATGCCCAGGTCCTGAGAACAACTTCAAAAGTCTTAATCCCTAGCTAGTCAGAAGTGTAATATTGATAAGACATTAGGAGATAGGGCCTTTTGGTCAATGGCCCAACATCATTGGAATATCCTCTCCTAATCAATTCATAGAGCCCATTCATTTGTAATCTTCAAGCAAATTTTAAAATACCTTTGTTCTGATCATCCTGCTACAGCTGGCTCTACATGGCTTCACATTTTTTGCTGTGGGCATTTTTAATTGTTTCTTTATTGGTTTTGGAGGTTGGTATGCAAAAGTGGGCTCTCACATGAGAGAATATGACGGTGATGGGAATATCGTTTCGCTCAATGAGTCTGAGACTAACAAAATATCCCTTGTTCCCTTGGTGACCATCCCTAAATGGTAAGCTGTTACATCAAAGGAGATTAAATCTCTCCTAATACAGGAGAGAAGCCCCACACCATCTAGGGGGAAAATCATTTCCTTTAGTTTGTGGTCCCTTGTTATTATTCCTTGTTTACTGACTTTGATGAATCTGGTAAAGTCCAACTTATATACTGTACAGTGTTTTTTTTAACTCTGTTGTTTTATCTGTTGTGTGCCACCCTGGGTCTCCTATGGGAGAAAGGCAGCATCTAAGTAACTTAAATAAATAAAATAAAGAGCAAAAATGCTTGATATTGGTCCTTATTTACAAACATTGGATATGATCCAGCAATTACAGTTTAAGTACAAGGAACATGCTCATGTGTGCTGCCCCATCATTCCTGTAGGTTGAAGGAATGGTAATGCAAACACACACTAAAGTCCTGTGGTTTGTTTACTGTGTTGCCCAATCCTTACTCATAGAGTGGCTGCTCCCAGGTTGGGAACACACAATAAGCACAGCAGAGAAAAAAGCTCTATTTTAGTTTAGAATTTCCAGCTCTATAGGAGACGCTAAGGGCAGCATACACTAACCCAACAAGCTACTTGATAAGCCAGAGTTCCTGTGGATCCCTGGCTTCTTGCTTTAAGCAAACATGGCCAACATCTCATTCCAACCTCCCCTGGATGACTGAGGCTCTTCACAGATGTATTGCACCCTAACCTACTTCACAAGTGGTTTGTGAGGACAAAATGAACTTGGGGGGCGGTCAGCAGTGGACAGTGCCTTGGGCTTCATAGAGGAGAGATGAGCTATAAATTAATGGTTGTGTAAATAATCATGCGTGGTCTTCAAAGTCAATTTGGTGTATAAATTGGCCCTGAGCTGTTCTTTAAAGCAGATGCCTTTGGAGATGTGTTTTTAAACTGTAGCATCATAACATTCAGAAAGTCAGAAGGAACAGCAGGCATTCCTAACTCAGCAGCTGGAGGAGCAGGCAAGCCAACAAGCATGGATCTGTCGCACTATGATCCTGCCAACTTATACAGTACCAATCTCTGCAGGGAGAGGGTTAGCCAACTCTGGACACATGGAATCTAAGGGGAGGGGTTGTTTTTGTTTTGTTCTTTTAAATTTTAGTTTTTACACCCATCTTCTCCGATCTGTTGATTTGATTATTACATCCCTAACTCCATTCCCAGTCTAGTGGCCACAAAATGGTAAAATCTCTTTATTTTCCACATTAGTGTGCAGCAATGCACCCATTTCTTCTAGGTTCTCACTTTGAGTTCGAAAGCTGGTGCAATTTTGCCAGGTTAATGTGCCATGCTACAGATGCAGACAAGCTGTTGGGGTGGAACACCGGGCAACTTCAACTCTGAATTACATAGAGAAGCTGTTGGAATAAGCCTCTTCTTTCAAATGCTTATAAGTCATACTGCTTTATGGAAGGGACACACTCAGGGCAATGCTATTAGACTCGGACTGCTTGCTGCAGCAGCCAACCATGTTGCTTTGTTGACAGCTGGCCGGACTGGGCAGAACTGTGAGGAAGCTCCCTGGAAGGCAGATGGTCCATCTCCTGGAATGAGCCAGCAGTATAGGAGGAGATACATAATGCACTGCAGCTTGCAGAATCAGAGTGAGCCTTCCACATGAAGTATACAAAACTGTTGCCCAGTCTGTTGTGTCAAACAGTTTTCACTGAGGTCTCTTATTAGCAAATGGAAGCTCTGTAATCATTTACAGTGGGGTCTTGACTTAAGAACGGCTTGAGTTAAGAACATTTTGACTTAAGAACCACTCTCATAGGAAAATATTGACTTGACTTACATACTTAGATTTGAGTTAAGAACTGAAAAAAAACCACGTGGGAGGCAAGGAAAGTGCAAAATTTGAACTTTCAGTTAACTGTTGGCCAGTGAAAAGGGTGCCTGTCTGCTTCCTCACTCCTCCCAGCGTTTAGAGAGTGGATTGGGAGACAGTCTTCGGACTGCCTGGTACTGTACTGCCTGGACTGTATTTTCCCTGCCTTCCCTGAACCTTTCTTGACCTAAGAAAAAAAGAAACAAAATATCCCCCCCTCTAGTGGTCGAACGCGAATAGCAGCTTCCCATTAGTTTCTATGGACGGAAAAGAGCCCATACGGATCAAATGGTTTTCAATGCATTCCTATGGGAAATGCAGATTTGACTTGAGAACTTTTTGACTTGAGAACTGCCTTCCAATACGGATTAAGTTCTCAAGTCAAGACCCCACTGTAATACAAACTACTATTTAGAAAAATGCATGCAAAGACAGCCCAACCAAAAGTGCTACTTTGAACAGGGACTCAAGACTGGCAGGCAAGGAATTGTAATTTTTGCCTACTTGTGATTAGGTTCGTTAGTTGCCGTGTGCGACCTCTGTTTTGGCGCAGGAATGAGAGTCGGAGGCTGTTCCTTGTTTTTAACAAAACTGGATTTATTGCTAAACAAACTTAGCTCCATTGGCTCAAATGGATCCATTAAACTAAGTTCAGGCACAGGATGATACCGCTGCACCTTTACCTCAGGTGTTTGAATTTCTCTTCTTATTGTGGGGCCGGATCAAATCGTTCCTTGTCGGTCATGGGCCTCAGGGGGGTGCTCCTCATCACACACACCGTCCCACAACAGGGGTGTCTCGCCCAGTCTCCCTCTCATTGAGTCTGGAGTAAAAAGACTGGGACGGATCACCCTCCTTCCCCCATGCTGGTTGTGCGGATATACTACTACCGTCCATTCCAACGGCTCTAAATCTTCTCCCCTCGCAAGTATATCTCTGGGGTCAGGCAGCAGTCCGCCTCCAGCTTGAAGGTTTGGGAATTCTTTTAGTAGTGTGGTGAAGCCCTCTTGTCCGGCACTCCACTCAGTCTGCACCGCCTGGTCCTTTTTGTCTGGGTGCATGCCCGTTATAATATTGAAACTTTGTGCGCTTTCTATCTCTTTTATATCTCCCTCCCACACAATCAAATCTAGCTCCTCCCCTCTCTCATCGGCCAAACACACTTCCAGAGACTCTCTCCTCTACTTTCTCCTGCTCTGTTTCCACTAGTATGCTCTCCACACATCCTGGTTCTTCCTCTGCACTCTGCTCCATGGAGGACAGCACACTGGCTCTCTCTCCTCCACACTACTGCAACCACATTTTTACATCTGCTTATTTTAGTGGCTAAATAATAGGAATTTCATATTCTCGTCAATATTGTTCAACTGACTTTCACAATCATACCTATGGCTGTGTAACATTGATTAGCAAAAGGAGGAATATACAAAACCCTAATAAAATAGTTCTAAGGCTGGGATGGGTAAAGTGCAGCCTTTGAAATATAGTCCCATGCCATCCTTGGCCATCATAAACAATGGGGAAGAACGTTAGTATTGCAGTCCAGCAACATCTACAGGGCCATACTTTGCCCATATCTATAAGTTCTCTTAAAACACAACTAGTACCAGTTCCCCCCCCTTGGGAATTTTGGTGTGATGCTGCCTGATCATATCAGGGATGGGTCAGTTATCCCTGTCTAAGGGAGGTCCAAGCCCCACCTATGTGTTCCTCGTTCAGGAGTTCCTAGCTTTGAACTGCATTCACTACTATTCCAATTCCTTACCTGGTCAAGAGTTCAGTGGTCAATAAGAAGAATTTCAGTATCATGTGTAAAATAGTCTCTGTGTTTAATTGTAGTCTTGGGACAGTTACACTTTTCTTGCTATCATTACATTAAAAAAATGTTACCTACCTGTAACTCTGATTCTTCGAGTAGTCCTCTGTGAATTCACACGAATGGGTTAATCTGCACCAGAGCAGAGCAGCTTTCAGAAACTTCCACAGCTTTAAGCGCTTAGTGCTCGGACCTCCCCTACACCTGGCTATATAACTCCACCCCTGGCCCAGTGCTTCAGTTCTTTTTTTGACCAATGCTGTAACAGCAGCTTCATTTGGAACTTTGCAAGTAGAAACAATTCTCTTCCTTTCTTTCACCTCCCCTTGTTCTTTCTTTTGTAACACATTGTTTCTTTTGCCTGGGGGGATAAAGTACTAACTGGCATTAACTATTATTTGTAGAGGCTTTACCAAACCTTTACAAAGCCAGCTGTGCAGCCCTCAGGTCTTTTCTCTTAAAGAACTACGGTCTCTTTTACCTTCTTTCTAAGGCTACCCCAGGCTTAAGAACAGCAGCTTTTTGCCTGTTTGCAATCTTCCTCTTCCTAGCAGGTTAGAAGAGGATAGCTTCTGAGCTTTGCCCTTGGGAGAAGACAGGGCACCCTGCAGCTCCAGATGCCTTCCCTGCTTGTCAGTGGGATGTTGCCTCTCTGAAGTGTGGCGTGGAAGAGCCCTCTTGTTTCAAGGGGCTCGTTCCTACAGCTGTGTTGCAGTGAGCGGGGCTTCTGCAGCCTTAGGATTGCCCTTGGAAGAAGAAAGGGCCTCCATCACTCCTGCCTCCCGCTTGTTAGTGGGGTACAGCCTCTTCGGAGGTTGGCACGGAACAGCCCTCTTGTTTCAAGGGCTTGTTCATACAGTTGTTGACCCCGCAGTGAGTTAGGGCTCTGCCACCCTGTCCCTTGGAGAATAAAGGGCCTACTGCCATGCCAGTCACCTTCCCCACCTGTCAGTGATTCTCCTGACATGGGGAAGAGCCTCTGCATGTGATTGCTGCACACCAACCCTCCTTCTTGGGCTCGCTCATGCAGCTGCGAATTCCAGAGGGAGCTGCACGCCGAGGATGTAGATGTGCAGCTCTAGTATAGTAAGCCTTGATTTTGCCTTTGGGGATAGAATGGGTCCCCTTCAGTTTCCGCGGCTAGCCCTACCTGTCAGTGCTATGTCTGACTGGGGTAAAGCCCTTGGGTGGTTTGGCATGCAACAGCCCTTGTATTATCAAGGGGCTTGTTCACACAACCGCTATTTCCTTTTTTTAAAAGTATTTTTTTATTTTCTATAACTATAACATAAGCATATACATATAACATATAAACTCAAATACAATGACTGTGTTCCCCACCACCATGTATGGGACCTCTTGCCATATTATTATTGTTATTGTTTTCCTCCTCCTCCTCCTCCTCCTCCTCCTCCTCCTCCTCCTCCTCCTCCTCCTCCAAAACTGCATAGATTCTTGATTTGGAGCTTTCCCTCCCCCTCTTATTAGCACATATTCCAAAAATTTGCCCCATATTTCGTAAAAATTATTCTTTTTCAACTCTCCTTTCTTAATCTTTAAATTACAAGTTAATTACCATTTATTGCTATATTCCATATTTCTTTGTGCCATTCTTCAATTTGCAAGGTCAAATGGGGGAAGAAGATTATACATTAGTAAATGTGTATGCACCAAATATGAACCAAGGAGAATTCTACAGAAATGTGATTAAAGAAATGGAAAAGGTTAGGAAAGGATATGTGATTATGTCAGGAGATTTCAATATGGTTCTGGATAAGTTGAAAGACAAATCTACATATAAAAAAGATGAGTTGAATAAAAGGGATACCCCCCTAAGTAAGATAATAAACACTACGGATTTGAAAGATATATGGAGAGAATTGAAGGGAGACGAAAGAAGGTTTACATACTATTCTGCTGTACATAATAGTTATTCTAGAATAGATTTTATGTTTTTATCACAAAACTTAATTTCAAAAGTAGTAGACATGAATATTAATACGATAAAAATAACAGATCATGCGTTGATGGTGATGGAAATGAAAGTTAAGATTACAGAGAAGCCAGGAGATGGAGAATAGACTCCAATATTTTTCAGCATACAGAGGTGGTAGATAAAGTCAAGAAAGAATGGCTAGAAATATGGTCATTTAATGAAGCAGGTGGGAATAAAATAGGTGTGTTATGTGACACTATGACAGCAATTATGAGAGGAATTATCATAAGAGAATCCTCTAGATTAAAAAAATTGAGAGAGGAAAATGTAAAAAGAATTGAAGAATCATTAAAGGACTTAGAAAGTAAATATTTTATAGATAGAGATAACAAAAATTACTAGAGATACAAGCTAAAAGAAAGGAATTATAAAGTTTAGAGTTAGAAAGGGTCCAGAGGGACTTGATATACGCCAGGAGGAATTTTTTTGAATATAGTAATAAAAATTCAAAACTTTTAGCTAGAATGGTTCTGACTAAAAGAGCAAAAAATATAATTGGAGTGATTAAAGATAAAACAGGAAAAATTGTAGTTTAATGAAAGAAAAACTAAAGATTATACAGGATTTCTATCAAAATTTATACAAAGGTAATAGTGTGTCGAAAGAAGATATAGAAACTTATATTAAAGAAAATGTTAAGAGTAAATTATCAGAAAATGATAAAAAAAGATTTAGATAAAGAGATAAAAGAGGAAGAGATTATAGAGATTATTAATAAACTAAAAAATGGTAAAACTCCAGGTTTTGATGGATTAGGTTCAGAATATTATAAAACTTTTAAATCAATATTGATCCCTAAACTAAAAGTGCTCTATAATGAAATATTGGAAGGAGAGAGAATACCAGATTCTTGGAAACATTCATTAATAACTCTTATCCCAAAGCCTAATAAAGACCTAACAGACCCAAGTTCATATAGATCTATTTCACTATTAAATCAAGATGCAAAGATATTTACTGCAATACTTGCAAATAGAATTAATAAATTTATTACAAAATATATTAAAGAGAATCAGAATGTTTTTTTAAAGGGTAGGCAAATCGAAAATTTAACTAGGAGGGTCTTGAATATTATATATAATATAGAAAAAAGATAAATTGAAGGCAGGCATTTTATCATTAGATATATTCAAGGCATTTAATTGCATGGAATGGCCAACATTAAAGATTTTGTTAAAGGGTTGGGGTTTTGGAAAGAAGTTTAGGGGGATAATAGATCAATTATATTTAGAGAATACCTCTGTAGTAATAGTTAATGACGGAATGACAGGACAAATAGCTCTAGGCCAAGGCACTAGACAAGGTTGCCCTCTTTCTCCAGTTCTGTTTACTTGGTTATTGAAATGTTGGCAAATGTAATAAGGAACGATGACTTAATTGAAGGTATGGGAGAAAAGAAGAAAATAAAGATTAATTTATTCACTGATGATTCCTTATTGACAGTGAAAAATCCATTAGAATGCATAGATAAAATTAGAATTCACTTAGAAAAATTTGGAAAAATAACTGGTTTGTGTATAAATTGGCAAAATCCGAATTAATGTTGTTTAAGCATAGTAGAGTGGAACAAGAAAGGCTTGATGAAAAATATGATTTTAAAATATGTAAATCAATTAAATATTTAGGAATAGATCTAGCAAAAATATCCAAAAAATAAAGGAATATAACTATAATAAACTAAAGGAAGTGATTAAAAAGAAATTACAGGAATATGGTAATCTTAAACTATCGTGGTTCAGAAAGATTGCATTGATAAAAATGAAAATTCTACCAAAAATTAATTTTTTATTTAGAATGCTACCACTGCAGTTAACAGAGGATGATTTGAAATTTTGGCAAGGAATAGTTAATAAGTACAGTGGTGCCTCGCATTACGAGTGCTCCGTTTGACGACGAAATCACTTTACGTCGATGTTTTTGCAATCGCAAAAGTGATTGCAAAACTATGTTCCCTATGGGGGAATTTCGCTTTGCGATTATTGGTCCCCTGTTTCGGTAACTGATCATCGCAAAGCGATGATTTTCGCACAGCTGATCGGCGGTTTCAAAATGGCTGCCAGGTTAAAAAAAATGGCCGCCCACTGTTTTCTGGCACAGATTCCTCACTGCACGGGCAGCAAAAATGGCCATGCTATGGAGAATCTTCGCTGGACTGTGAGTTTGAAGCCCCTAGGAACGCATTAATCGGGTTTTAATGCGTTTCTATGGGCTTTTTAAAATCGCATGACGACATTTTCATTTTACAGCGATTTTTGTGGAACAAATTAACGTCGTCATGCGAGGCACCACTGTATTGTAATGAAGGGAAGAAATCTAGAATAAATAAAAAGTACTGGTATAAAACAACAAAAAAGGCGGTATAGGTTTACCAAATATAAGAAATTATTATTTGGCTAACCAATTGAGGTTTATCGGGGAAATTATATATAATCTGGAAAGGCTAATTTGGTGGGAAATGGAATCATCAGAACTACAAGGAGATATAGAAAAATATCTATTTGGTAAAGAAAAATGAAGTAATTGAAATTAATAACCCATTCTTAAAAACATTGTTAAACATAAGGTATAAGTATAAAAAGAATTTATGTTCATCATACTCTCCACTTGGATTAGTGACGGAAACAGAAAATTTTCCTACCAATATCAAAATGTATGCGGATTTATTTAAAGAAAAAAGTGATTAGATTGAAAGATTGGTTGTATAAAATGATAGATCAAATGAAACAAATATTTCAGAATAAGAGTATTTTGTGGTTGAATTATGTACAACTAGAAAGATGGACTAAGGAATGGATAGATAAATACAATAAAGGTAGAGAATATACAAAGATGAACAATTTCTATTGTCATATGAGGACATTCAGATGACTGACTCAGTAAAGGGTACAGTGAGTAAAATTTACTTAATTCTTAATTTAGAAGAAGAAGAAAGTGAGAAAGAGGGATTGAAAATAGTGTGGGAACAAGACATTGGAAAAAGAATAAATGAAGAATGGAGGAAGATATGGAAAATGAGGGTTTTAAGGTTTATGTCGGTAAGAATAAGGGAAAAAATTTTAAACTCAGTTTAAGATGGTATTTAACACAGTTAAAATTAAACAAGATTAATGCCAATCATCCGAATGTCTGTTGGAAATGCGAGAAAGAAGTTGGTACATACTTTCATGTGTGGTGGGAATGTGAAAAAGTGCAAAGATTTTGGAAACAAATTTTCAAAGAATTAAGTTATATAAGTGAAAAAGATATAGAATGTAATGCCGAGATTGCTTTGTTATCAATATATGAGAATGTGGAATACGACAAAATGACTAAATAATTGATAACTAATTTATTAACAGCAGCTAGATTGATTATTAGGGACGTGGTGGCGCTGTGGGCTAAACCGCAGAAGCCTGTGCTGCAGGGTCAGAAGATCCGGCAGTCGTAAGATCGAATCCACGCAACGGAATGAGCACCCGTCGCTTGTCCCAGCTCCCGCCAACCTAGCGGTTCGAAAGCATGCAAATGCAAGTAGATAAATAGGGACCACCTCGGTGGGAAGGTAATCAGCGTTCCGTGTCTAAATCACACTGGCCATGTGACCACGGAAAGATTGTCTTCGGACAAACGCTGGCTCTATGGCTTGAAGAGCGGGATGAGCGCCGCCCCCTAGAGTCGGACACGACTGGACAAAAATTGTCAAGGGGAACCTTTACCTTTACCTTTACCTAGATTGATTATTGCTAGGCAATGGAAATTAAAAACTGAACTGCAAAAACAGCCGCTATTTCCGAAATCAGTTAGGTGCCAAAGGACACGAAGGAGAACAGACACACCCAGGGATCAGTTGATGCAGCATATGTTATAATTCTAATAAAGAAAAAGGGAATATAAACTTGTATACAGCTCACCCATTTGCTATGTTCTTTCACATAATGATGATGATAAAAATGAAGTCTTTTCAAAGCAAAGCTACTGATAGGAGATACATCATTTTCCAGATTAGAACAACCTGGCATGTTATGCATTACTGTGTAGTGCTAACAAACAGTAGTTTTTCAGCAGTTCGATCAGTTACCTTTTAAGGTCCTACATTAAAGACAGAATTTGAAGAACCTGTCTTTCTCATAGCATGTACTTAAACCTGTTTAAACTCAGTCTAAATCAGTGGATATCATTAACTCTGTAGACATAGGAAGATAAAAAAAATTGGAAGCAGATTCTTTTAAGTTATACAGATCACCACAGAATGCTCATAACACTTTAAATGTCTGAAAAAAAATCTGTGGATAAGTACATTTTCAGTGGGCATATGGAACATCATTGCCATTTCTTTTTGCAGTTCCATCTCCCCATGGAAAGTTATATTATGAAATTAGTACTCAGTGTAAAAACATTTGTCTGAAGGAGATTAGCTTTCCAAAAATGCATCCATATTTGAAAGATCAACATTTTCTAAAACTGTTTTAAATGGAGATACTTTTGTATCAGAGTTTGAAACTAACTAGTAACAAATAATTAATTGCAATTATTTTCTTTCACAATTAACTAAGATTACTGTTTTCTAATTGTAACTTAATAAAGGATAACTTTGTTCCTTTTGCAAGATAACTATCACTTTGTATTTTTACCATTTTATCAGTAACTACCTGGTGGAGAAGCAGTACCCTGTGGGCCAAGCACTGCCACATATTCTGTTATGGGTGTTGAAGCAAAGATAAGACCAAAGGATGTTTTGTATCACACATCATGGTATAGCATTCAGATACTGTTTTTTAAAAAAGAAAAAGGGGTATATCTTTTCAATTTTTAACAGACAACGATAGGTTTGGTACTGTGTTTGTAACTGACTGCATTAACCAAGTTACTGTCAAAGCTCTGTTATAAATAGAAAAGAGGAAAGAAACTGTGCCAATTTTTAAAAGAATATATGAATTACCAAGACAGATTTCTCCTATATTCACTGCTTCCAGAAGCATGCACCTGATACAGAGAATGTCAAATATCAAATAACTCTGATGCGCCTTTCCTTCACTCCACAACAATATTTGTAGAATAAAGTAGGAGAAAGGAGTCAATATTACTGAAAATTTGCAAGCGAAATGGGAAAGCATACTAGCAAGAATACTGAAGTGTTGGACTATTTGTTTATTTTCACTTAATGTTATTCCCTCAGATGAGTAGCAAAATAAAGTATTGTTTTACATGCAGCTCAAAAAGCATCCCCAAATTTCCAACAGTTAAAAAAACACAATGAGATACAGAACAATTATTATTCTAACATTTATTATTTTAACATGTTGGTGTTTGGTTAATAGTATAAACCCAATTAAAATTAAGAACCACATGTAGCTTACAAGAAATCAGAAAGGAAGAACCTGAGAATTACAGACCAGTTAGTCTAACATGAATCTCAGGGAAAATTCTGAAACAGATTAAGTGTTCACTATGCTAGCACTTAGAAATTAATTCAGTAATAACTAGAAGCCAGCATGGATTTCTCAAGAACAAATCCTGCCAGACTAATCTGATCTCATATTTTGATCGGCAGACCTCCCTGACAGACAGAGGGAATACTATAGACATTGTATATTTTGACTTCAGCAAAGCTTTTGATAAAGTGCCTCATATTCTGAATTGCATGTTTAATAGGTGTGGACTGGATAGAACAACCATCAGGTGGATGCACAGTTGGCTATGGTATTGTAATCAGAAGGTGATGATTAATCGCTCTTTCTCAAACTGGGAGGAGGTAACAAGTGAGGTACGCCAGGGCTCACTCCTGGGCCCTGTTCTCTTCAAAATTTGTATTAATGACAAAAGACCAGAGGGAGCAGGGAATGCTAATCAAATTTGCAGATGACACAAAATTGGGTGGAATAGCTAATACCCTGAAAGTAAGAAACAACATTCAAAATGATCTGGATAGGCTTGAGCACTGGGCTGAAAACAACATAATGAAATTTCACAAGGATTAAGTACTGCAACTAGGAAAAAAACCCAAACACACAGTTACAAGATGGGGAGAATTATCAGCAATATTACAAGTGAGCAGGATCTTGGAATCATTGTAGTTCACAAGCTGAATATGAGCCAACAGTATAATGTGGTTAGGAAAAAAAGGCAAATGTTATTTTAGGCTCCATTAAGAGAAGTATAGTCTCCAAATTCCACAAGATACTAGTTCCCCTCTATTCGGCACTGGTTAGGCCTCATATTGAGTATTGTGTCCAGTTCTGGAAGGATGCTGTCAAATTGGAATAAGTTCAGAAGAGGGCAGCAAGGATGAACAGGGGGCTGGAAACCAAGCCTTATGAGGAAAGACTGAAAGAACTGGGCATGTTTCACCTTGAGAAAAGAAGACTGAAGGGAGATATGATAGCACTTTTCAAATACTTGAAAGGCTGTAATTCAGAGGAGAGTCCAGATTTCTTCTTGATCATCCTAGTGTGCTGGACATGCAACAATGGGCTCAAGTTACAGGAATCCAGATTTCAGTAGAATATCAGGAAAAACTTCCTAACTGTTAGAGCAGTAAGGCAATGGAATCAATTGCCTTGAGAGGCAGCGAGTGCTCGGACCCTGGAGGCATTCAAGACAAATTTAGACAACTGCCTGGCAGATATGCTTTCTTCTGTATTCCTACACTGAGCAGAGAGCTGGACTCGGTGGCCTTATAGGTTCCTTCCAACTTCCTTATTCTATGAAATGTAGGTAACTGGTTAGTCAGACAGGATACATATTTTAAAGGGTCAAGTTTAAACAACTCTGCTTGCCAGGTCCACGTTCTTCAATGAAATATTATTCCTGTGCACACTAAAAATACTGCAATAACTGATTAACACTGAAACAGTATGCAACTCATGCAGATTGAAAGAAAGGGGCAGTAAGGGAATCCAGACAGGGAACAGGATAGATCATTGACAGTTGTGTCTTCTAAACAACACATAGTGGCACAGCATGGTTTACCAGCACCCAGGGCAAGTAATGTGCCCCCTAACTCCTGGGCCTGTGCCCCTCCCCTCCATTCCCAACAGGAGTGTCCCAGAGGCAATCTCCTCCATTATCATCCCTCCCCTCCCTCCACCTCCTCCTTGCCTACTTCACACTGGGCTCAGACCAGGTACCGGGGTGTGTGTGTGTGTGTGCTGCACCTCCAGCTCCTGCTGCTAAACCGCTGCTGCCACCGCCACCGCCTCCTCCTGCAGCACTCACACTGCTCTCTTCCCACCATCGGCGCAGCAGGAAGCTGCTGGCCAGGCTCTGTGCCCCCAGCAGCCTGATGGCAGCCAGGAAGAAGCGCAGCAGCTCCTGGACCCCTGGCACCCCCACCCCAGCCCGCATGGCTCTGGCTGCCCAGCAGCTGCGGCAGCCACACCCCCTCCACCAGCCCCGGTCAGATGGAGGGTATTGGTGCATTCTTTTCAATGGGCCGTTCTACTTCCCTTCCTCAACCGGTGTTGTGCTTGTGCTGGGCCAGTGGAGGGGGGAAGCTTACCCTGCTTACCAGACTGCCTCAACAGGCAGAGTGGCAGAGAGAGGACAGACGGACGGAGCCACCCATGTCAGCCCAGCAGCAAGACGGAGTGCGGGGGGGGCACAAAAGGGTGGCAGTTGTGCCCCCTAACAGGTTGTGCCCTGGGGTGACTGCCCCTCTGCCCCCCCCCCACTATGCCACTGACAATACATACTCATTGTTATATGTAAAGTGGAAGTAGTAGTTTTTTTTCTATTGGTAAAAAAGGGTAGATGAAAACTACTGTGGCATGTGTCAGTTCACTTATTACCAGTTGGCCTTCCCTCCCACAATGTTGTTTTAGGACAATGGATTTCCTTCCTGTAATATTGACAAGTGTACTTTGTGATGTGATCTGATTGGACAGCTGTCAGCATAACCCTCCATTACACACCCATCCTCCTTATTCTCTAGTGTTCTCATTTCTTCCTGTGGTGACCCACTGGGGCTTGACCTACTGACCTGCCAGACTGCAAGACTTCTCTTGGAGCAGAGAATAAAAATTCTTACATGCAATAGTAAATCGACATCATATGCCATACCTTGCCTAAAGGTAAGGAAAAAGTCACAAGACATCTTAACATCAGGGGGGGAAAGGAACACATTAATGATACCATACACTGAAGGTTATGACCAAAAGCTTCAATGGACTGCATTGGGAAGATGATTCTTATACAGTTAAAGAGCTCTCTTTTGAGGGGTCAGGATGAAAAACTGTGAACAGACTGATAGGGCTCTTTTGAAAAAGAAATGTTGATGGATTCTACATTTAAAAACAAGGATCCCCATGGGCCCAAATGAGTCTCCGAGCTCTGTAGCACTGTTTTGAGACATAGCTGTTTCTAATGAGAACATGAAGATGCATAAACCTGGCTTCTGCTCCTTGAAGCACAGGAGACTGAAGCATGTGTACAATTCAAATCAAATTGCTTCATTATTCAAAGAGTTTTTTGTTATACCCATAGGAAATACAGTGATATAGGTACCAGTTTTTCATAGCTTGTAAGAAGATTGAACATGTTGTTGAAAATCAAAGCCTTACTTTTCTATCAGAGTCACTGTGCAGTTCAGAGCATTTTATAAACATACATATTACTGATTAAAGAAGAATACGATTGTGTTTTAGCAGTGTTATGAATGTATATCTGTGTATGGGATAAATTTAGTTCCTAGTCCCAACTAGAATTGACCCACTAAATCAATGGGGCTTAAATAAGTGTTGATTTATCTTCTAGCAGTTGATTTAGTGGGCCAATTCTAGATAAGACTAGCAATTAAATTTAGCCCTGTATATTTAAGCAGTCATGGTTTAAGGTATCACCTGCAGAAACATGTTTAAAATTAATAATGCTGGTGCATTTGTTATACATTTCCCTAGTGAAGGGCCATTATGACAAAGAGCATCCAAAATATGTTGGAATAATGTTGTCTACCTTTTCCCTTTTTGCTATTCTTGATTTTTTTAAAAAGAAAAAAAAAGCATCCAGTAAGGATTATATAAGGCTATATCCCATTCTACATTTATTCTACTCTTCATTTCCTGTCTTTTAAATATTGAAATCCAGCCTGAGTTAAACTCCTCTGCAAATGAATTCTTAAAAATTAAATGAAATGCATTTTAGCATTTTTCCTTTTAGGCTGATAGCTTAAAATGCAAGCTGAAATAACAGCTACTGAGGGGACACACTTGCAGAAAGCAAAACAGAAAACAGGCCGTTCACAGAGAAAAAATGCTGCCTAGTTAAGGAATCACCAGGAATATGCCTCTTTATCAGAGCCAGTTCTACCTTTAGGAAACAAACGTTGGGGGCAACTGCTGAAGCCTCCCAACTGTGCCTTCTGAGGAACTTTGGCAATTCACCCCTGTTGTAAGAAAGGGATGTGTGTATACCCCCAAAGCCTGCCTGTACCTTTTAAACTGAGAAGAAAAGATCCATTGTTGCTAGTGCTGAAGTGAGATGCAGATGCTAGTGTAGTTTACGTCTACAGATGGAATACAGGAGAAAGTATCTTTCCTTTTTGCCTCATAGAGCAAAGTGTCCTGAGCTGGCAGTGTTTTTACGTACCCTTGATGTCTGAACCTTACACACGAGTTGGAATAATTTCAGCAGAATTAAGCAAATATGACTACAGAAGCTATGCTTGGAGGGTAGGAAACAGCCTGCAACACATGTTTATAGGGCTCCCTTGAATCACCCTTCCAGAAGACTGTTCTTCAAACACTCAAAGGGCATTAATTCATATTCAATCCAACTTTCAGTACACTAGTGATGAGCTGAAAATTTCTCTCAGGAGAATTTTGAGCATTCAATTTGATAGAAACAAAATTCCATTCGAAAACAATCCCGAGGGAGGAAATAAAAAAAAAAACGTTCACAGGTTTTTCACTGCCCTTAAAGTGACAGAACAGTCTTTCTTTACAGTTATCTCTGTAGCCCCAACCCACATGGTCACTCCTCCCACAGTTTTTTTAAAAAGAAGCATGAGCAGCCAAAGAAGCCAGAAAATTATGAAGAGATATGCAATACAATAAAAACAAAAACAAAACAGGACTCTCAGACAACTTGAAAAGACATGGTAAATTCAAAAATGTGACTGTGGTTATCACCAAAAGAAGCTAAAGAAGGCCCTTGAGAACCAGGCAGAAAAACAGAAGCCTCGTTCCTGAAGAAAACTCTTGGGCCATTGGAGAACAACAGGTTACCCACCTGTAATTGTAGTTCTTCAAGTGGACCTCTGTGATTCACACCCTGGGTGATTTGCCCTTGGTGAATACTCTCTAAACTGTTGCAAGGCCGAGAGGGAGTCTTTTGAATTGGTATTCTTGTGATCCAAGTTGGAAACGAAGGCATTTTCTGTGTGCGGGATGTACTGCAATATGAAAGTAAGCATCTCTTAGGTCTATGACAGTGAACCAGTCGGGTTTTTTTTTTAAGTAAGGGAAAAACCATGCGGAATTTTGTGGTGATGATGTAGTTGTTTAATAATCTTAAATCTAGAATAGAGTGAAGACCCCCGTCTTTCTTGGGGACAGTGAAAGAGAGAGAGTAAAACCTTGTGTTTTGATAGATGGGTTGTATGGAATCTTTGAGAAGTAAATTCGTTATTTCTTCTTGCAGGGGTTGTGACGGAGGAGTAATGACGTGTGTTGTCGGAGGAAGTTTGAAGAAGTAGATGCGGTAGCTGTTTTTTATGATGGAGAGTACCCAGGAATCTGTGGTGATGGACTCCCATGCAGATAAGTGTTTCCTGAGGACAGGGTTGGTGGGGTGGGTGGCAATCTCGGTCAGAGGAATGTCAAACATGGTGTTTGGGTTTCCGGTCATTCTGCCTAGTGGCAGGCTGTTGCCAGGTTTTGGCTCTTTGGTTTTTGAATTATGGATTGTAAGAGGTTTGTCATGGAGGGTCTCATTGGAACCTCTGGCACGAGTTATAGGGCCATTTCCATTGATTTTGCTGAGGACATTGCTGGTAGGAAGGGTAAACTCCCCAAGTCTGGCTGCTGAATGTTTATTTTGTACGTTCTCTAGTATATTGCCAGTTCCTGCATGAAAAAAGACCTGCTCCATCGAAGGGGAGGTGTTTGATACTTGCCCGAGCATCTTCAGCTAAGCTGGCCATTCTGAGCCAGGAAAAACGGCCTAGGGCTACTGAAGTGGCCACGGACTTGGCTGTAGCATCTATGGTGTGGTGGGTGGAAAGCATCTGTTGTTTAGCAATGGAGAGACCTTCTTGTTGGAAGATTTGAGCTAGCATATTTTTATTCTCTGGCAGAGATTCAATAAAGGTGGACATGTTGTCCCAGAGGAAGCGTTGGTAAGCTCCCATGGCTCCTTGATAATTAGCAACTTGCATGGTGAAGGCTGTGGAAGAGTAAAGCCATCTCCCCATGGAATCTATTCGTCGGCTGTCTTTATTTGGTGGTATGAGAGATGGTCTCATTTGGTGGTATGAAAGCGATGACAAACCTAGACAGCATCTTAAAAAGCAGAGACATCACCTTGCCAACAAAGGCCCGCATAGTCAAAGCTATGGTTTTTCCTGTAGTGATGTATGGAAATAAGAACTGGACCATAAAGGCTGACTGCCGAATAAATGATGCTTTTGAACTGTGGTGCTGGAGGAGACTCTTGAGAGTCCCCTGGACTGCAAGGAGAACAAACCTATCCATTCTAAAGGAAATCAACCCTGAGTGCTCACTGGAAGGACAGATCCTGAAGCTTGAGGCTCCAATACTTTGGCCATCTCATGAGAAGAAAAGACTCCCTGGAAAAGACCCTGATGTTGAGAAAGTGTGAAGGCAAGAGGAGAAGGGGACGAGAGAGGACGAGATGGTTGGACAGTGTCATCAAAGCTACCAACATGACTTTGACCAAACTCTGGGAGGCAGTGGAAGACGGGAGGGCCCGGCATGCTCCGGTCCATGGGGTCATGAAGAGTCGGACATGTATGTAACATCTGAAAGCCTCTGAGGAAGATGGTGAAGAATGTACAGTGCTGAGACAATATTTGCCAGGAAACCTTGTTTAAAAACGCCCTGGATTTTTTTTCTTAAACTTTGTCGTACAGTTACACTGCAAAATAAAGGTACTATCAGACATGGAAATAGCTCATATTCTGGACCACTTATAGCACAGTCCAGTCCACTATTTCTCAGCAATCACACAACACACAAGAGATTGTGAACCAACTGGATACTGCTCCATGCCCAAACTTTTGGTCCAGTGGCAGGGTGTGATGATCCAGCGGTTCGGTTGGAGTGATTCCTGCATGGATAGAAGGGCCACTTTAACAGCGATCATGTCCAGCAAAGCAGTGTGATTAGACACGATTGTTTCTCACAGAGTGAATATACCCTGAGTGAAGTTATCTCATTAAATTATGATCATAAGGTAAGATACTTTATCACAAAACCCCCAAACTTACTATTTTGAACTACCCTAGTTGCTTCCACACTTTGGTGCCAAAACTGAGAGAAGGAACTTTCCAAAAATCTGGAAAGAGACTTGTTTAGGTGAAGTTGACTTTTCAAATAGACCATTCCTAAGCCATATAGGACTTCAGAGGTCAAAACCAAAATGTGCTTTGGAAAAGACATCAGTGAAACTGTTGTAATAAAGGAGTTGTATCCTTTCAGTAATCAGCCTCAGTCAATAGTCTAGTCACATCATTCTAGGTAAACGTTTCCAAGACAGATTTACAGAGAACACTTAAAGAAATCAAAACAGACCATAAGGCATGTAGCATTATGGCCTGATTCAACATCTCTAGGAACTAGCAGAATTGATACACTGACTTTAAGTGTGAAAACAGGTCCTTAGCTACTAAATACTGGACATCCAGTTCCAGGGCTTAAATCCAAGAGTATAGCCAAACTGTGAGCATAGGTCTTCCAGGGGACCATGAGCCCATGCAAAACAAGATGCATAGTTATTTTCTGATTTTCCTCACAACTGGCTAGGAGTTCCTTAGTCTTATCTGGATTAGGTTTCAGTTTTACTCTTATCCAGTCCATTTGCAATGTAAGATACTGATCAGAAGCAGAACAGCTTCCTTGGATTAGACGGAAAGGGCAGATAGAGTTTGGTGTCATTAGCATGGAACCCTACAACTCTGAGCAATTTCTGTTGGCTAAAGAAGTGCCCAAGGTTGTTCTGTTATATATCCAGTTTCCAGGGATACACTCCTGAGTCTCTTTGAATTGAAGTTGCAAACAGGTATTCATGAGTTCTGATTCAAATTTAGGAGACTTCTGCTTTGATTTGGAAGTCAAAGCTCATCCATGCAGAGTTACAAGGCTTTACGATAGCTAATTAAATGAAAAGCACTCTTCGCCATTGTTACTGAGAACTTAATTCACTGCAAAGGCATTTTTTATTTTTCCCATTTAGACAAAGACACAAGAGACTTGGGGAGGAACAGCCCTATATTAAAAATTGACTGAGGCACTGGAGGTTTGAATCAGGTGAGATTCTGGCTTTGTAGTTAGATGGGGGTAAAACATTTTCCCTCCAAAAATGCAGCTGCATTTGTGTTTGCACAATCAACTTGCAAATAGGTCCATGACCACTTCTGAGTAGACATATGGACTCACCAAACAAAAACTATCTAAATTGCAATTTCTAGCTTTGAGAAGCCTTGGAAGATTTTTTCCATTTCTAAATTTTTTAAGAAGCTCGAGACGGCGCGGTAATCGGGGCCAGTGAGGCTGCGGGGTCGGTTGCGATGAGTCGGAGGAGCAGATAACAAGGTAGGCTCCATATTAGCCAAGCCCGATGGTTTCAACTACATTTCACACAGATGGAAGTGAAGTAGTTGCCGATGTTTTAAGGCTGGCTTGGTAAAAGTTTTTACAATGTTGACAGGACCTGGGTTGATGTCTTTCCCCTAAACAGATAATAACAAAAGTCCAAATCAGGGAAGGATCGTATGTAAAGACAGTCCAGGCCAGATAGCCAGATAATAATTGTAATCAAAGAACAATCTGTAGTCAATACCAAAAGATTTAGAGAAAGAATAGCTCAAGTGAATCGAAGTAGTCCATGCACGATACAGGGAGACATTACACTTGTCATTTTTAGCTCTAGAATATTCCGAAGAGTCCTGCGCAGTTAAACCCATTTGTGTGCATTCACAGAGACCATATAGATTGTAGAAGAACTGCTAACACCAATAGAAGGTGCTGAATACAGTTTTCCCCAGAGTCTTGTTTGTACTTTGGTACAAATTTGAACCATTAGGAAACTCCAACTCTTCTTTTCATATGCTTCTATGTTCTATTGCTAAGGAAGGCTGATTTAAACAATCATAATTAAACAGGTTTAATCCAATCTGATTTCTGGACTGCCTGGAGCTTTTCCAATGGGAGGCCAGGGAAGCACATTTTGTCCACCCTCAGAGAGTGGAATCCCCAATATTTTTCTTACATGTGGGTGGTGTCAGGGAGCACTCCAAGGCAGAATAATCCTATACTAGGGTAGGCCGGTGGGGAGGCTGGGGTACTGGTATTTTTGTTTATTTTTATTGATCCACTCAACTCCCCAGGCACTCAAAAGGGTAACATGGGGAATCGGCTCGGACATATGGACATAAAAATCTGAATGAATTTGAGAGGACATGCCTCATTCCTAGAATTGCTTGAAAAAATATTCTCATTCTTGAGTGCTTCAGACCGGCTTACCAGAGCAGTTTCAATACCCCAAGCTGGTGGGCCTTAGAAAGCCACCCTCGTTGAGTAATACAAGTAAGAAATTATTTTATATTGAAAGAGGCATGTGGTTCATGAATGCCAAGCTGGCAGGAAATAGCACTCTGAAATCTTGATCCCCACTTGTGTAAGAATAAAACAAAAAAGAGTCTGTCCAAGCTACCAAATGCCTTCACTCATGGTAATACATCCCAGCTGCATATGTCAAATGGATAATTCAGCAGCAAGACATCCAAAGTCTTAATTATGATAATTTCATTATGGCAGCAACTATGTATACTTAAAGCCAACTTGAAAAACAAATTAACTCATCACCAGGCTCCACATACAGGTTTGTTCTTAATCACTATTAATTCTGGCCTATGTTAGCGCAGAAGCCTGCCAAAGTTACAAGAACCCTTCTCCAACTGCCTTCCAAGGTACTGCTGCTCATTACACGTATACACTGCCACTTCATTTTCTGCTCATGGGCATCAACAACCTTGTTGTTTTTCAAAAGAAGTTCCATAATGGTAGTCCTATTAGCTGGAGTGATTCCACTGTTATCATTCACAATAGGACTGGGCATGGGGAAACGGAAAGGAAGTTCCTTCAGTCCTTCATCTCTTCAGTCAGGATAAAAGCATGTTAAATTTTAAAATAACAACAACCAATATTCATTTATTTAGTGATGACAGATTCACATGTTGTCAATCCATGAGTGTACAACACAGAGAAAGAGAGAGGGAGAGGGAGAGGGAGAGAGAACAAGCGAGCAATGTTGTATTTTGCTGCAAAAGGGATCTGCAAAAGAGCATTGTATGTGGCTTTAAATTCATTGTGTGTTAATATGAAAGTTCTAAAACACGCTGTAGTAGATAAGGGGCAACATGCATGCCTGTTCTTGTCTGGATTATAGAAAGGGCACAACGGGCGCCACTATTAGCTTTGATTTCTACATCCTTCTTTCACAGCTTGTTGAAGGTGCCATTTTAAATCACAGAGTGTCCAAATATAATAGCAATATTACTGCAATGGGAAAGCTTGCCACCATCATCCACTGCTTCCTCCACATGCTTCAATTAATGAACAGGGAGAGCTATGAGATTGTGGAGAGACCAGAGTAGAAGGCTTAATTGTGCAACCTTTGCTGATATTTTAAAGGTATAGATTTGTAGGATTGCAGCTTAGCAACCTTTCATCATGCATACAAGCTGCCCAGTTGTAAATGAACCATGCCTAGTCCTGAACTGATTTTCTTGGCAAGGCCGCTCTTGGAGAGTGAGTAGAGCATTGTCACGCAACTGACACACAGATACCAACCTGTCCCACTTTGCAGGACAACCCATCTCTTGCCTTCTGATCTCCAACTCTGACCTTGTAAAGTTGCTCTCTAAACAGATCCTCCTCCACCAGTGGTCCTCATGCTCCAGCTGCAACAAATAAACACCCTGAACCAATCAGCTGAATCAGAAGCACATTGGATTTAATGCTCCTGCGGCTTGAAAGTTCTGAGCTCTTATTTAGGTACCTGATGGCTGGGACAGCAAGGACATGAACTCTGTGTAGGTTCAAAAGTAATTTCTTCTATTTATAGTTGGGCATGTATCTGTCTTTCACATGTGCATGTGAACACATATATACTACGCTGTTTTCTTTCATACAGCTGGATAAATCCTGAAGTTTCTGCCTATTGCATCAGATCATACTTCCTCATACGGAACAAGAAAATTCTTTCTTTGAAAACTTGAAAATATTTCTGACCATGAGCAAGTAGTTCTATTATGCACAGACCAAAAATCAGGGAAGGCCTTGAGCCTTAGCAGCTCTCACAGCATAGCAGATAGCCTGGATTCCAGAAAAGTAAAACAAACAAACAGAATCTCAGTTCCCCTCTTTAAAATAAAAAGAAGAAAAAGCTTTCCCCTCACCATTGCACAATATATAGACCAGTAGTTCCCTACCTTGGGTCCTCATATGTTCTAGGACTACAACTCCTAGAAATCCTGGCCAGCACAGCTGGTGGTGGAGGCTTCTGGGAGTTTTATTCAAAGAACATCTGGGGACCCAAGGTTGGAAACCACTGATACACTTTATCTTCTTCATATTTCAAAACCACCCTTTCTTGATTCTGGTTCTCATACTGCATTCTGGATGTTTTTCCATATTGGCTGAAATCCTGTTGTTTGGCACAGTAAATCACACTAAAATAAAGCCTTTGAATCAGTGGAGATTTTGTGAAGTCAGCTTCCCTATAATTTACATTGATTCCAATGGATCTACTCAACTTGTGACTTACTATGCCAAAGTAAATTGCAGCTAGAGTACGCCCATTTAAATCAATGCAACTTACAGAGGGGTTGACTCACCAAATCCCCACTGATTCAGTGGGCCTACTCCAGTGCAACATACTACATTAAGCAACAGGATTTCAGCCACTATATTTTCTTGTTTTATTTAATTTTTTTATTTTTTTAAAAAATGACCATATTATGGTTATGGGGAGAAATATAATACAGTATTTATAAGAAGGGGGAAAGGGTTCTGTACATATACAGCCCAATCAAGAACACATCTAAAACTGTTCATGCCTGCTAGACTCTTTGATGGCACCCAGTCCTCAATACCCTCACTCTCTTCGAATGCTGCAGAGGAAACCTGCACAATCCATGATGAATAAGGCATATTTCCTTATTCAGTTTGTGTTGTCCGAGTGTTCTCTGCCTTCCTTCCAACTTCAGATGGAAAATTAATTTTGAAATGGATGTGTCCATAATATGCCACATCCTTTTGGTTCCATCACCCAAGTAAGCACATAAACAGAGATCATGCAGGAAAACAGAAATAGCATAATGCTATCAAATGAAGTCTCCTTGTTAGAGTTTCCTATTAAGACTTGGTGCTGGCTCATCAATAGCTCATAAGGAGGAACCGATGACTATTTTCTGAAAAGCTTAAAGTATGTTGTTCAAGTCTACCAGCTATGAAAAAAAAAACCACCATGAAACCAAGGCTACAATAAGGCCTAATCACCCTCCAGAGCTCTGCCATGGAACAGCTTATAAAATGAACTGCAGCCATTTCCTAAGTCTCATCAACAGAACGGTAATGCTGTTCTTCAATGCATCTGTTAGCTGCAACTAAATTGCCATTATTCCCAAGTCAAGGTTAACATTAGTAATGAACAAAGATGTTTGATGAAGAGCTGATATGCGGAGGTTGTATTGTTAAGTAAAACAAGCACATCTATTTCTGCTTCATTAAACACAAAGATGGAAAAAGAAAAGAGGCCCATTCTTCTCATTAGCAATAGAAAAACTTAAAAAAAACACACGAAGCAAAATATTTTTTCTTCCTCTAGGGAAGTGGCATATCTTAAATACAAAGAAAGAGCATGAAGTCACTTTTTCTGTCTTGTTTAGAAATAATCAGCATTCTGTCTTCAAAACCATCTAATCAAGTCAAGGTCTTGATGGGAAAAGGTTTGTAACTGAGCATCAGTTAATTTTCCTTGTTTAATCTGCTGCATGTCAAGGATAACCAATGCAAATCTAAAACTATTATGCCACATCAACAAGCTTCTAAAACTGAATTTTTAGAATGCTTTCAGATGCCACTTTTATTATGCCACCACACTACATCATTTATGGAATTTTATGTGAGAGTCTGACCGGCTTGGGTCCATATCTCATATCTCTTCATAGGAGCCTTCTCAACTCTTAAAATCATCTGAGGCCTTCCTCTCAGTCCCATTGCCATTGCAGGTACACTTGATGGGGATAAGAGAAAGGGTCTTCTCTGTGGCAGTTCCCAGATTGTGGAATGCTCTTCCTTAGGAGATGACATTATCTGTCACTATGAGTGATGAGTGTCATTAGCTGGTCTTTTGTCTGTAGTGATCCCCTGTCCTTGTGGCTGGGTAGTCCTTGTGGCCACAAGGACAGGGGATCACTACACACAAAAGACCAACTAATGACACCCATCAATCACAGTGACAGATAATCTCTCTTATCACAACAATACACCCACAACAAGACACACTAATCACCCATCTTCTGAAAGGACAAAAGCCTGTCTCACAGCCATAAATACTCCACTCCCAAGCATACTACACCAGAGCACAGAGTGCTGTCCTCTGAAGATGCCGGCCACAGAGACTGGTGAAATGTTAGGAAGAA
Source organism: Pogona vitticeps (assembly GCF_051106095.1). Lineage (NCBI taxonomy): Eukaryota > Metazoa > Chordata > Lepidosauria > Squamata > Agamidae > Pogona > Pogona vitticeps. The sequence goes on along the minus strand of NC_135783.1, from coordinate 116,263,013 downwards.
CAACCTTCAGAACACGGCCAAAGAGCCTGAAAAACCCACAACAACCAAATAAATAATTGCTTGATTTGTAACTCTCTTATGATTTAGCACTACTATTTATGCCTCTTTTCTTACTTCAGAAAATTCTGGGAGGAAAAAATTGGAATTGGTGAACAACATTTTTTGACTAATAGTGCCAGGATCCATTTGCAAGAATCCTTTACAAAGTTATTACAACAGACAGAGAAAAAAATTAAACCAATACCATGACAAAACATGTGCCTTTAACTGGAAGGACTGTTAACTGTTCCCAGAAAAATAACAGCAACTTTAGCATGATAGATTAGGGGACAGGGTGCTAAGGATGGAAGGAATGCCAGTAAAATGCATGGAGATTTTTTGCTTTTCATTTTTGATCATTCCAGGTAATAATTGGAAGAAGTTGGAAGAAATAGTTTGTAACAATCTATGTAGATAAAAGCTGGGATGTGCTGTGAGGGAAAGAGTCGGCAAGCAAGAGCAGCTGTTCCGAAGGAGAATGTTAGTGTCAGCAAAACATCTATGGCCAATGCTTAGCAAGTTTGTGTCAGCAGTTACAAACAGTAGCGTGTCAGCATTTTTATCCCATTGATGCACAAAAATGCATATTTCTCAACAATTATGCCAAAGCAAGGGAAGGAGGATTTGATATCTCACCCTAAAACGAATCTCCCCTCTCCTCCAGCCAATTCCTGTCGGGCACCACAAAAACAACAGCACTTCTCACAAAATCTTAGATCTTTCTTGGAAACAAAATATATCATATGCCATGGAAGCGAGGTTTTCACTCACCTTTTCACCCAGCGACTACAGACGTCCCCATCCGTACATTAAAGACTGTGGCCCAATGAAAATTATGACACTTCTGTGTTCATCACGTGTATAGCACAACTCTGTCACTGTTTTACTCTTTAAGAAGTTGCCATAAGACTTACTAAAGAGTAAGGCCCACCAAACAGAGAGCACTTACGGTGGATGTCTAGGGTTGTTTACAATTTCAGCAGTAAGCCTTATACTGAAACAGAATTTAATTCTAAATCACCATCCACAGAACTGTGCTGCAAGGCTACCGTCCTCACTCCCATTAAGCACTGTGGAATTTACTGTCAAATAAAGAAAGGTTACTTACCTGTAACCATGGTTCTTTGAGTGGACCTCTGTGAATTCACACATATGGGTTTAGTCTGCGCCTGCGCTGACATTCTCGGAGCATTCCAGAGTGAAATGTAACAATTTTATGGTATGATCCCCCATGAGGCACAAGCTCCTCCCACCCAAGATTCCCCTCAGTTCCTGCAATTTGTCCGCCGGGCACGAGAGTTATACAACAATAAGATACCCGTGACGACAGAGGGGAGGATGGGTGGGTAGTGTGAATTCACAGAGGTCCACTCGAAGAACCATGGTTACAGGTAAGTAACCTTTCTTTCTTCTTCGTGGCCTCTGTGAATACACACATATGGGTGACTGGCAAGCTTACTTATTGGCAGGTGGGACGTCACGGTAGGAAGGATGGCATCACATTTCTGCCAAATCCAGTGGTATTGCATGTACCTACGTGTAGCCAGTATTGCTCTGCAAAGGTAGATGGCATGGATCATATTGGTGCACGGTAGATGTCGAGAGTCTCGATTCTACTCTGGATGCAGCCGAGGTAGACAGAACTCCATGGAGCGAGGCTAAAGCTGATTAGACGGTGACTCGTCTGACCACTGGCAAGCCATAGATACAGTGTGGACCATTGATCTAGAGATGGATAGGATGAAACTGGACTTTCAAAATTAAAAGAATGAAAGCATAAAAAGAGCCTGTCATCTGTTTAGAAGCTCTGGCAGTGTCCAGACAAAATGCTGGTGAGCGTCTTACATAATTATTGTGGAGCATGTGCTCTAGAGGAGATGATGGTGATCTGAAGAATGATGGTAAGATGAAGCACAGATAAACATGAAAACTAGTCGAATAGGTCAGAAATGAGACATTAAGGTAGGAAGTCACTTTATCAGGAAAATTGAATAAAAGGTGGATCGAATCACAATCCAGCTATTTCCCATGTTCCCTTGGCAGATATGACAGCCACTAGGAAGGCTGTTCAAAGTAAGTAATTTTGCATTTGAAGAGAAAATGGGCTCGAATGGCGGGCACATGAGTGAATTTAGAATGATCTATAGACCATTGAGGAACAATGCGTTTACATGGAGGACAGGTGGTACTGAGTCCTGTGAAAAGATGTTTGACCCTAGAAAGAGACAAAAGTCCTACATACCAGAATCATTTGGTTAATGGGCAGCAGTAGCAGATATATAACATTTTAAAGCATAAATAGAAAGCCAAGTAGGCAACAGTTTCAAAGAAAGTTGGTAAGGTAGTTCTTTGTTTCATTATATTTAATAAAGATTTCATTTATTTACAAATCGACATCGAGTTTATGGTTTTTGAGCTCGATCGAGCACTGATGCCAAAGGGGGAGTATTTTCCAGGTTGGCAAGTTCATGGCCGATAGATGCGGATGGTAGACCATCCTTCCCTCCAAAGATAGGAGGTAAGTCACCAGAGGGAACTCACATGTGCCTGTCTATATCGATCTGAGACAGGCGAACTAGAACTACCTTGGTCATCAAAGAGGTATTTGGATCATGTTTGATTAGGAATTATGGTGATGGAAAATCCATAGAATAAAAGGTATTGGAGGGAAGAGTTATGGCAGATTCCCTGTCCACTGCCATATGAAAATGTCCCCAACAGTGTTTCCATCCGCACCTGCACAGGAGCAATAAAACCTGTAGTCGGCATACGGACCCCAGTGAATACATCGAAGGTCGGTACTTCCCAACGGTGACAGAACCGAACTTGCAGTTACTAGGATTAGGGATCCTCTACTTGGTCAAACAGCAAAAGATACCACTATTGGAGTGGTCCGAGGCTGAGTCTGTATTGCTTTAGCACTGAAGCCGTGGAGGTCATAAATCTGGGGAGATGTTTGCTAGTATTTTTTTTTAAAGAAAAATATACGCCATAGTACCAGTACAGGTAGATGTCCATATTTTGCAGGGGAAGGTTATTATCAAACTGATGCCCTGTACCATCTGAAAGACCTTGCAGATGTTGAAAAATCAAATGGTAGTGAAACCTTAGGAATTACTGATTAGATAATAGTGTTGAGGGTGGAATCTGAAACCTACGGTAGAATACACATGAAAAGATTTCTGAGACCAAGGACGGGACGGATGCCTCTGTCCTTTCTATGTATATAATAGCACACAAGTAGAAGCCATTGCATAAGCCAGATGTAGGAACTTGGAATATGGCATGTTTGTTCAGGAGGCAGAGGTCTCTTCCTGGAGGATATAAACAAAAGAGTAAGTCTAACGTTACTCAAAGAGGAACAAAGACAATTATATAATGTAACCTTGAGAGATGTGGTGACATTTTTTATGAACCGAAATGTCTGGGAGGCTGAAACTCCAGATATAGTTGAATGGACTATGGGTAGAACTGAAAGAAGGAGAAAGGGCTGTTGGCCCGTATATAATTTAGCTGTTTTCCTATTCTGTGTAAAAAAAATTTCTAGTGTCACCAGTCTAAGACTGAAGAGACTGGTACCATGTAATGGAAGACATTCAATTCTGTCCTTTGCCTTCTTGATGAGCCAGTGGATCCTGACTAGGCGAGCCTTCTATAGATACTAAGGATGCGACAGCAGCTGAAGCTCTTTGCGTGTCTAGCAGCAATCCTGTGTTGCTTTGCTAGAGTCATGGTCTCAGAGTGAGAATTTCTAAGCTGTTTTAATAGATTCCAAGTGAGGTAGAATCTTAGACCATAATTGCTCTAGGTAGGCGCCTATCGTGATTGATAGTTGGCCACATGGAGCAAGTGCTCAGCTAAGTGATGGCCGGGTCTGGAAAAGGCGGTTCCTACATTCCCAATTGACGGGATGCGGTGAACCAAGAAGTGACCTGTGCAAATGAAAAGAAGCACACTGAAGGTGACAGTGGATGATAATGGTTCACATCATATTGGATGGAGATTTATTCAAGGAGTGAGATCCGAGCTTATGCCCAGAATTGGCAGATAGTCAATTCGAAGCCGGGACCGGTCGTGCTTGATCATAATGGGCCTCGACACGAGATGGATTGGAATTTGGAAAGCATCTTTTCCTGCCGAAGCGTAGATATGGTAGAGAAAAAACAAGAACAAAAATCTTCTCCATGTTGAGGTCGATCCTAATGGATTCAACATAAATCGAAGATCGTGGCAAAGCTGGTAGCTATAATAGAAATGAGTCAAACAGATTGATTAGTCAACAACAGAGAAGTAAAAAGACCGCTCAGTTTTGCAGTCCTATCTGCAGTTCTGCCGGTCAAGGCATTGCCTCCTACATGTCTAGGGGCGGCGGCTGGTAACTTTGGGGTTGAGGCTTTTAATGTTCCCGGAATGCTGTAGGCGGATGGGAACATCTTCAGGCTCTTGCAGATGTTACAGCGCAATGACTGTGTTGCCTTCTAGAGCCTGACAGGTTATAAAGAATAACAACTTTTTTTCTGGCTAAAAAGCCATACACCAACAAATGGCAGGTCCTAACCTGTCAGTTGCTTAGACACTGGTTTTCAGGCATATTGAGCAGCAGTGCACTCGTGATGCACCTGCAACAGTGCCTCCTAGTGATGTGGGAGGCCTGAATTGTAAGGGTGCACAGGAGCTACCCACAGGGTTGGCACCACCAAACTCCATAAGTGGTGATGATAATCCCCCATGGCAGAGAAGTAAATGGCTACATGGCACCTCAAAACAAGTAACAACGCCAATTAAAGAACTCCTCATCTGTTAACAGTAAAAGAGTGCGACCATTTGCGACAACCAAGAGGGGTATAGGAAGATTGGTTGGAAACTCTTCCACCACCCCCCCCGTGACTCATGTAAGTCCCAATCCTGAATAAGGAAAACCCTCCTGATGAACAGGGGAGAAGACTGACCTAGCACGAGCCTGACCAAGCACAGGCTCAACAGTCATAGAACGGAGAAGGCCGAATGGATTAACAGCAGGTTCGGTCAAAGCTGCGAACATTGTGCTACCGAGTTCGAGGGAGCACTACACCTGTGAAGCCTATGTGGAGGCATAAAGCACTCCATAGCCCGTGGCTCAGAACGATGCCAGGTAGAGCGGGATGGTGATGGTGGCCAAGAGCTCAAAGCTCCTATCCCAAACAAAAGGGACTGGTCCTATGCAACTTTGTCAGCATGACGGGACCTACCTGAGGAAAATTCTCCAGACTTACCTGACAGTGGCAGGGTTCTCGGGTGGACCCTTGTGAGTCCTTTCCCTATGAGCCTATGTGGGCACTGGCACCTGAGACAGGGCTGCAGGCTACTTTGTGAGCCAGCCCATTGATAAAGAGGGCTGTTTTGTGCCAAATTAACAGCCACCTGCAGGTGCTACCCCAGGCAGGAATATCACTGACTAGCAGGGCTAGTGGTGGGAGTTGCAGCCCCCCCCCCTCCAGAGGCAAACTAGGGCTGTCAAATGCTGCCAGAAAGCTTTCGCCTCGGCACTTGGTTTTGGAAATAGCAGCCACGTGAACAAGGCCTCTGATAAATCAGGCCCAATATACCAAACACCCAAGGGCGTTACCCCAGACAGGCAAAGCACTGACATGCAGGGCTAGCAGCAGGGGCTGAAGGGGCCCATTGCATCCCCAAAGGGAAACCCAGGCCTTACCTTATGTCGCAGGCACATCTGCAGCCTCGGCGTGCAGTTCCCTCCAGAAGTCGCAGCTACATGAGCAGGCGCACGAAGGAGGGTTGGTGTGCAGCACTCACACACAGAGGCACTTCCCATGTCAGGAGGAATCACTGACAGTCAGGGAAGGTGACCGGGGCAACAGGAGGCCCTTCTTCTCCTAGGGACAGGGCGACAGAGCCCTAACTCCTGTGGGGTCAAATCAGTTGTATGAAAGAGCCCCTTGAAACAATCATCCATCGATGATTCACCAGTCTCTCTCATGGTTGCTCAGAGAGAGGGTGTGGTGAGACATGCCTCTTTTTCACTCTCCTCTCCTCATGAGATAGAGAGACTTAAGCTCCAACTCAGGAACGTCAAATGCCCGCCCTCATGTAGGGCTAAAAGGGCCACGGCCGGACTGGACGGTAGTGCAGTCACTGAATGGCCAGTTGGAGCAGAGAGGCTATCAGGTGATCCGAAGTCTGTGCAGGTAGAGCTGGCACGTCGTCTCCTCAGAGGCAAATTCGCTAGCCTCTGGCAAGGATTCCTCTGTTGATGTAGACTTAGGTTTTAAGGACTCCTTGGCATTGTCGGGTTTCCTACTGCGGCCTGCACCTATCTGGGTAAGATGTAGCTTACTCAGGCAAAAAAAATCATTAATGTGCCTGAGAGTCAAAATGAGTAGGCCGAAAAAGGTGGGAAAGGAGAAAGAAGCAAACAGTTGAAGTGTGTGTGTGTGCGGGGGGGGGGGGTAAGCCAAGTAGCTGGCAAGCAAAAAAGAAAACAACTCACGGGGGATCATAGATTAGATAATTGAGAAGGGAAAGAATCCAATTTAGAGGGAATTGATCAATAAGCTAAGGGGAAAAACCCCTGTGGAAATAGCTCTATGCTCTGTAGAACTTTACAGCACAGTGGATAAAAGGAACTGAGGGGAATCTTGGGTGGGAGGAGCTTGTGCCTCATGGGGGATCATACCATAAAATTGTTACTTTTAGCTCTGGAATGCTCCGAGAATGTCAGCGCAGGGGCAGACTAAACCCATATGTGTGTATTCACAGAGGCCACGAAGAAGAAGAATTTTATTTTAGTGAAAATAATAACAGTAGCATGCTGTCAAACTGATTCTAACCCTTATGGTGATCCTTTCCAGGGTTTCCAAGTAGAGAATACACACAAGTGATTTACCATTCCCTTCTCCTGTTGTCATCCTGGGATTGTGCAGCTTGTCCAAGGCTACACAGGCTGGCTCTTCTCTCAAGAGGTACAGTGGGGAACTGAACTGCCAACATAAGCCACTAAGCTATCCAGCCAGACTATAATGAATATATTACTAATAGAGAATCAGTGGTACAGTGATTGCTCAGCTGGACTATCACTCAGGAGATCTTGATTCAAATCATCACCTCTCAGCAATGAAACTCACTAGGTGGCCTTGGGACAGTTACACCCTTGCAACCTCAGCTGCTGTGAGGGTACAGTGGGGAGATGAGAACCATAATGACACCTAGGGCTCACTGGAAGAAAGGTGGGATGCAAATGAATGGATGGATGGATGGATGGATGTCAGCACATTTTCAAACAAAAAAGCAGTATCAAAATTCAATTGTCTTTTATTTTGTCAAACTGGACAAGAGGACAATCAGCCATTACTGTCACATTGCTTCTTCAGTATCTCTTACTATACCACAGTTCTTACAAATGGGCACATACCATTTGTAATTACTAAGAAACATCAACTATAGTCATGCTACTAAGTCATCTGTGCACCAGGAGAATCTTCACTATCATAATGTATACAAGAGACTTTGGGCCCAAGAAGGGTCAGAAAACAAGATCTACAAGAGAGCTACGTAGGAAGGCGGGAAAAATCCCCAAATTGACTTCCTGTGGAAGTTTTTTGTTGTTGCCTTCAGATCTTACAGTAAGTCAGGAGCCAAGGATAAAAGCATGATTTGGAACATTTTAAAAAGAAATTCACATAAAAAGTGGAACAAGGGGATTTTTAAGCCATTTGCACATACCAAAAGCATACATTTTTTGTTGCACAGCAGGTGTCTCTACCCTCTTAAGAACAATGACTAGCATGACAGATAATGTCCCACACCACTACCATTTCTAAAATTTATTTATCCTCTTTCACAGGTCCTTTGCTATACTTCACAGAACGGTATCATTACAACCTTTTATTTGTAATATTAAAAAAGAGAGAATGGCTAAAAATATATATATTCTTAGCTTTCAATTGAGGGGAGTGCTCTTTTTTAACTTGCTCTGCTTTTTTGGTTTCTTGCCATTGTGTAGAATCTGTTTCTGGGACTTCATGTTGGTTACCTAGGCAACTGTAGATAAGGAAGGACTGAACAGGCTGTGCAGTAGCAATGATCAGATTGCCTAAAAGAAGTCAATGCAGTAGACAGACACAGGTGACACAAATAAGATGAAGACTGGCAACATCTATTCATTACTTTTGGAAATAAAAGTTGGAGTGGCCAAGTAGTTCACTCTCATTAGTATTAGCATTCATTCGGCAACTACCTGGCTAGTTAGTACAATACAAATTTAGTGTGTACATATTCCTGACTTTTTGGAGAAGACAAGTAAGCACAGGTAGACATCACAATAAGATGAAACAAGCATTCTGTGTGCAAAAATTCTATATGTGCCACTTTCTTCCCCTGCCACAAAAACAATAAAATCAACATCATCTTAGAACTGTAGATCTGGAAGGGACCCTATGGATCATCAAGTCCAGCTCATGTCAAGGAGGCACAGTGGAGAATCGAACTCCCAACCTCTACCTAACCCACTGAGCTGTCCAGCTGCTGACCCATTCCATACAATTCTTGAGTTAGGGAGATTGCGCACAGATCCAGGTAGGCAATTCCAGACCAAAAAAACCTTTAAGCTGCCACATATAAATAATAAAAGTCTTAAAAACTAAAAAGCAGTTCTTATAGAAGAGCACATAAACAATGTTCCCAAGCATAAATCTAGATGTCAGAAAGGGTTTTTCCTAACATTTCCCCCACTTTGTATGTGGTTGTGTACCACATACAATTTGCACATCTATGCACAGCATGAAACTTACTCTCCACATTTGCTTTTCTAAAATATAATGTACCTGTGCAGACTTGGAAAAGGACTTTTAAATGTACTTCTAGAAATGTGGGAATGCTATTCTATTACTGTGGGACACAAACAAACAAAGCACTCCCAGTATTACCCTATATTTACTTTATTGATGTAAGCTGCCATTTATTTTTATTTGCACTTCTCCCTTGAATTGCACAAGTTTGAGTAGCACATTTTTGATTATACGTGGATTTTTTTCAATAAATAAATAACTAAATATTTAAATAAATAGTCAATAAATAAATATTCAATAAACACTGCGCTACTATTTTTCTCCAGAAAGTGGCCTGAAAATGTTGGGTCTCAGACTTACTGAGGCCCTTGGTGGTGGTGGTGGTGCGGCAGTGCCCAGTTTGATGGTGATGGCCTAGCTGACTCCGTCTCCTGGCATGGCAGCGCCACATGGTGGCCAGGGAGGGTGCTGGGCAGATTGCACATCTGTTTTCTCTATGTGTGCATGCACGCTTTGGACTCGTGCTTCTGGGGGCATAAGAGTTATACACAGATTTTGAACTACACCGGGATCCTGCACCCCTAACCACAGCCTTATTGAAGGGAGAAGTGCATTATTTGTCTTTTTCCTTCTTTCTCCCCTAGTGGGGATCAATGCAGCACACAAAAAATTAGAACCAACAATTAGTTGAAAGAAATTAATTTGCATTAAAAACTATAATATATACATATTTAAATTATTCATTCATTCATTTATATTTGAATTGTAATAAATGTAGTTTAGGTACTATGTTCTATGGGGCAGAGATACAGCAGTTTCCCCCCTCCCCTTTTAATTCTCCCTAAGATGTTTGCAGATTTTCCAAAGGGGATCTCTTGTTTGTTTTATAAATACTGTCCATAAAATAGATATGGAGAGTGCCTAAAACCCAGAACTCCTAATTTTACCTTGTTCTGGTAATTGCTTTGAACTGCAAAAGTATCCCTGCACAAGTCTCATGACCACTGTAAAAACAGGCCCTTCTATTTTCTCCCTTGTTTTGAACCAAATGTTCAGCTTGCTGCTGGAGCTACTGTCTTCCTTTTCCTTGCCCAACAGAAATCGGGTGGGGTGAGGAAATATCCTTCAAAGCCAGCAATTTGCACTGCATTTTTGCTCACAAAGCACATCAAAGGGGGCGTCTTTCTTGACATCTCTACCTTATCACAGGTTTAAAAAGAAAACCAGATGTTCTTCATTTAAGGACAAAATCAACTTAGGACCAAACTAGATGTTTTAGGTAACAACATATTCTAGTGGAAAGCATGTTACTGTTCCAGAGAAAGCACGACTTGCAAGCAATGTTACAGCCACACAACCAGTCACCAAACAAAGTGAATTTGCAAACTCCAGATTGGAAAAGTTCCCGCTGCTGTCACCATCAGACACTTTCAGCATTAAAAGAATTCTCCCTACTGATGGAATTTTCTCTGTAATGCAGTTGGACTATATTTCCTGCAAAAAAACTGATCACATCTTGTAAAAAATGTATGAAAACTCAGCCAATGTAGCAAAATGATACCAGCATAAAAACTCAAATCACCCTGTTATATGGTGTTGCTGCCATGCACTATTAGCTTATAATGCAGCAGAAACATCAACTTTCACTAAGATACCAATTTGACCTCTCAAGCTGACCTTTTTCCTTTTCAAAGGTTACCTGTAGATGAGATAAATCACTCTGAGTTCTGCATGAGTGTGAGCATATAAAAACATAACAAATTATCTAGAAAGGAGTAGGACACCATCCTAGAAGATCATTCCCTTGGAGAAGAATTGCTCTAGTATACAGCAAAGAAAACCTCTAGCAGTATTTCGATTAAAAGAACAAAACATTCATTACAAAATTATCCCCACGAAATACAGTTGATGAAAACAAGCATTGAATGGAATAATCATCAGGATGTAACCAGCTGAGGAAAAACTACAAATGGTAATTTGAAAAAGACAACATAATACCCCTGGAAATTCTTTTACTCCCAAAACCTGCCATTTGTCCCTTCAGATTTGAGCACAGAGAATTATTTCTCAGCAGGCAGTTTTGTTGGTTTAATACAGTAAAAAGGAATTGTCCTTAGCATTTACTCACTGGTAAAGACTGGAGGCCGAACAATATGCTACAGATCATTCCTGACTGAAGAAGAAATCCCTTATGCACTTAGACCCTCCAATTGTCACAGGTGTTTTTCATACCTCCTGTTATTTGGGAACATGCTTTGTTTTGAGACTGGTCATCAGAAAGCCCACAAAGCTTTGTTTGTAAGCAGGACAGTTCAGTCACAAAGGTCTGCCTGAATCATATCTCTGGCAGATTTCAGCTTCTAAGGATGGACTGTCTATAGCATATAATTCGACCAAAGTGTTTTTCACTGCCTACTATTAATATTATTTCTATGTGAGCGCTGAGCACAGCAAGCTTTCTCCTTCCAAAGTCAAAAATGAGAAGACTTGGGGATTGTGCCCATTTCTCAACCTTTTAATACCACCTTCCAACTCTCCCTCAGATTTGTGTAATTCCACGCTCTGTTTGGACCTAACTTCACCTCTTTGTTGGCATGCCAAAAGCACAGATCCCACCCAATTCATTATGTTGTCCTAAGTACTGTACAGTATATAGATCACCTCTAAAAACTTTGTGAAAGAACTGCAGTGCCCTCTGGTGGTTTGTACATAAACCTAGAGAAGAGAAACCATCTATATTTTTGCTGCTGAAGAATGCAAAGCAAATCAATCACCCCCATCTTTATATCCTATGATTTTAAAGAATAATTTTAAAGTAGGCTGAGAGCTATTTAACAGATTAGTGTATAGAAAACTGATTGAGTAGCCATTGAGATGGACTAGCTTTGGTTCACTGTCCTTCGCCCAGTCCATCATAACAACAGTGATCCAGAACTGCACAGCCCCACTTGACCCCAAAGACAAGGAAAACATATTAATGGCGCACAGCTTCAAAATCCTGGGTGACCTCACCTAGTAACTTCATATAGATGTTGCAGATTAGCTTAGCCTAGTAGTTCCTTATCTTGCCTGTAGAGTACTTGCAGTTCCATTGTTCAAGCCCCATGGGTGCTGTCTGACCCTTTATCACTATAGAACATGAGTGTGGGGTGGGGGCAGGGCAGAATGGCACCCAATAGTTCCACACAGCCATGGGGCTGAACAGAAGTCACTCTGTGTGACCAGTTTTGAAGATAGACCCAAACTACCTTACAGCAAATGGCTAGGATAAAATACAATGATCAACTGTGTCAAAAACTGCTGAGAGCTGGTGCAACAGAGTATGTACATAAAAAAATATGCCAGGGGCTTACTGTCTCACAACATTTAAGCATTGCATATTTCAAATTAATGATATAAGATTAGATTCTTGCAATAAAACCCATTTTGTACATAACAAGGCCTTGTGGCTTAATGATACAGAATGTGTTCTTTAGCACTTTTGATTGTTTTTCATTTGTGGCTGTTGCCATCCTTCCATCCTGCTTTTTTGACAGATTTGTGGGGAAAGGCAAAGGGGACTCTGTGGGAAGGTGCGAACTGGCAAAGATCATCTCCTTCTCTCATTCAGCTAGTGAAAATGCTCTACTGGAGCAAAAGCTTCCTGTAAACTGGAAATGTGCACAGTAGAGATGGGCACAAATTAAAAAATGAATCACCAAATTTGTTAAAAAACCACTAATTTCTTGATTCGTATTCATACAAATCAATGTCCCTGACGAATCACAAAACAATGAATTTTTAGCAATTTTTGATTCGATTCATCTATAAAACAATTCCGCATGAGTGCTTGTTGAGACTCCAAAATTGTAGGAAGGTTCCTCTGACGCCCCTCTACAATCCCTCCAAATTTTTTGCAGATTGGGTTTCCCTAAGGGCACATTCCTGGAGGGACCTACTTTGTGGGTGTATAACTTGGATATCTGATACCCATTCTTCACCAATATTGGAGGGCTTGTGTAGGAGATTCAATAGAAGCTTCTCTGTGATTTTGGTGTCTCTGGGTATCTGGAGAAATCTTTTCTGGGGGTGCCCTTGTTGGTATACAACTCTGAGGTCCAAAACCCAAACTTCATGGAACTTGCAGAGCTTGTAGAAGAGAGTTAGGGGAAGCTTCCTGGAGAATTTGGTGTCTCTAGGTGCTTGGGGGTTATAGGATTATTGTTGAGAGTTGTGGGAACTCGCTTGAATTCCACTAAAATGCATAGCAGGAAGTGCCAGCCGGTTGGGCAGAATTAGCTAGAAGTTCCCTTTTGCTACCCAGCCCTCACTGAATAATAGCACTTAAAAATAACAGTCAGGAGGCCTTTTTTTGTATTAAAGAAAGAATTCGATATTCTACTCACATGGATAAGCATTCAGAAGGTTTCAGGTTGATACAGAAAGAGAAAAATAGCAAAAGATAATATTCTTCCCCTTGGCCCACGTGGCTGGAGAGATCTCCAGGCTCAGAGAGCCAGCGTGGAGGTGTTATATCTTTCCAGGTGAAAAGCGTGTACAAGAATGTGGACAACAATGGAGGTTCAAACACCTCATGGCGAAAACGGCCCTGCGAAAACAGGGGTGGAGCATCCCTATCCCGGGAACAACAAACTCGCTCTAATTGGTTAGTATGTAAACAAACAGGTAAACAAGCTAGTTTGTGTGCTGAAGGCCCTTCCTCTTAGAAATTTACATCTAGATTGCTTGACCATCCAACAGTTTTAAAGGCAAACACACACTGACAAATCAATTTGGTTCATCACAAAAATTCATAAATTCATCATTCATCAACCTTGACAAATCACGAATCAAAATTAATCATAATTTTTCTGATTTGTGCCCATCTCTAGTGCACAGTGAAGTTTCATTTCTGGTCCTTTCAGGATGTTGTGTGCCTCTTTTGTGCATCGGTCTTTTCATTTAATGCAGAAGGCAGCAGTTATTTCAGGTCATTTTGTTCCCTCACCCCTTTTGTGTTTTATCTTGTTTTTGTCCAAAAGCTCTAAATAATCTGAAAAATACTCCCCAAAAAGTTAAAGAAAGTCTTCACAGAATCAATTTACTCCAAAAGCAGGCAACAAACTACCACCAAACAAAATAGTCTCCCCCAAATTCACCAAAATATTTAATTTTAACACAGTTCCCAACCTTGGTCCCCAAATGTTCTTGGACTACAGCTCCCAGAAATCATGGCCAACACAGCTAGTAGTGAAGGCTTCTGGGAGTTTTATTTCAAGAACACTTGTGGACCCAAGGATGGGAACCACTGCTTTAACAGAATAGATACTACACGCGATCACAAACAGGGAAAGCATTCTTCCACACAAGGGGGGGGGGGAAGCAAAATAAAACATACACACACATTTCCCCTTTCAAAACTTTGTAGAAAAGCAGCAAGTAGATAAAAGGAAAAAGTACAACAAAAAAAATCCTGCATACTAAAATGGCTACAGTATGAAATCTCTTTTGACCAAACTCCAGGAGGCAGGGGAAGACAGGAGGTCCTGGCGTGCTCTGGTCCATGGGGTCACAAAGAGTCGGGCATGACTTAACAACTAAACAACAACAACGAAATCTTTCTCCTCTCATAGTTTAATGTCTCTTCTCTTCATCCAGCACAGAGTATGAAAAATAAACTCCAAAGAAATGGGAGGAAAATCCCTGCAAAAATCAAGGAGGTTTCTACATTGGGTAGAAAGAATCCACCCAATGTAGAAACACAAAGGCAAGCAGGCAGGCAGAGAAGCCAGGAACTACTTGCACACTTGCAAAGAACAAGTGGGAAAGAAAAAATAATATTCCCACTTGGTTCCAAATAATGTAGGCCTGTTCACAGCTTTAAAATTCCTGCTTGACTCTTCCCGATATTCTGATTGACCAAAAGCAGCTCTCATGAAGCTATTGGATGAAGGATTTACCAGACAATTTGACAGGCAAAGGGCCAAAATTAAAGTTAAATGGATGAGGAAAACACAAAACACCACAAAACTTTCATGTAGCTCTCTTTTGTTAAAATAAATCCTTCATGTTTAAAAGGCTCTCATTCAAAAAATCAGCAAAATAACATGAGAATGAAATAAAAAGCCTCTTTCATGTTTTTCCCATTCATGTTCACACAAATGTCCCTCTCCTACTATAGACAAAAAGACTGCTTCTATCAATGGGAGGCTTTTTGTTAGATTGCAAGGAAAAATAGCTGCCCCACACATAATTTGGGTGTAAACACACACAGGGCAATCCATCTTCTCAGGAAAACTAAGCAACTGCTGTCGGGTAGGATTTTTAAAGGCACCTACTTGGGCTAGCCACACATTTCAGAGAGAAGACCACTGACCTCTGAGAGGAGATAGACGGAGGTCAGCCTTCTGGCTGCTGAACTGCAAGGACAAGATCTATCACTTCTTTGGTTGCTCAGGACATAGGAAGGAAGTTGGGAAAACTGGAGGTAGGGTGGATAGAGGAAGGGGGGGAGAAATTAATTTGATTTACAATAAATGTGTTGCTTAGCATTTTAACACCAGATGTGTGGGTGGCCGGGGGGGGGCGGGAAGGCAGCAAAATGCTGAGTCTATTCTAACTAGGAGCAGGCAACAGAAGTGGAACCAAGATCTCTCAAATGATTTTAGCTGCTTGCAAAGCTGTGGAAAATGTCGCAGCCTTAAACATCTGAAAGCCTAGGTGTCAGTAAGAAACAATTTTACCAGTGCCTTTTAGTAGTATACCATGAAGAACTTGAGAGAGAGAGAGAGAAAGAGAGAGAGAGAGAATCCCTAGGGGCAACAGGGACCATTTAAGTTGTCCAAAATGCCTGGATGGCAGTCAAACTGGTTGGACCTTAGCCACTCACTTCCTCACCCCACCCTTCTGGATAAAATTACAAATGCTAAGGATAAAGAACAAGTGCCTGCCCTAAAATACACTGGATAATTTTCCACCGATAAGGATCTAAGCACTTTCGCAAGATGGAAGAGGAATGTGATTAAGTAGTTTCAACATATTTACTATTTGCTGTTTCTCATTTAAAAATCTTTATTCAATGCAGCGAACAGCAACTTCTGCATATGGTAAATGACCACCAGGAGTAAAACGTTAAACCTTAATTTTGTTTACAATGATAATGTGTGCCAGGCACACATGTGCGAGCGTGCACACACATACACACACTGCTTCCACCTTCATCTTTATTGCTCACTGTCCTTGTTACTTAGCTATTGTTTCTAGCAGCTAAATGCTTTTTCTGTGAACTGGACCATTTCTCTCTTGCTGCTATGAATTACTACTACCAAGTCAGGAGTAGAACTGGACACAAAATGTAAATTCTCACTGTTACTCGTTCAGATTCTTTTGAAATTTTCTTTCTGGGCTTCAAAAGAAAACACTTCATTCAGTTTGTTCAGGAAACTCTAGAGGCTGGCAAGCCAAGCATCAACTTCAAATTGTCTTCAACATTATTCACTTTTAATCCTTTCTCTCTCAAACACTTCAAGGGATTTGGCATTTTAAAATGGAGGGAGGGGGGGAAGAATCCTAACAGATATTCCCACCACCAAGTGCACCAGATTTTTTTTTTTAAATAGTTACGCTCATTCCCATTTCCTTTCCAACAGAGAAGGGGTTACAATGAAGACTCCAGGAAACAATGAGCCCAAACATCTCCAAGTGACCATCATCTGTTTTCTTTCACCAGTCCCATGAAAAAAAAAAACAGCACCCTATGATAGTGAGCTTTTAAGTCAGAGGTTTAAAATAAAGACATACAATTAAATATACAACCATCCTTGGCCTGTTGGAAAAAAACAGCTATATAGTTCAATTACAAAACACACCAGGAAATGTTAGGTTCCTACACACTTAGGACTGGGGCTATTTTAATTGTCTACATTTACCCTGTTACCTTAAAAATGCATTATAATAAAAAAGATCTAGTTATTAGTATTCACCGTGAATGTGCCTATCAGGAACTACATCCCAAAATGGAACCTTCACATTCAGAGGTAGCTTACCCCCCCCCCCAATTTCCAGATTCTGAATTAAAAAAGCAAATGTATACCAACTGGGCACATGAGCACAGTTCCATTCCCTTCAGTAGCTTCTGCCAGCTGCCTTTTCCCTTCCTGCCTGACCAAGTGCAGCTTTGCTGACATTCAGCAAGATCTTGGCATCTTATGCTGTCCAACAAGTTTTACTTGCTATCTGTGCACAAAAGGTAGTCCTGTAATAGCTTTCTCTCTAAAACAAACAAAACACATTTATTATAAATAAGAGGAAAATAAATGATTATTTAAAGGGGGGGGGAACCAGATGGATAGACAGATAAGACAGTTTTTCCCCCTTGAAGTACCCATTTATGTTTAAAGCCAAGTTACATAGGCAGCTCACAGTTTATCTGAGGGTCAAGTACCCTTACTAATCTTCTAAATTGTGTGAACTGGTTTCTACCTCCATGCTTTTGTTTCATATGAAAGTGTGTAGTCCCCAATGCCTCAGTCACACCACAGTGCTAAATTTCAGTTGTGCAGTAGGGTGGTAGCAATACAACTCCCTAAACTCTGGAAGATATCTCCTTCTATTCCACTGCAATGAGGATACAGCCTCTGGATTTAGGTTACTGAAAAACACATGGTATCTCCTGGATCTGCTTCATTACAAAGTTCAGATTAGTGTGCTGTGGTTAGGAAAGAAATTTGCTTTCTCCTAATCTCTTTGTGTATATTAAAAACAGTGTTAAAACCATGAAAAACTACCCAATGAATTCTGAAGTACCTGATACCTATTATCTTATTTTAGTCCTCTGTCAATGCACCCAGTCAACTCATCTTGTCACTACAAGCTGATTCGCCAGATCATTAAAATCCCCAACAGGTGAAGTGAATTGCATTGATTATATCATTACAATGGCACCTGTCAAGGGGTGGGATGTATTTGGTAGCAAGCAAACAGTCAGTTCTTGAATTTCATGTGTTGGAAGCAGGAAGTATGGGCAAGCGAAAATATCTGAATGACTGACAAGGGCCAAATGATGACTAGATGACTGGGTAAGAGCTTCTCCAAAGTGGCAGGAATTGTGGGATGTTGCCGATATGCAGTAATTTGTATTTGCCAAAAATGGTACAAGGACAACTGGTGTCAAGGTCATGGTTGCCCAAGGCTCATTGATGCATGTGGGGAGTGAAGGTTGCCTGTCTGGTTCAATCACACAGAAGACCTACTGTAGCTCAAACTGCTGAAAAACTTAATATTTAAATGTCAGAACACACAGTGCATTGCAGTTGGCTGTGTATGGGGCTACTTAGCTGCAAACCGGTCAGTAATGACACTATTCACTGCTGAACATGCCTACAATGGGGACATGAGCATCAGAACTGGACCATGGAGAAATGGAAGGTTGCCTAGTCCACTGAATCATTTTTTTTTAAGAACAAGTGGATGTCCGTGTGTGTGTGCCATTTACCTGGGGAAAAGATGGCAGCAGGATGGGCTATGGGAAAAAGGCAGGCCAACAGAGGCAGTGTTATACTCTGGACAATGTTCTGCTGGGAAATATTGGGTCCTGGCATTCATGCAGATGTACCACCTACCTAGAGATTGCTGCAGATCACTTCATGGTGGTGTTCCCAGATGATAGTGGCCTCTTTCAGAAGGCTAATGCACCCTGCCACACTGTAAAAATTGTTCAGCAATGGCTTGAGGAACATGACAGAGTTCAAAGTGTTGCCTGCTCTCAATCTGATGTGCTGGAACACCAAATCTCATCCATGGAAGCCCCACCTCGAAAATTGCAGGACTTAAAAGGATCTACAGCTTACGTCTTGATGTCAGATACCACAGAACATGTTCAGAGGTTTGTGGAGTGCATGCTTCAATGCATCAGAACTGTTTTGAGCACATAAGGGGGACCTACACAATATTAGGTAGATGGTTTTAATATTGTGGCTGATCAGTACACATTTGCCTCATAATTCTAAAAAATAAAACTAAAAAGATCTTATATGCAATCAAGTACTTAACGTCTGCCATGTGGTGACTATATGAGTTAACGCTCTTCAAAATGTCCTATCATTAACAATTCTGCTCAGATCTTGCAAACCAATAGCGTCTCATGTCAGTTTCTCTTCCTGCGACACCCATTTCCTAGTAATATCATCTTTTACAATGAGTTGTGTTCTTCCAAACAACTGTGTCTTCCTCTGTTAAGTCAAGCCATCTCATGTTAGGTCTTCCTCTTTTCCTGCTCCATCCCACTTTTCCTAGTAATATAATCTGTTATGATCACTTCTATATTTCCATTACAGTCACATGAAAAGGAAAGTACAGTGGTGCCCCGAATAGCGAGGTTAATCCGTTCCAGATTAACCATCGCTATGGGGAAACATCGCTATACGGAACGGAAAATGCCATAGGAACGCATTAAACTTAGTTTAATGCGTTCCAATGGCTTCTAAACTCACTGTTTCCCGATCCGGCCGCCATTTTCGCGCCCTCGGTAAGCGAGGGCAGGGTGCGAAAACACTGCGCGTGGCCATTTTGGGGCGTCCGGCGGCCATTTTGGAACCGCCGAACAGCTGATTTTAAAAAAACGCTATGCGAAGATCGGTAGGTTTTGCCTATCTAGGCATTGGTATGCGATCGCATTAGCGATCCCAAAAAACGGATCGCTATGCGAATTCGTTAAACGGTGCACTCATTATGCGAGACACCACTGATCTCTATGATTTCACATATCAGGACATAATAAAAATCATCTGGTCCTTAGCAGGTCTAAAAATTGTGTAAATACAATGTTAATCGAATAACACATGGCATATACCACATCATTATTGATTTTACAAAAATAAAGCCAAAATGGAGAAACCATGTGTGAAAAAGTAAGTACACCCTTACCTCTTCCATAGGAATTAAGAGGCTAAGTAGCACCCAGGTGCTGCTAATCAAATGTCTTTGAATAACTGATCATCAGCAACTGATTATCATGCAACCACCTCTATAAAAGCTGAAGTTTTAGCAATTTGCTGGTCTGGAGCATTCAGGTGTGTGTTAACACAATGCCAAGGCAGAAACATATCAGCAATGATCGTAAAGAAGACATTGTTGCTGCCAAAATTTAAAGTCCATCATTCTAGTGAGGAAGTGAAAAACATTCAAGACAGTTGCCAATCTTCCTAGGAGTGGATGTCCAAGAAATTAATCCCAAGGTCAGGCCATGCAACGCTCAGAGAAATTACAAAAACCCAAGAGTTCCATCTCAGACTCTACAGGCCTCACTTAGCATGTTAATTGTTAAAGTTCAGGGCAGTTTAATTAGAAAAAGACTGAACAACTATGGTTTGTTTAGAAGGGTTGGCAGGAGAAAGTCTCTTCTTTCTAAAAAGAACATGGCAGCATGGCTTAGGTTTTCAAAGTTGCATCTGGAAAAAACAAAGGCACCTGGAACAATGTCCTTTGGACAGATGAGACCAAAGTGGAGCTGTTTGGCCACAATGCACAGTGCCACGTTTGGCAAAAACAAAACACAGCAGATCAACACAAACACTTCCTCCAGAAATCTGTCCAATCCCCTTTTAAAGGCATCTAGACCAGATACAATCACCACATCCTGTGGCAAGGAGTTCCACAGACTAACAACACGTTGGGTAAAGAAATATTTTCTTCTGTCTGTTCTCACTCTCCAAACACTTGATTTGAGTGGATGTCTCTTAGTTCTGGTATTTAAAAAACATAAAATAGGTGAGCACAGAGAGAGATTAGGAGTTGGGAGACAGAGAAGTATTTTCATAGTATGATTTAAAAGTACATAACATGGAAATAGTGGATTACAATTCAAAGTTTAGAATCACTGGTTTAAAAAGGCCAGGAAACATATAAATATCTTCAGTTGAATTGACCATAAACAAAGGGTCAGGTGAGCCTTTCTTGGGAGGACATTCCATAGTCAAGTTAACCCCACTGATAAGGCTCTCTATTTGATTACAATTCATCTCCCTGCACTTGACTATAAAAATAAAGTACCTTTATATTTTAAATTTCAGAAGTTACTTATTTTGCTTGTAAGGGGGGAAACTGGATTATGAAAAACTTATTTCCTTAGTTTAGATCCTTAAGTACAGATTTCTGAAGGAAGACTTTAGAAGACCTACTATGTATCACCTATGAGTAGATGTCCCCAGGCAAATTGAAGAAATTGGAAAATCTATCAACAGAAGTTTGGAGAGTATAAGCTGCCAATTTTAAATGTTATGCTTTGGCGATGGATGACAGCATTGATACTACAAATACAGCTCAACCTGCCATTTTTATTAGAGGTATTGATGATGGATATAATAACACTGAAGAAATTGCTTCTTTAGTGCCATTAAAAGACACAGCTAAAGGACAGGTTACTTACCTGTAAACATGGTTCTTCAAGTGGATCTCTATGGATACACACTGGTGGGTTAAACAGCGCCTGCGCTGGACCTCTTGGAATCTTCCAGAGCTGTAGAGAAAAGTAACAAAGTTTAGGTTGCCCTGCATTGCGCACGCTCCACCCACCAAAAGCCCCAGTTCTATATGCCCACCACATAGAGAGTTGGAACCCACTCACCAGTGACGGACATGTGGGGAGGCTGGGCGGGACGTGTGTATTCATAGAGACCCACTTGAAGAACCATGTTTACAGGTAAGTAACCTATCCTCCTTCAATGTGGTCTCTATGAATCCACACTGGTGGGTGACTAGCAAGCTAACTCTCAGGAAGGTGGGCCGTCACTGCAGGATCGATGTCAGCACAGCTCTCCCAAACTTGGTCTCATTCTTGGCACGTAGGTCCAGTCTATAATGTGTGATGAAAGTAGACACATTGGACCAGGTAGCTGCTCTGCATATGTCAGGGACGTCAACTCCTCGCAGCAGGGCCATGGATGGGGAACAGCTCTAGTGGAATGAGCTCGAAGACCCTCAGGGAGAGGCTTGTCCTGTAACTCATAGGCTAGGGAAATGGTGGAGACCAACCATCTGGACAGGAAAGATGATGAGGCAGCAGATCCCTTGTGTGGACCGTAGAAGCAAATAAAGAGTCTTTGTACCTTTCTAAAGTCCTTGGTTCTTGTAACATAAAAAGACAGTGCACGTCGAACATCTAAACAGTGGAGCATGCGCTCAACTTCTGAAACTGGATTGGGAAATAAAGTAGGTAACAACAAAGGTTGATTAACATGAAACTCCGAGACGACTTTAGGGAGAAAGGGAACATTAGGATACATAACCACCTTGTCTTTAAAGAACTGGAGGTATGGAGAGTCTGCACGAAGAGCAGCTAGCTCAGTAGCTCTCCTAGCTGAAGTAATGGCCACTAAAAACAGAGTCTTGAATGACAGTAACTTCATGTCACAAGTAGCCATAGGCTCGAAAGGAGGGCGAGTAAGGGAATGAAGCACAAGTTGCAAAGACCATTGTGGTAAAGGTTTCTTCGCAGGTGGTCTCATATTTGAAAGGCCCTTGAAGAAAGTTTTCAATGTTGGGTGTGAAAACCATTTCGCTGATTCAGAGCCTTGTGGCTGGAATGCTACAATGGCTGACATGTAGACTTGTAGTGTAGATTTAGTGAGTCCCAAATCAAAGAGATGTCTGAGGTACATCAAAAGTGTGGACAAAGCTACTGGTGAGGGTTGCAAATTCCATTCCTTGGTGAACTTTAGGAAGCCTCGCCATTTGTGATCATAAAGACGGTTAGTTGGTTTTCTAGCTTTGTCGATTACCTCTTTTATCGATGGGATATCCTCCACGCAGTTAAGTGGAGGGACTCCACGTCCAGGTGAAAGATTGACCCCGAGTCTTGGGAGATTAGGTGTGGAACAAGGGGGAGCTTTAGTTTGTCTGCTGCAGACTGGAGAAGAGAGAACCATGGTTGTCTCGGCCACCAGGGTGCAATCAGGATTGCTTCCGCTGTCATCTGAAGGGTTCTGACAAGAGTTCTCTGAATGATGGGTATTGGAGGGAACAGATAAAGGAGGCCTTCGCTCCAAGGAATCATGAAGGCATCCCCTAACGATCCCTGGCCTCTTCTTGCGTGGGACGCATATCTTTGACACTTCTTGTTGATCGAAGTGGCAAACATATCGATGGAGGGTGTCCCCCACCTGCAGCATAGTGTGTTAAATACAGTTGGGTCCAAATTCCCACTTGTGATTCTGGGACGATCGACGACTCAACTCATCCGCCACTTGATTGTCTGTGGTGGATATATGTATGGCCACAGGAAAGATGTGCTCTTGGTAGCACCACTCCCAGAGATGTATTGACAGAAGAAGAGACTTCAATTTTGTCCCTCCCTGCTTGTTCACATAGAACATGGTTGTAGTGTTGTCCATCACCAGCTGAATTGCTCTGCCCTGCAGAAGAGGGAGAAAAGCTTTGAGTGCCTTTATGACAGCTAGTAGTTCTAGATGATTTATATGGAGTACTTGTTCCTGAGGGGACCATAGCGCATGAATTTGGTGACTGTCGCAATGCGCTCCCCATCCTAGAGGACTGGCGTCTGTGGTAACTTGTCTTGTGAGCTGCAGAGGGCGAAAAGGACGCCCCACCAGGAGGTGTGGTAGGAAAGTCCACCATTGCAACTGGAGAGCCAATTCTGGGGTGACTGTTAGACGCTTGTTCTGACTGTCTTGGAGAGGACTGAAAAGAGTTAGCATCCAAGACTGCAGGGAGCGCATCCTGAGGCGGGCATGCGACAGTGTGGACGTCGTGGAAGCCATCAGGCTCAGTAGATGTTGAACAAGTTTTGCTTTTACTCTTGCCTGGGGTTTGAATTTCTTGATGGCCCTCCTTATTTTGTGAATGCGTTCTGGTGGCCTGTACAGAGTCTATCCTTGCCCCGATGTAGTCCACAACTTGAGAAGGTTGTAAATTTGACTTCTTGTAGTTTATGGTGAGACCCAAGGACTCCAGGATGTGGAGGACATACTGGGTGTCTTTCAGTGCTTGTTGTTTCGATCTGGAGACAATCAACCAGTCGTCTATGTAAGGGTACATCTGGATCCCTTGTAGGCGAAGGTAAGCTGCCACAGGTGCCATGCACTTGGTGAACGTTCGTGGAGCTGTAGACAGGCTGAATGGGAGGGCAAGATACTGGTAGACAGTGTTTTTAAAGAGTAGACGCAGGTACTTCCTGTGGTTCTTGTGTATGGTGATGTGGATATATGCGTCCTTCAGATCCACCACCACGAACCAGTCTCCTTCCCTCAGAAGGTGGATGATGGAATCTAGAGTCACCATTCTGAATCGACGTGGTTTGAGGAAGTTGTTCAAGTCCCTTAGATCCAGAATTGGTTTCAGGCCGCCACCTTTCTTGGGTACCAAGAAATAACGGGAGTAGAAACCGTTCAGGATGTCCCTGACTGGAACAGCTTGGATGGCGTTCTTCTCCAGAAGGATGAGAATCTCTTCTTCTAGAACAGGATCGAAAGATGTAGGGTTGACCTGTCCTAGAGGAGGCAATTCTGTAAACTCCAGCCGGTAACCTGAGCTTATAATACTCAAAACCCAGGTGTCCTGAGTTATGAGCATCCAGTTGGGAAGGTAAGGAGACAGGCAAGTGGTGTGGTCGGTGTGATTTCTGGCAAGTCAAAGATATTGCTTGTGTTTCTTGGCAGGTTTGTAAGGCTGTTGCTTCTGCGTGGACTATGGTTTGAAA
Source organism: Pogona vitticeps (assembly GCF_051106095.1). NCBI lineage: Eukaryota > Metazoa > Chordata > Lepidosauria > Squamata > Agamidae > Pogona > Pogona vitticeps. Next base: position 116,238,500 of record NC_135783.1, on the reverse strand, counting down.
TTGGTAGATGACGAAGAGGGATGAGGACGCTGGGCAGTTTGAGCACCAAATGAACGGTAAGTACTGGTAGAGGCTTGCTGGTAAGGTTGGGTAGTGTACCTAGAACACCACTGGAATTTATCTGGCTTGGGTTGTTGTTGAAGAGAATATGACTTTGCTGTCTTCTTGCTCTTGTGTAGGTTTTCCAGATTTTCATCTGTGCTCTGGTTGAACAAACCGGAAGCATCGAAGGGTAGGTTTTCTACACATGTTTTAATGTCATCTACAATATTGGCAGAATGTAGCCATGCATGTCTTCTTAGAGTTATGAGGGATGCAAAGTTCTTAGCTGTAGCATCCGCTGTATGGCGAGAGGCGAGACGTTGATGTTTAGATACAGTCAGGGCCTCAGCATGAGTGTTAAGGCAGAGCTGCTAATGTCTTCTGAGGCAACCTGCAATGCTGGAAGGATTCTTGACCAAAGTTGCTTTTGGTAGGCCCCCATGGCCACAAGATAGTTAATGGCACAGAGGACAAAGGTAGTCATAGAGTACATGCCTCATGCTAAGATTTCAAGTTTCCTTCCCTCCTTGTTGGAAGGACTAGCGTGACCCTTGGTTGGCGTCTTAAAAGCACTGGACTCCACAATTAGGGAATTTGGAGCAGGGTGTTTCACAAGAAAAGACGTGTCAGAACCATGGATGCGATACAGATTTTCTGTCCTTCCTGACATGGTTGTGGGAAGAGCAGGATGCTCCCAGTATTCCTTAATCAAGTCCAGCAGTTCAGGCACATGAGAGAGACTCACTGGGTGAAACCTCTCAGAATTGATATCCCCAAAGATGAGATCCTCCTCTCTTGGAGCTGATTGCTCTGTTGCAAGTTTTAAGGTTTTAGCCATACGGGAGACCATCTGGGTGTAGGATGAGAAATCCTCCGATGGGGAGGAAGGGTGTAGATGTGCAGCATCGGAGCATACTGGTTCCCCAGGTACGGGGGTGTTCAGAGAAACTTCAGACTCCCCTTCTTCATCATTGTCTGATGAGGCTTCTAAGGCTGGTTGGTCATCCTCAGAATGTTCGAGGATACCATGAGCTTTCTCAGGATCAGGTGCAGCTGCTTGCTTTGGACGTGTTGGAGTGGGTCTCATATCTTGAGGGAGATCCTTGGCAGGATGGCTTAAAGTGTTAGTATCCTTTGATGTTGAAGGTTTCACAGGCTCGACCTCCAGGGGTCACTTGTGTGTAGATCTTCTCGGAGGAGTACAAGAAGAAGAGGAGGAATAAGTATAATGGGATCTTTTCCGATGTCGCCTCCTATCCGTCCAGGAGGATTCAGAAGAATAGTTTCTCTTTCAGTGTCGATGGCGAGACCTCCTACGACTTTGGCTATAGTCGGAGTCTGAAGGGGAGGAGTCTCTTCGACATCGATGTCCGTGCTTGTGCTTGTGTCGGTGTCGACGCTTTTTAGCGGGAGGCTCGTAATCGTCCCAATCAGAAGGTGGGTGTCAAGGAGGAGCCTCGACAGGTTTCTCAGGTCGGCCTCTAGGAGGTGGAGGGGACCTGGAAGGTAATGATCCTGAAACAATGGAAGGGGATCGAGAAGCCCGCCCTGTTAGAATTGGGCTAGATGGGGCAGTAGCTAAGCCAGTAACGACCTGAGTGATCTGGCTAGCTGTAGGCGACCTTCCCCTGTCGACCGGTGGTTCCTGTCAAGGTGGAAGGGAGGTGCCTAAATCCGATGTCGAGTCTCGGTCCCGAGACGAATCCTCCAGTATAGGTGAAGGCAAAGAGGCAGAAACAGGTGGAACAACAATAGTAATCTCATGAGCCTTAGACCCAGGCTTTTGAGGTGGCTTCTTCTGCTTGGGTTCCGTCAATGTCGATGGGATAGAAGAAGCAGATGGGGGTTTCTTTGCCACAGTTGGTTTCTTGGACTTCCCTTTTGAAGATTTCTTAGTAGTCTCCTTTGATGTTTGTGGAGGAGATGAAGAGACAAGAGTGACTTCTGAACAGACAGTGGAGATGGATTGAATAGATTCCATGTCAGAAGGTTGTGAGGCAGACAAAGTATTGTTCCAAAGAAAATATTTCAGGCATTGCTGACAGGCTTTTAGCATAACCTTGGTGAACTGTTTACAGTGTCTGCAATGGGTAGTCAAATGCATCTCTCCAAAAGAGAAAACACAAAGGGAATGTCCGTCCTGAAAGGGTCATTTCCGAGAGCATGACGAACAGCGGCTAAATGGCCCTCTCTTAGGTGACATAAGCCAAGTAGCGTGGGAAATTGAAGAGAATAGGTGGAAACTGAAAGCGTCCGGGAGGCGCGTGGTGCTTCAGCAGCGGTAAATAGGCCTCAATAAAGAGTGATTACGGTATTTAAGGTACCTGCTGAATCGCCAGAGGCAAGAAATAGTCAGGCAGTCCGTGATCAGGGCAACAGAAGGTCAGGTAGACGAAAGAGCCAAATGCAAGCTGAAAGGAGTGAGGAAAAATAGCGAATTTAATAGCGAATTTGAAGAGCTCTGAGCAAGAGGTTCCAACTCCGCGGGCAGAAAAATGGAACTGGGGCTTTTGGCAGGCGTAGCATGCACAATGCAGGGCAACCTAAACTTTGTTACCTTTCTCTACAGCTCTAGAAGATTCCGAGAGGTCCAGCGCAGGCGCTGTTTAACCCACCAGTGTGGATTCATAGAGAAGCAAGAGATTTATACAAAGCAATAAAACATATGTTAAAGCGATTTTCTTTGTCCATTGTCAACGTATCTGATATAGTTACTGATGGTGCCCCAGTAAAAGAGGACTTGTAAAATAGAAGACAATGCAACTGCCACCCAAAACTCACATTTGATGACGTATCATTGCATAGTATGTAAAAAAAATTATGTGCAAAAGCTTTAAAAATATCATCATGCAAATCATCATCAATACTGTAAATTTCATAAGGGTCAAGGGATTAAATCATTACCAATTCCAGGAATTCCTAAAAAGTGTTGATGCTGACTATGGTGGCATCATTTACTTTTTGGAAGTAAAACGACTAAGCCAAGGCCAAGTGTTGACAAGATGTTATGATTTGCAAACGTTATCGACATTTATGGTATCAAAAACCAAAGCTGTACCAGAACTGACGATGAAAACTGGCTTACAGATTTAGCATTTTATTGGATTTAACAGCTCCTTTAAATGAGTTAAATGTGGATGTTCAAGATGAAAATCAACTTATCAATACAATGTTTCAAACCATGAGTGTTCCAAAAGAAACTGAAATTATGGCAAGCTCAAATTAAGGCAAACAATTTTATGCATTTTGACACATTGGCTAAACACAGTCCTGTGAACGGTGAAAAACATGCGACCTTGTTTTTTTGATTTGATACAAAAAATTGAAAACAGATTTCAAGATTTCCAGGAAAATAGTACTTTGGTATATTTGCTACTCCATTTTCAGTCGACATAAATATGTTACCTACCAATTTTCAAATGGAATGCATAGAGCTGCAAGCTGACAATCAGCTTAAAGAAAAAATTGACCATGTCTTTTTACTGGATTTTTATACGTCCTGTCTTCCCAGAGACAAATATCCCTCGCTTCACGATCACACTTTATTCGTGTCATAGCTTTTGGGCAGCACCTACAGTTCTGAGCAACTATATTCAAGAAGCAGACTAAGAGTAAAATTAGAACCAAAATATCCGATGAAAACCTTGAAAACTCACTGAGAATTGCAGCTACTTCCACCAAACCAGATACTGATGCATTAATTTCTCAAATACAATGTCCAATACCCCTCTAGTTTTATATTGACCTGTTTCTTATTTTTAGAATAAAAATATTTTTAAAAATCGATGAAGTTTTATTACTTAAATATACTCATTTTCTATATTACTGATTGCAAATTTGGGATCTGCTTTACAATTTCAAGACTCTCTGAATGGGGATTATCACGAAAATTATGCAGAGACCCTTTTTTGCCCATCAGCTTCGTTAGTGTTGTGTATTTAATGTGTGGCCCAAGGCAATCTACTTCTTCCAATGTGGCTCAGAGAAGTCAAAAGGTTGGACACCCGCTATAGACCATCTTGACTGAAGACACGGGTGCTGTCAACATTCAAGTTCCCCTTTTCTATTTACAGTTTGGCATCCTTTTTCTTGCTGGTGATGCAGGCACAAAGTGTGCAGCAATATTGGGCCTTTTTGTGGCACACTGAATTGTGGATACAGAAGCACAATATCCCACATTCATAAACTGGAAGATTTTTAAAAGAATGAAATGTTCTAACGGCAAAGCAATTTCAGGATTAGCTGAGACAATGACAAAGAACAACAAATTAGTTTGGGGTGTTTGCGTCTCACAGGAGAAAAAGTGGTTGTATCATATAAACTAAAGGTAGATTGTTGTTGAAGTTGTGTAATTCTATTTCACAGCACATCAACTGAAACTGTTAATAATGTAACGAACTGTCTTATTTTTATTTTTTTAAGATTTTGGATAAAAAATTCAAAGCAGTATTTTCTGAGCTACAAGGTTTTCATTAATGCTGTTCCTCATGAAGAACAGTCTTTTCATTCATGTAGGAGTGAAAAATGTCACAGCAGTCAACAGTGAGGATGTGTTCAGATGCCCTTTTTCATCAGACAAAAATATTTACAAATATTTGTCACATCTTTAAAAACAATACCATGATTACAGCGGTACCGTGCTTTACGAAAGCTTCAGTTCATGTAATTTTCTAATTTCAAAATCCATAGAAAATAGTGCCCCAGTTTATGTTCCGCCCCCGCTGTACAAAATGGTTTCCCCAAGATGCATTGTGCCTGGAGGTTTCCAGTGTCGCCCCATTCCTAACGCAATCTGCGTTATCAGTTTACAAAATTTCCGCATTACGTAACATCCCAGAGGACACATTAATTTCGTAAACCAAGGTACGCCTGTACTTTACAAGTGTTAACTGATTTCAAAAAATGAACCCATCCTTTTATTTATATATTCAAGCAAATTCCTCTGAAAAAAACAAATTACCATATTTCTCACACCATAAGACGCACTTTTCCCCACAAAACGGGGGGTGGTGGTGGAAAATCTGTGCGTCTTATGGAGCGAAGAAAACAGATTATATTTTCCTGTTTTCTTCTCCTAAAAAATTGGTGCATCTTATGGAAAGGTGTGTCTTATGGAGCGAAAAATATGGTAGAATGCTTTCAATACTATTTTTCACGACCAGGGCTTTTTTCTCTCGAAATTGTAATAGATTTTGGACCATCATTTTCTTATCCTATGCGCAGAAAAAAGTACATGTGCATGTGTACATGTACACACACACACACACACACAAAGAAAGCGAGATTGAGAGAGTTATGTCTATATCTACCTATAAAAATCATGATTATCGAGAAGTTTCCCGTTAACTTACATCTCTGTAACCTAATATTAGTTTTATTCCATTTTAAATGACAATTACAGTACTCAGTAAAAGAAGGCAACTTGTTCATTAATTGTTACGTACACTTACGTACATTGCTGCTGACATATAGGATCACTAAGCTGTTTTCAGGAAAGTGATTTTCTTTAGTTTCCAACATTATCTCATGCAGAAAATAATTATTTGAAAAACCCTGAAACTTTATTTATTCATTATTTTCTAATTAAAAGCTTCACACCAGGGAATAGTCAACTGGTTCAAAATACAAACACAGAATTACTTAATGAAGAAGTAAACAGAAAAGAGGTTTACAAAAACTTTGCGAGATCATAGTGTTTTCCTTCCTTTCGCTGCTTTCCAAGTCAGAAAGAGTAAACAGCCTTCTCCCAGCTTTCTTCTTATCCACACAGCTGAGAGTGTAGGATGTTTACACTACCTGTCACTTGGAATTCTTATGGATCAATTGCAAACCAAGTACCAAAGTTTATCAGCTTCTGTAACGAGAAAAAAAAGTATTCGCAGCATTAGGGACAGATTGTACCATTTTGTTTTTCAGATTTTTTTTCCTTTGCTTTTTGTTTTAGGGTTAGCTTGGAGGAGACTTCCAAAAAAAAAAAAACCTTCCAAAATCACAAAAGGAATGACAAACCCAATACTCTTACATTAGATGATAGTTGTCAGGCTTCAGTGCATTTCAGTTCAGAGTGTTTCCAAGTCTTGATAGTACACCTGCAAATAAAGTAAACTTACCATTATAAACCACATCACTGCATCATTGTGTTTCACCTTTCCTCCTTCACCCAGAAATAAATTCTCTTTTCAAATTGTGTTTGCACTGATACCCCTTAGTTCAAATTGTATTTTTTTCTCACATTAAAAAAAAGGTGAGAGAAGCATACTTAACATTGTCTGACATAAACTATCCCATTTAAAGACAGTATTGCAATTAATAGAAGAAATCCCTCTGTCCCTAATGATGAATAGACCAGTAGTTCAAGATATTAGATGCCTTTTTCTAAATAAAAGTCCCAAAGACCTTGCAATACAAAAAAATACAAATGTTAAAAACAAGAATAAAACCTAAATACCTATATTGCAGTAATACATCTCTGTAGTTATCTCCCTTCAAGTAGGAACTCACTTATAGTGACTCCAACTGGGATTTCAAGGCGAGATATTTAAGGAGTGGCTTTACCAGTTCTGCTCTCCCAATCAGTCTATGTGGCTGGCAGGGGATTCCACACATTGGAAGCCAGATTTCAGTTGAATATCAGGAAAAAGTTCCTAACTGTTAGAGCAGTACAACAGTGGAACCAGTTACCTCGGGAGTTGGTGAGTGCTCCAACACTGGAGGCATTCAAGAAAAACTTGGATAATCAGCTGGTAGATATGCTTTGATTGTATTCCTGCGTTGAGCAGGGGGTTGGACTTGTGGCCTTGTAGGCCCCTTCCAACTTCTCTTTTCTATGATTCTATGATTCAATCCTAGGCCTCCCTGAATCCTAGTCCATTATTCTATCTGCTACATTGCACTGGGTATCTAATACAGTTCTACTCCATAAGAAATCACAAGGATAATGAATTGGTATAGTGTCAATCTTAGGAAGGAAAAGCACATCCTATCACCTGGAATTTTGATAACATGCAGATAAACAAATCATATCTTATAAAATGTTATTATCCAATTATTTTTGCTAATTTTTGTTGTGTACAATCATCTCTTTAGTATACAATATGGTTATGGTTAGACATTGAAAAACTGGTAAAATTAATTCAGGCACCCAAGCCCCTGTGTACATCTCTAATAAAGGGTTATGTTGCAGAAAGTAAAAAAAATGCGAAAGTGGTGAAAGTTACACATCATATCACATCACATCACATAATTAAATTATCCACAACATACCCAGTAATAGAAACAATATAATCCAGACCACTAGTGACAAACTGATGCTAAGATAAAGAAAGGACAAACACTAGGGATGCACAGAAGGAAAACTCAGTCTGCTTTCATAGCAGGTTCTTTGGGAGAGAGGCTAGATCTTGTATGTGTTTTCATTTTGGTTTTCCTCATTCAGGTCTCTGGTGATGGACTGAGTTAAGCCTTAAAGAATCTTCAAAACTACTCCAACAAATCAAGGTCATGGTAACAGACAATCATCTGCCCCAAAAGCATGACAACAATGCCTGAGAAATAAAAATCTTAATCAAACCTATGCAACAGGCATTTTACATCAGATCACATCCTAGTCAGCATCATCAGCAGGAAAGAGTACAGTACAGATAAAAAAGGGAAGCAGGATGAGATTCATCAGATCTCATCATCACCATTAACAAGACCTATGAACAAGGAAAACCAAATGAAATAGGATCATTCGGTTACCCTTACTTTTGGAATTCTAAATCCATTATATTTTTCTATTGTAAAGCCATGAAAGACTCCGAAAATGAAAGAAAAGGCCAAGAGTTCAAATCTCAGATTCCTGGGAGAGGAACCAGCAGAGATCACCCAAGTGTATGTGGCCAAAGAGATTATGTGTCTTCCACCTATGCAACCTTGGGCAAGCTGCATAGTACTACAACCAGAAAGGACTTCCAGGTACTTTATATACTGTACAGAAAACACTATGAGGGATACCATAAGTCAGAAAAGACTTGATCACACACAAAACTATGAGTTTCTATTATTAAGTCACTGTCCAAAAATAAATGCACTGAAACCCAATTAATCCATTCCGGCTGTTTTCTGTTCTTATGTCCAGGCATGGTTTGTAAGTCAAAGCATTAGTTCCCATAGGAACTAATGCAAAACCGGTTAATCCGTCCTCTACCACTAGGAGGAGAATTTATTTTTTTAAACTAAGATGACTTAGGTTTAAAAAAAGGCAGGATAGGAGGGAGGGAGGGAATACCTTTTAAACAGAACACTGTTAAAACCAAGCAGCTTTAAACCAAACCAAGCACCTTTTAAACCAATTTTTACATTTTAAAATTACAGTACCAGGCAGTCGAAAGTCCATCTCCCACTTTCCCCACGAGTTATTTTTGTTTGTAAGTCAAAGCTCCGTTCACAAGTCAAAGCAAAATTTTGCGAACGGAGTTGTTCGTAACTCAAAATGTTTGTAGGTTGTGACGTTCGTAAGTCAAGGCACCACTGTATACTGTAAATACGTACAGTGCACTGTACCTACAATACAGTGACTGAACATTAAATCAACAATCTACCTCTGTTTTAGAGATTGTGGTTCCATTCTCATTCACCAAAAATTGAAACAGCATAGTGAGGACAGTTCGTAGCCAGAAACTAGTCAGAGAACTATTTCTGAAAACAAATTCATGCATGGTTGCCTTAGGAGAGGTATAGTCCAAGCCCAAAAGAGAACTTTCTGTTCAGCACAAGAATTAAATTGAATGTGTCAGTAATACTGCCTAGAAGCCATTCCATTTCTCAATGATATTCAAACTAGTACAAGGACTTATAAAATAATTTTAAAGCAAAAAAAAAAAAAAAAAATTAAAACTGTAAGCGTCCTTGCTCTTATATATAGAAATGGAACTACAGTATTCAGAGTTTTTCGTCCTAGCTCCATACTTCAGTTTAGATGTTCACATGAATGTCATCCTTACTAGGGACTGTAGTACCTGTTTCTAGCACTGTTTAAAAATCCTACTGCTTCAGTAACAGACCATGCTATCCTTGAAAAAAAATTCACCTGCTGCCTCTTTCGCCAAAAATGTGGCAGGGGAGAGGAAGGTTGGTCATCATCTAGCTAGAGAAATACACTCTATATGGGAAAAATACAGCTATAAAGACAAATAAAGGAAGAAAAATCTCCAGACAGTGCATGAGGACAGACACTGAAACACTGCCCAACAATATATATTTCAAAGAAATGAAATGCCAGTTTTCCTTGTTACATCTTCTGTATGGAATTTGCATGGAATCCAAGACATCCTGTTCTTGCACAGAAAGACAGAATTATGCTGAAAGAAAAAATCTGTTGGAAGGAGTTAAAAGCTTATTCAAGATACCTTTAGCATATTAGTCTCAGAAACAGGTGCCTATTAGAAGAAAAAGAGACATTTGTCCCTCAGGTATAATTTAACAATTCACCTTGGCTTATCATTTCACTACAGAATTCTATTTGATTTCTTCTAAAATATGTAAAATATGAATGGCACAACTCTCAGTTTGCCAAGTGCAGACTGGAAAGTCTGCTTCACTCCCACCCTAATCACACTATATCCTTGGCCTATACTTCCTTTCTCTAAATCAATTTCTTTGGTAAGTTATCCTGCCTTTAGGTAAATTTCCATCGCAGTTAACAAGAACAACAATAAACTTGCCAGACAAGCTAGTTTAAAGTAGACAGAGCACTGAGGGATCTGGCATGTGGAAGTGTCAGCAAAGTGAGAGATGACAGGTTCAAATTTATTACCAATTTTAAGTAACATTTGGTGACCTTGTCCAGCTCACAAGAGTTTTGAGCCTCATCTGTTCCACATGATTGTTTTTTAGAACAAAATGAGGACAAAACACACCCTTCAGTTCCTTGAAGAACAGGATACAGAAATGTGTGTGCTACATTCTGGTGGAGTTTTGCATGATACTGGACTTCCTCCCTAAACCTATTTGAAATAGATAGCACATGTTATGTCAGTCTTACCTGTGAACTTTCTAGTTACAGCCGTGCCCCGCTTAACGATTACCCCGTATAACGACGAATCTGCTTCACGACGATGTTTTTGTGATCGCAAAACAATGTTTTAAATGGGTTTTTTTGCTTTGCAAAGATCAGTTCCCTGCTTCAAAACAGCTGATCGTCAGGTTTTCAAAATGGCCACCGGGTGCTCAAAATGACTCCCCGCTGTGTTTTTGGACAGATTCCTCGCTCTACAGGCTCCGAAAATGGCCACCCCATGGAGGATCTTCACTAGACAGTGAGTTTTTCAGCCCACTGGAATGCATTGAATGGTTTTCAATGCGTTTCAATTCGCTTTTTTATTTCGCTTTACGTTTTCGCTCTACAGCAATTTCGCGGGAACGAATTAGTGTTAAGCAAGGCACCACTGTATTTGAAAACTTTCAAATAGACACTAATTCCTTCTTCGCTTTTCACAGATTTCTTATCAATACACAATGTTAGTTATCCAAGTAGCTACAGTTTAAATGGGAAATCACTGACATTTTTCTTAATTCACTGACATTTTTCTTAATTGAATTCCACAACTATTTAGGATTCTTGCTTCTCATAGCAACCTTCAGTAACTACTGCAAGACAAAAAAGTCACTGAAAGAAGCTACTTGAAACCAGTATCACTGGCAGTGAAAACCCTTCTGAAAAATGTCATACCTGAATTCTGAAACCTTACGGGAAAACAGCATTTGACAACAAAGCACTACTTGCAAGCTCCTGGTAGCTGCTTTGCTAACCATCAATAAACAGATGACAACACTGCCAAATTAAAACCTCTGACTTCAAATGGACGCCTTCCATCTCCACATACATCATTAGTGAAGCTGAACTGTAATCAGCTGTTCATATGCCAGCTTTTGAAGATAACACTTGAAGCACGTCATAATGAGAATGATGCAGTTGCTAAAGCTTTTTCACTCATCATTGAGTATTTCGATTAAAGTTGTAGTATGCACTTCTTTTAAAAGTTATACAACTTTAGTTAACAGTCCCATTTGGTAATCGGTTCTCATCAGATTTGGGGTGGGAAAGAGAAAGGAGAGACAGCCAAGAACAAAGTTAATGTTCTGATGATACACAATCAGACTGTACCCGATGGGTCTAACATATAAAGACTGTATTTGACACAAACACACACATATATACTGTAATCTTCTATAACCAACTCTGAAATCAACAGACAGATACAGCAAAGACATATTGTGGCATATGTTCCAAGCAGTCATATCCACCTTTTTCCTTTATGTTCAGGAACTATGAGTTCCAAAAATAACTGCCAGAAATTGCTGGCAACTGTTTAAAACATTCAGCACTGCTTTTAGGTGCTTGTGTTTCCATGTCCTGTGCGGAACACTAGATTTAGAACTAGTCTTAAAAGGCATTCTTCCTTCTGTTCTCACAGTCTGAAGCGATACCTCCCAAAATTATTTAAGTAGAAACTTGATAGGATGGACTTGGAACTATGGAACCCACTCTCCTTCTTAGAAGGAAGGGTAAAAGCTTTGGTTGGGTGTCACATGTTCAGGAGGTCCCTTTCCCATAGTAACAAAGGAATCTCCAAGACTAGAAGCTTTGAGGGAATTTTCCATTCCTCTGCAGCTTAAGACTTGGGTTTATAAGACCACCTTAGGAAAAAAAGATACAGTAAACTGTTTCTCAAATCACACATTTACCACTGGCACACAGCTTTCTATTTCTGGCACTCATATGGTTAAACTATAAGCAATTAAATATGTAAAGAGGATCTCAATTAATGAGCAAATGATTTACTTTGTTTCTTTTTGAATTATTTGTAGCAGAGTCTTGCACAATTTAAAATTATGGATGCACATGAAATATGAAATTCAAACAAATTTAAAATATTGAAATGATTAGATTATTTTTGACCAGAAGCCAGCTACTTCAATACCATTATCATGAGCATTTACTAGATCTTCTTTAGTACACCTGGTGGGGTATAAATTGCATGCACATAAATGCTACACTGATTAAATTTTTCTACAGTCACAGAAAATCTGTCCTATATCCAAGTACCACCACGTTACTTGATTATTCCTAGATCTTCCTACTTTGTTTTAATGTCTACTGTATTTAGTGACTTCCAGATGGTTAAGTCAGAATCTTGTTCTGGAGGGAGATAGTTCTCATCATTCATCCATTTGGCCAGGTGTGTTGTTTTTGCTCTCCACATATTTTGCCTAGCCTCTTCTCGTTTAATATTTAAATGTACGTAGAGAACTCTCCCTGTTTGAGAAATTGTCTGGGGGGGGTTTGACATCCATGAAGTGAATGGGTTTAGTGTTGTATTATTCTATTTTGTTCATTATTTGCTAGTATCCCTCAATGTATTTTTGGATTGATAATGCCAGGACTTTTTCAGTGGGGAATGGTTCTAGGCAGCCAGTAATAATCCTGCACAATTCATTAAGTGCTACATCCATTTGTTTGGCATGTGCTGATTTATATCATATGCTACTAGCATATTCTACTGTACTATGGAGCAGCACAGGGACAAGCCTGCTGTACTTCTTCCTTGTGGGTGTGGACTCCAGTCTGACCCAGCCAGTTTCCTAAGCACGTTGTTTCTGGCAGAAACTTTTATTTTTTGTAGGTTATTTTTTATAGGTTAGACTGATGCCAAATACTCTGAAATAGGGTTATTTCCCCAAACCTCGCCTTCCCTGTTAACTTGGAACTTCCTCTCTGCTTCTCTGTTCCTTAAATAGAAGGCACCGATCTGTGTTTTTAAAGGTTTGGTTTCAGTTGGCCGTTTTTACAGTATAAGGAAACATCTTCTAAGATTCAAATGATGCAGCTTTTGTCAGATCTGAAGCCTGTCTATTCTGGAACTATAAGATATTCAATTTTAGGGCTAGGCAGTTTGATATCATTCATTCGAAGATTTTTTATAAATGGCATAGTAGGAAGACTGACCTGTAACTTTGGGGATCTTATAGTTCTTGGCCTGGTTTCACTATGGCAATTACTTTAATCTTCCACCGTATTTCTGGAATTTCTTGCTTATCCAACAATTATTAAAGAGTTGAAGGAGCCATTCATTTGTATTTCCCCCAAAATGTTTAATTTGCTCGATCCAGATATCATTGAGTCCTGTTGCTTTGCCATTCCTACATCTTCTTACGGCTTCCTCTAGTTCTGGCAATATTAAGGCAGTGGAAAGTTCATAGGATTCATTCTGGAAATCCTTTGATGTTTTATTTTTATTACGAACTGTTTGGTCTTCCTTGCCAAGCAGATGACTTGCTGATCTTCAGGCTTCCTTCTGGCCTCTGAATAAAAAATAAGCTATTATTTCAGTAAGAAAAGAATAGCTTCATCTCAAAGTCACCCAGCAATTCAGGGCTAGTAATCCCATAACATTAAACTTTAAATGTGTATAGAAATAGCTGAGCATAAATGCTTTATAACGACCTCAATGACTATTTTCAAGATGTGCTAACACAAATAAGAATATAATGGGCAAGTCATATCCTTTCACTTGTATCAAGTGATGTTCTTATTTTATGAGGCTTCAAAAAGAAAAAAAAGAACAAGCACAAACTTAAGGTCAGTATCTCTCTCTCACTCGCTTACACACACAAATATACTTTAAATTCAGGGTGGACCTCATCCCATCTCTGGTGTCAAAACACAACCATTTCACTGCTTCTTCTGCTTTTAGTTGTTAAGGTGACGTGTACCTGTAATAAAGAGCAACCAAATCCTATATTTAAATTCTTGCACCCTTCAAAGTTGGCTGCTTACAGATGAAGGAGACAGGCAAGCAGCATGTGGCTTCTTCTGCTGGTTGAAACACAATGAATAAGCCTGGCGAACTGCCAAGAAATGCTGGACTTAATATGTAAGAGCACTTTTCCTGGCAAAAAAACATCTTGCCATGTATTTTATTTATTTATTTGATTTATATCCCGCCCATCTGGCATATTCTTTGAACTTTAAGTTTTGGACTTTAAGTTCTTCACACTGATAAAATCCTGATGAAGTGAAGTTTAATCCACGAAAGCTCATTTACTGTGTGATGATTTTAGTGGTCTATAAAGATATGTCTGTTTTTACACAATGAGTATATGTTGTGGCAGGAGCCCAAGCCTCCTCCACCCCCACCCCCACAGAGGATATTGCTCTTCTAGGTACACACAAACTTGGATAAGTTTTAATTTATCAGCCCATTTCCTCTGCTGGAAGGGAGTTGCCCAGCCAGTTCTCTGAGCAAACAATCAAAAGGAGACAGCCAGCCATACATTGTTTATAAAGACAGCAAGCTCACTCACGTGACAACTTGAGAAAACTGATACTTTGAAACAAGTGAGCCATAGCAGGCAAAGTCACCACACAATGTGCACTGAGCTATTTATTTTAATCACTATACATCTGCTTTGTAAGAACAATTCATTCCCAGTATGTGCATGCACACATGTGCACACACACTACCTTTTGCTGTCATAAGTCAGTTGCCAGAGTTTGATTTTTCCTCCTCATGCATGGGAGAAGCTAGCACGTAAAGGATCCAGTATCACGTTTATAGTGAATAGTAGGCAGAGCTCAGAAGAGCTGGAAGGGATCACAGAGCTGGTAGGATTCATCACATACCCCAAGTCTCATTATAGTATACATACAAAGTCGCCTCGTGGACAACTAGTACATAGCATTATTAAAGCTAGAAAGGAAATAAACAAACCAGATACAGCATCATTTTAAGAGGAAGAAAAAACAGTTATATTCTTATTAAGTGACATGGCTTCTGCAGAATGCAGAACTCTGTACTTCTCTATATTTTATTAGTTTAAGTGGGGTAAATGAAATATGGGTGGAATGGAGAAAAATCTGCTGGACCAGATACAGTGGTGCCCCGCATAGCGAGGTTAATCCGTTCCGGATTAACCTTCGCTATGGGGAAACATCGTTAAGTGGGACGGAGAAACCCATTGGAACGCATTAAACGAATAGGCCCAAAACTCACCAGTCTCCGATGTTTCCCCATGTTGCAGCGGCCATTTTGGGTGTCCCGGCGGCTATTTATAGTGTTCCGGCGGCCATTTTGGGTGTCCCGGCGGCCATTTTTAGTGTCCCGGCGGCCATTTTTAGTGTTCCGGCGGCCATTTTGGGTGTCCGGTGGCCATTTTGGAACCGCCGAACAGCTGTTCCCCCATCACAATGCGAGGATGCCCTCGCATTAGCGATGGGGAAATCCGCATCAGTATGCGGATTCTTCGTTAAACGGTGCACTCGTTATGCGAGGCACCACTGTATATGCCATACTGTGCCAAGATTCTGTGGACATTTATAAAAATATCACATAACCCCCGTTACAGCAGCTTAACTGCATGCTGATCTGTTTCTGGGCTGAATTCAAAGTGCTGGCTCCAAATTTAAAAGCCCTAAATGGCTTGGGCCCAAGCTATCTCAAGAACCTCATCTTTTATGAGCTGGCCCAGATGTTAATATCATCAGGAGAGGCCTTTCTCTTGGTCCTGCCACCTCTGGAGGTATGTTTGGTGGAAACACAGAAGAGAGCCTTCTCTGTTGCTGCTCCCAGACTTTGGCACTCTCTCCCACAGGAGGCTAGACTGGCCCCATTTTCACTGTCCTTTCGCAAGCAGGCAAAGATATTTCTCTTCAAGCAAGCCTTCCCCCAGTGACTGGTCTGCATGAATGGAGTTTTAAATTAATTGTGGTACCTTACTACTTTTCATGTCTTTTGGTGTTACTTATGTTTTTCAGTATAGTATTTGTCTGATCCTTTTTAGTATTTGTATACAGTGGTGCCTTGCTTAGCGATTGCCTTGTTTAGCGATGTATTCGCTTAGCAATGAAGTTTTTGGAGCGATCTTACGCTCCATTTAGCGATGTTTCCAATGGGAAATTTCGCATAGCGATGTTCAGGACCTTGCTTCGCTTAGCAATGACAGTTTAGGTCCCCCTGTTTCGCTTAACGATGTCTGTTTTCGCTGTTTTAAGTGTGTCTTAAAACGTTCAAGAACTGTTTAAAAATGCTTGGAATCGTTAGTGCACCCTGTAAAACCTTTGCAAATTTAATTTGGCTTTGTTCTGAGTCTTCGTTAATTTTTGGTGAATTCCCCCCATTGGAATGCATTGAACTGTAGGTTTGACAGTTTGACAGAAATGCAGTTCGTAATCCTCTTAAGCACCTTACTTATATATAAACAATCCTAGCATTACCTTTAAAAACACTTTTGGTAAATTACTGCAAAGCATTTTCCAGGATATAAGCTTTATCAAATACGATATATAGATCACGACATTACAATGGTGACATACTTTACAAATATCTGGAACCTGTAAAGTATGGCATTTTCCAAAAAGAACAGGAAATGAATATCTCTCTTAAGAAAAAAAAGTACCTTCTCATTTAAGACTGATTCTTGCATCAGACACTGAGATATATGATCCCATTAATAGCTGCTAAATCTTGAGAACGCTATAAGAAAATATACTTTCAAATAGATAGATAGCCAACAATTTGGCGGTTACATAAGAAGAGCCCTGCTGGATCAGGCCAAGGGCCCATCTAGTCCAGCTTCCTGTATCTCACAGTAGCCCCACCAGATGACTCTGGGAACATAGGAGACAAGGAGATACCTTTCAGCCAAAATGCATGCTTCTTTTACATCTGAATGGGTGGGTGTGTGGGTGGGGAACCAAGGCTGTGTACAATAACCTAACTCTGCAATTCAACATATACAAGTGTAGTAAGCCATCTGTTTTTCTGTTTGGGGGAGGAAAACACTCCTTCCACCACTCCTAAAAAAAGCTCAGAATTTTGTGCAAAGACTCCAAGGCAATACAATATTCTTAAGTGCAGCAAAAAGTTGAAAGACTTTCCAAAACGTATCATTTTAATTCAGCCTAATCACTTAGTAAATTGTGTAGGAATTCAATTGAAGTCACAGATGCTTGGCACTTCAGAGCCTGACTGCCTGCAGTTCCAACTGGATAATCTGCACGATATTGTTAAAAATAGCTGTACCCAAATTGTAGGCATTCAGATAGCAAACACCCTAAAGAATTTAGCAGACAAATCACTGCACTAACACTATTTACAGGGATTCACAAAAATTTGATGTGGTATATGAATATTTAACAGCAAATACAGCACCCATCCAAGACCAACTCCCCTCCATTCCCATTCAAAAAATATATCCAGCAGATAATGTGAACACTTGATGCACAGCCTTCAGAATGGCTTCTTAGTACGTAGTCCAATATTGTACCTCTGACAAGAACTATCATCACAAAGAGACTAAGGGTGTGATTACGCCATGGAGGAAATGTGAATTAACTCACATTCTTTTGCTGTGAAGTCATACTGGGGGAGGATTCAGTTCTCTCTGATATAAGTGTCCACAGACAGAGAGGAGAAAAGACACCTTCTAATTGCAGTTCCATTTCAAGCACTTGTAGGTGGTGCAGTCCAGAAGAACAGCCTTAAGAAGCTTTTACTAATCATCACCATCATTTTAGAACTGCAGAGCTGGAAGGGACCCTATGGATAATCAAGTCCAGCCCCTCAAGAAGGCACAGCAGATAATTAAATTCTCAACCTCTGGCTATGCAGCCAGATACCTAAACTACTAAGCTACTCAGTTCTCCTCCCAAACACTCATTTCTTATCTTGCTGGCAGGAGAGTTCCTGAAGCTGTTAATAAACAAGCAAACAAACAGGACTGCTAAGGAGGAGCTGTATAAAAAGAAAGAAGATGGCTTCGGGGAGGAGAGGCTTTGTGGAAAGAGGTGAATACTGGCACTACATGCACATGTATGTGTGCACATCCTGCCTCACACTTTTTTTTCCTCCCTTAAGAGGCAATGTGATTTGTCAAACCGCCAGTGTGTATCTGTGTGCACACAAAAACTTGGTTCATCTTTCTATAGAAAAGTTTTTCAGAAATGTAGTAGTCTGATAGTGAGCCATATTCAGTGGTTTACTTCTGCACGTCTGTCCCCCTCCTGAACAACACCCCCACAACTCCCTACATTACTGAAACACTACCTACAAACATGCCCCCTTCCCATCTTTACAAGGATGTATCAGCTGGCTAGAGAGGTAAACAATCATTTGAATTCTTCCGCCAAAAAAAGAAAATATAAACGTCCTCCAATGACAGATAAGAAAACCTACTTTGGTAGCAAAAAGGGCTAGACCTATAAGATTCAGACGCTTGTCATATGGTCAGTAAAAATACTTCAAATTCAGCCATATTATAATTGGAGCAAATCCCACAGTAATTGCACTCCAAGAGGACTACACATCCTGTTAAAAAATTCTATGCTGTGGAGGGAAACATTGTTCTCTGAGTGATACCTGGAAATGTTCTACAGTACTTAACACTAAGGTAGCACACTTACCAAATTTAAAAGCAGATGAAACTTTGAGGGATTGTAAGTATTCAAGAAGCTTCATTCCATTTGTGAAACTCTAAAATGGAGCATTAAACCTAGCAGAGAGAATCAGTGGAACAAATTTTACTAAACGCTATGGTGTGTTTCTCCTCTGGGTTCTAGTCAGTGAGTCATGCCCATCCCTACAATACTGTCCCATTCCTCTCCCTTTGGATCACTTAACATTCTACCATAGAGCAGGTTCTGTCCTCACTGAGCAACAGAGAGGGGGGTTAACCCTTTTTGCTCCTTAGATATTTTTACTACTCAAGAATGACTTGGGGTTCTCATCAGCCCGCTACTTCCCTCTCACGCATTCGTTTTAAGATCATCCCGCCCCAAATGTTATGAATTTGCTCAAAGCTAAACTCTTCCCTCTTGCTCATGTAGCACTCTTCATTTTCTTGTTAGCATACATGATGCTTTCAAAAGCAGAAAATAAGCATTATTTAATACATAAAGGTAACTAAAGAAAGTGTGTGTAATAGAAATGTGCAAGGGACAACATGTTACAATGAAATATGACTTGCAATGAAGAACAAAATGAGAAGCCTCAAGGAACAGTACATATAGATTATGATGCCAGAAGGATGACATACACCCTGCAACTATATAAACTAGATAGGAAAAGAGGATCACAATTGTTCATTTAGTTATTGGGTTATTCATAAGAGACAAGAACAAGTATAAGCTACAGGTAGTAAATATAGGACAACCCTTGTTATAATAATTAAGCAGTACAACAGATTGCCCAAGAAATGATAAGTTCTCATTCCTTCAGTTTCAAAAGTTCCTTTATTTTTTTTTTCCAAACAAGGAACAAAAGCTTTAGGAACAGAATATCCTGTCTTAGCTGCCTTACTGGATCAGATGGCTACACGTAACTCAGCGTACATCAAAAATGATACCTGTCTGTCCTTTATATGTTCTGCCCTATGCTGGCCCTCCTCCTACTTAGACTGGTATCAACAGGGTTCTTGATTTCACTTCCTTCTTTCTCAAATTTTCTTCTTGAACTTCTATAGAAAGCAGAAGAAGCATCTTACTTCTTGTTTTCTAAAAGCTGGCAGGGGGCAATGCTCCATGTATCTCTACTTTAAGTTTGCTACAGCTGGGATTCCTATTATATTTGCTTGTTTAATGTAGTTCTCTAATAAACATCATATTGCTCCCCCCCTCAGAATAAGAAGTGTGGATATGAGTTCTTTCCAAAGGGGAAAATGTGCTCTGCTAACCATTGCAATATACAAAGGTGGAATAAATAAGTTAACTTAGCTGTTACTTAGTGCTGCTAAGAGTACAGTGGTGCCCCGCTTGACAACGATAATCCGTTCCAGCAAAATCGCTGTAGAGCGAAATGGTCATCAAGCGAAAAAAACCCATTGAAATGCATTGAAAACCAGTTTTTGATTGTCGTTAAGCAAAAATACGGTTCCCGAAGCAGTGAACTGATCGTCGTCAATCAAAAAACCCATTCGAATCATCATTTTGCAATTGCAATAGCGATCACGAAAAACTCATTGTAAAGCGGATTCGTTGTCAAACGGGGTAATCATCAAGCGGGGTACCACTGTATAGTTTCATCTGTTCTAGTGCTAGAATTTCCATTAGGATCCAGCCAGGTGACTCTGTTGCTCAATATGGCGATATCCATGTACTTTTTGACCCTCAGGAATCCAAGTTCATAGTCTGTACCTATGGACACTTCAGATACAGAGTATGAACTCAGATTCCTGTCTGTATCTATGGACACTTCCTCCTTCATGGATTGCTGCCTTGTCATGGCGAAGGGGTTTGAGTAATTCAGAGAAGCTATGGGCTATGCCGTGCAGGGACACCCAAGACGGACAGGTCACAGTGGAGAGTTCTGACTAAATGCGATCCACCTAGAGCATTGGTTCTTAACCTTGGGTTACTCAGGAGTTTTGGACTGCAACTCCCAGAAGCCTTCACCATGAGCTGTGCTGACTGGGGTTTCTGGGAGTTGCAGTTCAAAAGCATCTGAGTAACAAAGGTTAAGAACCACTGACCTAGAGCAGGAACTGGCAAGCCACTCCAGTATCTTTGCCAAGAAAACCCCATGAACAGAAACAAAAGGCTAAAAGATATGATGCTGGAAGATGAGTCCCTCAGGTCGGAAGGCGTCCAACATGCTACTGAGGAAGAATGGAGGACAAGTACAAGTAGCTACAGAGCTAATGAAGTGGTTGGGCCAAAGCCGAAAGGACGCTCAGCTTAGGATGCACTTGAAAATGAAAGGTAAGTCTGATGCTGCAAAGAAAAATACTGCCTAGGAACCTGAAATGTAAGATCTATGAACCTTGGTAAGCTGGATGTAGTCAAACAGGAGATGGCAAGAATAAACATTGACATTCTTGGCATCAGTGAACTAAAATGGGCAGGAATGGGCGAATTAAATTCAGATGATTGTCATATCTACTATTGTAGATAAGAATCCTGTAGAAGAAATGGAGTAGCCCTCACAGTCAACAAAAGAGTGGGAAAAGTTGTACTAGGATACAATCTCAAAAATGATAGAATGATTTCAATACAAATCCAAGGCAGATCTTTCAACATCACAGTACTGTAATCCAAGTTTATGCACCAACCACCAATGCTGAAGAGGCTGAAATTGACCAATTCTATGAAGACTTACAACACCTTCTAGAACTGACACCGAAGATATGTTTATCGTCTCTAATTATCTGTGCCAATAATTCAATTATCATTGTAAATAGTACTGGATATAAGAGGCAACTTTGTCTTGTACCTCGGCCTAGGTGTATTATCTCAGTTATACCATCATTAACTATTACTCTGGCTGTATTCTGTGAATAAAGTTGGTGGATTTAGATCCAAACCCTAAATAATTAATTAATATCTTTAACGAATCCCATTCCACTGAATCAAATGCTTTAAATACTGTATATCTAACGATATTACTCCAGCCTTAG
Organism: Pogona vitticeps; assembly: GCF_051106095.1. Lineage (NCBI taxonomy): Eukaryota > Metazoa > Chordata > Lepidosauria > Squamata > Agamidae > Pogona > Pogona vitticeps. The sequence continues at coordinate 116,217,029 of NC_135783.1, read as the reverse complement.
AATTAATTTCTTTAGCTAGGTGCATTGTTAAGTACCCTCCTCATTAAATCTGACATTTGCCTACCTAGTACGAATCCATTCAGATTAGAGGAATAGATAATAAAGAAAATGGTAAGATAAATTTATTTGCTGATGATACATTATTAATAGTTAAAAATCCAGTTTAAACAATTGAAAGGCTTAAAATGCATTTGAAGGAATTTGAGAGTATAATGGGTTTAAGGGTAAATTGGGGAAAGTCAGAATGTTTATTGTTAACTCACTCAGATGAGGAGAAAAGAAAAATGAAAATAATATTTGAAGGTAAAATTGGAAATGTTATGAAATACTTAGGGATTAATATCACCTGGAACTTAAAAGAAATAATTAAAATAAACTTGGATAGATTAAAAACAGATAAACGGAAGGATAAAAGAATATCAGAAATTAACGATTTCATGGTTTGGCAGAGTGACGTTATGTAAAATGAAAATAATTTCTAAATTGAACTTTATATTTTGGATGCTCCCTATAAAGATTACAGAAAAACAACTGAAACAGTGGCAGACAACAATAAATTGTTATTGTAATGGAAATAAACAAGTGAGGATCAATAAAAAATTATGGTATGTTACACAAAATAAGGGAGGTCTTGGATTACCTAATATAAAATTATATTATATAGCGAATCAGCTTAGACATATCCCAGATATAATTAAGGGTAATAAAAATTTAATCTGGACAGATATAGAGATGGAGGGTACACAAGAAAGAGTGGAGGGTATATTTTTTAAAGAAAAAACTGGAGAAGAGGTTAAAAAGATTAATAATCCTTTCCTTAAAAGTATGTTAGAAAATTGGAAAAAATGTAGAGGTTTATTGAGTCCACCGATCTCTCTTCATCTCAGGTGGTGGAATTAAGGAACTTTCTGGAAAATCTAAAAAACTTCAAGAATATATTAAAAAGTAAAGAAATAAATAAAAAGATTGGAGAGAGAAGATAAAAGATAAAGAAGATGTAAAAAAGGTATTAGGAGGACAGGGGATTTCATGGTTTAATACAATTCAATTAGAAAGGTGGACAAGTGTCCACTAAAGAAGGAAAAGGTAGAAAAATGACAAAATTTGAAGAGATTATAGAAAAAAGACTGAAATCAGAGGAAAAGACAGAAAGAACAGGAACTGTAAGCCAAATATATAAATTATTAATGCAAGCTGAACAGGGTACACAAGGATTAAAAATGCAATGGCAAAATGATTTGGATAAATAAGTAATAGGTGAAGAATGGGATAAAATGTGGGATCAGAAAATTATGAAGAACATGTCAGTAAGGATAAAAGAAAATTGTTACAGAGTAATATGGAGGTGGTATTTAACGCTGGTTAAAATGAATATAATAGATAAAAGTGTGTCAACATTATGTTGGAGGTGTAAAAAAGAGAAGGGGACGTATCTACATATGTGGTGGTTATGTGAAACAAGAAAGAAAGAATGGAATTTAATTTTATATAAATATCTGAAATAATTGGATTGAATATTCAAATGTCTCCATTAATGGCTTTACTGAATGTGATTAAGAAGGATCAATTGTTGAAAGAAAATAAGGATTTAATAGTAATAATGATTACGGCTGCAAGGTTAATTTTTGCAAGAAACTGGAAAAATGATAACCAATTTAATTTAGAGGAATGGTATAGAGAATTATGAGATATGGCAATTAATGATAAACTGACATGTGATATGAAAATAAGAAGAGGCCAATTGAAAAATAATGATTTTAAGAAAATATGGAATGTATTTTTGGAATATGTATTTCGGAGAGGGAAGGGGTATACACCGAGGGAAGAAACAATGAAATTTTGAGGTGAAAATGGATTGAATGAAGTTTAATGCTAGTCCTGAAGGTGATGGGGCAATTGTGTAATTGTATTTTATTGTTCTGTATAGTTTAAACTTGTTTTTATAGTTTTTCTGTGTGGTAGTAGGTTTATGTTGTATAAATAAAAATAAAAAACCAAAACTGACACCAAAGAAAGATGTGCTTCTCATTATAGGGGATTGGAATGCTAAAGTAGGGAATCAAGAGATAAAAGGAACATCAGGTAAGTTTGGCCTTGGAGTTCAAAACGAAGCAGTACAAAGGCTAATAGAGTTTTGTCAAGAGAACAAGCTGATCATCACAAACTCTCTTTTCCAACACCACAAGAGGCAACTCTACACATGGACATCACCAGATAGGCAGCACCGAAATTAGATTGATTATATTCTTTGCAGCCAAAGATGGAGAAACTCTATACAGTCAGCAAAAACAAGACCTGGAGTTGATTGTGGCTCATAGCAAAACTCAAGCTTGAACTGAGCTAGTCAGGTATAATCTAAACCAAATACCTTATGAATACACAGTGGAAGTGAAGAACAGTTTTAAGGAACTCGATTTGGTGGACAGAGTGCCTGAAGAACTATGGATGGAGGCTCGTAACATTGTACAGGAAGCAGCAACAAAAATCATCTCAAAGAAAAGGAAATGCAAGAAAGCAAAGTGGCTGTCCAATGAGGCCTTACAAATAGCAGAGAAGGGAAACAAAATGCAAGGGAGATAGGGAAAGTTACAGAAAATTGAATGCTGACTTCCAAAGCATAGCAAGGAGGGACAAGAGGGCCTTCTTAAATGAACAGTGCAAAGAAATAGAGGAAAATAATAGAAAGGGAAAAACCAGAGATCTGTTCAGGAAAATTAGAGATATTAAAGGAATATTTTGGGCAAAGATGGACATGATAAAGGACAAAAATGGTAGGGACCTCACAGAAGCAGAAGACATCAAGAAGAGGTGGTAAGAATACACAAAGGAATTATACCAGAAAGATCTGGATGTCCCGGACAACCCAGATAGTGTGGTTGCTGACCTTGAGCCAGACATCCTGGAGAGTGAAGTCAAGTGGGCTTTAGAAAGCATGGCTAACAACAAGGCCAGTGGAGGTGATGACATTCCACTGGAACTATTTAAAATCTTAAAGGATGACGCTGTTAAGGTGCTACACTCAACATGCCAGCAAGTTTGGAAAATTCAGCAGTGGCCAGAAGACTGGAAAATATCAGTCTACATCCCAATCCCAAAGAAGGGCAGTGCCAAATAATGCCCCAACTATCGTACAGTTGCACTCATTTCACACGCCAGCAAGGTTATGCTCAAAATCCTCCAAGGTAGGCTTCAGCAATATGTGGACCGAGAACTCCCAGAAGTACAAGCTGGATTTCGAAGGGGCAGAGGAACTAGAGATCAAATTGCTAACATGTGCTGGATTATGGAGAGAGGCAGAGAATTCCAGAAAAACATCTACTTCTGCTTCATTGACTACGCAAAAGCCTTTGACTGTCTGAACCACAGCAAACTATGGCAAGTCCTTAAAGAAAAGGGAGTGCCTGACCACCTTATCTCTCTCCTGAGAAATCTATATGTGGGACAGGAACCAACAGTTAGAACTGGATATGGAACAACTGATTGATTCAAAATTGGGAAAGGAGTACGACAAGGATGTATATTGTCCCCCTGCTTATTTAACTTATATACAGAATACATCATGCGAAAGGCAGGACTGGATGAATCCGAAAACGGAATTAAGATTGTCGGAAGAAATATCAACAACCTCCGATATGAAGATGATACCACTCTGATGGCAGAAATTGAGGAGGAATTAAAGAACCTCTTAATGAGGGTGAAGGAAGAGAGCGAAAAAAAATGGTCTGAAGCTCAACATCAAAAAACAAAAACAAAAACAAAAACTAAGATCATGGCCACTGGTCCTATCACCTCCTGGCAAATAAAAGGGGAAGATATGGAGGCAGTGACAGATTTTACTTTCTTGGACTCCATGATCACTGCAGATGGAGACAGCAGCCACGAAATTAAAATACACCTGCTTCTTGGGAGGAAAGAGATGACAAACCTAGTCAGCATCTTAAAGCACAGACACATCACCTTGCCGACAAAGGTTTGCATAGTCAAAGCTATGGTTTTTCCAGTAGTGATGTATGGAAGTGAGAGCTGGACCATAAAGAAGGCTTAATGCCGAAGAATTGATGCTTTTCAATTGTGGTGCTGGAGGAGACTCTTGAGAGTCCCCTGGACTGCAAAGAGAACAAATCTATCCATTTTGAAAAAAATCAACCCTGAGTGTGCACTGGAAGGACAGATCCTGAAGCTGAGGCTCCAATACTTTGGCCATCTCATGAAAAGAGAAGACTCCCTGGAAAAGACCCTGATGTTGAGAAAGTGTGAAGGCAAGAGGAGAAGGGGACGACAGAGGATGACATGGTTGGACAGTGTCACTGAAGCTACCAACATGAATTTGACCCAACTGCAGGAGGCAGTGGAAGTCAGGAGGGCTTGGCATGCTCTGGTCCATGGGGTCACGAAGACTCGGACACGACTTAACAACTAAACAACAACAAATGGACACTTCATTTAGATACCTACCTACCTACCTACCTACCTACCTACCTACCTACCTACCTACCTACCTACCTACCTACCTACCTACCTACCATGAACTTGCTCAAACACTTCAGACTTTTTACATCAATATAAAAAAATATAAAGGTGAAAGATTTATACAATCTGAAGAGAAACCAGAGTACAAAAGATACTAGCCGAAATCCAGCTAAAAAAAAAAACAAAAAACTTCCATGATGATTTTATTACATCTTTTAATCATGGCTATTGTTATTACTAGTAGAGTATTCTGAAATTTCCATCATTCAAGAAACAAAGAAATTGTATTCACTATCTTCATACTTCTTACAATTTAGATTATGACTTCATTAATTTCTATAATACCCTGTTTCCCCGAAAATTTTTCAGGATACTTGTAGTATAAGCCCTCCCCCCAAAATAAGCCCCAGTTAAGTGAAACCCCACGCTCCACCTTTGTGCAACATCATGCAGCAACCAAAGTATGACATGAAGGTATTTGAATAAATGTAGATTGTTATACATTAAAAAAAACATCCCCTGAAAATAAGCACTAATGTGGGTTTTTTGGAGCAAAAATTAATATAAGAGTCTGTCTTATTTTTGGAAAAACATGTTATGCATTCCTAGTTTTCTTGTTTCCTACGCTGAACCCCAAACCCTTTACTCTTTCCTTGTGAAGTAAGCCAAATGTTATTTATTTAAAATATTTTTACCCCATCTTTCTTCTTAAAAGGACCCATGTTGAGTGCTTTGAGACAGACAGACAAGAGCTAGCTAGAAAAGTCCTTTTCTGACGCTGTTACTGAAGAAAAAGACAGCAAATGTGGCAGCTATCACAAACCCAATAACCAAGAAACAGTTACCAGAACACAGTATCCAATACTTGGGCAGCCCTTGAGGTCTAAACTACATTTGAGTGAGGTTATTTGCAATTAATCTAATTATACAAGCATCAGAAGTCAAGAGGTGCCACATGAAGCAACCAGCCAACTTAAAGGCACAATGCCAAGCGGTTTCCAAATAGCAGTCTACTACACCATGCTGCTAACTTGTTTTGAGAACAGAGGAATTTTAAAAGTGAAGCACAGTAACAGCTTTTAAAGAGTATTTCTGTTAATTTCGCCATCAGAAATAAAGCATCCAAAACTGAAAAACCACAAGCTGCCCTCTCTCAGCTGTTGGACAAAAGCCCATCTTTTCAAGCACCAACTGAAAATACTGAAGAGTAAACAAAGAGAAACAATGACAAAAACAGATGGCTAGTTTGCCAGAAATTACTTCATGGTTTCCTTCTAGAAATTTGCATATTAGAAATACAAAACAATCTATCTTCACACTGGCTCCTGTGATGTAAAGCAGGAATAAAAACCAGAATTTCTCTTTGCCTTTTAGGAAATTGATGACATGATGGGTACTTGCGTACACTAAACACTTTACAACCTTAATAATTTATTAACATGGAACACATGTCTAAGAGACTAATCTAATCAAGATCCAGGCTGTGTCAGAAACCAAAGCAGCCAGAAATAAAAACTACATGAAAGGAACTAAAGCAGCCGGAGACAGAATGAAGACTCTCAAAGGGGTCATTAACTACTCACAATAAACAACGGCAAAGTATCTGAGCTTCTGCACACACAAATCACTATCTTTTGTTCTTATAGCAAGAGAAACAAGAAATAAGGTACCAACATAGATGTGCAGCACAATTTTTTTTTTACCATTAAGTGGAGCTCAATGGTAAAATGGTTTTACATTGCACAGTGCAATGCAATCTCACCTTCCATCAGCAGTGTTCCCATTCAGTATTCCAGCAAGACAGCGATTCCCACTCTTGGGTAACTCAGGAGTTCCTGGACTGCAGTTCCCAGAAGCCTTCACTATCAGCTGTGTTGGCTAGGGTTTCTGGGAGCTGCAGTCTAAGAATGCCTGAGTTACTCAAGACTGGGAACCACTGCACTGAGCCATTCCCTCCTTTGGGATTCCATAAGCTTAAGAAACTCAAACAGAACCCTCTGCACCCTCTCCCTTAGGCTTTCTTTTCCATCCAACATTCTGTGGTTCAAGGTATTGAATTCTGGGCTCAGAAAGTTGAGCCAGACAGAACAGTATGCCACTCACAGCGGTTTGTGATCATTCGCAGCTAAATGGTGTGCATGTGCTTTCTTCTTTTGACGGACGAGATAATCCAAAATAGAGGAAAAGGTAGTGCTAGATGAAGAGACTCCCAGGTTAAGTACACATAGCATTGTTTTTAGTGAAGAAACAGGACTAAGTAGAAAAGACATTTTTATTCTCTTTCTCCTTCTTCTTCTATGTCAGAAACAATCCAATTGTTTACTTTATTCTGAAAATGATCTCATCTTAGAAGAATCTGGACGGCTCTAACAGTGAGATGAGACACAGAGCAAGTAGTTAGGGGGTTAGAATGTACAGCTTGGCTGAATAATACCAGACTTCATTAAGGCCTATCAACATAAACATCACTTATATTATACCACTCTCAAAATATCAGAAAGAAAGAAATCATCATAGATAGATGAGGTGCTCATACGGTCACGGCCAAAAATATTGGCAACCTTGCAATTCTGTCAGAGAATGCAACCCTTCTCTCAGAAAATTGTTGCAACTGCAAATGTTTTGGTACTCACGTGTTCATTTCTTTGGTTTGCGTTGGAACAACACAGAGAAAACGAGAAGAAAAGTTAAATCTGATACAATCCCACACAGAAACCCAAAAATGCACTGGCCAAAATTACTGGCGCCCTGTCTAAATTGTAAGAAATAAATGCTTTTCAAACATGTGATACTCCTTTAATTTGTATTTAGACACACCGGTCGCAAGTAAGAGGTGAGGGCAATATAATAATCACACTTGCAACCAGTTAAGATGGAGAAAATTTGACTCAACCTTTGTGTTGTGTGTGACACTGAGCATGGAGAAAATAATGAAGTGTAAAGACTTGTCTGTGGATTTGAGAGAAAAATTGTGGAAAAACATCGAGCATCTCAAGGTTATATGTCCATCTCCAGAGATCATAATGTTCCAGTGTCCACTGTGTGCACTATCATCAATAGGCTTACAGCCCATGGCACTATAGCTAACCTCCCTGGACATGGACGGAAGAGCAAAATGACTGAAAAATTACAACGAAGGGTTATTTGAATGGTGGATACAGAACCCAGATTAACTTCCAAACAAATTCAAGCTGATCTGCAGATACAGGGTACAACAGTGTCAGCTCACACTATCCATCACCATTTGAATGAAAAGGGACGCTATGGTAGGAGACTCAGAAGGACCCCACTGCATGAAGGCATAAAAAAGCAAGACTGAAGTATGCCAAAACATATGTGACAAAACCACAGTCCTTCTGGGAAAACAGATGAGACAAAAGTAGAGCTTTTTGGTCAAGGACATCATGGCACTGTTTACAGAAAAAGAAATGAGGCATTCCAAGAAAAGTACACATTCCTTACAGTCAAACATGGTGGAGGTTCAAATATGTTTTGGGGTTACTTTGCTGCTTCTGACACTGGATGCTTTGACTGTGTGAATGGTATCATAAAATCTGATGATTACCAAAGAATTTTGGGGTGAACGTAGTGGCCAGTGTCAGATAGCTGTGTCTCCACCAGAGGTCATGGGTCTTCCAGAAGGACAATGACCTGAAACAGACTTCAAAAAGCACTCAGAAATGGTTACAAACAAAGCGCTGGAAAGTTCTGAAATGGCCAACAATGAGTCCAGATCTGAATCTCATAGAAAACCTGTGGAGAGATCTCAAAATAGCAGTTGGGAGAAGGCATTCTTCAAATCTGAAGGCCCTGGAGCAGTTTGCAAAAGAGTGGTCCAAAATTCCAGTAGAGAGAGGTGTAAGAAACTCATTCATAGTTACAGGAAGTTATTGATTTCAGTTTTTTTTTCCCAAAGGGGGTGCGGGCCAATATTAAGTTAAGGGTGCCAATAATTTTGGCCAGCACATTTTTGGGTTTCTGTGTGGGATTGTATCAGATTTGACTTTTCCTCTCAGTTGTTTTGTGTTGTTCCAACACAAACCAAAGAAATGAACATGTGAGTACCAAAACATTTGCAACTGCAACAATTTTCGGAGAGAAGGGTTGCATTTTCTGACAGAATTGCAAGGGTGCCAATATTTTTGGCCATGACTGTAGAACTATTTCAAGCCAAAGATTGAATATATAAAATACCTAACAGCAACTATGCCTCCTTTTAAATAAACACATTAATGAAGGAGCAGGACATTTTCGAGGTAATTAATTCACAGGGTCACCCTAAGTTAGAATCAACCAGGCAGAACAAAGCAAGACTTCCATGTTACCATTTGTTTATAGATATTTTAGCTATCATTAGCATGATACCCTTGAGAGTACTCCATGTCCAAACAAAATACTGGGTTGGACGTACTAGTGTGCTTCACCGTATAGCACATTCCTCTAGATGGTTAGGTGCATATTTTGGGATGTTCCCAATATTCTGGTGAAGATCCACAGTTCAGCTCTTTGACCATTTCTGCACAGTGGGTAACACTGGCATGTTTGTACCAAGTTCTCTAGTGTCTTATATCCTAACAAAACACTGGGCCAGATATTAGGTCACAACATGCCATGGAAGCAGCTGATACTGGCAACTGCTGCCAAGATTTGGGCCTGATCAAATCTTAGTATGGGGTGCATATGTTCAGCTCGGCATTTTTTAAATAAATTGGTTATTATTGACATATACGTTCAACAGTATCTGGAGTGCAAACAAATCACTGGGCTGCAAGCAATGCTGTACCTGGTATAGGACGTCATATATGAGTTGCACATACACACACTCACAAAACTCTGGTTCTTGTATCCAATATACTACTACTGCCTTACAGATGCTGCTACACCTTTGCGTATACAATCAGAACTTCATAAGCATTTGAGACATACAACTTACTTTCCACCTGTTAGGGTATAGACCTTGCTAAAAAAAGTCACATGCAACATTATTCAACACATATGTTAAGAATTGTTGCCTCAGCTTAGAGACTAAAGAAGAAAACAATTGCCAGTGGCTGGAATTCGTATTAAAATGTGTAGTAACGGCCAATTAATAAGTGTGCCAAAATTCATAATTAAAACCTAAAGTCCACAACTCTTTGCTTTAGGTAAATAAAAGATCAGTTATTTGCAAGGCTACTTCAAAAACCTCCAACATCCTTCCACAACATATGCCTGCAAATCGGATGTTCCTCAATTAAGAAATTATTTTCCCCCTCACAGAAGCATATTTTGCAAGGCAGTGTGAAGGACAGCAAAGTTGGCTGCCAGCAAATCAGAGGGAGAAGGGCCTTTAATACCCTTCAGTTATAAAAGTGGTTTAAAAGCCAATAAAGGTCGATCATTTAGGACAAGTGAGGCACTGCCCTCCCTGAATCTCAGAGAACCCCCTAGTCAGATCACTCCTCAGGCACAAATTGCATTTTGGAGCCACTTTAAGGGAAAATGTAATCACTCTTCATTGCATTTCAATGCAACTGCTCTTCTGTGGCTGCAGATTGCCTCAAAGGCATAGAAACATATCTTGGCCCTCACTGCTGGCTCTGCTGATGACTTTCTGCTTCCAGATCAACAATAAGGCAAGGCCCTGGGTGTTAACTCTACCACTTGAAGGCTAACTTTTTATAGAAATTGTTTGAGGCATGTACATAGATAAGAAATTGCCACTTCTTGTATGCAGATTCGATTTCGATTTCGAAACCTTTATTGGCATATAAACGGACAACAACAAAACATGGGTACAAGCCAAGCGATGATCAGAGTAAACATAAAATAGGAGATACACTCAACAAATAGTATCATAGGTAATGGGTTAAATTGGAAATTTCCAAAAGATATCTTGCAACGGCAGATGTAATCCGCGGGCAAGAATCATTCGGGAAAAGGGATAGGGAGTTGGGCAAAAGAGAAAGCCACGGTTCGAGAAACAGCTTTCTCAGAGATGAATGCGCTGGGCAATGAAATAAAATATGGTCCAGGGAATCTGGGAGGGTATGACAGAAAAAGCAGAGCCTATTTGCACGGGGGATCTTAGCAAATCGGCCTGCATGAACCGCCGAAGGGAAGATATTGAGGCGAGCTAACATAAATGCTCTTCTCTGACCAGGGTTGGTCAGTGAAGAGAAATAGTTAGAAGGGCGTCCTAGGGAAGGAGGAAGACTGAAAAAAAGGGGAGAACAAGTGGGGTTTAAGTCAGCTGAAAGTGACTCAAACTCAAGCTGCCAAAGTTTGTGTTTGATCAAGGAATGGGCCTGTTGTAATCCCAGGTCGAAAAGGGATTCTAAGTTCAGTCCTAGGGATAGAAGTTTGGAGTCAATCAGTTTAAACCAGTTCGAAGTGTAGGAGTCACTAAGAAGGTCAAAGAGAAGAGAATTGGAATTAGAGTGGAGATGGATACGGAGCCAGTATTTGAAAGTGGAGACCCAGGCAAGAGTAGAAGGAAGGTGAGTTCCCAATTCAAGTACCATGGTGGAGAGGCTAATCATATTGGGAACACCTAAGATCTTTCTAAAGAAGACAGCGGCAATGGAGTCAATGTCGTGGTTTACAGCCTCTATCCAGATGGGGACCCCATAAAAAAGGTGGGATAGGAGTTTGCACTGGAAAATATGCAAGGCTGCTGGGACAAACTGGTTGCCCGAGAAGTAATGGAATTTAGAAATTGCATTGAGTTGGGATGTTGATGTGGAAATGACCGATTTTTTGTGTGAGGCCCAGTTTAGTTTGAAATGGAAAGTGAGCCCGAGGTATTTGAAAGTTGGCACTTGTTGGTAGGATTGTGTACCAACTGTCCAAGTGGATAGAGGGCTAGATTTAGAAAAAACAACTATTTTAGTTTTGGAAGAATTTATGCTAAGATCGTTGATGGAGCAGTAGTCTTGAAATTTGGCTAGAAGAAGACGCAGCCCGGCTTTGGAGAGGGAGAGCAGGACTGCATCGTCAGCATAGAGGAGAACTGAGAGAGGGGCACCGTTAAGAGAGGGGGAAGAGTTAGTAGCTTTACATAAGAAAGGAGGGAGATCTAAAAGGAATAAGTTGAACAGTAAGGGGGCTAATATACACCCTTGACGGACATCCCTGTTGACTTGAAATCTATCAGTTAGTGTATTGGAGTTTGGGAGGCGAATCTGACATGTGTTTGAAGAGTGGAGACGCCTAAGCAGAAAGAGTAGTCAAGGATCAATGCCCCATTGAGATAATTTGTCCCATAAGAGAGATCTGTTAACAGAGTCGAAGGCAACTTGAAGGTCAACAAAAGCAGCAAACAAACTAGATTTGAGGTGAATGGAATATTTTTCAACTAGATGGGATAAAAGTAAAGCATGATCAAGAGTAGAGGCTCCAGAGCGAAAGCCAATTTTTTCCTCCTGACTTTCTGCCTGTATGCAGATATGGTAAGCAGTCACCATGGTTGCTTCTGGTTACTCTTTGATTTGTGAATGAAATCTGTGAATGAAGCCTTAAATGTTGGACTGTGTGTTATGCTGTTTTGTGGTTTACACTGGTGAGGAAATGGAGAGGAATGGTCACACTGAAGGGAGTTGCATTTTAAAAACAAACTCCATACTTTCTTTGGTTCCCTGGCTAGTCATCATTAGGGATGTGCACAGCAGAAACATTTGCTCCTTTTTTCTCAATTCCTTTCATGGGGGGGGGGGTCTTCCATTTTTGATTTATCTTAGGCACTGCTCCTCCCATTTGCCACAAAAAAGGTGTTTCTTAAAAAGTCCCTTCAGTTTGGTTTTCCTTGTTTGGCAGGACTGGTTGGGGAAGAACAAACACACAGTGGCGGCAGCAGGAAGGAATGGTGAAAGAAGAGGGAGTTAGAAAAGGGAGAGTGCTGGCTGGGCTGGCTATCAGAATATTATGTAACATGGGATGAATGAAGGCAACAAATGACAGAGACTGATGATGACAGATGATCCATGTCCTTCACATTTGTCAAAATGGATCATTAGTAATTCTGAGGACCTCCTGGAAAGTGATGGAAGATGATGAAGATGAATGGGATTACCTTTCCATGCTTTTTTTTTTCATTCAGTGTGACCCAAAAGTCCCAAGTCTAGTAATCTTCTCTCAGCCTACAGTATCTCACAAGATTGCTGGAAGGGTAAAATGGGTGTGTATAAATACGGAGAAATATATAGGCTGCCTTGAAATCCTTGGAATACAGTTAGAACATCAATGTTAAGAAAAATTAATGTGCACACATGTATGCATGGTCAGGAAGAGACTTAAACTCTCCCTTCTCTCTCCCATCCCGCGGCAAGTCGTACAATGAACTTCAGGTCTGTTTTGGCTCAGAGCATGGAAGGTTACACTGCAGCAGGGTAAATTTATAGAAAATTATATATCTATTTGTATACACCCTATTTTCAGATCTTGAGGATATTTGTTGAAGTATGCTGGTGCCACAAGCATTTGCAGTTTGAGAGAGTTGTTGTAGCGTTCACCCTAATTATGTTAAGTAGTCATGAATATTCATGTTGCAGGCTAATGTTGCTAAGAGAAGGAGCCGAGAGATATGTAATAAAGAGGAAGAGTCAGAGTCAGAGAAGAGTGAGTGAGAGTGGAGAAGGCAATAGAGGGTGGTATTTGGGAGATCTGAGGTGTGATTAGAGTGAAGAGTGAATTAGAACTGTATAACAAATAGAAGGTTGAGATTGATGATCAATAAACCTGTAGAAGTTACCTATGATTAATAATCAAACATCTGTAATCAATAAACAAGTTTTATTTTAAAAACAGTGAAGTTTGGACCTGCATCTTCATCCTTCCGTAAGTAATGTTGATTTAGTGATCAACTGGTGGCAGTGGGTGAAAAGGAGTATTGGTTTGCCTTCGTGTGCTCCGTGTTTGGGGAATCAGGCAGGGGTCACAAGGTGCGAACGTCACAATTGTGTTGCTTTCTTTGTCCACTCCAGGATACAGTTGAATTAAGCTGCAATCTTAGAAATGCTTACTTAGAAGTAAGTCCTATGGAACTGAATGGAATTCATTTCTGAACAAACATATATTTTTGAGGAAACAGGTAGCATTGTAAATGTCTATTTTTCTCCCAATGATCTGTGTAAAAGATCTCTGGGAGGTCTCTCCCCCCTCCCCCTATTCCTGAACACCCAGCCTCCTTCTGTGCATGTGACTGTGCTCAGGGGATAAAGAGAAAGTAAACAAGAGAATGAAACCTGGTGAATAAATCAACAGTCCAAAGCTGATTTGAAACTAGGCACAGAGAACCAGGCCAGCAGGAAAATTTCTAATTTGGGGTAGGTGGTGGGGATGTATTTTTCAGTTCTTAATTTGAACTTTTTAGCAAATGAATGTAAATGAAGCAGTGAATCTCTGCCTGTCTCCTCTGTATTCATACCTGCATGCCAGTACTGCATATATAACATTCACTTTTGCCCCATCACATTTGCCCCATGTGCCCACATGTGCCCCTCACATCTGTCTCTACCTGCTGCTATGCCTTCCACCCCCACCAACCGCAATGGGCTACAGCCGTCATTGCTAAAGGCCCTTCCCGGATTATGGGCCAGGATGAGAAATACAAGAGGTTGTTCCTTGAATCAACAGCTATTAATGGTAGTAGGTGCAGGGATCCCTGGGGAACCCTCTCTTCAAGCACTTTGACATGGACTTATCTAATCTATATTTCCAGGATCAACAATCGACTCAAAATGCAGCTACCCATCTGATTCGGAACTCTTCTGAATGCTGCAAAGCAGTTTCTGGCTGATAAGATGCATCTGAATACATTTTGGAATGTTTATTTTGAGACATGCTTAAGTGCCTTACAACAGATAACACAATTTTCATGTCAATTTTGTTAAAAAAAAATTCTACGCATTAAAGTGGAAATGGGACAAACCCTTTATGACTGAGTATATGCAAAACTGGCTAAAAATCAACTAAAAAAATCCACTCTTACAGAGGAGTGCCACACCTTCACAAAATGGGCTAGAAGCACAACTATGGTGAACTGGAAATTCTCCTTTGTACCACAGGTATAGGGATACACCTCCTGGACAGGCATGACCAAGATGAATGTTCAAGCGTCTGGGAGTAGCTTTGATTCAAAGTCTTGTAAAGCTCCGAGTAGATTCTATGCATGATGCCAGCAATGGGCAGTTAAACATACTTCGCCCATTACCCTTTTGTCCATGGAAGATTTCCCATTTCCAAAAATGCACTGTTAAATGACATTAAATTAGCATTTACTGTGTTGTACCAGTAAATTCAGAAAGTTTCAGAACTTTAATAACATTGTTGGCTGAATAGCCCAGGAAAGAATGTATAAATAATAAGTATAAAAGGGCAAGTCTTTGTGCATGCTGAAATTATTATGCAAATCATTTAATGCCCTCTTTTTTCTTCTTCACTCCCTTTATATTTAAGCAGGGTCTGAAAACTATATGACATGGAGCTGCCATGACTTAAGATGAAACAATAAAAATACATTCAGAGCTTCACCTGTAAATTATTCAACTATAATATTGAAATAAAAACCTTGTAAAATGCTTTACTGATTTTTTTTTCTTCAACCACTTTCTCTGGTTGGAGGAAAAAAACTTTAGATATTTTTTCAGTATGCAAAAGTAACATAGGGCTTTTCTTTTTCATCAGAAGACTGGCCTAATTTTAAGGAGGTATTTTGAAATGATTTCAGAAGCAAAAGAATGAAGAACAGCAAGGAAGCCTCAGAGCTACTGCGGTGGGGAAAGGTAGGAACTTTATACCATGGCAGGAAAGTCTTTTTTTACCATTTCTCCTTGTTTACTTATATATTTATTTGATTTATATCTTGCATTTATTTCAGAAAGAGGGTGCAAGATTGCTATAATTTTTTTTAAAGTTAAATCAATAAACAATATACTATACTTATTAGAACAGAATTAAATTTTCTTTCCTTGTAAAACAGAAGTGGAAACCTATGAATGGAAACCAACTGCATCATTGTGCTAAAGCACTTTCTTGTCAGTTTACAATTATGCAAACAACAATTTGCCCCCTACCCCAGTGAGCTGGATAATCATTTTACCAACTGCGGAAGGATGAAAGGCTGAGTCAATCTTGAGTCAGATAGCTGAATCAATTGGGACTGAACTCAGGTCATGAGCAGAAGCTTGACTGCAGTACTACAATTTAACCACAGCATCACAGGGCTTGTATTGATGAACTGCTACTTCCATAATTTTTCATCATTAGCGAGGCTGCTTAAGCTGATGAGAATTGAAGTCAAATGACATTTAGCAAGCTGTAGCAGCAGGAACAGATCTCTAGCCACTGCCACCACCACATTTCCCATGATGATGTCCTCAACAGAAACAACATGGAATAGAAGGTAACCACAGCAATACTTTTGCTACTGTGCTGTGGACAGCCTCAGTGACTTTTAAAAGTTAATTGGTGGTAGAGGAGAAGGGATGAAAGTTTTAAAAGACAGAAGTAATGACTATCCCCTCAACATGACAATCATGTACCCTCCAAACTTATTCCACTCAAACTAAAATCACTGAGATAGCAGCCTCCCATTTAAATTCTGCAAAAAGGTGGCTATTTCAATCCAAATAAAAACAGAAACCAATAAAATATTATCAATCATGTCCAAATCCATTTAGGATCTCAAAAAATTATTGAAAGCAACAAACAAATAAGGGAGTTTCCTGGGAATTATCAGGTATCCCTGAGGCCTTTGCTTGCATTTTGGTTCCTAATGGAGAAAGCAGCTGAGGCACAAAACAGAAGGAGATGTTTAAAGGATTTAGAGCCAGGCTGAAGGCCAAATGAAAAAGCATGGAGGCTAGGCTAAGGCCACAGCTACTTCTTTCTACTCTGTCTCTTGAAAAGACTCAGTTATTTGTCTGTCCCAAAGACATTGCCCTATATGAAGCTACCTTTAAGTTAATTAGCAGAAATTCATTTTTTAAAAAAACCCTACAAAGTTATGAATTTGAGAAGGTACCACTTTTATTTCCTTTTTAGAGTATGTTAAAAGATTTCTGAATGCTTGACGCCTGTGGCAGTTGGCAGCTGCAAACATCCGACTGAAAGCCCTGTCTGCTGCTTCACAGCTTCCAGTCGAGGATGTTTACAATCGCTCGCTGTCGACAGCAATATGCATTCCTTAGCTGTTTTTGCTTTTTTATGAACCTACAACAAAAGCTAGGCAGGTTGATGACTGCTTCCAAACCTTGTCCTCCTATGGTTAGCTGATTAGGTAGCTTGAACACTAGGCTGCCTTCCCACCCATAGAATATTTCCACTGGGACCAAAACACCACAAGCTGGCTGGTTGCAGTATTACAATTACACACAGGAACCTGCATTGTTATCTGCTACAGAAACTACCAAATGTGAAGAATCACTCCTTCAAAAGCACAGATTTTTATTTCCACAGCAAAGTTAAGAAAATTTGTATTTAAAGCTGCAGGTGAAAACTAACTAAACTGTAGTAGGATTCTTTTTATTCATTACTTGAGTTGGGATCTATTATAGCTTCCTAGGGAGCCACACTTTCTCAATGGGTCAAGTCACTGAGGGAACAAAGCAAACTTTCAGTGCTGTGCATTCCAGGAATTCTTAGCACTTGGCATCCCTATACCACTCCAGACAAGGATCAACTTTCTCTCTCTAGTTTAGAACCTATTTCCAACTTAGCTTTGAGATTCACACCAAGGTGCCCAATTAAGTAAGCTACAAACAGCGTATTTCTTTAAGGCTTAAACAGGCACAAAACTAATATATTACTTCATTCAACAGGTATTGTGCCAGGAGTAGAAAACATAAAGTACACCTTCTTAAGTTTTACAAAGCACCAATAGGAAGACAGCAAATGCACACATATGGTATAACACCCTATCCAAGTCAGCTGCAACAGTGTTACGTTATTTTTGCTTAATTATGCTAAACAGAAGACTGGTCTCTCCTTATGCAAGTAAATTAACTCCAGTAATTTATTGAAAGAAAACACTTTCTAGGTAGTTTGAATTCATTAGTGTAAAGACATCATGTCCACAATATACAGTTTCCTTTCTGTATGTCTGCCTCTCTCTCAAATATCAAAACAGATCAAAACAAAGTTAGACCAAGGTCATCTCTAAAGTGCTTCAGTTTTTGCAATACAATTAGGGGCTCTGTCATGCAGCTCATTGGTGTTAGGGTGTGCAATGGACTCCTCAGCTGCACGTTGTGTGTGAAGTTCACATTTCTATTTTAGCATGGGTGCTACTGAAAAATTTGAGCAAAAGGAAAATGCATTTGTCCTAAAAAATCACTTTTAAATTTCTATCTCATTTATTTATTTGTTTGTTTTATTTATAGGCCACCTTCCTCCTGATAAGGGGACCCAAGGTGGCTATGAGTTTTATACAGTGGTGCCTCGCAAGACAATGTTAATTCATTCCGTGAAAAACGCTGTCTTGCAAAAACATCATCTTGCGAAATGCGGTTCCCCACTAGAATGCACTGAAATCCATTTAATGCGTTCCAATGGAAAAATCGCCGTCTTGCGAAAATTGTCCATCGGAAACATCGTCTTGTGAAACACGGTTCCCCACTGGAATGCATTGAAATCTATTTAATGTGTTCCAATGGGGAAAAATCGTGGTCTTGCGAAAATTGTCCATATGAAACCATTGTCTTGCGAAGCACAACAGCGATCATAAAAACTAATCGTCTTGCGGATTAATTGTTTTGCAAGGTCATCGACTTGTGAGGCACCACTGTATAAGCGATGGGGCCATGGTGAGCCCTCCTGACAAGCCATCTGCTCCTGTCCCACGCCCTCCGGAAGGCCTGGAGGAGTTGGCAGCTCCTGGACCCCAGGAGGCCACAGACACAGGAGGAAAGCTGACAGGCAGAGGCAAGGAGGAAAGAGATGTTACAGCACACCTGGGAAAGAGGGCAGAGGGCAGTTCAGAGGAAAGGCAGTTGGGGATGAAGAAAGGGAAGGAATGGAGAGTGGGGGGACTCACCAGATTCAGTTGACAAGGAGTGGGGTGAAGTGTCAGAGGAGCTGGACTCAGTCCTGTGTGCCACCAGGGTGCAGAGTACAGGATGATCAGGACTTCCAAACAGGATCCCGATTAGACAATCTGATAGCCAATGGGGAGGTGGGGGTGGAGGCACCTCCATCTTTAATCTGCCACCATCACCAACCTTGTGGAAACCTCAGCAACTGGCAGGATATCTGGTCCCCACCCCAATGCAGAAGATGAGCTGAGGTGCAAACGCCAGCAGGAGTGCCATCAGCATCAGCAAGAGGGGCCCGAGGTCTTGCCCCCATTTCTGAGCTGTGGCTCCAAGCTGTCTTGAAATCCCAACACCCTCCATAGACTGAGAACCCCCAAACCCAGTGAAACTAGGCATTGCGAACAGAATGAGCAGTTTGGCAGGCAAGTGACAGGAACTCAGTTTTCCAAAGGTTTGGCAAAATAGAGTGTAACTGGCGCCGATACATATTTTGTACCCCACTTCCCTGTTATAAGTTCAGACAGCCTGGAGTTCATGGAAACCCTCACTGATGCAAGTTTGGCCAACAGTGAGCCTCGTGGCACAGTGGTTAAACTGCTCTAGTGCAGCTAAAACTGTGCTCATGACCTGGGATTCAATCCCAGGTAGCCAGCTCAAGGTTGACTCAGCCCTTTATCTTTCCGAGGTCAGTAAAATGAGTACCCAGCTCGCTGGGGGGGAGGGGAATGTGTAGCCTGCATAACTAACTTGTAAACCGCCCAGAGAGTGCTTGAAGTGCTATGGGGCGGTATATAAGCAGCACACTTTGCTTTGCTTTGCCTTGAGTGGAGGCGGGGGTGTTCACAATATAAATAATTAAACAGTTCAATGTTAATTTATTCCGGAAATGTCTGTTCCAAAAACATAAAAATCAATAAAAATGAAATTGCTCATCAGATAAAAGGGTAAAGGTAAAGGTTCCCCTTGACATTTTTACTCCAGTTGTGTCCGACTCTAGGGGGCGGTGCTCATCCCGTTTTTCAAGCTGTAGAACTAGCCCTTGTCCGAAGAGTTTCCATTGTCACGTGGCCAGCGTGACTAGGGAACGCCATTTTACCTTCCCGCCAAAGTGGTACCTATTTATCTACTCACATTTGCATGCTTTCGAACTGCTAGGTTGGTGAGGAGCTGGGACAAAGCGACAGGAGCTCACTCCATCGCATGGATTCAATTTTACGACTGCTGGTCTTCTGACCCTGCAGCACAGGCTTCTGCGGTTTAGCCCGCAGCTCCACACAGCTTACAGTCAAGAAAATATAATAAATATAATAAATAAATTTTCACACAAATCAACTGCTATCCAAATCAGCCAAGTGCATAACTGCTCTTTCCCTCATTTCTGACTGGGAAAACCTCTTATTTGAAAACTTTTATATTATTTTGTACAACATGGCAAAAAATCAAAACAAACCAAAACAAAACCCAGTAAGCCCATATGATTTATAGACTAATGTTTTCCTGTTCCAATGGCAAGGAGTTTCAAAAACAAATATTGAATGAGGCATTTAGTTAAGCCACTTGGAGAAACAGGAAAAGACAAATCCATTAGGCCACTACAAGCCAAACATCCCTTTCAATTCCAACCAATATTACAAAAAGATAGACAAGGGCATCAGTCAGGGGTGATGCTTTCAAGTATTTTGCAGGCCACTATTTACACAGAATTCTACAGGTGACCACTTTATGTCTTCCTGTTTTGCCCTTGCTCAAAAAAAGCCTGAACACATGTGTTTCGTATGGCATAGTGACTGTGAGGATAATGCTGAGCTGAGAGACAGCGATTTGTCCAATTTATTTTAGGTAAATCTAGATTCCTCACATTTAATGTGCAGAAGTTGATCCCTCAGGCCCAATTTACAATCTTAAATCTCTCTGAAACAAAACCATTCAGCAAAATCTCATTTTCCTCCATTCCCTATTATTACTTCCTTCTATTCGCCTACATTATTCTTTCCCTTTACTTGCCTTCAGGCCTGTTGGATTGACTCCACTCTCCACCCCACAGAAGACACTCCACAGGCCTCATTGTAGGCTTGCAGCAGAAATATATGGAACAAGGTCTCATGGAAGGGGACAACTGACACCTTTGTCGACTCTCTCACATCTGAAATATTACAATTACACATGAAAGCCAGGCCAAATATAAGGCTAGTTTCCTGCAAGCCACACTTTGCAACCTATCAACACAAACATGTTTATTTATTCCATTTCTATCCTATCCACCCACTCCAATTTATAGACCTAGCCTCCCTTTGCTTTATTCTCAGAAAATACCTAGTACGGGAGGCTGGGGCCACACACCTCCTGAGAGAGAAGGCAGGGTGTTACATGATGCCGGAAAAAGACAGTCCTCAATTGAAAAGGTTGTTCAGTCTAAATCTGAACCATATGGAGAAGATTAAGGGCTTTGAAGATGCCCATCCAGTTGTCACCTGCACAGTGGAGTCGGTATGCAGGCACAGGTTGCCTCGTCCAAACTGTGATCAGCTATACTGTAATTATATTAAAATTGTTTTTTAAAATTCTAAACTTTCATATTTATGTATAGATCTGTATAAAATGTTATGCAGGGCTGTTTCCTTCTGGTGATTCACATCTTCCTCAGTGATGTGGAATGGCTACCCTAAGGAGTCTGACATGCTTGAGGTCAATCAGTAAGCTATAACTATAATACATTATTCCCTTCCTTCCCCCACAACTCCAGCAGGGAATTTTCCTTTCCAGCACTAACACAGCAACACAACAAAGTTTCTTTAAACCAGATTTTGAATGGGTCTTTCCAGATCCAATTTGCAATGCACTAAGATTTCCTAGCATTATATACAGTGTTAGTGCCCATGCAATGATAAACTACAATTAATGCCAAGAAGGGAAGGAAAATATGCTCCACAGGAGACAGAAATTGGCTCATGATTTGCTAACCACAGGGACCACAGGCTTCCACTTTCACATTACTTGTTTGCTGAAATGTTAACCATAAACATCATTATCACCTCTATAAACAAATAGCAGACAAGACTTTTCCCCAAATCCTGAAAGAACCTCCAGAAAAGCACTAAGAAACCCTTTGATTATACAGGATGCCTTCATCTACAAAGTCTTGTACCAATTTCACAGTAACACATTTTTAAATACTTACCCACTATTACTTATATCAAGAGTTAATATCATTAATTTTCATGAATATTTTGCCTATCGCCTCAATAAATGTACTGTGTACATATGAAACAATGGAAAGTTGTCATTCAGAAAAAGTAAAGCAATATAATGTGTAAATCATTAAATTATTTTAACTTAGAGGACTCCTATTCCCAGATATAACTCAGAATATTGTAAGGAGCGTACTATGGGAGGAGGTAACTATGAGACAGAAGGAGAGAGGGATACCCTACTCACTGGAAAGCTATCCCTCCTCCACAATGAGGATAAGGAGGCAAGAACCCAGCCAGCGCCCAAATCAACAGAGAGAGCTCAGCAAGGGACAGTGATAGAGGAACTGAGTGAAAGAATACAGAAAACAACGATGGAGGAGGTCCAGGAGGAAGATGGGAAAGGAGAAGAAAAAGAGGGTGGAATTTGAGGCAGGAATAGGGGCGATAAAAAAGAAGGAAGGGCAGTTGGCGCCAGGCTGGAAATAGATGAGGATGGAGGATCCCTGGACTGGATCATGGGAAGGGCTAAGAGTGCCTAAGGAGAAGACGGACTATAGAAGGAGAAGGGAGATCCCACCCAGACCCTCAGATTGGGGAGAGGCCGAAGCAAGAGAGTGGAGAAGGAGACCAAGAGAGGAAAAGGAGAGAGCTGAGAGGGAAAGGAAGGAAAGACTGGAAAGGAGGCTAAGAGAGATGAAGAGGAAGAGTTACAGGGGGGACCCTGGGAGAATCGAGACCCTGAGAAACAAACCCTGTGGATTGATGCCCAGGATGACGAGACCATGCCCCTGTTGGAAGGTTCAATGGGGCAGACCATAAGAGACTGGGTTCCTTCGGATTTGCCGGGACCATGGAATGCTAGTTGTGGGAATCCATTCATGTTCGAAGATTGGAAACCCCTTCGGGACCCATTAACGGAAGGAGGCAAACTTCAAGATCATGTTATGGACACTCATTTAATGTTAAATACACCAATAAATCTTTCACCTGTTTTGAAGCACCAAAAATCTACTGGTTTCTTTGAGTCGAAAATGCAGCCCAAAACCGAACCCTCACAGTAACAACAACCTTGGACATTCTCATGGTTACTTAACTAAAAGTGTGACCTTAACACTAGCATTATTATATTCAAGCTCATGGACTATTAAATTCTGTTAATATATTACATCTACACATCATGGCAATTCTCAGTTAACTCTTAGTGACCGAAAATTACTTAGTTACTCTGGTGTAGAACAAACACCATATTTGTAAGTCAATTGCCCCAAGTATGACTCCATGTGCAAGTAATAATATTTACTGTGATTTCTTAATGTGGAGTAATTTGCCTCTGAAAAGTACATCATTTGCATATGCCTGCAGGAGAATTTCAGCCACTGTCTAGTAAACTTTTTAAGTCAAGCTTGAAATACTCACATGCCAAAAGAAAAAACTTCACAAAATCACAGCCAACAGAGTTCCCATATAAATTTATGCTGACTTAAAAAATGGGATACCTACTGAAATACATGGGGGGGGGGGGAATCCTATTAGAATTTTATGCATATACAGAAGAATCATGGAAATTGCCACAAATAATTGATAAATTGCTGTCCATATGCTCAACAGCATGTGTGCCACTTGCCTGGCATCTCATCACTTAGCTATTAGCCATGGCATCTTTTGGAATTCCTTTTGTGTCCACATTAAAATGTTAGAGGATTTTGGCCATATTGTTGTACAATTGGCGAATTAATAATTCTATGCTCTACAAAAAAAAGGATGTTTTATTTTATAGTCATGTCATCTTCTGAATGCTGCACAAGGTGGAGGGTGAGGTTTCATTTAACTGGGGCTTATTTTGGGGGAAGGGCTTATATTAAGAGCATCCTGAAAAATCATACTAGGGCTTATTTTCAGGTTAGGTCTTATTTTCGGGGAAACTGGGTATTTGTTCTCTAACACAGTTTCATCATCATCATAGGCATCCTTCAGTCTCGAGAGACTATGGTATCGTGCTCTGCATGGAGGACTTGGAACAGCGTCTAGTGTGGCTGAGAAGGCCAATTCGAGAGTGACAATCCCTTCCACACTTAGGACAAGTACAATCTGTACCCCGTCTAGCTCCCTGATTTTGCTGCTTTTGTTACTGCCTCTTTGCCTCAGCCTGCTGGGCAAGGGTCTCTTCAAATTGGGAGAGGCCGTGATGCACCACATGCCTCCAGGCTGAACACTCAGATGTCAGGGTTTCCCATCTGTAGAGATCCATTTCCAAGGCCTTCAAATCCCGCTTGCAGATATCCTTGTATTGCAGCTGTGGTCTCCATCTGGGGTGATTTCCCTGCACTAGTTCTCCATACAGGAGATACTTTGGAATCCGACCATCAGCCCTCCTCGCAACATGCCCGAGCCAACACAGGCGTCGCTGTTTCAGTAATGTATACATGCTAAAAATTCCAGCTCGATCTAGGACTACTCTATTTGGAACTTTGTCCTGCCAGGTGATGCCAAAAATACGTTGGAGGCAGCGCATATGGAATGTGTTCAGCTTTCTCTCCTGCCGTGCATGAAGGGTCCAGGACTCACTGCAGTACAGGAGTGTGCTCAGGACACAGGCTCTATAGACCTGGATCTTGGTGTATGCTGTCAGCTTTTTATTGAGCCATACTCTTTTGTGAGTCTTGAGAACATGGTAGCTGCTTTGCCAATGCGTCTATCCAGCTCGACGTCTAGGGAAAGAGTGTCAGAGATGGCTGAGCCAAGATACACAAATTCATGGACAACGTCCAATTCTTGCAAGGAGATGGTAATAGAGGGAGGTGAGTCCACATCCTGGTCCATGACCTGTGTTTTCTTCAGGCTGATAGTTAGTCCAAAGTCTTGGCAGGCCTTGCTAAAACGATTCATGAGTTGTTGGAAGTCTTCGGCAGAGTGGGCAACAAAGGCTGCATCATCGGCGAAGAGGAAGTCCTGCATGCATTTCAGCTGAACTTCAGTCTTTGTTCTCAATCTAGAGAGATTAAAGAGCTTTCCATCTGATCTAATCCGGAGATAGACACCTTCTGTTGCAGTTCCAAAGGCATGCTTCAGCATGACAGCAAAGAAGATCCCAAACAGGATCGGCACGAGGACACAGCCCTGTTTCACTCCACTTCGGATGTCAAAGGGATCTGATGTTGAGCCATCAAAAACTACAGTGCCCTTCATTCCCTCATGAAAGGACCTGATGATTCTAAGGAGTCGAGGAGGACATCCAATCTTAGGAAGTATTTTAAAAAGACCATCCCTGCTAACCAAGTCAAATGCTTTTGTAAGGTCTATGAAGGCCACTAAGACTGGCTGTTGTTCCCTGCATTTCTCCTGCAACTGTCTGAGAGAGAATACCATGTCAGTGGTGGATCTATTTGCTCGGAATCCGCACTGTGATTCTGGAAAGACTCTGTCTGCAAGCACCTGGAGCCTCTTCAGCACAACACGGGCAAGCAGCTTTCCTGCAACACTAAGAAGAGAGATGCCACGGTAGTTATTGCAGTCGCCCCTGTCTCCTTTGTTCTTATACAATGTGACGATGTTTGCATCCTTCATGTCCTGTGGTACTCTACCTTCGCTCCAGCAAAGATGAAAGATTTCATACAGTTCGGTGGTGATGGTAGCGCTTCAGCACTTCAACAGGGATGTTATCCTTTCCAGGTGCCTTGCCAGAGAAAGAAACTTTGGGTTTCTGTTGGGTTTTGTCCTCTTGTTTAAAAAAAATCTCCTAACACAGTTTAACCATCCTTGAATTAGAGCCCACATCATCACTTATACCATGCGCAACTGCCTCGTACTAGCAGAGCAACATGGCTACCACTTAAAGTAACTTGCAACATGCCTTCCTCATTTTTTTTAAAGATTGGAGAAACACTCAAAAAGCAGACTCATGTATGTCCCTAAACATTAAAAATGGGCAAAAAAAGAACCTCAGGGGATCAAATCAAGGTTCATCTAATGCAGAACATCACTTTCTGCAGCCAGGTACACTGAATGTACTACATACCCTCCCTTGCTGGTGATTGTTATAGCTGCAAACATTGCTGGATTTTGCATCTGGCTTTTAGGTCTTGGGTTTGGCAACTTTTTTGGCAAATGAGTTCAACAGTCAAACCGCATCCAATGTATTTTATTTATCTCTTGATACTCCCCAATGTAAAATGTTGATCCAGATACAGAAAGCTACCAAAGGCTTATGGGACGTTCACAGGCTGGACATGGAAGAAACAGTCCTGTCATGCTCCTGTTCCTTAGCAACTGCTGCTAGAGCCAGCTGCCTCTGGACATGGTGGCTTGGCTTAGTATTCAGCATTAATCACCACTGAGACCTCTATTCCATGAACTGGTCTAACCCCTCTTAAAGGCATGAACTGTCCTATTCAGGTATTATTACACATATTGACTGAACCTACAAGAAGGATATGAGCTACTATTCCCAGTCATTTTACTTGCATAAAAAGCAAAAGATCTGAAAAGCAAGGGGCAGAATGAGGCATCTGGCTTCTGAAGAGAGCCTCCACAATTAGGAGTCATGTCTTCTTTCCATTATTAGAGAAGTCTCTTCTCTCCAGATCCATTGCTTTTCACATCAGCAAATGAGGGCAAGCTCTTCTCCATGCATGCTGAGTAAACACACTTAAGAATATCTGAATGTTAAGCTATTAGGTGAACATCCTGCTGCAACAAACCTCATTTGAACCATGTCTTAATTGAGCTGAGTAAACTGAGTGAAAGTGTGTGCATATACACAAACACAGAGAAAAAGTCCTGGATATACTGTGCAGCAGTTTTACTATCTGAACAGGGATTCTAGGACTGAGGGAGGAAAGGATTTTCTCACCATGCAAGCAGAAGTGTATTAGGCTGCAGTCTAGTATGTTATTAATTAGGGGATAAATCCCACTGAGCTCAATGGGGCTTACTCCAGATTAGACAGGTATAGGTTTAGAATGTAAGCATATAGGAACGCCGTTACCTTCCCACCGTGGTGGTACCTATTTATCTACTCACATTTTGCATTTTGCATGCTTTCGAACCACTAGGTTGGCAGGAGCTGGGACAAGTGACGGGGGCTCACTCAGTCACGTGGATTCGATCTTAGGACTGCAGGTCTTCTGACCTTGCAGCACAGAGGCTTCTGCGGTTTAACCCGTAGCACCACCACGTCCCTCACACACATTAAACTAAGCTTAGGTCACAAAAAATCTTTTATTATTATTATTATTATTATTATTATTATTATTATTATTATTATTATTATTATTATTATTTAACAAGGGGTGACAAAAAGGAAAAGGGGAATTGAGGTTAAATGGGAAGAGGAGAAACAATAACATACTAACATCCATTCTATACATATTGCCATATCAAAATTCCAAATTACTCTTTTTACTATTTTGTGCCTTCCAGATTTAAGTTCTCATTTCAATATATGCTCTTAATACGCTGCCTGTTGACTCAGTCCATTTGTAGAATAAGTCCCATCTTTCTGTTGCCTTTTGTAAAGGACAACTTAGGTCACAATAAATCTAATTAGCCACAAGAGAGAGAATTTCTGCCCTGGAGTATTTCATTTCAGTTATCCGTACAATCAACAGAGGAAGACAAGACCCATCCTCTTACAATGAACTAGTAGCCAATACAGTAAAGAATGAGATTGGTCCTCTACTAAGAAATACAGTGGAAACAAGAATGGTAGAACACAATCTCCTCAAGTAATATGTCCATACCTCTTAAGGAAAGTCAGCTTCACAGCTAAACACCGACTTAAAAGATGATAGCGATATAGAACTATTCAAATGCAGATGTCCTAACTTTTTTTGCTACCCATCCCGTGATATTTGATCCATCCTATCCAGCATAAACCAATGGGAAATACAGGCTGAAATCCTGTTACTTAATTATATACAGTGGTGCCTCGCTTAACGAGTGCACCGTTTAACGAAAAATCCGTATAGCGATCCCTTTTTGGGGATCGCTATACGGATCAGCCCCAATCGCCGCACTCGCTTTGCGACGATTGGGGCTCCGGCGGCCATTTTGGAGCCGCCGAACAGCTGATCGGCGGCTCCAAAATGGCCGCCGCATGACCCGAAATGGCCCCTATCAGCGTTTTCGCGCCCTCCCCTTGCTTACGGAGGTCGCGAAAACGCTGCGGGGGGGCATTTCGGGTCATCCGCGGCCATTCTGGAGCCGCCGATCAGCTGATCGGCGGCTCCAAAATGGCCGCCGGACGCGAAAACATCGCTGGAGGGGTAAGTTTGCACACTTATTGGAACGCATTAAACTAAGTTTAATGCGTTCCAATAGGTTTTACTTACCCGCACAGCGATGTTTTCGTATAGCGAAGGTTAATCCGGAACGGATTAACCTCGCTATACGGGGCACCACTGTACGCAGAAGGCAAATGGTGTAATCCCTTCTGGCTAGCAATTAATGAGTCCCCGCTGGGATTCTCAAGCAAGCAGTAAGTCAGATGCTGCATGCACGCCCTAGAATCCCAGCAGTAACTTGTTAACTGCCCACTAGAAGTGACTGAATGTTATGTCATTTTCCCCCTCCATATGAGTAACTAAGCAGCAGGATTTCAGCCACAGAATGACATGAGTTCACAGGACTTTAGGTCCTTAATTTATGGTAGGAGCGAGAAGGAAGCAAAAAGAACTGGAAAACAGGGGAGGGGTAGCTAATTTGAAGCATTTTTTGGTTTCAAAACATCAGATTAAATGTATGTCTCCAAAATTCTCTATACATGAATGAATGAGATTTCAATCGTCCCAAAGGTTATCAGTAAAAAAAGAGACAGAAAAGCAATACAGTCAACCCTTGACTTATGAAGGTCCCTAGATATGAATTTTTTTGATTTACGAACGACTCCGTTGGCAAAAATTGGCATCAACTTGTGAACGGAGCTCGACCTACGAAAGAGGCTGAGGCTCCGTTCACAAGTCAATGCCATTTTTTGTGAATGGAGCCATTCGTAAATGGCTCCATGCAAAAAGGCAGGGAGAAAGGGCTGGAAATTCAAATGGTGGCAGGCAAGCCCTGGGAGACCTCCCTGGGGGTCCCCGCCACCGCGATTGGCACCTTCGAAGGTCTCAAAGGGCTTCACCCCCGACATCGGAGGAAGCCGTTTGAGACCTCCGAAGCCAAAAAGGCAGGGAGAAAGGGTGGGAAATTGGAATTTCCAGCCCTTTTCTCCTGCCTTTTTGCCTTTTGAAATGCTGGAACGGATTAATTCCATTCCCATGCATTTCAATGAGAAATGGTACTTCGACTTACAAACTTTTCAATGTACGAACATCATTTCAAAACGGATTAAGTTCGTAAGTCGAGGTACCGTTGTAATCTCGTTGATTTCCTCCCTCACAAACTCACCTAGTATTAATTGTAAGTCTGCTCCTAAAATTACTAGAATACAAGCATTACTTCAGAATAAGGATTGTCCAAGTTCCCTTAGAGTTACGCACTCTGCAAAATGTCATCTGTTAAACTTATAAGAAGCAAAATAATTAAAGCCTGTGTTCAGTTCACTTACTGAATCCTGTTCAAAAGACAATACTTCTCAGAACGCTGCTGGAAAAAGTGGTGTGCACAATGGTAGTCAAACAAATGGTTCCCTCTTTTGCCAGGGTATCTAACCTGGTCATGCACTGATTGTGAAATCACTCATACTGTACATCAGCTTAACGGATGGACACTTTGGCTAAAGAGAGGAACCACCTGTGCCATTAACACTGCATGTTTATTTTTTTTTCCAGCAGGATTCTGACCCTCATATTCAATTTGAGATCTCATCTCTGGTGGTGCACAGTACCCTGATGTTCAAAATACAGTGGTGCCTCGTATTGCGAGCGCACCGTATAACGACGAATCCGCATAGCGACCCCTTTTCCGGGATCGCTAATGCGGAGGCATAGCGTCGGCCCCAATGGGCAAAACTCGCTTACCGATCTTCCATATGGGGGGCCCGTTGGAAGGAGCTGCCGCCGCCGCCGAGAGAGTGATGCAGGGCCGTGCTGGCCGGGGAGAAAAGCAGGCGGCGAGACAGGCAGGCGGAGGGAGGGAAGTGGCGCGCGCTTGTGCGTCCGCCTCCCTTCTTCGTCCTCCTCCCCCCACACTTTCCCTTTTCCTCCTCCTCCCTCTTCTGCCGCCGCTGGGGAGGAACGCAGGCAGGCAGGCAGATGGAGGAAAGGAAGTGGCACACACTCGTGTGTCCGCCCCCCTTTCCCTCTTCCTCCTCCTCCTCTTGCCCTCGGGCGATCGGCTGTTGCCGGACGCCCGAAATGGCTGCACGCGTTTTTGTGCCCTCCCCTCGCTTACCGAGGGCGCGAAAATGGCTGCCGGACCCCGGGAGCATCGCTGAACGGTGAGTTTTGGGCCGATTTGGAACGCATTAAACAATGTTTAATGCATTCCAATGGCTTTTTTTGTCCCGTTCAGCGATGTTTCGCTATAGCGAAGGTTAATCCGGAACGGATTAACCTCGCCATGCGAGGCACCACTGTACTGTATTACTGCAATAATAGCTGCACATCCATGAGTCCCCATGTTCCAATAGTGCAGAAACCCATCCTCATAGGTGCAGCAGTATTGATTAACACCCATAGAATTCAAATAGTTTAAAGAGATACCAGGTTAATCCATGTATTAACAAGCAATATCAGGGCAAGAGGCTAGGACACTGGGAAACACAGTCCACAGTCAGCATCAATTGCAGAAGTAGACTATCGTATTTTTCCATGTATAAGATGACCCCATGTACAAGATGCCCCCCACTTTTCTAACCCAAAAGTAAGAAATCTAAGTGGGACTTAGCAAGTGTAGGGGAAAAGGGATCAATGCCTTCCAGGATCGCTTTGATCTGTGCTTTCCCTTCCACTTGTTTTTGTTCTCCCCTCAGCTTACTTCCATGTATAAGACAACCCTCAATTTTTATTCTAAAGATTTTAGACAAAAGTATAGTCTTATACACGGAAAAATAGGGTATATGCTTCAACTTGCTGACACCTGTGGCTCACAAGGAAATACTATTTATCTACTCAAAAGTAAACATTACAGTGGGGTCTTGACTTGAGAACTTAATCCGTACTGGAAGGCGGTTCTCAAGTCAAAATGTCTGTAAGTCAAGTCTCCATTGACCTACAGTGCATTGAAAACCGATTAATCCCGTAACAGCCCGTTTTTGTTCCATTTTGGTTTTTTTCTGGTCTGTAAGTCAAATCTCAGTCTGGAAGTCAAACCTAAATTTTGCGGCCAGAGAAGTCTGTAACTCAAAAAGTCTGTAAGTCAAGCCGTCTGTAAGTCAAGGGTCCACTGTATTGTATTCAATGAGGCTTATTATCAGATCATTGGCTATACTGATATCCCATCTCTGTATCCCTTCTTAGGTAAGGCAGACTTGGCCACAGTATTTCGTATATTAATTACCTCTTGATTAGACCAGTATATTGTGCTCTGTGTGCAGCTGCCTTAAGTGTGAAGAAACTACAGTGGTGCCTCGCAAGACGAGCGCTTCATTTTACGACGAAATCACAAAAGCGATCGCAAAACGATGTTTCCTATGGGGTTTTTTCGCTTTGCGATGGACGGTGAGTTTCAAGCCCATAGGAACGCGTTAATTGGGTTTTAATGCGTTTCTATAGGCTTTTTAAAATTGCTTTACGATGTTTTCGTTCTACAGCGATTTCGCTGGAACGTATTAACATCGTAATGCGAGGCACCACTGTACTGTATAGTTTTGTTTTTTAAACCGGGTTTAAAATTGTTTTTGAAGAATGTGTTCATTTATTCTATTGTACATAATATGATAATTTAAATTTAAAAGCAATTAATGAATATTTTCAATAAATGCACATATGAAGGATAGGGAACATTTTCCCCTCCAGATGCCGTTGGAATGCAACTCTCACAAGGTCTAGCCCACAGTAAAGGAAGATGGGTGTTGTAGTCCAACAATATTTGGAGGGCCACATGTTCTCCAAAACCATGCTACAGGATTACAACACCATAGTGGTTTCCAAGCAAGATGTGGCAAAAGCTCTGCACATACAGCCCTGTAAGTACATGTTCACGCGGAAGTGATTAAGCGATTACCCCAGGGCCTGGGTAGCACCCAATAATGTGAAATAAAACTCCAGCCTGGGATCTGTCTTCAAGCCTGCCACTACCTTCTGTGGCTATGGTTTTGGACTTTTTTTTTCTTTTTTTTTTTGCAAATTTAGAAATCCAACGTATCATTTCATTAATGATAGAATCATCTCCTGTTTTCAGCTGCACAAGTAAATTAACAAGAAATAAGACCAACAAGCATTATGGTTCTTAAATATTTAGTCACTGGCTGACAATCACTTAAAGGACTGCTCAAAACTGAAAGATTTACAAAACAAATAAAGGAAACAGACTCTCTTAAAAAGAGAAAAATACAAAGTTCAGTTTTGCAAAAATGCAACACAAAGGACTACTGCTTCAGATGGAAGCTCTGTCCTTACAGCGCAAATAATCCTACATATACTGAAATACACTGGTTTGGGAATCTAAAGTAAATAGTTTTCCAACTGTTTTTCATCCAAGTTGTTAAAAACTCTTTCAAAGTGGAGAATCAGGTATGGCAGGAATATAAATTTTGAAGACTATAGGTCCTTGAATTCATACAAGACCAAGAACATTCAAGGTTATCCATCTAGCTATTACAAACTGCTTAAAGAAACATAAAAAGGCAGTTTAAGCAGACAAGAATTTTCACTGCTTTCCTAAACTAGAAAAGCCACACCCTCCAACTAATGACAGGAAAGCATTTTTGAATCAGAACTCTGCAAGTGCTCTGCCGGAGGCAAAGTAAGGCTCTCCCATTTTCAGAAAAGAAAAGAAACTCTTGCTCAATGAGTAGCAATTATGCTGCAGAATTTATATGCTGAACACGACTATATGGAAGAACACCAGATCAGTCAACCATAGCTTTAGTGCTTTGAGTATGATTAACAGAACAGAGTCTTCAAAGGTCAATTAAATGTCAACACTTTCAAGGGGGACACAGAAAGCCCTCTGAAGTTTGGCCAGTGGCTAATGGCATCTTGAAATCCTCTAATGCTAGCTTTACTTTTAGATTTGCACAAAGAACGAGATTTGTGTATAGACATACTGAACAGATACTTACTTTCTGCAAAAGAGTAATTAGTATTTATACAAATAGAATCCCTCTAAATTGTCTTATTAACTGGGCTCAATCAAGTAGCAGAATTAGGGTGAACATTTTTTCAAAATCAGCGCAAGTACAAAGTTATTTCAGTCATATAATTTTGGCAAAAATGATTGTGAAACTTGTTGACCATTTTAATAAAAGCACTGCCATGAAGATATTTTAGTGTAAGTAGGCAGAAAAAAAATACTTTTACTGCTTATTACACACTTCCAACGAGACAGCTTACACAGAGCATCTCATTTATAATGTCACACAACACTTCTTAAATACTAACTTCTCAGTGCTACCGCAGACAATAAAATCCAGTAAGCTTCATATATATGCATACCACAGACAAAGGTCTTCAGAAAATAATCTAAAATTTAACTCAATTAGAAGAAAATGCTGGCAGCACTCTAAAAAAGAAAAACATCTTTTACAAAATGCTGTAGTTTCTACAAGAATGCTTTCTCAAGATGATATGCCCTTCACATTAACTTTATGCACTTTTCAAGGACATTAACTTTATGTACTTTTCAAGGACAGACTATAAAACCCACAATGTGAATAATGAATGTGTGTCCTCTGAGATCTAAAACTCCATTAGAACTGACTCTCAAGGGCACCTAACACATGAAAGGGCACTTTTTAAAAAGGTTAGCAGATAACCTTGAACTCTTAAGAGAACCAAATAACTTATATTACAGTTTAACTTGACAAAATGTTATTTCTTTTCACATGTACGCAAAAAACTATACTAACCAACTGAACAATCCAGTCCTTAACATCAGAAACAGAGACAGTACACAATACCACCAATATTTTAATCCACATGCACATTAGTTTTTAATACTCTTACAATGGAATATTTTTATCCATATGTGACAGCCAACAATTCCACCTCCATTTGAACTTGCCGCCACTCCTGTCAGTCACTGGCACTGCATTGTAAACTCACCCCTACCCATCAACCCACATGCTCAATTCATCCTAAACTAGATGTGCTTTCTCAGTATCAGATGAGTTTTAGACGTTCCTCTTCAGATCCAATCCCGTGTGCACTTTTGGTGCTGGGGTCGCGGGGGGGGGGGGGGAGAAGAGTAAACTCTGATTAGCTCCCTGGGGCTCGCTTATCATTAAACCAGCATCGGCCTTTCTGACACAGTCTAAGTGACAGCAGCAAAACCCAGCAAACTCTCCCAGCCTTTTGGAAAATACCTGTTGCTGCACCTGCTGGGCTCGGTCCGCCTCCTTCACCCCCATCGGCTCCGCTGCGTGCCAGAGCCTCCGTGTGCGTTTCCCCTGAAACGAAATGCAGAAGCACAAAAATCAGTCCAAGCAGGCGGACGCACTCGGGCCACCTCCCGAAAGGCCGAACTCTCCCATTCTTATCGGCTCCCCCCTCCAAAACACACACACACACACACACACACACACACACACACACACACAGAGAGAGAGAGAGAGAGAGAGAGAGAGAGAGAGAGAGAGAGAGAGAGAGAGAGAGAGAGCGGTCCAAGCGACCGTTTTCGGCGCCAGGATCAGACCAAGGAAGAACGAAGAGAAGGTGAAGGCGGGGAGAGAGAGCGAGAAAAGCGTCAGTTCCAAACCAACCAGAAATCGCGGGGCTGCAGATAAGGAGGGATCCCAGGCAGCAGCAGTGGCCGCCGCCTCCCAGCAAGAACTGGTCAAAAACTTGAGAGCGCGGCTCTGAGGGGCTGCGCGTCCCCAGCGAGGAGGAGGCGCGGATAGTTAGCCGCAAGGCAGGCAGGCGGTCCGTTCTACCCCCCCCCCCCTACACACACAACCTGCTCTCTACTACACTGCCCCATTAAAAAAGAAAACAGGCAGGGCAGCCACCCCAAGAGAGAGGCTGCGCCTCCGCCGCCGCCTCCGCCTAAGCGGCATCCCCGGACGAAACCGAGGGGGGCGCCTCCCTCCCTTCCACCTGCGGCCAAGTCTTTTAGCCCCACAGCAGCAGCCCCCTCCCACCCCTATTCCCATTCCCCCCCTCCCCTCCTTTTTTTGCGCCGCATTCCTCGGAGTCCAGTTCAGCAAAGTTCGTTTTCCGCCGGCCCTCCTCCTCCTCCTCCCTCTCGGCTTTGCCCCCCTCAGCCTGGCCAGCTGAAGGGGGCAGGAGGAGCGGCGTGGAGGGCAGCCTCTCTCCTCCGTCCTAGCCGGGGGGGGGGGAGCCCGGCGCAAACTTCGCCCGGGAGGAGGAGGAGGCGGTGATGGTGGGTGGTGGAGGAGGAGGAGGCGCGCTGGGCAAGTCAGGAAAACACTTCGCGCAACTTGCAGAAAGTGACGCCTTGCCCAGTCCCGCGTCGCCCCACCGGCCCACCCCACCCCCGAAGACCAAGCCCCGAAAATCCGCCCAAGGACAAAACTCTTTCCGCCGCTCTTTGCTCCCTTTTGCTCCCTTCCTGCCGCCGCCTTCTCCCTCGGGAACACGGCCGGCCGGGCATTGTCCTCCCCGCACGAAACTGCCCTTTCCCTGCCTTCTTTCCTTTCCAAGGGGGCGGAAGGGACGGAGCTCTCGTCGCACTCTCTCTCTCTCTCTCTCTCTCTCACACACACACACACACACACACACACACACACACACACCGACTCCACCTCTTCGCTCCTTCCCCCCCTCCTTCTCTCTCTCTCTCGCAAAGCTTCGCCATGTTCTTTGTTTCTCTCACTTCCTTCCCAGCCTTTTCTCCCCCCCCCCCCGTGACAGCAGCTGCAAGCGCGCTCCCTTTCAACGGCAAATCCGAGGGAAGCCCGGCGCCCGCCAACGGGGGAGGGGGGGAAAGGAGGGAGTAAAGCCGCGACTACCGGCAGGCCCCTCCTCCTCCCCCCCTCGCAACGCCTCCAACTCCTCCTCGCCGGCGAAGCGAGAGAGCATGCGCGAACACGCCCGCGGGGAAACCGCCCCACCTGCAGGTGACCTGAGGGGAAAGGGCTCCTCCCCGTTCCTCTACCACTGCCTCTCTTATTCGAGCCTCGCTTTCTCTCTCTCTCTCCCGTCGTTGGAGCTCCTCCAATTAGCTCCGGCGGGAGGAGGAAAGCTCTAGCCAATGAGACGTCGGGAGTTGGCAGCGTCCCGCCAGCGTGAGCCAATAGGAACGAGGACGGGCCTTTCGGGATTCTCTTGCTCTTTCCATGGGGAACTGCTCCAGCTTCGGGGGGGGGGGTCTCCTGTGGTCCCAAACAGCTGGGAAAGAGTGCCGGAGAAAAGCCCGCGCTTTCTTCTTCGTCGTCTTCCTTGTTGTGGTAGTTTAGGAAATGCTGCAAAATTTGGGCACGCAAGCCGCACACGTGGGAAAAGACGTCTGAAACACCTGCAGCGCGGATGCGTGGGTAGACCCGCGTTAGCGCTAGGCGGCGGCTCTTTGCTCCTGCCGTGCTCTTAAGGAGGACGGACTGGAAGAAGAAAAAGCAGGCTGCAAAATCGGGATAAGAGGCTGGAGTCTGCGTTGGAGTTCCGGAGCAAAGAACAGCAAGCAAACAAAGTATTTGACGCCGATTTTTTGTTTGCACGCTGTTTATTATTATTATCATTATCATCATCATCATCATCATCATCATCATCATTATTATATAAACAACGACGACGACAATAATGATAATGATAATGATAATAATGATAATAAATCAGCGATAAGATAATAAGAGGTTGCAAGTCGTGGGAGAGGACTCGTGCCCACCCTCAGAGACCGACCCTCGCCGGCCTGCCTCTCTCCTTAATGACTTTTGGGGCGAGCGTGTCTCGAACGCCGGCCTCTTCCCTGCCTGCAAGCAGCGCTTCCTCATTGGCTGGGCGTCCGGCCACCCAAACAGAAACCTGTTTTGCGGGGTGGGCGGGGCCTCGGTGCTGGCCCTCCCCCTCGAGGGGCGTTACGTGCGCCAAGTTCTCATAGAATGTTGAACAGCGACAAGAACTCTTGCAAGTACAGTACCTGTATTGGAAATTGCTTTGAGTGCTTTGGTGGGCAGAAAAGCAATATCTAAAACAGCAGTGAATATATGAATAAGAAAGAGTAAAAGGAGGTACTCCATGGGACCCTGACGGCGTTCATTTTCCGAAGCTTGGGTGGTGGTGACTTTGAATATATTACAGTATAAATGAGGAGTTTCGCCAAAACGGGGGGGGGGATTAATTTCTAGGGGGGGGGCACATGAAAAATCCGAACTGTGTTCGGGGGCCGAACCAACTTTACTTAAGAAAAAAAGAAAGTGATGTTATGATTGATGTTATTTTAAACTTGTTAATCTTCACAAATACTAAGGAGTTTTTTTGCGATATGTTAAAGATAAGCAACTGATCAACTTCAGACAAAAAGCTATAAATGGTTTTGATGTTCAAAACTGAACATCACGGACCGGACAGGAGCGGCTCGCGGGCTGTATGTAGCCCTCGGGCCGCACTTTGCCCAGGTCTGGCCTAAACCTAGATTCAGTGTGAGGGAGTGGCTAGGGCTACTTCAGACGTGGGAATTTTCTAGTGAACACTTGTTCTTCTATTAGAAAGGTAACATTATCCTATCTAGTCATTAT
This sequence comes from Pogona vitticeps, assembly GCF_051106095.1. Classification (NCBI taxonomy): domain Eukaryota; kingdom Metazoa; phylum Chordata; class Lepidosauria; order Squamata; family Agamidae; genus Pogona; species Pogona vitticeps. Next base: position 116,179,626 of record NC_135783.1, on the reverse strand, counting down.
GGTTCTGAACAATTATGTTCAGCATCTAAACCAATTTCCTTGGTTCCACTACCTTGTGCTGCTTTTCATATGCTTGGCTCAAATGATCTCCTATAACAATCTGTATTTCTTGGTTTCTGGTTGAATGACCAAAGTTCTATACAGTATTTCTGTATTTTATTCTTTCCTCATCTTTATTTATTCACAATGAACAAACCATTTTGATCCAGGAAATTTTTAACATCCCTTGGACTCCCTTAACTGCAGGTGCTGAATAAGCAATCTCCACTTTGACTCAGGTTGGCTGGAATCAAAGGAATATAGGTTTACATGTTTTAACTGTGTTGTAACATCATAATAAAAATACATTCCACTCTCCTTCTCCATTATATGTGTTCTTTTCTGAAATGAATATTTTGACCTCAGGATATACCACAACTATTTTTAGGGTACATCAGTGCTTATTTTTCTAGCTGCCTAAACTGACATTGAGGCTCTTTAATTGTTCGCTTCTTATATTCTGAACTAAGTCTTGAGCTCATACTTTAAAAACTAAAACAGTTTAGAACTCCATGTAAGGGGGGAAATCAATGGTTTTCAGCCTGAGAGTGAGAAGCAGATATTGTAAACAGGGTTAACAGTGCCATCTATTCTGGAAAGGAAGTGTTAAAAATCTGGTAGTGGTGTTTCATGCATCAATTAGATTAAATGGAATGTGTTCACTATGGGGCTGCCTTTGGAAAGTGATCAGACACTGCATCCAATACAAAATGCTGAATCCAGACTTTTGTCAGTTGTGTAGCTCACAGTCCTAGATAAGTGTCACTGGCTTCCGGGTTATTTCTGTGCATGGCTTAATGTGCTTGTTTTGACCAACCCTAAATGGGCTTCTACCAGGATACTGGAAGAATCATACGAATTTTCATATGAATTTACCCATGATTTGCTATCATCATAAGTTCTATAATATATCCCATCAATTGGAGAGGCGGGGCTGAAAGGTGCTTGAGATAAAGCCTTTTTGATAGCACACAGGCACCCACTGTAAAACTTGCAGGAAAGTGAGACTGACTTCTCCTTTACCTTGTTGTAGGTGGGATATCAACATTACTTGGTTCCCTAGAAGATGGCTTTAATATTCTGTAACAATGCATGTCATTCTTCAGTTCTAATGCTCTCAATTTTTATCACATGGTAGGGTTTCTGCTTTTGTCTTTTTATGTTTGCATTTGTATAGCACTTCAGCAGCCTGATAAAGCACAAGATGCAGTTCGTAAATTTAATAAACATTCAAATATATTAGCTATCTTTGTGTAAAAATCAACTCACATTTTACAGTTTCTATAAATCACTATAGGCTATGCTACCACTGAAATTAAGACATATAGAGTGATTCTTCCTTATGAAAGGGCCTGTTTGACTCATGGCTTTCCCCTTTAAAATATACATTACTAAGAATGTAGTAGTTTCCTAGTCATCACCTATATATATTTTAAAGATGAAAATATATAAATCTATGCATTCTTCATAACTGAGGCAATATGTGTGTACCACAATATATAAAACAATGCACAAAAATAGCCTTGTTTTAAACTCAACTGTTACAGTTTTTCTTGACTTAGTGATTAAAATATTAGCAAATGATCCCCTTTTTTCATAGAATCCTCAAAAGAGCTATGGTTTTAGGCAGACATTATTATTTGCAGAGCTACGTCTTAATAGTGGTAAGTTTGGCACAAGTCTGTGAAGAATCTTGTTTGAAGTTTGATGTAGCTTGGTCAGAGTTCTGCTGAAGGTAAGTAGAATTTTGGCCATCTTGCTATTTGGGCAGTAGCATCAAAATGACTCTGGGGGTATCAGAGGGCCAGATCCAGTACTTAGACCCTTCTAAGCCCAATTGTGGGAATTACTGGCTAAAATCCTGTTGCATAATTTGATAAAGACAAAGATGTCACTAACTAGCAGCAATGTTTGGTAATTCAGAACTTCCAACTTCTGTCCCATAGCTTTTCCAATTCCTGTGCAATCCCTTTCATTGTGTTGGAGCCATATTATGGAAGGAAGTTTTCAATTACTGAAGATCACTGCCACTGGATGACATTGCTGGTGGGTGCAGGGGGGGGAGAAGTTATGGTATTTAAAGGCTTCATCTTTCTGTCCTGTGGCTCCCCTGACTTCATCATAATAAGGATTGCATAGGAGTAAAAAGTGGCACAGGAGAGAATTATGTTTTTTTTTAATTACTGAAAATAACCCTTTTGCAGGTGTAAGTTAGGCAACAGGATTTAAGCGATTGAATCAACTCTTGCATCGATTCCATTTGTTTTGTGCATCTATTGTCATTGGGACTAATAACTGGATTGAACCAATAATAGCCAGAACTAAATTATATTTTCGAAAATAATTTTTTTGGTTTAATAAAGTTTTGTTTGTCTATGAATTTACTTACAAACACTAGAGTTAATCTTAATTTGGCGCAGAAGAATAAAGGTTATGGATTAAGTGCTAACTCAGCAAGAAAAGTTTGCATAGTTAACATGATTTGCTTACTTGATGCCTGGAATCTCCTACCTATCTCTCTATAAAGCAGAGTTTGTGGGTAGCTAGTTATCTAGTTATAGGTTTGTAACTACACTTTTGAAAAGTAATTTTCCAAACTCTGTTTGAGGTAAAAAATAAAAAAAAACAGTAAGATGGTGACAACTCTCAAAGAGTGATGTCAAGAGCATAAAGTATGTTCATTTTCCAGTGTCTAAAGCCATTCCAGAGCGATTGTGAGAGGGGGAAATGTGCAGCATTAAAAAAAAAAAGCAGTCTCACGTTAAAGACGGAAATCTTCGAACTGCACTAGCTGCAGGTGTGCCCTTTCAAGAGGTGATGACCTGAGGGTTGCAGCTGTGGTTTTCTCACTGTGTTGCACAGTGAAGCTGAATTCAGGTTTCATAATAAATAAACATCCACCTGGACCCAACAAAGGACAAAAGTCTGTGCTAGGAAATAACCAAAAGAAGTTAATGGAGAATGAGGCCAACATAGCCAATGAAAGTCCAATACAAGCACCACGTTGGTTTTGTCTCCCATATCTTTCTCTTCCATTTCCCTCATCTTCTTGATATTTGTTTCTTTGCTCTCTTTTTGTCAAGGGTTGCCTGAGTGGTAACACTATGTAAATTAAGGCATTAAAATGTTACCCTAGATCAGCAGTTTCCAACCTTTTTCAATCCAAGGAACAGCTGAGGAAGGTGGGGCACACACACACCCACTCGCACGCATGCACAAACAAGCGCTCTCTCTCGAGGGGCTTGCACGGGTGCGGGTGCACTCATGCGCATGCGAAAATGGCGGTGCGGCACTTGTCTGGGCACTGGAGTGTGCGCGCAGCCACAAACGGGCTGTGTGGGGGTGAGTGCGTGCGGGGGGGAGGTCTGTCTCGGCAGCCCGGTCCAGCTCAGGCCATGTACCAGCACCAGGCCACGGACTGGAGTTGGGGACCTCTGCCCTAGATAATCAACTAGAATCTTGTTACGTATGCTTTCATTAGTCAAATGGTATAATTCAGTGGTGAATTGTTTCTTGTTAAAGAGTTGAGGTTTGTATTCCTCTTCTCACATTATTTGAATGACTTGGTGCTGAACAAGAAATACAAGCCTTGACTCCTGAACTATGGCAATTTGCTACTGTGATATAAGCTGTTTTACACCATTATATGGAAGTAACAGATTCTGATCAATTAAACAACCGCTGGCAGATGAACAGGGCCGACTCTATAGGTCTCTCCCACCCAATTACACTTTGTCATCCTTGTTGGAGGGATGATTGAGCAGACAAGCTCTACAGAGCGGCAGCATCTGCACACGTAGTTCAGCTGGCGACCTTTACATATAGAAGTCTCAATAGCTCAACAAACTAAATCCAAGAGAGGAAAGGAAGAAGTGGAATTTCCCATCCTGCTATCAAAAGAACATTTACAGTGGTGCCTCGACTTACGACCATGATCCATTCCAGAAGATGGACGTAACTCAAAATGGTTGTAAGTCAAAGCACCATTTCCCATAGGAATGCATGGGAACACGATTAATCAGTTCCGCCCCCCCCCAAAACACAAACACGAAAAAATAAAATAAAATACTGCAAGCCCCATAGGAACGTGCTGAGGCTGCAAAAAAACCAAACCCAAAAATAAACAGAGCAAGCCCCGAAGGCACTGGGGCTGCAAAACACAAAACAAAACCCAAAAATAAACATCAGAGCAAGCCCCACGCTGGGATTGCAAAACAACAACAACACACCACAGAAACATAAGCCCACCCAGCCCAAAGCCACACTGCCAAACCCATGCAGAACAGTTTTTAAAAAGCAAAAAGCAGCACCTTACCTTACCAGGCAGTCCCAAGCCTCCTCCGATCCCACTCACTCTAACCCAGTGGTCGGAGAACCGAGCCATGGCGGATGGCAGCCGACGACGGGCCCGGCTGGCAGCGTAAGGCAGCGGAGGTGGCAGCGGCAGGGCTGGCCATGGGGTGAGGCCGGGGCGAGTGGCTGGAGCAGGCCAGCCAGGAGGAGCCTCTCCTTCCAGCACCTGGAGAGGTGGATTGTGGTGCAGGGGAGTGGGCGTGGCCATGATGGCAGGCCAGGCCTGGCTCAGCCTCCTGCACTGGGACACTGCCGCAACCTCATACCCCATTCCCGGAAGAGCCCGTTGGGCAGCAGTGGCACTCGTGCAGCCACATGGCTTCCTTTGGCGCTGCCTGTGCGCCAGCCAGCCGGGCCTGGCAGAGCCTTTTACCCTCCATGTGGTCGTTGTCACAGCACTTCGATGGCGAGGCCTGCAGGAGCCCCGACGCCAAGGCCCGATATAGCTGCCCCAGCGAGCAGCCGCCAGAGCCGGTGCTGGTGCTGGAGCAGGAGGCGGCACTGGGCGCCCCCAGCAAGGGAGCCACCTGCTGCTCTTTGATGGCCAGGAGCCTCCCTGCCGGGCCAAGGACTGAGTGCAACCCTGCCAGGAAGTAGGAGGCGGAGGTGCGGGAGGACCCTTCCTCCGGGAGCCAGAATCAGGGCCCCCTTGGCCACCGCGCCAAGGCCGAGCACCGGGACCCAGCAGCGGTGGTGGCATTGGCCCTGCAAAGGGTGGCGAGGAGCACCGAGGGACGCCCCCACCCCTGCCTACCCCCCACTGCATCGCTTTCTCTAACCGTTGGGGCAAAAGAGCTACAAAGAAGCAGCCTCTTCGCCACCAACAATTAGCAATTTGAATTTCCTGCCTCCCCCCCCACACCTTTTCCTGGTTGGAACTCGAAGCTCTAGCTGCAAGAAGCAAAATTTTGCAACCAGAGCTGGTCGTAACTCGAAATGGTCATAAGTAGGGACGTACATAAGTCGAGGCACCACTGTAATTTGTTTATCTTTCCTTTGACCATAAATTATTTGTTTACATATTTTTTTCCTTTGGATATTTAAATAATTTAATCTTGGGACCCCTCATCAAAAGGCCTTCAAAGTTTTTTTTGGGGGGGGGAGAAGAGGGATAAATCCCACCAGATTGATAAAATGCATGTAAATCAATTGTTGGCATGAAGGACTGAGTAAGCATTTGTAGCTTTAATATTCTATCAAGAGTAACAAAATAAAAAATAACATGGCCACAGCTTCCACAATAGATAACAAAAACAGTCTTGTGACAACGTGAAGACTAATGTTTAGCATGCCTTTTCTGGGATTGTGACTGAAGAAGTGGATTGAAACCCACAAAAGCTCGTGCTGTTTGTCTTAAATGTTTCAATAAAACGTGTTTTATTTTTGTAATACATGCTTAAACAGGCTACCCTAGTAGCTATCTCTTCGAGCTTTTGGAATAAGTACATTATGAATTTTTTGTTGCCTGGTTTGTAATCGCTACCTATATCCTTAGGATAAAAATCGTGCAGAAATGAACATAGCCTGATCGGTAGCATCAGCTGTCCTCTTAAGTTTGACAGCAAAGAACTGTACATGTCATGGGTACATCTGTTAGGGAGGAACCAGTCAAACAGGATTCTCCTGGTGTACCCTACTGAGCCTTTGTTTTGAAGGACTTTGTATTAAAATCAATAGCTGTAAGCAACAGAATCCACAGCCATAACGCTTCATCGTCCTGAAGCTGTGGTACAAAGACGTGATGATATGTAATATTCATCCCTGAAACTGGACACCACACTGAAGTGGAATTGTTGAGTTGGCCGGTGATACCTGAATGGTGAATAAAACTTCCCACACTTGAGAGTTTGATGGGCGCAGTGGAGTGAGAGAAACTGAAACAGAAGGAAAGGAGGTGATTAAACCAGACTTGCAGAAAACTAGACATACAAGTTGTAACAGAGCTGCTGTGTAGGAGGCTAGGAAAAGGAAATGTTCTTTGTTCTGATTCAGTACAGAGACTAGAATAGATTTAATTAAGAGTGCATACATTATGCTGCTAATGGGCAAAAGCCACTGAATAGTATCTGAAAAGTATCCCATTCCCTCAGTTTTACAGTTGGATTCTAGAAGCACCTATATTCACAGGCCTCCTCCTATTGCCTCACAATGTCTTTTCACATATAAATATGCAGGTACTTACAGTAATTATGCAGCATTGGATTTATCAGTCAATCAACTTCTGTAGTAGGAATGCATAAATTATGCTTATACTTAATGTAGCCTGGCTGCATATAAAATTATATGAGCAAAATTGTAACGAAACAAGAGTCAGGGTTTCCTCACTATCCTGTTGTGAATCTGAATTTAGTTAAACTGCCGGTTTTATTGTCTGGTATATTATGTTGGATTTTCCTAGTTCTGTATATATGTTAGGTGAAATCCAGTTGCCTAGTGTAGTAAGTTGCATGAGAGTAAACCCATTAAATTAGTGGGGATTTGGTAGGCAGTGGAACTTGCAGAGGAGTGGAATGACCAAATTTTTACTTATTTAATAAACCTATTCTAATGCCGCTTACTACACTGAACAACAGGATTTCTGCCACTGTATATCTTGTAATCAGAGCTTCCAATGGTAGTATAAAAGGCTTAGTTATTTAAACCATTAGATAGAGGATTCAAAAGCCCTATTTAATTTAAACAAACATTAGTGGTTAAAACTTTCGAATTTATGTAGTTAAACTTTATGAATGTACTGTATAGTTTTAAAGGAAACCCTGAGAGAAAATGGCATATCATTGTAGTTGCCATAATTAATGGAATTTCATTGTTTATTCCTTCAGTTTGGCTCTTTTTCCAGTTTGAGTGGATTTCTCCTGCCTAGCACTTCCTTGATACAAATCCCACAATGCAGCTTTTGTCTGGGGAGAAAGTGCCTGGTTGGAAAATGCTGGCCTAGAGCACAGATCCAGCAACATATTCAATTAAGCTTGGTCGCTGGTCCGTACCTCTCTTCCCTTCCTTCTCTCCACCCACCTAGGTGGACTCTTTGTTTGGACTGAAAAGAAATATATCTTTATTCCAATAAGAGGACGCTGTGTTGGTACAACACTGAAGCCCAGCAGTAAATGGCAACAAATATCAGACAGTAAATGAAGGGCAGAGAATTCTTAATCAGAAATATTTTGAGCGGCTCTGAGCATATGCAGAACATTTTTCTGCACTACTGAACCATTTATCTGCTCTCACAACCACTTAAAATCAAGAAAATGTTTAAAATTGGATATTTGCTATAATCACACAAGAGACAGAAACATACTTAAAAGTCTTGTGTTAGTATAGCTCTGCTTGTTAAAAAAATGACATTTTCCTCAAACCTTTCACACTCATTTTTCTGACTGCACTTCTGGGTTCTTCTTTTGTTCTTGCCACTCAGGGTCATTTCTGTAAAAAATGTTCCTATATCCTCTTTCTGTCTCACGCACATATGCTCACTCGCACTAAATTTTGCACAATTTGCTGTGTCCTATGAGTTGTATGTGGCTGTGTCAATTTTCATGCTGCAGCCAGTGAATGGCTATCATGATCAGCCCTCCTCCTTCTCTTTCTTCTGATTGTTGCTCAGACGTTCTCAGTGCCTTCATTGTTGCTTATAGTGCTAGCAAAATAGATCAACTAGAATTGCTAAAGTTGTGGGGAAGTGTTAAGCAAATTAGGAGCAAGTTAGGTCACCAGGTTAATGACAACGGCTGTAATTGGATCACAATCACTACATTACCATAATTAATTTAAACCATTAGTTTATCCTAAATTCTGGTTTTAATAACCCAATTGGCAACACAGTTGACAATTGATGACTGATAGGCTTGTAAGAATTTTCAAGAAATTATGTAACTTGCTATATTTCACATACTACTAGGGTCGTGTCCTCTGAATACTCCCTATCTCAACGTTTCTAGTTGGATTGTGCTGTCCACCTTCTAGCTCTCACAGGTATAATTTGGCTTACTAGTAATAAACAGGATTTATCTGTTGCTATGTTTAAGGCTGGATTCTGCTCCTCCAAGATGCTTTTGTTTGCTCCTAGATTTTCATAGATCCCTACTGCTCACTTATGTAGTCACATTTTTAATGATACATGAAATTTTAAACAAATTTTGGGCAATTGCTTTGATAGTAATAAATTATCAACTTCTAACTGTCTGTGGTTTTGCATAATTTTGTAAGTACATTATCCTTGGTCACTAGGGGTGTGCCATTTGGAGTTTTTTCAGACTTCAGCTCCCAGGATTCTCCATTGTAGCTGGAAGGCTTCGGTCTTCGTAGGAAGCACAGGAGCAGCTTCCTTTCAAGCGATACTTTTCTCCAGGTGAGCTACATTTAGGCGTCTGTAGGTATGAGTCTGTCAAATGGAGCTCCCAGAATGGAGAATTCGGGACTTTCCAAAAAGTCCAAATGACACATCCCTGTAGTTCACAAAATGAAAGAATGTCAGTGCAGAAATATTTAACACTCCTGTTATTATGATGCCACCTCAAAAGACAGCAATTACCAAAACGAGCCTCATTCAAATCCCCATGTTACAATGATATCACCTGGTGGTCCTGAACCTTTTACAGCAGATAAGGGGAACTACAGATGTACCTTTATTTTTTACTGAATCCCAGATTCCTCCATTCTGTGTCCCGGACCCACATCCCAATTGGGCTCACCTTCAGAAAAGCTGGGGGTGATAGGTTTCAAGGCCTAGGACGGGGTGAGCTTCATCCTAACTGCCTGTTGGAATAAGGAGGTTGCCTAGGCCAGCGATGGCGAACCTATGGCGCACATGCCACAGCTGGTGCATACATCCGTCTTTGGTCACGCGATCCATGAGCTGCCACCGAGAAATACTTACCCATCCTCCGATCCCGGATTTTGGCACTCCCCTCTGCTGGTGCAGTGGTCCAGCGGAGGGGTTCAATGGCAGCCATTACCATTCTAGCCCAACGGAGGATTAAAGGACCGGTAAATATTTCTCTGTTAATACCTCTCCTAGACAAAAAACAAGCATTTAACCTTTGCAGTGCAGAGGCAGTTTTTTTTCTAAGCTAAAACTTCATTATTCAGGTTTAATTGTGGTGTTGGCACTTTTAAATAAAAAAGTTGGTTTTGTGTTGCAGTTTGGGCACTCGGGCTCAAAAAGATTCACCATCACTGCCCAAGGCCATGAAGCCTTCCATCCCAGCTTCTCTGCAGGTGAGCACAATTTAGGTGTGCGTGTGGCAGGTGGAGCTCCCAGGAGGAAGGGTTCTGGGGTTTAGATTCTGAAAGGAAAACCTTTGTCCTAGAAGCCCATTTTGGTCCACAAAGCACACTCTGGATGATGTTGTTTGGAGCAGAGAACTGGAGGTTTTTAGTAAGAAAATAGCTAGCAAGAAAAGGAGTGAATGTTCTCTCTCTGTCTCTCTCTGCTTCGTTGTCTGCTTTTTATTTAAAACAAAAGCAAAAAAGTTTGAATGAAAAAAAGGAGGAAATCTCAACAAACCATTATTTTTAGTGTTTACCGACGTCTACTGGGACTCCCTGTCAAAGAGATTAGTGCTTCTCTTCAAGAGTATATGTCTAGAAAAGAGAGTTTTGGCAGGGCCAGACTAAGTCTGTCTGTGCTTATTAATTATGATGAGTAAATTGAACGCTCCTGTCCTGCAACAATATACCTGTCAATGCCACCTGCTGGGCCAAAGAGAGGGCCTGTGTGAGTGTTTCCTGCCTTCAAGCCTGGCTTGTAAGATTTCTAGTGACCTCTTTGATGGGAAAACACAACCATGGAGTAAGTGGCACATGTGCCCTAATCGGATCCAGCAAAGCAGTCCTCTTCTCTTTTTTTGTACTGCTGGCCCTCGTGCCCTCTTCTTAGACTCAATTTTGGAAGATTTAAGAATGCTTCCTTTGCATCCATGTTCTCTAGGCAGAACCTCACTGCATGTAGGAGGCCATGTAATTTAAAGAGATGAATACCTGACTAACATATTAGAGGCTGAGCTTGCAACTCTTATTTTCAATTAAATATTAGGGTTTTTTTTCTTGCTTAGGATCTCCATCATACTCTACTCTGTGAGACCTACAGAGTCACCTTGGGTCCTTTTGGGGAGAAAGGTGGGAGAGAAATATTTTAAATAAACAAAATACAGAGGAACATTGCTGTTGTTTTTTTTAATAAAATTTTCCAGTGTAGTCAACACTAGTCTCAGCTAGTTTGAACAGGCATGCAAAGGCACAAATAATTGGGACTGGGGTGTGGCCTGCCCCTGGGTTATCACCTCTGTGACACTGACTGTAGCATTTCTTATAGAAGGTGGTTGTTTTCTTTAAAAACCATTTAATTTGGGTTTAGCCTGTTTTGAATCGCTGTAAAAATGGGTGACTCCAAACACATGTGTAAGAGCAGATTAATTTGACAGGGAATCTTTTTTTTTTTTTTTTTTTTTGAAGTGGCAGGGAGTTGTTTTAGTCCTCCACCAGAGGTCCGCTTATTTTAACGTGGAGGTGGAATCAACTCATTTAAGTAGATTCCCCCCTATGTGAATGCCACTCTCTGTGTTAACCAGCCACTTGCCCTCTCTGTTGTTGTGTTAAAAGCAGGGGGTGGTGAGACGACCCGCTGCCAAAGAGCCTGCAAGAGCCCCCTGTCGCTCGCCCAGATCTTCCAGTCCCGGAGTGAGGACAGGGAAACAGATAAGGCAAAATCAATCCAAGGAGGCATCTCTTCAATTAATTGGTGCACACACCCCGCAACCAGCAGCTGAAAGGCTGGCAGGCAGGCAGGCAGGCAGGCAATATGACACTGCCTCTCAATTCCCACCTCCAGCCAGCCAGTTTCAGGGTGTCTCCTTTACTTTCCTCTTCTACCGGAGCATGGACATTGTTAGGACTATTTTGACTTTGAATGTGGTTTCCTGAAAAACTAACGACTGCTAAAAAACGTAGGACTCATGTATCCATGGGATCAGTATCTGCAGTTTCACTTATCCATGGTCTGAAAATATTAAAAATATTAAAAGAAAAAAAAACATACACGGAAATAACTACAGTATTTTCACATGTGTTATTAGAAGTGGCCACTAGAAGGAGGCAGAGACTGTGCTATGAATACTTGTTAGTGAAAAATACCATATTTTTTCATGTATATGACACCCCATGTATAAGACACCTTACTTTTCCTACCCAGAATTAAGAAATCAATATTTTGAACATAAAACATAACACATTTTTATTTAGTAATTAGGTAACATTTACATACCAGTACTATCATATTATGCATCACACTTAGTTTTGAGCATATCACTTTATTCAAACTCTGTGCTCAGAACGCTGCGACATAACCACTTCCTGTTGCATCTGAGCCCTGCCTACATGCTCCACGTCCAACAAGGTGTGTTCCAATTGGTTTGTTCAGCATCAGCTGACGTCAGTTACATAAGGCTCATGATTGGAGGCAGCTAAGCCTCATGACTGTAGGAAGCTAAGCCTCGTGATTGGAGGAGCTAAGCCTTCTGATTTAAGAAACCTGTTTGCATAGGCAATGTATGGGCAGTTTTGCAATCACATGCTTCTGTCCTTCGCATGTTTAATCTAAAGATTTTAGGCAAAAGTATTGTCTTATAAATGGAAAAATACGGTACATAACACGGTCTCTGTTGTCCTTTAGTTCTGGTATTTAATGTGTAGATTTTTTTTCTGTTTTTTCCCCTTTTACCATGCTATACTGTATATACCTCCTACACACACACAATTTGTTATTATCCACAGTTTTCAGTATCTGTGGTGGGGCTTGGAACCAATCCCCAGCAGTTATGGGTGTTCTTCTGTACATAGATAATAAGAAAACATTACTAAAATAAAATAGTTGATCACTTTTAAAGCGTATGATGTAAAAAAAATTATGATTGAAGAACAGCACAAATAATTTTTCTCTAATATACAAATTGATACCTGTTTGAAGAGAGATAAATACTTACAGCAAGGGGCAGCAAGGTATTACTGGACACCACTGTACCTTGATGTTAGGTGCAGATTACAGCTGCTAGTTAGTAGTATCTAACACAAACAGGAGTTGGGAAAGAAAAATTCCATGCAGTAGGGCACTGATGAATGGTTCCAAATCTGTGCTAAATTAGCTTTGTTTGTGCAAATTTATGATAGGTCCATAGGATTCATATCCCCATATGTCTGCTGTGTGTGATGTGTGTAAGTTTCTGTCTATTCATCCTCTAACAACAGAAAGTAAGGGTAGTTGCAGTCTTTGGATAAGTAGTACAATCGTCAGTCTAGCATGGAAATCATCAACTACAACTTAGAATTGCACAGCTGGGAGGGGCCCTGTGGAACATCAAGTCCAGCTTCTGTCAAGGAGGTATAGTGGGGAATTGAACTCCCAACCTCTGGTTCCACAACCAGATACCTAAAGTACTGGGTTAACCAGCAGCTCCAGCGTTCCTGCTCCAAATGAAAGCCTCTTATTGTGTTTTTACAGCAGTACAATCTGCAGTTTCCCTGAGAGTTATTTCATTTTCCTGTGCCTCCCACCCATCCTTCCTTCACATAACTGGCTACTCTAAGCTGGGAGGGAGAAACCATACAAGGAGACCCAGAAAAACAACCACTATGGCTGAAATCTTGTTGTGCCACTTTACTCTGTGTAAGGCTGATGACATCATGTGCTGTTGTGGTTTTCCAGAAATTAAAAATTTCCAATCCCCACCCTCCCAAAATTCAGAAGTTCCTTTGGTATATTTTTTTGGGCATAGGATGCTGTTGGGGACTGCAGGGTGGAGTGGAGTCTAATTTTCAAAAAAACATTGGCAGGATGATTTTACCGTGGTGGCAATTTTTGATAAAGAAAGACTTCCCTCTCGTCCTGTGCCCTCCAACAGCTTCCTCACAACAAAAGGGATCTCAAAGGAGCCTCAGAACTTCCAGGAGAGGGAATTGGATCTTATTTTTATTTCCAGAAAAAGCAATGACTGATGACACCATCAGTCTCGTGAAGTTGCACAACAGGATTTCAATCTGTTATGTTTAAATCTGCCATTTTCAGCAGCAGTTTCTGTATTTCACCTTGAATAACTTTTACATAGGGAGGAATATTATGACCATGCAGGTAGGAATTTCAGACTTACCCCCCAAAAGGTCACCTTTATGATTCTGTTTATTTCTTCTTCTTCTAAAAACAGGATCCACAATAACTTTTTTTCCACCTCAGGTTTCATTTAATTAGGCAGCTACAGCGTCAACCATAGCCACCATTGTTTCCTTCTAGTTATTTTAGTTGGCACTGTTCCAAGCCCCATTATGTTCCAAATATCTAATGGAGATCTTTCAGAATGTACCATAAGCAGGAGAATTTGCACCATATCAGTCATCTTTAAATAGGTTTCCTAGGTCAGTGGTTTTCCATTCCCTGAGATTTCAGGGTCAAAATTGAAAACCAAAGCGGTAGGCTCTTGTGATGTCATAGGCGTTGGGTCCCTATGCAAGAACTGCAAATGTGTGAGCATGAGAAAGTGAGAGAAACACAGATACAAACATTATTCTGAACCAGTCTTTCTGTGCCGGAAGACCTGGAAAGCAAAGGAGTTCCCCTGAGAATTCAGCCAGTGCACTTGTATCTGACAATCCTATCTATACACATAATATTAGGTGCAAACATACGCGTTTGGTCTTTTGGTGAACAAACATCCATAGAGATAATCCAGCGCAGTAGATGATTAATATTTCTAATAATAGTGTTCTGGTATGGAAACAAAATCAGTTCTGGTAATCATCTGCACAGTAAGGTTTTGTTTTGTTTTTTGGAGGAGCAGGGCAACCTGGGACTAGCAATATGAAGACTTAGAGGGAAAGAGACTTCATTAAGGGGGAGGGCTATTCCTGTCTCTTTTTTTTTTCAAGACTTTTGCATGTCCTCCTGGTAGTGTAGGATGTAGGAGTCCCTGCAGCTAGTTAATGAGGATCTCTGTGAAAAGTATTTTAAAATATAAATATTCATTACAATCAGCAAAACAGCAGCTTGGGGGAAGGTTAAATACAAGTTAGTAACAAGGGTCCTCACATTCTCCCTGCCCCCTTATTCCACATGGTCTTGTGGCTCATCACAGAATAAGATCTATTCAATTATTGAATTAAATTTTCTGCATTTCATTGTAAAATTCAAATATCTGCATCATACCCAGCAACCTTCTGACCCCATGCCTTAAAAGACATAAGCATTTTTTGCTATTTTTATTTAATATGACATCTAGCCTACAAAACAATTGCTAGCAGTTTTGTAATTCTTTTTGGTTCATCCTAATATAGGAATTTCCCCTACCAACATTCTGCCTTTTAAAAACTTGATAGGACCAATGTGGATGCAGACATTCATGAGCACACCAACTGAATTAAAAAGTTTTATTTTTTGTCCTTTTCTAGTTTTATCGGGGAATCATGAATTATCTCCACCAAGTCAAATTCTCTTGCAAGTTCGCGCTTGAAAGACAAAAGGGTTGGGTGGCTTTTGCTTCTTTAGTTGCTCTTTAACCTCCTTACATTTCTGGCTGCCTGACGTGTAGCCATAATGACCAGCTGTATGAAAATGCAGAAAATGTGAAGCAATATAAACCCAGGCAAAGTGCTAGTTTATCTGTACAAGCCCACCATTTCAGAGATCTACTGTTTTCACAGCATACCTAAAATAAATAAATTACACATAGTTTAAAAAATATTTATGTAGTGATAGGAACTAATGTATTAAAATCAATTAAGCTGGGAAACTTGCTAACAGCAAATGGAATTACTGTAGTATTTTTGGGCCATTTCTTCAGAATCAAGTTAGTATTAACATATGGGGGAGCGCTCTTTCTTAAGTCAGGAAAGCCACAGACTACAAAGTTTGGAGCCGCCATTCTCAATGGGGGTCATATGGCTCCCCGGGGGGGCTAGCACATTAGAAGGGGAGCACAGACTGGAAACAATTCACACACCACCTTAGAAGGTTTGCTGTGTGACTTGTACAATCCTGATTTAGCCTAGATTTCTTTCACATTGTGTTTATGCCCAAAAAAAAAAGGTTGAGAATGGCTCGTTTGGAGGATAATTCTTCATCGATTGCCCAGAGGCAGCAGGATTCAAATACTGTACTCTGGTCTCTTGCTTCCTGAGAAGAATGGGAAATAAGGCTGCTCAGGTGGCAATGGTGGGATCCTAGCCAGGCCACTTGGGGGGGGGGTTCTGAGTTTGCAGAAGTAGCCCCTCCATTTCTAGGTCTAGAGCCAGTGTGGCTTATAGGTTAAAACATCAGCCTTAGACTTCAGAGATGAAGGCTGTAGTCCTCCATAAAGCCATGAAGCTCACTAAGTAACCAACGGGCATGCTTCCCCCTCTCTCAGCCTTCCTCATAGAGCTGCTGTTAGAACAGACTGAGCAGGAGGGCAGCCGTGTACACTGGCTTGGTAAAAATCTAAATAAGAAATACAAGGAAATTAATATCCACTTGAATGCCAAGAATTATCACATATGTAGATGCATATTTAAACACACTGGTTTGATTTGGGAGTTAATCTGTGGAAGCAAAAAGGTGAAAAAATCATGGCTGGGGTTTTTCACCTTCATACTGGTAAGCATTGTAGTGTGCTAATATCGTGTAGAATAATGCCAATTTCAAATTAAAATAAATGCTAACATTTCCGCCTTTCAGGATAAGCATATGTAACTGAATTAGAGTTGAAGCTTATTAATGTTTAGCATAATGGTAAAAATCCTGTCGTGCAGTTATAGAAAACGTGTAACCTTCGGAAGCGAATTTCTGTAAATTAAGAATTCACAGACCTGTTTACTTTATTGTTAAGACAACTAGATACAGGTTGCAGCCTTCACATGTAATAGACAATCTCTGTGGAAATTTATGAACTTTATGGCAATTCAACTCTAAAAGTTAAACCTTTTAGAGTTGAATTGCTATGGCAATTCAACTCTAAAAGTTAAACCTTTTAGAGTTGAATTGCCATAAAGTTCAACTCTGGGTGCTGTTGGCCAATGTTAATCAATTCTCACTAACTTTCCCATCTCACCATATATGCATACATATATACAGAATTTTTTTAAAAAAACTGAGTAATGAGTTTTAAAAATATACATTCTACTATAATATACATTCATTAAAATATATACATTCTACTATAATAATTGCCAAGTTTTCAAATACACAAAACTATGTGAATTGTTTTTAACCATGTTATTTTCAGAGACAAATCCACTCACTATACACTCACTGTTGTTTTAACCTGCACCATTAAAAGCAGCTTCTTGCTGCTACACATTCTGTAAAAACATATAATATAATTTGGTATTAATTTAAATGTTCAGCAGAAAAGAGTTTTTTTTTACTACTGCTATTAAGAGAAGCTAAATGGAATCCCCTAAATCTGTTAAATACATCAGATACTGATGCTCGAAGTAGCAATTTGACCTTTAAAGATCTGTTGTATTAATTATAGTGTTCTGTACATAAAGACAATCAAAGCACTCTGAATTGGAGTACTTCCACAATAGCTCTTTTAATAGGAATAGTATTAGGGCATGAGGCTGGTTTGCCTGAGCCATTTCTGCAGGAATTAGCAAATAAAGTATCTTTGACAAGCTGCAATATATTTTTCTGTATGGCAGCCACATCCTAAGAAATCCTACCAGTCAATGGATAGGTTGACATCATTTTCCATTGTCAGCAGGATAATAAAATAAAATAAAATACACTAGCTGAAATACAATAGTAAGTCACAACTAGAGTAAGTCCAATGAATCAGTGGAAAGAGAGGTTACTTACCTGTAACCATTGTTCTTCAAGTGGACCTCTGTGAATTCACACAATAGGGTTCAATCTGCGCCTGCGCAGAAATTCTCGGAAGTTTCTAGAGCTTTTTTGGGGGAAATTACATAGTTAAGAGTTACCCGTATAGCACATGCTCTGCCCGCCTCAGCCCTCAGTTCCGTTTTATCTGCCATAATAAACTGAAGGTATGGCTCACAGAGTGACGGACAGAGGGGAGATAGGGCGGGATGTGTGAATTCACAGAGGTCCACTTGAAGAACAATGGTTACAGGTAAGTAACCTCTCTTTCTTCATCGTGGCCTCTGTGAATGCACACAATAGGGTGATTAGCAAGGTCACTTACCAGGAGGAGGGACGTCACTCCAGGATAGCTGTTAATACTGCTCTCCCAAATTTAGCCTTGTTTTTAGCCCGTAAGTCTAGTCTATAATGCGTCACAAATGTGGACGCTGTTGACCAGGTAGCTGCTCTACATATGTCAGGAATGTCCACACCTTGCAGGAGAGCTGTAGAGGTGGCAATAGCCCTAGTTGAGTGGGCCTTTAAGCCTTCTGGAGGGGCAGAGTCTGTAAGTTCATAAGCCAGAGCAACAGCTGAAATGAGCCATCTGTAGATTGTGGAGGAGGATGCCGGGGATCCCTTGTGAGGCCCATAAAAGCACAAGAAAAGTCTGGGAGAGGATTGAAAATCCTTGGTCCTTGACATGTAGCATGCTAGAGCTCTACATATGTCCAAGGAGTGGAGCATATTTTCCATATCCGAAGAAGGAGTAGGAAACAACGTGGGTAGGATTGACGGTTGATTCATATGGAAATCAGAGACCACCTTCGGAAGGAATGACACATCTGGATAAAGGATCACTTTATCACAGAAAAATTATAGATAAGATGTGTCTGCCCTCAAGGCCGCAAGTTCACTAGCCCTCTTTGCTGATGTTATCATTACCAAAAATAGAGTCTTAAATGAAAGCAGCTTAAGGTCTGATGTTGCCATAGGCTCAAAGGGTTGTCTTGTGAGACAGTGAAAAATTAGTTGTAGAGACCATTGAAGCACCGGTGCTCGAACAGGTGGGCAAAGGTTATTTAATCCCTTTAGAAATGCTTTAGGGGTCGGATGAGAAAAAAGGTGTGCTGACTCCGATTGACATGGTTGAAAGGAGACAATTGCTGAAGCATAGACCTTTAGAGTTGATACAGCCAAGCCAAGATCAAGTAGGTGTTGCAAATAAGTGAGAAGAGTAGAAAGGGAAACAGGCACTGACTGCAGATTATTAGATTGTATGAACTTCAGGAAGCTTTTCCATTTATATGAGTACAACAAATTTGTGGACGGCTTTCTTGCATTATTCAGTACTTCCTGAATCAGGGGAGAATTCTCCAGGCTGTCAGATGCAAAGACTGGACATCTGGGTGATAAATGTTGCCTGCATTCTGAGTAAGTAGATGCAGCAATGGAGGTAATGTAATTGACTCTGACGTCATCTGTAGTAGTGCTGTGAACCATGGCTGACGTGGCCAGCATGGAGCCACTAAGATTACATTGGCTCTTGTCTGACGAATTTTGATGAGAGTCTTTTGTATCAGAGGAAAGGGTGGAAATAGGTATAGTAAGTCCTTACCCCATGGGGTCATGAAGGCATCTCCCAGAGAGTTGTGAGTCCTGCCTGCACGAGAACAGAACATGGTGCATTTCTTGTTCTGATGGGTTGCAAATATATCAATTAATGGATAACCCCACTTCTGACAGATGGAGTGGAATGTGGGTGTGTCGAGCTCCCACTCGTGGTTTTGTGCTGTCATGCGGCTTAATGTGTCCGCCATTTCGTTGTCTGTTGTAGAGACATGGATTGCCACTGGGAATACGTGATGGTTGTAAAACCACTCCCAGAGGTCAACTGCGAGATAGAGTAGGAACATCGATTTCGTGCCCCCTTGCAGGTTGATATAAAATACCATTGTATTGTCAGATGCTACTTGCACTGCACGACCAGCAAGAAGAGAGAGAAAGACATAGAAGGCCTTTATTACCACCAGTAGTTTTAGATGATTTATGTGCAGACCCCTTTCTCGTCTTGTCCACAGTGCATGAATCTTGTGATGGGCACAATGCGCTTCCCAGCCTGTGAGGCTGGCATCCGTTGTTACTTGGATGGATAGCTGGAATGGACGGAATGGACGACCCATCGTCAGGTTTGGAATGAAAGTCCACCATTTGAGTTGTTTGCGAGTTCTGGAGTGACACGAAGTCGTTTGTTTTGGCTGTCTGACATGGGATTGAACTGCGCTAAGAACCAAGCTTGAAATGAACGCATTTTGAGCCATGCATGTGGTACGGCAGATGTTGTTGATGCCATCAGGCCTAACAGGTGTTGAGTGTGATGTGGCGAGACACTGGAGTGAGGATGAAACTGTTTGATTGCTGTGATAATTTTCTGAATGCGTACTGGTGGAAGAAAAATGTGAGCATTTATGGAATCGATTTTCACGCCAATGTAATGTACAATTTGAGAAGGGGTGAGATGGGATTTCTTTGTGTTGACTTTCAGACCAAGTCACTGTAGGGTGTCGAGAATGAATTCTGTGTCCCGAATGGCTTTTTGATAAGAGTCTGCTACTACTAACCAATCATCTATGTACGGATGAATTGTTATTTTGTTGAGACGGAGATATGCTGCTATGGGTGCCATACATTTTGTAAATGTGCAAAGGGTGGTGGAGAGACTGAAGGGAAGTGCGGAAAATTGATAAGCAGTATTTGTGAAGATAAAATGTAGGTATTTTTGATGATGTGGATTAATGGATATATGAAAATATGCATCTTGCAAATCTATGATGACAAACCAATCATTTTGTTTTAACAGGTGCATGATGGATTCTAGTGTGACCATGTGGAACCGACGGGGGAGCAGGTAGGTATTTAATTCCTGAAGGTCCAGAATGGGTCTGATTCCCTCATTCTTTTTCAGTACTGCAAAGTATTGGGAGTAGAATCCATGTGTGATATTTTGTTTTGGCATGTGCTGGATTGCATGTTTTTGAAGTACAGTGGGGTCTTGACCTACAGAATTAATCCATGTTGGAACGGAGTCCGTAGGTCAAAAAGTCTGTAGGTCGAAAATGCATTCCCCATAGGAATGCACTGAAAACCTATTAATCCGTATCTGGCCCATGAAACCCCCCCACACAAAAAAATTTAAAAATAAATATTTTAAAAATCACCTTACCTTTTCAAAGTCTTCAAGGGGTCCCCCGCCGCCGCCATCGCTGCTGTTGGAGGACTCCAAGGGCTTCGGTGCAGCTGCCAGAGGCCTTTCGGAGGTTCCCCCGCCACCGCTGATAGTGCTTCAGAGCCACTATCGGCAGTGGGGGGGGACATCCAAGAGGCCTCCCATGGTGGCGGGGAAGGCCTTTGGAGGTACCCTGCTGCCGCCGCTGGGATCCGAGCCACGCCCGGCTATCCCAGCCATGGTTGGACTCCCGGGAGTCCGAGCATGGCTGGGGTTGCCCGGCGCAGCACGGCTCCAAGCGGCGGCGGCTGCAGGGTAGGGGGTGTCTGGATGCCTTCCATTGCTTATCCATCTGGAAGGCATCCGGAGGTCCCCCACCCTGCCGCCACTGCCGGTAGCCACGCCGCGCCCAGCTATCCCAGGCATGGGATATTTCCGCCCTTTCTCCCTGCCTTCTTGCCTTCCGAGCTCTCAAATGGCTTCCTCCGATGTCTGGCAGAAATCTCCAAAGGCAAGAAGGCAGGGAGAAAATGCGGGAAATTCGACGGCAGCAGGGGACCTCCGGATGTCTTGCAGGGCTTCTTTGCCGCCATAGGAGGCATCTTGGCGGTCCCGCCGCCGCCGATAGTGGCTCCGAAGCACTATCAGCGGTGTGGGGGACCTCCGAGATGCCTCCCATGGTGGCAGAGAAGCCCTGCAAGGCATCTGGAGGCACGAGCTATGGCTTGCGGACTGGAAGGGGGAGGTGGGGAAAGCACCAAATTTGAATTGGCCCTTTCCCCGCCTCCCCCTTCTGGTCCATAGGTCGATTCTCCAGCCGCAAGTCGAAGTAAAATTTTGCGGCTGGAGAAGTCGAAAAGTACATAAGTGGAGCCGTTCGTAAGTTGAGACTCCACTGTAATGTTGTAATCTCCTTGTCTAGGGTTGATGAGAACGGTGTGAATTTTAGAAGTCCCAATGGGGAAGGTTTGCAAATTCTAGGCGATAACCAAATTGAATGATGCTCAGCACCCAGGCGTCCTTTGTGATTTGTAACCAATTTTGGATGAAAGGAGATAGATGAGTGGTTAGAAGAGGTTCTCTGAAGTATGTTGGATTGAAGTCAAAGATACTGTTTTGTCTTTTTCAGGGAAGGACAAAAGGATTTTCGTCTTCATGAAGATGTCTGGGATCTGAATGGGGTAGAGGTAGAAGAGCCCTGAGAAGATCTGCCTTGGTTTTGTTTCTTAAAGGAATGGTAAGGTTGTGACGTTGTCTGATATTGTTGTTGAGTATAAGATTTTCGCCATTGGTATCTCTGGTATTTGGATTGTTGTTGAATAGTATAGCATTTAGCTGTTTTCTTTATTTTATGCAAATTCTCCATGGTGTCATCTGTCTTTTCATTAAACAGACCTTTGGCATCGAAGGGAAGTTCTTCAATGTGGGTTCTTGCATCTTCTGTTATGCCAGAAGATCTTACCCAGGCTTGTCTTCATAAGGCAATTGCTGACATTGACTTGGAAGCCACATCAGCTGCATGACGAGGCGCGAGCCTTTGATGTTTGGCTACCGTCATGGTTTCTGAATAGGTGTTAAACATGGATGTCCTGATCTCTTCTGGGGCTGACTCTAGCGTGGGCAGTACCTTAGCCCCCAGCTGGAGTTGGTATGCCCCCATTGCTGCCTGATAGTTAGACACACACAGTAAGAATGTAGCGAAGGAGTACATCCAGTGACCTAACACATCCAACTTCCTATCTTCTCTATTCGTTGGAGTGACTTCGGCTTTTCCTCTAGTTTTGGAAATGTTTGATTGTACTATTATAGAGTTAGGTGCAGGATGCTTACTGAGAAAATTTGAGAAAATGTGTTCGGTAGTGATTTTCTACTCTTCTAGTGACCTGTTTGGAGGATGATGGTGACTTCCAGGATTCTTTAACTAAGTCCATTAAAGCTGGAATAAAGGCGAGGCTGAGAGGTGGGGAACGTTCTTGATTAATGTCCCCAAAAACTAAGTCATCCTGAGGAGATGGGGGGTTGTTCCACATCCAACTTTAGGGTCTTAGCCATTCGAGAAATCATATTGGCATAAGAAGAAAAATCCTCAGATGGGGAGGATGGGTAAGGATTGTCGGCATCTGAATCGGGCATCCTTCCATCCACTTGAGTTTCCTGTGATGCTTCAGATAGAAGTTCCTGATCTTGGTCGGAATCAGCAAATGTGATAAAGTCCTCATGCTCTGAAGGCAGAAGTGTAGGTGTTGCTATCTTTGTCCTAGTTTTATGAGGAGAATGCTGTGTTTTAGACTGTGAAGGTTCAGGAGTGATTGTGGAACCTTTGGTCACATCACAATGTTTTAATTGTTTAGGGGCATGTTTGTCGACGTCGTGATATCTGCGGTCTCGACGTCTAGGTGGAGAGGCGGAAGAAGACGTCGCAGTGTAAACATATCTGATCTTTTAACTTTTTCTATAGTGTCTATCAGAGGATGAGTCGGAGTCGGAATCTTCATCACGACGATGACGTCAAAATTGCCTCCGGTCGAGGTGTATGACAAGTGGGTTGTCATATTTGGACTTCGCTCGACGTTGACAAGATCGAGGTACAATGACAACTTCACAATGGGATGACTTGCGTCGGTCCGGGGAAATGTGTTTCTTTTTCTTTCAGGCTGGAGACCGTGACCCCGAAGAAATAGATGGAGATGGATGTGCCATCGATGCCCGCCCAATGTAAACAGGGCTTTGATGGGCAGAAGCCGAGCTAGATAAAACATTATCCTCTAGCTGGCTTGGACTAGGCGAGTGGCTCAACGCCTGAGGTGGAGGCTGTACTTGTCGAGGGGGAAGCGATGGAGCAGCTTCCGACAATGACTCCTGGTCCTGGGAAGAGTCTTCCAAAATAGCAGAAGGTGGAGAAGTCGGGATTGGAGGGATATCGCTCTATTGATCTTTCTTATGTCCCTGCTTAGCCTTATCTTTTAGTGCATCCTTTTTCTTTTTTAGATCCTCCTTTGATGATGCCACAGAGCGATCCATCGACACGGACGTCAAGGTAAGTTGTCGTTTCGACCCCGACTCTGAGGGTTTTTTGGATGGTTTTTGTAAGGTTTTTGGAGCTGGTAAGTCAGTCGGTGACTGCCTGGCAGCCTCTGGGCAGGGAGTAGTAGAGGGCTGTCTCCATGTCGGTAGGCTTTATTGCCAACAAAGTCTTATCCCACAGAAACAACTTTAGGCAGTGCTGTCTCGCCCTGAGAGCAGGCTTGGTCAGATTCTTATAGTGTCTACAAGATTGCGGGCGGTGAGCTTTCCCTAAACAGAATAGGCACCGCTTGTGACCATCCAAAAAAGGGAGCTTATGAGTACAGGTCACGCACCACCTAAAGGGACCTGATGGGGACATAAAATGTAGGGCAAGATAAACTCATAGAATAGGAGCTGATGTGAACAGTCCAGGTCTGAAACCGTAAAAGGAGAATGCAACAGTTTAAGCGAATGGCGCGGTCAAAAAACAGTCCGTGTGAGGCAGTAAAAAGCAGTCCGTAAAGAACGGGCAGGAACGTCAACGGTCTGGGTCTTGCCACAAGGAAATCAGTCTGATGGGGGAAAGGAAAAATAAGGGAAAATTAGCGCAGGGGTAACAAAGCCAGAAAGAGTAAACGTAGTCAGTCCGTGGTTGATCGCAAAAATTTGAAATGAGAACGAGTTCTAACCGAGAAGTTCTGTACACCAGGGTGGTAAAATGGAATTGAGGGCTGAGGCGGGCGGAGCATGCGCTATAGGGGTAATCTCAGCTATGTAATTTTTTCCCAAAAGCTCTAGAAACTTCCAAGAATTCCTGCGCAGGCGCAGATTGAACCCTATTGTGTGCATTCACAGAGGCCATGATGAAGAATATATGGTACACTATATCAGCCCCCCCCCAACCCCTGGTCCTGTTGAAATTTTGATATGAAAATATATTAAATATGAATGTATAGTTAAATGTAAAATGGCTGATTTTACCTGAGTCATGTATAGATTGTATTCACATGTGGTATCAAGGATTAAGACTTAATGTTGTACAGCTTTGTACATGATGAAACTTTGTGCAACAGAAAATGAAGTAATGTATTTTCTGATTGGTCACAGAACTGTACATAAGTCATGTGTAAAATGAATGTCTATCTGCTGAAGTCAGATCACTTTTTCCTATATGATGTGTTGCTTCATGTTATGTTATGCTGCCAGAGGAATATCTATTCTCTATGTATATATGTAAATAGACTAAGTTGTTGGTTTTACTCTCTCAGTGTCATAGTGTCGTAAGTATCTCTGCTAACCAATATCTCCTTACTCTGCTGATGTTATGAGAACACGTTATAATAAAAATTCTCAACAGGTCTGTGGCCTTGGCAGAAATGGGCCGCAGAGACAGATCTCCCACCCACCTCCCTCACTCACAGGCACATGCACGCCCTCCCCACACACACGCCCCCCCACAGATGCATACATCCCCACACACATGCACACACGGTCACACACATGCCCCCCACGGATACACAGATGCGTGCATGCCCCCCTGCATGCACAGATGGATGCCCCCCTGCATGCACACTAAACCGGTCCGCAGTGTCAAAAATGTTGGGGACCACTGCACTAAATCACTACTGATTCAATGGGCCAACTAAATTAGTATCTTACTGCTGGATTTCAGCCACTAATGCCATCCCTGTATAAAAGGATGTCCTCAGGCAGCAAAAGCCATCAGCATTTGTTCTTTCATGTTGCCAGATTTTGCCATTTAGTTAAGAACAAACAGGAAGTACAGTGGTGCCTCGCACAACGATCGCTTCATACAACGATGAACTCACACAGCGATGGGTTTTTTTGAGGAATTTCCCCCATCGTTTAACGATGTTCTGTATGGGGGAATTTCACTTAACGATGTCCCTTTTTGCTCATTTAAAAGTATCTTAAAATGTTTGAAACCTGTTTTAAATGCTTGGATTCCATAGTGCACCTTGTGAAACATGTGCAAACTTAATTTGGTGTTGTTCTGAGTCGTCCTTAATTTTTGGTGATTTTTTGAATTTTCTCTCATTGGAATTTATTATATTTATTTATTTTATTTATTTTATTTATATCCCGCCTATCTAATCAATTAAGATTACTCTAGGCGGCTTACAACAATAAACAACAACAATACGGTTAAAATAAATTATACAAAGGAAAAGTTACGACAAGATGGGCAAAACTAAGGAAGAAAAAGGAAGGGAAGGGAAGGGTGATCAGGAGTTAATAAACGGGAAAGCCTGCCGGTACATCAAAGTTTTTAGTTGTTTTTTAAAAGTACCCAGTGAGGGAGCCGCGCGAATGTCAGGGGGAAGGTTATTCCAGAGGCGAGGAGCCACTGCCGAGAAGGCCCGATTTCTTGTATTTTCTTTCCGGGCCTCCCTCGGCGTTAGGCTCCTCAGCCTCACCTCCTGACTCGCGCGAGTGACACGGGTAGAACTTGGTGGAAATAGGCGTTCCGCCAAGTATCGAGGCCCCAAGCCGTTTAGGGCTTTATAAGTAAGCGTCAACACTTTGAAGTCGATGCGGAAACGGATGGGCAGCCAATGCAATGCGGCCAGAGTGGGCGAAATGTGTTGGTACCTTTTCACACCACTGAGTAGTCTGGCCGCCGCATTCTGCACCACCTGTAATTTCCGCAGCAGCCTCAAAGGCAGCCCCACGTAGAGCGCATTACAGTGGTCTAATCTTGAGATTACGAGCGCATGCACCAACGTAGTGAGCGCCCCCACCTCGAGATAGGGCCGCAGCTGGGCTATCCGCCTAAGGTGGTAAAAGGCGGTTCGGACAACCGACGCCACCTGGGATTCCATGGTGCGCGCCGGGTTCAGATGGATCCCCAAGCTGCGGACCCCATCCTTGGCGGGGTCGCCCCCCCAAAAGTGAGGAAGTTTCCCAAACACCCGACTGTGGGAGCGCCCACCCTCAGTACCTCCGTCTTGTCCGGGTTCAGCCTCAACCCGTTCTCCTGCATCCATTGCAGTACGGTCCCCAGGCAGCGCTGAAGGGACAGAGCGGCATCTCCTGTGGTAGGTGGAAAGGAGATGTACAGCTGAGTATCATCAGCATACTGATGACACCGAGCTCCACATCCCCTGATGACCCCACCCAGCGGCCTCATATAGATGTTAAATAGCATTGGGGAGATAATCGACCCCTGTGGAACCCCACAGTTGAGACTCCACGGGGCCGAGACATTCTCCCCAAGCTGTACTCTCTGGGGGCGGTCCCCCAAGAAGGAACGGAGCCAGGCCAATGCCAGGCCACCAATTCCCAACTCGGAGAGCCTCCCCAGGAGGATACCGTGGTCAATGGTATCAAAGGCCGCTGAGATATCGAGGAGGACCAGCAGGGACACGTTGCCCCTGTCGGCCTCCCTCAAAAGGTCATCGCACAGGGCGACCAATGCCGTTTCTGTACCATGGCGCGGCCTGAAGCCCGACTGAAATGGATCCAGGGCATCTGTTTCATCCAGGTGCGCCTGAAGCTGGTCGGCCACCACCCTCTCAACCACCTTGCTTAGGAAAGAAACATTGGCAACGGGCCTATAGTTGCCAATCTCGTCCGCCGCCAAACTTGGTTTCTTCCTAATGGGCCTAATGAGTGTCTCCTTGAGGGCAGATGGAAATCTGCCCTCAAGGAGAGACCCATTTATTATTACAGTGGCCCATTCCGTTGTTATCGGCCTGGCTGCTTTGATTAGCCAGGCCGGGCAAGGGTCAAGGGAGGAGGTGGTGGCACGACAGCGATCAAGCGCCCTGGCCACAGTGTCAGGCGTGACTGGCTGAAAAGAATCAAAAGTTACCGGGCAAGACGGAGCGCTGGACATCTCGGCTCGACTCACTGTGTTCAAATAAGGAGAGAGGTCCCGGCGGATGGCCTCCACTTTAGATTTTAAAAATGCTGCAAATTGGTCCGGTGTAAGACTAGGGGGAGGCCCATCACCCGGACCAATTCCGGATAGGTTGCGCACTATACGGAATAATTCCGCCTGCTGGTTGGACGCTTCGCTTATCCGGTTAGCGAAGTATGCTCGACTGGCAGCCTTTACCTTAGCCAGGTAAAGGTTAGTGGCGACTTTAACAGCAATCCAATTGTGATCCGTCGGGTCCTTTCTCCATTTGCGCTCTAGCCGTCTCCTTATCCGCTTCAGCGCCCGGAGGTCCTGGTTAAACCAAGGAGCCGGGCGAGCTCTGCGTTGGAGAGGGCGCTTAGGTGCGATCGTGTCAACAGCCCTAGCCGCAGCGGCGAACCAGCTGACGGTCAGAGCCTCGACAGGAGCGCCAGCCAGGTCAGTCGGAACTCCTCTCATGGCATCCTGGAATCCATTCGGATCCAGTAGTCTTCGAGGGCGGACCATAACAATAGGTCCCTGCTCCCTGCGAGGGGGGAGGGCCATGTTGAGGTTACATTTTATTAGGTGATGGTCCGACCATGACAGAGGGACCGACTCAAGGTCAGTCACCATCGGACCACTCTCGCTCCCACTGGTAGAAAAAACCAGATCAAGTGTGTGGCCACCCACGTGGGTGGGGCCGTTGACATGTTGGGACATGTTCAAGAAGGCCATGGTCTCCAAGAACTCAAGAGCTGGACCGGAAATCTCTGCCTCTGCATGCACGTTGAAGTCCCCCAAAACCAACAGCCTTGGGGAGACCAACAGTGCCGCAGAGACAAAGTCCACCAGCTCCGGTAGGGAAATGGCTGGGTCGCGGGGAGCACGGTAACCCAGCAAGATCCCAATACCGTCCCTGGCCCCTATCGACACGTGGAGAGCCTCCAGACCCGGCTTTACCACCGAGGAGCGCCTAGTAACCTCTAGGATGGATTTGTAAACAATGGCAACTCCCCCCCCGTCCTTCCAGTCTACCCTGGTGTTGGACAGCATAACCGGGCGGACAGATGAGTGCTAGGGGGGGACCCCCCTCTCCGCCTATCCATGTTTCGGTTATGCATGCCAGGTCTGCATCCTCCTCCAGGATGAGGTCGTGAATTACCTGGGCTTTATTGGATGCAGACCTGGCATTCAACAACACCAGAGTGGAAGGCTGGCTGGACTGGCTGCCTCGATACTGAGGGCTGGTCACGATCTTAGAACAATGCACAGCCTTCAGGCATCTGTGCATTGTTCTTCTTACACGAGTAGGGATCGTGGCCACGCCATATTTCCCTCTACCCGTGACCACAGAGATATTTTGGGGTCCCTCACTGGGGTGGCAGGCCATCATTTCCGTCCAATGCATTCCAATGAGAGAAAATTCAAAAAATCACCAAAAACTAAAGATGATTCAGAACAACACCAAATTAAGTTTGCATAGGGTTCAGGAGGTGGGCTAACGATAGCAAGCATTTAAAACCTGTTCCAAACATTGTAAGGCACTTTTACAGGAGCGAAAAAGGACTTCGCAAAGCCATTGAAATGTATTGAGTCGGCTTCAATACATTCCAATGGAGGAAACATTGTTTCACTCAGCGATGTTTCCTATGGGTTTTTTTCACTTAAGGAGAGCAATCCGTTCCAATTGGAACGGATTAACCGGTTTTCAATGCATTCCTATGGGAAATGGTGTTTCACAGAACGATGTTTCACACAACGTTGATTTTTTTTGGAACCAATTAACATCGTTGTGTGAGGCAACACTGTATAGGTGTTTGGCCAACAAGGAGCTTTTCGTAACTCAGTCGTTAGATAGTACGCGGAATGCATACGTCCTGATCAGCCTGTTTTCTTTCCTTCAGTAGGATTTTCTGAGAGATGTGTGCCTCTGCAATCAGACCTGGAAATTAATTTTATGCTTATTTTGCAACAATTGGTCACAAAACAAATTACACTAAATGCAAGATGAAAAGCTGAAGAAACCAAATGTTATGTTATGACAAATTGGTTTTCTTTTACCATTAGAGAGCTCCGCTAAAAACACAGACTATTAGGAATGGAACTTTAATATTTTAGCAAGAAAGTGAAACAAAAAGAAACACATTTTTTCCATAGTTTTTCGTTGATTCCTAAAAGTGTGTATTTAATGGATGCTTCATATTAACAAGAGACAGAGACGTGACTGTTTGGGTGTTGATGTTTTCATTTCGTCCTTTTTTCCCCTTTAGCCTTTCATTCCCTTTGTCTGTAAAATAACCTCGGATTTTTTTCATCTAATAGTATTGTGAAGGCTGCTGGTAAGCAGCCAATCAGAACATGGAGCTGGAATTATGAAGCTGTAAAAGGGTCTGGATTGGCTGGAACCCAGTGGGAGTGCTTTTTCTTTCGCTTATTCCTTGTGGTGTGTGAGGCCATGGCATCCTCCATCTACTGTTTCCTGATTGCCTGCACCTTGCTCTTTTTCACCTGCCTCCTTGATGCTGTATTTTTGGATACCTCTATTCCTTTGCAGATTTTGGGGGGGCTTTTTGGTCATTTCATTTCCTGCATTTCCTGGATTATTTTGATGCTTGCCTGCTGTCATGTTGAACTCAAAGAAGGGAGGGATGACATCAAGTGGTAGAGGGTAAATAAATTTCCTCATAATTGTGTTTTTTTCTGGGGGTGGGTGGGTTATGTTTTAGTTTTATTTTTCTGCTTACTTTTCTTGGTTTGGGGGAGAGGTTATGTCTATATTTTATTTTGCTCCCCCCCTTGCTTGTTTCTATGTGTGTGTGCATTCGCTGGTTGATTGATATTTATTTAATTTGCTGTGTATTTATTCTGTTAAATGGATATATTTTGGAGGGATTTTTTTTACTGTGTTGTTTGGAAGTGGTTGGCAGAATGGTGCCAGGCTCTCAAGTCCTACTGGGTTTGAGGTGATGTTACAGAGTGGTTAATACACTGGGTTGGTACGTGGGAGATCCCAGCTCTAATCTTCTCTGAACCATGAGGTTGCTTTGCTGATTTTGTGCCAGTTGCCCCTCAGCCCGCCCTGCCCTCACAGGTTCATTAGAAAGGTATAGTAGACAGAGCCATGTACAGTGGTGCCTTGCAAGACGAGCGCTCCGTTTTACGATGAAAGCGCATAACGATGAAGTTTTTGCGATCGCAAAAGCGATGTTTTCTATGGGGGAATTTCACTTTGCAATGATCAGTTCCCTGCTTCGGGAACCGATTCTCACAAAACGACAATTTTCCTACAGCTGATTGGCGGTTTCAAAATGGCCGCCGGGTAAAAAAATGGCCACCCGTTGTTTTCTGGGATGGATTCCTCGCTGCACGGGCAGCGAAAATGGCCGCGCTATGGAGGATCTTCGCTGGACGGTGAGTTTCAAGCCCATAGGAACGCATTAATCGGGTTTTAATGCATTTCTATGGGCTTTTAATTTTCGCATTATGATCTTTTCATTCTACAGTGATTTTTCTGGAACGAATTAACATTGTAATGCTAGGCACCACTGTATTATAATTTGACACAGTGGCCTCTTGTTTGGATGTTTAAATTCTAAACCTTTACTGAGGATTCTTTTACAGATTTAGCAGAATTATAACATGAAACCATGACTCTTTTCAACCCATTTTTCTAGGGAGCATTAGTTGCCAAAAAACAAAAAAACAGTGGCTTGTGTTCTGAACCTTGCCCACTCCAATGTACAGTATCTATGCCAAATGTACTGTAAAGGCAACTTTTGCTGCTGCTCTCCCACCAAGCAAAATAATGCCATGTCTTAAAACTGTGAGAACTCTCAAGATTTAGAGTTGCCAGAACATCACCAGCCTTGTATTTTGTTTCAATTAATCTGTCAATGAGATTTGCCTTCTGAAGCAAACAAAGTGTAAATAGTAGCCCCCGTTACATTCTCTTCATTATTTTTTCCCACCGGGGCATGTAAGGATACAAGTTTATTATTGTATCCTGCCAAGTCAATTCAGAGTGATGGTGACCATTTTCAGGGTTTTCTTGGTATAGGGTACTCAGAAGTGGTCTACCATCCCCTTATTTTGCAGATGTCCTGGACCGGTTAGCTTGCCCAAGGCTACACAGGCTGGCTAGTGTTTTTTTTAAAGAATCTTCCAGTATGCCTAATGGGCAGAGACTACCACACACATAATCCCTTGCGACTCCCACAGAATTTAGCCCTGCCCACCCTGCCTTTTCTTCACCACAGGACACAAAAGACTGCCACAGTCTGGATTCGTTAGAATACAGTGGGGTCTCGACTTACGAACTTAATCCGTATTGGAAGGCAGTTCTCAGGTCGAAAAGTTCTTAAGTCGAATCTGCATTTCCCATAGGAATGCATCGAAAACCATTTAATCCGTATCTGCTCTTTTCGTCCATAGAAACTAATGGGAAGCTGCTATTCCGCCTTCTGCCACTAGAGGGGGATATTTTTTCTTTTTTCCTTTTAACCTAAGATGACTTAGCTTTAAAAAAAAAGGAAAAAAAGAGTTCATAACTTGAATCTAAGTTCGTAAGTCGAGTCCATATATACCTATGAGAGCGGTTTGTAAGTCGAAACGTTCGTATGTCGAGCCGTTCGTAAGTCGAGACCCCACTGTATGATCTTGAAAATACCCATCAGCCCCTAGAAGTCTGGCGGGGGGGGGATTCCTGCAGATTTCTGGGTGCTGTAGTCCATGAATACAAAATAGTCCATGCATGCCAGACAGCATTTTTCTTCTAAGTAGTTCAATCATTTTGATGAAGCAAATGAACAGATACTGTTTTTATTTTATTCTATACATTGCGACATTTAAGCCTATCAACAAAATGTTCATTTTAAACCTATTTTTACAAAGGAGTCACAACGCAACGATAATCTTCCACTGATTAAATTAGTAGCTTATTATAACTGATATGCTATAATGTTTTCAGCAGCTTTTACCAGGCTACAGTTTAAAGTGTGGAGGTTTCACTTCTAATAGACCATTTTGGTACCAATGCTAATTCAGCATTTGTGCATATAAATGCCCATTTCATGCACTCAAATGTCAACCTGAAGGTCTAACAGAGGAATTCTCACACTTTTTAAAAAGCTCATACTTGAAAGGCAGGCACTTAGCAACCAGTCTCCCCTCTTGTCTTCTCGTTTTGACAAACACTTGGAGGCCAAAGTTAGAGCAGCTTGTTACACCAGAACATACGCTACCTTGTTATTCCTTCTGGAAAGGTTTATTTTGAACGAAATAATGGTTCTCTGAAGTGAAGCATGCGTCATTCTCGCCACAACTGATTCCCCTTAGATTGGCACTGAACAAGTATTAAAACAGCAGTAAAGGGTGTGCCATGTGCTAGTTCAATCTATAACCAAATGTCATCATAAATACAGAACTGCAAAAGTGACAGGATGGGTTGTAATTTGCAAGCCAGTAATAGCTGGGTGGTGGACGAGAATAAATTCAGTATGTGGGGATGAGTAGTACTGAATGTCCTTTCGTTTATACTGAGCACTGCATATCTTCTAGGGAAGCCTGAATTAATTAAATAGTGGCCCCCGACATTGGTGTATTCTGTGAAGGTTGGTGTTGCTAAGCGGATAGCTGGCTATGTTGCCATGCATGCATAATGGGCAATGCTCACGATGTCTGAGTGCAGCCAAGTACTTAATGAGCTACATGCTACAATGCATTACATGGTTTAAGCTCTAGTAAAGCACTAGCAGGA
Source organism: Pogona vitticeps (assembly GCF_051106095.1). Lineage (NCBI taxonomy): Eukaryota > Metazoa > Chordata > Lepidosauria > Squamata > Agamidae > Pogona > Pogona vitticeps. The sequence continues at coordinate 116,146,556 of NC_135783.1, read as the reverse complement.
AAGGGTCAGAAGTGCAGAGCTCAAGGGGTGGCACATACAATGGCTGTATTTACACCCCAGCAAGGAACTAATAATCACTCAGCAAGGGCAGGACAATCAACAAGGAAATGAAGTAGAATCTGAAATGCTAACAGCAAAGTAAAGAAGTTTGTCTGAAGGGATAATCTTGGGACTCTTAGACTGAGTTGTTGATCACTGTTGCTTTTAAATCCCATAAAATATGTGTCAGACCCTACTCTACTTGCCAGGTTTGGGAACTTCAGCCATCAGGAAGCTTGTTCGTATGTTCAGATGTTTACAGTGTGGCTGCTCACAAACCAGCTATAAGTTGTGTTTTGTGAAAATGTCAGCTCAATGCATAAGCCAGAAACTATTTATTAACCCACATGCCCTGGAATATGAATTCTAGGAAGCATTAGGGCTCTTATGAATTCAATTATATTCAAATAAATAATAATAATATTGCTAGCTGCTTTGGGTCCCAAAAATCAAATAAATGCATCTTGAAACATAAAAAATCTGACCTTGTGATACAGAATGAATTTAGCAGCAAAGAGAAAAGGACAAGAGATGTAAAGGCCAGAAAGAGGGGCAGAGGCCAACAAATCAGAAATGCCTCCCTCAACTGGGGGAAGATATTTTTCCCATGTTTGTGTGTTGAATATTTGAAGAAAAATGGGAAAACCCTCATATGCAGTATTTTCAGAATGAACTTAAAATACTGCTACAATACAGTTACAGCATATGGATTTCAAGACCCAAAGAGAATTATGGTAGCAGTGACTTTACAGAAATTTTTAAAAAGCAACTTTAAACCTTTCCTGTTTCCTGAAAATTATCTATAGTAATCATGTTCATTTTCAAAAATCTGAAAGCTATAAGCTACTGGCCTCTGGTTTAAAATATTTTCCTCCTATCTACCTCATTGCCATTACTTCCATATCAGGGCCAGAGGTACAGTGCAAATCAGCCCCTGAACTATGTGATAGTCTTCCACTGTTTAGGAAGGGCACACACGCCATGCTGATCTCTGGTGACAAAAGCTAGTTTGAACAAATTTAAAACCACATCACCAGAGAACAGTAACTCCTGCATGCATTACTTGAAAGGGAAAGGAGTAACGGATGGGTGATGGGAAGTGATCCCATATGTTTTTGACTACAACATCCTTTATCTTTGGTAGTACAATGATAAAAATTGTAAGTTCTTTGATTATATATTTTTCTGTTTTTATCTATGTAAATTGTGTATATTTTAAATTGCTTGCTATTTGTATGTTGTGAGCCGCCCAGAGTAGACCATGTCTAGATGGGCGGCATATAAATGCAATAAATAAATACAGCTGGAAGTTAGAGATGGCGAGTCGTTCTGTTTTGTGAGTTATCCAAAGTTGACCTGATGAAGTGACAAATAACAAATATATTCATCGATTCATGGGGGAGTTATTTAAGAACAACACACACCTTACCGTAATGGTCAACATCACTGCCAAGGTCTCCATCAGGCCTCCACAGCCACGCTGTGTAAAAAGGGAAATTGGCTGCCAACACCCCCTTAGCCTGCCTTAAGGGAATCCAGGCTGCCCTTTGCAAAGATGGCAGCTGCAGCTTCCCTACCCTAAATGAAGCCAAGCTGCTATCTTTCAAAAGGGCAGCCAGTTGAGGGGGCTAAGGTAGGGAGAGGAAAGGGGTGGGTGGCTGCCTATCAGTTGATCAGCGGCCAGTAGGCAGAATGTTTTTTTTTATTACGAAGGGAAGAATAAAATGGGGAAATATTCATCCCTTCATATTTGTGGGGGTCTCTGGAACCCATGAATATGAAGGGACAAATATTTAATGGATGTGATTTTCCACGAATATTGCAATCCATTTTAAAAATTCACCCTCATGTCTACTAGAGATTATGGGAACTGTTGTAAAGTATCTGGAATGCCAAAGGTTCACCACTCCTTGTCTAAGGCCTAAACAGCTTGAGACCAGGATGTTTAAAACTGTGCTTCCTTCTTTATCACCCAAGGTAACTGGAAAAGATGCTCCATTCTGATGGTCCCAAAGATGTCTGAGGGCCTCCAGTAATCACTCAAGTAGAGTTTTCACTGTGGGCATGTCTGCACTGGCAGAATACCTTGCTATTTGGATCGCTTTTCATGCCGTTTTGCTTACAGTATCCATGCATTTTATGTCCCACTCCTTTTTGGCACAGCCGTAGGGCTACAGGTTTTGTTTTTTTGCATAATACAGACTGCTCCTAATTCGCCCATGCAGATGGTTAACCCGCAGCAAAAGGCAGCTGTGGTCAATGCTATCTGCGGTGACAACCTAAGATATATCTGGTGGGTTGTAGTATTGAAAGGGATGACAGAAGACGCCCTCCCTCTATTATAATCTAATCTACTGTTTTAAATTTTTAAATATATTTTCTTATTGATACAGTACTCTTCTAGATAAACAAGATACATTGGTGGTATTATGTGTACCATGCTAGGTAGATGCATTGCTGTTTCACTATGTCACTTGCTTTATGTAACAACAAAAGGGAAAGTGATGAAGCCTACTGTATGACAGCCATGGGGAAAGGCAGTGAAGAGGACAGGAACGGGAATGCCATGAATTGAAAGGGAGGCAAATTGGGATGATACAAAGAGTCTGCCTGGACCCTACTAATGCGGGAAAAATGTTCAGTGTGCAGGGAAGGTTCACTGAAATGAGAGACAGAATAGACCACTAAAGATAAGAACCTTTAAGCATAAACCAGACCACTCCAACTTCCCGTCTGGACATGATGTCCTGTATTAGGTCTCACCCTGTGGAACTGCCTGCCTGTTATGCATACACCAAAATTGTTTGCTTTCATGTCTGCTAATAAAGCCTTCACTGACAGAGTCAGCAATTAGTGTTGCTGATCTTATTGTTTGATATTTTAAATATTTTTTTCTATTTTGGAGGGGGTTTTTTTGTTGTTCACCATATATTCCTGAATCAAATGTCTCAGATGTAGAACTGTTTAAAGGGGCAGCCCAAGTGCTCTCATTTATGAGGTGGGAAGTGCTTCACCATACTATGGAGAAAGAAGGGGCTCCCCTAAATCAAGGCTGCTGCCTTCCCCCAATTATAAGAAGCCAGGAAGATTGCTTGGAGAGTTGTGTCCTCTATATGGAACTGGAAAATTCCTAAACGCTTCCTCTGAGGGTTGTTTTGTGCCAAGCACTAGTGAGGCCAGGGAAGGGTGTGATCAGTGAAACTGCCTATGCTGAAACAGATATACCCATTTATTTTTCCCAATGTGCTTTGCTGTGTCAATCCATCAGAAAACTTGGCACTGAGGAAGTTTACCTCTCCTAGAGAGAGCTGTCCAAGATAGCAAGGACCCTTAAAAGTGAAAGAGCCACAAATTTGTCACTTCTAGCTATCTGCTACTAAGGTAGCTGCCTCATTCCACCTAATGGTAGGGCCAGATCTTAACAGTTTGCATGAATGAATGAATGAATGAATGAATGAATGAATGAATGAATGAATGAATGAATGAATGAATGAATGAATGACCACAGATTCCAGTCCTCGAGTTTAGTATCAAGTGAAATAAGCCAAATAATATATGAAAATACACATTTTTAAATCACAACATTACAACCATCATAAAGTGGCTGGCCATCTATCCCCAAGCCTCATCAGCTCTGTAGGCAAGCTGGACTGCATCCAGTGAAGGAAGACAGATCATTCTCCCAGCCCTCTATCTCCCCCATTTCCCTCTGCAGGCAATGGTGCACCAGTCTATTCCTTCTTCCAGACAAAATCATGCACATGGTTCACCTGGGGAAAAAGTACCCATCATAACATGATAGCAGCTATCCTCCTCCACCGAGCGCACAGCTTCGTGAGGGACGCACATGGAGCGGTGAGGGAGGAAGAGGACACCCGCCTAGCCAGCCAGATCAGCCGAATCAACCCTGGTGATAAATGGGGTGACAGATGTCGCAGCCAGATCACCCTCACATCTGCTTCTCACATCGCTTCTTGGCCTTTTGGCTAAGATCAAGTGTAGTATCATGACAGCAGCATATATTTAATTTTGAATTTTGGAGAAAGTGGCAGGGTGGGCGAAGCTTATGTTCAATTTGAACAGAGATGCAAGGGCTTCCAGGATCAATGTCAAGACAAAAAGTCATGTCAACCACCTGGACTATTGCCAAATTAATCAACTGCAAGGAATTATCGATTCTAGGAAACATTGTCACAGTTACTAAGGATGTGGCTACCTTGAAGACCTAATGCAAGTTGGACAGTGTTGGTTCACAGCAGGCACTAGTTACCCAATTATGAATAAATCATGTGTATTACAATGCTACTAAGTAGAAGTCCTCTAACGCATAGTATGCTACTACAGTGTTTCTCAGAGTAACAAATAAAACAGCAGAAAAATAATATACAATATGGTGCTGCCTCCCATTTTTACAAGTATAAATTAATGGCAGATACCGCTATTGCAATTAACATTATTTGCATTATTAATCTTAAAAAAACATATAGGGAGGGAGAAAGAACATTACTGAGGAAACGGTTCAACAGCTACTGTTCCAAATCTTAATATTCCCGTCTTAATAAGACTGAGTAAACAAGACCTTCAAACTTACTTTTACACTTAGTGTTGCTATGCCTGAAATAGCTGCTTTAATCCTCATATTATTTATAATTCTTTTGAAGACTGATCACCATGTCATATATAAACTTAATCTTTTATTTTTGTTCTTATTGTTACATATGCTATAACAAAATCAATCTGCTAGCAGTGTACTTCAGCCATAAAATATGCATTGATAGTATACTTTAAAAGCATACTGTATTTATTTAGTTTATTTTCATAAGTAATATGCTTTTCATTAGCACACTATTGTTTATTTCTTAGCTGGAAAAGGTAGTATGGAGAGAAAATAATATGCAAATATGACCCAAATTACTGAATTACAGTAATATAAAAAGAATACAAGCAAAATCTGATAAAAAATAATTGGCCTACAAATTCTAAAAAATTGGTAAATGTTATACCGGGAAAATACATCTCACTCTGTCAATTTCTACTTGAATGCTATAAAAACCTCCCCCAGTGCCTTATCATAACATTTAAACAGTATTCTAAGTAATAATTACTTCTAGTAAAACAGCAATTTGTTTATAAATTATCAGTCATTATGTGTAGGCTGCATTTTGCTGTATGATTATGCTTATTATAGATTTTGACTTCATCTAATCAAAAGGAAATCAATCCCAGCAATCTGATACCTCAAAATGAAAACTTGCAAGTTTCATCATGACCCCCTAGAGACGTCTGTTTTTTATATTCTCTTCCCCTCTATACATGTCAACATTTTGCAAATAAATTGTGTACTTTTCTAATAACTGGTTGATCTCCTTTGGTTAACACTCACTTGAGAATAACATCCAGTTCCTATCATTCCAGGGAGAGAGACAAATACCAGCAACATTTTAACAGCACAACAATACATATGTCCACTTAAAAGGAAGTCCATCTGAGCCAGATGGGGCTCATTCCCAACTATATGGGTACAGGATTGCAGCCACTAGAATGTAAGAGTTTAGTTCAATCTTCCTATCACTACTAAAATTGTCAATATATTTGCTTCACATTCATATACTTAAATTGCATGAAAATGCATTTTTATGCATACATCTAAATGCATACAGTTTTCCCTATCAGGAGTATACATGTACTCATTTCAATTTTCATGCTCTAGGTTATAATAGAATACATCATGCAGAGACTTCTCAGCCCCTGTTCTTCCAGTGATGCAGAAACACTGCGTACCAAAATATCAAGGAAAACACAATGAGTGGAATCACAAATGTTTTTGGAATAGTTCCCTTTCCCCACCTGTAGTATAGAAGCCAATGTGCATGGAATATTTCCAGAATATTGGTAGAATACACTGAAAAAGCAAAACTGGTACAACTCTGTTCATGAAGGTATGAGACTAAGTTTGATATACTTCAGACAGTAGTCTTCAAGCAGAATCACATCTTGTCAGGAAGAGGCCTCAAAATATTGACCACGCAGAAGAGTGAATGTTTCTCCACTGAGGGAGCAACAGATCTAGTCCTCAATAAAGGTCTACTGTGAGGGTAAAGAACAAGTGGCACTCCAGATGTTAGTGGACTGTAACTCCCATGAACCAGAGGTGAGGGCTAATGGGAATTATAGATTGGTGACATTTAGAGGACCACACGTGGCCCATACCTGGTCTGTAATTTTCATTCTCCAATATAACACATTTTCTTTGTTTTTAGGATCCTGTGGAGCTAGAGGCTTTTGCAACAGATTGTGTATGTTTCTCCCCCACGTAAATGCCACACTGCACCTGGTCATCCTTTACTGTTGCCCAGGACATCTGCTTGGTGGAGAACCTTGCAGCCCAGTCTCCTGAATTGCTGATCACAATGATCCCACCCAACCCCCCAACTCTGGTTTTCATGCAATCCAAGGCAGCATCCGCAGCATCTTCCGGTGATTTCCCTGAGAGAAAAAGCAGAATATATGAGAAATTTCTTAAAGTAAATGAAGGCTATCTTGTGAAAAAATAATTACCAAAATCTTATTTATTATGCTTACTGTTGTGACACACTGGTGCAATGTTCAGCAGTGAATTATTTTAAGAAGTCAGTATAAGCCTTTCCTATCACAGACCAAGTAATGCAACTGGTGTACAACAGGAAATGTCTATGCCAGCTTCTTGACTTGTGGCAATTTGTCAATAAATGTTACACCAATGGCATTATGCCAGGAGGTATGACAAACAGGATTTTATCCAATAAATTAAACCCATGCACATTTTCATCCCACGAAATTAGCCAATAACAGTCTTCTGTGGTGGCAAATGTTCACCAATGCAATAATCCTGTCAAAAGTGATCGCCATGTTTCAAAGAACTCAGAAACACACCCATGCATAGGAAAAGCACTACAGGGTTATTCCTCTCAAAGCAGCAGTCTCCCAGGCCGTGTGATCAATTCTTTTGAAGCTGAAGAGACATTTAAAAGCAATGCACAATCTGACAGCTGTTCATCATGGCAGAGGAAGTTAAAACGTCTACTGAGCTAGCTCAATCTTCTTCCATCTGCAACAGCCTAAGAAATCCTTTGGGTCCCAGCCAACAAACCATAACAGATTCCCTGCCCTAGCTCCAGCAGGAGTCAAAGCAACACTCCTTTCATGAACGCCACACCTGTTCATAGAATCAAAGCCAAATGGGTCTATATTCCCTCCCCACCAACAGTCCAGCATCATGCTATGTTTCAGTAGACTGAGTTAATTCCCGAGAATCATTCCTCCAGCCACTTGAATGCCTCTAAATGAAGGAGATTCCATAGCCTTTCTATAACTGAGTTTCAGTTGCCAGCCAAATGACAGACTGAATGCCACTGATGACTTTCTATTTCTGCCCTTTGAAGAAAGGAAATAAAAGGCTACTTATGTGTGCATCAGACAGGCCTCCCTGTTTTACAGTATGATGGCCACAGCCTAGAAAAGGTAGTTTTTAGACTACACGTCCCAGACTTCCCCAGGTAGCATGCCTCTTATAATACCAAAAAATAAAATACAAAAAATTTGAAGCTCTGATTCAACCCCGCCCCCCCAACACCATGTTCTATCTTGTCCAGTCATGTGCTGTCTCATGAAATGAGAGATTTAAACTAGATGTAATTGTTATAAATCTGGAGGAAGCAAGCCTCCAAGGACATGAAGCGTTGTCTTCCTCAGAGTTTGGAGTTTATTGGTCACTGGTATTCACTAAAGCACTGCTGTGGGATTTTGTTGTCATTCTTCATATGTAGTGTTTTGGTAACTTGCAAACAGAGACCTTCCAAGTTGGCAGTACATGCATGTTAAAGACAGCAGTAAATAAATCAGTGGGAAATGTTTAGTTCATTTTAAAAATAAGATGATGTCCTGTAAACAAACTCAGTTTGTGTCTGTGTACAGGAAACAGCCTGAGCAATATTAACTTCCATGTCCTTGTGATCAACACATAACCTCAGGCATCACATACTGCTTTGCATAAATACTCAAATTGCACCAGGTATGATACAGTAACTCAGGCAGACATAACAACTACTGTAAGCTTGTGCCCTTCCTCTTTCTAAAACCCAAATAACCAGAATGGAAACTATCTCATGCTTAGAAACCAAAGCCCTGCCCTTTATAAACATTTACTGGAAAGATATTTTCATCCGGGCAACAGCTGCCCTAATAGCACTTAGACATTCCAACAACTACGAACAGGAGTTTGTACTCTTCACTTGAGCACCTGCTCTTCACTTGTGGCACACGGTAGTCCCAACTGTGTGGCCTGATTTGGAAAGGCCAGCTAACTTACATTCATGCAGGGGTGGGCAATTAATTTCTAAGGGGGGCACATGAAAAATCTGAACTGCATTCAGGGGCCGAACCAACATTACTTAAAAATAAAATGAAACAGTGATGTTATGATTGATGTTATTTTAAACTTGTTAATCTTCACAAATACTAAAGAGGTTTTTTTGCGGTATGTTAAAGATAAGCAATTGATCAACTTTAGACAAAAAGCTATAAATGATTTTGATGTTCAAAACTGTCCGCGGGCTGGACAGGAGCCGCTCGCGGGCCGTATGTGGCCCTCGGGCCGCACTTTGCCCAGGTCTGCTTTAGCGCGTAATAATCAGAAAAAACACACTGAATGTACATAACTACAAAAAAAAAAGATTCTTGACGCAGAGCATCACTTTCCTTAAAAGTCTTAAATGTTATTCACTCAGAGGTATCACACAGTTCTTTCATGGCAGACCTCATATGAAGGAAGTGTTCCAAATTAATCTTCACTCAACATTAAATTAAAGAGACAAGTACTGTATTTTTCCGTGTATAAAATGACACCTTTTCCTTAAATAATTTGAGAAAAAATTGAGGATAATTTTATACACAGAAGACAGCTCTTTACCACTGCCTTTTGCGAAGGCACAGGGCTTAGCAAAAAGGAAGGGGAGGCGTTGCTCCCTTCCTTTTTGCTAAGCTCCGTGCCTTCTCAAAAGGCAAGGAAAAGCAGCAGCCACTTTGACAGTCGCTTGCCTTGCCTTTTGCCAAGGCATGGGGCTTAGCAAAAAGGGAGCCCTTTTATCCCTGCTTTTTCAAATTTGGGGTTAGAAAAGGGGGGGGTTCGTCTTATACATTGAGTTGTCTTATAAATGGAAAAATACGGTAATTTATTAAGGATGCTAAAATGAGGTGGAATGTCCGAATGTTTCGTTGTTTGCACAGGAAAAGCTACACAGATAATCTGCCTAGAATGTCTTCTCACTGACATTCATGATTCTCCCCCTACTTTCCGTCTCCTGCATATATGAATTTTAAGTTCCTTGTACTTTAGCGTCCATTAATATAAAGGGTTAAGACTCTGATCCAAAGTCTATGGTTACACTTGAGTTGGTAACCGTATTCAGGAAAAGTGGGTCAGCTGATTATGTTTACAGGCTGTAATATAAATCAAGAGTTTGGATAACACTGAAGGCAGAGCTCTCTAGAGTTATCTGTAGCCTGATTGTGTTACAGTCACATGAACATCTTGTTGCCAGCAGGTTTACCACAGTCACACTTCTACTCAATATGCAGATCAGCACATTAATACAACTTCCCTTTTAATCAAACAGGTGGTTTTTAAAAAAAAAATTATGAGACTCATCACTGATGAGTCATTAGTAATGACTTGGATGCTTCACCAGTTTCGTAGGCTACTCCTGTTAAGTGTGAAAGTGCAAAAATACCTGTAGTGGGATTTCTGTACTTCTGCTTCCATAAATAAATAACATTTCTGTTCTACATTTAAACATACATCAATAGGAGGTCGTGCTAGTACCGCAGGAGTGGGGATAATCCAGGGTTTGCTTAATCCAACTGGTGAACAAGCTCTGAAGGTCTTTTTATTACTCCAAGACCCTCCAATCATCATTAAGTAAAACCACAAACACATCTGATTTTTTTTGTACGTTTGTTTTGCTGTAACATGGTAGGAAGACAACTTCTTTTGGAGGACAATTGCTCCCGAGACACATAATTTATTTTTTATTTTGAACAACAGGAAGAACAATTCAAGCTGGAAAAAGGCTTCTTTTTCGCTGGGGATGGATCTGAAGGCTGCAAAAGCAATTGTGGAGTGGGGGGGTTCCCACTTCTGGTAACTATCTGGCGATAAGGTTGTTTGTGCTTTTTCACCTCTGCTAAAAGCTCTAGTTTCCCATGCCTTTTATCAACTTGACACATTTATAGTTCATTTTTCAAATCAGGGGGTGCTGCAGGTGATATACAACATTCTAATAAAAACAACAATAAAAACAGAACAAAATTAATACATCTTATGAATAAAATAAAAACAGAAGCAAGGATATTCATTATAACAGAATCAGAAAAGAACATTAGAAACCACCCAAAGCTTGAAGGAATAATGAAGTCTCATTACCTGTCTAAGGCATAGTAATAGGGAAGATAATAAGACCTTACTAAGGATCAGGTTCTGCAATTAAGGTTCAACTAGAGAGCCTGTATGATAAAGTGGTTAGAATAGTGGATTGGGAATGATATTTGGGAGATTCAGGTTCAAGTCCCCACTAGCCTAGAAAAGTCTGTGAGTGACTGTGAGCCTCTCACTCATTTTGGCAAGTTCTGAGAATGCTTGGCACACGCACAGCAAACACCATGTGTGTAAATCACAGAGAGCATGAAGAAGAATTGGAAACATTTTTGTTGACCCTGACGTCCCTCAGGAGCAGAATGACTACATGTGCTATCACAGTGAGACTGAACTAATAATCCAATGCTGCATTTGCTCCATGTTCAATAGTTCTATCTACAGATATACAGTAGGTCCATGTGCCCCCTGTACCGAAGTAACAAACCACAACCTATGCCTATCCGCAAGCTGTCAGAAAAGCAGTTATATATTCTGTAGTAAAAATATAGCAAAAATAGTCTATAGTAACTCCAGTTTTAATAGTTCTGTGCTCTATAGTTCTATAACTATAATAGCTGTATACTCCTACAGTAGTTCTACAGCAGTCATACTAGTCTACCACAATAACGCTGTCTTTCTACAGTTATTCTACAGTACCTATCACATGGTATTTCTAAGCTCTTTGTAACTTAAAATCCAGAGGTCCGCAGTCTTTACCTTGTTCCATGTGATAGAGGACAAGTCTTGCTAAAACTACTTTCATAATGCTCTCCCCATGGCCTGTGGTAGAGACAGCACCCACATTGTTATCCGCATAGCCACCACACCCTGATCAGAGAACAGAAGGTGAAAAAGGTAAGATATGGCATCTCATATCTACTATGGGATATACTAAAATATGCAAGGCAATCACAAAAGCAACCAGTCTATCTTTACCTTCTATGAATATGAAGAGCTCAAGCAAAACATACTTCACACCCACGTCAATGGATGTTAGAAAGCACAGGAAAGAAGGGTGCGGGGACAAAATGTCAAGCACACTGCTTTCCTCTGGTAATTTTTCAACCCTCACTGAGGGTTCCTGGGAATATGTTCAGAATGTATTAAGGCAACACAGACAGTTTAGTCTGCGAAAGTTTACACAGAATCTATTGCTCATATACACTGAACTCTGATTCAAAATCTGTTCAGAGGAGAATCTCAATGACCAACCATTGTACACTTAGCAGTCCTGTTTTAGGAGCATTAACTATCTAAACCAGTTGTTCCCAACCTTGGGATGTTATTGGACATCCCAACATCTCCAGATGTTATTGGACTACAACTCCCAGAAATTTTGGCCAACCTAGCTAGTGGTGAAGGCTTCTGGGAGTTTTTGTCTAAGAACACCTGGGGGCCCAAAATTGGGAATCAATGCTCTAAAAAGTAACCCAGTTTTAAAAAAATATTCAGACACAACGTACTGTTCCATGGTTCCTCCATATTTTTGATTCACAATTTCCCCTTTTTGCTCCTGTCCGTCATCCAGAAGTCCATATGCACTAAAATAGTTTTTACTGGTTGGAAATGTTGCAAAAAAATTCTTTTTCTGTCTCTCTCCCCATCTCTTTCATATATAAACAAATTTATCTGCAAAATCCAGAAGTAGTTGACAGATTTGCTAATATGCTCTGTCCTTCAGTCAGCATGGCAAGATAACAGCATGACCTCTGAATCTGGATGTAATATTTGCTAGTGGCTTGAAAGTCATTAGAGTTCAAGACAAAAGCAGTACTTTTCCTCTTTGAAGATGCATGAATTTCTAGATAGCTTTCTATCTGGAATTTCAACTGGAAACAGAGAATGAGGAATCTCTTCTAATCAGTGCAATTTGTAATTCATTACTTTTAAAACACTGTATATGTGTGTCTTATTTCACAAGATCTCCACTTGCTACTTCCCTTTCAATCAAGAACAACTCCATAACAGCAGCATCTTTTATACATTTCTTACAAGTGACTACATTTAAATGTATTTCAAAATATTCCTGATTTCTTCTTGTTAGCCATCTTACCTTGAAATACATGGCACAGTGTGGGAAATTTATGAAGTCATCACTCCAGGAAAACACAACTTTAAACAAAAACAGACTTTTTAAAAAAGAACAGAACAGAGACCCATTCCCTCCTACCTATGCAGGCTGTATCACCAACACGCCCAACCCGTTTGTTTGTAAGTCCCCCCGTTGATGTTGCACAAGCTACATTTCCTGCATGGTCGACAGCAACAGCTCCAACTGTTCCAAGGTCTCTGTCAAAAATAATATTTCAAACAATTTAGCTGAAGACTGGAGTGCATCTGCCAAAAGAACATGGCGTCTCTTCTCACAGGTAGTGCTTCCCCAGAACGAAAAGGCAACAGACCTTTCCACACTGAAGCCACTTCAACACAGCTTCACTTCATGAGACAACTCATGTGAATTAAAGAACTACATCAAGATTAATCTGATACTGATCTGAAGACCTAGGGTAAGACAGTGACAATTAAATAAAACAAATGGTATTACTCAGGAATGGTTCATAATCCAAGTGGGAAAGGGAGGAGGGCTTCACTCCCCCAATTCATGTACAGACTTATTTTTGCTGTAACTATTTTGACACAAATGTCCATTCCTTGTTACACACCAGTTGTTCCTTCACTCTCTTGCAATCATGTGTGATAGCTGCAAGGTACCCTATGAAAACTGTATGCTTTGCCCCCTTGTGGCAAATAACAGCTACATGGAGAACTGGAAGAACTTCAAGCAGGAAAACAATGTCAATATTTTGAATTTTTTTATGTATAAGGTGTTAAAATAGTCTGGGGGTGCAGAAAAAGCTTTCCTGAAAATGAGGATAAATTTAAAAGTGTGGTTTAGAAATAGTTTACTATAGTCATTGCAAAGCATTTGTGGGTGTATCAAAATAGTTTGCTAGCTTTACAACAGCATAAAGTCACTGAATAATAAGAATTCCTGGCAGCTGAATATTTTGGTTATGACATGTAAATATAGATATGATGCATGCATGTCTGATATTTTTACATACTCAAGTTACAATATTCAAGTCTTCTAAGAATGTAGGATTTTCAAATGTTGATGCTACAGGACTGTTCATATAAATTCTGCAAAAATTGTTAGTAAAAACAAAAATCGTCAGCATAACAGCTGGTCACTAGATTGTAGATTACAGCTCGTTATATATGCAACAACATACAATTTCCTCTTGAAAAATTATTCCTGCATTTTTTAGCATTATAAACGCAGGTAAGATTTATTTATCGTTAGGAATGACGGATGCCAGGAGAACGCCATTAGAAGGGAGAAAACTCTGTTGTGGGTATAAGACTTTTTCATTATGTTGTCGTGATTTTATAATTGTTTATTGTAATTTGGGAGACTTCTGAACTCTGCCAGTGGCTCCTTTTTATTTTCAATTTTTCCTTCTGTCTTGACATTGTTTATGCTCTAATATAGTATTTCACATATATGTTTGTTAAGATATTTCTCGTAGAGTTAAACTGAGAGTTAAACATTTATACCTTCAGAGAACATGCCTTTGTAATACCTTTATTCTTAAGTATTTTATTTACACGTTTATTACAGTATTTCATTTTGAAGCACTATACTAATTTTAGCTGGAGAATTTTTGTTAGAATAGCTGCCTACATTTTTATTTAGTTCATTAAGTTTTTATATTCTTATTTCTCTAACTTTGTGCTAGGCCTTTATAGTTAATTTTTTTTGCTATACAACCATATACAGTACTCATATCTGTTTGCATTATGCCTATTCAATAAAAGGACAAAAAGTAGTGCCTTTTTGGACATTCAGTTTATGACTTGCATGGGGCAAAATAAATTAAAGGCTATTTAAGAAAATGGAGGTTTATTCCTCTGGGTCACATTGGATTTAAGCCCTTTTGAAATATATGCCACCTGTGAAGAACACAGGCTTCTGATCCCTCCCCCCCCCCCGAAGGTCTATAAAATTCTAGGGGACTCTTAGGGATATTCAGGCTTCAGGTTATCTGGTCCGACAATAACACAAAGAGAAAGGGTTAAACTGCCCTCCCCCTACGGCATGGCTCTGATCTGAGAAATTTAAAACACATATGTTGTTACAGTTACTTTGATGGGGATAATGATGATGATGATGATTCTGAAAATGTACGACATCCTGGTCATAGAGTTCCTGCACCATAAATCTCTTACTCGTTTGGCCCATGATTTCTGAAGGGATAGGGAACAGAGTGTCTCGTGGACAGAGAAAAGAGGTACTCAAGGTTCTGGAGAAAAGCAACAACTTAAAGCCTGAGGCAGGAAGGGATTGATACTATGGATGAGAAAGGAAAATGACAAGGCAACCATATACATGTTCACTCAGACATGAGGTTTACTGAGATCCAAGAGACTTTTAGGTCAGTGTAAAGCCTGGAAACATTACATTTTTGGACTACACCTCCCAGAACCTCCCAGCCAGCATGGGCACTGATCATTCTAAAGGGAAGTGTGTAGCTCAAAGGAATCTGGGTTAGGAAAACAAAGTCAGAGACAGAATTGCAGTAAGTCAGTAAGAACGCTGACTTTTCCAAGTTGTAGATCATTCATTAAAATCAAAACCGACATCTGAAATTGGTAGGAACTAAGCAATGCTGCTAGACATCTTCTAAGGACGTGAGAACAGCCTTGCTTGATCAGTCCAAAGGTCCATCTTACTGCTAAGAAGCTTACACAGAAGACATGAAGGCATTAGCCTTTTGCTCTTCAGCAACTGGTACTTGGAAGTTGTATGCTTTTGAATCTTGATACCATGTTTCCCTGAAAATAAGATAGGGTCTTGTATTCACTTTTGCTCCAAAAAACGCGGTAGGGCTTATTTTCAGGGGATGTTTTATTTTATTTTATTTTCATGTACAACAATCAACATCTATTCAAATACAGTCATGTCATCTTCTTCTGGTTGCTGTACGATGGTGGAGGGCAGGGTTTCACTTAAGTGGGGCTTATTTTTGGGGTAGGGATTATATTATGAGCATCCTGAAAAATCATACTAGGGCTTATTTTCAGGTTAGGTCTTATTTTCAGGGAAACAAGGTACCTCAGGACATAATTTAACTAGGATTTTAGCTATACATCCATTCCTCTTTTTATGTTTTAATTTGAATCATTCAACCAAGGCAAGACTTTGTCAAAATATCTATCTATCTGTCTATCTCTCTCTATATATATATACTTGCTTTTGAAACTCCTGTGGGTTGGAATCAGCCTCAAGGTTTTTCTTCCATCTCTCCAGTGATCTTTCTGTGATTAGTTTCTCTCCAGGAACCTCAGAAACTCCCATGGCCTTGGCAAAGGCCAAGGCTCCCTGGTCAGTCAGCAACATGTGGTCTGTCTGAGGAAGATACAAGCAGCAACTTAATATTGTTGCACAAAGCAACTTCTACCCTCACCTCATACCTTTAGAGATTATACAATATCCAAAACAATTCTGATGTTCTATAAGCTATGATAGGATACCTATCTGCCACCTTCCATCAAAGAACAACAAACTCCACAACCATAAAAGACCTCACAAGTAGCAGAGGCCAGAATTTAATGCCTTGAGAGATACTATCTATGATATGCCAAACAGATTTTGGCTACCTTAGTCAATTCTAATGACAACAAACTGGACAGCATAAAATACAATAAAATTACAGGCACAAAACAGGCAAAGTGTGTTTCTGGAAATGTTTCTGTTTGTTATATACTTGGTGAGCTGTGCTCCCCTCTGGTGCCATCTGTGTCCATTTCCAGGGAATGTGCAAGAAGTCAAGGGGTTTCACATGGATATGAACCAAAATCATTAGGCATGTGGGAGTACTTCCTTTTATTGGTTAGGCTTCTGTTGTAAAAGAAAAAACACCACTGCTGCTTTTCATGTTGATCAAGGATGGTGCACCGTTTTGGCCCCATCTCATCTGCTGCTGCAATGTATACTTTCCTTCCTGGCTTTCTGAGACCACAGTCTACAAAATCGATTCTACGTGCTACTGCCTGTGGAAATGGTCAGGAAACCTCAGTGGGTTCAAAACACAGAAGCGAGATTGCTAACTGGGACTGGTCATAGGGATCACATAACCTCCCTGTTACAGTAGCGCCACTGACTGCTGAGCTGGTTCTAGACAAAAGTTACAGTGATGGTTCTAACCTATAAAGCCCTAAATAGCTTGGATCCAAGCTTTCCCAAGGACCACATCTCCCTTTATAAGCCTTCTTAAATGTTAAGATCATCAGGAGAGGCTTTCTTCTGGTCCCGCTACCTTCAGAGGTGTGTTTGGTGGGGACATGGGAGAAGGCCTTCTCTGTTGCTGCTCCCAAACTTTAGCACTCTCTCCCACAGGATGCTAGACTGGCCCATCTTTACTATCTTTCCACAAGCAATCAAAAACCTTTAGGCAAGCTTTCCCTGAATGAATGGCTGCCAAGTAGAGTTTTTAAGTTTTTAAGATGGGTGCAATGGATTATTGCATTGAATGTACAGTGGTGCCTCGCACAGCGAGGTTAATCCGTCCCGGATTAACCCTCGCTGTGTGAAACATCGCTGAGCGGGGCAGAAAAGCCCATTGGAACGCATTAAACATTGTTTAATGCGTTCCAAATCGGCTGAAAACTCACCGTTCAGTGATGCTTCTGGGGTCCGGCAGCCATTTTCGCGCCCTCCCCTCGCTGAACGAGGACACGAAAATGGCTGCGATCAGCTGTTCTGCGGCTTCAAAATGGCCGCAGGAACAGCCGAAAGGGCCGGGCGCAGTGTTTTCGCGCCCTTAGTAAGCGAGGGGAGAGCGCGAAAACGCTGCGTGCAGCCATTTCGGCTGTTCCGGCAGCGGTTTCGCGCTCTCCCCTTGCTTACCAAGGGTGCGAAAACGCTGCACACGGCCGTTTTGGGGCACGCGGCGGCCATTTTGGACCCGCCGATCAGCTGATCGGCGGGTCCAAAATGGCCACCGGAACAGCCGAAAATGGCCAGGCGCAGCGTTTTCGCACCCTTGATAAGCAAGGGGAGAGCGCGAAAACACTGCGCGCAGCCATTTCGGCTGTTCCAGCAGCGTTTTCGCGCCCTCCCCTTGCTTACCAAGGGCGCGAAAACGCTGCACCCGGCCCTTTCGGCTGTTCCGGCAGCCATTTTGAAGCCGCGGAACAGCTGATCGGCGGGTCGCAAAGCGAAGGTCGGTAAGCGAGCAGCTTACCGACCTTCGTTCTGCGATTTTCGCCTATTGGGGCCATCGCTGTGCGATCGCATTAGCGATCGCAAGAGCGTCCTCGTAGAGCGAATTCATCGCTCTACGGGGCGCTCGTTGTGCAAGGCACCACTGTATTTTGGTGTTATTTTTTATATTGTGTTCATTGATTCTTTTAGTATTGTATATTCATTGTGACTGACATAAATGCTGTCTTTTATTCATTCATTCATTCATTCATTCATTCATTCATTCATTCATTTATTTATTAGATTTTTACCCCGCCCCTCTAGACCATGTCTACTCTATAAATGCTGTCTTTTAATCTGCTAACTGCTAACTATGCAGATTATGTTTGGCATGTTCAGTTGATACATTATGGCCCCCATTTAGAGATTCAGAGAAAGGTGATCATAAGCCACCTTGGGTCCTTTTTAAGGAAAGGTGGGTTAAAATAAATAACCCACCTTCCCTAAAAATAAATAAAATAAATAACCCACCTTCCCTAAAAATAAATAAACTATTTATTTATTTTAACCCACCTTTCCTTAAAAGGACCCAAGGTGGCTTATGATCACCTTTCTCTGAATCTCTAAATGGGGGCCATAATGTATCAACTGAACATACCAAACATAATCTGCATAGTTAGCAGTTAGTAGATTAAAAGATAGCATTTATAGAGTAGACATGGTCTAGAGGGGCGGGGTAAAAATCTAATAAATAAGCAAACAAACAAACAAATAAAATAAACCTCATGTCAACAGCAAATGCAGATTGGCCACTATCGCATACAGAGTCACAGAATCGTGGAACTGGAAAGGACCTATAATGCCACTGAGTCCAGCACTTAACTCAGTGCAGGAATCCAAATCAAAGATGGTGGTCTAGCTTTCTCTTAAAAGCCTAGTGATCAGCTGCTTCATGTCAAACAAGCAACAGTATCCTCTTATTTCTAAAACAATAGAAACCGGGAGGCATTTCATCCCTTGTAGTTTGAGCAAAGAAGGCCTACTGAGTTCCCAGCAGAGGACAATAAATATGATCAGGTGGCACCTTCCTGTGTTTGAAGTGTGTATTACTCTTTGCACAGCAGGAAGACAGTTCACTCTTGCAAATCTGGAATGTTCCACTCCTCTAACTCGTCCCCCCAAAAAAGTGCCTTGTGCAACACTGCCCTATCCTGCCTTTCGGGGGGGGGGGGTGAGCACCAACATTTATGATAATTTACTTGTTTTCTCAAAATAACTTCCCCTAAGTGCAGTGTCACTTATTTCCAGATTAACTGTACTGTACATAAGTTTGCAGCCACAAAAAGAGAGTAAACGATTAAATAATTTTCAGAGAGGTAGCTGTGCTAGTCTGTTTCAGCAAACTAAAAAGTGTATTGTAATCTACAGCAGTTACACTGACATCAATCTGGGAGTTTTAAAGGTGCCATGGTATGTTTGTTCTTCCTTTCCATTTGATTTTGTTTGTGCTTTTGTTTTATTACTTCTCTATACTATAATCCCTTTGATTATAGATGCAATACACAAAAATAACTCCCAATTTCCATTTCATACTAGACTTATCACAATTTGTCTTCCCTTAGACAAATCACTCGAGATTGTATGATTTAGTCCTGCATCATTTATACATAGGTAAAATTGCACAGCTTTTATTATCTCCCACCCCCACCCAGTTATTACCGTTCCCAAATAACTGCATGCACATAAACACAGAACTTAGTCCCAAAGGACTAAATTCAATTGTTAGTCCAGACTAGAGAAGAGGCATCCAACAGGATATGCATAAGCACTGACTTAACAAGTTCCATTCATCCAGTGGGCCTATAATACTAGGGCCGAACAACTGGATTTGGCTCAAATGGTCACACAATTGGTCACAAAATGAGAAGCCTGACAGAGCAGAGGGATAGTCACACAATTGTCCTTTCATTCCATATTTAGGCAACAGCATACAGTACTGGCCATATCCTTCACACAGAGAAGCCAAGAAGCAACTTCCTACCCATGATTCCATCACTGATAAGCAATGCTAGTAACAGATACAAAAGAACGATATATTTCTTTCTTTATTGTAAGATTTACATCTCATTTTCTTGCAAACACCTCAAGGTACCACTGATTTTTTTAAAAAACCTGCCTGCCAAACATATATCAGAAACAATAAATTAATGCTAACTGCAGATTCTGTTTAGTATGTTCAGCTGATACATTATGACCCCCATTCAGAGAAAAGTGATTGTGCTTACGTGGCAATGAAATGAAAGAGATCCATGTTAACCTTAAAACATTAACTTGTCCTGTCAGTCCTGGTGGATTGTACCTCTAGTAGCAGCTCACTATTTGGATAGTCCTTAGCATTACTATGATAAGCACTTTAAAAAAAGTTATTTACCAAGTGACTGGGTCTTACAATTTAAAAGACATAACACAGAAAGAGAGGAAGAACAAAACTTATAATGGGAAAAAAAGCTGAGATAACGAACAGCTGAAATAGAAACATTTCCGGGCAAGGAAGAATAAGATTCAGTTGATGGAACAGCGATTACCACTCTGAGCCTCAGAAATGATGGAGTGAGAGCCTAGTTTTTCACCTTGTCACTAAAGATCATAATATATTGGGCCTGCTTCCCACATTGGGCACTCATCCATAGGAACCCTACTAGGGTGCAACGGGTTCCTTACGTTTCCAAGTAAAAGAAGCAAATCATTGGCTGCTCTTCCAGATACTTGGTGCATGTAGTAAGCAAACACATACTATTCCAGTCTTCACTTTGCACATTGGGGCTTCCTCACAGGTAAAGTTGCACAGCACTGCAGCCAAAACAGGGTCTTTGCTATGAAAGTTCCTATCATGATAACCAGTTTGTCACTGCAAGATGCCAGCGTACATTCTGCTGCCAGTAGTAAACCCAGCTACTCTTCTGGAAATTTATTTTCAGATACTTATTTCTTCTCCCAATGGAAATAATGAAAGCCTACCACAACCCTTCAGATTTTGGGAGATTTCCAGGAACAATCATTTCACAGCTCGGTTCTTCTGAGGAATTATTACCCCATGAGCGGAAACAGCCTGGCCTGCTTAATGAAATGTATCTCAATGGACTGTTTTAATGGGCTAGATTCTCGGGTGTTGCAGGAAAAATCTATTGTGGCCACCAGATGGAGCCAATATCGTGTCAGGAACCAGTAATGAGGCTTCTTGATCATTAGAAACATACTTCGGCTCCTTATTTTGAATGAAACTTTCAGAGATCAAAGAGAATTTCAAGCTAAGATTTAAACAATGGGGTGCTATTTATTTTTCTTTAAAAATACCACTTACGACTTCCATAAATCACAAAACCTAAGATACCTCTGTTAATTTCAAACAGGGGTGATCGTTGTGTGG
Source organism: Pogona vitticeps (assembly GCF_051106095.1). NCBI lineage: Eukaryota > Metazoa > Chordata > Lepidosauria > Squamata > Agamidae > Pogona > Pogona vitticeps. The sequence goes on along the minus strand of NC_135783.1, from coordinate 116,125,433 downwards.
TTGTTTTTTTAACCTCTTTAAGGCCCCCAAGTTTAAAAATATAACAACACCCCACTTTTTTCCTGCCCCTGGATTCTGGGAAGAGTCATGGCTTTCTGGCTGGAAACCTGCATAAAAACATTCCACACTTCAAAAAAGTGTTTGCAGGTACCATTTGGAAATCTCGTTCATGCTACTCCTGGCTGGATAGCTCAGTGAGTTAGGTATCTGGCCGTGGAGCCAGAGATTGGGAATTCAAATCCCCAGCCCAGAAAAACCAGCCTGTGTAGCCTTGGGCAAGAAGAAGGGAATGGCAAACCACTTCTGAGTTCTTTCTACCTAGGAAACCCTGAAAAGGGTCATCATAAATCATAACTGACTTAATGGCACTCAATTTATTATTATTATTATTATTATTATTATTATTATTATTATTATTATTATTATTATTATTATTATTATTATTATTATTATTATTATTATTATTATTATTATCATCATCATCATCATCATCATCATCATCATCATCATCATCATCATCATCATCATCACACCAAAAATTTAAAATATACTTAGGGGATGTAGCCTATAAACCACAATGGACTGCACCAGACCTAGAAACACCCATTTTCAACATTAAAAGTAAACAGGAAATGCCTGAGCAAATATTTCTAGTTTAGTTTGTCTCATGTAGGAGGTGGAGGAACTTAGGGGAAACATACACACCCCAAGTGAAAACTGCTGATTCTGGAACCAAGGGAAATGGATAAATGAATTAGTGTTCTTACAGGCTACAGTGTTCAAGCATGAGATTATTCTCACTAGTAATTCCAACTAGAGATGGGCACAAACCTCAGTATGGAGGTTCGTCCATTTTGTACACACAGCACCACAGGTGCCACACGTTCCGTTCCACCTCCACGGCTAGATTCCCACACTCACCAGCTGCCTCAGTTCTGAACCACTAATTAAGCATGCCTTTCTATTAAGGACATACACCATAGTTTGAGCTTCTAAAGTACATAATAGACAAGTGCTTTGGAGCTACCTGCCCGCATTGATTTTCATTTTCCATCCTCTCCCTATTAAAAAAAAAGCAAAAAGCAAAGCGTGCTGCTTATATACCGCCCCATAGCGCTTCAAGCACTCTCTGGGAGGTTTACAATTTAATTATACAGGCTACACATTGCCCCCCCCCAGCAAGCTGGGTACTCATTTTACCGACCTCAGAAGGACAGAAGGCTGAGTCAACCTTGAGCCGGCTACCTGGGATTTGAACCCCAGGTCGTGAGCACAGTTTTAGCTGCAGTACAGCAGTTTAACCACTGCGCCACGAGGCTCTTGATTTTAGATATGGATTTTAGAACTAGCACTAACTTGCTGATTTACAGCACGTATTTTTAATTACTGAGAATTTTTTTTAAAAATGTGTTACTACTAAGAGAGACTTTTCAAAGCCAGGCAAAGGTATAAATGCCAAGTTACAGCTTGGAAACACTACAAGACTACAACTCCCAGGGTCCCCTTGGCAGCATGCTACAGTGACCATGTGTCAGGGAAGTTGCAGTCCAAAGAAACATTTTTTCTCAGCTCTGGGCAGAACTGAGGAACCTACAGCCATTCAACCATTATTAAAATATGATCCCAGCCATGCCTCCCTATTGGCTCAGTTGATTAGGGCTGATGGGGTTTCGAATCCAGTAACGTCGGGATAGCTGCTTTTAGTCAAGTCCTGCAGCCTCCCCATAGGCCTCTATCATCGTTGCAGATGCCCAGCTAACAAAGAACTGGTTCACACATTCGAAAAGTGCACCGTGGAAATTTATTATTGTTGTTGTTGTTGTTGTTGTTGTTGTTGTTGTTGTTGTTGTTGTTGTTGTTGTTGTTGTTGTTGTTGTTGTTTGTTTGTTTGTTTGTTTATTTATTTATTTATTTATTATCCCGCCTATCTGGTCGGGTCAGGACCACTCTTGGCGGCTAACAACATAAATAATACAATAAAATTAATATACGAAACAATTATTAAGTGGTAAGACATTACACAAGGTGGGAGGAACAATAAGAGAGGAAAAAAGGTGTTAAGGGGCGTCAGGGATTATCTGATGGGAAGGCCTGCCAAAACAGCCACGTTTTTAATTGATTCTTAAAGATACCCAGCGAGGGGGCCATGCGAATCTCAGGAGGTAAGTTGTTCCAGAGGCAAGGAGCCACCGCCGAGAAGGCCCGATTTCTTGTCTTTTCCTTCCGGGCCTCTCTCAACGTTAGGCTCCTCAGCCTCACCTCCTGGCTCGCACGGGTGATACGGGTAGACCTTGGTGGGAGAAGGCGTTCCACCAAGTATCGAGGCCCTAAACCGTTTAGGGCTTTGCACGTAAGCATCATCACTTTGAAGTCGATGCGGAAATGGATGGGCAGCCAGTGCAATGCGGCCAGAGTGGGTAAGATATGTTGGAATTTTTTCACTCCATTAAGTAATCTGGCCGCCGCTTTCTGCACCACCTGTAGTTTCCGCATCAGCCTCAAAGGTAGCCCCACGTAGAGCGCATTACAGTAGTCTAATCTTGAGATTACGAGTGCATGCACCAAGGTGGTGAGCGCCCCGACATCAAGGTAGGACCGCAGCTGGGCAATCCGCCTGAGGTGAAAAAAGGCAGTACGGACCACCGACGCTACTTGGAATTCCATAGTAAGTGCCGGGTCCAGATGGATCCCCAAGCTGGTGGGCAGAGTCACCCCCCCCGAAAGAGAGGGAGTTTCCCAAACCACCAACTGTGGGGGCGCCCACCCTCAGTACCTCTGTCTTGTCCATTATACTTTTAATTCCCTTCTCTATACAGTGGTGCCTCAACTTATGGACATTCCTACTTATGACCATTTCGAGTTATGACCAGCTCCGGCTCTAAAATTTTGCTTCCACTTACAAACAGAAAAAGGCAGGAGAAAAAAGATGAGAAATTCAAATTGCTAACTGTAGGTGGCAACGAGGCTGCTTCTTTGTAGCTCTTTCACACCAGCAGTTAAAGTGTGCGTGTCGGAGGAGGCTTGGGACTGCCTGGCTTCTGCTTCTGAGTGAGCATGTGTGTGTGTGTGTGTGTTTGCAGGGAGGCTTTGGGCTTCCTGCAAAGGTAAGGTACTGTTTTCTGCTTTTTAAAATCTGTTCTGGGTGTTTTTGCAGCGTGGTTTTGAGCTGGGTGAATTATGTTCCTGTGTTGTGATGGGTCATGGGGGATTTGGTTGCTTTGGGGTTTTTCCCCCATTTCCGATGGGTCCTGCATGCTTCCCTTGCTTTTTCCTTTGTTTTCTTCGCATTTCCGACCTGTCCCCTTTGTTCTCTGTGCATTTCCAATCTGCTCCGTTTGTTTTCTGTGCATTTCCAATGGGTCTTGCATGCTTGATTGCTTTTCTCCCCCCCTTTCACTTGGAAGGGATTAATCACGTTTCCAATGAATCTTGCAGTGATTTTTTTGTGTGTGATTTTTTTCCTTCAGTCGCAATGGATTAACTGCATTTCAGTGCATTCCTATGGGAAATGGTGCTTCGACTTACTACCATTTCAAGTTACGTCCATCTTCTAGAACAGATTGTGGTCGTAAGTCAAGGCACCACTGTAGTTCTGTAGCAGGGAAGAAATGCTACATCGTCACTTGACCATGAAGCTCACTAGCAGACAACTCGTCTTAGTTTTGATCGTTTTAAAAATAAAATATGGGGAAAACACTATGTACATAACCATAAACTCCTTGAAGAAAAGAAAAGCTGCAGAGATAATGTGGTGTAGTGGACAGAGTGATGGACCAGGACTCAGGAGGCCTGGATCTGAATCCCTGCTCAATCACAGAGGTTCACTGAGGGAGTAGAACTGGTAAAACTGCTCCTTAAATATCTCACTCACCTTAAAAGCCCTGTTGGAGTCACTGTACATCAGTTCCAACTTGACAGCATGTAATAGCAGTAACAACAACAACAGAGCTAGTGAATAATATAACACATCTTTAAAAACACCCATATGCTTTGTCTTTGCATTCATGTATAGGTATGGGCATTCTTGTTTGGTGCCTCAAAATTACCATATGGAGATTAGCTTGCCTATCTGCTCTAGTGTCAACACATAGTTTCAAAGGACAACTATTGGAAAATTTCACAACTTAAATCACAAAATAATAATTGGGGGGTGGAATTGCACAGGTATATAAAAAGGTGATAATTTTAAACAGCAGCCAAAAACAAATTCTTCATTTATTACCTCAGATCACTCATGGCTCTAGGGGTAAGTGACTGCTGAATAGACCTCTATCTCAGTCTTTCAGTTTCAATGGCGTTTGCTAAATGCCTGTCTAATCAGCGCCTTTTCAGTGCAACAGCTTTGTGCTCATCCCACTGCCAGAGTAGATCTGCCTCCTCTGCAGCTGTTGACCAACTGGCTCTCTGAAGGCAGAACTGAGCTGCTTGTTGGCTTCTAAGCCATGAGCACAAAACAAAAGACAACACACACACCCAAAACCTCTCTTATAAAAACAATAATATCTTGGCTTGCTGGCTTGCTGGCTTGCTGGCTTGCTGGCTTGCTTGCTGGCTTGCTTGCTTGCTTGCTTGCTTGCTTGCTTGCTTGCTTGCTTTATTTATTTATTTATTTATTTATTTGTTTGTTTGTTTGTTTGTTTGTTTGTTTATTTCCTGCCCATCTGGTCTATTCGACCATCTTTAGCTATTACTAAACCAGTATATTTAATGAATGCATAACAGACCTGGAAATTTTTACTGAAATAGAAAACAGGTCCTCTAAATCTCCATGAAAACCCTAAACTGTGAGCTGAATGAAATGTAAAATTATCTACTAAAGATGCATGACAGAGATGAAAAGGCCTGATTTACACAGTGATTTTTGACACAGGAGGAAAGATAACCACATAACATACCTTCACTGTGGTCAGCCAAAAAGTATTATTGAATATGCAGTGAATGCCATATAAGCCCAGAGATTTATTGACATCAAGCCATTAGAAGGTGAAATGAAAATAATGGCACGTCTGAAGGAGGTTAGAGGTCGCACATGAGCCAAGAGATGAAGCCAGAATGGGCTGAGATCTACTTTTGTATGCCATTTCTTACCAATGCAGTGACATCTTTGGTAAGTCATTAACTTACAATTTTGTTTTCTCAGTTGTAAAAATGGCACACATTAACTATGCCATGAGTATTTGTGAGATTGAACAAGGTAAAACTTACGAACTACTCTCGGTGGAAGAAGTGGTATATTTGAAATGGCAGCGTTACATGTTCCTATACTGTAATGGTTCTGCTTGAGCTGTACATTGTTCCTCACTATTTTGAATCTAATTGGAGGGATCACCCTGCCAATCCAAGTTATGAGATAAATAGTCTCCAACTTAGGTTAAGAAAGCACAGTTTGGAAAATCATGAAGGTATGGGAGAAGGGCCACCACTCTAAAATAAGAGCTTCTGCTTTGCAAGCAGGTCTCATGTTTAACCCGTCTGCATCTCCAGGCAGGACTGAAAAAATCCTGCCTGCTGCTCTGGAGAACTATTAGTAGTTAGTCTCAACAATAATGAGGCAGATGGACTAATTAAGACACAGTTACCTAAAGTATGATTCTATAGCAGCCTCCTACAATCTGGTGACCTCCAGAGGTTTTGGACTATGTTCCCCAAAACTGCCGAGTATAGTCACTGAGGCTAATGAAATTTGTGATCCAAAACATGTGGAGAACCTTGGCGAAGGCTGCCTCAGGGGAACTGGGTAGATAAGCTACCGTATTTTTTGCTCCATAAGACGCACTGGACCTTAAGATGCACGTAATTTTTAGAGGAGGAACACAGGGAAAAAATATTCTGAACCAAATAGTGTAATAAAATATTTAATAAACTATAACAGAATAACATTTGAACCATGTAAAGTAAACAGCAGTCAACAGTGGCATTAATATAGACCATTATCAGCCAGTGATAAGACCTATATCACTCTACCTATATTTTACATTTCCTTTCATCCACCTCCTCCCCATGCTTATAGAAATGTCTCAATGACCGCTGAGACTGTTGTGCAACTCCGCCCATCTACAGCTCAAGCCTATTTTAAGTTAGAAATGGTTTGTCTGATTTGGCACTGCATTGAGAGGTCCCTTTTAGCTGCGTGGAGGATAAATAGTGGAATTAAACTATTTAACAGCTGGTTTTCCTTATTTACTTTAGGTTATGCAAAAGAACAGCAACACAAAGCTTAACCTGATCCCATTCACCAGCAGTAGCACATGCTCAGCATAAGACCAAATCTCCATTTTCTGACATAACTGAACGTTTATAGCATGCAAGGGACAACCGGTTAGGCCACACAAAGTCAGGAAGAATGTTCTTGATGAGCCAAAAAAAACTGAATACAAACTATAGTAGCTGAAATCAGGAAGCAGGTACTGTAATCCAGTTAGAAGTCACGAGGCACAGTTAGTTTCCTTGCTGCAACACCCTTTGGAAATACATTCTCTATTAGATGCCCAGAACTAGTTGAAAAGTTTGCAAGTTGAATCCAAATTTCCCATAGAAATGCATTGAAAATTAATTAATGGATTTTTATGGGGGGCGGGAAGGTCAGAAACTTTTAAAAACTTAAAAGGTCACTTACCAGGTACTGTAGACTGAGCCTTGCTCTTCACAGTGCCTTGGTAGACCCCAGAACAGCCAAAAAAGAGCCCCAAACAGCTAAAAGCCAGCAGGCACCCGGCAGACGGCAGCCATTTTGTGCTCTTCTCCGCTCCTGCTCCTTCCCCCTCCCCTCTCCCCACCTAACAGCTGATCGGCGCTGGTCTGAAAGGCTTTGCAGGCAGCTTTTAAAGCAAGTACCCCTATGCACGTTTCTACACAAGCAGGTTTCAGCTCAAACAGAGCACCTTTTCACCCAAGCACAGTTTAACCCAAAACAAGCAGCTTTTAAACTACATTTAACATTTTAAAACGACAATACCAGGCAGTCCCAGGTCTCTCTCCCATCAATCTAACTGCTTGGACTAGCAAGGAAGCAGACAAGCAGCCTCTTCACTAACTGAAAGTTTGAATTTCCCAACTTTCCCTGCCTTTCCCATATATTAGGTATGCTAATATCTGTGCACTGGAGGATTGTGGGAGGAACATCCAGCCCCTGATAGGGGTCCTGTGGGGCACCCCAAAACACTGAGGAGCTCTCTTGGCCTCTTTTGGGACTGGAGCTGTGCAGCCCTGTTCTGATCAGGAGGTGCAGCCGGGGGGTCACCATGCCTTTGGGGGATAGGGCACAGAAAGGGGAAGAATTTTCAGGGGCCATTCCAACTCATACCTGGCAGGGGAGATATCATTATTGTAAAAGTGGTTTTCCCAGGGTAAGGCTCATCTATTGCACTCTGGATATGCTGACCCCTGTGATTTCCCCAAAAGTGGGAAAATCAACTGCCTAAGTGGGGGACGGTGTGGGTTTCCCTGGCCTTTCTAGAATTACTCTTTCCCCTTTGGTCCTTGGCTGTTTTCATTGCCTGCTGCCATAGGCCTGTTAGCCTTGCTGGTTTTCCAGTTGGGCTGCAAAAAGCAGATCCTGGAAAGCCAGCAGTGCAGAATGGTGAGGTCCAAACAGCAAGCAGTCTTTGGTGCCAGTTCAGAGGCCGCCCAGCATGGCAGTGGGAGGCTTCTGGGTGGTGATGGCTGAACCCTTTTTTTTACTGTATTCGCTCCATAAGCCGCACATACTCTCCCCCCCCTTTTTTTGAGGGAAAAAGTGCATCTTACGGTATGTGGAACATGTTGGACATGAAAAAATGTTACTCCTCCCCCAACCATAATCTGAAGTAGTGAAATCCATTCTGTCCCCTCTCCTATTTGCATAGGCCAGGCCAGAGAACTAGTCATTAAAGTCCTTGTTGCACATGGGTTAAGGTCCAAGGGGAAATACTGGGCGAGGATGTGGGAGGAAATAGTGGGAGAGGTGTGTGTGTATGTGTTTTACATGCCCATGTAGCATACCTTTTCCATAACAAGACGAGCCAGCTTGATTGGATTTGCTATACATTTCACAGCAGATACTGCTCCTGAGGACAGATTTTTTCCATCCATGATAATGGCATCCATTTCTACTTCACCTTTCTCATTTAATACAGAGCCGCAACCTAAAATCATACAGAAAATAATGACATTACTATCCATCCAAGGAATTTTATTACTAAAGCCCCCTTAATCAATTCACATTTTAGTAGTCCTTAAATGATACTTTCTGAAATACCAATGTCCTTGCAAAAATACTTGTAAACGCAACCACAAAGACCAGCACTATAAAATAAAAATTGTTATTGTTATTATTGTTCTTGCTATTATTTTGGTCATGGTTTTTCCCCACTTTGGACAACAGAAAAAGCCTATTGCAAAGCACACATGCATTCTTGATTTACATTTTGTGGAATTTGGAACTGTCTGATCTGGCAATGGAAAGAGAAGGAAAACAGCATTTCTAAAAGAGGAAACCAAAAGAAGTGCCTCATAAAAAGTTACACTCATCTTCTTATTGCAAGATCCTTTTCTATTAACACCCCACCACTATTTAAAAACAAAAAAACTCAACTAGGCCAAGCATTGTCTGTGAGCTAGGAACTTGATTCAAATCCAGCACATACTAATAACTAAAGGCTCTGTGAAGGAGAGCTAAAGCAAAGTGAGCTGTCCTCAGCAGTAGAAACCCTACTAAAAAGATCTAAAAGACCATTTAGATCTTTTTCTGTGCCAAAGAATGAACAAGCACAAAGAAATGGTTAGGAGATGAGTACTGTACATTGCCCTCGACTCTCTTTTCACTTCGACCTTGACTTAACTGGAAAAAGGGAGGAAAAAGGGAGTTGCAACATGGCTATAACTGAGGAGAAGGGGATCATGTTAGAAAAGACAGAAAAGGCAGAGGAGAGGAAGGGAAAGGTTGAGGTTTGCTTGGTAAAGGAGGGAGAGAAAGGAAAAGGGGAGGAGCAAAGAATGTCAGTTTGGGAAGAAAGTATAAATGCCCAGGGGGAGCAATGGTTTGGCAGTAAGCTTGAGGGAGAGAAAATGAGAAGGAAGGAAGGACAAGACGGTTCGAAAAGGCGCACAGATTGAGAGATTTCCCAAACCTGAAAGTTGGTGGACTATTGCCTGACCTGGAGCCAAAGCGAGAGGGACAGACTTTATTAGAAACCCAAGAGTGAACAGTCATTGTCTTCCCGTGCGGACAGGGCACAGGCAAAAAGGCGATCCGTCCTGATCCCATCTATAATAGACCACCGAAAGAAGGAGAATGGGCGAGACACCCATGTTACGGAACCATCTGTGCGGTGAGGAGCGCACCCCTTCGGAACCCCACCGGCAGGGAGCGTTTTGGCCCAGCGCCCCAATGAGTTATCCGGATTTTCACCGCGAGTTAACGTCTTCAAGTTATGGCCTGTTGCCAGAGTTCTCTTGTTTCAACCCGATAGAAATAATTGTTGAAAAGCCTGAGACTAATAAAAGCGAAAATATGAGTTTAGTAAATAACTTCCATCTTTATTTCCTCACAAAAGTGAGGAACTGCCAAAAGATTCAACTGAACCCGATCACAGACTCTTAAAAGTTTAATCAGGCAATTAAATCTCAAATTACAAGACAACGGTATTACACATCTTGTCACCAATCCACATGGACTCTCTGTTGCAAGGTGTTGAAATAGACAATGTTACAACATTCAAAATAAATATGCTGACACACACACCCCATACATGCAAGACCTTTGATTTCTTTAGTTCAACAGCAGGCTGTCAGCCTGAGTTAAATGTTCAAGCTGTAACATTAAGATACAGCACAATTAGCTGTTAGTCAGAATGTCTTGGAATATGTAGGCGATCTAAACTTTTCATTCTGAAGAGATGAAAAAGTTAGTAACTTAAAAAGTACATGTATCATAATTAAACATGCATTGCATCCTCACTGATTATACAGTTATGTGAGCTCCTCTTTCAGTACATTTGAAAAAGCAATGAGTTCAAGAAACAAGCTGCTCCGCTAAAGAGGAAGACTCATGTATTATCAAAAATAATGTAAAGCCTCAAATGCAGTGTCATTTAAGAGTGCCAAATTTAGAATGACTATTTGTAAAAGACAGTAGTGCTGCCCTGAGATATTCTGCTGCCTCAGATAGAAATGTCAAATTCTTCATGAACCTTATGCTCCATATTTTAGAGAAGTTAAAAAACAACTGGCATTATCTATATGTAAAAATATGTAGCCTGAAGGCAAAACTAAAAAAGATGTAATCACACCTCTAGAAGCAGTGCTCCCTTCAGTGGCAAACTATGTCTGACTGGAACATCTCAACACCAGCTTCCTTTCCAGGTCCAGTTGAGAAGATATACACAACAAAGGAGCATTGCTGGAGTGAAAATGTCATAAGAGCAAGAAATAGGCAATTATCTGAACATTTGTTTTAACTGTGGGATGAGTGGCATTCATTTGTCTATCCAAGAAGATGGGATGTTTCACTTGTTTCTCAGCTATGTCCATAAGTAGCATAAAGTGGAGTGTTTGCTAGTATGCTTTTGCTGGAAAGAATGACTTCTTCTAACCTCTTCTAAGGCAAAAGGAAGCCTGTGACTCAAATACAGTGGTGCCTCGCTTAACGAGTGCCTCGTTTAATGATGTTTTCGCTTAACGATGTTTTTTAAAAGAATTCTATGCATCATTTAACAATGTTTCCTATGGGCGATTTTGGGACCATGCATCGCATAGCGAATGCATTTTAGGTCCCCTGTTTCGCTTAACGTTTTTTCAATTTTAAAAGTGTCTTAAAATGTTCAAAAATGTTTTAAATGCTTGGAATCGTTAGTGCACCTTCTAAAACGTGTGCAAACTTAATTTGGCTTTGATCTGACTTTTCGTAAATTTTTGGTGAATTTTTTTCTCCCCCATAGGAAACAATGGAGCTGTCAAAAGTTGGGCTCCATTGTTTCCTATGGGGGAGAAAATAATTCACAAAAAATTAACGAAGACTCAGAACAAAGACAAACTAAGTTTGCACACGATTTAGAAGGTGCTCTAATGAACCCAAGCATTTAAAACAGTTGCTGACTTTTCGTTAATTTGTTGTGAATTTTTTCATCCCCCATAGGAAACAATGGAGCCCAACTTTTGACAGCTCCATTGCTTCCTATGGGGGAGAAAAACATTCACAATAAATTAACGAAGACTCAGAAACTGTTTAAATGCTTGGATCCGTTAGAGCACCTTGCAAAACCTGTGCAAACTTAGTTTGGCCTCGTTCTGAGTCTTCGTTAATTTTTTGTGAATTTTTTTCTCCCCCATAGGAAAACATGGAGCTGTCAAATTTCGACAGATGTCAAAAGTTGGTGGGGGAAAAAAATCAGCAAAAATTAATGAAAAGTCAGATCAAAGCCAAATTAAGTTTGCACCCGTTTTAGAAGGTGCACTAACAATTCCAAGCATTTAAAACAGTTTTTGAACCTTTTAAGACACACTTAAATTTGCAAAAATGGACATCGCAAAACCATTGAAATGCATTGAATAGGCTTCAATGCATTCCAATGGAGGAAACATTGTATCACTTAACGATGTTTCCTATGGGTTTTTTCGCTTAAAGATGGCAATCCGTGCCTATTGGAACGGATTAACTGGTTTTCAATGCATCTCTATGGGAAAACGCATTTCGCTTAATGATGTTTTCCCATAGTGATGTTTTTTTGGAACCAATTAACATCGTTAAGCGAGGCACCACTGTGTAACTTTCACAGGGCAGTAATGAAAGGTAGTATCCTTTTAGTACCTAATAGTTTCTGACTAGCTTTATCCCTTTCTCACACACACAGACATACACACAGTCTATTATGCTGTCCCCAACTCTCCCATGTTAGAGGAACTCAGCCAACCTTACAATATGACTGCTTTGTTCTTTATGAAGAGAATACCCCCCAAGTAGGTTTCAAAACCAGCAACAATTAAGCTCATTTTTATGCAACTCATTTTCTCCCATTCAATAGAAGCAGCTGTACATAATGAACCTCAACCTTAATCAGATGTAAATGATTAAAGAACTAGGTATCATGTACATCAAGGGTAGCTAAATCTTAACAATCTGGTTGCCCATATAACATAAATGCAAGCCCCCAGATTTGCCAGGTTTCACTCAAGCATCAGCATCACCAGACGTGTGAAGTACACTGCTAACAAGGCACAAAATATCAAATTAGCTGAACAAAAGAGGAAGTCTTCTTAAACTAAGCTTGGCTAATTTTAGAATGGGAGCTTCTTGGAAGACAAAAAAGAAAGCCTTACACAAATGCTCCATTTTAAATGCTTGCTAAATGTCAAAGTTGTCATCAGCTGATGATAACTCAGATTATCTCAGAAAGGTTACCAGAGATGTGCCAATGATTTAATTGTAGCTCTTCACAGTCAGGAGTGCCCATCCCCCTCTCCACATGAAATTAAGGTGGGGGATTGCTTTTGACTTACATGATGTGCACTGCATCCTAAACTACAGAAGAACCCTGAACCATTTAGATCCTTTTCTGTGCCAAAGAATGAACAAGCACAAAGAAATGGCTAGGAGAGGAGTACTGTACATTGCCCTCGACTCTCTTTTCACTTCGACCTTGACTTAACTGTTGCAGGGGTAAGTCTCACACCTGTCACAGCAGTGGATTGCCATAGTGTCAATCTGGTCTTAGGGTTCCCCTAGTGTAGCTGCCGCTGTGACACCTGGATCCTCCCAGTCCCTGCTTTTTGCACACCATTCTACCTAATGGGCGGAATGTTTTCCTCTCCTTCCACCAATGAATGAGGCGTTCTTTGACACAGCTTCAAAACCATTGGCATAGAAATATCTTCTTCTCACAAATGAATAGGTTGCTCTACATTTCAAGCAAGTTGGCTCGTGATGGTGGAAAGAGAAGTAATTACTGTATAACCAATATATACTTGGCACACTAAAAGTAAAGCCTGTGACATTCAGTCAGAAAAGGAATACATGTGTTTAGAAGTATCTATTGGGATTAGAGGCAGACTTACTGACAAAATTCTACCCATAGATACCCTGTGTGTTATCCCGTAGAGTTAGAGACTTTACAGTGTTTTTCACTCTTCATTAACCGTCATGTACGAAGAAAGTGAAATTCAGAAAACTAAGAAAGTTGCCATACATTCAACTGGAAAAGTAGAATGGGTCCAGTACATTTTCCTTACGAGCTTGTGCATAATAATTTTATTTATTAAACCTTATTTATCTACTGTTTTCACACAAGTGTATCTAAGGGCAGTACACCATAAGAAACTGGTAACAAAATGTAATCACATACTGTATTTTTCCATTTATAAGACACACCCCACTTTTCTAACCCAAACACTTAGCTCTGAGTATTCAGCCTCTGGGCTCAGAACGTCGGACATCACAAGTTCCTGTTGCATCTGAGCCTACAGGCTCCACTTCCAAGAGATGTGTTCTAACTGGTTTGTACAGCATCAGCTGACGTCAGTTCCATAAATCTCCTGACTGTAGGAAGCTAAGCCTTGTGACTGAAGGAAGGTTGTTTACAGAGGCAAGGTAGGGAAAGTTTTGTTATCTGCTCAGCTATCTCACCTTACATCTGTGTAAAAGACGCCCCTCAATTTTTAGTGTAATGATTTTAGGGAAAAAGTAGCATCTTATACATGGACAAATATGGTAATTAAATACAACACACATATATGCATATATACGCACATACAAAATAGAAGCAAAATCACCTTCTAAATTCACCACAACTTTAAATTCAGTTCAGTCAGTAAAATGGATGACTCAATTATAATAATTTTAAATATAGCACTCCTTTTATCATACAGTCATTTTATTTAATGATTTAAAATACCCAAGAGAGTAAAAATGTCTTAAACTGGTACCTAGAAGAGAACAAAAAAGCTATGAGATGAATTTTCTGGGTAAGTAAATTCGATAACCAGGGACATACTGTATGGCTTCCTTTTCTCTCTTCTGATAGTCACAATTTATTATTATTATTTATGTAGCACCATGTATGTGTTATGCTTTACATACAGAATGCAAGAGGAATGGTCCCGCGCTGTTCTGACACAGGGGAAATAACAGTCTACAGAAAGACTGGGTCAACTGAGAAATAATATGTGGCTGTTCTAGTCATACAGGCTGAAGTTTATAGTTTATCTGCACTATGCAATTGTAGCAGTTTGATATCAGTTTAACTGTCACAGATCCATCGTATGAATCCTGGGGTGACTAGTTTGGTGCAGTATTTAGAATCCTCAACCAGAGAGGTAATGTGTAGAGATGGGGGTATCTGTATACAAATACCTCTGCACATCTGGATGTAACGAGGGTCTGGCCCCTTGGGACCAGACTACACTCATGCGTGCGGTGGCGGCGGCTTTGCTCTCTCTTCCAACTGCTCTGGAGCTCGTGGTCAACTAGCTACTCATCAGCCTGGCAGAGAGGCTCGTCTTCCCCCCCTTCTTCCAGGAGTGGCTAGATGATTGTGAGCACTGAAGCAATTGGAAGGGAGAGCATGCATGGCGCATCTGCTGCTGCTGCTGGCTTTGCTCTCCCTTCCAATTGCTCCAGTGCTCACAGTCATCTAGCCACTCCTGGAAGAAGGGGGGGAAGACGAGCCTCTCTGCCAGGCTGATGAGTAGCTAGTTGACCACGAGCTCTAGAGCAGTTGGAAGAGAGCAAAGCCGCCGCATGCATGAGTGTAGTCTGGTCCCAAGGGGCCAGACCCTCGTCTTACGTCCAGCTGTGTGGGGGTATTTGTATTCGTAAACAAATACAAAGACCTCCATCTCTAGTCATGTGCTCTAGTTAAGAGACTGCCTTAGAACTCTTCTTCAGCAGAGAATTCTATGTACTACAACCAGCCTACAAATACCAGGATTCCATATGATGGAGCCATCCCACCTAGAGTGGTCGTAATTGACCAGATAGGTGGGGTATAAATGGAATGAATGAATGAATGAATGAATGAATCCCACTTTAAAAAGTACCAAATTGTGATAACTGTATTGTACAAATACACTCTTTTTTTTACAAAGAATAGGAAGTAAGCATGAATATTATATAAGTCACAAGAAGTGAGAGGTTGTGCCAAAGGCTTCATGGAAATTATGGGTTTTGAAGGAAATAAATTGTGAGTATTGAGGAAATGAAAGTGTTGGCCTAACACAAGTTATCTTGGCAGTAGTTCCTAGGACATGTGGCAGCAAGAGAACAAGAGTGGAGACCTTTAAGACCTTCAGATGGAGGGGACGGCATAGCTGGAAGAACAGAGATCAGTAGCAAGAATGTATCAGGATACAGGATGGAGACAAGAGGAACAAGTTTACTGAAGGTTTTGAAAGTAAGGAAAAGATGTTTGTGATGAATATGACAGGAAGCCATCATCTAGTACAGTGGACCCTTGACTTACAGACGGCTTGACTTACAGACTTTTTGAGTTACAGACTTCTCTGGCCGCAAAATTTAGGTTTGACTTGCAGCCTGAGAATTGACTTACAGACCAGAAAAAAACCAAAATGGAACAAAAACGGCCTGTTACGGGATTAATCGGTTTTCAATGCACTGTAGGTCAATGGAGACTTGACCTACAGACTTTTTGACTTGAGAACCGCCTTCCAATATGGATTAAGTTCTCAAGTCAAGACCCCACTGTACAGATCTGTTGCTAGCTATAGCAAGTCTTCTTTAGACTAATGTTATCTGCTTTCTGGAATATACTCAGTAAAGACAAACATATCCACAGAGGTCCTCCCTTAAATCACAGGACTTCTGTGGATATGCTTGCCTTTATACAATTATCTTGATTATGCTATTTAGGGTTGCCATTGTTTTTACTGTTCCTGTTTCTGTGCCTTTAACAACAGACTTGCAAAGAATTAGAAAGCAAACTTCTTCCTAGCAAGGAACTGAAATTAGAGGAGAATTCCTCCATACTGAGCTGCTGCTAAAGGCCTGGATAGTCCAAGAAGTAAGGAGCTACTATGCATGTATTATTTTTATTTTAATCTTGAGAAAATGGAAAGTTCACAGTGATTACCTGCATTAAAATGTGGATCTTCTTCCATTACTACTACGGCTTCTTCAACAGCATCTAATGCATTTCCTCCCTCTTTCAGGATATTGTAACCTTTCAGTGCTGCTCTGATGACTCCAGACCGACTTCCCTCTTCCCGCTCTTTAAAGATGCGACCAGCTCCACCATGAACCACAATAACTGGCTTCATATTCTTGAATCTTTTCCTGACTAGAAAGATATAATTATTCTTTAGAATTAGTATCTCTTGTAGAACAAAGTACAGAGCACGCTACAACCTTTTCTTCATTTGCTACTTCAGTTGATGACCTCTGATAAGACATCACCTGGGACTCTTTCACAAAGAGATTGATTGTACAGGTCAGTGGACCTCTCCTGATCCTCAAAACCTGTCAGAGCTGCACTATCTAAACATTTCTAAAGTGTAAGGAATTTATACTTCAGATTTTTCTACTAATTTAAGGCTCAAAGTTCAGTCTTCCCCATGTTGAATTTAAATTAACTTTTATTACTGATTAAACAGAAACAAAACAAACTTGTTTGTCTCAACTAGAGTAAATCTTCTGGATGAATCACATTTATATAAGTGTTGATTCAATGGGTCTGGACTAGCTGGGACTAACAGTAGGACTTAGATACTACTGCTACCACCACCATGAACAGCAGCAGCACCAGTAACAACAAAAATATTAACAATAATAATTGAGTACTTTTTCTATCTATTGCACGTTTTAATTTATTGTCTCAGAAATTCTACTCAGGCTAGCGTTTATATTTGTGTTGTTGTGGTCTCCCATCTTACAAGACACACTCTCTCTTGTATGTATGTTTGAGAAAGACAGGGAATATCTTTTCTAAGATATTGGCCCAAATATCCTTTCTTCTTTATGTTGGTGCACCACAATCTGTGTAATTTTTTGTAGGTGAATTGCCCTAAATTAAGAAATCACCACAGACATTATCAATCATATACTGAATTGACTGAGTCAGCATGCAACACATAAAGTCTATGGCAATTTTTTTAAGTTGGGGGAATTTGCCTACAGAAGTTATGCCATTTGTATGTAAGAAGTTTTTGATCATTGGTTGTTGTGGGTTTTTCGGGCTCTTTGGCCATGTTCTGAAGGTTGTTTTTCCTAATGTTTCGCCAGTCTCTGTGGCCGGCATCTTCAGAGGACAGCACTCTGTGCTCTGGTGTAGTTTGCTTGGGAGTGGAATATTTATGGCTGTGAGATAGGCTTTTGTCCTATTCAGGAGATGGGTGATTAGTGTGTCTTGTTGGGAGTGTATTGTTGTGATAAGGAGATCTGTCACTGTGATTGATGGGTGTTATTAGCTGGTCTTTTGTGTGTAGTGATCCCTGGTCCTGGTGGCTGCGTAGAGGTCGCTGACCTTTTGCACGCTGTATTTTTCAGAGCTGGAAGCCAAGTTTTGTTGAGTTTCAAACTTTCCTCTTTTTTGTTGAAGTTCTGTTGGTGCTTGTGGATTTCTCTTCTCCTTATCACAACAATACACCCAATTCATCTGTATACTAACAATTCATCCGTATACTATTATTCCCATGGAAAATGTGAAGGAGCAATATGAACCTCACAACAATCAGGGATACACCCTGGAGAACCATGACTTATTAGGCTGTCTTGCAATGCCAACAGTACACTGAAGAAAGGCACTTCCCTATTGGGGTTTATTAAGACAAAACTAATGGTGAATCAGTGAGCTGCTCAACCATCTGTGGATAAGTTTTAAAAAGTAAATGCCTTAATCCTGCAAAGTCTGCTCTTATTAAACTCTCATGGCTCTAGCAATCACATGTAACCTCTGTGACACTGCAATAGTTGGTAAAAAGAATAAAGTCGGATTCTAGTTTCTAGGACACAAACCAGGGCACATAACACTTTCTTCTGAATCAGAAGGCTGCTTCTGACAGTGTGATTTTCATCAATACAATTGTTCCTGTCAGTCACTCTTGTGCTGAAAACTCTAACTGAACATTTTTACAAAAGCATCTACCAGAGAGCTAGATGACACAAAGAGAATGGAGTGGCTTGCTATACTGACAAATGACTCACAAGGAATAGTCCTTATACCCAATTGTGTCACGGCACAGAGATTCAGGCCTACACTCATGAGTGAAAATTATAATGAAGGAAGCTGTACATTCCATCTAAGCCTATCTTTTGGTGTCTTTTTGTACTGTTTGGTTCTCCTTTGGAAAAACTGACTTTTCAGGGGGAAATATTTTTTAAAGCGAGTGGCAACTGTCCTATTATACACTTGGCAGAGCTGTTTTGAGGAAACATAGAGCAGAAGGGCAGTTACATGGCAGTTTCAATGTCTCTGGCAGGCTGTCCTTTGTCCAGCATACCCACATTTCTGCAATGAGATCCTGACCACTTGTTCTGTCCACATTCCAAATGCATCAACCATTTCTCACTACACTACATTGAAAAATAGACTGATTTGATCTTTCAAGAGGTGGTTGGGGGCTTTTGGTGGGGGTTGTAAGTTTCAGGAAGCCATCTTTTTACAAAATCACACCACTAGTTCTTCCAGTTAAGTACTGAGTTAAATGCCTGTCCAGAAGCTTCAGACAAGATCGTACTGCAGCCCTACCTGAATATGCCAAGGGTTTAATCTAGGCCTTCTACATGCAAAGTACGTACAAGCTACTAAGAGTGGAACCATGTAGTCAAATAGCATGGGATTTAGTCTGCTTATAAACCGGGTTAATTAAAAGTATTTTTTACTGGCCTCATGATGCAAAGGCAAATTGGTTCAGCCCTTTTTGCTGCCAAAGCAGATTTTCTTCTCTGCCGCTAGGAGGCATCTACATTTTCAAGCTAGAACCATTTCAACAGTAAGTTGTGATACATTCTTGTAAAGAGAGAGGGCATTCTGTGGGTGGGGTTTCAGTAATGTAGGCAGTTGGGGCACAATATTCAGGCCTTGGGGAGTCACACAAAGCAAGGTACCATTATTTTAATGTGGGGGACTGAGTGCTAGTTCTAAATCTTATCAAACACAGTAATTTTCAAGTTGTGTAGGAAGGCCTTCTTGCTGTACCAGCAAAAGCTTAGTGCTGTTAATTACTTAACCAACAGGTCTGAAACTGATCTTTTTATGGTTCATGGTGAAGTCGCTTTCTCATTTAAAGCTTGAGACCACTACATTTCAGAAACATTTTTCTATAGAAAAATACCATGGAAAGGTAATTCACAACCTAAGAGTACACAACATCAAAGGTTTGAACAGTATTTTTGCAAAATACATCATAATTCACATGTCAGAATGATTCTATAACCACCTTCCTCTTCCCATCTGTTACTCTTTTCCCTTACTTTCAGGTAACACATGCAGGCATTATTTCATCTCTGGTTACCATGATTTAAAACTAGTGATGTGATAAACTGTGATTAGAAATCAAATAAAAGTATCAGCAGAAGCAGGACCAGAAAAAAGAAGGACAGGCAGAGGCAGGACCAGAAGAAGGAAGGCTGCATGCTGGACTGTAACTCATATCACGTGAAGGGTGAACTCCCAAACCAGTGGTCACACAGCCCCTGACTGAATTTCATATGTAATACAGGCTGTGAATTAAATCACAGTGTAGCCATATCCTAAATTAAGGTCCATCACAGTAGTTAACTGGTTGTCTGCTGTGTATTCTCATATCAAGAGGACCAGATCACATTATTAAATATATCCTGTCATTTAGATGTCAACATTAGGCTCTGCCATCACAGATGAATTTTAGAACTTGCACTAACTTGCTGATTTACAGTATGTATTTTTAAGTACTGAGAATTGATTTTTAAAATGTGCTACTACTAAGAGAGACTTTTCAAAGCCAGGCAAAGGTATAAATGCCAAGTTACAGCTTGGAAACACTACAAGACTACAACTCCCAGGGTCCCCTTGGCAGCATGCTACAGTGACGGTGTGTCATGGAAGTTGCAGTCCAAAGAAACCATTTTTCTCAGCTCTGGGCAGAACTGAGGAGCCTACAGCCATTCAACCATTATTAAAATATGATCCTAGCCATGCCTCCCTATTGGCTCAGTTGATTAAGACTAATGGGATTTCGAATCCAGTAACGTCGGGATAGCTGCTTTTAGTCAACTCCTGCAGCCTTCCCATAGGCCTCTATCATCGTTGCAGATGCCCAGCTAACAAAGAACTGGTTCACACATTCGAAAAGTGCACCAAGTGGAAATTTAGCACTCGACCTGTAACTCAAGTTACCAACAAAATAAATGACCCCCCCTCGTGTTCAGAATGGGGGAGGAGCCATTACAAAACACCGCCTCCCAACAGGAACAAAACCTACTCTGGCACCTTTACGACAGAACAAATTTACTGTACAGTACTTCGCAAGTGATGGAGTTTGACTACAACTTCTTCGGACCACGTGGACTGTAATTTGTGATCCACCAGTGCTCACATCGAAATGCACCTGTTGGTTCTCAATGTGCCACCACAATACTTTTCGTTTCGTTTTGTTGCTGTCACGGCTGAAACGGACTCCTCTCTAATGAGGCTCCCCCTCGGAAAGCCTGGCGGATGATCCCTTCTCCCCCTTTTAGCAGGAGAACACGATCTCAGATCGCCTGAGAAATAGGGGAAGAGAACTAGGAAAACGGGAGCAGGCACCGCTCTCACGGACAGCCTCTCTTCTGAAGACCCTTTCTTTCTCCCCCCCCCCCCCCATCACATCGTCTCCCATTGACAACCCTTTCCTCACGTCGCGGGGTAAGAAAGCAAATCCGCGATGGAAAAGGGTGAAGATCATGAAGTGTTTAACAAGTCAGCAGCAAACACAAGGGGGGGGGGGGAGGAACGAAGCGCAGTGTAGTGAGCCTGAAAAGGAACGCTCTCGTTCCTTCCTTCATTCTCCCGTTATCTCAGCCTGTTGCAAGATCTGTCTTTACAGAGCAGATTTACTCACAGAAAGCTGCGTTCCCGACTGCCTGCAGTCGCCCTCCACCACCACCACCCTTTAAAAAAAAAGAGAGAGAGAGAGAGAGAGAAGGAAACGGAATCTAGCAGAAGCCAAGAGACGCGTCCAACTGCTGTCCTCCTCTCCCAGCACAACGCCTTCCCAGAGCAAAGAGATGGGAGCAGCTCGTTGGCTTAACGTGTACCTTTGCCCTTGGAAAGGATACCTGCCGCCGCCTTTCGGTGCGATGAAGCCAAGTTACCCTCAACTATAATGGCCGCCGTTCCCTTCAGGTCCGAATAGGAAGGGGGCCGCCCTCGCTAAAATGGCTGACCCGTCGTGGTTCCTGTAGCGGGACTGAAGCAAAACGGTTACCCGTTGTAAAGATGGCTACATAGACAGGAGGTGTTTGTTTACCCGCCGGGCGCATCTCCTCGCTTCTCTCGGGGAAGGCTGAGACAGTAAGAGGCAAAGAAAGTTGTTCAAAGTGTGCTCGAGGAACCGAGGGACGATATGGAGACGACACGTTCAGATTTCAGGAGATATAACAAACTGGCATCCTCGAAATTATTAAAGTATTATTCTTTTTATTATTATTATTTGCATTGGTATTAAAATTACTAGAATTCTCAAGGTGAATTGCAGCTTACTCCGATACCACTCTGATGGCAGAAAGTGAGGAGGAATTAAAGAACCTCTTCATGAGGGTGAAAGAGGAGAGTGCAAAAATCGTCTGAAGCTCAACCTCAAAAAAACTAAGATCATGGCCACTGGTCCCATCACCTCTTGGTAAATAGAAGGGAGGAGGCAGTGACAGATTTTACTTTCTTGGGCTCGGGGATCATTGCAGATGGTGACAGCAGCCACAAAATTAAAAGACTCCTGCTTCTTGGGAGGAAAGCGATGGCAAACTTAGACAGCATTTTAAAGAGCAGAGACATCACCTTGATGACAAAGGTCCGCATAGTCAAAGCTATGTTTTTTTCAGTATCGATGTATGGAAGTGAGAGCTGGACCATAAAGAAGGCTGATGGCCTAAACAACAACTACTGAAGAGACGTTGTTGCCTCTGCATTCCTCCCCCCCCCCCCCATGGTTGGCTGTTCTTGATTTGAACTATCATTTTGATGGTCAGGTTTCAGGCCTGGAATACAGGAAGTGGTAACTAATGCCTCAGTCTTATTCCTTAAAATAATCCTAATTAACTAGAGGAACATTCTGCTGAGTAAACCATGCTGTAGGTAAGTGCAGGATGTGGTTTGCACTTAGCCCAGCCCAGCCCCACAAAATATATGATTAGGATCAATGGTTTCCAGGGCAAGCTTCATTGGACTAGTTATCCCTGCTGGCTAATAAACTTGGATGGTTAACCTTGGCTTGGTTATTCCTTTTTTGAAGTGAGGCCACTTCAGACAATATGTTTGGTATCTCCTTGAAGCCCGATTCTACTATGAGGGTGCTTCTGTGATGCACACTGGAAGCTATTGCCAGGGAGGCAGGAGAGCTGTCCTAAGAATTATTTTATTTAATTAATTAATTAATTAATACCTCGCCTCTCTGGTCATTGCGACCACTCTAGGCGGCTTCCAGACAATATAAAAGAAAACATATACAAATAACAAAACAAGAAAAGTAAATCAATATAAGACAATAAACAATAAACAGTAGACAAATTCTTCAAAATGGAAAGTAACAGAGAAAAAGTGAAGAAGAAAGACATTAAGTATTGACTGGAGGGAAGGCCTGCTTAAACATCCAGGTTTTTAGTTGGGTCTTTAAAATGCCCAGCGATGGGGCTGCATGAATCTCTGGAGAGAGGTTGTTCCAGAGGCGAGGGGCCACCGCCAAGAAGTCCTGATTTCTTGTTTTTTCCTTTTGGGCCTCCCTCGGCGTCAGGCCCTTCAGCCTCACCAACTGAACATGTGAAGAGGGCAACAGATTAGTCCCAGTTTCCTACATCATTTTATTTGTATAATGACAAGTCTGAATCAAAGTATGCCTGGAGGCTCTTCATACAACTCTGGGCCCTGATTTCTCCTTGTTCTGGCTCACATGGTAAGTCTCCATGCATATAAAGAATCTATACTTCATATCTGTCACTACCACCTGACCAAAGTGATGACCAGAGAGGATGGAATTAGTACACTTCTCACTTGTTTTGTTAAGCTCTATCAACTAAAGAGTTTGTTTTAGCACTTGGTGTTTACTTTTGGAGTGTACACATCTCATCAGATAAACCTTTCCAGAATGTAACAGCAGCCATCATGACCAAAATCGAGACTGAACTCTTGATGTTTGCCTCAATATGTTTTTGAGCCTTAATTAAATATGTATTTGGTTGGAGAAACGCTTGTTTCTCCTCGAAGTAGCAGATAACGTTCTGTAGCAGAAGACAGGGCTCCTGTTTTTTGATGTGCTACAAAGAATGTCTAAGCAGACCTTTAACCTAGCCCATTTCTCCGCTCGAGTATCAGGTTCAGAAACAGCTTCAAATATATATGCTATATGGGCAGGCAAAGATATCAAACTTTGTCAGAGCTAAAAATAATCCAGAAAAGACTGCCTTGTCCTTGGGGGGAAAAACGGAGTATAAAGTAAAGTGAAAGAGACCCACTGAGGACTCTCACCACTCTCTTTAGTTATATAAAAGATTCCATGACTTGGTGGCCATCAAATAAAGGGCATCAAAAAATTAAATAGCACCAATGTGTTAGATGTGGTCTGGATGTCATGAGCTTGTTGAGAATAGAAATAAACTGAACTGGGGAACTTTGGCACAGAATCTTCCTTTTAGAATGACCTAGTATCTAGACAAAGATACAGAGTAGAAAAGCAGGAACAAGAATCCCAGGTCTCTTAGTATACATTTAATAATTTGTCCCTTATACAAAATTAAAATGCTACAGTACTTATGGCACACATGTGCCTCTGCTTACAGTTTACAGCACTGTATATCACAACGGTATCTGGAAAAAAATTATAAAAGAATAGGTAGATAGGGATACACATATAAATGTAATTACTTGAACTCTTCGCTGAGCTAATCAAGAGACATATAACCCTGCACTGACGAAGTAACAAATACAAAAATTATCCTGTGGAGATTTCTTAGTATGTGGGTATGGCCCAACAACTTGGTCTGAGGGAGAGTGACAAACACAAAAGTGAGATTGCATGAATTTTCTCATCAGATAACAGAGGAGAGCCAGTTCCATGACAAAAACATATCTGATTAAAATTTACAGTTGGAAATGTGGAGGGAGAAAGAAAGTACGGTAGGTTCCACTAGAAAGCAGTTCTTGAAGCAGCTAAAGTAGGTGATCATGGATGATTCCTGTTAGCTTGGTTTGCTGATGAAGAAATACTGAACAAAGAAAGTTCAGAGTATTTATTTATTTTATTTATATCCCGCCTATCTAGTCAATAGACCACTCTAGGCGGCTCACAACAGGGGTACAACAATAACTAAAAACGAATTTACAAAGAAGAAAACTTGTTGCCTAAAACCCACATGGCTACACTACAGACCGTTATATTCTTTCAATCACACACATTGTCACTGTCAAGCTCCATTCATGTGAGTGTACAGTATATCATAATATCATATTGGTGTAACTTGAAAGGAAAACATTGGACAAAGCTAGCCAGACTCCTGGACCCACAGCTGCTCTTACTTGTTATGTGCTGTCAAGTCACTTCTGGCTTAGGGTGACCTAAACAAAGTCTTCAAAATATGTGAGGTGTTCAAGGAGTGGATTACCACTGCTACCCACAAGTGAATGTCCAAGGCTAAGAAGGGATTTAAATCCAGCTCTCCCATGTCTCACTCCTAATCCAGTACTCTGTTCACTACATCCCAATGGCTCTCACTAGGGACAGAAAAATATGTATTTTCTGCTTTCTCTCCTATTTGAATTTTGGTAAATCATTAAAAACCAGTTGTAAGAAAATTCTCATCTGTCTCTAAGTTAAGTAATTCTATTAGTTTTCATTTCTTCCACATATATTGATCAGAATCCAATTCAGTATTTCTACAGGCAGAAGTGCAATAGCATAAATCAAAGTGGCAAACAGTTGTCAATTAATGAAATTTCAGCTGAATTCTTAATCACGTCCCAAGTCACACAACTGGTGCACAACTAGGAATTCAGTTGGAGACTTGCTAGGTAGAAGTTATTCACCATCATTGCATTAACACCAGCAGAAATACTGAATTGCATTCTGGTCATTTTAATTTCAGTGTGGACACTGTGTCTATCTGAGATTGCAGAAGAAGTATGGCAGACTATGTATGTGTGCAATGACCAAATTTTTTGAGCAGTAGATACAGTAGTTGCCAATACTAGAGACAATTCAGATTCAGTTATCTGTTAAATACCATTTGCCACAAAATATTCACATACAGATGTACCTCGGTTTACAAATGCCTTGGCTAACGTAATTTTCGGTTTACAAAGGAAAATCCATTGAAAATAATGCCTCAGTTTACGATTTATTGTTATTTATTTTTTTACAGTACAAAGCAAGTTTCCCCAGGATGCACTGTGCCTGGAGGTTTATAGCGCTGCGCCCACTCCTATGGCAAACTGTGTCTCGGTTTACAAATTTTTCACATTACGTAGCATCCCAGAGAATGCATTAAATTCGTAAACCGAAGTACAACTGTATATAGAGTGAAAAAATTGAATCATGTATCCCAGTCCTCATAGTTTTATTATGAAGTTTGAAGGCAATCCAGTACACACTTACCTTAGAGTAGATAGATAGATAGATAAAACTTTATTACGGTCAAAGACCAGCCATAAACCTTAGATTAATGTACACCTCTAAACAGACAGATCATAAACTGAGGTGGGCAAAGTTGAACCCACCAAATAATGTTGGATTGGAATCCCTAACATTTCTCATCACTAGTTATGGTTATTAGAGCTGACTGGAGCTGCAGTCCAAAAACATCAGGGTGGTGGAGGATTACTTTCCATACTCCTGTGCCAGGCATCTCCCCTTCATTTTCCTCCCTTCCCACTCAATGCTGCTTTAAATTTATACTAAATAAAACCCTTTTAAAAAGGAGAATAACCTCCAGTTTTCCAAAATGTTCAATTCATTCAATTCTTGAAAGCCTTGAGTGTGATCCTATCCATTGCAGGAAGGGGTCTTACTTTTGAGTAAGTATTGGTCTTTAAATGATATTTTGTAAACAAAAAAGAAAGAAAAACTAAGAATAATTTTGTATGTACTGTGAACCATGGGGACAGATTTGAGATAATCTATTTTATTAGAAAATATGCTACACAGAATATAAATCTGATAAATTTTATATAAGTAGACAGGCAGAAATATTAGCTACAAATTGATATGAAATCATAGTCTTTGCATTGTAGTTACGGGGGGGGGCTGCTAGCTGCATGAAGAATTGAAATTGGAGAATTCTCCCCCCCCCCCCGCACACAGTTTATATGAATAGGATTATCACTTCCACTAGGGACGCTCTGAAAGCAAGCTATTGTATTTGGTTTTTTGCTTTTTGTAAAATACTTAATAGTTATAGAATAAATGGCAGATGATATGAAAGGTGCTGTGATTTGGAGGAAAATTAAATACATGGATACTAGGAATAATCTACAGTTTTCAACAAGCAAAATATTTCTAAATATGTTTTGATGCATAACCTACAGTATTGTTTATCATATAATATACATATAGATAGGTAGCGAAAGCTATAGATATATGATTCACCTGCATATAAACAAAACATATCTCCTCCCTCCTCCCCCTATACTGTATATGAACACATACACACACACACACACACATATATATATATATTCTTTGTGTATTTGTATGTATATGTATGTATGTGTGTGTGTGTATGTATGTGTGTATACACACACACACACACACACACACACACACACACACACACACACACACACACACACACACACACACACACACACATACATACAAATACACAAAGAATATAAAGTCCAAGAGCGTTTGTTGGAAAACATGCGAAACAACATCTCTTCATCTCTTTCATGTCTATTCACCTAATTCCCAGTGATGAAATTTCATTGAGCCCCAATAAATAAATACAAATCTGTGAGATGTTGTCATCATGCTGCAAATATGTCTCCACCCACTTACAGATGGGAGAACCTTCAGCATGTGTTTTGAATGGCTTAACTTCACTGAATGCAAGAGTAGGTGATACCTTTTATTGGACCACTAAAATGTAAAACAAATAGCAATCTTTCATGGATGAAATCCACTTCCTCAGGTTCATGGATGGTGCAGAAAAAAATACGTTACATATTTGAGAGAGATTAGTAATTCTTGTGAAGCTGGGACTCTACTATCTGTGTAGCAAGGTTTGAAATTTTTACACCTTGAATCT
This sequence comes from Pogona vitticeps, assembly GCF_051106095.1. NCBI lineage: Eukaryota > Metazoa > Chordata > Lepidosauria > Squamata > Agamidae > Pogona > Pogona vitticeps. Next base: position 116,098,039 of record NC_135783.1, on the reverse strand, counting down.
TGAGACCAAAAGGCTGCAAATTATTCTGCGATTGCCCCTCTCCACACACTATTTTTAGTGGTCCAATAAAAGGTATCACCACCAGCCCCCCTTTCTTCCCCAATCTCAGCTTTACTGATTATAGCTGACTATGGCAGTTCCCCACCCCACCCTGTAATGTTATTTCCAGGTTCTTAGTCTTGATGGAAGACATTTTAAAACATATAACAAAAAATAATCAGGTTAAGAAATGAAACATTTTTGATCTATTTCATTTTTCTTGTGTGCCATCAAGTCTTGTCTGACCTATAATGACATTATGAATTAATGATCTCCCAAAGGTATTATGAAAATATCTTACTCTTTTCTTACTGACTTCGATTTTTCCCCTTAGAATTGCTGTCTTTTCTAGTGAGTCTTGTCTATTTGAGTTTATAGAGTTATCCTGGCAGTGGAGAATTCAAGTAATTAAAAAGCTTCTTCCTGTCCTATGCATGGTCCCCAATGGCTTCCCAAGAAGAAAGTGATTCTTCAGGAACTTTAGGAACTTTTGGGGGGCAGAATGAGAATTAGAAATTTGTTATTTCCAAAAAATTGCTGTGACTGATGACTTGATCAGCCTTATGGATCATAACATACACACCAGGATTTCAGCCAAAGTTTTAGTAGTCACAGTACAGACTGTGAGTCAAAATCTTCATTTGTTTAATTCTCACAATCGATAACAAAAAACTGCAAAAATAAATAAATAAATCTGCTTCCCTGCAAGGCCTATTAAAACTGAGCTTTGAGAAGAGTTTCTGGTAGACATAAGCACTTCGTATTCTTTGTCCTGAGGAAATGAATACGAATTATGGTACCATTGGCCCAGTCCCACCCTCCAGAACTGGCTAGGCCATTTACTGGGCTTCACACTGGGCTTGGCTCCGTCGCCATTACACCAATCACAGAAGGAGCCCAGTGGGTCCTTCCCTGCCTCTTTGCGCAGCTGGCCACTGTGGCGCGGAGGCAGGACAGGGAGCCTTCCCACTCAGCCGATGCATGGTTGGCTGTGTGGCGAGGTGGGGAAGGGCTGGCTGGGCTCCTTCTGGGATTATAGCACTGATGAGAATGACAGAGCCAAGTGCTGAATACAAAGTGCCCATGTTTAGTTTTTGCATATGTGAGAACAATTTTTGTGCATATTATGTAAATTACACAACTTGTAACCATTCATCAGATGGGGTATTCACATACTTTGGATCAAGCAACTACAGTAACCCTTCTGTACTTTCTCTCTGTATGTATGCACATGCAGAAGCACATGTGCTTTGTATCACAAAGGAAAAGACACTAGTTTTGCACAGACACATTTAATGCAAATTGTGGAAACTTATGAGAAAACACTGGTTGTCTCATTCTCATCCTGGAGGTGAGAACTCTTGCAGGGCTTATGCCACTTGTCTTTTCATTATGTTTCATTTGTTGATTGTGAATATGTTTAACTGTTGGTTGTTATGGTTGTTGTACAGATGTCTTGACATGTGGAAACAATCCTCATCACAAACAATTAATTTAGCAAGACTTTTTTACATCCCTAGTATAAAAGAAAGTTTTCCTCTACAAATAACCATAGGCAAATAGGGGGTGAAAATGGTTTACCGCTTTCCCTAAAACATCATGCTATACATGCCAGTACTCTTGGGTTTAGTGATGAGTATGGGTGAATTATTTTGGCAGTCCCCTATAAATGTTCATTGCCTACATTGTCATCACCAGTATCAGTGTACCAATGCAGGAGGAAGGGCTGCTGATTAACAGTAGGCATCCTGAATTACTGCCTTTAGCCTGCCTTGAATCTATGAAAGTTTTGAATCAAAAGAAGCCCCCCCCCTCCCCGGTTTGTCAGTAGGTAAATCAGGCTGCAATCGTATACCCATTTAATCAGAGAATAACTCACTGATCTCAGTGAGACTTATTCCTCTATAAATTATGGGTAGGATGGCACTGACAATCCTATGAAGTATAAACAGGGAACTCCATTTGTGTGTTTGGATAATTGTATTAAAGATCTGCCAGAACTGAAATCTGAATAACCAGTTGCCCTTCTCCAATTCAAGGGCTCCAAATATTTGCTTCACAGAGAAATGTTGGTTACACACAATTTTGTGCAGTGTTACTTAACAGCTCAGTGAAGCACGGGTTCAGAACAACCTGGAAAATTGCCCATTTTGATCTATGATCACACAAGAATTGGAGGTTGTTCATGACTTTGTGTACCTTCTCTGACACCCTCTCTCTAGATGTCGAGCTGGATAAATGCATTGACAAAGCAGCTACCATGTTCTCTAGACTTACAAAGAGAGTATGGCTCAATAAGAAGCTGACGACACATACCAAGATCCAGGTCTATAGAGCCTGTGTCCTGAGCACACTCCTGTACTGCAGTGAGTCCTGGACCCTTTGTGCACGGCAGGAGAGGAAACTGAACACCTTCCATATGCATTGCCTCCAACACATTATTGGTATCACCTGGCTGGACAAAGTTCCAAATAGAGTAGTCCTAGAACAAGCTGGAATTTTTAGCATATGCTGTATACATTATTGAAACAGTGACATCTATGTTGGCTTGGGTATGTCGTGAGAATGGCTGATGGTCGGATTCAAAAAGATCTCCTGTATGGAGAATTAGTGCAGGGAAAGCGCCCCAGAGGGAGACCACAGCTGCGATACAAGGACATCTGCAAGCAGGCCTTGAGGGTGGACCTCAACACATGGGAAACTTTGACATCTGACCGTTCATCCTGGAGGCAGGAGGTGCATCATGGCCTCTCCCAATTTGAAGTGACCCTTGTCCAGCAGGCCGAGGCAAAGAGGCAGTCCTGAAACCAGCAAAATCAGGGAGCTGGACAGGGGACAGATTGGATTTGTTTTCAGTGTGGAAGGGATTATCACTCTCAAATTGGCCTCCTCAGCCACACTAGACGCTGTTCCAAATCCTCCATACAGAGCACGTTATCATAGTCTTTTGAGACTGAAGGATGCCTAATGTAATCTATGATTCCCCAAATCCCCCAGTTAATATGGCTAGTGGGGATACTGACAGGAATTTTGTGAGTGAGTCATAATAATCCACAAAGTAACTTTTCCAAGCTCTGCTTACATTCATGTAATCGCAAAGCATCAAAGTGGATCACAGAAACTGTGGTTTCAAAGTGGTTTAAGGCTTTCCCCAAGTATTTATCTCTTTAGTCTTGGAATACACTTAAAGGAAACTAGGGGAAGAGTTTCTATGAACTCTGGATGCCTTATTCATTTTTTAAAAAAAAAGAACCTGAAACATTCTGTGTTTCTGAAAATGGACTGATGAGATGCAGCAGAACAAGGCAACTGCAGGGCAGCTTTAAAGAGGGAACTACAGGGTTTCTAGGCTGCTCTCTTTCTGAGTATGAGATCAGACTTGTTTTAACAGTGCAAACTTTCTTATCTATTAAAAATAGATCACACTGCAATGAGCTCAGGAAGGAATCAGCTAAGGATATGTGGTATAACATTATCTTGTTACAGTATGTGCCAAAAATTTAATAAGAAATCAGAATTGTTCTGCCTTGCTTAGTCTTTGAATTGGAATCTGATTTGCAGTGAATTTAATTGACTTCTTCAACATTGTATAATATACAGTAAATGTATGTATCTTTTTTAAAATTCAGTTTATGGAGAAGGGGGAAAAGACAGCCACCCTGACAATAGCACTGCGTTGGTTTGCACTGTGGGATCCATAATATTAATAATAATAATTGTGTGCTGCCAAGACAATTCTAATTTATGGTGTTCCTTTCCAGAGTTTTCTAGATATAGGATAAGTGGTTTACCGTTCCCTTCTTCTGGGGGGGGCACTCTAGGATTGTGCAGGTTATCCATAGGCTGGCTCTTCTCCCAAGAGACACAGTGGGAAATAAAAATACACTTACTTTTTTATAGGGTGTAGTAATCTGATTATCTGAAGATTCTGGTTGTTTATCTCACTGTATACCATTCAGAGAAGGGAAGTAAATTCTTTTTCAAGAATTGTAAGTTTCACCTAAGTAGTCACTGCTCCACTTTGACAGCCAGAAATCTAAAAGAAACGATGATAAAAAGCTGATTTATGTTTCTTGAAAACTAAAATATGTGTATTTATTTCTTAAATACCATGAAAATCCATTATTTTATTGCTACAGGTGATCTCTCCATCAATGTGGATCACAACTACTCCAGAGTATTGTTTTATTCATAGGCGACGTGGGTAACATATGCAGTGGTCAATCTTCCAGTGATGAACTTCTCTGTAATTAGTTAAGCTGGTCTTCTTTAGACAGCATATCTGCTATTGGGCCACACTCGAAGCCTTACCAGTTTGATAGAACCTACCAGAACTTGTTTTCTACTGGCATATCCAACAAGAGCCCAGGGTCACCATCATGACACGGGAGAGCAGAACTTTATGGGGGAGATATGAATATATCTTGGATAGTTCAGTGATGCCTTCATCTCAGATCACTAAACTATTTGACTAGAATGTTATATACCAACACACTGATTTAAATATTTAACAGGAAATGCTCCTGATCAAATCTGTCTGCCTCAGAAAGAACAAGTCACTAGTCTTAAAATACTTCTACGTTTAAGCTCATTTCACACACAAGGGAGTAATGGTATTGAAATCAAGGGGAAATCAATGAAGAGACACTCTAGTCTGTTGCTTGCAACCAGTTGCAAGTCAGCAGTGAAATACTTGCAACAACAGCAACATTTACAATCAAGAGGAACAGGCCGAACCTTTGGATGGGACATACGTTAAGTGGGTAAGTTGCTAGTAGCTTACCCAGGACACATTTCCTGAATGGCAGACTACCTGCCATGTAGGGTCTGAGGCAGGAGAGGGCTCATATCTGACCCAGATTCCTAAATTTCTTCTATGTATTACATTGTCATGCACTATGCACTTGAATGGCATACCTCCATCCAGATTTGTTCCCCATTCCTGTTCACCAGGATGTGAGACCAGTGTTTTGCCCTGGTAGATGTGTGAATTGAGTACAGGGCACAAGTATGAGGGAAGGGGGACACTATGGCCTAGGCTGTCTCCCATTATATTATATAGGGGGAAAGGAGGAGTTACATAGTGCTTGACAATATTTAGGATCATTTATTCCCTTTTGTCTACTAATCTGTTGTTCTGATTGTCTGAGATTTTCCAGAGCTAATCAGAAGCAGTTTTAGAGCAGAAGAAACATTCTGAAGAAAGAATTGGCATATGTGTCTCAGGAGGACTTGAAGTTGAAAAACAAAGAGATTTGTGGGATAGTATTTAGGGTGTTGAACTAAGATTCTGGAGACCTGGTTCAATCCCCACCCAGCTCACCAGGTGACTGGGAGAGTCACATATTTTTAAGTTAACATGGGGAGAAAGAGACCCATATATGGATTTAGCTCACTGGAAGCAAGGAGGAATATAAAAAGGTAAATAAACAATAGTTAGGAAAAGAGAGAGGCTATTGACTATTTCTTTCCTTACTAATCAAGAAAGGCTAAGAGAGGTTGTGTTATGGATTAAAGAGAAACTGTATTTAAGAATGGTAAAATTTAAAGTGAATGTGTGCAGTAGTATATGCTAAGATACAGAATGCAGATCTATGGTAGACTATAATTTTCCTGGTAAACAGGTATTGTTGTGCTGGAGGATAGTGATGACTCTTGTAGATAATTGGTAATTCCTTTATAATTAGTAAAAAGTATGAACAACAATTGTACAGAGAAAGTGTAAGAGAATAGTTCAAGTCTCAGAACTGCCCCTCTTCACAGTAGCTAGTACTTTAAATGTTAAAAATCATTCTGAAAACATTTTAAATAGAAGAAAATAAAAATCTTTACTTATAGTTGTGATCAGTAGTTGCAAAGAGAATAATAAAAGGATTGAAAAATGGAGTCTCCGCCATGTTGAAGATATGTCCTCCATGCTTGCTACATGCTCAGGGAAGGAGAGAAAGAGAGAGAGAGAGTAACAAAGGAAGAAAAGCAAACAAAACAGGAAGAGAGGGGGGCAAGCCAGAGGAAGGAAAAATAACTTTAACAATAGGTTAGTTACCAGAGATAACCACTTTAGGTTGTGAACATTCTCCTCTCACTGATACTCAGTGCATGCAAGATTGTGATTTTCCCAACCGAACCAGATAGAAGTATGTGACAGCCTGTAAGTCTAAATGAAAGCCTTATTTCTTTCCTTTGATAAACGACCCCTACTGCTTCATCACTAGTCACTACTACAGTGAATATATCAGCAGAGCCTAATACTCACTGGTCATGTCCAACCATAATGTTTCCAGAAACCGTCAGTTCTGCAGATGTTGCCATATCATGTGCTCAATTTGCAGCTTTTCTATTATGGCCCTTTCATAGCACAATAAATATGTGTTTGCTGTTTAATATTTTTGTACGCGCAAGTCATTTATTATTTCACCACTGTGAGCTGAAACTGTTGTACCTATGTTGGAACCAAATAGGACCAAGAAAACAAGACAAAATGCTGTAATGGAAAACAAATCTCTTATCACCACTTAATCTGCCATTGTACCTACAGTTTAAAAATGCAATATTTCTTTCCAACAGGGAAGTGTCTGCACTATTTACATCATATTGCTCTGACATATATTAGCTATATTAATGTCAGTAGTCACAGAATTCCAGACACATACAGAGAGAGAACAATGTTTATAAGCCATAACTAGTTTACAGTCCCTTTATGCTTTCTCATGAGGCTGAGTAGTTCATATTCAGTGCATTGAACAGTTTATGACGACTAAATCTGTATTCATTCTACAAGAGATTTAGACATTGGTACAGTTTAATATATCCAGTGTCAAAACACATAGGAGCTGTGCTGGATCATATAGCCCTGCATTCTGGTCCCATAATATCCAATAGGATATCATGCAACTGATCCAGCAGAATGCCAAACTGAGTCAGGCTGATTTGGGCTGAACTGTTTCACACCGATTCAACCATTCAGACACTGAACACAAACAAACAAACACCGAGGAAGTGTGTCACCAACGTGTTGGAAAATAGCATCATAAAATGACAGCCTTATGGTAGGGAGAGGAGGATGGAGACATTACCTGTAGCATGCTGGATCAGACCAGTCTCTTTGCTCACTGATAACTCGGGAGCCCACTCTATCTCACAAGCATGTCTCCAGGCACAGATCTTCTGCAGAATGGACAGTGTAGGTACCGTAACTCTCGCTCCCCTGTCACCTTTGTCCATGAGAAGAGCAATCTTGTCACACATTAGGTTCTACGGGGGCAAGCCTCTCATTGAACTACCCTCACAGGGAGCACGGAGGAGACTCCAGAGGTGGAGCATGACAGAGGGGGCATTCTGTTCTACTTCCCAGTCAAAGGACATGTAGTGACAACAGTGATAGAAAGACCTCTGTTTTGCTGCCACCTTTGTCCTCTCCCAGTCCCAGATGTCTGCCTCAGGGATTCTAAGCAACTTCCAGGATTGAAAATCCTAACATTTAAAAATTCTATCCCAAATTATTCCTAAAGGTTGGCAGCACTTAATAAGAAAGAGATTCCCTGCCCCTCATTTAAAAGCATGTTCTGCCGTTTGGTGAAGATAGTTTTCTGCAGTTCATACGTAAATATTCAAGGTAACTGCCCCAGGTAGTTCTAGTCCAAAAGAGATTGTAATATTAGTAGCAACTGAACTGTTTTATGTGGAGGGAAGTAATTCTGGGAGACACTGGCAAAGAATTGAGCCTGATGCTAACTGCCTCTTTGAACTGAGTTCAGCTGTGGTAAGCGTTGCGGTATTAAAGCAAAATTTGTTGCACAATTCAGTCTCCTGTGGTATATGATGATATAGAATCTGCAAACATTTACTGTTTGAGTGATTACATTTCAAGAGTTTGTTAGGCTAATTAGCTTTGCCTCTTTGGCATAAACCTCAGTACAGTGTGGAAACATATGGAAAGGGGGTGCAGTGCTTCCCTTATAGGGCAGGAAATGCAGAACAGCAGATCTTTTGATTTTTTTAATTCACCTTATAGTAGGCAGGATCAGAACAGCAATTCATGCTACAGGCAAACTAACACAGATTGACCCACCTTCTATGTTTGAGGTTACTGTACCTCTCTTATACTTGCCCTAACAAGCACCCGGGGCAGCTTCCTTTTCCAAAAGAAAGCTAAATGGACTTAGTCTAACTTTTGCCATGAAGCATTCAAGCCCAGCCTTTCTCCAATTGAGCACAATTTCGGTGTGTGTCTGTGAGGTGGATAGAATGACAGACTAGGACTTAGGAGACCTCGGGTTGAATCCCTGATCAGTCGTGGAAACTCACTGGGGGTGTGTGGAACTGGTACAGCAACACCTTAAATGTTTCGCTTGCCTTGAAAGTCCTGTTGGGATCAGTAGAAGTCAGTTGTGACTTGATGGCACCTAATATAACTGATAAGTGGAACTCCCTGAATGGAGAATTCTGGGGTCAGAAGTTAAAAAAAGTTCATGCCTAATAGTAACCTTAATCGGACCTTCCAGGTAAATGATATACATAAAGAATGGTTTTACTAGTAGCGCATCCCTCAGCAAATTTTACATGGCCAAGTAGGGATTCGAACCCAGGTTTCTTGAGTCCTACTCTGCCATTCTATCTGCTAGGCATGTGCACAGTGAAAACTTTCACTTCGTTTTTGATTCAATTTATTTCGGAGCTACCCTTATTGTTTCCTTTCACTGCCTCGTGCATTTGACATGAAAGGACTCATGTCTTTTGGGTCCTTTCATTTTGTTTTCATTTTCGTTTTGGGCCTGATAAAGTCTTAAAAGAACCCTTGGAAACAAAAAGCAGAGAGGCAAGAGGCATGGCAACAGAGAGGGAATCAAATCAATCTACTGTGAATCTCTATCATCACACCTATGCAGCTCACACTATTTTATATTCACCATCATCATCAGGCAGCAGTACAGATGAGAAAGAAAAAGTCATTATCATCAGAGCAGAATATTACTAGCAAATCAAGCAAATTAAAACAAGAAGCCGGGACCACCACCACCACCACACACAGGGAAATAAAAGCAAAACAAAAGCACAGCTGCTCTCCTGTCCCATAAAGTAATAGGAAGGGACCAAATAAAGTCTAAAAATGGGGGGGGGGGGAGAAAACCCAACCAAAACCTGGGGTAATTTTTCTCCTGCCTGCCACTGGATGGCTTCTCTTCCCCTGCGTCCTCAGCAGCAGCAGAACAGGAGCACAAGCTGTAGGCCACCATTATATTTTGGGGTAGCAAATCCTATAGGTTAGCTGTGCATTGTGTAAAGAAGCACTTCATTTTATCTGTTCGCAATCTCTCACTATTCAGTCGACAATCCTGGGTCCAAATATTATTAAAGATAGCTAGGCTGAAGGCTAGGTAATGGTCAAAAACCTGTTGGTTAGCATAGTAAATTACACTAGAGTAGGCCCAATGAATCAACTCCTCTGTATGTTCCATTGAGTCAAATGAGCCTGTTCTAACTGCAACATACTGTATTATGTTTTAAAAATTTGCCGTTACAGTAGGCCCATTTGAATCAATGGAAGTAACAGAAGAGTTGACTCATCAAATCTCCATTGATTCAATGGGTCTCCTCTAGTGCAATTTACTGTGCTAACCAACAGAATTTGGGCTAATGATTTATCAGCTTCTATTCAATGGTAATATCTACAATTATAGCATTTACAGTGGGGTCTCGACTTACGAACTTAATCCGTATTGGAAGGCAGTTCTCAGGTCAAAAAGTTCTTAAGTCGAATCTGCATTTCCCATAGGAATGCATTGAAAACCATTTAATCCGTATCTGCTCTTTTCGTCCATAGAAACTAATAGGAAGCTGCTATTCCGCCTTCTGCCACTAGAGGGGGATATATTTTTTCTTTTTTTTTCTTTTAACCTAAGATGACTTAGCTTTAAAAAAAGGGGAAAAAAGAGTTCGTAACTCGAATCTAAGTTTGTAAGTCGAGTCCATATAGTCCTATGAGAGCAGTTCGTAAGTCGAAACGTTCGTATGTCGAGCCGTTCGTAAGTCGAGACCCCACTGTACTGATATCTAAATAAGGTGCTGCACAAGCATCTCAGAATCTTATTTACTCTGGAAATGCTAATTGAATTAATACAGCAAAAGAAACCACAGAATTTGCTCATAAATGTCCTCTGTGAGTTAATAAACATGATATCAGGGTTTCAGGAATGAATGGAACAAGGAATTAGATTATCACTTTCCCTAATCAAGAGAATGTGGCCTTAGCTTCTATGCCTGTGGTATCTGCACATCTTAAGTGGTGACTTATTCGGCAGAAAAAATGTTTGGCATAACTGGACACCACAGCACCTTTTTACAAAAAAGAGCTGAGCAAATGGTCTAGTTGCAGGAAGGCACTGCAGTTCACCTGATTTTAAGTAGATCAGATCACAACCAGTCATAGGTTCTTTCAGGCTTGAGAGTTGTTACTCATATTAATTTCATACTGCAACATTCTCAGACTTGGTTAATACGTGCTTTCCAACTATTTCCTTTTTTTCTGGAGGCTAAATACTGTCCAGTGAAAAGTGATTACTGTAGTGTGTCTAAAGGACTTTACAACACTGGAAAGATCCACCTCCTGTTTTTTCAGTGGATTGGGGATCTTGCAACTCAACATCTGAGTGCTTGGCATATAGACAACAGCTTCGTATGGATTTATTTTTAATTATCGGGAATTCTTTCACAGAAGCTCATCTATAGATTCTATTAGTAGTAGTAGTATACACATATTCATATAATGTGTTCTTTTAGCTGTCTTTTGTGATTTTTTCAAAATAAAATTTAAATTGATGGTTGTTGTGGCTTTTTCGAGCTCTTTGGCCGTGTTATGAAGGTTGTTCTTCCTGACGGTTCGCCAGTCTCTGTGGCCGGCATCTTCAGAGGACTGGAGTAGGAACTCTGTCCATGCTCTGTTGCTGTTTGTTGGATAGCAATGAATAATTGCAATGAATTATCTCTGGTATGTAAGCAATGGAATCTTTTGCATATCTAATTCCAGAGAACTGCTTAAGAAAATAGATCATTTTGTTGGGTTAGATATAGGTGTGGAGAAGGTGCATTTTTCTGAAGACATATTTTTGCCCAGTGTGTATCACTTTATATATGCTCACAGTGAATCTCATTTGCCATTCCTGCAGTTTGGGGAAAGCCTTATAGAACTCTTAACAATTTGTTCTCATGATCCTAAGTAATTCAGTGCCTTCCACAAGCAAGGTAATCTCATGTCTCACTCCTAATCCTGATCCTGAACAGATCCAAAAGCACAAAGCAGATTCTCAAGGGACCCTACTACCCATGCTGCAAGAACTGGCCATTTATTCATAGGGTACATCCAGAGAAGACTCTTACTGTGTAATTGTGCAGCCTCATGCAGGAAGCATATAGACAGTCCACAAGTCTTGAATTTCTTTATATTTTTTGTTCCTTTGAATTTTCTTACCACAGAAAATCTGTAAAATGTAAAAGCTTTCAATGCTTTTCCATTGTTAACAGTATGAGGAAGCATCCAATTTCTCTGCTTCCTGTTCTTCAACCAATTTGCAATACATAAGATGACTTCTCTTATCCCATTACTGGCAAATTTGCTCAGGAATCTTCAGGATATTGCTGAAGGTCTTTGGAAATCCAGTGTCTATTAGATCACTCTTGTTGTCACATTTATTGATACTTTCAAATCCCATTTTAGTTTCTCAGTAGTTGTGTCTTCTTAAAAGACTGAATGCTCATCATGTCCAATTAAGGTTCATAGTGAGGGTTTCATTTTTTAAGCCCCATGAACTTCCTTCCTTACTCTTTTCCATTATCCTATTTTCACAAATCTTTCCAAATATAATCTATTGAAGGTTTGGCAAAGACTGTATTTATTCAGTTCAATCGGATGTTTTCAGTACAGTATCAGTCTAACAGCCACAAAAGGGAAGTTTTAAATAACTTGATGTTTTGGAAGGATTTTTATAGAGATAGAGAGTCTTAATTGTCAAGAACTGCATTGCCTCCTCTAAAATATACTTGAACTTTTAAAAAAGCCAACACAACTCTAATTTTCTGGATTTAACAGAGTCGTTTAAAAGTGCTAGCACTGATCTTGTAAGTCTTTTAAAAGGGAGGTCGGCTTTGAACTAGAACGGTTCAAATGACCCTTGTCTATTTTAAGCAGGGCAAAATGGGTTTGTTTGCATAGCACTAGCTGCATTAACTCTGCTGTAGAAACAGTAAATACTGGAATGAAAAGAGGAAGAAACCACATCTATCCATGATTATAGAATGCTATTGGAAAACTGCCATCCAGAAAAGTTATCTGCTTAAACAAATTCAAGAGGCAGTTCCATCATTTCCTGTGTGTACAATAAAAGAGACACCCAAGATGTTTTTCTCATTCGGGAGAAGGGACAAATGACAAATCACTCATTTCCCATCAATTTCCTCTTTAGAAATTCTAGCTTTGGAGTTTTAGAGAATTCTGCAATTTGATCATTTATCTTCCACTCAGCAATTAATTTCTTGGAAAATATGTTGCCTGAACAATTTTACAGTACATGTCCTTTGCTGGCAGCCTGATTCTCTTGAACCACCAATCCTGCAACAATGATACCCTCTTTCGGAGCAAGACACTTAGGTTTAGATACAGATCTGATTTCTGAGCCAAGTTATACTGGTGGAATTAGGAGAAATGCGCTTGACAGTCTCCTCTGCCTCCAGCTGTTCAGTTGGGTCAGACTGGTCCACTTTTCCCACATAGTTCTGCCTAAGAGGGAGGTGGTAGGTTGAGCCTTCTAGCTGCCCCTGGTCTCCTGCTCAATTGCAAAGGATTGGCTATCAAATAACATTCCTCTGGCCCTGTTCAGATGTTCTAAAAGTAAGTGCAGTGAATGCAAGAGAGGAGTGAACTCGCTACCCTCATGCACTTCCATCATCTTCATGTAGAGAATGATTTTCTGAAAAAACTCCGTGCAATTTGGAATCTGGGTTCGTGATTGCATAAGGAGCTCTTCTATCCCTCATGGAAGTTCTCTTCTTCAGAAAACCACTGTCCTTTGGGACCGTGATAGAAGAGGTGACAAGTGGCAGGAGCCAGCATATTGTGCCCTTCCTTGCATGTTTACCTTACCTACATCTACAGTGCCTGAACTCTAAATTAGTGGCTACAGCAGCAGATGGAACTCTCCAATGTATTGTATGAATTTAAAAAAAAATTAAAACCTGCTTTTCTCCTTAAAAGGACACAAGGTGGATGTGGGAACACGAGAAGCATTGCTTCATCATAGGGCCGTTGATCTATTGTGCTCATGGCCAACGCTAGGATCCTGAGTGAGGGGGGCTTTTGCTAAGTCAGAAGTAGGTACAGTGCATGTTCCCTAATGATATCAGATGTTAAAGGAGAAGAAGCACACAATGTTGTAATTTTACAGCAAGTGTTGCCACTGGTTTTTACCTAGTGTAAATGACATTAAACTGGAAGTTGAAAATGAAACATAATTTAATTCTAAATGAAGGAATACAATCTTAATATTTATTCTCAGAACATCCTGCTGAACCTTGACATAAGATTACATGCCCTTGTTTTGGGCCACTTTAGTTCACCGCAGAGCGTGAACTAAAAAAACAGACCGTTGAGGATGTCAGCTTACACTGTAGTACCTTGGGTAATTACCCAGCTCAGCCACCCCTAATGTCAGCTCTGATCTAGCTCAGTACAGTGGTGCATCACACAACGATGTTAATTGGTTCCAAAAAAATCAACGTTGTGTGAAACATCGTTCTGTGAAACACCATTTCCCATAGGAATGCATTGAAAACCGGTTAATCCGTTCCAATTGGAACGGATTGCCATCGCTGAGTGAAAATCCCCATAGGAAACATCGCTGTGTGAAACAATGTTTCCTCCATTGGAATGTATTGAAGCCGACTCAATACATTTCAATGGCTTTGTGAAGTCCTTTTTCGCTCCTGTAAAAGTGTCTTACAATGTTTGGAAGCCGTCTTAAATGGTTGCAATGGTTAGCCCACCTCCTGAAACCTATGCAAACTGATTTTGGTGTTGTTCTGACACTTCGTTAATTTATGGTAATTTTTTGTTTTCCCCCCTCATTGAACTCCATGCATTTCAATGAGGGGGAAAAACAAAAAATTACCATAAATTAACGAAGTGTCAGAACAACACCAAAATCAGTTTGCATAGGTTTCAGGAGGTGGGCTAACCATTGCAACCATTTAAAATAGCTTCCAAACATTGTAAGATACTTTTACAGGAACGAAAAAGAGACATCGTTGTGTGAAAATCCCCCATAGGAAACATCGCTGTGTGAGGCGGCAAATTTAACAGAAAAAGGCATTGTTGTGTGAATTCATCGTTGTGTGAGGCACCCGTTGTGCGAGGCACCACTGTATTATGTACACTGATTGACAGCAGCCCTCTGGTGTCTCAGATAGGAGTCTTTTAGAAATGACAGTGATTGAACCTGGGACCTTTCACTTGCCAAGCGTGTGTGCTGCCACAAAGCTACAACAAACCCTTTCCCTAATGAAATTTGGGGAATGCATTAAGGAAGCAATTTCAGGACACCTATTCATGTACTTATCTGATGAATTTAAACTGAACAGTCTATTTAGTCTCCTTGGGAAATGTTGAAAACAAGTAAATAAATATCTCTTTGACACCCATGTATTGTATTTTCTGATATCCAGACATATAGCAAATTCTTTTCCCCTGATCTAAAAGGTTAGCAGCTTATAAGATCTTCATAAGAATATGTAAAAGCGTTGTTCCTCACCGTAATTGCTGCTACAGTGTTTAAACAACCAACCTGAAATGTTCTGTTTGCTTTCTTTGGCTTTTCCATTGAAAGAACAATACACAATCATCCTACAGAAAGATCTAAGGCGGCATATTTGGTATAACAGCCTCCATGACAACCAGCTGCACAATGTATGAACCAAACAGAAGAGTGTCACACAGTGCTAAGGAAATAACAAATGAAGGGACAGATCCTCGTGGTAATCAAGCCTTTTTTACTCCGTTTACAGGGCAAGACTAAAACCCTGAAATCCTTTCTGTGGGCTTGTGTAAAAGCCAATTTGACAGGGAAAGGAACAAGACTAATAAATCTATCTGTAGGGAACCAACAATCCCCCTATATGAAGGGAATATCATCCTCATTGGATGCCAATGTTAACAAGTGTCCTGTCCCCAGGAATGAAGGATTGTGCTGAAAATTGCCAGCGCTAAGTGACCCATGCCTCATGAAGAATTATTGACCTACATTGCCATATTTTTTAAAATGACTGATGGAGGATAGTTTCAAGAGTTAAAAAAATAATAACATGTGAGATGGGACTTGGCAACACTACAGACTAGCAGGTATGCCCTGTGTCTTAATCTTTGTCTTTAGCCCTTAAAAATACATCTCACTAATCTTTGAACTTTACCTCATTGGCTGTTAACCCTATATAAACACTACAAACCTCTCTCCCCCCCCCCCCAGAACTCACAAGTCAGCGGGTGGTGCAGATTAACTCATGATAGGTGAGATATTGGTTAAAATAGAGGCATGGAAGAGTCATTTTCACATAATGATGGTGGGGGCCATGGCTACCACGTAGCCAGGGCAAAACTAGATGGCACTGGCCACGAAGCCCACTCTTGTGTTGAGTTTGGTCTCCTCCCCTATTCTTGCATTGAAAGAAACACCTCGCCTTCTTTCTGCCAAGCCTGCTTCAGATGCCTGTTCCACCTGCCCCAAGAGTGTATCGGCACAAAGAGTATACTGTATTTACATTGTGTTGTTATAGCAGTTCGAAGGAGAGACACCCTTCTCCATAAGGCACACACATTTCTTGGGTTCTGTTGACACAAAGATTTGAAACAACACTTGGTAAATCTGTTTGACCAGAAGTGACAGCAGGATGAGCGCATGCAGCAATCTCTCCTTCAAAACGCAGCAGTTCCCCGTGGAGCAGTCCCTTTCCCCAAATGCCTTTAACCAGTGGGTGCAGCTGGAGTGGGGGAACAGGGGCTTTGCCCCAGGGCACCAAAATTTAGAAGGCACCACATTCTAAAGGTGAATCTGCTGGTCAGTATTAGGAAAATAAACAACAGCACCTCCCATCTTGTCTACTTGTCTTTTTCGTCTGGATGAATACCCCATTCTCTTCCCCCCCTTTTTTTTTCATGGGGTGCTTATGTTCACACCTCATGGCAGAATGGGTGGGAGATGGTGCCACTTGGCCTGGCTGCCAGAGTTGCTTGTTACAGCTCTTGTCTTTAACTGTCAAGGGGAACAGCTCTTCTATGTCTCTCTATTCCAGAATGCTGAAACATTGTGCTCTGCTTTTTTAAGATCGGGTAGTCCTGTCCAGGAAAAAGCACATCCAAGGGGAAGGGTCTCAGGCTAATAAAAGGAAACCAGCTTCCTGAAAGCCTAGAACATGTTATTTCCCCTGTACGTTCTAACATTGAAATCACTTGCAGAGAACTGCTCCTGTGTGCATTCTTTCCTCATGCAAGTTGATATAAAAAAGAGCAGGACATTCCCATGTTATCCAGTTTTTCATATCCTGGCTGAAATGCAGTTTGACAGCAAAGTAGTGACTCATTGCACAAGTTGTTGTGCAGCTCAGGATTTGTGCATGTGATCACACTACAATGGTGGGGGCATGGAAAGAGCCTCCGTCAAGGACAATGAACACAGTGGGATATTGCCCGGGCAATCACAGTGCTCTATCAGCTGGTCCTTCCCCTCTGGAAGCACCACTGGATTGTTTCGGACATGAAGACAGAAGATTGGAATGGCATGTCCTGTGAGACACTCAGTGATCAATGCACCACACTGTGTGATCAAGTTTTTAAAATAGAAAAGCACTAAGTTAGATCACTATGCTTTGCTATGAGGAATGAGGCATAGTCAAGCATGACCTGTGGTTTTAAAATGGGAAACAATGTTCAATTAAGCCAGCTCGCTAGGGATCCTTGGGCCAATATTAGCCTTTCTTAATTCACAAAATTGTTGGCAAAGTGGCAAGGTTGAGAGGCATGTATACTGTTGTGTTGTAAAGGAAGGATGGGCAGAAACCTAACAAATAAAATAAACAAATGAATGGCTTAAAAGCCCGTTGGGATAAGTACACCTGTAGAAGGCTGATGATGTCAAGCAGGGGCAATTTTCTGAAATTAAATACTTCTGTCCTACATTTCCCACAGCTGTCATGTGATCTGTTTCATGGAGTGGAAGCCCTGGAAGTTACAGGATGTGACAAGGAAGTATTTCATTACCAAAAATCTTCACTGCCAGTAACCCAATTAATTCCAGTGGCAGTGATTTTTTGACAAAAAAGTCTTCCTCCTCCTATCCCCTAGCTGCTACATGATGAAAGGCATTACATGGCAATGGTGGGAGCCATGGGACAGAAGTAGGAAGCACTTTATTTCTGAAAATCATCCCTGCTGATTACATCATCAACCTTCAGCAGGCATAGATGCATTAGCAGGATTTCAGCCAGTATATAGTTAAAATTCATTTGATTTGTTTAATTTTTTAAATATTGTTCTTGTATTGTAATTTACTGTGTTTTTCAGCTGAACCTTATGGGGAAAATGTTGTAAGATACTTTGGGTCCTGCAAAGCAGAAAAATTAAATATAAATAAAAGACTAATCAAAATAAATAACGTGATATGCAACAAGGACAGAAAAGCAAACCTAATTATTACTGATATTTCAGCTCTGCCTTTGCAGATAAGTGTTCTGAACAGGGGATGACAATCTTGGGAAGAATAAATATATCAACACAAATATGTAAAAGTTTACACACAAACTGTAGGAAAAAGCAAAAACCCCTAAGTCACGTTCTCTTTGCCTCCTCTAGATATGTTTATATATTTCTCTTTTTAAAATGGGCTTATTTATATGATTTAATGAGAAAAGGTGCCAGGTGGCTGTACATCATGTGCTAATTAGCGTTGACAGAAACAGAAATAGTTGTTCTCTTTCTTTTTGGCACAATACATTAACATGTGTACTCCTATTTTAAGCAGCTATCCAGAGTCAATTCAAAGCAGCTCTTGGGCATGAAATATGTGTACACTGGAGTGTAAAGCCTGCAAATGGGAATCTAGCCATTGTCTCCAGGTGTTAGAAGCAGAGCTTGGAAAAGTTACTTTTTGGACTATAAATTCCCTCCTTCAGCCAGCATGATGACTCAGATTTGTAATCCAAGAAAAGTCACATTTCCAACATACCCTTATGCTAGGTTATGCTTCTGTCATTCACTATGTTGAATCTGCTCTAAAAATATGTTTAAATAACAAAGCAAATCCCTCATCCCACAGTGAGACTATAGACTTCATCAAGACACAAGGTAGTGCTGGTCATCAGCTTCAAAAAACTATTTGGCCCATTCATGGGAGAGAAGATGGTTAATGGCCAATACATATTCCATTATCGGTGTCAATATGCCTCTGGTCAAAAGGCTAAGAGGAACTGTGTTTTTTCCCAGGACCATGCTGGTGATCTCCTCTAACTGCTAGAGTAATCCATTCCTCCCTGCATTCTTGCTTAGAAGCATACTTCCTTCCTGGTTGCAAATAAATATTGTCACTCAGTGCATCCGATTTTGCAATTGGTGACAGTGTAAGCAATGCACTGGCATTGCATTGGAGTTAACATTACAGTGCTAGCAAAAGGCACTGTTGCTGTAAGTGGGCAAACCAACAGCACATCCTTACAGGCATTTTTCTTCATTTACATTGTTCTTCACTTTTTTTTAATTACTTGTATTGCTCACTAATTACTGAGTGATCCTTTAGTCTTATGGGATGATGTGCTTACTGAACTAGCCTTTTATTCTTGCATTTTGGTCTTCTTTCTGACAAACTATGGTTTGGTTGTGAACAATGCTTCTGTAAGTCATGATTCATATTTTCATGCCTGACTTTTTAGACATCTGGATCTCTGTTTCTGACATGGCTTGCTTTTGCTGCATTATCTTCCAGGTTGTGACTCTTACCATAGTATCCATGTCAGACTTAGAGGTGGGCAAAGAGAGATTTCTTGTTCCACCAAATACATTTTCCCCCTCCAAACATTATTCCTCTTTTTTGTTCTTTCCCTTTTGATTCCTGCTGTATGTGACTATTTTCTTCTACAAGCATTTCTCTATTATATATCACACAGTCCTTGTACCTTCCCTTGTCTACTTTTCTTTGGTCTGATTTGCTTTCATCTTTTCCCTTTATTTTCCTCTCCTGTTTTAGTAGTAGTCAGTGTTGATCAAACAGCTGATTCAAGTACCTTTCTTTATTTTTATTTTTGTCTTACTTAATTTTATCTCTTTGTCTCTAGTTCTAAAACTAAGGGCTTCTCTACATGGGCTCAATTGGATCAGGCCAGATCAGGTTAAATAGGGCCACTAGAGGTCAGGCAGAGGTCCAGTATGCAATTTGGTATTATACTGGCATCCAAATGGCATACACACCTGAAGTAACGTATCCTCCTCCTTGCCCCCTTCTCTTTCTTCCTGTTTCTGGGAGGAAGTTTTCAATTTTTATTTTTATTTTCTATATGGTGTAGCATACCAGCACTGTCATGACAGACTTTAAAAAACACATTTTCTTTTTCTTCTTCTGTCCCTCCTGGAAGGAGCAGAAGAATTTGATTTCCCAGTACCATAAACTGCCACTTAAGAATATTTAGAAATTGAAAGTGGAAGGGAAATTGAAAGCCACAAGCTCTTTGGTTCATTTGCAGCAATTACACATAATGAAATGAACCAAAATGGAGTGATCCTACCTGCGGCACCCAGAAAGGCATGGGTAGGAATCCTCTGGGGACAGCTGGTTCACTCTGCAAATTACGCCATCCAATAACCAGAAAAGGAGTAAACCAGTCATCACTGCAACAGACCAGCTGGGGGGGCAAATGCCCACCTGATCACACCCTCGCTCAGGCAGCTTCAAAACCTGCAGCTTGACTCTCTTCATGGTTATCTAGACTACTGTAGTTCTATTTCTGTTTCTGCCTCATCTCCTGCAGTTTTCTCTTTTAATTATGCGGTGGCATCTACTGTTGAAGTTTCATTCTCTCCTTTATGTTCTCATCATCATTCCTGTTCTGCTTAGCCTTGGCTCATTTCTAAATAAGAAGCCTCCTCTGCTTCTTCATTCACGCTGCTGAACAGTTATGGTTCAAATCCCATCTGCCATACAATTTCCTCCACTTTAATTTAGTGTCCCTTCCCTTCCATTTCTTTGGATAGTCATATATTTATCAATTGCTTATTTTCAATTTCCTGTTCCTTTTTAAGTTATGTATTTGTAGTAATGCTTGCCCTCTTGACTTTGCTGTCTGTCCTATCAGTATTTTGCAGAACGCTTTTTTTTTTGCCAAAGTACTTTCCAGTCCCTTTTGCATCTTGTCAGCATGTCATCATCAACCTCCTTTTTCTTTCTTTCTTTTCTTTGTCCTTGGTGATCTTCTTTATGACTATCACTCATTCTTGGATGACCCTTTTTCTTTTCTTTTGAATTCTTCTACAGCTGAGGTGGAGAACCTGTAGCTCCCTGGGTGGTGTCACTGGACTATGCGCCATGCTGGCTTCAACTGATGACAGATGGACTCAGTGAGCATATGCACAGCCACTTTCTCGCCAACCCCTTTATCTCATATCTTTCACCTTTCTTTGCAAGCTGGACATACTGTATGGTAAATTTACCAGAACTATAACAAAGGCAATGAAAGTTAGACATTTGCCTTGGGTATGCAAAGCTGAAAGGAGCAGAAAATTATACAATGTATGCGCATACTACCCCAGCCATGCCATGCTGTGAGGAAAGGGGCACATTACAGAATCTTTGTTCACTCCTTCCCTCCCCAAAAATTCTCACCGTGCTTACAGGGGAATGGTTAGCCTTCTATGTAAGTAGACGTTGTCTAGAGGGGCGGGGTAAAAAATTGAATAAATAAATAAATAAATAAAATAAATGTGTGGAAAGAAACAAATTTGCAGAGGAGAAATTCCTACTCATGTGTAGCCTTTACATGTGAACAAGAACCTTGGGTTCTCTCTGCTCTATCCTGCCAGCTCTTTAGTGGTTCTTACAGAATAGTCATGTTTTGCAACATCAGAGAAAATCTGAAGTAGAAATAGTTAAGATCGTTAAAGTTATGAGTGCTTGGGAATGAACTATTCCTGGTTGTCTGGCAGTAAGCAGAATTTGAATTTGAAAACATATTAATTTTACTTAATGATTTGTTTCATTTTGTTCAGTGAGGAAGAGGGCTATAAAGGAGGCATCCTTTCGAACAAACGAAAAAGTAGGGAGAATTGATACCTGGCTGAAGAGTCAAAGCTAGGGAGTTTAGTTCGCAACTGTTCCTCCTGGGAGAAGAGCCAGCCTGTGTAGCCTTAGACAAGCTGCACAATCCCAGAGCACCTCCAGGAGAAGGGAATGGGTAACCACTTCTGAGCCATCTATACCTAGAAGACTCTGGAAAGGGATACCATCAATTAGAATTCACTTGACGGCACACAAATTTTATTATCATGGATCCCATAGTGCAGTACTGTACTCTGCAGTGCAATTGTCAGAGTGGTTGCTGTTTTTTCTCCTTCTGAATAGTCTCTACCTGGAAAACTCTGGGAAAAGGTCACCGTAAGTAGGAATTGATTTGACTGCACATAAAAGGGATGTGCTGAAGCAAGGATGCAATGTGATGGTAGAAATTTAAGAGTTTGATAACCTGAAAGTATTTTTAAATGCGATGTTATTTTTTTTCCAAACAAGTTTTATATTTTATTAAACAAAAACATATAGTAAAGAAACAGAAGAACAACAAATGGATAAAACACGATGATTATAGACAAATCAAATTGAAACAAAGTGCTCCCCCCCCCACTGAGACCAATGGAGAACTAGACCTTTTCCTTTATTTTAAATATTATGTTAATGCTCACTTAAGTGTACCTCTGTTGACTGTATATGCAGATTTCAGGATTACAATAAACGTTGTACAGTATTAATATTATTCTAAATACTTAATTTTTCACCAGAGTAACTGATGTGAAAATATGGATGTATGTGCATCAGTATTGTATTTTTGCCTCCTGTGAGAAATTAGCTAGTTACAATTCTGAAATTTGCATAGTTTCTTCTCTTGCTTAGTTTTCTGTAGCCTTTCTTTCACTGCCCAATAATCTCCTAATAGTTTTCTTTTAAGATTTTTGGAATAGGATTTTCCCCCTCAACATTTGGCCTATCTTTCTGCTAATGTTTTTCTTTACCATTCCCAGTTAGTTTTTCATTCTTTTCCTTCTCCTCAGAATGTACTTACTTTACTTTCACTGTTTTCACCAATTCTCAGATGTTACCTTCTGAACAGTGGTGTCAGTGTTCTGGCATGATGGGGCAAACTCAGAAAGAGATGAGGAATTCCCATAATTTACATTCCAGATTCAGACCAAGCCCCAATAAATGCATGTTCTGTGTGTGATGTGGTTTCTCTCTATCATCACTCTTGTTAAGTTCTTTCACCCTCTCCAAACAAAAGTACTCTTCCAAAGAGATCTCCATCTTCTCCAAAAGGAGAAGGAAATTTAGCAGTGAGGAAGGCTGACTGGAGCCAGAGAAAACTTTACAAACCTCTGTAATGATGCTTCTGAGCACTGTTCACAGGACTTACATTGTTGTGCTCCTTTCCCTCCCCTTTTTGTATCACTTTACTATTCTGTGCTATCTCCTTCCTTACTGCCTGCCTGCCATAATCATAGATTCCTATCCATATGCCTCCAACTGAGTGTTTACTTGTTCTCTTTCTTTGAAATGCTTGACCTGTTGAGATGTCGTCCATTTAATCCAGCCCAGCCTCAGGGCTCTAACACTTCCTTCTACTGCTCTGTTGTGCTGGGGTTGGATCACATAGGGGTCCTCCTTGGCATATCCTTGGCCAGTCTGGTTCATGTGGGTTTCAGGGCTATAAAACTTCTGCTTGTTGACCCAAGGTGGAAAGGTTACAGGACACTACTCCAGTAGGTTTGGCCTTGCAGATGGGTTTTCTAGAGGGATGGGCCTTCCAGGATATAAATCATCTGCCAAAAAATCATGACTTAGCATTTTGACAGGATGTATAATAGCATCCTCTCTTTACTTTATTTCTCACTGATTACTTTAAGGACTATTCAAGATGGCACCCTTTGCTTCATCTCTCTCTCTCTCTCTCTCTCTCTCTCTCTCTCTCTCTCTCTCTCTCTCTCTCTCTCTCTCTCTCTTAGTGCAGGAATAGGCAGCTTATGACCTTCCCAATGTGGCTAGACTGCAGTTTATATCCTCTTTAACCATTTTTGTACTGACTAAGAATATAGCCAGTTGAGAGTTTGATTCCCTGCTGTACTTCCTAGGAAAAGAGCCATACTGTGTAGCCGTGAGCAGCTTCATAATCCCTGGGTGCCCGTAGCAGAAGGGAGTGGTAAAACAATTCTGAGTATTTACTACCTCAAAAACCTTGGAATGGACTTGACAGAACACAATTATTACTATTATTACCATTAAGAATGTACATAGTTCTGAGATGAGATAGTATAATGGTTCCTTTGTTTCACCACTACTAGAAGCAGTGACACTACCCTCTGCCACTGGCTCATGTTCCTGTGTGGAAAGACGTTTAGTGGAGCTATCTTCAAGATGAAAAACTGTACACTTTTCAACCATAGACTCCTGTCTAGAATATAGAGCCACTGAATGAATGGAATGGAATGCCTTGACTCTACCTAGTGGCCCCTAATGGAGTACACTCATTGAATCAGTTGGGTTTGCATAAATGTTGACCCAATATTCAGCAGTTGAATCACTGGGTCTACCTAGCCAGGACAACCAACTGGATTCAAGCTGTTGTCAACAGTTGTGCAACTCCTATTTATTCAATGGGTCTACTCCAGTTGAGATTAATAATTGGATTTCACCTGAATTATATTACTTTTCCTCTCCCTCTCCAACATCATTCAGTGTCTTTGCTGTCTGGATCGGAAAAACAATTCAAGCAGAGATGAGGAAAGAAATCTACAGAGGTGTGAGTATCATTAAGTAAGAAACTCCATTTCAAACTAGTCAAAGTACAGAAATTAAAAAATAAATCAAGTCATTGACAGGGAATCTGAAATTCCACAAACTGAAGGGAAAGAGGACTCACATTCAGATGTGATAATACCATGTAAACATGCTTTTCTGATTACAGAAGTTAAATAATTCCCCATATTCTTGAAAACAAAGCCCTGTTTCAGTTAAAACAGTCAGGTTGATAAAGTTCTTCTTATTTCACTTTTAGTTTTGGAAAAAGATCCCTGGCTTGTAATTGCATTAATTGCAAACATGCACACAGTTGAAAAGTCATTCAGATGTAAATGCCCTTAAATGAGAAGAAAGTAATTGGGAGTATAATTTTTGGTTGTTGCAGTTAATGAAACTATTTGATTTTGTTTTAATTGGACTTTTAATAACGCAAAGCGCTTTGAGCAATGAGATTTTCATACAGCACCATCCAGCAACACTGGGAAGAATTTGCAGAGAAAGCTCGTGCTGTGCATGCTTTTACAACATACTCTTCAATAAAGATGGGTATCTCAGACGATATCTTTGTCAGCAAATGAAGCAACTGAGGGAGAGATTATGAGGGATGCACCAGGGATCGTTATTCACCTTTGCATTCACTGTTCATACATGGATCCAAGCATCAATGATCTAATGCTAGCTGCTATTCCTGTTTTATTTTACTGCTGACTATATTTTTATATTGGTTTCAGCTGCTTGTAACCTACTCAGAATAGTGTATATGCACTAATGGGGTGGTAAGTAAGTAAGTAAGTAAGTAAGTAAGTAAGTAAGTAAGTAAGTAAGTAAGTAAGTAAGTAAGTAAGTAAGTAAGTAAGTAAGTAAATGCTAGTCAGGGGCCAATATCCTGTTCCATAGTGCTACAGCCACAACAGGCGTGGCACCACAGTCAGTGAACAGATTCCCTCCAATTAAACAGTTACTGCTTTGATTTCAGGTTATGTGCAGCAATGCATCTCATTGCACATGTGTCACATATGAGCTGAAATCAAAGCAGGAACTCTTTATTTATTGATGATCTGCCACTGTTAGTGGTGTCACTCGTCACTCTTGTTCCGCCAGTGGACCTACAAAATGGAATCCCAGTAGTCAATGTTAGCAGTATTGGGCTAAAAGATCCAATGGTTTGATTCAAAATAAGATCAGGCTCCCTGGGTTCTGCCTCTGTAGCAACACAGAAGCGAAATACTCACCCTTTAGAGAAGTATAAGTTATGATTTTTTTTACAGGTATAAGAAGGTACCTCAAAATGCCAGATGCAGGGGAGGGGTTGTTACATACAGCACTGATGTTACCTGTCTGTCATGGGTTTGGAGGGAAAATTCCATCCTATGGGGAGTGGAAGGCGGGACATCAGGAGGAGGGGCTGTACTGTATATATATGTGAAACGTGTGTGGAGAAGTTTAGACGCTGGGATGTGAAGAAGCAGCAGCTGGGAAGAAGAAGCTGGTGTGGGAGTCTGTGTGTCAGACAGGGTACTACTGTGTGTCAGAGTACCAACCTGATAGGTTCAGGTGTCTGTTGGTTAGCCAGAACTGATAGGTTCAGGGTCTGTGCTTCAAGTTAAGGGTTCTGTGTGAACCAAACTGTGTGCATGTATGAATGAGACTAAGCCACGTTACTATATCCTATTCACCTGATCATTTTATTTTCCTGTGTGTTGTTTTAAATAAACCTTATTCTTTTATTTGTTGAAAATCCATCCCTGGTCTGTGTGACTTCTTATAGGGAATGGTTGGTGGCAGCTTAGTTAACGTGTGGCAGATCCCAGTAGGTCTGGGTTTGTCACATTGATTGGTGTCCAGCGTGTGGGATACGACTGGTCCAGTTGTCCAGTGGTCCAGCAAAGCCTTGGCAAGTGTGCCCAGAGCAAGGGGGGTCTAGTCAGGGACAATCTGAGAGCGCGTAGGTAATCTTCTAGGTGTGCCTCACGGGGGGGTGCACTAGTAGAAGAACGTGTAACCTCAGATTGGGGGCTAGATTAGGGAGCTCTGAGGCAGCCTGTTTTTGGCGGGAAAAAAGCTGAGGCAAAACTGTATAGTAACAGTGATTTAGCCTGCCTGCTGAGAGGCCCAGCAGAGGGGGGTAGACTCTAGCTCGCAACTGTTGCAAGTAGTGCTGAAGGACAGCAGCAATCTATAGGGAAAGCTGGCTCTGAGGCAAAAGAAAAAAAAAAGTGGTCGTTTTATTTTGAGGCTTGACTTTTTAAAGCAGCCTGTTCGGGGGGGGGATTATGCCCTTGACTCGAAGCCAAATGGCAGAAATGGGTGAAGTGAAAGACCCCCAGGGTGACCAAGGTTCTGAGGATGAATTTGGCTCAGTGCAGGGTGACAGCACGGGAGAACAGAACCCAGAACTCAGGAAATTGCTCCTAGCCCAACAGCATGAACTGAGGATGAGGCAATTTGAAATGGAGGAAAGATTAGAGAGAGAGAGAGAGAAAATTGCTCTGGAAAAAGAAAGGATGGCGTTTGAATTAAGAAAATTGGAAATGATGAACCAGAACAATAATAACAATAGGGATTCTGAGGGAGGCCAATTGTCTAAAGCTGACCTGAAGAAATTCCCTGTGTACCACAAGGGAGATTGTCCTGAGGTGTTCTTTTCCTTAGTGGAAAGAGCGTTTGTGGACTTCTCAGTGAGGGAAACTGAGAAGATGACCATCATGCGATCTTTAATCAGTGGTAGCCTGGCTGAGGTTTATTCAGAGATGCCACAGGAACTGATGAGAGATTTTGCAGAGTTTAAAAAACTGGTGTTTGCAAGACATGGGATAAATGCGGAACAGCTGAGGCAAAGATTCAGGTCCCTCACAAAGAAACCAGAGCAGACTTTTACCCAAGTGGGGGCCCAATTGGTGAGGCTGCTAGAGAAATGGCTATCTCAGGAGGGGACAGAGACCTTTCAGCAGCTCAAAGACTTGATAGCGCTGGAACAGTTCTATTCAGTCCTGCATGGGGAACTGAAATTCCAGGTGAGGGAAAGGAAACCAAAATCTGTGGCAGAAGCAGCCGAGATCGCAGATTTTATTTCCCAAATAAGAAAGCCCTTGGGTGAGGGGAAATCTGTAGGTAAACCCAAGGAAACCTACAGCAAGTACTCTCAGGGACCAGGGAAAAGCCAGCAAGGGGGAGGGGCCCATGGTGAAGGGAAGCCCTCAGACATAAAACCAAGACCTCAGATTTTGGAGGGAAAACCAAAACAAGAGGAGAAAGACTCAAAATACACCAGAAAATGTTATTTCTGTCAGGGAAAGGGCCATCTAATCTCAGAGTGTGAGAAATTAAAGCAGCTAAAAGGAATGGTGCCTCAGGATTCGAGTGGAACCAAGCCAAAAGCTGTGTTCTGTGTCCAGAAAGAGCAAGGCTCATTGTCACTGAGGGAGCCTGTTGCCATGGCTACTCAATCTGGAACAGCTACATCTGCTGATCAGGCTGAGGAAAATGGTCCTCTTGTAGAGGTCAGGCGCTGCCTACTGGTGAGGACAGATTCTCAGTTGTTTGAGACAGCAGGGGTGGACGTAGGAATACTTGGCCATCAGTATCGGGGGCTGCGGGACACTTGTTCCCAGGTGACCCTGTGCCATCCAGATATTATTCCTAGGGAATATGTAATCCCAAATGAGAGCATGAAGGTGGCAGGGATTGAGGGGCAGGTAATCTCACTGCCAGTCGCGGAGGTACCTGTGAACTTTCAAGGCTGGAGGGGAGTTTGGCGGTTAGCAATTTCATCGACTCTGCCAGCAGCCGTGCTCGTGGGAAATGACCTGGCTGAACATGTGAAACGGGTGCTAGTGATTACACGTTCACAAGCCACCACGGGGACAGTTCAGGGGGGTAATGATGAGCCAGAGACGGAAGCAGAGGGGAGTTCAGAAGCTGTGGTGGAAACCTTAACCACAGACAGCAGATTTGGACAAGAGCAAAAGGCAGACGCCACTCTCCAAAAGTGTTTTGAACAGGTGACTGACGCCCAGCTAACACCTGAAACCCCAGTGAGATTTCTGGAGAAAAAGGGGATTTTATATAGAGAGACCCTGAGGAATATCTCAAAAGGGGGAGATGGGATCAGAAGTCAGCTAGTGGTACCTGAAAAGTATCGCCCCATGATCTTACAAAGGGGGCACTCTGACATGTTTGCTGCGCACTTAGGGGTGAACAAAACACAGCAGAGAATCACACAGAATTTTTACTGGCCTGACATAGGGAAGCAGATCAGGGAGTTCTGTAAACAATGTGATGTGTGTCAAAGGCAGGGGAATAGCCGCGACAGGACCAAAGCAAAGTTGTGCCCTTTGCCTGTGATTGACACTCCGTTCAAATGCATAGGGGTGGATATTGTGGGACCTTTGCCCAAGGCCACAAAGAGGGGGAACAGGTTCATTCTCACCATTGTGGACCATGCCACGAGGTACCCTGAAGCCATACCCTTGACTAACATTGAAACTAACACAGTGGCAGATGCCTTGGTGGGGTATATGTCCAGGATGGGATTTGCCTCAGAAATAATCACAGATTTGGGAGCATCATTTACATCGAAGCTCATGAAACGCTTATGGCAGATCTGTGGAATTAAGCACAAGGAAACCACTGCCTATCACCCTGAAAGTAATGGGTTAACTGAGAAGTTCAATGGGACTCTAATGCGCATGATTAGGGCTTACTTGGCAGAGAATCCAAACAATTGGGACCAGAAGCTGCAACCCCTTTTGTTCGCTTATCGATCAGTGCCACAAGCCAGTACCGGGTTCAGTCCATTTGAACTTTTATTTGGGAGAAGGGTGAAAGGGCCCCTTGATTTGATTAAACAAAATTGGGAGCAGATCACCCAGGATGACCCACAAGACGTTGTGACATACATAGACACCTTGATGAATGACCTAAAGAGAAACCTAGAACTGGCAGCAGAAAACCTGCAAGCTCAGAAGGTCAGACAGAAAACATGGTATGACCACAAAGCTAGAGAGAGGCACTTTGACCCAGGGGAGGAAGTGCTTTGGCTTAGGCCCTGCAGAGAGAACAAACGGCAGCTCAAATGGGCAGGACCATATAGGGTCATTTCCAAGATGTCAGACCTGAACTACCTTATAGAGCATGAGGAGAACCAAGCAAGGAGGGTGGTTCATGTGAATGCCCTAAAACCCTACTACAGAGGGGAACAGAGGGTTTTATTTGCGATAAAAGCAGCTGAGAGCGAGGAAGCTGAATTACCCTTCTGGGAGGGTAGAGGGGAAGTAAAATACAACCCAGAGGAGGTAAAGATCAGTCCTGCACTCACCCAAGACCAGCAGCAAGAACTAAAAATGCTGCTTATTAAATATCAACAGGTGTTTTCCAACAAGCCGGGGATAGTGAAGGGAGTGATGCATCGGATCCACACAGGGGATGCACCCCCGCAGGCAGTATCCCCATACCGAGTAACGGGACCCTATAGGGACAAGGTGCGGAAGGAGCTGGACGAGATGCTTAGGGAGAACATAATCGTCCCCTCTTCTAGTCCTTGGTCCTCTCCGATAGTCCTTGTGGACAAGCCTGATGGGAGCATTAGGTTTTGTGTTGATTACAGGAAATTAAACCGCGTAACCACTCCTGATGCCTACCCAATGCCCAGGCTAGACAACCTGATTGAAACCATAGGGGGTTGTCAGTTCATCTCATCATTGGACCTGGTAAAGGGATATTGGCAATTAAGAATTGATCCCAGGGATCAAGAAAAGACTGCCTTTTGCAGCCCTTTTGGTCTCTATGAGTTTCGAGTCCTGAGCTTTGGTCTCAGAAATGCACCAGCCACATTCCAAAGGCTGATGGACCAGACCTTGGCAGGGGTGTCAGGAGACAGGTATCTAGTTGTCTCGTGTGCTCCCAGAGGCATCTGGTTGGAGCCATTGTGAGATACAGGAAGCTGGACTAGATGGCCCTTGGCCTGATCCAGCAGAGTTCTTCTTATGTTCTTATGTCTGCCATTTTCTTTCAGTGATCTTAAGATAGTATATGTGGTTCTCCTCTTCCATACTTTATCCTCAAAGCAACTGTATTAGAGATCATATTACAAATATATATTGGGCACTGAAGTGCACTGAAGAATTTCTGAAGAAAATTAAGTTGTGTGTGAGGATGAAACGCTATGGATCACTCTAAAGGAAATGGGTGTGTTTCAATAATTCATTGCCCTGAGAAGAAGCTATGGTTAAAACAAGGCAGAGATACAGAATGTTTTGCATAGGCAAAGATGTCAAATAAGGGTGTGTTTTGTTACTCTTTGAGGTGAGGATAAATGCAGCACAGGCACCCCGTGGGTCATCCATCTCACCTTTTCCCTGGTTCTGAGGAATTCCAGAGAGCAAGCTCCTCAGTGGACCTGGGAGACTCCCTGTGGTTTGAATGGTTGCCAGGAGCCCAGGGAAACCATACAGAGGCCCTGGAATAGGAGGTGCCAGATGAAAACCTGGGCCAGGAAGAGCAGCCCCTGGGGACAAGAGGGATGAGGGCCCATGGCCGCTTCAGAATATAAGGGAGGTGATGGAGGAAGAAGAATGTGGAACAAGAGGTCCAGACATAGTAATAGAGGAGGTGGAAGAAGAGAGCAAAAGCAAAGCATGCTACTCATGCTGCTTATATACCGCCCCATAGTGCTTCAAGCACTCTCTGGGTGGTTTACAAGTTAATTATGCAGGCTACACATTGCCCCCCACCAGCAAGCTGGTTACTCATTTTACCAACCTCGGAAGGATAGAAGGCTGAGTCAACATTGAGGCTTCCATGTAGAACCCTCAGGAGACTGGGAATATATATTCAAGGCCCTTTAAGGAAAGCATTCACAGCTCTACGTTTTCAGTGTAAGCCATCAGTCATTCTGGAGGGAAAATATGATAATGTCCCATTGCTCTTTATATGAGCACCCCAGAAGTCAATTTCTTGCTGTTATTCTTAGACCTTTCTGTGATATAGCCCCTCCCTTGCCTCAATTTCATATGCTGCTTGTGGACAGGGATGTGACTACTACCTATCAAGCAGCAAAATTTGCTTTGGCAGCAAAGAAGAGATGTGCCAAGCATCAAAATTCTTAAGGAAGGAAGCAAGCTATGTCATTTTACGTTTACGTGTAAATGTGTCATGTCAGTGCCGTATATGTTTTGTGTTGCTGTTGATATATTGCGATGACCTATCGTTTGGTTCGAGGTGGATATACAAGGAGGACCCCTGGACTGGGGTCCTGGTACAACTCAAGGTTCCAAAGCACAAAGCAGAGAGACATCTCGGCCCTCAACCACCTCCCTGGCCACATTACTGAGGGGAGCAAAAACATCAGGCAGAAAAAGATCAGCCCTGTGAACCTGGGCCGAGAGTGCCAACTACCACCCAGTTCCAACACTGGAGGAGACAGAGGTAGCAGACATAGTGCCCTAAGTGTGGGCATATGAACCCTCTTTGCTGCAGACCTCACGGTGCTGGTCAGCACAGAGAACCCAACTAGTGATAAAAGGACTCAAGCCCCTCCCCTAGTGATGCTAACCAGAGGCTCTTTCGACTTGAACAAAGACCTGAAATAAGTGCAGGGAGCTGTTCCAATGGTTTCTGTGAGCTGTTTGTTTGTATCCCCCACCCCAGTTGTAAGAAACCCCATTGGTGTTGGCCTACCTTTGGTATCATCTATGGATTCAGGGATGGAGGAAGGAGTCCCTGCAGACACAGATAAGGGTGGTGGGACTCACACCCTGTCTGTTCAGTCTATATGCAGAATGTATCATACACAAAAATGGAATACAAAAATGTTATTTCAAAACTGGATTACAGTATATCCATATAAAGAAGTGAAAATGGATGGCAGAAGCATCAGTAATTGAAAATATGCAGATGACACCATCTTACTGGCAGAGAGCATCAATGAATCCTGATGAAGGTGAAACAAGAAAGTTCAAAAGCAGAACAGCAGTTGAACATTAAGAAGACAACAATCATAGAGAAGATTTCTGTAATGTTAATGCTAACAATGCAGAAATTGAGATTCTTGAAGACTCTATACCTTGAGTCATCAATCCCAACAGAGACCACAGCCAAGAAATCAGAAGGAGACAGAGACTGCAGGGCTTATCCACACAGTGGTGTTGCCTCCGTTTGTTATGGGGTTGTTCTGGCATTCTATGGTGAAGATTTGAAAAGATCATCCTTGTAGTTGTGTCCACATATGGGGAGGGTATTTGCTGCTGTATGTATTGGGATGCACTGGGTTGTTTTGTACTGCTTATCCACACAGAGAGAGCTAGAATTGCTCCCTAACATCACATCCCCAACACTGACTGCCCTCCACTTTTGCTAATCTTCTGTGTGTTCTCCCCACTGATCTTCCTTCCTTCCCTGCTTCACCTGTCCATGGAACATAGAGGGGTGGAGACTGACCCCTCCATGCCCATAAGGAAACACCATTAAATATTACCCACCCACAAAATGCATGGATCATCTCAGGATCACATGAGCAAGGCAGAACAAAAATACAGCACCATTCAGTAATGATTTGAAAAACATAAGAAGCAAGCATTTTTTTACAGTCTTGTTTTGACTCTCTTGACAGTAGTTTCAGCCCTGCATTGTGAGGACACAGGGAGGCAGTATTGGCATCATGGGTACAAGGAAAGTGGAATAAATGGTCAGTATGATTGGGCTCTGCAAAGAGCTGCTGTAAAGGAATTAGAAAAGATCCTCAAATGTAAGGATGTGTCACTGGAGACTGAGGCAAAGATTATCAATATTGTGGTATCCCCAATTACTACATGTGGTTGTGAAAACTGTACAGTGAAGTAAGGATATGTCACTGGAGACTGAGGCAAATGTAAGGATGTGTCACTGGAGACTGAGGCAAAGATTATCAATATTGTGGTATCCCCAATTACTACATGTGGTTGTGAAAACTGTACAGTGAAGTAAGCCAATGGGGGGGGGATCAATTCATTGGAAATGTGGTTTTAGAGGAGGGCTTTAGGGATACCATGGACCGCCAAGAAAACAAGTGAGTGGGTGTTGGATCAAATAAAGCCTGGACTCTCTCTAGAAGCAAAAACGACTACTTTGAACACAACATTAGAAGACAAGCCTCATTGGAAGAGACAGTAATGCTGTGGAAAGTTAAAGGCAGCAGGGGGAAAAAAAGGAAGGGCAAATAAGAAATGCATTAACTCCATAAAGGAAGCCATGGCCTTCAGTTTGTAAAAGCTGAGCAGAGCTGTTAATGGCAGGATGTTTCTGAGGTCATTGGTTTGTAGAGTCACCTTAAGTCAGAAATGACTTGATGGCATATTAAAACAATTCAGTCAAGGTGAAGGTTAAAGGAGATATTATAATTAGGTGTGTGTGGTTATTGGCAGATGTGCTCCCCCAAAGATTGAAAAATGTCCACATGTCATGGTTTCTTCTCACCTACTCGTTTCTTGTCTTTAGGGTGCTTTATTTTGTTATTGGTTACTGGAAAATAAATATGGGCTCTATTTGCAAATCTGGTCGCTGAAGCACAAAGCATATCATCCTCTTTCAGGAATGGAAATGGGTTAATTGTGTGAATATGCATTCTCTTGAACATTATTTTGATCTAGGAGACTGTAAGTTTCCTAGCTCAGTGGGAAATTAAACCTGGATCCTACAAGTCCCATTCAAAACCGAACTACTATGCAGTATTAGGTATTTGCTAGGGCATGCCACTAGACTCCTTGAATGCTGGGCTTAGTGCCCTGACATGAATGTCCTGGCAGAAACAGGAATAACTGCAGAGAAGATAGCCCAGAAATTTGAGAGAAGCTGCTAGCCGAGCCCCACTCAGTCTCACACGCGTCTGTAGACAAACAAATCGTGAATGAGGAAGCAATTTATCTGTGACGTATTTATGCTACACAGTGTAGGAATTGGCAGGAAAGTCACGTAAGTACTGAGATAAGACAAACCACCCTTTACCTCAGCAGGATCTTAATGAGTCTGCTTGAGCAATCTTGAACCTTTATGTTTCCAACTACCCAATGATAATTTATTTGTGGATAGTTGTAAAGCTATGTCTGGTCTCTGTATCCCATGTATGACCCATCAAAAATCAACCACTCTCTCTCTTTTTTTGGTTGCCTCCACAGAATGCAAAAATGGCTGATGTTTTTAAGAAACATTTTAACAGGCTGGTAAGTGGATCTATGGCCGATGCATATCTCTCTGTAACATAATGTTTTGTTTTCATTTAGGGCCTGATCACATTTGATTAGTTTCTTTTTCCTCCCTTTTTAAATATCAATATATTTCTCTGTATAGTCACATGGTATATATACCACATGGCTGTCAATTCAATTGGTATATTTTTTGCTATATTTACCGGTTCTGTAGGCTACATGTGCCATCTCATATAAATCATTTGCCATCCTGTTTCAAGATTCCCACTGCCCTAAAATTTTATTTTTGATGATGACGACGACGACGACGACGATGATATTATTATTATTATTATTATTATTATTATTATTATTATTATTATTATTATTATTATTATTATTATTATTATTATTATTATTATTATTATTATTATTATTATTATTATTAGTAGTAGTAGTAGTAGTAGTAGTAGTAGTAGTAGTAGTAGTAGTAGTAGTAGTATTCAGAATACGAATACGAATACGAATACGAATACGAAAGTGATATATCACTATTTTCCTGTCACTTCTAACTGTTAGTCAATGTGCAGCCATGTGGTATATGTTATCAGTATCCCTTCCTTCTTTTTAAAATTTTCAGTATCCAATTCCTTTACAGTTTCCATTTTTCCTCCTCCGTTCCCCTCCTTTACTCACATGTACCTTTTTTATTTTTTATTTTCCTGCATATCTTTCCCTCTCAGTTCTGGGCTTTCATTTTTCTTTTCTCCTCTGGAACAGTATTGGAGGAGGAAGCGGGTTTTAAAAGACTTTCAACATATTGTGAAGGGCAGGGTTAAGAAAAAGAGAGAGATAGTTATGTGATGCCCCTTTCTTTCTCCCCTCAAACAATTCCAAGCAGGTATGGCCCCTTCTCTGTGCAAGCCTTCTTTCCCTTTTCCTTCCTTACACCCACAAACAGGGGGAGGCTGTCTCCTTCTAAGCAATGTATTCATGTTGTTGTTGTAGTTGCTGCTGCTGCTTGTGATCTATTCAGTTTTTTAAAAGGGTATAAGCACAGTGGCCATGCAGTATCCATGGCACCCAAAAATCTGACCTGTTCACAAAGTAAATAAATTGACAGCAATGTTCACATGCACCAAAACAATAAGGATTGCAGCTATACATGGACTGGTACATTTCAAAATAAACATGCTGGTGAGGTGGAAAAAACACAGTTGGCTGGCCAAATGAATCATGTGAACAGACATTTATAAAATGATTTAAATAAGAGCAGCATCGACATAACGGGGGTTCTTTTAACATGTATGATGGAGCCCTTAGATAGTTATTTAATTCCAGTGTTATTTTCTGTCATCATCATGCCACTGCCACCTACGTTGTCTTCTGCTTCAAATGTAGAATATTATGTTGCTGATACAAGATGTTCAGAACCGTTCCCAGGGGTCACTGCAGAGCAGAACTGTCAAAGCCTCTGTAACCCAACTTTGACAGAACAGGAACATATCTGTTTTATTTGGATTTAAAGACTCTCGTAAGTCCTGTGAGTCTAGGACACATGATCTTGGGGGCAGAGACAATATAACCAGGATATAAAGATGACAAAAAGGAAGGAATCAAGAGTTTCAGACTATAGTCCACAACACTGGCAGAGCACCAGGTTGGGGAAGACTGCCTTAAAGGAACATACTGTTTCCATCACATTTTTTTTGCTGCCATGCGTGGGTGAGATTTAAAAATCCTCAGATACATGAGAGAAGAAAAGTTCTTACTTTGCCATTCAAAATGTCAAGTCAAAGGCGGCAAGTAGTGCTGAAGTGGATACCTATGCCCCGAGGGATTCTTCTGACAAGTCTGAAGGCAGCAAGTTTTTGTTTAAGTCCTCAAGAACCTGGCTGTCACCGACCAGTTTTGTCTTAGATGTTGAAGGGATCCTTTAGAGTCTGCTGCTTTTGGAAGGGGTGGTCTACCCGAGAGCTGCAAAGAAAAAAAAAATCAAGGCAGGCACAACTCCTCATTAGTGGTGTGTTGCAGGCCAGCTGCATCAAGGCCTCTCACTTCCAACCTCCATCTCCTCCAAATGGGTAGATACAGGGAAACAGAAAAGGTGCTTCTAAGAAAAGCCTGAGACTCAGAAGCTCTCTTCCTCCAGAACATCTCCGACGCTTGACTCTGCTTTGGTGATGTTCTGAAAGAGATGGCAGATTTGTTCAGTAGGGGAAAAAAACAGCACTATCACTGTCTGGGATCCAGAGATGTGAAAGTAAGTGAGGAAGGGTTAACATTTTAGTTAACTGTTAGTGAGTTTAAAGGTCTCATTCAGTTACATTTCAGTTGGAGGGGGCAATTTTTTACAATTGAGTTGGTGCTGAATTCCCATTTAAGTTTCAGGTAGCTGACTGCAAAAAACCCTTGCCAGGAAAAAAAGTTAAAAAAAAACCCCAATCCATACTTTTACTCCTCGCTCTCCATCATTCTTGCTTTGAGCTTTGGAAAAAAAGTGTGCAGCTACATAAAATTTCAAAAACCCTATTTCCTGCCTCCCACTCCACCAAAACCTTTCTCCTGCTCTTCCTCTAGTCCACCCCATGATCTCGTTTCCCTGTTCCCCCCTCCCCTTTCGATCACAGCCATAGTCCCAGAGAGTGAAAATTCAGTTTCCTGGAACAGAGGAGGGGCCCCTATGATGTGGGACAAGTAAAAAAGAGGAGGTCATCTTGATGTGAAGAAAACCCTCACTCTGTTCCAACTGATGCTTATTACCCATTAGTTTAACATCTTTGAACCTTGAGTTGCAAGACAAATTAAAGAATGAAGGCTACCAAGATTGTACTTGTTCATTCAAAGTTTGGCACACTGCACATGGATCAACACGCCACCTTCAATGTTCAATGGGCCTTATTGCTAGGAAAAGTGTTAATAGGATTGCAGTACCTCACAGTGTAAACCAATGTAGATTTGTTTATATGCATTGTATGTATTTATAGGTGTATGTATTTATTGGTCACATGTATAGTCTGTATTTCGTCCAAATATTTTTTTCCTGTAAATGTATTTATTTTCCAGTAAAATGTATATTTCTGGAGATATTTCATGTGGAAGGGAAAGCTGTAATTAGAAGACAAACTGCAATTCTTCATATCTGGAAGCAAACACCATTGGCTATAGTGGGACTTACTTCTGAGTCAATATGCATAGGATTGCAATCATAGACTGTTACATAAACTTCTGCATTAGGCTTTCCTATGACTCCCCTCATGGTTTAGTAACCAGAATTAATTAAGGCTGCAGTGCTATGTTCACTTATTTACCAGTAAACTGCACTAAATTTAGTGGAACTTACTTCTGAGTAAACATACAAAGGCCTGTGCTGTAATTGACTTGAATCTCCATTTCACCCATGAAGAATGTAATTTTTAATTTTTAAAAGCAAGGGAGCATCCCCCCCAACTTTTAAACACCAGATACGAGCACAACAGATGCAAAAGAGAGATCTCAGGTGGGTGGGGAGACACTTTTTCTGGGGAAAAGGGATGAACATCTTCCAGATCTCACCACTAGAGATGGGAGTATTTTTATTCATATACAAATACCCACACACACACAGGTGGAGATAACAAGGGTCCGGTGCCTTCCTATTGCTCCGTTCCTCTCAGTGGATTAGCCACTCCTGGTAGGAGGCAGGATGACGAGCCTCTCTGCCAAGTTGAAGAGTGGCTAATCCACCGCGAGCAATGGGCTCGTGGCAGCAGCAGAACAGTGGGTGGGACAGTCTGGACCCTCGTTATCTCCACCGTGGTGGCGGCGGCGGAAGCCTGGGAGTCTTTTTAATTTTACCCGGCTCTTGCCCACTCCCCCACCCCCGTTGTCGCCTCCACTGCCAGGAGGAGAGCCGCCAAAACACCCGGCCCTTTCCCTGCCTCCCGGCTCTCCCCCAGCCCCATCGCCACTGCCACCGCCAGGAGGAGAGCGCTCAGGCCTTCCTCTTCCTCCCGGCCTTTCTCCACCACCACCCCACCCACCGCCGCTGCCAGGAGGAGAGCACCCGGGCCTTGCTCTTCCTCCTGGCCTTTCTGCACCCCCCACCCCATTGCCACTGGCGGGAGGAGTGCGTCCGGGCCTTCCTCTTCCTCCCAGCCTTTCTCCACCACCACCCCACCCACCGCTGCTGCCAGGAGGAGAGCGCTCAGGCCTTCCTCTTCCTCCCGGCCTTTCTGCACCCCCCCCACCTACTGCCGCTGCCAGGAGGAGAGCAGTCAGCTCTTGCCCTGCCTCCCGGCTCTCCCCCATCCCAGTCGCCGCTGCCGCTGGGCTGCAAAGGCAGACCTCCCACCTCCCCCCCACATGTACTCCCCTCCCCACAGCTGCCTTGTGGACTCAGGGGCTTGCTTGAAGGGGTGAGAGAGGCTCACGCTGGGGCTGACACGCATGTGCGCAAAGCAGCTGAGGGGAGTGGAGTGGGGGGGAGGTCTGCCTTCGTGGCCCAGTCGAGCTCAAGCCACGGACCGGCAATGGGCTGCGGACCAGGGGTTGACGACCCCTACCTTAACCCACCCACCCCAGATCCAATCGTAAATTCCAAACAGTTGTTTCGCTCACATAAACGTTCCTCATGCTTACCAAAGTGAGGCAAAGGGTTGGAGCCCATGTGTCTTCTTTTTGCCTCCTTCTCTCAGAGGCAAACTGCTGGGAGGCAGAAGAGAGGTGTGAGGATCTGGCCCATACTGCCCTGGCAGCCACAGGATCAGAGCCTGCCTGACCCAGAAATGACCTGGTGTTTGCAGGCTCAGGCCCTGGCCTGTGTAGCAGCTACTGGCCACTCAGGAGGCTCACCCAGAGGACTAGAGGGAAGGCCTATTTAAAGAGTGGTTCTCCCTCCTAGAACTTGCCTTAGCAACACAGATTTTTGGCTTGCTGTGCTTAATGCCTTGCTGCTCCAGAGTCCCTGCAGTTCAGTATTCCTACTGTGTTTCCCTGAAAATAAGACAAGGTCTTATATAAATTTTTACTCCAAAAATGCATTAGGGCTTATTTTCAGGGGATGTTTTATTTTGTTCTTCTACAGAAATCTACATTTATTCAAATACAGTAGTCATGTCATTTTCTTCTGGTTGATTGATTGATTGGTTGGTTGATTGATTGATTGATTGATTGATTGATTGATTGATTGATATACTGCCCATCTGGCAGCCAAGGCCACTCTGGGAGGTTTACAACAAGTAAACAAAACAACAAAGTAGCAAAATAACAAATAATGACATCAATACATTAAGGGTTCAAATCAAAAATCATAAAGTGTGGTGAGGACAAAAAACAACACAATAAATACAATTAAAAGCATAAAAAATTATAAAAACATTGCCAGAATACAGCGCACATTGTCCCTGTTCAGAAAGGAATACAGCTGGGGTGCCAGCCAGAGGTGACAAGAGGTATAGTGTGCTACTGAGACCACGTCCCTCAAATGACAGGGGTGGAGGGCGGGCTTTCACTTAACTGGAGCTTATTTTTGGGGTAGGGCTTATATTACGAGCATCATGAAAAATCATACAATTTTCCTCCCTTGGCCCCTACTCTTGTCTCTGCTAGTCTCCTCCATCTTGGCACCTGGTTTCTATCTATGTTCTCAGCCTTGCGCACCTGCTGTGGGACTTGATACTCTGCGTGGTGGACTGCGTCCTGGTGCCCTTGCCCCTGGTGAAGGGCTGTCCGGGATATCTTGGACTCTGACAGGAGTGGGGGTTGTCTGCAATCTTTGCTTCTTGCACTCTGCTATACTTGTTGGGTGGGGGTGGAGAGCCATTAGAGACTTTCGCAGGGGAACTCTGTAGCCGTCAGTGCTGCTTCTCAGATCCTTCTTCCAAGTGATAATGTAACATAAAATAATCTAATTTCTAGTTTAACTTGGAACTATTTAGGCCCAACATATTTTCCTAATAATTAACTTGTACTCTTAACTTTAAATAAAATGTACTGTTTTACTGTTACATACAGTGTTTACTGTTGATCTCTGCTAGGAAAAGAAGCAACAGATAGAGTAAAATTGTCTATGTAAAATAAGCTGACAGAAAGCATTTTTTAAAAGGATAAAATAGGGAGAAGTAGAAATACAACAAATAACTGTTCTTTACAGAGCATTTTTAATCTGCTCTTTAACCAAAATGTCTCCCAGAGAACCTCAGTTATTATCAGTGTCGATTGTAAAATGATCAAGAAGACCATCTCTTATACATGTGTAGAATCTAAGACCTGACTGAAAGAGAAGTGGGATGAGAAGAGAAGAGGAAACAAGGAAAGTCAGACACTGATTCTAAAAGTTGATACTGTACCTGTTAGAATCATAGAATCATCAAATAGAGACGTTGGAAGGATATCTGCCAGGTGGTTATCTAAGTTTCTCTTGAATGCCTCCAGTGTTGCAGCACTCACCACTCCTTGAGGTAATTGGTTCCACTGTCTTACTGTTCTAACTGTTAGGACGCTTTTCCTGATATTTGATTGAAATCTGGCTTCCTGTAACTTGAGCCCATTGTTGCATGTTCTGCACTCTGGGATTATCGAGAACAGATCCTGCCCCTCCTCTGTTTGACAGCCTTTCAAGTATTTGAAAAGTATTATCACATCACCCCTCTGTCTACTTTTCTCAAGGCCCAATTCTTTCAGCCTTTCCTCATAAAGCTTGGTTTCCAGCCCCCTGTTCATCCTTGTTGCCCTCCTCTGAACTTGTTCCAATTTGTCAGCATCCTTCTTGAAGTGTGGTGTCCAGAACTGGACACCATGCTCAAGGTGAAGCCTAACAAGTGCTGAATAGAGAGAAACTAGCACCTTGCAGGATTTTGAAAGTACACTTCTGCTAATGCAGCCTAAAATAGCATTTGTCTTTTTTGTAGCCACTTCACACTGTTGGCTCATATGCAGCTTGTGATCTACAGCAATTCCAAGATCCCTCTCGTTCGTAGTATTGCTGAGCCAGGTATCCCCCATCTTGTATCTGTGCATTTATTTGGTTTCTTTTTCTGAGGTGCAGTACTTTGCACTTATCCCTGTTGAATTTCATTGTGTTGTTTTCAGCCCAGTGTTCTTCTGATAATGAGCTGTACTGGAAAGGGTTGGGGAAAATGAGGGGCCCAACTGAACATTATTTCAGCAGACAGACTCTAATATTTTAAAAAGCTTTGCGAGATCTCCTGAACATTGATAAGTAGGCCAGGGTAAGAACCACAATCTTCAGTTGAAATTATTTATGAATTATTGTAATCAAAGACTACACGAAATCTACACTTGGACAATGAACCCCATGAGCTGCTGTATCATGCTTATGTTGCCTCTGTCCTCAGACACAACTTGTGAACAAGCAAATATAGATTGCAGGTTCTTTTGAGCTTCAAGGGACACCACTACACACTAAATAAATTAAGATCCAGGGAATAATGCGAATTGTAGCTCGGCTTTAGCTAGCCTCCCCTCCCCTTGCACTACAGTGATGGAGGAGACAGGGAGAGATAACTGAAGTACTAATGTTACTGCCACCTAGAAACAAATAAGGCAATTAAAACTTCAGCTTCTGCAAGCACACAAATGCCTGCACATACTCTAGCTGAGAGTGTCTGAGCTATTTGCTTATAGGAATAGAAGTTTAATTGGTCTGAAACAATTCTCTTGACCTATCTTTCTAGAACCACAATAACTACAAAAGACACATTTATCTCAAGAGCTGCGTGTCTAGCTAGCAGATTATTCCTAACATACTTGTGCTTATTTGTTTGGTTTTGTAACTAGTAAGAGCTAAACAACTTTTCATTATGCTCGTTACTTACCTTAAGGTATCCAGTCTCCTCTGGTGGCGAAGGAGAAGGGAAGGTGAAAAGAAGAAGAATCCCATCTCCCTGAGAAGAAACTTGCAGACTCATTGGGAAGATCACATTGGATGGAAGTGCAATGAGTGAATGGGAAAATCTGCATTTGCCTGCTATGACTAGAGCTATTAATGCAAATTTCATGGCCAATTACATTTGGGGAAATTTGTCAATGATCAGCAAAATCAATTAAGCTTTTTAACCTGATGTTCCAAGCTCTGCTGTAAGAGCAGTATCAAATAAAAACGTTGTATGTGGGCAAGCCTTTGGCTTTTCGCATTGACCTTTTGTTGTTCTGTATGTTTCACTAGGACTCTGACTTGTGCTAAAGGTTGTTAGTATTCTGACAATTTTTTTAAAAAAGTTGCGGTTCTATTCTTATGCCCCTTTTTATATTTGAGCCGGACTTTGCCTTCATAAACAGAAGGCTTTTTAATCTTTTAAGCTTCTACCCTGATGGTACAAGGGTAAAAGAAGCAATTTTCGGTGATTCTTGTCCCTCCCTGCAAGCACTAGTGCCAAACCCCATTCCCTTTCTTCAGGAAAGAAACACTGTTTCAGAAGGCATAGTGGGCTGTTATCTCTTTCTTTTTAGCCAGCAAAAAAAGAGGTTTGTAAAGAAAGTCATCTTGTTCTTGGCTGCAGAAGGACAACAGGGTTGGGGTTAGGCCTAAGATGCAAGGACAGGAGTGCTCTGAGGAGTATAAAACACTGTGCAAGTATTACTTGACTGAAGAAGGTGAAGAAAAGGGTGTCCTATATTGTGATCAGGTTGTTTGTCAAACTCTGACACTTCCTTGTTTTTGGCGGGAAACGACAGGAGAGGTGTTTCTTTGAATAAACGTTTATTAACAACATCAGCTGGGTTTTCAATTACAACTTCTGTAGGATCTGTATGTTCCTTATTAACTGGCAAGTCTGCCCATAACAAAGGTAAAGTATTCTCATAAGAGTCTCTCTTTACTGGAACGACTGACTGAAACGTTCCTGATCCGTCAGTTTTCTCATACATCCACTCCTTACTGCACAGATCATCCTGCAGCAAGGATGAGGTGACCATTCTCCCAGGAGAGGGGTGTTCTCGTGAGGTTGGACTGTTCCTGGACGAATTACCCTCTTCCAGGGACCTCAACCTCGCAGATACACCAGGACTGTCCATTCTTCAGGTGAAAGTCCTTCAATTTTCAGCTTTCCCTCACTTGGCTTTTTCTCCATTTCTCTCTGGTCATGGTTCTCTGCCCCTATCCCCTTTTGTGGGATTTTGAATATGTGGGGCTCACTGTCCCCTTCTATCCATTCCTCATCTATTACCACCACCTTGCTTGTCTTTTCCGAGCTTTCCCCCCCTTCTGACGTGAGGAAAACATCCACCTCGCTTTTCACTCCTTTCTCTCGCCCCTCCCCCTCCTTTCCCACCTTTAACCCTTTCATCTTCATTGTCATTTCTTCTACCACCCTTTCTGCAATTTCTCTATCTTTCTCCTCCTCTACAGAGGGAACGGCTCACTCTTATCTTCTCCTCTTTTGTAGCTTCCTTCTCACAGATATAGAATGCATATGTAGAATTTTGCTGTTTTTAACAATAATTTTCAGCTACTTTTTTTTTTGCTTTGGAGCTATCCTTTAATTAGTTTTTTATTGGCCAAAATCTTGTCAACATTTTCTGTGGATGCAAAGGCAACCCAGCAGAGGCTCTTCTCCACTGGCATGCCTCTCCCACATGACTGGTTGCAGGACCAAGTGCATGAAAGATATTGCAAAGTTTTGAATTTCTGTATAAACTCCTCTAGCTGCGCAGCAGAAGTGCAGGGATTCACAGAGCAGAACAGCTTCAAGTTCCTGAGAGTAGTCCACCCCTTTTTTAATCAACTGGCACCTACAGTCTCAA
This sequence comes from Pogona vitticeps, assembly GCF_051106095.1. Taxonomy (NCBI): domain Eukaryota; kingdom Metazoa; phylum Chordata; class Lepidosauria; order Squamata; family Agamidae; genus Pogona; species Pogona vitticeps. The sequence goes on along the minus strand of NC_135783.1, from coordinate 116,054,019 downwards.
TAACTCACTCTGAGATATTGGTAAAATAAAAGTTTTCATTACTTACAACTAAACACATACAGCAAACTGATAAGCACGACTGCTTCAACAGACTCTAGAGAAGCAAAAAGAGACACAGAGCAGGGATGTAGGGCTCTGAACTCAGAAGCAGGGAAGAAGCAATTGGTTACTGACAGTCATCCCAGCCCAAAAAGATCCCTCCCAGGCATACCTTCTCCAGGCAGCATGCCGAGTTGCCAAAACTCCAATGAAAAGGAGTCTGACCAAGGAAGTGAAACATTTTAATGATTGCTCTTACACAATCACATGAGTGAGCAATATTCCAGCCATTCATCTATTGTGACTTTCTGTACTTTTGCTTTCAAATATATCCAACAGAAAAATGCCCAATAAATAAAAGTCAAGAAATACAAAAACAGAGGTTAACATTCAAGAAGAGAGTAATCATTAATCGAGCATTTTGTAGCTTTACTAAATGACACAACTGTTTGTTCCCTGTTTGCAATCTACCATACTAAGACTACATTTTTTTAAAATTAAACATGTTACTTTCAGAGATGATTCATTTCAAGCATTCTGGCATTCATGTTTTCAACCCAAGTGGTGATGCGTCATCCCACAAAATATATTTAAGAGTTTCAGCTAAATGAACCAAATATTTTAGAGGCCAGTGCATCATAATCCTATTGTACAAATCCCAGAAAACAGACATGGATGCAAGGTTGGCACCATATCTAATCACCCATGTTCTTAATTATTACCATGGCATGAGGAGGGGGGAGGGGGAAGAGAGTTACCAACATTAGATTCTTTCTCAACCCTGCTCTCTAGAAATGCTCACAGATGGAGGATTGAGTCTGAAAGACGCATTTCTCTTTCTTTAAGCCCAACAAACATTTGTGCGGCTGAGCAAAATTTTCAGCTCAGTTCTTCTGAGTCTATCCAGAGATGTACAAAGCTGAAGTTTATTTGCAAAATAAGCTGGACCAGAATTTTTAAGACACTAATTAAGAAAGGGAGAAAAGGAGAAGGTTAAACAACAGGTAGACCTCTGTAGGGTTACACTTCAGGGTTTTTTTAACTGTTTCATTGTTATTTATAGCTGCATTCTTAACAGAATGAGTGCACACCATAAAATAGTCCAGCAAAATAATAATAATTAATAATAATAATAATTTATTGTCATTGAAGGAAATGCTTCAAGGCGAGCTTGAAATGTCACTTTCTAAAGACTGCAATTCCCATAATCCTCCAATCAGTGTGGCCACTGGCCGCACTGGCTAAAGCAGTGGTCCCCAACCTTGGGCCTCCAGATGTTCTTGGACTTCAACTCCCAGAAATCCTGGCCAGCAGAGGTGGTGGTGAAGGCTTCTGGGAATTGCAGTCCAAGAACATCTGGAGGCCCAAGGTTGGGGACCACTGGGCTAAAGGATTCTGAGGTTTGTGGTCCAGACAAAGAATGTCTCAACATCCTGTTTATCTAATGAAATTTCATGAGGAGAAACCATATGAGAACAAGGGAGGGGGCAGAGGGAGAGATGCCCAGCTCTCATGCATTCCTGAAGATAGCACACACTTCTTGTGTAAATTTCTCTTTGGGAATTTACTTTGGAGAAGTATAATGGTCTGAGGCATTCAAGCATTTTTTTTGCTGGAGTCTTATGGCAGATAAAGATGTTTGGATAATGTGCTAACTTGACATAGAAAAAAATTTAAATAGACATAGAAGATTGTTCTTCCTAATGTTTTGCCAGTCTCTGTGGCCGGCATCTTCAGAGGACAGCACTCTGTTCTCTGAAGATGCCGACCACAGACACTGGTAAGGTTGTTCTGGAAGAAAAACCTTCAGAACACGGCCAAAGAGCCCGAAAAACCCACAACAACCATTAGATCAACAGGAACTAATATGTACAGGAACTAATAAGGCAGTAGGTTGGATCCAGTTGTGCTGAGAGTACACTCATTAAAATAAATGGAACATAAGTAGCAACTGCTAATGTGGCACTTGGCTTAATCAGCAGAATTATAGTGTCAAGGGATGCAATCGTACTATACTATTTTGCATTGGTCAGACCTCACCTGAAATACTGTGTCCTTGGGTCTGGAAACCAAGTTCCATGAGGAACATTTGGGAAGAAGAGCATATTTAGTCCTGTGAAGAGACAGCTAAGAGGTGGTATGGCAGCAATCTTCAAATATATGAAAGGGTGTTAGGTAAAAAATGGAATGAAATTGTTTTCTCCAGATTTCAACTCAACATTAGGAAGAAGGTCTGACAGTGAAAGCTGTTCAACAATGGATGGACTGCCTCATAGGATGGTGGTTTCTCCAACATGGGAGGTGTCTAAAACAGGATTGATGAGCACCTATCAGTGTTGCCTTAGGTAGGAATTTCCTGCATTGGCATGGATTGGACTCATTGACCTCCGTGGTCCTTTTCAGCCCCAGGCCTTTGGTTTGTTTGTTTATTGTCATTTGTAGGCCGTCCTTGAGGGGACTCGAGGTGGCTCACAATGCTAAAACGAGTGGAATTAAAAACACAATAAATGATGCATTAAAATTCTATGACTCTTATCATCCTGAGTTACTTCTCCCACTGATACCCATAGATTGTGCTTGGTCTAGTCTAATTGTATTTAAAATAATGGTGGCTGGTCTATCCAAAGTGGAAGTGAGGCAGCTGGCCCAGGCAGCAGATGTTAGGGGGTAGGAAGTGGCAGCAAGCAGTTGGAGGACAGTGCTGTGTGGGCAACAAAGCCTCCGTGTTGTACCCCATACTGTTGAATAAGCCCCCAAAGTAACACTGAAGATGCTGGCCCATCACTAATCTACTCAGCTTCTGCACATGTAATAGGAGGGAGCTGTTCTGCCTTTCACTGCAGGCAGCAAAAAGTCTTAGGCCCCACCCTGACAGTGACAATAACAGAATGTGACCAAATGAATACTGTATTGAACACTATTGTTTGATTTCTGCTTTAGGTACAAAACCCCACGTGTTTCTTTATCTTTACTGTCTTCAGATGACTATTCACATTTTCAACAGAGCCCTGTTTCAAAACCCACTTACCATACAGCAGGGTAAAATGGGGGAGGTTAGCAAGCTAAACCTTAACGCTACAGGAGGTAGGAAGGCACTGTCTCTCTTTATAAGCTGTGAGCTGGAATGCTGATTGGAAGAAACGTGTGGAAATAATCCATCTCCATGAATTCCCGTGTATATTTCAATGAAACCAGAACCCTCTTCACATTATTTAGAACTCACGGAGGGAGCAGGAGGGTCCTTTGCCCTCTAATACAGACAAGAGTTCTGGACAGCCTCAGGAACCAATGTTGGTCTGGTATTTTCTGAAGGGAGGTGTTTTACATCTGGAGATGGGCAGGCAGAGTTTCCTTTTGGGGGATGAGCCCCAAAGCCCAATCATTATGCCTTCAACACATTAATTCTTCTCAAAAGGAACATTTTGAACTCTGCTGTGGTCATGTTCTTCCATGTGCAAATAGGCTTCTCCTAGGCTGATGCTGATTTTCCATCAGCTTGGTCTGTGTATTGGTAGGGCTTCTCTGCATGTTATGGAAGAGACATGGACAATTTTTCAAATTTTCACCTCTCTGTACCTCCCCCTGTCAAACCAGTTCCCCACAGTGTAGACATCCTTCAGTCTTGAGAAACTATGGTAACGTTCTCTGAATAGAGGACTTGGAACAGCGCCTAGTGTGGCTGAAAAGGCCAATTCAAGAGTAACAATCCCTTCCACACTGGACAAATACAATCGGTCCCCTATCCATCTCCCTGATTTTGCTCTTTCTGGGACGGCCTCTTTGCCTTGGCCTGCTGAACAAGTGCCTCTTCAAATTGGGAGAGGCCATGTTGCATTGCCTGCCTCCGGGCTGAACGCTTAGATGTCAGGGTTTCCCATCTGTTGAGGTCCATTCCTAAGGCCTTCAGATCCCGCTTGCAGATATCCTTGTATCACAGCTGTGGTCTCCTTCTGGGGCACTTTCCCTGCACTAATTCTCCATACAGGTGATCTTTTGGATTCTAACCATCAGACATTCTCACGACATGCCCAAGCCAACGTAGACGTCGCTGTTTCAGTAACATATACATGCTAAAAATTCCAGCTTGTTCTACGACTACTCTATTTGGAACTTTGTCCTGCCAGGTGATACCAAAAATGTGTTGCAGACAACGCATATGGAATGTGTTCAACTTCCTCTCCTGCTGTGCTCAAAGGGTCTAGCACTCACTGCAGTACAGGAGTGTACTCAGGACACAGGCTCTATAGACCTGGGTCTTGGTATATGCTATCAGCTTCTTATTAAGCCATACTCTCTTTGTGAATCTAGCTGCTTTGCCAATACGTTTATCCAGCTCGACATCTAGAGAGAGGGTGTCAGAGATGGTTGAGCCAAGGTACACAAAATCATGAACAATCTCCAATTCTTGTGTAGAAATGGTAACAGAAGGGGGTGAGTCCATGCCCCGGCCCATGGCTTGTGTTTTCTTCAGGTTGATTGTTAATCCAAAATCTTGGCAGGCCTTACTAAAACGATTCATAAGTTGTTGGAGCTCTTCAGCAGAATGGGCAACAACAGCTGCATCATCGGCGAAGAAGAACTCCCGCATGCATTTCAGCTGGACTTTGGTCTTCACTCTCAATCTAGAGAGATTCCACAATGCAGAAACACAAATAAAGGAAGAAAGCTGGAAGTGACTAGGTATCCAATTTTGGTTAAGCTTTTTATGGGGGGGGGGAGTTGTGATTTTTTTAGAGCTAGGAGAGCTGTACCCCCTTTTTAAAAAACTACCTGTGGAAGCTTCCAGCAGCAGAAATCACTTTTTCCTTACATTTCCAATACAGAAGGGCATTGAAGAATCTCCCTCATGGCCCTGCAGGCCTCAAACACAGCCCTGTGTGACACATTTTTATTTACCTCTGTTCTGGAATATCACATCCCATATTTGCTCTTCGCGACTTATAAAAGTCTTAAGAGAGCTTCAATAGTGACACAAGATAAAAAGATGCAAACTGCTAATGCTATGTATTCTCGAAGGCTATGCTAATGCTATATTTATTTATACTTACTCAATTCTAAATTTTTCAACATTGGTTTTTAAAGGTGACAATGTGATGTAAACAGATATAAACATAAGAGTTCTAATTTCCAAATCTAAACAATAACACCAACGTAGTGATTCTAAACCTATACTTAAAAATCACAATCCTGTAAGTTACCATTAAGACTACTTGGCTTATATTCAAGTCAATTGTTAGTTGTACTTTGTATTTAAACCTTCTCCCTCATTTTGGCTTGTTGTTGTTATTTTGGTAAATCAAAATATTGTCATTTGGCCTACTTTCCCCAGCTGTAAGCCAGGAAACAGAAACATGCATTAATAATGTGAGCAGTATCAGAGATCGTATATTACACAGCACCAGTTATTTAAACTATAGCAATTAAAACAATTTCTTTTGAAAATACATTATATCCAACAAAACATTGTTTGAGACTGTGACCACATGCACACTGACCTGAGAGTAAGTCCTCAGGCTGAACTCCAAAGGACTTAAGCATTTCAGAGTAGATATGCCTAGGATTTTACCATAAATGATTCAAGTTTTAAAGGAGGATAAGGGGAAAGGGCCAAAAATCCAGCCCGAAAACAGTCCTGTTCTCCCTTTACTTCCACGTGAGATGTGTGTCAGGGTTCTCAAGCAGGGTTCCATCTTGGTTGGAACAAAGGACTCAGCAGAAAGTCCTACATGGTTTTCAGAATAACTGGCTTACCCTTTGCCAATTTTTTAAAAAGGGATGGGTGGGTGGAGGTGGCCGGCCTGCCTAGGGTGGCCACATATGAACATTTTCCCAAAAGGATGAGACACACGAACAAAAGAAGAACAAGGGGGACACTGATTTGCATGAGATTAGCCAAGGATATCAGATATGTATTATTCCAGTTTGCTTAAAGAAACATTTCTCCCCCTCTGTCTCTTTTTACTTCAATGCAGCATCCTTCAGTGTGTTTACTGATTTACTGGAACGTGTGATATTTGTGTTTGAATAGGTCGGTGGTTCCCAACCTTAGGTCCCGTGATGTTTTTGGATTACAACTTCCAGAAATCCTGGCCAGCACAACTGGAACCAATGAAATAGGCCTTTAGTATATTTTCAATAAAAGTAATTGAAAATGCCTAACTGGTAAATGTATTCCCCAAACTCCTCTAATTGCTACCAACAATGATATTTACAGTCCAGAACATGACAAAATATATACTCGTGTGTCATCAAGTAAATATATAATTGTGTGTCATCAAGTAAATTCAGTTACGGCAACCCTTTTCAAGGTTTCTTAAGTAGTGAGTAGTCAGAAATGATTTATCTTTCCCTTATTCTGGGGCTGGTTTGGGGCTGTGCAGCTTGCCCACAACCACACAGGCTGAGTTTTCCCTTGGGATGCCCAATGGGGAATCAAATTCCCAACCTCTGGTTTCGCAGCCAGATACTGATTCAGTAGACCTGAGCCAGTGTTTCAGAGCCAAATCTGAAATCCAGTGATTTATGGGCAATTCCCTTTTTACACAAGGATGTTGTGCAAGGGTAGGCAAAGTATGGCCCTTTCAATGTCATTGATCTGCCACTCCAACTAGGTACAGGCAGTTTAGGCATTTGGTGAGGAAATCTGAGAGGTGCCATCCAGCAACATCTTTGCCATTTAGTGCTTCAAGCAGGAAAGACCAGCTTATGTTTTCATGATAGCCAAACTAATCTGGGAACTGAAAGAATATTTTGCCTCACAAACCTGGCTTCGCACTGATAATATTGGCACCACCTTAGCAGTTTGTGCAGTCCTGAAGTTTGTGCATACAAGAAAGGAAAGGGCTAAATGGAATCATCATCACCATCATCTTAGAACTGCAGAGCTGGATAGTCACAACTAACTTAAGTCTGATTGATTTCCAAGAGTTTACTCTCAGTAAGACTAAAACTGGATTTAACCCCAGAATATTTCGAGGGGCGTGTGTAGTCTTTAATCCTGTCGACTGTAATCTGGTTGATATATAGTAGCAATAGCAGAAAACTCAAGACAAAATCTTTCATGCCCCAGCTTTTGGTTCACCTGCTTAGTTTTTTAAATAAATAACTGTTGCATATTTTGAAAAGTGTTAGCACACTAGCACAGCCTTTTTCTCAATCATCTGTGTTGTGTGTTTGTGTCATATTTATACAGACCCTCTCTCTCTCTCTCTCTCTCTCTCTCACACACACACACACACACACAGAGAGAGAGAGAGAGAGAGAGAGAGAGACTTGGGAGTGAACATGTAACTAAAATTGTTATCAAAGTTTAACATTTGGTAGAGACCCATTGTTCCTGGCATTTAATCTGGCATGTAGTGTTCCAGTTCATAACAGCATATTTAGTTTAATAAATTAAATGTATTAGATATTTGATTTTCCCATACAAACAACAGGGGTTTTTGTTTTGTTTTTTAAATTATACATGTCGTGGCTAACTGAGACAATAAAATCTCTATGGAATCATTGGGACCAACTGTCCTCCGTCATGGTACCCAGTGTGGTGTAAAGGACAGTGTGACAGACTACGTAGTACTCTGGAGAGCAGGGTCTGAATCCCAGCTCAGCCACGGAAACTCACTGGGAGTGTGCTAATGGTAAAACCAATCCTTAAATATCTCATTTACCTTGAAAGTCCTCTTAGGGTTGCTATAAATACATTCTGACTTGTCAGCACATAACTAACTAACTATCCTTTATCATCATTCCAGTAAAAAATTCCTGTAACTTTTTTGGGGAAAGGATACATGAAAGTATAAGACAAATGTTCGAGTTCTGCTTTATCATCATAAAAAAGACCCTTTTGAAAATGCATATATTTATGTTTCTGTGTTTGGATAGGAAAATCCAGATGTTTCTTAATATTTTGTAACATTAGATATAAATATCTCTATAAAAGCAAAGTTATAAGTGAGACATAAATGGATAAACTGAAGGACATTTGGAGAAAAAGAAGCCAGTTTGTCATCAGTGCAGTTCCTTCCCTCCCAGGGAATTTAGCCAACACATATGGTTGTCTAACAGGGGGTCTTAGAACAGTGAGTGATCATAAGAACCATATGTGCTAGTTAGTGTACTAGGGGATAATTTGGCTCCGTGACTGTACCATTTCCTGTATTTTTCAGAACCACCTTGCATTTAAATAGCTATGTTGTCAACACATATCCTGCTTTGATGCTATATTCAACTATGTTAGTGGCACCAAAGGACAGATACATTTCTCACTGAGGGATGTTTTAGAGCAGTTGCAGTTGACTTATGCATCCTTGATATGCAGTGAAAATTATTGGTGTACTAATGATCTTAAAAAGTATGCTTTTATAAGGGTTGGTAAATTGCAATGTTCTGCTGAATCTCAGAAGTAGAGGCTCAAAGGCCACAATCACGTATATACTAACCTGGGAGTAAATCATATTAAACATGATCAGGCTCACTTCTGAATAAACATGCATAAGATTGCACTGTAAAGATTACTGTACTTGTTTATGCAACATCTCTGCCTAATGTAATGCACGTTGCACTCCAGCACTGAATGTTAGCTTATGTATGTATGTATGTATGTATGTATGTATGTATGTATGTATGTATGTATGTATGTATGTATGTATGTATGTATGTATGTATGTATGTATGTATGTATGTATGTATGTATGTATGTATGTATGTATGTATGTATGTATGTATTTGAAGCTGGCTGGATAGCTCAATGTTAGGAATTTGGCTGCAGAGCCAGAGGTTGGAAGTTTGATTCCTCACTATGCCCGCTGGGAGAAGAGCCAACCTGTGTAGTTATGGGCAAGCTGCACAATCCCAGGGCACCTCCAGAAGAAAGAAATGGTAAACCACTTCTGAGCATTCTCTACCTGGAATTGACTTGACAGCACGTGATTAGGTTCATCATGTATCAATCTATTTGTTTGCCCCTTTCACTCAAAATATGAACACAAGGCAGCTTACAAAACAGTTAGACAAAATATGTGATAAAAATAGTGTGGTGAGACAGTATACTATAGTGGATAGCATGATGGACTAGGACTCATAAGGCCTAGGTTCAAATTCTTCACAGCCATGGAAACTCACTGGGAGGTGGTGCAAGTACAACTACTCCTTAAATATCTCACATACCTCGAGAACCCTAGCAGGCTTGTCAAAGAGAGAGCAGCTGAAATCCTAACTAGAATAGACTCAATGAATCAGGAGGGATTTGGTGAATCACCTCCTCCGTATGCTGCATTGATTCAGTGTGCCTACTCTAGTACTACTTACTATGCTAAGCAATAGGATTTCAGCCAGTAGATTAAAATAATAGAATATGAGAAATATATTCTATTACTGTATACTAAAATAACCACTGGATTAAAGCAATCAAAAAAGCAATTAGTTGAAAATACGTAAAGCACAGCATCCCCCTTCCTAAATGTCCCAATCAATTGTGAGAAAGCTGCCTGAAAAGAGTAGTCCACCAGTTGGTAGAAAGACACCCGTGATGGGGCAAACATCCTCCCTTTGAAAAGGAGTTTAGACAGCGTGGGAGTAGCCACCAAAAAAACCCCTTTCTTGTGTCCTCATCAGACATCCCCGAGAAGGTGGTGGGACTGAAGAAAAGTTCCCCTTAAATCTTAAAACTCAAGGAGGCTAATTTGGTAGGGTGTGGCCCTTCTGTGACAATGCCACATACCCTTGTAACTTCCACATCTTAGTCTAGGAGTAGGTTGGTTCTAGAGACAAAGAGGGTGGGGGTGGGGTAATCTGCCATCAATAGGTTTAAAACGCCTGCAAATTTTGGATTAGCCAACATGTGATTCTTTTTTTTTTTTTTTTTTAAGAATATAAGCACTTAAAACTCTGCCATTTTCACTAGCATTGGCTCCTAATGAGGCTTACAATAAAATTTAATCAGTGAGAGCTGGAGCTGAACACCATCAGAAAGGCCACTGATTTCCCCTTCCCTGGCTGACATTCTCCTTGCTGTGCTACTTTACCATCCACACAGCAACACAGATATGATGGTACATAAACCAAATCTCACCACAAATGTGAAATAAGAATAGTCTTGCTGTGATTGTCACTGTATGTCTCTCTCTGAAATGCGAACTTTGCACTGAAATGTCACTGATGGCGCCTTACATATTTCATAACTTGCTAACATGCTTATTTACCTTTCCCCCCCACAGATGTGCCAACTGAGAATATACATCATGCATCTGATTAAGAGGCTTTTGTCCATTAAAACTCATGCCACCTTAAATTTGTTAATCTTTAAGCAGCCATAAAGATGGTTTGCTGTCTTCATAGTAGCCATTTTCTCTGAAGCTGACATCATTCATTTCCTGAGACCTACTACTACTGCTACTACTGCTGCTGCTACTGCTGCTGCTACTACTACTGTATTATTATTATTATTATTATTATTATTATTATTATTATTATTATTATTATTATTATTATTATTATTATAAAACCAATATCTGGGCTGTCTTGAGTCCTGGGAGCATCTTGCTTCAGGATTGAAGGCAACACCTGTGTTTATCCTGGAGTAGAGCTGTATCTAGAGCACTGATAAGAAATAAATTGTAATAGAGATTTTGTATATCTTGGTTCAATCACCAACGAACATGGAGACTGCAGCCAAGAAATCTCAAAAAGAACAAGAGTAGGAAGGGCAGCAATGAAGGAATTAGAAAAGATCATTGAGTTTAAGGATGTATCACTGGAGACTACAAGCAAGGTCATCTACACTCTTGTATTTCTGATCACCATGTGTGGAGTGTGAAAGATGGGCAGTGAAGAAAGCTGACCGGGGGAGGGGGACCGATTCATCTGAAATGTGGTGCCAGAAGAGAGCTCTGCAAATACCCCGAAGAACTGCCAGAAAGACAGACAAGTGGGTCCTAGATCAAATCAAGCCTGAACTATCTCTGGAAGCAAAAAGGTTGATCTGCAACTCCAACTTGATTATGTTCAAGGTGCAACTTGATTATGTTCAAGCTGCCTTCCCATGAGGTGCTTTGGGCACCCCATGGGAAGGCAGGATTCTCTGGAATAGATACCTGGGGAAGGTAGAATATGAGGTGGACTGCCGCCCTGAATGAAACCACGGTTTTGAGTTTACAAGAGCTGATTAGGGCAATTGAGGACAGGACATTTTGGAGATTGCTCATTCATAGGGTCACTGTAAGTGAGAGATGGCTTGACAGCAGGTCGCAACAACAACAGAGCCCCATCTGGGCACACAGTGTTAAAACTGGAGACAGGAATGTGATGAAGTTGCCTTGCTCACAGATATCACAATGCAACCAGAAGCAAGTGAGAGCTTCATTGAACATGATTATTATGTAGTTTTAATTGACTGTGAGCTGCCTTGAGTCCCCTGTATAACAACAACAACAACAACAACAACAACAACTACTACTACTACTACTACTAGTAGTACTAGTACTAGTACTAGTACTAGTACTAGTACTAGTACTAGTACTAGTACTACTACTACAGTATTTTTATTATTATTAAAAAACACCAGGCACAGTCAAAATTATAAAAATATTGACTGGTATTACTGTATATAACAGATACAAGTTTTAACCAAAACCCTAAGTATCTGTTAAATATCGGCATGGTAGATACGCTGTTCCTAATATTGCCATTTTTTTTTTGTAGCTCTAATGCTGTGATTTCTGAGATCTGCAACTGCTTATAGTACTGTGTGAAGTTTCTTGATATTGTTCTCAAATCCCCAATGACTACAGAGACCAATGAAGTGTGTTTCTTCCACAAGCAAGATGTTTCGATTGCCAGGTTTCTGTATTTTGTTAGTCTTTCCAATTCTTTATTTTCAGCTCTGGCATCCCCTGGAATTGCAAAGTCAATGATCCAGACATTTCTTTGTTGTATTACTATTATGTCTTGTGTGTTATGTTCAAGGGGTCTATTAGTTTGGATCCAGAAATCTCACAAGATCTTGACTTCCTCATTTTCTGACACCTTGTCTACCCGATGTTCCCATAGGTTTTTGGAGGCTGGCAGGTTATATTTTTTTGCACAATGACCAGTATACTAACTTTGCCACTCTATCATGTCTACCTTTGTAATCTGTGCAGTCTTTAGACATTCACAGATGAAGTGTGACACTTTCATATTTTTCTTGGCAGAGTTGATATTTGCTGTTAGCACTAATTCCTTGGATCTCAGCTTTCATCATGTTGGTTTGGAGTGCTTATTCTTGGGCAGCAAAAATCAAGCCTTCGGTTTCTTAAGGCTCCCCAGTCTTAGCCATGCCCATGTTCAGTTATGATCATGCTTTCTATCAATATTTCTCAGGTGTTTCCATGTAGTGGTTTATTTTTCCAGCTAATTTATTTCCAAATTGTTGTTTCTTATATAGAGACTTTGTTTCTGTTGTTTTCAAACTATTCTCCATTTTCACTGCCTTAAGTAATTTTTCTCTACTTGTACTGATATAATCATTTGGGCTTCTTTTTTCCTCCTTTACTACCTGTATTTGCAGCAATCCACGGCCTCTGATTTTTCATGGTAAATATAATCTGTCCACATCAGTTTTTTTTATGTAGTGCTTGATGCATATTCATTAGTTTCCATGTTTTTCAATTCAAATCTTCTAATTCATTTTGAGTGCAATCTATTATTCCAGCTGGGTATCTATTACTGGAACTGCCCATGTGTTTATGGCTTTGATTGTATTTCCATCATTTAATTTTGATTTTAAGATTTTCCATAGTCTTTTTCTGCCAGTTCTTTAACTTTTGTGTGCACAATGTTATCTGCTTCTAGTATTCCAAGGCATTTATAATTTTCATAACTTTAGAATGATTAATATTGCAATTTTAAACTCTACTCCATCTAGTTAAAATGCCGCACTGTATAGACAGAGCTGCATATTTATAAATTCCAAATTTCATTTGAATATCTTCACTAAATATTTGCACTGTGTTTAGCAGTGATTCTATCTCTGTGGAACTTTTTGCATATAGTTTTAGGTCATCCATGTATAAGAGGTGATTATTTTTTCCTTCTTGTTCTGAAATATGGTAGCCCAATCCAGTTTTATTTAAAATTACTGGCATGGGGATTAGTTAGATGTTAAACAGCAGAGGTGACAAAGAATCCCCCTGAACTATCCCTCTTTTGATGCTATTTTCCCCAATTTCTTCACCATAGGCCATTAAGACAGTTTTCCATTTTTCCATGTTTCTCCTGAGGAACCTCTGAATGTTTTTGCTAATCCCCAAAATTTTTAGGCAGTTGTTAATCCAGCTGTGTGGCAATGAGTCAAATGCCTTTTTATAGTCTATGCAGGCCATCTTAAGGTTTGTTTTTCATCTTTTTCCATTCTTCAGTATCATTTTATCAATAAGCAGCTCATCTTCTGTGCCTCTTGAATTTTTAAAGTTCCCTTTCTCTTCAGTTGGGTATAGGGAGTTTTCAGTTATGCAATTATATATTGATCTAGCCAGTACTCCTGTGAGGAGTGAACATTGTTGGAAGACAGGTAATTTGGATGATCTTTTATTATCAGAAATGTGTGGCCTGTTGTCATCCAGTCTTCAGTTGTAGAATTTTGAAGTAAGTGGTTAAATTGCACTGCTATACATTAATGGAGACTTGTTAGATGCTTTAACCAAAATCCGTGCAGCTCATCTGGACCAAGTGCACTCCAAATTTTCGTAGCCTTTATTTGCCTTTTAATCATTTCACTTGTTATTACAGTATCATCCATTTGCTTTTCTTTAATTTCTTTACAAATGTCTTTAATCCATTAGGTATTCTTGTGTCCGGTCAGGCTTTCCCACATTTCTTTCCAAATTTTTGGAGCATCATGTTTATGTGGGCCTAATTTCTTTTGTTCTGCATTTTCTCCTAATAATATATAGAATAATCATTGGTTATTTCGAAATTACATGTTTTCTCTATGTTGTTTCAAGCGTCCATCATACTGTATCTTTCAATTTTTTTGCTGTAGCTATTACCCGTTCTTTTAATTCTTCCATAGTTTCAACAATTGTTTTCCTTTCTAGGTCATATATTTTGCATATTCTGGCTTCGTTTCATTTTTAAGTTTTGAATTTTTCAAGTGTTTTAAGTTGCAATGTCTGCATATAATTTGTTTATTTTTCTTTCCAGCTTAATTTTTCATTTTGGAGTGCCAGACATTTTCTTGTCTTTTTTGCAGCTTGTAACTAAGTTCCATGGTTATTATGGTAGCTATGATATACATGACCTGTTTTGTTTCCTTTGGTGTGTTAGTTGGGATTGTTCTGATCACAACATTTGCATCATTCAGTAGATCTTCTACTGGTTTACTTTGTAATTGGCGCAAATTGGGGAGCCTCTGTCTTTCTGTGTTCTGGCTAATATGGGTTACTATTTTCCCCTAAGTGACGTTTGCCATTGTGTCAACTCATAATTTCTTGGTTATTCCATAAATTGTTCCTCTAGTGATACATTTTCTTCCCCTATTGTGTCTACCTCTACCCTCCATTTGTCTTCCATACTATGGTCATTGTTCTGTGTTGATTTTGCCACCTTTTCTAGTTCTTGCAATTCTGAAAACACTTTACTCCAGATGATAAATCTTCTCTAGTCCATTAATTGTTGTTCAGTTATGTCACTACTTGGGTGTTTCCTTTTCCAAATTTCCATCATTCTTTTTCTAAAACCACAAGCTGTTGTGTTTGCATAATTTCTCGATTTTCGGCAAGAGTCCAAATTTTGCACTTATGTTATTTCAGTAGCTCTGCAACAGCCTGTCCTGGTTCCTCAACAGGGTCTGCTGGGCCCTGTAGCCAATTTGTCACCAGATGCCTAGGGGCTACAGCATCTGATGTGGTCCTTGTTGACCCAGGCGATGACTGATCTGGTATGGATTTTTGTTTATTTCCTCCCATCATAATTGATGGTTGGTGAACACAGTTGGTCTGGCTAGGGAGACCCTTCAGCATAGCTCTCAATGTTTAATAATAATAATAATAATAATAATAATAATAATAATAATAATAATAATAATAATAATAATAATAATAATAATAATAATAATAATAATAATAATAATTTAAAAAGTGATGATCTGAAGAGGATTCTGTAACTAAATTAGGTTGTGCATGGTCACAGCACTCCCATGACTGAAAACTTTGATAAGGCCAAGTTCCTGGTCACTTTTACTTTACTTTACTTTTATTGGACTTTTACCCTGCCCCCCTAGACAAAGTCTACTCGGGGTGGTTTACATAAGTAATAAAACACAGGTAATAAAACACAGCAATAAACATACATAATAAAACCCTACCAAACTATTTATATATACATTGCCAAGATGGAGTAATTAAAGAAAAGAAGATAAATTAATTGACTGGAGGGAAGGCCTGCCTAAAGAGCCAGGTTTTTAAATGGCTTTTGAAAACGCCCAGCGAGGGAACCAGACGGATTTCTGTAGGGAGGCTATTCCATAGCCCAGGGGCCACTGCCGAAAAGGCCCGGTTTCTTGTTCTTTCCTTCTGGGCCTCTCTCGGCGTCAGGCCCCTCAGTCGTCCCTGCTGGCTTTGTCGAGTGATTTGGGCAGACCTGGATGGGAGAAGACGATCTGCCAAGTATCGAGGTCCCAAAACCATTTAGGGCTTTGTAGGTCATCATTAGCACTTTGAAATCAATGCGGAAACGAATAGGCAACCAATGCAAAGCAGGGAGATATGCTGATATTTTTTCACCCCACTAAGAAGCCTGGCTGCCACATTTTGCACCATTTGAAGTTTCCGCATCAATCTCAAAGGCAGCCCCATGTAGAGTGTGTTACAATGTTCTAAACTCGAGATTACGAGCGCATGGACAAGAGTAGTGAGGGCCCACCTCCAAGATATGGTAGCAGCTGGGCAATCCACCATAGATGAAAATAGGTGGAACGGGCCACAGACGCCACCTGGGTTTCCGCGGTAAGCGCCGGGTCCAGATGTATTCCCAAGCTGCGAACCTCGCTCTTTGCGGTGAGGGTCATCCCCCCAAAAGAAAGGGAGTCACCCAGACCACTGATGGAGGGACCGCCCACCCTCAAGACCTCCGTCTTGTCCGGGTTCAGCCTCAACCCATTCAACTGCATCCATTTCAGTACAGTCTCCAGGCAGCACTGAAGGGACAGAACGGCATCCACTGAAGTCAGTAAGAAGGAGATGTAGAATGGCATGTCATCAACATACTGATGGCACGATGTCCCACACCCCCT
This sequence comes from Pogona vitticeps, assembly GCF_051106095.1. Lineage (NCBI taxonomy): Eukaryota > Metazoa > Chordata > Lepidosauria > Squamata > Agamidae > Pogona > Pogona vitticeps. The sequence goes on along the minus strand of NC_135783.1, from coordinate 116,037,713 downwards.
GATGACCCCACCCAGCGGCCTCATGTAGATATTAAACAGCATTGGATAGATTATCAACCCCTGCGGAACCCCACAGTTGAGACTCCATGGGGCCGAAACATTCTCGCCAAGCTGTACTCTCTGGGGACGGTCCTCCAAGAAGGATTGGAGCCAGGCAAGCGCCAGGCCACCGATTCCCAGCTCAGAGAGCCTCCCCAGGAGGATACCATGGTCGACGGTATCAAAGGCGACTGAGATGTTAAGGAGGACCAGCAAGGACGTATTGCCCCCATTGGCCTCCCTCAACAGGTCATCCAACAATGCGACCAGTGCCGTTTCCGTACCATAGCGCGGCCTGAAGCCCGATTGAAATGGGTCCAGGGCATTGGTTTTGTCCAGAAGCATCTGAAGCTGATCCGCCACCACCCTCTCCACCACTTTGCTAAGGAAGGAAACATTGGCAACGGGCCTATAATGTCATCCACCACCAAATTTGGTTTCTTCCTAATGGGCCTCATGAGTGTTTCCTTGAGACCCATTAATTATTGCAGTGGTCCATTCTGTTGTTACAGGCCTGGCTGCTTTGATTAGCCAGGCCGGGCAAGGGTCAAGGGAGGAGGAGGAGGCCGAACAGTGATCAAGCGCAAAAGAGCTCTATAACTTCATTCAGTTGAAGAAATCCTCCCAAACACACTCCCTTCCCCAATGCCCAACCCGCTTAGTAGCAACAAGGGAGAAGGGGGGGGGAACTTGCTCAAGCCTTTCAATCATGAGTCATGACTACCCTACATAACGTTCCTCTAATTGCCCACCTAAAACCTATCCCTGTTAATACAGCCCAGAAAATGTTGGTGGACTGCTGCTTAGGCAGGGCTATTTACAGCACACTTAAAAGAAAAAAAGGACAAAGGACAAGGGGGGGGGGCAAGGAAATAAAGAAAAGATGTCAGGGAATTTACTACCATTTCTGCAAGCTGCCTACATCCCTGGCTCTGGAACACCTCACAGCTGCAGCAAGTCTACACAGACCATTCTTTCCTTCTTCCTGCTTTTCTCCACCACCACTACCTTGGTCTCACTCCACTCCTTTGCTGTTTCCAAGATCTACCAGCCCTCCAGGAGATCCATATGAATAGACCTAGTCCCAAACACACAAACAGAGAACCCTTAGGTCTTCAGGACACAAAAACTTCAGCCAGAGAGGTGGGAGGGAAATAGACGTTTTTAGGAGTCACAAAAGAAGATGAAGATTTAGGGCATTTTCTCTCGGTTCAAACAGCTGATACAGGGCTTTTTACCTCTTCATTCTGAATGGCTGCAGACAGAAGCCACCTCCCCCGACACATTTTATATTATTTTATTTTATTTCTATGCCACCCCATTCATTCACGAGTGGTTTACGAGTTAAAACTTAAAAATCCCACAGATCCCACAAAACAATGCCTACAAAAATATGGTGTTTAAAAACAAAACAAAACAAAAACCATGCAAATAGAAATGAGTGAAGAAGAAAGGCAAAATAATAAAATATTAATTATTTGATAAAATATTTTCCTGGGCAATTTGATGGACAAAGGATGAAGGAAGCAGCAAGTGAAAGGGAGAAACATGGGAAAAAAAACCTGAAGCTTTTGTCTCCCTCTCTTTCGTTAAAAGTAAAAGCATCCAGGTTTAAGAGGCTTACCACTGAGAATCAATGAAAGAACATGAAAATGAAAATAAGCTTCTTTCGTGTTTTCTCTGTTTATGCTAACCCAAATGTCTCATCCCTATTAGTATGTTTCCAGCTGCTCCCTGACATTGGAGGAAAGACATACACACATGCTTACATCCCTGCCACGAGATTTAGCTCTATTTACCATCAAGTGAATGTATATATAAGCTAGAGAGGCTTCAATGCTGTCATCATACTTAGACATACAGTACAGTATATCATTGCAGACTTATATGCTTATGATAGTAATAATTATATTCAAGGTAATCTACATCATTTAGACATTTCAACCCATTTATAATGAGCCATCTCCTCTGCTCTCACCCAGTCCTGGATCATAAATGGTTTGTTCAACATTAATACTACACAATCCATGATGAAACGCTCCTTTGACAATGTTGAAATAGAGAGTGAGAGCAGAAACTGAACTGGCTGATATTTAAATATGTAGATTGATTTTCTGCATCTGTTCATTGCTTGGTGTCTGGAGAAGGCTACAGATACAGTTTCATTGGGAGGGGGGTGCTTCTTTAATGTGTCTCTTTTTTTACAGTAAAGGTCCCAAACACTCCTCGGAAGGAAATATCAGGTACGCTATCTTATGAAACATTTGCTTCAAGTGTTTTGTGGTTAGATAATTTATAAACAGGATGGTCAGTTTGAAGGGCCAATAAATAAGTTAAGTGAGCAACAAGCTATACTTCTTGCAGCTTATAAACACTGAATTATATCCCACTTTTAAAAATCCTTCTCATTCCATGATCTTTAGTGAGGCTGTGCAGAGTATGTACGTCTGTGTGTGCCAAAGTTATGCAGAGAAAATAGAATTCAGGGGTTCAGATATTAGGTACAAATAAAAAGCTGCAACCGTCTCATAAAAGAAAATGTTTGCACATAGCTGTCTGTTGTGCTTTCATTTTTCTCTCTGCTGCTAATCTAGCCTCTCTGTCATGGGAACTGGGCGCTTACTGCCAATTAAGCTTGCTATAACAGAGCTGGCTATTATTTATTTATTTATTTTGGAGGAGTGTTGACAAGGCTAATTGCTGCCGTATTGGCAGTAGGTTTAGTGCCTTGAGCTGCATAGGAAAAGGTTTTAAACCTCGGCTTGCCAGGTACCATGTTAAAACATTCCATCACAAAGATATCACACCTACATGGCTTTGCCAGCAAACATCGTTTTACAATATTTGATACCTTCCAGCAAAGCCAGGAAGACTATATGCGGTAAGCATTCCCAGGGACCTTGGTTTACTACCGAGCCACACATTCTGTGCAAATTGAAGAATTAAGCTTTAAGTGCTATATCCGAGGAATCCAGCCAGCTCTTGGTATTTCTCACATTCACACTCATATAAAAAAAGAAAAAAAGACTCCGCACTTCTCAGTGGAATTGAGGATAAGCATAAAAAATGAGAACACAGTGACTAACTTCTCAAGGTTTGGAGACGAGGGGATGTAGGTAAGTTTCTATTTGGATATCATATCAAGCTGTCTTCCAGGAATAGAAACTGTAGGTGGAAGAGGAACCCATCACATTCACAGCAAAGCTTTATGCCAGTGGTTTTCAAATTGGGTTGCAGGAAAGTTCTTCGGAGACTTATTAGGGCTTCATCGCTGACAGGTTGAGTGACGCAGGGCAAACTTTCCTGAAAAACAGTTTCCTCCATACAGCACTTACTTGGAGCTGGCTTCCTTTGAAAGGAGATTCCTGGGTGTTTACTGGCATCTTATGATACTTGCTTTTATTTACAAACACACAGAGGTGCAGACACATAGCTGCATTGGAAGCTGGGAGAAGGATTGTCTATATTGTGCTTTGAGATATTAGTTGGCTGGGGGGGGGTCCACCGCTGATAGCAATTGGCCAGCAATTTTTCCTCCCATGGTAACATCTCACGTGGTATTTATTTAATTCAGGACTAAGCTGGAATAACTCAGGAATAAACTTTGCTAAACTTTTTGGACACTCTAGGTCTTCTAGTCGGGACCAAGCACCAAGGCTATTTCCTGCTTTTGCATAAATTAGGGCTGCCAAAGTGCAGCCTTCCAAATGTTGGTCCTCTAAGTATATCACTCCTAACCCGCATCTCCCATGAAGAATGCTGGGAGTTGCAGACCAACAATATTTGCAGGGCCACAAATTGCCTAGACTTGCAAGAGGCAGTAGTTTCCCCCTTTTTGACTGTACCCTGCCAGTTAAAAATTTTAAATAATTCTAACATACCTTTGGTCCAAAGCCCAGTCTGACTGTTCTAATTTGTTCAGTGTTCCATTTTGTTCTTTCCATCATGCAGACACAGGAAATGGGTTCTAGATGTTGCACTTCTGATAGGAGAACTTCCAGGCTGGCCATGTGTCTCCAACGTGTGAAAGTTCCATGGTATTTATTTATTTAAAATACTATTATCCCACTTTTCTCCTTAAAAAGAACCCAAGGTGGGTAGAGATACTACCCTTGGTAGAGATATAGCATTTCCTCAGCAGACAAGCAAGGGCAAAAAGGCCCACATCACTGTGTTTGCCAGAGCAGACAAGCACTTGCCTATGTGGTTTCCAGAACTGGCTGAACACAAAACTTCATAGGGAATTCAGCAGCTTGTTTTATGTTGACTTACAACCCACTTTGCTAATCTTAAGGCCAGAGATAGTTGGCCAGGCATCACATGCAAAACTGACAATGAAACGGTAAGACCTACTATCTCTGATCACAGATCTCTTGCATCATATTTCGCTAGTGTCTCACCATACCCATCAAAGTTCGTCGAGAACAGAGTAAGTATAAGTAGGTATGCGTATGTGTATGTATTCATTCAGTCTTGTTTTAAGTTGGACATCTGCGCCATGCCATGCAACCACTGTGAGTTTTTTCTAAGGAACATAAGTGATAATGAAGTCAAACTAGGATTGTCATGTAGATAAGCAACATCACTAAGGCTGTGACTACACACTGGCAGGCTGAATCAGAGAGATTTGGCTTTGCTGTGGCTGTTTTAAGCTTTTGTTCAAATTAGGTGATTGCACAGAGACGGTTTCAGTGCCAGTGTCCACAGTGGCCCCTCAACTTGATGCAATTTGATCCATGCCACAGACCACAGTCTCTCTCTCTCTCCCCCCCTTTGATCCCACCTGTGCTGACCACCACCTCTTCTTTTACAGTTTATTGTAAAGCAGGTGTGCAGCTTAAAGTGTTGCATGGTGACAGGGAAGAGGGACAGTTTCCTAAATTTCTCTATTGTGTAGAAACGCATACACATATACAATGGCTACATAACAGCCTGTTGTAGTTTGTCAGAGTTGTTTCTATTTCTTATTGATTTTTGTCTGTCTATGCAGAGGCAATCTAATATCCACGTAGTGTTAAGGTGATCTAGCGCTAAACTTGGTAGTTCATTAAAAAAATAATTTCAGAGTGACTAAGGAGAAAGATCACAGGGGTGGGTATTGTTGCTGCTTAGTACATCATCAGGTTACTACCCCCAGTCAGCCCTCCCTCCTGTTCTTTTGCAGAAAGAAACAACTGATCACATGGGGCAAAGTCTGTTCAAATTGTTCTGGCTTGAAAAAAGTAGATGCATCCAGCGGCAGGGGAAAACATTCCATGTCAAGAGCAAAATGAGCCAGATTGATTTGAATTGATCTTTGCATTGTGATCTTTTTTTTAAAAGTAAAATTAATCCACACAAATCTGCAATATTTGATTGTGTAGTTGCAGCCTAAGTCATTTCAGGAACTTTTCATAATTAAAGGAAGGGACAACTTTGTCTTACCTCTTCAGTCCAATTCATGTTACTTAGTCTCTCCACAGGACAGTGTATTATGTGCCTGTGTGGAGAAAGGTTAATACGCGCTGGGATGTACACTTGATGAACTGGCAGCTAAAAACTGAAGCTGTGATAATGGAGATGACTGTGATCAGTCCCTAAGCTGCACTGCTGTTCTTCTGATGTCAAACAAGATGAGAGGTGCAGCTTCCATTTGAAGAGACAGATCTAACCTTTCCAGCATCTGATGGATCACATCTGCAATGGACAGTTCTCTTAAAGGGAAGAAACAAATGATTAATATCTTCATTCCTATGGAACTGTGAAGTATTAAAATCCTCAGTAAAATGCAATTTTAAAAACAGTGTGTTATTTCTAACTTGTTACTTCTGAACTGTATTTAAAAGTTTAATAAAAGGAAGCCCATCACTCCCGAACACATTTATTTCACTCTGAAACTTTCCTTATTGTAAGAAAGCTCTTCCTGACATGTAGTCAAAATCTCTTTATAATTTGGTTTGGGTCCAACTGTCTGAAGCTGCAGAAAATAAGCTTGTTCCATCTTTATGTGGCAGCTTCTCAAATATTTGAAGATGGCTATCATATGACATCTCATTCCTCTCTTCTCCAGCTCAAACATAACTATCTCCCTCGACCTTTCTTTGTAGGGTTTTACTATCAATCATCCTCTTATGGAGACATTTTAGCTCGTCAATATCCTTGTTAAACTGTGGTGACCAGAACTGGACACAGTAAGCCAGATGGAATTTGATTAAAATATAACGCAGCAATGCCATTAGTTCTCATCATATGGATGTGATACTAACTGTTGGCTCCAATTGTGCTACTTTTGTCTGACGTCACAACACACTTTTCATTAATGTGGGAGACAGAGAAAACAAAATTAGTGCTGTTTTGAAGATGATCACTGCACAATATATTTTTTTTTTAAAGTAAAATTGTCCCCCCATTCAGGATCAAGTGACCTTAAATTTAATTTAAAAAAAAACCCCAAAGATGTTATGTGCCATCAAGTTACTTCTGATGTTGGGTTAATGACCTCAAAATGTCATATCATTAACAGCTCTGCTCAGATCTTGGAAAACAACAGCAAGTTTGGTTTGTTAGATTGTTCTCTTCCTACTTCCTAGCAATATTTCCCAGTAAGTTCTGCTGTCATCCTGCAAACTAACAGCTGTGACTACTTTTATTGAGACAATTGGTCTCATATTAGGCCTTCTTCTCTCCCCCCAGCCCCAATTTTCCCAGCAATATTGTATCTTCTAGTGAGACTTCAGGCTTGACTTGACTGAGCACCCACTTTTCTGCCTTTGTTTGTCTGTGGTATCTCTAAGGCTCTCCTCCAGCACCAGCCTTCAAATTAATTGATTTTTGTCACTACCCTTCACTATCTTTCTTTCACATAGTATGAATGATTTTGACCTTGGTTTCCAATCTTTGCTAACTCCCTGCTCTCCCTTGTTTGAAGTATTTCATAAGACAAGGGGACACCTTTTGCAAAACATGCACACGAAATGTTCATAGATGTTTTGGTCTGGTATGGCTTTTCTTCCTCAGGTTGCCTATCCTGAGGAAATGGTCTGGAAATTGGAACATAGTTTTCTAGCCTGCATTCTGCAGAGCAAGCATGGCAACATTAGTTTGCCTGAGAAGTTAAAGGGTATGTATGTTTCTTCATTGCATTGTACCTACTCACACCTTTGATTCACTTCATTAAGTCCAAAACAGCCTTTCAAAATATTTTGGCACAGAAGGATTACAGAGACATCCAAGTTGTTCTTACTTGTGTCCCCTCACCCAGCAACCCTAGTAGAGATGACGTGCTCATTTTCTGGGGTCCTCTGGCACTAGGTAATTCTACATGAATTTGTGTGTAGTGTATGTATACTTAAACCTCTATTTTAAAAAATACCAGGCAATTCAATTCTTTAAAAAAAAATTCTGGTTTATGAATGTGGGGTATTGCGCTTCTGTATTCACAACCCAAAAAAGCATGAAATGTCTATTATTTCTGCACAACATTGTGACCATATTGCCAGCAGGAAAAAGGATGCCAGACTTTACACAGCAAAGGGTAGCCTGAATGTTGATGACATCAGTGGCAGCAGTCAAGATTGTCTATACAATACTCTTTTGTGCTCACTATCATTTACATTTGTCAAAAAACAGCCCTGAAAATAGATTTGTCTTTGGGTGAGAAGTTAACTGATAAAAAAAGGAGAAAGCTTCTGGGATTTTCCCTTGCTTAGTCTCATTTCATGAATGGCATTTGCTGATGGAAAGGTGTAAAGCCCCAGTGTGTGTATTGCTTCAAGTTGCTTTTACAGTATTCACGCAAAAGAAAGTACAAAACAGACAAGCTCAGAACAGAACCAAGATGAGTGCTGCATGCTCAGACCGAGATGTTATTCCCCATTCCTCCATCCTCTCCCCACATATGCCAGCCTATGTCTTAAGCTTTATCTACTGATGGCAACCAGTTTTGACAACACTGCCTGAGATAAATCATGGTGGTCCAGATCATAGATTCTGGACATTTTTTCTGCGTCATCCATGAGGGGAATGTGCTTAGAGCCTGAGGAAATGGATTTCATCCATGAAAGTTTGTTATTTATTTAAAATTTTTAGTACGTAGTCCAATAAAAGATATCACCTACACTTGCATTTGTATTAGGGAAAAATCTCAAGGAGACCCCCCAAAGTAACAGGCTCCTGGAGGCAGCATTAGTTTAAAAATATAGCAACAAAACAGACACACACATACACTACTATTCAACTAACTGCCAATCAAATTATGGAAGTGTGAAGTTGACTACAGGTTGTGCTTCTTGTTGACATGTCACTTAAGAAGATACAAGCAAATATATGCACTATTTTGACGATCAAAAATATAGAAGAGGTAATTTGACTGCCTAAAACAAGTATACTTCTTCAAAAATATTATTTCTTCATGTTGTGCAGTGGTCTGTGCTTGTAGCAACAAGTTGTTCCATTTCTGTTTTGTTATTCACACAAACAGCTCGGGTTGAAAACTGCTACTTATGATCTCTTGTTTGGAAGGAAGGAAAAAATAGTTGCATACAACTGAAAGAACATTGAGGATTAGAAGAAAACTGAATGATTGTATTGAAAACCAGGAAGAGCCCCAAAGTAACAGTAATGAGGTAGGGGGCAGATTAAAGAAGTTAGCAATGTACCCATCCAAAGTAAATTAAATAAATTTAATGATAAAAAATGGAACCCAACACAGTCCAAATCTACTTTCTAAAGAACAAAAGTCTGAAGAAATAGATTAGAAGCAAACACCAATGGGTGATGATTTTTAAAGTCCAGCCCTAAGAACTGGTTTAAACACCTACTCAAGATCTCTCACATCCATAACCCCCTCCAAAGTACTTTACTAAATCTAACAAAGCCACCCGATACAGTCTGTATACAGACAACCATTTTGTCCTCTGCCAGGTTGCATGAACCTAACTACCAAACTGAACAAGTGGTGCTGCTTTGACCCACTGCATCTACACTCACTTTAACACTGCAGATAATCCCTCCCCATAATGGAGCATGCTGGTGAGATTCTTGGTTCAGATTCCCTGTTAGAAATGTCAATGGGCTGAATCCCTGGATTAATCCAAATGCTTTGGAACAAACCAAAACACTTGAGTCTTCACATGTTTCAATTGAGATCTAATCCAAATCAGTTTCAGCGAAAATCTGTGTAGAATATGTGATTTGGTCAAATAGTTTGCCCAGCCCTCTTCTATAGCTCTTTCCGTTTTCTTGAAACAAAGAAAGAAACATACATACAAACATATCAGGTATCTCCCGCCCTACAAGCTAATTTCATTTTACATGATTTATTTATTGCAATCTTTAATATCCTTCTCTGCAAATCTTGAGGGATGCTTAGGGTTGTTCCAGACAGAGAGCTCCAAGTACTACCAATCAAAATACACTGCATAGTATTCTTTCTCCTTGACAGATTCTCTAAAGTTATGGGGAGGGAGAGAACAGTGAGAAAGCCTGGGAAGGTTACGAATGGAAAAGGGTTATATTTTTTGTCCACCTCACCTGAATTCTGTCACTTACGTAAGACCTCTAAACTTCCCAAACTCTTGTCTTGAAGCATCCTTAGGGAAAAAAAACCTAGGAGGGGCCGGGAAACTTTTAAAAACACAAAAACAATTAACACCTGACAACATAACCTGCAAAATATAATAAGATGCTCATACTTCAATTTATATCTTATATTTTATTATGTATTTATTCGTTACTGTTTTACTTCAGAGGTAAAACAATAAAGAATACGATGGTGTTAATTAAAAGAGAAAAGGAGAAAGACCACCTTTAAACAAGAAACAATAGCCCAGTTCAGCAGTAGGCCCATCTCAAATAATTCACAAGCCCTTCCTGAAGAGTTAGGTTTTCACTGCTCTTGGAAAGGCAGTCGAAGACTGAGTAAGAGAATTCTGTAGTTGTGATGCTGTGAGTGACAAGTCTGCTGCCCACACACCTCCCGAAGTAGCAAGATGTCTAAAGTCGGCTGATGTATGCAAGGTGAATTAAATAGTGTTCCTGGTTTTCCTGGTTCCAGATATTTAAAATGAGTCTGGAAACAAATAAGTAGCTAATGGCATTGAATAATACTGTTTCACTGCCCCATGCGATAAGCTCATCTTACAGGTTTGGCTACAACGTTTAGACCAACTGATGTTCGCTTTTGTTATGTGCTGTCAAGTCACTTCCAGCTTAAGACCACCCTATGAATTAGTGCCCTTCAGAAGTCCTGTTGTCAACACCTTTGCTCAACTCTTGCAAACTCAAGGGTGTGACTTCCTTTATTGAGCCATTTGATGTGTCTTAGCTGTTTTCATGTGCAGCACTGCATAGTGTGCATTACAAAAGCTTCACATCTTCTTATAAATGATGTTTGGAGTTTGTGTGGGTATTTCTCCCGAAAGATCTCTGAAGCAATAGTAGGTGGACACATAGAATTTGGCATAGATGCTACTGAGTTCCCAACTTCAGAGTGCAATCAGAGTGATATTTGTCTCACTGTGTGACCCCTGGAAGGACAGGCTGTTTCACTCCTTGTGCAGGCAATCAGATGACATCGTTGCTAGAATCAACCACCCTACGTATCCCCAGAGCATTCCTACCTACACCATTCTGGGTTCTTGTCAGGGGCTACTGTTTTTTTGTGACAGGTGGGATTGCTCCATTTTGGTTTGTTTCCAGCACATGTAATCAGTGGGACTGAACCAAAGCAGAGCTTGCAGCTTTAAATTTCTCTTCCATGTTTAATTTCCCAATATTGTTAAGTGGCTTAAGACAGTTTAGCTATTCACGATAATGGGAAAATAAAGATTTCCTTTGGTTCTGTGTGGAGGTGCAGAAGGTTTTTAAGTCTGTTATGACAGTGATGATGAACTATACCTCTTAGAAAAAAATTAAAAAATGGAAAGCTTCCTCCCAGAAGGAGGGGGGGAAGGAGTGGAATTCTTATTGTTGTTTTCTTACAAATGCTATTTGGATGCAAGGATCACACCCAATAGGCTTCTGGATCTCTACATGAACTTAAATTCCTATTTAGTCAGCTTTAAATGAGCTATGTAGGCAGCCCTCAAATAAATGTTTCACCAGATCTTCAGTTAGGGTTCCTGATAATTACTTTTTGTGCAAATAATACACAAAACTGTATTCTCAAAGGCTTTCACGGCCAGGATCTGATGGTTGTTGTGGATTTTTCAGGCTCTTTGGCTGTGTTCTTCCTGACGTTTCTTCCTGACGTTTCGCCAGTCTCTGCTGATCTGTTGCATTAACTTTTTTAAATAGACACATTGGATGGGTTGGCGAAATGATTTTATCAATCACCCAGTCCTTTTTCATTGGCTGAGTAAGTGTGCTTAGCTTCACAAAGAGAAAAAAAAATAGTTTTCACTATTTCGACATTAGAGCTTGATGGGGGGAAATGCAGCATCAGGCATATTGGAACCTATAGTTTAATAACACCTGAAGAGCCACAGGTTCCTTTCCTCATGGTGTTGCTTGCGGTGTCTACCTGAAACCTATCTGTTTAAGAAAGTTTAACCTGAATATAATTCTTTTTGGCTATTGTAGGTTTCTCAGGCTGTTTGGCTGTCTTTCGGAGGTTTTTCTTCCTAATGTTTCACCATCCCTGTGGCTGGCATCTTCAGAGGACAGGAGTTAGAACTCTGTCTGTGTTCTGGTGTAGTGTGTGGGATAATTGTGGGATCAGCTTTTTCAGGAGATTGGGTGATTATGGTGAGCGGGGTATTTTTTTTTGTTATGGGTGTATTGTTGTGATAAGCGGGAAGAGGATCTGTTACTGTGATTGATGAGTGCTGTTAGCTAGTCTTTTGATCCTAACAATGTTTACCTAGAAATAAATAGATTTCCGTGGATTTCGACGGGGTATATTTATTTACCGAATTTGTCTATCGCTTTTCCTGTTAAAAAAGAAATGTAGCGTTCCAGGCACCACTGTGACCCTTAGTATCTTTTGGATTGTGGCTTCCCGCCTTGAAGTCCCGCCACTTTGCCTCGGGTAAAGTCGGGAAGTGAATTTTAGCGGGGCGTACTTCTTCCCAACGAAGTCCGCCTTGGGGGGGGGGGGACAGCAACCCTTTCGTAGTGGCAACAACAACCGGGCATAACCCACAACTCGGCCGCACGGCTCGTTCGTGCCCCTGGGGGCGCCTGCGCCACTAAACCTGCTTCGGCTGGCCGCCCGGCCGCCTCAGGTGTGGTCCTGTTTTCGTCGGGAGGAGGTCTCGCGGGTGGCAAGCCAGGTGGCTTACTCCCAAGTAAAAACCCCCGGGCGGGGGGGGGCAAAGGATCGCCGACTCCCCAAAGGCAACAAACCCCATTTCTCTCAGCCGATTCCGAGCCCTGAGGCTCCCTCGCCTGGGTGGCAAGAAAAAGGTGGGCACATACACACACAAACACACACACACACACACAGAGGTAAAGGTGGAGAAAACTATATATATATATATTTCCCAACATGCCTGCCATGGAAAGCTGTCCGTATTGTCTGGAGAGGAAGGGAAGGAGAGCTGGGCGTGTGTGTGTGTGTGTCTGTGTGTGTGTGTGTGTGTGTGTTTAGCCCCTCAGCATCACCCAGGAGAGGAGCAGTTTGGACTCCGCCTAACTGACACCAAACTCTCCCCTCCCCTTTTTGCTCCCGTGTTAGCAGCCGCCGCTGAGCATTTGAGCAGCAGCAGCAGCAGCATCCGCCCTTCCTTCCCCTCCAGTCCTGACACTGCCTAGGAAGCGCCTGGGAGCCGCCGCCGCCGAGGAAGAAGGGAAGGAAGGAAGGAAGGAAGCCACCGCCGCGCTGCCCCCCCCCCCCCGGTTGGTCCGCCCGCCCGCCCGCCGCACCTTCGCCCCAGCTGGAAGAGGATGGGCTGCAAGCGGCTGCGGGGCATCCCCCGGTCTTCCTAAGAACTGCCAAAACAAAGCAGCGGCGGGAACGCGGAGGAGGGGAGGGGAGGGGGAGCCCCACCACCACCACCAGCAGCAGCAGCAACCCAGGCTGGGGTGGATGCGAGCAACCATGAAAGGCTGGATCGCCACCGCCGCTGCCGCCGCCGCCTCTTCTTCTCCTGCTGCTTCTCGGGAGCCGCGGGCTGCTGCTGATGAGCAGAGGACTACCGTGTGAAGGGAGGAGGAGGAGGAAGAAGAAGAAGAGGAGGAGGAGGAGGAGGAAGAAGAAGAAGAGGAGGAAGAGGCGGCGGCGGTGGTCGTGGCGGCGGCGGCGGCGAGGAGCCGAGTCGTGATTGGGTTGCCTTGCCCGAAAGGTACAAAGGTGTGGAAGAGGAGCGCGGCGGAGGGGTGGGGTGGGGGGAGAAGAAGAGGAGGCAAAAAAATGTCTTCGTCGTCGTCTTCGGTGGGGCCCCGCGGCCCTCGGCCCCCCACCGTGCCTCCCCCCATGCAGGAGCTGCCTGACCTGAGCCACCTGACAGAAGAGGAGAGGAACATTATCATGGCAGTGATGGACCGGCAGAAGGAAGAGGAAGAGAAGGAAGAGGCCATGCTCAAGTAAGCCGCCCGAGAGGCCAGCCTGCCCGCCCGCCTGCCCGCCCCTCCCTCCCTCTTTCCTGCCTTCCTTCCTTCCCTCCCTCGTTCATTCACTCCCTCCTCGCTGCTGGAGGGTGGGGGAGTCTGTTCCTGTCAGTGACAGCAAGAGGATGCCCTGGTGCTGAGGCAGACTTTTATGAATGGTGCAAGGGGGAGGAGGGGGGGGGGAGAGAGAGAGGGACCGACCGAGAGAGGAGGGACAGGGGCTCTCCTGTTTGCTTGCTTGCTTCCTTGCTGCTTGCTCAGGGATCCCGCTCAGGGGCCTTATTGCCTGACCCATTCCCTGCCGCCACAGGCTTTTTTCCCTCACTCCTGACATAACTTCTACTAGGAGATGCTGTTTATTGCCCTGCTTTGTCTCTTCCTTCCCCCCTCCCACCCCAAAGTATCCGCCTGGAAGAAGGCAAGGAAAGCCAAGGATCGGAGGGGGAAACAAGCCATTCATGTTCGTAGATATATATGTCTTCATGTGTTTTGGAAATAAGGATTTGGAGATGCAGTTTCATTTAAAAGGAAAAAAATAATAATTGGCATCTTGTGAGGAATTCCTTTGGGCTATTTTTTAAAAAAAGCTATCCTATTTTGGGAGGGTCTGCTGGGGTGGGGTTTCCTTAGCCGGAGCCTTTAAAAGGCCATGCTGCCCCCACCTGGTTCAAGCAGAGCCCAGCTGAGCCACTCTGGGACTTTGTAGCCTGTGCCTTGTGCCATCAACCACCTGCAGGAATTCTCCATTGGGGTGGGTCCCTTCTCTCTCGCCCCCCCCCCCCACAATCTATATTCTTTTCAACCTTTTTTTAAAAAACAAAAAACAGAGGTGCAGGTATTGAAGCATGGAGGGAGATGCCAAGGGTCCATTTCAGCACTAGGAATTTGGCAAGTGCAGATCATTGCATGCCTTGACTCGCCAAAATGGTTCTACTACGTACATGGGTGCTGATAAAAGGGGTCACTTGGTAGCCCTCACAAGCCTAGGTCTTCAGCTGCAAAATACCAAAAGGTGGGGAGGGGCCATCCGAGTGTCGGTAGATGCTACTTCGGAGCTCTCCAGTGTTAATGGAAAACCTGCCCATCTCTTCCCCAATATCCCAACCTCACCTTTCATCCACTACCCTTATAGGACCATATTTTCCCTCTTTCTGAAAATAAAGTGCCCTAAAATGTAGTGCTAACTGTCAAATAAATGTGTATGTAACAGCAGTTCAGAACTGGGCCTGTGGATTGGGATCAAGCTTTTCCTTCATTGAACATCCTCCAGGCCCATTTGCTGGAAGTGTCAGGCTAGGGAACAGAATACAACCCATATATCTGTATCCATAGATCTGTAACATGTAAGCTCCCTGTTGATACTCTGCATATTTGTTTCCCTGCCTGTGTGTTCCATGGGTTTATTTGGGGGAGAAATAGCTTTGACAAAAAGGATGTAAACACAATGGTGGGGTTACTCTTGGGGCTGAATCCCAACTAATGATTGCTAAGATGTTAAACTCTAGTGCTTGTCTGCATCCTTTTCCTTCGCCGCCACCCCGCCACTTGCTTGCCGTGTCATCAATAATAGATGGAAATGTAGAATCCTTGTAGGTTCTCAACTTCTGTGGTGTGTAAATTGTTAGAAAGGGACAAAGCCGGGTTAATGTTTGCCTCTGCCTTTGTGTATGTAGGTGTGCATGCAATCTGTCTTCCTTGTCTGATCTGTGTTGGGATTTGAATGCCTGTAGTAGTGGTGGCAAGGCCCAGTCATTGGGGAGGAAATGGATCACTTTACTGCTTACCTTTCATCCTGTTTAAGGGTGATGGTGATGTGAAGATGAAAGACTGCTGTTTGCCCCCCACTGAGATGTGAGTGACTTTGGCTAAGGAGGTCGTGGGGCTTGGGGGGGCAGGAAACAGAATAACCAAGTATGTAGTTAACAGAGGATATATGTGTTTATAAGTAAATCTATCAAAAGGTAATATTATTAGATAAAAAAGCTAATGAAATGTTATTGACACTCTGTCCAGCCATTGTTGCCTGTTGCCTGAACCCCTGCCCACTATTCCCTTATAACTATTTAAACATTCTAGAAATCACTGCTAATTTTGTGCAGCAGCTGTTGTAACACAGTGCCATATTTCACAAGCCCACTCTGAAAGGATTGACTGGCCTTCTCCGTGGCACATTCCAGCATTGAATATACATTTTCTTAAACATTGCTACATGTTTATTCTTCCTTGTCTTGCGCAAGCCACAATATGGTATTTTTAGGGTCACCACAGCCATGCAATCAATATAGGTTAGGCTGAGACACAGGGTCTTGCCCAAGAATATTTCAACATCATTCTACACTGTACATGGAGATGAGTGGACTGGTGTCGCCAACCTGTGGTGTACACATCATCAGCATTATAGCTAGTGGAATTCTTTGGTCATCTGGACCAGAGGAAGAAGGCTACTAAGCTGGTCAATAGAACAGTGCGAGGCAGAATTGTTCTCACAGTTGCTCCCTTCCTGATTTGGTGGCTCTTGGCCCTGTAGGCCAAATCCAGAACCACAGCAAGTTGTTGAGAGTCTTCTTGTGTACTAGAATAGTGTTTTCAGACTTGATGTGAGGGGCGTGCTTGCCAAAACGATGGGTGGCCCATGCTGTAGACATTGTGCCATAGTGCTAAGTATTTAAACTCTTTTGTATAATATTGAAGGATATATATTTGCTGAGTGCTTGGAAGCTTGATTAGTTTACATTGCTTTAAGAAGTATTCAGCGAGTTTGCCATACACCACAAAATTCTTACATATAGCCTTGCACAGCAGATTATTTTATTCCAAGGCTGTGGAGCAAGAATAATAATTAAAAAAAAACTATTGCATGAAGTAGAGGCAACTGTGCTTCCAGATGGACATTTTCCTTTGGGGACCAAGAGGTTGCAAAACTAAGTCCTAGGTGACAAAAATGGTGGCATGTGCAAAGTTGTTATATTGTTATATGATCTGCTCAGTAGGAAATTAAGTTATTTTCATTCTAGCTAGCTCTGTCACGCAGTACAACAAGGACTTCTACAATAATTTATAATAGTATTATGTTCTTTAACCTCTATGCTGGGAAAAGCTCACCTACTTGATTTCTGTGTGTCAGCAGGCTGATAAAGGCATGAAAGTAGTGGCCATTAAAGACATAGAATGTACCACCTATGTACAATTGTACAATTATAGAGAATGACACCCTGAGGGCATCTGAGAACTAATCATCCACAAGGAACCTTTGTCTGATCTGTTGTCTTCCAGATCGGTTGGACTACAATTCTCATCATCCCCAACCAGCATGCAAGTGTGTATACTGACTGGGGACAATGAGACTTGCAGTATGGTACATGTGGAGGACGCCAAGTTGGGCTCCCTTAGGGTAAAAACAGCACTCTGGGTTATTATTTTCTTAGCTTCACTAGGAATCACAGTTTCTTTGGGAAGAAGGATTGATCAATGCTATTTCCCTGTTTTGTGTCAAGAAGCGAACGCAGAATGAATTCAAGCTATTGAATGTCATTCTTTAATCCAGTGCCTATTTTTATGGGAGAAAGCCTCACTGAACTTGGTGGGACTGAATGCTGAACAGGCCCATATGACATGGCATTATGGATCAAATCTTAAAAGCTTTGGACTGAAAGCTTTTCTCTCTACTCTTGCATCTACTTGTTGGTGTGCCTTATAGCATTCAAAGCTACTTTCAATGGCTTCGGTTTCTCTGTATCACAGGAAGAAAGAGCTGTCCAAAATGTCACTTTCTTCCCGTGCTGATCTTTTATGCCACACTTGTGCTCATAGCTGACTAAAACTGGAAGTGTTGTTGGTGTTGTTCACACATGCTGACTTAGATTTCTCCAGTCTTTGAAATGCTCCCACTCCCCAGACATGTACTCTGTCTGAAAGGGCTGTTACACAGTCACCATAATCATAGTATCTTAGCCATGGCACAGTGCTCCAGCAAATGACTCTTAAGTTGCACCATGCAATATTTTACTTGCAGAGGGAGTGGTTATGGTTTTAGCTTTATTAAAAATTATATTCACAGGGCGTGTGAGTAACTGTGGAAGGAGGCAGCCAGCAAAAGTGTGCACACATGCCATCTGTACCGTAGGCCTTTGGTTGATTTTAATGTTTAATTAAGGCTTCTGCAAAGACTTAACTAAAAGTCTACTTTCTCTTTTTCTACCCACATCTCTGGAACAAATGCACACACTCTCTACACATTATTTGTGTTAAACTTTGGGTATACCTGCCCCAAAGTGCATCACTAATGTCCTAAATAGTTATAGTTTGTCCTAAATAGTTATAGATGGCAACCGGTGCAACAAAGACTCATGTTAGAGGCCGTATCCTTGGGCAAAGATCGCAACTAATACTACAGTATGAATGCATTTGCGGGTGAAGAACATTTTTGCAAGCTGGCCATCTATATTATCCATACTGCATGCAGAAGTCTCTAAAACGTCAGAAGTATATATGCATGCAGTGTGCATTTTTTATGGTGGTTAATTTTGATTTAGTTGAGGTGGGTGGGAAAGAAAAAAAAATAAAAGTGAGTTCTATATCCTCATCAGTCTTCACATCCCCGCTTTTATGGATTACTGTATATTTGTTACATTTACAGTATATTTCACCTTTCCCCCAGGGAGTTAAAGGTGATAAACATCCTCCTTTATCCTCACAATAGCCCAGTGAGATAGATGAAGCTGAGAGACAGTGAGTGGCTCAAAATGACCCAGTGAGCTTAACAGATGAATGGAAGGGTGGGCCTGAGCTTTTCTAGTTCTAGGTCAATACACTTACAATTATACCACATTAGCTGTCAAGGAGAGCACCCTGAGCCTGTGCAGAGCTGAAAGCCTTTCCTTCACTATGTAATTGCAGCAGATTTCTGGGCATGTAGGATTACCAGGAAATAGCTTCCTGATCAGGCAGCAGGGCTTCAGGGCAGACTGGAGGCCAGCTCATTACCTGCAAGAGCTGCTATGTCCAAACACCAACCTAAGGGGAGAAAAGGAAGAAGTTCCAGAGCACAACTGCGGGTGTCACAAAGGCAAACAGCCTCTCCCTTGAATCTCTCTGTTGCTTTTAAACCATCTCTTGTGTCATGACAGCCCATCGTGGGCCACTGAGTTTTTCAGCTTAGTAGAAAGAGGGGTCAGTAGGGGCATAGCAGAGGGTTGTAAAACTGTGTGTAACGTGGAGTAAATGAATTTCAGAAATGTGCTGTTCTTTCATAAAGCTAGAAGCCAGGGTTGCCCACTGAACCTGAATGGCAGGAGGCTCAGGACAGGTAGAAGTGTTTCTTTACTTAGTACATTAAAAATCTCGTTCACTTCTAAAAAAATGTAGTTATGGGCATCAATTTTACATGGTTTTATATTGAATTTGGATACACACATGGAAGATTAGTTTTCTGCAGGGTGCTACTCATGTTGCCTATGTTTCACCTCCAGTACAAGGCAGCTTCCCCCTGAATACCAGTTCCTAGGGAACATGAGTGTGAGTGAGCTATTTGTCCACATGTTTCACTTTTGAGCTTCCGATAGGCACGTGTTTGGCTACTGTGTGAACAGAATGCTGGGCAATAATAGGTCTGGGGCTTCCCAAGCTCTTATGACCAGGAAAGGCTCTGTTTTCCTTTGCTCCTGGTTGTGTATTTAAGAAGGACTTAATTTCAGTGTAGTTCCTCTAATGTAACTGTTATGCTGTGAATTGTGACATCTGACTTCACAACATAGTTGTAACTTATCAGGGATAGTGAGTGTATTTACTCAGTGGTGCTAAGTGTGTTGCCTTACACCAGGGAAATCTATAAATGCTGCCATTTTCAGTAGTGCTCTACACTGACTTTAGTCTCTTCCAACTGGAGATTTTACCAAAGGCTGCACTAAGAGCATACTCAGGTCAAAGCTAAGTGCTCTGGAAAACTCTGTCCATTATACGGTATTTGAGGACTGTTACTCTGAGGCACTTTTATAACGTGTGATGTTAATTCCTAGTGGCTGTTATTTAGTGACTTTGCAGTCTTTCTGCTTAAATTATAAGAACAAAAATGGTTGATGTTCAGCGCTCCAGCTTTGTAAATATGTGTGTGTGTATGTATATGTGTATTATGTAGATTGAATGCTTGGAGGATATCTGAACTCTCTAGTGTGGCTTCATTTATTGCACTGCTTTAATAAGTGCCACCTTGTCACTGCTGTTGGAGTTTTTTGCAGCCTCACATGCTGCCTGGAGAAGGTGTGGCCGGGAAGGACCATTCTGAGCCGGGGTGACTGTCAACCTATCCAGTAGTAACCAACCATTCCCTCCTGCTTCTGAATTCAAAGAGAGCCTCATCTCTCTGCTCTGTGTCTCTCTCCCATACAGTAGTTGAAAGCAGAAAGCTTGCTCTTTGATCTGTTCACAATTGTAAGCAAATAAAATGGTTTTTATTCTTTCTACTAAAAAAACACACTCAGTCTCAGAGTGAGTTATTGATACTATAAGTGTCAGTTAATCAGAAAAGGGGTGAACTAATCTGAGGAATCTGAAGCTATTCTGTTAATCCCTGCACTTCTGCTGTGCAGTTAAAGGAATTTAATCCAAAATCCAAAACTTCTGCATAGCATCCCATGGATAATAGACAGTATTATTTTATTCTAGATTAATACTTGTGTGAATAATGAATTCTAATACTGTGGAGAGTGGGTAATGTAGGTCTGTGTGGTCATCATAAAAACAATGTTTTAATTTATTTGTAACAGTTCTTTTAAATCTGATTTTAGTATTAGAAGTTAGTAGTAAGCTTTTAAATGCATAGGCCAAAAGTTATCCTGGTATAATGGCATAAATCAGTGGTTCTTAACCTTTGTTACTCGGATGCTTTTGAACTGCAACTCCCAGAAACCCCAATCAGGACAGCTGGTGGTGAAGGCTTCTGGGAGTTGCAGTCCAAAACTCCCGAGTAACCCAAGGTTAAGAACCTGTGGCATAAATCACAGTAACAAATTGCTGCTAGTTAACAAGTTGACACCCCTCACTGTGCAGCAATTCATACAGCTGGTGTGTTAAAAGGGATACAAGTGGCAACCTGTTCAGTAGTGTTAATTTGCTGCAGGAATAAACACCATTACACAGATGTAACTAACCAACAGGATTCTGGCCATTACATGTGAGTCAGCATGGAGCCTGTTACAAGCTGCAAAGAATAGTTGACCAATTAGAAAGGAATAGATGAGAAAATCCATAGTTAAAGTCTGCATTGGGAACACATCAATTTTATCAGGCCTCCCGACTTTACATTGTGATCTCCTAGCAGAAAATGTGTCAATGGCTTGCAATGCCACCTCCCTCTGATTTAGAAAGCTCTGCAGCATTAATAATAAGTCATTATACCTGAGTTCTATACAGTTATCAGTAGGGTCATCCAGTTGCTTTTCTCCTATTTTCTTTTCATATAACTCATTTCTGCATTACCATGTTTTATGGTGATTGCTTATTGTCTTTGGCTTCTGAATGGCTAGTTCCCTGCTGCTCTTTGACCAACACCACTGCCATTTTTTGCATGGCATTGCAGAACCACCTGTACACACCAGGCAGCTCTCGGGGCCTCCCTCTGCACACCACACCTACATCCCTTGTGTTTGCTCTGCCTCCCTGCTGCAGTATCCCTAGCACTCACACGCAGGCGTCTCCCCTGTTTGGGTGAAGGCTTTTCTATACTCTGCCAGGTTGTAGGGTCTTTTGGTTATCAGTTCATGCCCAGCACATGTCAATTTGACACTATTGCTCTCTTGCTAGTTGTTGGAAGGTAGCATTCCAACATTGTGACATAACAACACAATGTCATGATAGCACACACAGCATTAAACCTTCCCTATAGTAGTAGTAGCAGCAGAAATCTGCTGTTAACACTGGTGTTGGACATCTATAATCTATCTTCTATCTCTAAGAATGAGGAAAGGGAGGAGATGATTTTTCCCCAGTTGGATCATGGGCAGCTGGCAAAATGCTCAACTACCATAGTGATGTAGCAGCAACCTATTCCCCCACCCCCATGTAACACAGCACTAAACAAGGAGGAGATGTCTACACCTTATTGCATTTAGAGTAGAATCTTTTTTTTCTGCTGCAAGAGAGGAAATCCACTATCTCAAGAGAACAGGCGCTCAAGGGAAGGCAAGAGAGCAAGCAAACCATAACAAGGATCAGAAGTTAGAAAGGAGGAATTGGAAGAGACTGAGGAAGGGGGAAGCTTAATCAGGACATCTTGTTGTGGTTTTACATACTTTTTTTTCTGATATGATAGCACTTAGTGTAGGAATGGGAGGAGAGTGCACTAGATCACCTAACCCAAGCAATATTTCCTGGTCTTAAACAACATTCTCAACCATTATGCAACATTCGTCTGAATTCCTTTGTTGCCATCGCCATGTTTGCCAAATTCTCCTGGCTGCTGGGCAGTAAGGAAAGAATTCCTAAAATCATGCCACAGGATTCACACAGTGCTGAAAATGAGGCCTATTTAATCATGGAGCTTTGAAATAATGCATTACAAATCCCATGGTAACTTTTGACTTAATGTTAAAAAGTTACATTTGAAAAGTAACATAAATGAGTTGAAGGTAACAAGTAACATTCTATAATTACTTTTAACAATTTAAAGGGCTTTTCAAGGCCTTCATACAAACATTTGAGCTTTCCCTTATCAATCCTTTCTTTTAGGTAATAGGAAATCAACAAAAAGTAATGAGCAACGTAATAAATGACCACCAAAAGGAAGACAGCAAAGATCTGGGAGAAACAAAACCAAAACTAGCCAATGAAAAACAATAGTAACAAATTACCAGGAAGGAGGAGAAGCTTGCAACCTTACATAATAAGTTGAAGTAATTCTTATAGGTAAAAAGAGCATTTGCAGAGGCAGACATGTATAAATATTCGGTACATAGCATCAAAAGAGAAAAAAAAATTGGCCACAATCCCTAGTTACACAAATACTATATAAACCTTAAAATAATGGTTTTCAGTCTTTAATATCTCACATCCCACCAATTGCTATGTCAGGACCTACAATAATACAAACAAAAAGCACACTTTTTATGAGAGATACATTTATATGTTTGCAGATGTTGTGATATTATATCTGTCATTCATGGCACATGTTAATGATATTATAAATGTGCATTATTGGGAGTAAACACACAACAACAACAACAACAACAGCAGCAGCAGCAGCAGCAGCAGCAGCAGCAGCAGCAACAACAACAACAACAACAACAACAACAACAACAACAACAACAACAACAACAACTCCTCCATGCATAATTCAAAGTGATATTGTTGAGAATATATTTTGCTACTATGGCAGTTGTAAAATACAAAGATGATAACATGTCACATTTGCAGAGGACATGAGGACTGAGAGTAAATTCTTAGTAAACACGATGTAACTCCTGTGTCCCACCTGAAGTACCTCTGCATTCCACTGGTGCCCCACATACCACTGGTGAAAAGTAGAGATGGGTGTTTTGTATTCATATTAGAAACGAAGCACAAGACCAAAGGTGGTGATGATTCTTATCCTGCATTCCCAAAACTGGTCAACCCACTTATTGGGCTCCACACGATGCAGGGGTCCACCTTTAGGGCTGGCACACCAATCCTGAAAGGAGCCCAGCTGGCTGTCCCTGCCTCCCCAGACAGTTGACCACTGTGGTGTGGAGTCTCCCTGCTCAACCAATAAGTGGTTGGCTGCACAGGGAGGAGGGGAAGGGCTGGTTGGGCTCCTTTCTGGATTGGTGAACCAGCGCTGAAGGCAGATCTCTGCACTGTGTTGAGCCTGGTAAGTGGGCCGGCCAGTGTGGGACAAGAATTGGCACCACCTATGGTGCTGTGCTTTGTTTCCAATACGAATATGAAGCACCCATTTCTAGATTGACTTCAAGGCTGTCATGGTAGATGTTGTGCAACAAGAACAGGGGTTAGATTGCAGCCATTGTTTGTTGGTTTGTTTGTTTGTTTGTTTATACCCTGCCCCTTTAGACCATGTCTACTCAGGGCGGCTTACAACATAAAATAAATCAATATAAAATATATGTAATCATAAAAATACAATTGCAATATTAGTTAAAACAATTTATTTAAGAAAGGATTACCAAGATGGGATAGAATAAGAAAAGAAGAGATAAAAAGACTTAGCTGACTGGAGGGAAGGCCTGCTTAAATAGCCAAGTTTTTAACTGGCTTTTAAAAACACCCAGCAAGGGTACCATTGTTGTCTTTATCTCAGCCTAAGAGTCATACTCACCTGGCAAACCACAATTGCCAGTGAGGTTGTGCTGTCTCCCCTCCCTGATTCTGACATGGAAGAAGGGCCTTCCTCTTGATAAACAGCTCCTCAAGTGCAGCTGCCTAATCTGCTAAACTACTTTGTTGTAGGCAGGCAACAGCAAATATTGGCAGCAAATCGATTTTGTTTTTATAGCTTTTTTTCTTTTTTAAGAATGATCTGTTACAAGTAAATATGGCTACAAACATTATGAACATGAGCTGCAGATGTGTAACTTGTAGGCCAGTTGTAGTCCTCCAGATGTTGATGAACGATGGGTACCACCATTCTTCACCATTAGTCAGGCTGATATGAAAAGCTGAAGTCCAACAACGTCAGACACCGGTTCCATAGCCTTCCTGTAGGTCTATTGTTATCAAAGCAGGACTGCTATGAATGATGAGCAACTGAGAAAAAAAGGAAGTCATTTGAATAAGTGAAGAATTGTTGCAGAAAAAGACAAAGATACAAACACAGTCACAGTAAACACAAGTTGACCTATTTAGGAGAGCGATGTGACCAGTATACTTCTCTTATTTTTACGAAAACTTCATTTTTAAAAGAAACTGTTGTCTTGATCATTCTGTCCTTCAGGCAGTACTAAAAATCTTCTATGCCTAGCAATACAGGCTTAGAACCTTTTGCTGTTTAACTAAGTAAATTTTGATAGAAATGTATTTTCAAGTGTAACATTAAATATATCACTTATGTTTTAATATTTTGGAGCATTTTCAAGTCCTATCAGCATTTTGGATTATTAGTGCCTGCCAAATTGTGGACAGTTTTAAATTTTTGTCCAGTGTGTATTCAAGGAATTCAAACAATTTAATATTTAATGAATTTATCTTTCAGTATTATTGATACATTTCCTAGCATCAACACTGGTTTCTGGATGAAAGTGAAATGTAATATTTAGGACTGTGATTTTTCATTTGTACTCCAGAGACCATCAGTAAGCAGCACTTTCAGATGAAATGACAAGAGGAAGATGCTGAAAAGACAAGCCATTCTACAGTATGATTGGGAATATAAACTGAAATGCAGCCTGCCTTTTCAGCAATAGAACCAAATGAAGAGAATCAGGTTCTACAGTGGGAAACCTATGATGTACAAATTTAGGCCATACAATTGAAAGTTTTCTGTGTCAACAAGGCAGGAATTGCTCAAATCTCTGAGGAAGGCCTTTCCCAGCCTAGCTGAATCCTTTTAATGGGAGATACCAGAGATTAAACACACAGGATTTCCCTGTGTGCTCTTGTAGTGAGCTGTCATCTTTTCCCAACCATAGAGGGAATGGATTTCTTGAAGAATATCTGTAGAGACATCCACACCCTATAATAAATTGTTGGGGAAAGTGTGGCACATGAAATGGACAGTTGTGCCCCCACCCATGTTGCATCATTAAGGCTTGTAAGAGTAACAAAGACTTGAGCCTCAGTAAAATGAAATGTGGTGGCCATAGATTTTCTTAAGTTCTAAAGCAGTTTTAACAAGTAGCCGTGGCACATGAATCAGAATCTCCGGTTGCCTTATTTTGTGCTATTTGGAGCAAAGGAAGTGGCTCCCTGGAAGGAGCAGTTTGAGGGCTACCTATCTTAAGTGCCATCAAGTTATCTCCACCTTCTGGTGATTCTAGTAGGGTATTCAAGGTATCTGCAATGTTTAAGGAGCAATTTTATTATTGCCATTCCCAGTGAGTTTTCACAGTCATTTGAACATTGGTATCCTGGCTCTTAGTAGGACACTCTGTCTGCTACATTGCATTGGCTCCTTAGGTCTGGTCAATGCTGGCCATGAAAGAAAAGAAAGCTCTCCTCTTGGCATGTCTCGTCATCGTAGAGCAAGACCTGTGCTGGCAACACTCTTCATTCTGATGCTAGAATTTCCAGACCTACCCAGTGGCGTAGCGTGGGTTGCCAGCATGGGGCAAATATTATTTCCCCTAAGCAGTGGACCTGCTGCCATTGTTTTCCACAGTGCCCCGCCCAAAAAATATTGTGCCCCGGGGCAAAACTCCCTGTCTTCCCCCACACTATGCCACTGTAATCCTGTAAAATATGATGGGAACAGTGCATTTTAAAGTATTGGAAACTTCAGCTAGCATGTGTAGTAGTAGCCTGAAGACACAGCAGGGCCTTGTTTAAGAAGGTAGGATAGGCAGAGGTCTGTGTAATTAAATGCATCCCTATTCCATGGATTTTGAAAGCAAGGAGCCTCTGGAGTCAGCAGTTTTGAGCAGAAAAGTGTTTGGCATTTGGGGCTGTGTCACCTGACCATTTCTCATCCATATCTGTTTCTCCAAAACTGCACAGGGTGAAGGGAGACTAGTTTTGAATGAATTGACACTCAGTGGTGGGAAGGATTCAGCAGCCCCACAATTCCTCTGTTGAAAGCTACAGCCCACTGAGGCTGCTTTCCGTTTAAAGCAAGTCAAGGCAGCGTTCCATCTTTGTGTTTGCCATGCCATTAACTCTTACAGTATTGGATGTATGGAAACAACAGAACCAATTAATTTCAAAACAGTAATGTTTATTTGAAGATTAAAAAAAAAACCTCACACTTTAAGGGAGAAATTGTTTAGCATTTCAGGTGGTATGAAATAAATAGCTGATACTTACTTAAAAAAAACAACACAGTATTTTCAATCAACCATGCTCCCATGCAGTTACAATGATCAAGGCATTATGTAGAGTTTATGAGGTGCCCTTACCCCCAAGACTTGCTAGAACAGCACAAAACGTTTAGGATGGGTTATATTCAGAAGCCCTGAGTCAAAAACTATGATGTCATTTCACAGGCAGGTAGGCCAGCATAAATATCAGCCTATAGCTCTATATCAGGCCATACTTCATCTGTCGACTTGTCAAGAAACGTAACTGATTATGGAAGTGTTGTGATTTGAAACTTGCATTCCTTACCAGCATCTACTAAAAGAAAACCTGCCCATTGAAAGGGTGCTTTAAATCTCATTGAACTGGCTTACATGGCATGGCATGGCATGGCATGTTTTTGGTTAGTCTTCTCTGGGAAATGAGGCAGCTGCACTTGCCCTTTCCAGATCAAACAGTCTGAAGCAGAGGATCCTAGAGAGATCGGCTTTATTAATATTCTAGTGATTTCAGTAGAATGATAATTTGAAAGAAGAAACAACCAAGGAAGCTGCATGGTGTTGGAGCTTAAAGCAGTCCTTCAGCTTCAGAGATACATCATAAAACCATGTCTCTGTGCATGCACATGTGTGTGAAGCACACATCCATCAGTCCTGGGAAGAACTTGTTATCCTTCCACTCAGAGTGTTGTTTTTGGAGTGGCATAAGGGTCCGTAGTGGCAAGTGCTGTCATAGAGCCTGCTATTCAAGAAGTCCTGTAGTTTTGAGCCTGCAGTCCCTGGCTTCACTACACACCTGGACTTACTATGCTTCAAGAGGAGCATTTAGCCCCCTGATTATCCAGGATTCTTGCTGACATGTGGAAAATACATGCGAGCAGGAACCTCTCCTCTGCAATTGTGTCTCTGTGTATATAAATGAATGGCAAGAAAGAGGGCTACACATACCCCTCAAATTATATATATGAACCGCATTAATGGAGTGGTATAGAAGTGTAAATAATAAACACACACACACACATGTGCACGCATGCTTTGTATATATAAAGCATGCACACAACGTGTGTGTTTATTATTTCTACTTCTATACCACTATTAATGCGGTTCACAACATGCAATAAAATTGTACAATAAGGCATGCTGTATGCTGTACATAACAATAAAAACCACAGTGTGCAATAAATTCAGTAAAAAATACAATAAAACTCTGTCACTAACTAAATCAATAAATCTACCTTTAAATAAAATTACACAAATTAAAACACATTTAAACACCTCAGGTCAATAGTTTAACACTAGCAGAAGGCAGCTTTATATCATTCTGTCGTGATTAGCTTCCTAAAAACAAGGAGAGAGAGTGCCTGGCAAACCTCTGTAAGAAGCTTATTCCTAAAGGAAGGGGCCACAATCAAGAAACTTGGTTCCTGGTGCTAGCTCTTTCGGCCTCCTTGGGAACCACAGTTTTTACATCAAGGACTATGAGGAGTGGGTGTGGCAGGTAGCTATTTTGTGGGAGGGACGTTCTGCCAAGTATCAAGGTCCTAAACTGTTAAGGGCTTTCTGAGTCATGACCATCATCTTTAAACAAACAGGGAGGCATGAAAAGACTGGAGATGTGTTTTTCTATCTGCTGGTACCTGTAATCACTATGGCTGCTGTGTTTTGGACCTGCTGAAGTTTCTGTACTGACTTCCAAGTACAGCCTTGTGTAGAAATCCTTATACTGTACTGTAGTCCATTTTAGAGATGAACCACTGTTGTGAGGTATTTCTTATCCAGGTAGGGGTACAGCTGGTCCATCAGATGAAGCTGATAAAAGCCACTCTTGACCACAGCAGAGATTTGCACCTCCATAGAGAGAGCCGGGCACAGGAGTACCTGCAAGTTGAGAACCTGATCCTTCAGGGGGAGAGCAACCCCATCAAGGCTAGGTAAATATCCATCTAACCCATTCAGTGATCCTACCGTCGGTAGAACAGCCATCTTATCTAGATTCAGTTCCAGTAAATAGCGTTTCTGGGAATGAATGTAATGCTGAATATGGCTAACAAAAATGCAAGAACCTTCACTTTGTTCACCTTCCTCTGAATTAGCTACCGTACTTTCCTGTGTATATGACACTACTTTTTTCTAAAATCATTACAGTAGAAATTGAGGGGCGCCTTTTACATGGGAAGTAAGCTGAGAACAGAATGGCCCATACCTTGCCTCTTTAAACAGGTTTCTTTCAGTCATGAGTCTTAGCTGCCTCCAACCAGGAGGCTTTGCTTCCTACAATCAGGAGACTTAGCTTTCTCCAGTCACAAGCCTTATGGAACTGATGTCAGCTAATGCTGAACAAATCAGTTGGAATACACCTCATTGGATGTGGAGCCTGTAGGCTCAAATTCTGCAGGGACTTCTAATGTCTGAGCTGAGGCAGAATACTCAAAGCTAAGTTTTCTTAATTTGGGGGTTAGAAAATTGGGGTGCTGTCTTATAAAAAGTATAGGCATCCTTCAGTCTCGAGAGACCATGGTAACGTGCTCTGTATCGAGGAGTGTCCTCTCCAGAGCATGAAGCCTGGGCAAAGTAATATGGAGGATAGGCTGTTACCCAAGCAGCAGATCCCCCCTCTCCACATTGCTGAAAGGTTTGAAATCAGAGTTTTCCTTCTCCTAGATGGGCTGCCTTCCCAGGCTGACGAGCCCCACCTACCCGGCCGTCTTATAAATGGAGGTGTCTTATAAATGAAAAAAAAAAAAAAACAGTGCTAATATTTGTGTCTTTATTGACAAGCTGGTAACCTCTGTTCTTCCAACCCTGGTTTTCTATTTATCCCAGACACAGGAACGTGAAAAACGCCAAATACTAGCATTTTCAGAGGTGCAGTGCTACTTCAGATTTTTGTGCTTTCTTTCTTGTGATCTTGCTGAAGAAATATTTCCTTTACACATTCACTATGCCTGCTTTTGCAGCTTTTTTGGAGTTGTTTCTTGGTTGTATTCAGTCATTTAATTCTAGACCACTAACTTTGTCTTGCTGTAATTTTAGCATCAACGAAAATGCTTACATCAGCTTTCATGCTTAAATTGAAACAGTGTTGGTTTTCTGTCCTTTTAAAATGCAGAGTAACTACTGGAGTAATTACTGCTTGTTTTGTAGGCTGCAAGCACACCTGTGCTATGCTGCTAATAATTCAGGACTTGACTGCTATGAGCACCACCCAACTCCGTGTTTTAGTTGGTATTCCTGATGTGTTGGGAACCAAAAGCTTTTGTTAACTCAGGTTTTTAAATCTAAACACACAGCCATTTTATCCAATCTTCAACAGTTAATGAAGGAAAAATTATCAGTTGATCAACAACATTCCATGCTTTATGTTGAATGTATCATGTTTAATTGGTCAAGAAAAGGGTCACCATTGTAGTACTAAAATTTCCCTTTGAGGAATGGTGTCCATGCCATCTAACACCATTGAAAAAGCTGATTGCATGTTCATTTTATGATTCAAAACAGAAGAAGATTTCTAGACATATGCCGAACTAAGCAGAAAGAGGGCCAATTCATTTGTGGTTGTTATTGTTTGTTTTTGTGTGCATGCCGTCAAGTCAGTTTTGAGTTGTGGTGACTCCTTTCAAGGTTTTCTAGGCAGAGAATATTCAGAAGTGGTTTGCCGTTCCCTTCTTTGGGGGGGGGCATCCTGGGACTATGCAGGTGTGTGTGTGTGCGTGTGCATGTGCGCCAGAACTTGGACTTCCAAGGCCATGCTAGCTAGGGAAATTTGAAGGATAGTACTCCAAAATATAATTTCTTCCAGATTTGTAACTCCTTCTCTTTCATATTGTCTCCTTGTCATATTGTCTCACTGCTCTTGTCTTCACTAGTTTTGATTCCTCCTTATTGTCATCCTTGCCTTGCCTACTACCAACAAGGAGGGTAGAACAACACACGTTGGCTTGCTATTACTTTAGTTTGCAGTGAGTTGTTCTAAAGATGACATCAGATAGGTATACTTCATAGAAAATGGATGAGGGGAAAAAAATGCTCTTCCTGCAACTGTAAGATATTAGGTTGATGTGGTGAGTAACAAGCACCACCTTTTTGACGCCGGGAGTACTGGTACCAGAGAAAGTCATGGAACTTCATTGTATTACCACTCACCTGTGATGGAGGTAGGGAAGGATGACCTCAGCTGATAACTCCACATGTTGGCACATTGCTGTGGGTGGTGGTGGAACATGATCTTCCAAATTAGTGTTTGCTACAGTTTTGTAAGACATGCAAAAGACACCAAATTCTGTGCCCAGCTTATGCACCATTGCATTAGTAACAATGCTGACAAGGTCTCGGTGTGTAGATTCCTACTTACATTTTGGTGGAGGGTGGTATCTAAAATTGGACCTGTTCTAACATTGCTCATATGGCCTTTCTGAACAGCCCCCTCAACAGCCTCTTCTCAGAATGAGAGCCTTGGGCCCTGTGTCTAAATCTAGACCTCAGAGATTTCTCAGATGGTCAAGTCCATTTCCTTATGATACCATCATTTGGGGGTTTCCCAGCTTTTCTGTGCTCCTGTCTGAATTCTGAAAGGTTAAAATACCTCTGCAAAGGCTTAGTAACTGGAGTAAGATTTTAAAGTAAATAGTTACCAGTGTTTTCATTCCTAACCTTTTGACTTTGGTCCTGCCCCTGAACTGGGTTGTCACCCCTTAGAATGTCTCTGAAATCAAATAGGGAAATTTCTCGCTATTAGCCTGAAATATTAAGTATGTTGGTATCTACAAGAAGAAACCATCTTATGGTCCTAATTAGTGATGTTTTCTTCTTCTGGCTGCCAGCTGGGAAACTCAGCATAGAAATGTCAGCTGGGATGGGGAAAATAATTCGCATATTGAATCTTTTGAATTCAGGTTCCATGGGTACTGGGAAATACAATTGAGATGTTAACAGGGGCATATTCACCTCTCTTGCAAGGATCCTAATAATAGTCTACATATGCTGCTCACGCGCACACACACACCTGGGCCCAAATCTTGGAGAAGAGGAAGTGGTGAGAGACAATATTGTACTGAAGGGGATAGTACTGAAGCTCAGGCCAGATAAGATTACTCCACCATACACTGCAGTGTACCCTGTCACCCATCACAGCCAATAATGCTGGCACTAATAGTACACATGGTCCAACTGGCTCATAGGATTTTCATTGAAATTATTGCTAGAGACTCATGAGATAAGGCCACAAGAAAATGCAAGCCATGTTCTCCTGGCAATGCTTGAACTGAGCAGAAGTTTCCTGTCTTCTACCAGCTGCGTCACCATCATCCTTACATACTGGGAAAGACTTCTTTGACTAAAGAACTTAAAACTGCTTGAGAGCAAAAGGATGTTTAGTGGAGGCTGAAGGGGTAATTTTTCATAGAATATATTAAGCGGACTAAGTGTCTCAGTGTCCCTGAACTTTGGCTCTCTTATCTTCCTTTGAATTTTGCAGCCTGATTATGTATTGTTAAACTATGATAATGGGAACCAGCTTCTTCCTTTTTTCATGTTTTATTTAAATCCTTCAGAACATGTTGTAATAACTAAAAATAATTCAAAGCTGTGTTAGAGGACAGCCTGTTTACAGCAGGATTTTAAACAAATTTCCAGGGCTCTAACATGGATGCTTGGCTGGTATATTTTTGGCAAACGGCTGCCACAGAGGCAGTCCTATTTATCCGAAATCAGAAAGACATGTTGTGGCTGTCTTCCACCATTTCATCCCTGTGCTACCTGCCATCTCAAACGGAATAATATTTTATGGGAACCAAGTTCCATTGATTTCTGTTTCCATTTTCTGTAGCAGAACAAAGGAGATGCTTTTTCTTTCTTTTCTTTGTTCGTAAGTGGAAAACTGTGTTCTACTTCAGTTGTGTTTTAATATGTGGACTCGTTTTGTGTTTTAAGCTGTATTTTATTCATCCTGCTGTGAAGCCCCTTGTATCCTGTTTTTGGGTGAAAACCAGGATAGGAATCTTATAAATAAAAAAATACCTAGTTGTCAATGCTCTTCAGGCCCTGGTGATGTATTCCTGTTCTATTTCTTGGGGATGTTTACAGCCTGTCCTTCCTTTAATAAGCTCAGGGCAGATTTTAATTCTCCCATTCACCCTGTGAGGTAGATCAGGTATTCACCAAAAGTCAGTCCCTAAATTTCACATCATCCACATGTCTCCTGCATTTGGTCTAAGGAGTACCTAGCCACCACCTGTGCTTTTCTCATCCTTCTCTAGAGATAAACCAGCATCTCACCTGTGCATATCTGTAGCAAACAGAGCAGAAACACCCAGTTATTTCTGGGGCCCTAGTGAGGCTGCAGCCCATCAGGGAGCCAGTGATGTCATTTTTGCCAATTTTGGTGTTCTCTACAAGATCCTATGAATAGTTGTAAAATGTGATTGGTCTGTGGGTCAAGTTGTGAATGACTGGTACACCACTCATCTGCTTGGACAAAAAGGTTTACTAGACAATGACGTATGTACTATGGTAAGATGCCACTTGAGAAATGATAAGCTCTCTTCTGCCAAAGATGTTACTGTGATATTGCAGACGTTATTTGTAGCAATCAAGGCAGTATATAACAAAGTAAACAAGTAAGTGTGTGTATGTGTGTGTGTGTGTGTGTGTGTGTGAGAGAGAGAGAGAGATAGAGAGATAGAGAGAGAGAACAAGAACAGTTTGATCTCTGTTGAGTAAGAGCTAAAACAGGATATTGAAATGAATTTATTTAGCATCTGCAATTCACAGTAACTTCATTTGTGATGTGCAATGTACACTCAGCCATTTAGAATAATGGTTAGCATTTTATTTATTTATTTATTTATTTATTTATTTATTTATTTATTTATTTATTTATTTATTTATTTATTTATTTATTTATTTATTTATTTATTTATTTATTTATTTATTTATTTATTTATTTATTTAAACTTAATTTAATTTAATTTAATTTATATGCCGCCCACACTACCCAAAGGTCTCTGGGCGGCTTACAACATTTAAAATACAATAAAAATACAGAACAATTAAAATATAATTAAAATATATATAAAATTTGCCCTCGGACCCACAGTTAATATTATTTCAATTATATTCCTGGAAATGTTTCTTCTACAGTGGCATAAAATTGAGATTACATCTTTCCCCCTTGTTGTTATTGCTGTTTCAACTACTAAGAGGGTACTGCATAGTTACAGACCTAGTGTTCTATTCTTATTACCTATGAATGTGCACAATGTGTGTTATGTGATTCCCTATAAGCTACATATTCTTCTGTTTGATAGCTTTCTTCCTTCTAAACATTCTTTATGTCAAAAGACTTATAGATGGGGAAAGCATCTGATTTTATTTTGTCCTCTCCCTTTATGGTGTCACAGACTTGGGCACCCCTGAATAAAAGGTTAAATCCTATAACCAGTTACCTGCCAGTAAGTCTTGCTGGGCTTGGCTGGGTTTGCTTCTATATAGATATGGACAAGATGGACTGTGTTAGCACTTTTTTCATATTAGAAATAAGAATGTTATAGTGTTTCCTTAGAAACAAAACTTGAGGTTGACCAATACGTTTTTTTGGATCTATAAGAAGTTACAAATAAGATCAGCTTTCAAGTTCTCCAAAACTTTTAATCAGGCAAAGGTGGTATAAAACTTGTGTTTAAAGTAAAAAGTTAAAAAAAAACACCACACACAAACAAACTGGGCGAGATGTAATTATTTTGGCTCTTGAAGCCAGACTATATCATTTTCTAGTCTTTTCCCCTCTGTTTGCAACACCAAAGATCTGATAGTTCCCTTTAGGCAAGGAACAGACATTCCTTGTAGGTTTGAAGCAGAAAAATGTGAAACAAAGTCTCAATCTTTGTATCAGCAAAACTGGAGGATAGATCTTGGCATCACACTAGGTTAAAAAAAAGTTACAACCAAATTAGATTGGAGGAAATGAGATCCTCACCGAGGTTCAGGTCCAGTTTTTTTTTTAATTTAGGAAACGGCCATATATTGAGCACAATCTACTTTTTAAATCAATTACCTAATTTGAGTCTGGATGCTTTATGCAAAATTCTTCCAGGTTGGGACTAGAGGAATACACAAAACTATCAGTATCTAACACAGTGGGAGAAGTTATGGAACAACACCAACAGCAGATTGTCCTATAAACAGCAGATTGTCCCCTTTCAGTGGCTTTCCAAAAGAATTATGTCCTGTTTCAGTTACTGTAGATTAATCTTTAAAAGTATAAAGCACCTTGAGTTTTCTCTTGCAAAGTTCTTTATTTACATGGGAGCAGAAAATGTGCATTATATACGGTCATGGCCAAAAATATTGGCACCCTTGCAATTCTGTCAGAAAATGCAACCCTAATCTCAGAAAATGGTTGCAGTTGCAAATATTTTGGTACTCACATGTTCATTTCTTCGGTTTGCATTGGAACAACACAACAAAAAAGAAAAGAAAAGTCAAATCTGATACAATCACACACAGAAACTGAAAAATGCACTGGCCAAAATTATTGGCACCCTTAATTTAATATTTGGTAGCACCCCCTTTGGAAAAAATAATTGAAATCAATCACTTCCTGTAACTATGAATGAATTTCTTACACCTCTCTATACTGGAATTTTGGACCACTCTTCTTTTGAAAACTGCTCCAGGGCCTTCAGATTTGAAGGATGCCTTCTCCCCATTGTTGTTTTGAGATCTCTCCACAGGTGTTCTATGGGATTCAGATCTGGCCTCATTGCTGCCCATTTCAGAACTCTCCAGCGCTTTGTAATAGTTTCTGAGTGTTTTTTGAAGTGTGTTTCGGGTCATTGTCCTGCTGGAAGACTCATGACCTCTGGTGGAGACACAGCTTTCTGACACTAGCCACTATATTGTGCCCCAAAATTCTTTGGTAATCATCAGATTTCACAATACCGTTCACACAGTCAAGGTATCCAGTGTCAGAAGCAGCAAAGCAACCCTAAAACATCTTTGAACCTCCACCATGTTTGACTATAAACACTGTGTTCTCTTTTTGGAATGCCTCATTTTTTTTTTTGTAAACAGTGTCATGATGTCCTTGACCAAAAAGCTCTACTTTTGTCTCATCTGTCCACAGTACATTCTCCCAGAATGATTGTTGTCACATAATTTTCGGCATACTGCAGTCTTGCCTTTTTATTCCTTTGTGCCAGCAGTGGTGTCCTCCTGGGTCTCCTACCATAGCGTCCCTTTTCATTCAGATGGCGACGGATAGTGTGAGCTGACACTGTTGTACCCTGTGTCTGCAGATCAGTTTGAATTTGTTTGGAAATTGATCTGGGTTCTGTATCCACCATTCGAATAACCCTTCATTGTAATTTTTCAGTCATTTTGCTCTTCCGTCCATGTCTAGGGAGGTTAGCTACAGTGCCATGGGCTGTAAACCTCTTGATGATGTTGCGCACAGTGGACACAGGAACATCAAGATCTCTGGACTTGTAGCCTTGACATTGTCGATGTTTTTCCACAATTTTTTCTCTCAAAGCCACAGACAACTCTTTACTCTTCATTGTTTTCTCCATGCTCAATGTCACACACAGCACGAAGGTTGAGTCAAGTTTTCTCCATCTTAACTGGTTGCAAGTGGAATTACTATATTGCCCACACCTCTTACTTGCAACAGGTATATCTAAATACAAATTAAAGGAGCATCACATGCTTGAAAAGCAATTATTTCTTACAATTTAGACAGGGTGCCAGTAATTTTGGCCAGTGCATTGTTGGCCAGTGTGGGATTGTATCAGATTTGACTTTTCCTCTCTTTTTGTGTGTGTGTGTCGTTCCAATGCAAACTAAAGAAATGAACATGTGAGTACCGAAACATTTGCAACTGCAACAATTTTCTGAGAGAAGGGTTGCATTCTCTGACAGAATTGCAAGGGTGCCAATATTTTTGGCCATAACTGTAGCTAGGCTATTAATGGCATGATGATGATGATGTCAAATCAATTCCTACTTATGGCAATCCTTGCCAGGGTCTCCAAGATATAAAGTAACCAGGTACTGTTTACCATCCCCTTCCTGGGATAGCAAGGTACAGCAGCTCACTGAGCACAAGCTATTCAACATCTATGTCCAAAATCTCATAATGGCTTGTAAGATTGATTCAGATGGGTTTTAACTTTGAGACTGCTGTTTGCACGGAAAATCCAAGAAGTCAATTTGCCTAGAAGCTCTTTTACTATTTAAAATACATTGAGTGTGTGAGAGAAACAGCATGCATGCCTTTAATTCTGACAGCATGTTTGTGTCAAACTTTGCTACCTGCCTCCAATAAAGGGAGACTAGAATGTGGGAGTATTGTGTTAAGACAAAATGCAGCATTAATTCAAGACAGAAAAAAAGACATACTGTGTTAACAGTTATCTACATATATTAACTTGACCTTGAGTCTGTCTACTTTGACACTTTGGAACTACTATTGAAAGTTATTTGAGTTTAAGGTGATGATCCAAGTAGCTTGAAAAGCTCTGGCTCGCCATGTAAAACTGACAGAAGCTTAACTATAAATTGAGCTGAGGTTTCTCTTGCAGGACTGAGAATTATCCAGGGAAATAGTTTCTGGGCACAACCCAGCATAGAGTCAGCTGTACTTATTAAACTCATTGCCTTCAGTGAAATTAAGCACATTTTTCTCTGCACTAGACTGGAATGATAGACCGGTATCTTCCTTTGGGTTAATCTTGAAACAGTGGCTAATTATATAGCTACAGATATAAATATAGATATAGATGTTAATTCTAATTTTGATTAATTGTTTTTTTAAAAAACCCACAAAACCAAGCAAATTAGTGTCAACCCATAGACACATTGTGCACAGTTACTGCACAAGTGGAGATATGGACTTTTATTCTCACACTGTGGTCTTCTGCATCCCCTCCCCCATTCACTTAAAACCTATTTGTTTCTATTTAGATGTGATTAATACTGCAATTTTTCTTTGCTTACATTTGCTGTGTATGTATCATCCCTTTTTTACACATATGCCCCCGGCTGATATAGGAAAAAACTTACTAAATCTTCTGTACACATAGGACTAAGTCAAATTTCTACTCCCAACTAGAGTAAACGCATTGAATGCGTGTGGTGAGCAACACTCTAAGTCAACACTCAAGTTACACTGATTCAATTGGATGATTCTACCTGGAACTAACAATTGGATTTAACCCCTAGTTTTGTGAGCATCTTGTTTTTCAGAAAAGGCATGTTAAGATAAGAGAGACTTGGAGCTGACATCTCCTTAAAGTGGGTTATTATCACTATGTCAGCTGGTGGAAATGTGATTCATTCCATCTATTTTTCCTTCTTGGGTTACTAACTGGGGCCAAATGCGTAGGTGTCCAGTCACAGACCCCAGCATCCGCTATACAGGAATGTGAGGGAAGTTCACTTTCTTCTCCTTCTGCCTTTCTTCTCCTCTTTGTGCTTTTACCTGATTAGTTTACATAGCATCGCCCTTCAGCAGTCTAGGGTTCTTGTGCCCAATTTCCTATTACTGGCCTTTTGTACCAATTCTTTGGTTATCCTGTGGCATCTTAGATATGTACAGTGGCATGAGCTTTCATGTGTGTTAGAGCCCATTGCGTTTGTGAAACCCACCTGGCAAAGTAGGCTCTAAGCCACAAACATCGTGCCATGATATATTTGTTAGTCTTCCTACCTTTCTGGCATTTGTTCCTTTATTCTCTGTGCTATACACTACAGGTACAAAGTGAGTGTCACCGTCGCTTTGGAGGAATGTGTTTTGGGGCTGCGGGCTTGGTGTTTCCTCAGTTGCTTTATGAATTGCTTTTAACAGCTATCAGACAATGTGTCTTATTTTTATGTAAGTACCTAAAGATCATTGTACAGTGTCCCACTCAATAGTTATGTGGCATCTCTTGTTTCTGACTATTTGCTTGTGGGTAAAACAAGCATTGTCTGGCTGTCCTACCCTCATTTGGTCATCTGGTTACAATACCTCATACAATACCTTTCTGTTGAATAGAGCATGATCTTTTAATGTGTAATGGGTTTTACTGCCTGACTGACAAGAGAATAACTTAACTAGTAAATGCAGCAGAGTTATAGAGATGCTGCGTTTAATCTTTAAAGTGCTAAATATCTGGGGATCTATTTACATATTTCTCTTCATGAGAAGAGAAGACTCCCTGGAAAAGACCCTGATGTTAGGAAAGTGTGAGGGCAAGAGGAGAAGGTGACGACAGAGGATGAGATGGTTGGACAGTGTCATCGAAGCAACCAACATGAACTTGACACAACTAGGGGAGGCAGTGGAAGACAGGAGGGCCTGGCGTGCTTTGGTCCATGGGGTCACAAAGAGTCAGACACGACTAAATGACTAAACAACAACAACATTTACATATTTGAAAGAGCATGCTCCATGTTTAACTACTGAGACCCTAAGGCCTCCAGACACATTCCTCCTCCAGATTTACCTTATAGTGAGGTGGGTGGCCACAAGAGTGAGGGCCTTCTCAGCAGGGGCACCTTCTCCATGGAATGAATGCCCTCCCCACAGAGACTTGCATGGCACTGACATTATGGTCATTTTGATGCCAGATAAACATTATCTTCTTCCCAATATTTTATGCACTTCTTTGAGTGCTTTCAGATCTTGGCACTTTTCTGTTTTGCAGTCGGTTTTACTTTGATTTTGTATGTTGTAGTTTTTTGTTCTTGTGTTTTCCTTTTTGTGGCTGGTTTTGTACTTGATTTTTATTATGTACTCTGTGTAGTCATCACATTATTGTATTCAGAGAACTTTGGATATTGGACAGTTGAAAAAATGGAACTAAGTCAATAAAATAAATGAAAAGGGATTATAACAGGCAGAGCTTCTTTTACTCTGATCTGTTAGACTTAAGCATATCTGAACATATTGCAAAGAACAAGAGTGAAGATTTAGTCTGCAAAGCCATTTCTGTGCCAGCACAATTTGTTCCTTTTTTAAAACAAAAAAAAACTACAATAACAGTACCATTCTTGTAATAGTCTGTGAATAGTACTCTGCTGCCCTTGTCTGAATTGCATCTATACTTTTATTAAATTCATCTTTCCCTTCTTTTGGAAAAAAAAAAACAAGAAGTCATACCAGGTTGTCTTCTGAGTATATATCAAAATGCTTTGTTCGCACCCATTAAGCTTGCATGTATATATTAATACAATTTTGTGGGTGGCTAGTTGGAAATAATCATTTAATACACATCTTGTAAATTTCTTCAAATTTTTTCAGAGGACCAGTGCTCAGAGGTTTCTAATAATCTGGCTCTCTTAGAGCACTTTCTGTGGATTGTTAATACCTTTGCTGCTATAGATTAAGAGTCTTATCTTATGAGAAATGGATTTTTAAAAGCAGTGTCTTAGGAAATTGAGACCGAATGGTGTGTAAATCATTTTAAAGGATCAAATAACTAGCAATGATAGTCACCTATGTTAGCACTAAAATGGATGGCCTGCCTGCCTGTCTCCTCCAAATGAAAGGAGGAAGAGCAAGGCTGAGGTTGGATTAGAATTTAGATCTGAAGTGTTAGAACAGGTATGCATATCATAACAATAACAACTGTGCAGAGTTTCTGGTCCTTCCTTTGTTCCAGTAAAGGCCAGTGCTATCACTAGGCACCATGAGGCTGCTCCTTGGTAGTAGTAGGTGCTGCCAGCTCCACCTGGGTCTCCCCCCAACTGTTGCTTTCAGTTGGAAGGCAAAGTTATCTCTACCATGTGGCCCTTTTATGCATCCTGTTACCCTCTGGTGTGAAAAGGACCCTTCCCCTTTGCCAGTATTCACAATCCAGTGGAAGGAGTATTTGTATGTGAAGTAGATCCTCTTTTCATTAGGCAGCAAGATGTCCCAAGCTACGTACCTTTGCCTAAGTACAATGATGGCAGCTTATGATGCAGCGGACATGTTTCTCTTAAGCTGCAAGTGGGACTCCCAGCGCAATCGCTCGCCTTTGCCACAGGTCTTTGCCATTTCATTTTTCTTCTGTTGTTTTTTTAAAAACAACATCATGAAATCTGTACTCATGGCACTCTTTTTATCAAATCTCTGCTGTCACTCAGGTTGCCACCTTTTCTAAATGCTATATTTAATGCCAGAACACTTCCATTTATACATTTGTTTGTTTACTGCATTTCTATGGTGTCTTTGTTCTGGGAATGTGACTCAAGGCAGCATTTACATATATCTGCAGCTGATCTGATTTACATTTATCTGTGGCTGCTTCAGAAATGAAAACAAAGTTTTGAAATATGCACTGTTTGGTGGCGGAAAATATGGATACCTTGTATGTAACACGTAATAAGAAACAACATTATACATAATTTGATACAGTTAAGGTTAACAAGGCCATAATAAGGGTTCTTCTGCAGAAGTAAGGTAAGGACTGGTAATATTTTCTTGTTTGTTTGTTTTTTAAATATGGTGAGTGATGTTTACTTGTTACCTTTTCCTATTACTTTTTGGAGACAAAATTGATTGGGGGAACATTTTAACTGTGGGTCCACCTTGCACATTTTAGCCATTTCTTCATTTTAAAGAAGATTTTTTTTTCAAGATTTTTTTAAAAGGGAAAGGAAAAACAACGGATGACATGATGAGGGGTGTCTGTCTATCTATATAATATTGACATGAATCAATGATTTCTTGGTGCTTCATAGTGAGTTACAAAATGAAGCTACAAAGTAATTTTCTAGGCTTTGCTAATATGTATATGTAATTATACTTTGTCAAGAGTCTTTTTTCAATGTTGTGTTTGGTTGTTTTGTATAGCTTATCATTGCGGTTGCAGTAAAGGGACAGTGATCTTTATTGTATAGAAGTTAAGAAGTGGTAATTGGTTCACCAATTCCTTTTTAGGTGTGAATGTGTAGTTTTTGGACTATTTATAGCAAAGCCCCCCCCCCTTTTCCTTCAGTGCCCAGACTTGGACAATTAAGGTGTATCGCTGCTGTGGAAAAGGGATCAGGATTTCTTATATAGACCGAGTTTGCAAAAATCAGGTTTGCTTAATATCTTCTTTCTTTAATACAAACACCTGCAATGTTTAGCCCCAAATCTAGTTTACTGTTTTGCAGGTTTTTAAAAAAGCTTTAGACCTGAAAGCCTACTATTCATTCATTGCTTTATTTCCTTATTTGTTACTATTTTTGAGCACAAATGCAGGTTTTGGGGCATGAAGTAAATCACACACCCCTCATGTAAAGAGTAGACTTATCCTTTAGTTCAAGAGTTGACAAACTTAAGCTTTCAAGATTTGCTTTCTCTTCTACAAGAGTTCTGAGCTCCACCAATTCTAAACAAGCACAAAATAAAAACACAAACATACATAAACAAAGAATTAAGGACCAAGGCTGCATACATTCACACTGATACCCAGATTTGAACGGGATTTCTCTGAATTGCAGGGACAGTTCCTGTCACAGTTGGAAGGCAATGTTCCATTTTTAGAAGGTTGGAATGGTTTGTGTTGTGGAATCTGCTGTCACTAGTCCAGTACTGTATTTGGGAGGGATCAGGTTAATGCCAGACTCCTAGGGAATGAAGAGAAAATAATCAGCACCATGGATAGCTCTAAGTGGGACTGAATGAACAAAGCTGTCCCTGTGTTGTTCCAATAAAGACTGGGTTGAGCCTAGACCTTAAGTTAGGAAGTTAGCCACTTTGAGGTAGATCAGCCCTGCCTCCTAATGCTAGAACCTTCTAAAAATGTGCTATTATTTGAAAAACAAATGCAGGAAACAGAGAAATGTAATATGAGACAGGGGAGCAAAATGGACAGAGTTAAGTAGATAAGTGTTTGATTTTGATAACTTTAATGTTGAGTTTCTGTTGTTGTATTTGGTTCCAGAAAGTATACATTATTCTTAAGGGGCTTGTAGTAGGGCAGCCTTTCCGCTGCTGGCAAACTCCGCGGGCAGGAGAGGGCAGTGGCGGTGTTTGCACATGTGTGCTTTGGGGTCAGGCATGCTCATTAACCAGGAAGGAGGCAAAAGATGATGGGAAGCCAAACCTGACTGGGCGAGCGAGGGAGCCCGAGCAATGCTCGCTTGTCCTCTTTGCCAGCTGCAGGCGTGCACCATGTGGACGAGAGCCGCCTGCCTGCCCCTCGGGTACCTATGGCTTCAGCTGCAGCTGGCAGAGGTGCCGCCATCATCCTCCATGGCATGAGGGAATAGGCCAGGTAGGTGGGACTCATCAGCCCTGGAAGGCAGCCCATCTAAGAGAAGGAAAACTCTGATTTCAAACCCCCACAGAGGTGCCGCCATCATCCTCCATACCGTGAGGGAATCGGCCGGGTAGATGGGACTCGTTCAGCCCCGGAAGGCAGCCCATCTGAGAAGGAAAACTCTGATTTCAAACCTCCACTGCCTTGTGGCTATAACCACTGATGGAAAAGGCTTCAGGAGTCAATCTCGAGGCAAAATCCGGAGCCGGAGTCCCAGAGGCAGTTTGTGTCATTCTGTCAACTCCTGTGACATTCCTGAAACCAGTTGTATTGTCTCTGGCCTTTCCATTGGACTATTTCAGTGATGTGGAGAGGGGGGATTTGCTGCTTGGGTAACAGCCTATCATTCATATTATTTTACCCAGGCTTCGTGCTCTGGAGAGGACACTCCAGCTTCTCATACAGCATCAAAACACTAGACACTGTTCCAAGTCCTCCATACAAAGCACGCTACCATAGTCTCTCGAGACTGAAGGATGCCTATGATGATGTCTTAC
The DNA here is from genome assembly GCF_051106095.1 of Pogona vitticeps. NCBI lineage: Eukaryota > Metazoa > Chordata > Lepidosauria > Squamata > Agamidae > Pogona > Pogona vitticeps. Next base: position 115,994,444 of record NC_135783.1, on the reverse strand, counting down.
ATAGAGGAATTCAGCCTGAGGTTGTGGTTGTGCTGCAGTGGCTGATGCAGAGTAAGACACTCTTCATCAGAGTCTTTTGAGTCTTAGATTGGTAATGTGATTTGTAGACGAAAAGAGTGTAACAAACAGGAGACCTTTTGAATACCTCGATTACAGATAGAGGAGTCTCATAAGCATCTAGTGCTTTCCCTGAATTGGTCTTTCTTATGAAATAAAGAACTTGGTGTCAGATAGATAGCTGATGCTTGATTCTTCCCTAGGAGTCATACAGAACTTTATAGACCACCTGGGGGGGAAATCAGAAGCCTGTATTTGTCAAACCTGGCATTTATCCCAGTACAGGGTTAATTTCAGAATGAAACCAAACAATGATTAACAATTATATAAACATTCATCTGCTCTGCTACATGATTGTTGTTGATATCCTGTATGTGTAATACTGCATGGAGCTGTCTTGTTATAATGGGGTGAATGCTTTATTTGTGTGTTCTGAATCCACATATTTATAAATCTTTAAGTTGTTTTCATTTCTTCCTTGAGTGTAAACAAACCTTATCTCTAGAGTTTGCACATCCAAAGGTCCTGGATGGCCAGCAATTCTTTTCCCTATGGGAAATTCTTTTGCTCTGGCAGTCATTGTGACTCTGGGGGTCTGCAATTTCATATTTGGCTAACCGCCATTATTACGGCAGTTTTCATCCTTGTTTTGACTATTGATTTTGCAAGCTTTTTCTAGCTTCTGTAATTCTAAGGCCTTAGACTAACAAGGTCTTATTACTTTAAGGTTTTAAGACGTGTGTGTGTGTGTGTGTGTGTGTGTGTGTGTGTGTGTGTGTGTGTGTGTGTGTGTGTGTGTGTGTGTGTGTGTGTGTGTGTGTGTGTGTGTGTGTGTGTTTTCTGTTGGAACTGACATAGTGACCCTAACAGGGATTTCAAGGTAAGTGAGATAATTAAAGAATGGTTTTATTAGTTCAATTCCCCCAGCCAGTTTCTATGGCTCAGTGGGAACTCAGACCCGCTTCTCCAGAGTCCTAGACCATCATTCTATCCACTACACCACACTGGTGCAGTCCATTTCCACTTTGATTATCATGATCACCGGTAGGGTATACTATGGGACTGGCAAACACCATTTTAGTATTTTCATTGTTTAATCGGAAACAATTCTGTTTATTATATCATTCAACCTTCCACGCTAAACTGGTAGACATGAGTGAAATTCTTCAAAGCACGACTATATCATTGACTTTGTTCTCAGGCTTAACTGGAAAACAGCTGATTGTTTTGGAATGCGGCTGATTGTTTAGAAAGGTAATGCAAACTATTATTCCAAGCCATACTTTTAAAGTAGTTTCATTTTCATAGCAACCTTTTCTACACCCCCTTTAATCATTTTTGAGACTTTATAAACAGAACATTTCAAATGCTGACATTGGAATCTGGGTCCCTGGCATCAATTCACTTGTTCTTCCACATAGAAGTCTACTCTGTTCCCCTTCCCCACAGTGTTCTCTTAGAGCAGCCATTCTCAGTGGGGGCCAGAGCACATTTGAAAGGGCCACAGACTGGAAACAGTCCTGCACACACCACCTTATACTGTTCATTAGGCAACTTATACAATCCTGATTTGGCATTTCTTTTCCATATGTTTATGACTGTGGCCAAAAAAAAAAAAGGTTGAGAATGGCTGTTTTTGAGCAACCTAATTTTTGGGGGGATGGTTTTTTTTTCAGTTGCTGCTACCACTAGCTGATCTACTGCAAATAACCCAGAAATCTACCATGAGATCCCAATGCATCTTTTGCCCACTCCTGCCTTCACAGAAATCTATGTAATGTTTCTAATAGGGGTCTTATTCTAATAGAGGAAAAGGGAAAGCAACAGCTAACAAAACTTCTTCTGGGTGCTGAATTTGTTACAGTGGTACTTTTTGTGCCTCCTCATTCTAGCTTCCACCAATGAAATGCTTCCAATTTGGTGAATTATGTGTTTTTACACACATGCTCCCTTACAGGTTGAAAAAGCATATGGATTGGAACAGACCACCAAGCTGTCCCTGGTGGGTTTAATTACCGTGCGGAGCTACATGCCTGTGGTGAAGTCCTGGAACGAAAAATGAACTGGCTGAAGGAAAATATGCAATGCAGTGATGCCAGTTCTAGTGTGAACATTCACATTCCTTGATAAATATTGGTTTCCAATACTGCCGAGAAATGTTGACAAGAGCTTTTCCATGTGCTGTGTGTGCCAAGAGTGTGCGTTATTAGATAGGACAGATGATAAATACTCTTGGTTCCCAGCCAGCTTGTGTAGATGGGTAATGTAAGAACATTAAGAGGCGATAGATCATAAATTAAAATTATTAATAATGGATCTTTCTGTTCCCTTCGATTAGATATGATTTTAGATTTTCAGCATACATTATTACTGAAGGTTACAGTGGATAGCAATTAGTGATGAAATAAAAGGCAGGAACACCAGGTTAAAAAATTTATTACTTTGTACCTCTTTAACATTGCTGAATATTGTAAATGGCGTTGGAATTTCAAATTAAAAACCTTTCATATATTACCACATTTATCTACTGTATTGGTCAGAAAAGTTCTGTGAAGATCAATACAGAAGCAGTGCCCTAATAGGAGAAGGATTAGCAGTCCACATCTTGCCATTCCCAAGCTCTAGCCCTTTGTGATAATTTTAATCTTATAAAATTCACTATAGCTTTAAAAATAATAGGTAAAGGGGCTTTCACAATTGTTGCTGAGTTCCCCTTGACTGCTCTTCAAATACAGGATATATATTCTGAGTGGCTGCTGGATAATTCTGTGGACTGCTGCTCCTGGTTCTGTGAGCAGGTAAGGCACTGTGGAATGAAATGGAGCGGGCGGGGGAGGGAGGAGAGGAATTGGGAGTCAGAAAACTTTATCATGCCATTGATAATTTTGTTTCATATTTCATAGGTGCTTGTTAATTTTTAATCATCCAGATACATCAGCATTGTATATAACTGCTATTCAAAAGGGCCTCCTTATGCACACACCCAAATACTAAATGACTGCTTGGAAGAGGAAAAAACTGCAGTGGTGCCAGAAGACATTTTAGGCCAGGTTTTGCTTGACCGCTGAATGAAAAGTGTTTCATACTTGGGCAGCAAAGCACCAGGTGCCTCTCTGGGCTTTTGCCGTCTTTGCTGTGAACAATTGGGTCTTCAGCGCACTAAGACCTGGGCTGGAGGATGGGCTGGATGAGATATTAGGGTAGCACATGCTAGAATACGGATTATGCCAAATTCTTATAAAGCAGTAGTGGGTGGATTTAAATTGCAGCTTGGGCTAGAAGTGTTCAGATCTTTCTAGGTGCTTTCACCTAAAAAATTCTTCTGCCAGATGTTTTTCTCCGGAGATTACTTCCAATGTTATCACCAATAGGAAAAAAATAACAGCTGGAGAGACGTGGGGAGGGGATCAGAGGAAGAGGTCCGCACCCCTTGTTGTCTCCAAGTTCTGCCTTTACCCTCTTTGGCCCAGTTCTCAAATGCAGGTCTTGTCCTGTCTCATCCTGTTTGGCCTGAGGCCACCATTCTTTATTAGTAAAAATCAAACGTTTGTATACCTGCTGCATGGTTGCACGGACAGTGTTTTAACCTCTCTGATTAATTAATTAATCAATTAATTAATTAATTAATTCAATTTTTACCCCGTCCCTTTAGACAACGTCTACTCGGGGCGGCTTACAAAAATTAAAACACATTAAAACAATGTAGAAAATAACTAGCATAATGCAATTATTATAATTAATACTATCCAAGATGGCAACATTAAGAACCAGAAAAAAAAGGGGGGGAAAAGAACTTAGGTGACTGGGGGGAAGGCCTGTCTGAATAACCATGCTTTTAGTTGGTTTTTGAATACACCCAGCGAGGGTGCCAGCTGAATTTCAGTGGGAAGTGTGTTCCACAGCTGAGGGGCAACCGCCGAGAAGGCCCGGTTTCTTGTTTTCTCCTTCCGGGCCTCCCTCGGCGTCAGTCCCCTCAGCCGTCCCTGCTGGCTATGTCGGGTGACTCGGGTAGATCTGGGTGGGAGGAGGCGATCTGCCAAATATTAATAAGTAGAACATCTGAATTCCCCAAACATCCCAGCAATGTTTCAGGTTTACTTTGCACCAGTGGTAAAGTTTGATCCCAGCACTTATGTTGGAGTTGCTGTCTGTATTTTTTTTATATACCTCAGATGTCTACTTCATGTCCCTAAGCCAGGCTAAGTGTAGCTCACAAGCTATGTATGGAAGGCTCACCACAGGGTTCCATAAATTCTCTTTTCTGATGCTTGTGTTGTCCTATAAAAAACCAGGTGATTATCAAGTACTGGCAGGAGTGATGGCTTATGACACGGGGCAGTGCCCCGACCTCTGAAATTTTGGGGTTAAGCACCACCGAGCCCAGCTCATGAGCTGCCCGTGCTTGCAGGCTACCATGCCTAGACAGCTGTGCAGGCTAACACTAAACTGCTGTGCATCTTTATACAGATGTGGCAAAAGAAAATGGGGAGGAAAAGGCCTGTAGTACCTGGTATATGTGAGTGCATAGCACAGGAAGATAGTCAAAGGCTTTTCTGTAGGAAGCAGGAAAGCTGAATGCACTTCCACTACACCTTGCCACACTTTGGGAAATTCCTCCCATGGCAGCATAACTAGACACAAAGAACTAGCAGCACAAAAGGACATCTGACTATGATACTGATGTGTTTTAATCAAGATTGCCAAGGATATCCTGACTAAGATCCTTCTATGGAAGGCAGTAGCCTTGATAGAAAACATTTAATATTAATTAGCAATATTAATTTTAGAATGATTTCTCAATAAAAACTTCTGAAGTATTCCTGTTTATACAGTCACAGCATGCCCTGATTGTAGAACACTCGGCCAGTTGAAAAAGAATGCAAATGTTATTCATTAGAAGTATAATTAGTATTGATTGGTTGTATTATGCAGTTCACTGAATTAAAACCCTGTACGTTACTGGCAGATTCTAATCGAAAAATATGAAAGTAGTAGAGTTTTTTTCCCCAGGGGTGGGATTGTCCCCAGCCAATCTTATTTGCATTATGCCCTTCCACCTTTACAATGATACATATAAACAAAATTGAAATATAGTTGCAGAATTTCAGATGAGTTAGGGTGGAAATTTAGGTTCAAGGAATTCAACAATAAATTTATCATTGATTTTATTAAAATCTTGTCTTAAAAAATTAAGGTAAGTATCAGTTATAGTGCCCAGATTAAAAGGAGTCATAATAACACTCTATTCTGCATTGTTAAGTTGAGGGAGCTAGGCATGTTTTGTCTTGAGAAGAGAAGACTGGTTGGGATATGGTAGCCATCTCCAAATATCTGAAAGGCTTTTACTGAAAAGAGCTTGTTTTATGCAGCTCAAGAGGTAATACTTGAAGTAATGGATTTAAACTTCAGGAAAGGAGATTTCAGCTCACAGGAGAAACATAAGAGCATGGAAGTTTGCTTTAACTGGGCTGAGGGCAAACTTCTACATGGAACATTTCGAAAAACAGGCCCTGGCTTCGGCATCCTTCGCATCCACAGTCTGGTTCCAATACATGGATGACACCTTTGCAATTTGGAACCACGGTGAAGAAAAACTGGAAGACGTTCTAAACCATCTCAGCAGCATCCACCCAAATATACAGTTCACCATGGAAAAAGAAATAGAGGGCTGTAGCGTTCCCCTTCATTATGTCAATGGTTCATGTTCTGTTATGTTAATTGTTCATGCATATTCATGTTGCTGAGAGGCAGAGCCGAGAGAGAGGTTATAAGAGGTGGAGCCTGAGATAGTCAGGGAGTCAGAGAGAGAGTATGAGTAGAGTGGGAGAGTGGAGAAGGGAATAGAGTGTAGAGTTTGGGGAAATCTGAGAGGTGATTAGACTTAGGAGTGTATTATCAGATAGAAGATTGTTTTTAATAATAAATTGACTTAAAGAAGACATTCATAAATCACTATCAATAACTGCAATCAATAAACAAAGTTATATTTAAAAGACTTTGAAGTGTGGACCTGAATCTTCATCTTCCTGAAGTAATGGTGATTTAGTGGTCACCTGGTGGCAGCAGTGTAAAAGAGGGGATTGTTTGCCTTCGTGTGCTCTGAGTCTTGACGGTCAAGCAAGGGGGCAAGAGGGTGAACACCACAAGGGCCAACTCCCTTTCTTAGATGTCATGGTGATACGCAAAACTGACCTCCTAATGGGACACAAGCTCTATAGAAAACCCACCCACACAGACCGGTACCTACACAAAAACTCCAACCACCACCCATGACAAAAAAGAGGCATAATCAAAACACTGGTAGACTGTGCAAATCGGAACGGTGAAGCTCAGTTTCTCAGCACCAAACTCAACCATCTGAATTGGGCCCTACAGGCAAATGGCCACTCCAAAAATGAAATCACAGCCATCAAACCAAGAAAACAACACCAAACTGAAGAGGAAAAACAGCCACCAACAAATTAAGTATTTCTGCCATACATCAAAGGGGTCACCCGCATGGGGAAACTTTTGAAAAAACACAACCTACAAACAATATTCAAGCCCAGTACAATCATACAGTAAATGTTACAGTCACCAAAGGACAAAAGTGAGCCCCTCACCACTGCAGGAATATACCAGATATCTTGGAGTTGTGGACAGGTATATATTGGAACCACAAAACACAGCATCCACACCAGAATCAACGAACATGAGAGACATTGCAGACTAAAACAACCAGGAAAATTGGCAGTAGCTGAACATGCCCTAAAACAAGCTGGACATGAAATTCTACTTCAGAATACTGAAGTACTGGACAACACCAGCAATCATTATGTTATATTAGGCTGCACAGGGAAGCCATTGAAATCCACAAACACCAGCTTCAACAAAAAAGAAGAAAGTTTAAAACTCAAGAAAGCCTGGCCCCCAACACTGAAAAATACAGCCTGCAAAAGGTCAATGAACTCTACCCAGTCACAAGGACCGGTGATCACTGCACACAAAAGACCGGCTAACAACACCCATCAAACACAGTGACAGATAATCTCTCCCTCTTATCACAACAATACACCCGTAACAAAAAACACGCTGATCACCACAATCATCCATCTCTTGAAAAGGACAAAAGCTGATCCCACAGCTATAAATACTCAACTATCCAAACAAACTGCACCAGAGCACAAACAGAGTTCTGACTTCTGTCCTCTGAAGATGCCGGCCACAGAGACTGGTGAAGAACAACCTTTGGAACACGGCCAAAGAGCCTGAAAAATCCACAACAACCATTAGATCCTGGCCATGAAAGCCTTCAAGAATACATAAGAGCATGGGTTCTCTGACTATGGAATGAATTGCCTCATAGGGTAGTGCATTAGGGTAGTGCATTTTCCATCATGGGAGATGTTTAAACAGAAGTTGCATGACCACGTGTCCGAGAACCTTTATGGGGATTTCCTGCATTTGTAGGGGCCTGGACTCAATGACCCCCGTGATCTCTCCCAGTTCTAGTCTTCTGTGGTTCCCCATTTAGTGACAGCTCATAATAATCTGTTTCTCATAAAGTAGCAATTAGTAGCAAAATAGGAAGCATTTAAATTTAGTCCACTTTCTTTGAATGTTGGTAGTTATCAAAAGTGACAGAAATATTAAGCAGTGGAATAGATCAAAACTTATTATTCAGCTACAGAAAACAGTCATCTCAACATGTTACATTTCTGTCTTTTTCTTGGTCTGAGAGTGGCTATTCATCCGTAATTTAAGTAAGTGAAAGCTGTTGGAAACTATTTTCTTAATAGATTTTAAGGCATGAATTCAAAATATCAGTCTATATACCGTTCTGCAATTTCCCCACCTTTAAAGAATATTGTAAAGAACGGTGTGTTTGCCAGGATTGTAATGCAAATTAATGAATTAGGGGAGGCTTAGCTGTATGTCAAGACACCGTTCTGATTAATTGGCCCTATTTAAACGTGCTGTAGTTACTGCTAAAATATTAATGACTTTTATATCTTTCTAAAAGGAAATAAGATTTTACCTACTACTGAGTTTGAAATAATTAGGTTTCAATCACATCTGAGAAATCTAACATGAGTAGTTATGACAAGATGCAGATGCTCTATATTTAGGAAGTAGTGCTATAGGTAGAAGAATAAAAATAACCTCTCATGGACAAACCCAATAAATGTAAATATACATTTTAAAAGATTCCCATTTCTTTATCCATGCCACCACTACTCCTGTGCTTTCCCCCAAATCTGTTTCAGATAGTTGGAGATGACTTTTAGATTAATGTGCAGTGAAAGAAAATGGTGAATTGAGGAAGATTCTCCCTCCTCCTTTGGTTTTATGGAAGTCTGTGCTGGAGCAAAGTGTTTTTGCTAGTGGAAAAAACACAACTGGATGCAGCCCATGTTCTTCTTTGGGTCGTCCAATCTCTGTTTACACTTTCAATTGACATTTCTGTTTCCCAGCTTCCTCCTTTATTTGGCATCTTGTCTTCACCCATTCTTTGCCCAATTACAATTTTTATACTGTGTTTTTAATCCATTTCTTCCTGTTCTTAATCAGCCATCAAAGTTAACCACCTCATGCTTTCCAATGATTTATTTATTTAAATTTATAGGCTTATAGTCTCTCTCTTTCTCTCTCTCTCTCTCTCTCTCTCTCTGTGTGTGTGTGTGTGTGTGTGTGTATGCTGGTTTTCAGCTTTCCATCATTATGTCAGAACAAGCATCACAGAATTAAACCAGCAGGTAGAACTAATGGCAGAATCTCATACTGACTTGGTCATTAAACTCACTCGATAAACTTGGGCTGCTCATTTTCTCTCAGCTAACCTACCTCACAGGATTCTGGTAAGGATGAATTAGGGAAGAGAAAAGCTATGTACACTGCCTTGAGCTCACTGGAGAAAGTGTTGGATAAATGTTACAAATAAATAGATGCAAATGTGAACAACAAAGATTTAAAGGAAGTGAGGCAAGTACAAGACTGGTGTGTATTTACATGATTAAGACTCAGTAAAGAGGATGTACTTACCCTTCCACATAACTATCTGTTGAACATTCAGCTGAATATGGTTATAGGGTTTCAATACTCTGAATGAGGTAACACATTTGTTGAGATCAACCAAAAGTGTGCAAAATTACACACCACATTTCAAGATATAAAGAATCTCTTCCCTGAATTTAGCAAAAAGAGTACCAAAGGAAGTTAATAAGAAGTAAGGGGGTGAGACAGGGGAGAAAAAAGATGAGTGGATGCCAATGTGTCCAAGTCAGAGTCTTAAAGTGGACTAGAAAAAGAGATACACCAGGCTCCACCTACCCTCCGGATTTCGGACGTGCATTGTGAGGCTGCAAGGGAGGAAATGATTAATAAAACATTACCTTCATTCCACCGATGGAAGGCTCTGTTAGATTAAAGAGCATTTGATGAGCAAAGTGTCATTATTTGGACACTAACCATGGCATGATTAACAAGTTTTCTTTCTAGCCTACCAATGGTATCATTGTTACTTTTCTCTGTGTGGAGACATATAATGATGGAAGAGCTTGTGATAGTGCACAGATTTCATTTTCATTGACAGAAATTAGAAGGAAATGGGAACATACTCTGGCGGGTTTGCATTGCACTGACAGTGCAAATCAGCTGTAAGCTGTAGCCTGTAGCCTCCATTTAATAAGGTCTAATATTTTTTATGCTACTGTTACCGGCCAATTTTGGGTTCCGGTTTTGCGGTGAGGAAATCAGGCAGAGACACAGCAGCTGAACCAAAGGTCCAATTTTATTCAGATAGCAAAGAAAGGACAGCCGGGACTTCTCTTAAAAGCAGAGAAGACCCCCCAGAATACATTGTACACATGTTTTATATGATACAAACAAGGAGTCATAGAAGTACTACAATTCTATTGGTCATTTGTACTCCAAATTCGGATCCAGTCCCTCATTGGATAATTAATGGTAACTATGCTAATCTATTCTTTAAATGTAAAAAAGTATATTCTGCCCCATCTTTCCTTGACCTATGTCCATGGTGCACCAGGGATGTGCCTAAAAGTCTGGGGCATAGAGTACCTATTTCACTTTATCTATTGCTATGTCTATGTTTTGTCTTCCTGGGCCTAGTTTCTCTGAGGCCTGTATTTTTCTCTGCTAAGGGTTATCTGTGAATGTTTCAGGGTCGAATTCTCCTGAGGCCTGGTTTTCCTCTGAATGTACTGTCAGTTACTAATTCATTGATCAATCTTAAAATATAGTTTCAGCTTTCCTCCGCATCACTACGGTGTCTATGAGGGCTGCAACCTGAAACTGGGTCATCAAAATATGTGAAATGATTGAAAAGGCAAATATTTTCTGCAGTGAAGTTACTGAGTGACAGGAGCCATCAAACTTTAGCAGCACTCCTTTAGCTCAACATAAGGCCACAGTTCTAGAGTGCGACTTTAAGCTACTTTGATGGATGGACTTCATTGCAGCTGTTGTGTTCCACTTGTCCACAAATGGTTGTTATATGTTTTGAAGCACTTCATATGGAAGAATCAAAAGATGAATGAAAAGGCTTTAATTGTTCCCCAAAATATAAAGCTTTTGTTATAGATGTATTTCCTGTTAACATACAATGAAAAATAATTTCTGTTCTTTCTTAAAGCTCATTGTGCATCCTGTCATTGATGAGGAATTGTAACCACTGTTGGATCATGAGGGAAGGGAAAGTCGTGTGGGCATGACTTACATTGTATTTATCATGCACCCAATGAAGTGGACCCCAGTTCACAAAAGCTTATGTCAAACAAAACTTAACTTTTTAAGATAACTCTAGGTCTAGGCTCTTTGTTCTTGTGTTGCAGAGTTTTGAATGTTGGTTAAAAACCTCTAGCTGCACAGCAGAAGTACAGGAACTTACAGAACAGAATTAGCTAAAGGTCTCACCAGAGTAGACCAGCCCTTTTGCTTCTCACCAACGGGCACATATGGTCAAAATAATTCACTCTGCAGTGTTGGTAAGAGAAAGAATACAAGTTTTCATTTACTCACAGGTGAATAGATCAAGCCACATACTGTACAAAAATGGATGCTTACAGCAACAGGCCTCAACAGATGCACAGCATGCTTCTAGCACACTGCAAAACTGCCAGGAGCCCCCCCCCCCCCTTAGCAGAGAGTTATGGCTGTCCTTAAAACCGGGCTCTCTCTTAGCGGAGAGTTATGGCTGTCCTTAAAATCAGAGACGGGGAGGGAACAAATAGTTACTGCTGAATTGATTGACAGTCACCCCAGCCCAGAAAGGTCCCTCCCAACCAAACCTACGAGGTTGAAATAACTCCAACAGTTTTGTCCTGTAATGGACTAAAGTGGTTATCTCTTACTCAACCCCCAAACAGATGTGATAATTTCTATATTATAAGTGGCTCTGGAAATGATTACATTGCAGGGTGGGGTGCAAGGATGTAAAATATTTTTTAAAAATCAGGGAAGCATCCAAGACAATGTAATCATGGGTACTGAAGAACCACTGAGTGGTGTTTCTTCAATGCACCTGAGAATTTTGTCTATGGCCTATAGCAGTAGTCCCCAACCTTGGGCCTCCAGATGTTCCTGGACTTCAACTCCCAGAAATCCTGGCCAGCAAAGGTGGTGGTGAAGGCTTCTGGGAGTTGCAGTCCAAGAACATCTGGAGGCCCAAGGTTGGGGACCACTGGCCTATAGCACACAGAGCTCCTAGGAGAAAGGAAGATCCCAGAAACCCAACGTTGATATGCTCCTGAAAAGGCACGGCCAGTTTTGCAGCCAAACAACTCAGGCTAGTACTTGGGATGATATATTGTATGTGTATGTGTGCAGGACTAGGCTCCATTTCTATTCCTACTGTGCAGCCTTGAGCTCTCTCCACATAATTCATTAATTGTGAATTCAGCTTCTGTTCGCATATTAAAACTGAAAGTATTGAAAGGGCTAAATGGGAAAACGAATGGGTTTACAAACTTTTCTATAGAACTTTGTGGTAATTGTGCAAAGGTCAGACTCATGCTTCAGTGCACAAGAATGTGGAGAGTGGAGCTTACATGTGCACCCTCTTACCCACCACTCATTTAGCCCCTTACACACTTTCACACATAATGCCTGAATGAGACTTAGATATGTCACAACACAGGGATTTTGGAAAAGGTTGGTGGTTGGACATCAGACCACCCATTTCTTCATGACTTCTTTTTCTTGTATTTTCTCTTAGCCTGGAGGTAAAGGGATTCCCAGTGTGGTTCTCTCTGGGGAACAAGGTTTGAATCCTTGCTCAGCCATGGAAACTCACTGGGGGAGAGGAACTGGTAAAACTACTTCTTAAATATCTCAATTATCTTGAAAGCCATATTAGGGTTGCTATAAATCAGTTCTGACTTGACGGCACAAAATACACACAAGGAGGTGAAGGACACACCAGTCCTGGCTTTCAATTTTCTGTTCTCCCCTCCTTTTTCAAAGCAGTAACTTCTCATGGGGTTGCTTGGCGAAGAAGGGAAACCCTGAAAATTGTTTTCGGCAAGTTTGAAAAAAGAGACCTTAAGAAGAACAATTTTCAAAAGCCGCCTGTGGCGTGATGTAGCAGCATCAGCCATGTGAAACACTGCACTGTAAATAAGACCGGCTGTATCCAGCACTTCTCCATCCATTGTGCACAATCCGATCATCTTTCCTTGCTGAAAAAATGGAGCAGGGAAAGAATTTATTTTCATTGTTCTCATACTAGCAGTCGATTGACAGATAGCAGTTCAGTCAAGGTATGGCTTGAGTGAGTTCTGAATGCTGATTTTGTTTCTGTACAGAGATACGGGGTGGTATTAGCTGTTAGCCTACATACACAGTGTAATTTTTATGCAGCAGAATGGAAGTCATGCTTTGTTCCAGGGTTCATATGGAATTAGAACTCCAGGGTAGGGATTCTAACACATTGCCATCTAGAGTTGTAAACAAGATCTCCAAACTCAAAGTACTTGCCATTTTAAAAAAAGAAAACAAAGAAAGAAGAAAGAAGAAATGGCATGGACCAAAATTTATTCTAATAGAGATATGTCTTTGCCACTAAAGCATTTTTTTTAAAAATCCCATCCAATGTAATAAATTTGGACAAAAGATATTACCGCTGTTTTTCAGTGAGCTATGATGCCAATCTGTGGTAGTTACAGACTCTGGTTGATAAGGGGATGGGATGGCATTAGAAATTCTCCATGAGGACAGGAAAGAAAAGAAACCCAGCTCTTGACTCAAACACACTGCAAGACTTACTCTTAACCTCAGTACATTGTAACTCCAATGTCAGAAAATATGCTAGAACTAATTCAAAACAAGGGTATCCAGTGTGGTATAATGGATGGAGTAATGGACCAGGACTCAGGAAAACTGGGTTCGATTTCCAGGTTCTGTCATGGAAGCTCACTGGTGTGATGGTGGAACTGGTAAAACCACTCCTTAAACACCTTAATTACATTAAAAACCTTATTAGGATCTGTAGCGGGCCACTCTGAAGCCTCTACCAATACAGGCCTCCAAGAGTGCTCACTACTATTCTTCACTTGCTCCCTCCAACCTATCCTTAGTACTCACAAAGGACAAGTTTTTCTTTCAAACAAATAAAGTGTTTATTGATTTGTACAAAATAAAAAGGGTGAATCACAGGTAATAAATCAAGTTGTTAATCATGTTTCTTAATTACTAGATCACACAGACTTTTCCCTCACTGACTATCTCTCTCAAATCTATCTCACTCTCTCAATCAACTTCTCTCATCTTTTTAAACTCTCCAAAACTTTTTTTTCACACATCACACACACCTTATATAATCCAGCTCCTCCCCCTTCTGCATCACCCTCCGTCCTCTCACTGGCTGAGGTTCCCCTGCCCAGCTGTGATGGACAGGTGAGAGCAGAGCTGTATGCCACAGGATCATTATAAATCAGTTCTGATTTTACAGCACATGCGAGCTGTAACAACAATTCAGAGCAAGTTTTTTAAAAAGACATGTGGAGATGAGGTTAATGAATCACATATCACAACAAATCTCCTACTGCAAAAATAATCTCAACCCTAAGTCAAAAAACGAAGAGCTAATAAATAATATTTCTTGTTGTTTTGCTGTATCAAACACTTCTTAAACATGTTTTTAACTTTTTTTGATTTCTTAAGTGCAAGGTACATTTACTGAGTGCTTAATTAAATGATTTTTTTGTGGAGGGGAATTACAAATAATTATAAATTAGAATGTATAAAGTAGCATTTAGCCAGTAAGCTGAAGTCAAAAATTTCATTGCAGTTAAAATGTTTAGAGGTGATCCTGCCCAAAGATGAGACCGAGCAAAGTGTTCTGCTTATTTATCACCTCAAGGTACTTAAAGATCTGTCTGGGCAGTTTATAGTTTAATTATGCAGGCTATACATTAACCCCCCATCCCACCTTGAGTCAGCTACCAGGGATCAAACTCTGGTTGTGAGCAGAGTTTTCATTGCATTGCCGTAGTTTAACCACTGTGTCATAAGGCTCCTGTATGAGAATGTTATTACAACAGAGCACCGGAATTAGCTGTGTCTTGGTTGTCAGCAATTTCCTGTGGCTATTTTTATTCTTGTTTAAAATAATATTGGTCTTGTTTAGTTTCCCAGCTGGTGTGTCCCTTATGCCTTCTTGGGTTTGGTGTCAGAAGTCAAGTTCTGAACGTATAGATTCCAACATCAAATAAGGCGTACAGACAGTGCATTGCATCAGAAACCTTCCAGTGCCATAGTCCGGAATGAAAAGAGATGTCCTTGCTTTTGCCTAAACACCTGCCATCCTCAAAGAGGATGGTGTAGTGCAAGGATTGGGTCCCTCGTTGGGAGAAATGCTAGCATGTAAATAAAACTAATAAGTAAATAATAAGTAAATCCGTGCTTCGCCATGGCAAAGGACCTACTTGTGCATGGGCCTCATGCACACCTCTTCCTTTTTGTACAGTCACTGACGGCCCCTGCCAAATTTGCTGCCATGACCGTGGCAACCATATCAGACAAAACCGCTCAGCTTTCCTTTACAGCAACCACTGTTTTATGAATAGAATTGTGCTGTAGAAGCCTTTCAGAAAGGCAGCTCTATTGGTAAATGCGCCATGTAGAGACTGTTTGCATCTTTAAGAAAAAAGGAGTGGGGATGTTTTGCTGCCATCACAGCAAATTCACAGCAAAATATGGAGGGTACTCTGGCCTCTGGCCTGATAGGGTCCCAGTGCATTCTGACCTCTGGGATTTGTGTGGCCCTGTGGAAAAGGTGGAAGAAGCCCAACTCTGTCTAGAAATCTTTATAATCTTCATCTTCCGCTGAAAAGGGACACAAAGTCAGCTCTCAATATTCAGGCCAGGTGGGATGCTCATTTCATTCCCAAGGGAAACGTGATTTATGAGAGTGCCTGCTGCTATCCAAGAGCTCCAAATACTCAGGATTGATTAGAATCTAGAGCAGGGAGCACAGACAGGATGGGAGCAGGTTGTTGAGAACTTCTGAGATGAATTCATCAATCTGGATTTTTTTTTAGTTTGAAGATTTAATTTAAAAAAAGATTTATATGGGCAATAAAGTTCATGATTCACTGAGATTAAAAGCCCACAGAAGTCTTAGGGCAGGTGGTAGCCTGCATCTCCTTTGTGTGTATCCCATAGATCTTGGGTAGTTATAGGTTGTTAAATGTACACAACGAGAAAGAAACATACACATAACTAAATCTGTCGTATGTCCACTTTTTCCCTTCTCTTTTTTTAAAATGCACAGTTCGTAGGCTGAAATCCTGTTGCTTAGCATAGCAAGTCACAACTTGGGTAGGTCCATTGAATCAGTGGAACTTCTGGAGGTGTTGACTCACCAAACCCCCACTGATTCAATGAGCCTACTCTAGTTGTGATTTGCTATGCTAAGTAACAGGATTTATGCTAAGCAACAGAATTTCAGCCATACTTTTAATTTAGCCCGTATCTTAGATTTCAAGCTTTGGTTTTGGACATCTTCCCTTCAGGGATTCCTGTCAAATGTGAATACTTTTAGAGATTTAATAAATAATGCACATTTGTCATTTGAATGCCAGATTAGGGCAAAGTGAATGGTAACACATACACACATAGTGAGAAAGGTTCTTTAAAAGTCAGGTCTCCTATCTGGAAGCATAGATTCACTAATTAATTTCTCTACATATTTCTTGGACTGAGAATAACTGTTCTGAAGACGTATTCTGTTTGTCAGTCACCAAATTGCAAATATTTCACAGAGTAAAGGTCTCTCATTCAAGTTGGAATGCGGCTTTGAGCAAATTCCCACTGGACAAAACAGGAGCAATTAAGGATGGCTGAACGTATTTTCTACAGTGCAAACAAATGGTTTAATGTGACTGTTGTATGCTGTGTCATATATTTGAACAGTTACAACTAATACTAAATTAGCACAATTTTATCATTAGAGTTACTTATGATTTAAAATAATGGCTATGTGAATTTAAAGGTGGGGGAAGTACCACCGAAACGATTTGGACAAACACAGGAGGGAGTATGCAGTATACAAATAGTCACCATCCTATGAGGGATTCTTACAAACTTGAGACCTTTGGGATTGCTGTTCCTTTTAAAAACTGCTGGCCTTTGAGATGCTGAGGTGATTGTTTTTCTTTTTTTCTTTTCTTTTAAATGTAAAGCCCCTCAGACTTGCTTTTAGACATTAAAATATGCTTTTTCAGCCCTGTCATCCCAGGGTCGGAACACTGACAAATGATAGATCAAAAGAACCATAATTACTGACGTTTTAACATAATAGATAGAGCTCAGATGAAAAACTGTGCGCTGTCATTGGGACTATGTCCCAGGAAACAAAACAAAACAAAACAAAAAGGATAAATATAGAAAATCACGGACACCATCTACTGTTTGGCAGAGGAAGGAATGACGAGAGAAAGTGATAACTAATTCTAGCTCTCTGGACACTGTGAAAGTTGGCTCCAAGTATTCAGCTATTATATTAGAATTATCATAGTAGATAAAAATAAAGAACTTCCCATGTAAATGCCATGGTTAGGATCCAGTGACTCACCAAAGTAGTTCTGTTTGCTCAAAACAGCTTTGAACTTCTGTGCTTCAAGTCCAGAAAATTTCCTGTGCTCGGTAGAAATCTATTTGTAACCAAGGTATATTCCCAAAGTAACCTGTGAAGGTCTGTTTTTCAGAGTTGTAGTTTTAGAAGAGGTAGCCGTGTTCGTCTGTGCTAGCATATCAGGGAAAGACAAAAGAAAAATAAAGAAGACAAAAATGTTGTGGCACCCTAAAGACTATATTTTAAAGTGAGCTTTTGTGGACAAGTTCACTTCCTCAGACTCCTATTTTTCAGAGAAGTCACAGAAGCTTTCAGGCATGCCTGATACATCAGTTTTTGATCCTGGCCTACTACAAATACAGATTTAAAATGTAGAATATGGATATAAGAATATGAGGAGAAGGGGACAACAGAGGACGAGATGGTTGGGCAGTGTCACCGAAGCTACCAACATGAATTTGACACAACTCTGGGAGGCAGTGGAAGACAGGAGGGCCTGGCGTGCTCTGGTTCATGGGGTCACGAAGAGTCGGACACGACTTAATGACTAAACAACAACAATACGGATATAAAACCAATTTTTCATCACACACTTTTTCCTAACCTCTGAAAACAATGCCTGAAATTGTACTGCTTAGTGTAGTAAGCTGCAGCATGAGTAAGTTCATTGAATCAGAGGGGATTTGGTAAGTCAACCCCTCTGTAAGTTTCACTGATCCAGTGGGCCTACTCTAAGGTGATTTACTGCACAGGATGACAACCATTATTTCATCTGCAATATTGCTTGATAGTCTTGTAAAAATCTGTTTCTTTTCACATAAATTATGTAGTCCAGAAGCAACTTGGTTTTTTTTAACAACTTGGGGTTTGCATATGTTTGATCTTTGCTCAAAGTCCATGTTTACTATATCAGATTATCAGAGAAGGTGTTTAAGATATTTTGAAATAGGTTTACAGATTTTGAACTCTCAATATTGACTGAATCAGAGGTTTCAGGTTGAGAGAATCTATAAAAATTGCTAGGATATATCTTTACAAAGTGCTTGAAAATGTTGTCCTGCAAGTTGTAAATTGCTGCTGTTTCAATCTTTAAATAATGAATTATAATAGTAAAAAATGATGAGGAGAGGTTATGTTCTCCTGCTGTTTATTGTGATTCCAAGAGGCTCAGTAGCAAAATTAAGGTCTTTTTTTAAAAGAGTATGCTGTGTTGCTATATATGACAACTTATGATTAGCCAAATCCAGATCTTGATTGGAATCCATGGGATTTTTAGCTGAAATTTATGAGGCTGCTGCTTAATTTGTGACCTAGTTAGGATTATGTGAAGATGCTAGTTGTGTGTGGAGGTGGAAGATTTGTTGCCATTGGCATGATTATTAAAACATCTAAGGAGGTCCAACCATGTTGCCCATTCACCTACACCTCTGCATACTCTTTCAAGAGATCATACATTGGCTGAAAATCTTCTCAGCCTAACAATACAATCCTAAATGTTCTTATATGCAAGCAAGTTGCATTAAAATCTATGGGGTTGTTTAAGTAAATGCATGTAGGATAAATGCAACTCATTACTTCCAGGTGACAAAAGTGGATTAAAATATTAAGCTGGAAGGATAACAAAGGTAATTTCTACAACATCCTGACTTTGCACAGTCCTAAACAGAGAATATGTTGGAATGGAATCATTATCTCCAGAGAGGCCTCTAACTAATGCATCTACTCTCTCTAGGATTGTATGATGTGTTATCCACTCCCCCCCCCCCAATTTTTTGGTAATTTTAGAGTGTGACAGGTAGCTCACCATAACATAAAACTTTGTTGTGGTACCACTTAATTAAATATTGCAATGATATTAAATATAAAGAGAAATACTATTTGTAAATACAAGAGCTTAACACAGATAATTCTTTAATAAAAACATTCTGGATGCATTTAGAAAACCTAACACTGTAAAATAAATCAATGTGAAACACACAGTGATATTTAGAATCTTGGAGGACAGTCTGGGAGCACTGAAATAAGTTGAAAGCAATGGGACTGGCTCCCAGGTACATATGCATAGGATTGCAACCTAACTTTCTTCCATTGTTGAACAATATTTTCCTTATACAGTCATGGCCAAAAATATTGGCACCCTTGCAATTCTGTCAGAAAATGCAACCCTTCTCTTAGAGAATTGTTGCAGTTGCAAATGTTTTGGTACTTGCGTGTTCATTTCTTTGGTTTGCGTTGGAACAACACACCAAAACAGAGAAGAAAAGTCAAACCTGATAGAATCCCACACAGAAACCCCAAAATGGGTGAAGCCTTGTGTGGTAGTCATAGGGCAGCATTTTGCTTCTGTAGTATATGTGTGCAGAGAAGAACTAAAACAAGTTGAATGGGCAGTTGGCAGTCATTCATTGTTAGTGGTTGCTGCTAGTAATTCATAAAATAATAGCTGCATGCCGAGAGGTGGAGCCAAGGAGGAGCAACCTTTGAAACAAGAATGCAAGATCCATACATATTTGCATAATCTGAAGTGATTTTAGAAATTGCTCAAATACTGTGTCATGAATATAATGAGAAGTTGTATAATAAATCTGTGAGCAATGTTTAAAAAAAATGCCTGGAATAAATGAAGTATAGCTTAATTACTTATTCTCCACACATCACTACTTTAAAATGGAAAATACTTACAGCCCTCTTTTCTTTTCTTTCTGTCTGATCACAGCCATTGTGTGCTACAGGCAGTGCTTACAGCACAGGGTCATTTTGATTAGTAGGGACAATGGTATCACCTGCTAAATCCCTTAGACTTCCCTTTTCCTCTTGTCTTTTGCTGTGGCCTTCCCAGTAGCTGGGGTGGGGGACAGGAGAGAATGAGTTTTCCTAGCAACAATATAATGTGAGCTACCATTGTTGGATCTTGAAGTATTTGGGGGCCTCTTGGTAATGAATTAGCAGTTACATCCCATTAGCTTTAGAAAAGCTAAAAAGGCTTTAGAATAATTCCTGGTAGAGATGCAAACTCCTAGAAATAGTTAGTTGACTTTGAATTGCAGTACTTTCCTTTGATACTGTACTGGGAAAAGAAATTCCCCGGAAATCCTGAACTGGGGATCTTACAGACTTTGGAGACTTGTTGTGCCTGAAGTCTCTCCAGCTGAAACAAATGGGTCTTCTTTTCCCCTACTCTCATTCCCTCGTTATTCTCTAGTCCATGCCATGGAGGGCCAGAATTTGAGAAAGTTACTTTTTTTTAAAAGTACGGCATCCAGAATCCCCTATGCTGCCTGAGAAATTCTGAAACTTGCAATTTAGCAAGTAACTTTTCAGAAGTCTGTGTACTGGTGCCCTTTGGTGTGTTCACCCATCTGCGTTTTGGAGTCTCCCTGAATGTGTGGCTATGGGGATTATTATGATGAGCACCTGTAGATCAGAATTTACCATTACGAGTATGCCACTGATCACATCTGGGATTAACAAACAGGTTAACTTCTGTTGAAGTAGCTAAAAATATTTCTTTTTGCTAGTTGGGAAAACTCATGCCAAATCATAACATTGCAAACAAGAATATATGGTCATCTTCCTTTGCCTCTATTCCAGCCTTCCAAGGTCAGCCTCCCTTATTCTTGTAACCACTCTTCCTTGCTATTCCGTTTACCACTTCTCTTTTGATAGTATCAATCCATTATTCTCTTGCAGACATAGATAATTATTCAGCCTTCGCTAGGCAGCACAATGCTTCCATTTTGCAATGTTCCTTTGGAGTGTTTGGCAGTTTCTTAGTATCACTGCACGTCATTCTAATTGTTTTGTTCCTTATTTTTTGGTAAGTCTAATATGCACCGCTGTGTTTGGATTTCTGTTGTTGCTGAGTAGCAACAGGTATCATTTAGCCAGCCAAATCATATGATAGTGAGCAAATCTGGCAGTGTACCTTCTTGAGAATGTCCTTCCCTATTTTAAAAAATATGTTTTCTTGGGCATACATGATAGTAAAACATTTGCTCTTGTTGGTTGCAGCCATCTCCATTATGTTCATAAACTGGTATTTTTACACATGCATAGTTTCCCCAAACACCCTTTTTAATTAAAGAAAGGCCACACCAGTAGATCTCTGTCAATTTTCTCTGAAGGAGTTCATGCCCATGTGTGAGACCATGACAATTCATAGAGAGAACATATCTGCTGGATTATGTGAAATGAATTCACAGATGAAATTCGCAGCTGCAAATAAAGATGTATGCAATCAATCAATCAATCAGTCAGTCAATCAATCGATCAATCTTTATTATTTTGACCATTTTGGTCATCCAACTTCCACCAATTTAAAACATAAGTACATACATAATATAAAGACAAGCATGGTGCCAGCTGAACAGACACAATGCTAGCAGATTAAAAAATACAAATACAAATGCGTTCATTCTCCAAAATGCTGGGTTAAAAACAAAATACAAGAAGATTAAAATGTACACATATTTTCATTTTTAAAAGCCAAATCATTTTACTGTATGTGGGTCTTCAGATGAGGTATGAGGTATTCCTACAATGTAAAAGTTTATTATAATCAGCCTTATATCCTATACCATATCTATAGTACTTCCTATTCTATCCTTATTATTTAGCCAGTTATCCCTTAGTTTTATCACCAGCTGTCCAAAGTTGGCCACTCTGTTACCTCTTTATTCTTATACTCCAAAGCTTCTGCAGGCACTCCTTCCTATCTCTGCCATACAAGGAAGATATACTAGGTTTTATGAGCCATTACCGGATCTGCTCATAAATTTTACACTCTTAAGATGACATGACTCAGTGTCTCTATAGTCCCCTCGCCACATACACAGAACTGACTCTTGTAGGGGGTGGATGTATGCAACACTTGTATCACCATCTGAAGTATAATTTGTGAGCTCCATCAGTTCTGCATTCTGTTCTGTTCTGTTCTGTTCTGTTCTGTTCTGAATGCATCAAGCAGATGAAGATACCATCCTCTATTATGGTACATGATATATTTGTTCATATCCCAGAAGCTTCTCCTTTGTTGCTTTAAAAGCCCAGAGGATAAGTGCTTTGCTTGATGTAAAATATCAAACCAGAAAACTATAGTTGTCCTGCAGTAGGTTAAGAAGTCTAAAATACGGCTCAGCCACTTGGAAGGGAGTGAAATACCTGTGTAGAGTACTTTAAAGCAGTGTTTTTCTTGCCAGCCACTCCATCAAAGAACCTAAGTCCTACCGTGCATGAGAGAAACAAAAAAGGTCCCCCCTTTTTCTCAGGAGGATATTTCTCTCTCTCTCTCTCTTTCCTTCTGACTTTCTAGGTATGTATCTCTAACTCTATATCATGTGATAATTAGGGTTATTATATTTATCTCACAGTATCTTTTAAGGATGGAAAATGTTACCACAGTATTTTTGCAAACAGAAATAAAAATAATAATTCCATCAGGAGCTGAAAATTGTGACATTAATTATAACTTTTCCTATATTAATGGAGAAACAGAAAGATAATATACTTTTTTAGCCATTTTGATGAAACCCCATCAGTGTCCCATTTAGAGTGTTTCTGCATCCCAGTAGTGGTACTGGTAGCAAACCATTGCTTTGAAGGCTGCCCCCCCCCATTTTGTGTAGATATTTATCTTCTGCCTTTTAGGGCAGGAAGGGTTGTAGGAAAATACGGGACATCGTGTGCGTCACATCCCTCTCTCATACATATACTGTTGTCAATATTCCCTTTGTTTTCCCTTTGACTGTTCAGGTAATGATCTCTTTAAATAACCACAAGAATGAAGTGTCTTTAATAATCTTCACTTATTTCCTCTGTTCCTTCTTCGCTGCCATCAAACTTTAGCTGCCGTGTGCGTGTGTGTGTGTGTGTGTGTGTGTGTGTGTGTGTGTGTGTGAGCTAAAAGTTGATGGCAGCGAAGAAGGAAAAGAGGAAATAAGTGAAGATTATTATATATATGTTCCTTCGTCCAGGTTCTTGTTACACCCTCCACATAGCTAGCCTTTGTGAACTGAACTCAGGACCATTCAGGTTGAAGAGAACAAATACATTTGTAGTAAAGTAACAGTGGCAAAAGTATGTTGTTTATTTCTAGGCTTTAAATTCGTTCAGCAGATTTTTTAACTGTCGGTTCTGTCCCCCTCACTCTCTCATAATGCTCCCTCAGAAGCTGCCCACACCAGCATATAGACTGATATATGGACTGCCGTTACTGTTTAGTTTGAACCAAGTTCTGGCATATACACATGTTTCTACTTAGATCAAATAAATTTATTGTCATTGTAAGTATATACATAGTATATACATACAGTAAAATTCACACAGACACCCAGGGACCAGACCCACATGCACACACATAAAAAATCCCCAAACACTCCTCACCCACTAAAAATCCCCCACTAAGAACACAAACATCTGCACCGCAGGCTAAATAACACTGTCCAACTGTTCACTGCTGGTGGTCTTTAAGTTCATTATTAAGTGCAATTATAGCTCTGGGATAAAAACTATTCAGAAAATGTGTGGTCTGAGTCTTAATTGTTCTATATCTTCTGCCAGACGGCAACAGTTCAAAAAAGTTGTGAGCAGGATGGGAAAAGTCTCTAAGGATGTTTTGTGACTTCCTCAGACAGCGGGATGTGAAGATGTCATCCAGGGTTGATAGCTGGAGCCTGATGATATTCTGGGCAATTTTAATGGTTCTCTGTAGAGCTTTTTTGTCCGCTACAGAGCTACTCCCAAACCATACCAGAATGCCATAGGTTAGGACACTCTCAGTGGTGCTACGATAGTAGGACAGAAGTAAATCTGAGATAAATTTAACTTCCCAAACACTCTCAGGAAATACGGCCTCTTCTGTCCTTCTTCATTAACATGTTGCCATTTACTGTATAATCCATGAGAGGTCCTCTGAGATGTAAGTGCCCAGAAATTTAAAACTACCAACCCTCTCCACTTCCTCCCCATTTATGTACAGTGGTAAATGTACATTTATCTTCCTCCTAAAATAAATTCTGAGTTCTTTAGTTTTTTTGATGTTAAGTGTAAGATTATTTTCTTTACACCACAGTATCAACCCTTGTACTTCCTTTCTATAAGCAGACTCAGTGTTCTTATTTATGAGCCCTACCACTGTCGTATCATCTGCAAATTTAATAATTGTGTTGGTGTTATACAGTGGGGTAAAATCATGTGTGTACAGGGAATAGAGGAAGGGACTTAGCTCACAGCCCTGGGGAGCTCCTGTACTTAGTACCAAGATAGAAGAATGGTGAGATCCCATCCTTACTGACTGTGGCCTATCTGTCAGAAAGTCCTTTACCCACACACAAATCTTCTGAGGTAATCCCAGGTTGATCATTTTAAAAAACAACCTATTTGGTAGAATGATATTAAAGGCAGAGCTATAATCTACAAACAACAGCCTCGCATAAATTCCCTGTTGTTCTAAGTGACTCAATACAGTATGGAGAACAATGGACATAGCATTGTCAATAGATCTATTTCTCCTATATGCAAATTGCCATGGGGCCAAAGAAGGTGGAAGACTAGCCTTAATGTAATCCAGCACCAATCTCTCAAAACATTTCATAATAACAGATGTTAAAGCTACTGGTCTATAATCATTGAGAGATACCACAGCTGACTGCTTGGGGACTGGCACTATAATAGATGTCTTCAGGCAAGTGGGGACAGAACACTGCAATAAGGATAGATTGAAAATATCCGTAAAAACTCCAGCTAATTCTGCAGCACAGCATCTAACAATTTGTCCCATGATTCCATCTGGTCCAGCTGCTTTTTGAACATTAATATTCTGGAAAGGGCGTCTCACATCTGAAATCTGCAGTAGTAGTGGTTGTCTGTCGATGGCAGATTCTAGTGATGTACTATAGATAGTAGGTGCTGGAATAATGGTTGTTCCTGTTTCCACCTCAAAACAGCTGAAGAATTGATTTAACTGCTCAGCCAAAAAAAATCACTGCTGCTACACAGACTGTTTTTGTTACTCTGCCCCATGATTTGTCGTAGGCCATGCCATACCCGACGAGTGTCAGAACTCTCAAGATATTGCTCAATTCTCTGGCTGTACATAGCTTTGGCATCCCTAATGCCCCTTTTCAGTTTAGCTCTGGCCTCTCTATACTGTAGTGCATCACCAGAAAAGCAGCATTTCTGGCTTTTAGTAAAAGGCGCACTTCTCTATTTAACCAAGGCTTGTTATTAGAAAACACTCATACTTGTCTGGTGGTAGTAACAACATCGATGCAGCTTTTGATATAAAACAGTACTGTCGAGGCATAAGTATTAACATTGTCCTCCTCAAACAGTGTCCATTCAGTGCTCCTAAAGCAATCTTGAAGTTTCTCAGATGCACCCACTGGCCACACTTGTATTTCTCTACTTGATGGTCTGATTCTGTTAACAAGAGGTCTGTATGATGGAAATCAAAAACAGAGATGTATGATCTGACTGTCCAAAACTAGGCAATGGCTTCGTCTTATATTCATGCATGATGTTACTGTTGTTTAGTTGTTTAGTCATGTCCGACTCTTTGTGATCCCATGGACCAGGGCACGCCAGGCCCTCCTGTCTTCCACTGCCTCCTTGAGTTTGGTCAGATTCATGTTGGTTGCTTCGGTGACACTGTCCATCCATCTCGTCCTCTGTCATCCCCTTCTCCTCCTGCCTTCACACTTCCCCAACATCAGGGTCTTTTCCAGGGAGTCTTCTCTTCTCATGAGATGGCCAAAGTATTGGAGCCTCAGCTTCAGGTTCTGTCCTTCCAGTGAGCACTCAGGGTTGATTTCCTGCAAAATGGAAAGGGTTTGTTCTCCTTGCAGTCCAGGGGACTGCAAGATGTTACTATATACCTGATCAAAGGTTTTTTCCCCTCTAATGGGACAGTCTACGTACTGATAAAAATTAGGGAGGACAGTCTTTAAATTGGCTTGATTGAAATCACCTGCTACCACCAGCACTCCATCTGGGTAGGCCTGCTGCTGTTTGCTGATAGCAGTTAACAAACAACTCATAGCTGTGGTTATGTTAGCATCAGGAGGTATATTTATTGCAGTTATTATAACAGCATTAAACTCACGATGCAGGTAAAAGGGGCGGCATTTCACTGCCAAATACTCCAAATCAGGAGAACAGTGAATATCCAATATTTTAACATCCGTGCTCCAGTTATTGTTCGTGTAAACACTAACCGCTCCACCTCTGCTCTTCCCAGATCCGATAGTCTTGTCTGCTCAATGTACTCTGCTTGCTTGTAGTTCTATTACCTCCCCTAGGATGGAAGAGTCAAGCCACGTCTCTGTAAAGATCATAACGCAACAGTCCCGAATATTTTTCTGTAGGGAGATAGTAAATTCCAACTCCTCGATCTTGTTGGGTAGAGCTCTAACATTTGAAACAAAAAGACTTGGCAATGCAGTGAGAATTTTTGCCTAGCCTCACTCGTAATCTGGCCCTGCAACCTCTTTTCTGCTTGCGTTTTCTCTGTGTTCTTTTCTTCCTGACAGGGAGGGCAGGGGGAGTAACCCACTGATATGCAGGCAGTCTAAAGAGCTCAGCTGGAATGTTGTAAGTTGAAGCCCTCAGTTCAAAGTTGCAGCCTTCTCTGCCAATAGTTAATAATTCTTGTTGTCTGTAAATTACTTGTGCCTGGACATGCAGAGTCCATAATAACGACTACACAATCAAAATATTAATTAAAAGATACCGATCTCTGGAGTGCCAAGCTGCTGCAAATGCACCGCCATATTCCATCCTTCCCCTTTAAGATCCAACATACACCTTTCTGGCACAGCAGTAGGGCATGTCTTCTTCTTGGTATGATTCAGCAAGATCCTGATTAACTTTTTGTGAGGCCTGTGCAGATGGTTAGCTCACAATGAAATGGAGCTATGGGCAGTGTTGACAGAGGAAACAACCCTGTGATGTATTAGATGTGTTGCAGTGTTAAAAGGAAGGGCAGAGAAACCTGCTCCTTTTAAAATATCTCTCTCTCTCTCTCTCTCTCTCTCTCTCTCTCTCTCTCTCTCTCTCTCTCTCTCTCTCTCTCTCTCTCTCTATCTATCTATCTATCTATCTATCTATATTCCCTACCTGATCCTGCAAAATTCTAATACCACACTAGGTTGATTAATTGCCACTTAGAGGTGCCACTTACTTTATATAACAACAACAAAAGAAGGAAAGTCCCCCACCCACCCACAAATGGTGGCCACAAGAAAAGGCAGGGAAAGAGGCTATGTTGACTCCATGGGCTCTGCCCCCACAAGGTAGCACAGCTCCAGGAGAGAAGAAAGGTGGGAAGAAGGAGGGTTGTCTCCCTTCCGTATCCCAACCTTCTCCCCAGTGTTTCCCCCTTGTGATACAGCTGTCCTCGGCTGCTATTGCTGCGGCCTCCGTACTTAGAAGTGTATCGGGTAAACCTTGTTCTCTGTGAACCGTTGCATGATCTCCAGTGCAGACAGAACGATTGTTTGAGTAAGAGTTAAAATAAATTGCACTTAAGATAAGAACTAGAGATGAGATATTTTGTATCCCGGGGGGGGGGAGGCGAGATGGCAAGTCGCCCCCACTCAGCTGCTGAGTGGTCAGCAGCACTGGGAGGCACTGAAGCAACGGCCGGACTACTTCCATGATGGGTGCAGTGTGAACGATGACGGCTTCACATAGTAAATGGACCAGCTGGTTCTGGGGAGTGAATCCCAAGAGCCCAGCCACTTGTGGTGACGATACTCGTATTCATCTTTCTTGGGAGACAAATATGAATATCTCATCTCTAATAAGAACCTTTTAAGCATGGACGGGACCACTTCCAATTTCCCTGTGCTGACAGGCCCTCAGTCTGATCTCGCCCCAGACTCAAAAACCACATTATTCCTAATCTCTGTACCCCAGACTCCCACAGTCACTCACATATATTCCCCGTCCTTATCTAGTTTCTCTCCAAGCCAATCAAAACAATTCTTACCAACAATCTATGTTCCTCACTCATCCCTCCCATCACATACATACCAAACCAATGCATTTCAAACAGTACTCTTACCATTACAGTGCATTTAAATATAACTGGGCATCACAGGGTGTATACCAGAAGTGGATAGGGATAAGTTTCAAAAAATGGGTTAGGCCTCCACACCCTTCCATAAACCCAAGATTTCATCCCCAACAAAAAGAGAACCTTCCATTTTACTCCATGTTATAATAACCCCTCTCATTCCTTCTCTGTGCATATTTATGTGTGACATTTGTAAGGTGCCAAAATGTGGATACTCATCACATACAACTGTCCATTACCACTCTCTAATAAAACACTATATAACTTATTTATTTGAACATAATGCAAAACCATCTCTAAAACAATTATGGAAGAAAATGTGTGTTATGTTCCATTAAGGTGATTCCAACTTAGGGCAACTTTACTAAAGTTTCCAAGGTATGTGAGATGTCTTAAGGAATTATTTTACTTGTCCTAAACCTATGGTGAGTTTTTATGGCTAAGCAGAGATTTGAATGCAGGTGTCCTGAGTCCTAGTCTGACATTTTATCCACTCTACTACATTGGATCTATGGAAGGATGCGTTTACTGTAATCCTCTTAGCTCTTAAACCAGCTCTTTTGTCAAAGAAATACACCAAGTTAAGGTGATTTCTGTCTCTCCCTCACAACCCTGTTTTCTGTGGTGAACCTTCTATTTATTGAAGCTTAACAGACTGGGGGGGGGGTAGTTTTAAAAATCTGTTACTGAAGTAAAAGAGGAATGAACTTAAGACCATGAAATGGTATTTTTCATTGACAAGGGGGCAAGATGGCAAGATCCTTCCCATATAATTAATTAATAAAGTAAGATCTCTAGCAAATAATTAATCTGATATCAGGGAAGAACAACAAAGACTTTCAACACAATAATTTGCTAATAAATTGTTGTGTAGTACATTCTCACCTCCTTGAATTTTTTTTGAAGGAGAAAAGATTCCTCGTGTCAACAGCTCTTCAAAAGCAAAGCAACAGACAAAACTAAAGTATACATACTATAAACAGGCTTAAGCATATTTAGCAATTATCAATCTCATCTGTTCAATTTGTATACAACTCTTCCTTATCATGAGTGGATTATTTTAAAAAGGTACAAAGGAAAAACTGTAGCAGTTGTTCTTGGTTTGTTTCCTGAATACATTTTCAGAATCACATTTCTAAAATATTCTACACTGGCAAGAGTTTTAGAAAATGGCATTCAAGAGTCACATATCTTAAACGTTCATGTAGTAATTAAATACATATATTATTAAGATCAACTGTGCATGCCTTACTCTAATTATACCATCATGTGCTCATTTATATGATAAGGAAGCTGACATGTCAAAGCTTTTGTATTTTGAAAGCTATAGTGTTTTAAAATAGCAACAGTATATATGAAAATGCCTTGTACTTTTGACCAAACCTGACACAGAGGACTCCTCCCCCAAATGTATGCTTGCATGTGTTCAGTGCCAGGTGATATTCTTAGTTGGGGTGACCAAGGGCTTTAAAGACTATTTCTATTTTATTTGGAGGATTACAAAGACCAGTACTGAGCTGAAAATTGCCTGTAGTTTTCTTATTTACTCCTCACAAAAAGGAGAGGGTGAAAGGCTGCAGGTGTGGAGAGTTCAATTCCCTGCTGTGCCTCCTGGACAGGGGCTGGACTCAATGATCCATAGGGTCCCTTCCAGTTCTGCAGTTCTATGATGATAATGATGATTAAAACTTGTGCACAAGTGGGCAAATGTTGGGATGGAAGAGGCAGGTACACTGTTAAACGGGTGCCCGAGCTTCCTTGATTGTGAGATATGTAAGCATTGGAAAGGACACAGTGCAGGTAAACAAAATCTGAAAGGTAGATGTGCATCCAGAGTTAGGTGTGGGCAGCATTATTTTGCCCTGTTTTACTTTCAATGACATGTTTGTTTGGATGCTGTCTGAAAGCAAGTGTCAGCCCATTGCCTTGATACTGGTGACACTTGACACTTTTCTCCATCACCCCCTTACAAGCAGCAATACGAGGAGGGGAGGACTGTGAATTAGTGCAGTTGGATTGTTCTATTATTATTACTAGTAGTGGTGGTTTTATTTATATGCCACATTTCTCCCAACAAGGGACCCAAAGCGGGTCACAACATAAAAATTCACACAATTTAAAAACACAGTAAGTTAAATATTAAAAGATAAATGAAACAATATATGATTTAAAAATTAAATTAAAAGAGTAAAACATTAACACATGGAAAAGATTAAAATTATTTGCTGAAATGGGGTTCAGGGATTCAGGGATTCTAAGGAGATCATTCTCATGTTTCCACCCATGACAATTTTGCTAATAAAACAAGAACCTGAGGTGCAGTACTACTTATTACAACATTCACGTAACCTCCCGAGAAGTGCTATATTGTAGCATTTAGGTCTGTTTTCTGTTTCAGTAAGTAAACTGCGGTTACAGAAAAACTAACAAGGAACCTTATGTCTCTTGTTAAAAAGTAACACATTTTGTTTGCCATAAGCTTTTGTGGAATGGAGCCCATGTCTTCAGATGCAATCTGATGAAATGGGCTGCAGTCCACAAAAGCTTATGACAAATAACACTTTTTACTCTTTAACAAACAACACAAGAATCTTCCTTGGTTTTGCTGCAACAGACTAGAGACTCACAAAACTGCTTGTCAGAAAGATTCCAAGATGAATTATTTTTACATAATTATAATGGACTTCTTATTTGAGATGGGCGAATTATTTTGGTTAAGGCACAGAAATAAACTGGCCGGTTCAGTTTATGTTGAAACGGAAGCTTTTGAGTAGGCCCACAGTAGTCTGATCCCGTACCCTCTTGTACAGAGGACAATTCTCTATCTGAAGGACTTAGAGGATAATCCTCTTTTTGGAGCTGTCTTCTCTTTGAAGAGCTGTTCAGTTCAGCATCTGCTTTCCAGATAAAGAACCACAAGAAAGGAGCTCAGAGGCTAGAAGTTGTCCATCCACAGCAACCACCTAGACAGCAGATTCAGCAGGCACATAGGTCATCTGCTCATTGTTTTCCCCACTTGCATGAGATAAATATGCTTCGACGGCAGAAATGATTTCTAATTTTGCACCCATAAATATGCATTAGCACATGCAATTTGGCGTCTTCTCTCTTCTTCTTTTTCTTAGTGCATATATAAAGCGGCCACTGTAGCCCACACTCCCAAGGTGCAGATATAGGAATGAGATTGTGATTCCCTTCATTAACTGTGACTGGACAAGGGCTTTATGATGCCTCTACAGTTATGGAACCTGATCTCTTTCTCTGTGTGTTTTGTGGCAGGGAAGGAGTGTCAGATTTTGCTAGGCCGTGACTAAGTGCCCAGGTCAACAGCAGCATCGCTGCACCAGTCTGATCTCAGTCCTCGTTGTGGGATAGGTGGGCTTCCCATGCTTTTTAGAAAAAGTATTCCTGATGGTGTGTGAAGAGGCTTCGGTCCTCAGAGTTTGGAAAACCTTCCATGCATCTGGGCTCAGGACTGTGGCAGGGAAATCGGACACAGTACCTAGATCTGGATGTCAGTGACATCCTTTCCTGTTAACCCTTGAATTGAAGCCTTATATTAAAGGCAGCCAAGGAAACTTTTGACTCTTTAATCCAAGAGCAAGCGGATTCCCTGTGAGTGGCCACTTTCTTATATGTCAGGATGAACTATCTCAATTAATTCCTAGTGAAGCAGGGATGTTGTGGTTGAGGGCAGAGCCTAGGTGTTGTTTAAACTCATGCCCAAGCTGTGCTTCATTCCAGCTGCAGTGCAGGTAGAGCACATTGCATAGCTGGGACCCACAGATTATTCTAGGGGGCAGGCAACCGACCAGCTGCTTAAAGTCTTTGTATAAATGTCTGCCTGTTCTACTTCAATGCTCTCAAATGATCCTATATCACCTCCTTTTGGCTGGCTTGTCACCCAGCCGCTTGAAGGAACCGTGGCAAGAGGACTCCCTTCAGCATCTAGTACTCTGCCTTCTGGTGACCTATATTTGTCAATTTGCTTTTAGTGCCTTTTTGTGTCAGCACTGTTGTGTTCAGCGATGCAATAATCACATCAAGACTTTGTAGGAACCAGGAAAACTGTCTTTTCTCTTTCAAGGTACCCATTCCTTAAAAACAAACAGACTTTGTCTTGCTGGTGAAAAGCATCTCAAAGTTACTGTCAGATGCTATTTTTAATCTGGTGCACTCATGCACCCTCCTCACCCTGCTTTTCTCCAGTAATAGGGAGCACAGTATTTCAGCAACAGGTCAGGCTGCTTGCAGTACAGTGGCCTCTAGTGCCTGAAAAAAGAAAGTGTAGGCATTAAAGAAGGGGAATAATTTTTCTGTGTGCATGAGAGCAACCGATAGATACAGTACAAGCAGACAGATTGCAAAAAGAAGTACCTCCACTGCATCTGGTAACTTTCCCTAAATACAGAGATGGAATACTCTGGGAGTGGAAGTCCAAAACTTTACTCAGGGGTAACCATGTTAGTTTCATGCAGCAGAAACAATAAGGAGTCTTGCACCACTATTAACAAAGAACAGGTTTTATTTAGTATAGGCTTTTGTGGACTGTGGGACTGTAGTGTGTAGCCTCACTAGGCAGACATTTTGCACAGTGTGGAAAGGGTGAGCATGTGAAATGTAATAGAAATGAAGAAGGTCCAGCATGGCGATGCTCAATCAGTGGCCATTAAAGGCCACAGCCAGCCTTTGTGGGTAACAGACAGAGATCTTATTGGTAGTGGGTAAGATTCACTGCAAAGTCTTTGGAGGATGACAAGCACATTGAAGTATAGACAAGCAGATTAACACACATGTACAGTGGGAAAATTTCTTTGTCTAAATCTGGTGTAATGTAGGAGCAGGGTTTATAGTTCTTGTGGGTTTCATACCAGTAATCAGATGGGAGTTAAAACTTGTGAAATAACAAATACAGCAAGCAGTATGTAATGCGAGATTTTTCCTAAATGAGATTGATAGAGTGCTTTAAATAGCACATATGGAAGTCTTGCCAACTGTTTTTATGTGTCTTTGTGATCCTGTGTGTCCATATTCACAAAGTGCACTCCTTAGGCACTCTCTTTTGCAGTCCGAACATGCATATGTGTGGTTATCTGAGAAAGTGTCATTCCTCTAACTCATCTGTGTTTTTGTTCTGTCTAGAAACTCTGTTGTGTCACAGAGGTAGGGAAGAGGTAGGAAACAAGCAGTCTGTGTGTGGGTTTAAAAATCTATAGTTTTGTTCAGGTCCTCTACCTTGAAATCTATTGTTTACAACAGCAGGAAAATAAAGTGTTTTCCTAATTACTGCATGTTTATCTATTTGGGTAGTTATATTCCACCTTTGTATAATTAAAATAACAGTCAAGTTGGCTTAAAGTAGGGACATAAATAATCAAAATATTAAAAATAAAGCTAATTAAGGAGGGAGGGGAGTAAAAACAGCATCCTGAAAGCCACATTTTCTCTGTTGCCAAGTACAAATGATGAAATTCCTGAAGTTCTGATTCTTGGTATAAGCAAATAATTATCTATCTTGACTAGACACTGACATGATACATTAATTTAAGGGAATAGGAAATCTACTGTCTTTGGCACACCATCTGTTTTAGATTACATTTCAGACTCCCCCAAACTTTTGACTCTCAGGGAGCAGCTTCCCCCCTCCTTCTTGATTAAAAGATGAAGCACACATTATCATAGATTCAGAAAGAATTGTCCATATATTTTTAATTTGCTTCAGAAGAATGGGCAAGCATCTTTTTGTCTCATAGGACAATCTAGTTAATGATGGCTCCTATATTCTTGTCTAACTTTTTTCTCTAGTTGATCAGAGCTTAGGGACAGAACCATGATTCCTGGATAATGGTGTTGTAGTGTACATATGATGATACTGTACAGAGCTAATGACCACATTGATACATTATGCTAAACTACAGTTTATCATGAAAAGGCTGGGCCACAGTTCTTTTCACTGCTACTCTGTTGTGACTGCAAGGGTGGGATTTAGTTTTAGTTTTAGATTAAACAAATTGGCTGAAATCAATTTGGTGAGTTAACCCCTCTGTAATTTTATTTATTTATTTAATTTATACCCCGCCTATTTGGTCGGTGAGGACCACTCTAGGCGGCTATATAAGTTCTATTGATTAAATGGGCTTATTCTAATTGTGTCTTACTACTGGATTTCAGCCACTATGACTGAATCCCGGACTCGATAATCTTAATTATGCTTAGTGTGGACAAATTATATTTGTAAATCAACATTTCAAGTGGGCTAGTTTCCTCTGACCTTTATTTCTGATTAGCAATGTTTTTTGAATTTGAATGACATGACTATCAGAGTTTATTGTTAAAGAGAAATAAGTGTTAAAACAAGTCACTGATGTAGTGATCCTTCCTTGGACTGATGTCTCTGACCATACATTATACACTCTGTGTACTTCACCATTATTAAAAAGCAAGGACATGTGACAGTGTAGATAGAGTCACAGTTTCTTTAGCTAACGCTTTAAAAAAAAGGAGGGGGAGCGCATGTTAAGGTGAAGAAATAAAAGGGACAGTGAGTACTTGGTGATTAAAGGTCTATTAATATAAGTGTGATATTTTCAAATTCTTGTAAAAAGATAGCATTTGAGTGAGACTGCTGACTTGAGTGTGTTCATGTAACTCAAGGACAGTTACAGAAAACATTGATAGAATGAACACATTTTATGCCTCCAACTTTTTTGTTTTGTTTTCTGTTTAAATTTTTGTATTGTTTTCTGTTTAAATTGACCTTCAAGTTAATCTTTCTTAGAATATAAATATTTCTATACCTGTGTATGCTAAAATCTAGGTAGGGTTGTTTTCAGCCCAACCTGATACAAAAGAGGGGGTGGGTTGTCAGTGGGATCAAGACCTCAGTTGTCATTTTGTGGTGATTGTGGTGATAGATTATACTTTCCCACCATCATTGTGTCTCTCAATGTTGCTGGTACAAAGGGTGTTTTTAGAGGGGGGCAGTGAAGGGTCTTCATGAAGTGAAAAGAGTAAAAAACTGAGTGCCCCCAGCCAACTGGAAAAAATATCTATCTATCTATCTATCTATCTATCTATCTATCTATCTATCTATCTATCTATCTATCTATCTATCTATCTATCTATCTATCTATCTATCTATCTATCTATCTATCTATCTATCTATCTATCTATCTATCTATCTACCTACCTACCTACCTCCCTCCCTCCCTCCCTCCCTCCCTCCCTCCCTCCCTCCCTCCCAGGCGCACCCATTTTTTTGTTGGATATTTACTTGCAAAGGAATTAGAGATGTTACAATGATACCTCCGCTTCCCCAATACTGCTAGAATTAATATAGCTGGAATACTGAACATGTATTGACACACATGCTGTCTGCTTTCCCCCCACTGTTGTTATGTACTCTCAAATCACCTCTGACTTTTGGCAACCCTATGAATGAGTGCTCTCCAAAATGGCCTGTCCACAGCTGCCCTGTTCAGCTCTTGAAGACAGACTCAAGCCCGTGGCCCTCTTTTAGGGAGTCAGTTCATCTCTTTTCCTCCTGCCTTCAACCTTTCCTAGCATTATGGTCTTTTCCATGGAATCCTGTCTTCTCACGATATGCCCAAAGTAGGACAGCCTCAGTTTCTACATTTTTGCCGTCACAGATAGTTCAGGCTTGATTTGATCTAGGACCCGCTTGTTTGTCTTTCTGGCAATCCATTTCCTCTCACTACTTTACACCATTTTGCTCCAGTCTGTCTGGGACAGGAGGATGGCATGAGGAAACAGCACAAGAGACCACAACTGCCTCTGCTTTACCTGGCTGGCTTTTCAGCAGTGCAGGCAGCCTTTGGATTGGCCACCACACTAGAGCAAAGCCAGCTGTCATAACAACAGTCAAGCTGCCAGCAGTGAGGTCCCAGAGTGGTGGAGGATGTAGCCTCTGCACATCCAAAAGTTGCCCATATTAGCAGTGTTGTTTTGTAACTGCAGGGCTAGCCAGAGGAACTACAGGAGGGCTGCAGTTGCCCTGGAGGGCTGCAGTTGCCCACCCTGGAAAAAGAGGATGGGATTTTCACCCTTATTGTTCAGTTAAAGAAAGGCTGTGGGTAATAAATGGCAATAAATACTTCATCAGTTTATTTTACTTCATCAATTTAAATGTGTTGAACTTAATTTTTAAAATATATTTTAAAGGCTCAGAATCAGAACCTGCTTATGATAGTCTTCCATAGCTGATGCAATTCTTCTGTACAGTGACCAGAGCTACCAAGAGACTGGAGGGATTTGGAGAAAGTTGAATCCACATGGGCAACATATTCCCAGTAACTTGTTTGTTTTACAGCAAAAGCATCTACTATTCTGATTTCTAAAACAAAAAGTGAACCCATTGAATTGTGGAATATTTAGTGTACTGTGCATCTTTTTGTGTGTGTGTTAGATGAAAGAGTAACATTGAATCATATGATTAGAAGGGAACATTTGCAATTGCCTTTGTACTAATATGGGCCAAAGAATCAAAGGATATTCATAGGGTTGGAAGTTGTTCAGAAACAAACCAAATGAGAAGGTTGCATAAGTAATACAAGGCACTGGCTTATTTTTATCTGGTTTGCTTATGCAGACACCATGTTAGATATTTAGTCAGATGATTGTTTCTGATTTAATGAATACCTTTTCCCTCTGTGGGAGTAAGGGGGGGGGACTCATTCAGACGTCTGCTCAAAAGTTGGCTCCATTGACTTCTGTGGCTCATTCCCAGATAGGTATGTATTGTATTGAAGACTTCGTATCTGAGTGCCTTGTATTGCTGTCTGCCTCACTATGGTAGTAGCTGCAAGGAATTTTGGGAAGGTGAAGAAATATTTGTTGGGGTTAATCGCCATGTCGAGAAACCCGAAATTGCCAAGACTTGCAAGTTTTCTGTGCATCCCTATACTGTAAATACATGAGTAGAAATCTGATATAAAAGGGAAGCTATCATTACCTCCAAATGTGATACTTGTATACAAATAGAAACAGTTCTCTCAGAAAATCTGAAAAAGCATATTCCATATGATAGAATGGGAGGAGAGATCTTTAGTGAATGGGTGATGTAGTTCACTGGCAAATAACAGCATACTGAATAATAATTTAGGTGTCAGTTCTAGTGCTTGTACCGTATTTAATGAAATGAGCTTTTTTGTGTGTGTGCTTTCTTGGAAGCAAAGTCCTCAATCAAATCATTGTAATCCAAGCCTCCCCTTTTTCTTCAATTGAAATCAGTGCTAATCCTATTAGGTGTTCTTATAACATAGAAAAGTGCAGGCAATTTTTAATCAGTTTTAAGTCTGAAAATAACCTCTCACCAGATGCAGTGGTTACAAGAAAGGTGGGAATCATGCAAAGTACTACCCTGTTTCCCCGAAAGTAAGAAAGGGTCTTATATTAATTTTTGCTCCAAAAAAAAACACATTAGGGCTTATTTTCAGGGGATGCTGTATTTTTTTCATGTACAATAGTTTATTCAAATACAGTAACGTCATCTTCTTATGGTTGCTGCACAATGGTGGATGGCGGGCTTTCACTTAACTAGGGCTTATTTTTGGGGTAGGGCTTATATTACAAGCATCCTGAAAAATCATACTAGGGCTTATTTTTTGGTTAGGTCTTATTTTCAGGGAAAGAAGATACACATACTGTAAATTAGGATCCTTTTCTTGAACATTATCCTTATGAATAAATGGAAGGGCTGTCAAAGTTGTGCACTTTTCTTGAAGTTAAACTTGGAAGTCTTGTCCTGCTCAGCAGTTTTGATGAATCTGTGTCTCCCTCAAATTGCAAAGGTACAAACAGTACGTGAGTTTTATACAAGGATGTTATGGGATTTTGTAAAGGCTAATAGGACTTATCTGAAATGCCTTCATGACATCTGCAAGCAGTCTGTGGTGGAGGGGGGAATAGCATCTACACATTCTGGCTTATCAATAATTGTATTTATGATACACATTATTTCTGAACTAGAAATGGAAGAATTGACTTTTTTGAATTACAACTGACAGAATATTCTTGCCAGTCTAGCCATTGGTCAAGCTGTTTGGGGAAATTAAGTCCAAGCTGGGTTTGAAATGTGCAGCTTCCTTACAATCATTTTACTTCCCCCCCCCCATACTTCATTGCACAGGATGGAGTAGGGGGTTCTTCACAAGAAAGAAATGACTTAAAATGAAGAGTGTTCCTCCCAAGAAGACATAATGCTAAAATGTCTGCACTTGAATTCTGGGTGGAGCTCAAACAATTCAGCAATAAATACATCAATTAAAACTTACATTGCTGAGAACAATGTTAAACATTGCCAGTTCTTCCTGTATTTCTGACACATTCTGACTCTTTTCATGACTAATTATGAACTTGGCTTTGGTTTGGTATTTTGATTTGGTTCTTGGAATATTCTTGGCCTAGTTACTCTTTTGGACTTGGCTTGTTTCAGATTCTGTAATGCTGATCAGCTCTGGCTTTAAACTTTTCTCATTTGATGTACAGACATTCTGGGAGGACTTAGTCTGACCTTGGTTTTGCTTCCTGAATCTGCTTCTGGATTCCCTGGCTGTTTGTTACTTGTAAATTTACTTGGGATAAACTTGAATTGTCAGAATTTGCTAACAAGATAGAACCTGCCTACAAAGAACAGGATGGTATATAGGTCTGGCTTAATAGGGGAAAATCCCTGCTTCTGGTTTTGGGGGATAGATTTGCTAGCCTACAATGTTGCAGAGTAAAAGACAAGGAGGGCCTTAGAAAGCATGACTAACAACAAGGCCAATGGAGCTGATGGCATTCCAGTTGAACTGTTTAAAATCTTAAAGATGACGCTGTTAAGATGCTATACTCAATATGCCAGCAAGTTTGGTAAACTCAGAAGTGGCCAGAGGATTGGAGAAGATCAGTCCACATCCCAATCCCAAAGAAGGGCAGTACCAAAGAATGTTCCAAGTACCGTACAATTGCACTCATTTCACATGCTAGCAAGATTATGCTCAAAATCCTACAAGGCAGGCTTCAGCGGTATGTGGACCAAGAACTCCCAGAAGTACAAGCTGGATTTCGAAGGGGCAGAGGAACTAGAGACCAAATTGCTAACATGCAGTGGATTATGGAGAAAGCCAGAGAGTTCCAGAAAAACATCTACTTCTGCTCCATTGACTACATAAAAGCCTTTGACTGTGTGGACCACAACAAACTGTGGCAAGTCCTTAAAGAAATGGGAGTGCCTGACCACCTTATATATCTCTTGATATATAAGGAAGCAACAGTTAGAACTGGATACAGAAACAATGATTGGTTCAAAATTGGGAAAGGAGTATGACAAGGCTGTGTATTGCCTCCCTGCTTATTTAACTTATATGCAGAATACATCATGCGAAAGGCCGGCCTGGAGGAATCCCAAACTGGAATTAAGATTGCTGGAAGAAATATCAACAACCTCTGATATGCAGATGAAACCACTCTGATGGCAGAAAGTGAGGAGGAATTAAAGAACCTTGTAATGAGGGTGATACCATTGACCACGGTATCCTCCTGGGGAGGCTCACTGAGTTGGGAATAGGTGGCCGGGCTCTGGCCTGGCTCTGTTCCTTCTTGGAGGACCGTCCCCAGAGAGTACCACTTGGGGGGAGCGTCTCAGCCCCGTGGAGTCTCAATTGTGGGGTTCCACAGGGGTCGACCATCTCCCCAATGCTGTTTAACATCTATATGATGCCGCTGGGTGGGGTCATCAGGGGGTGTGGAGCTTTGTGTCATCAGTACGCTGATGACACTCAGCTCTACATCTCCTTTTCACCAACTGCAGGAGATGCCGTTCTGTCCCTTCAGCGCTGCCTGGAGACCGTACTGGAATGGATGCAGGAGAATGGGCTGAGGTTGAACCCGGACAAGATGGAGGTACTGAGGTTGGGCGCCCTGACAGTTGGGGATTTGGGAAACTCCCTCTCTTTCAGGGGGGGTGACCCTGCCCGCCAAGGATGGGGTCCGCAGCTTGGGGATCCATCTGGACCCAGCACTCAGTATGGAATCCCAGGTGGCGTCTGTGGTCCGTACCGCCTTTTTTCATCTTAGGCGGATAGCCCAGCTGTGGTCCTACCTTGATGTTGGGGCGCTCACCACCTTGGTGCATGCGCTCATAATCTCAAGATTAGACTACTGTAATGCGCTCTACGTGGGGCTACCTTTGAGGCTGCTGCGGAAACTGCAGGTGGTGCAGAATGCGGCGGCCAGATTACTCAGTGGAGTGAGAAAATACCAACATATCTCACCCACTCTGGCTGCATTGCATTGGCTGCCCATCCAATTCCGCATCGACTTCAAAGTGTAGATGTTCACATATAAAGCCCTAAATGGTTTAGGACCTTGATACTTTGCGGAACGCCTTCTCCCGCCAAGATCTACCCATGTCACTCGTGCGAGCCTGGAGGTGAGGCTGAGGAGCCTAACGCCGAGGGAGGCCCGGAAGGAGAAGACAAGAAATCAGGCCTTCTCGGCGGTGGCTCCTCACCTCTGGAACAACCTACCTCCTGAGATTCGCGTGGCTCCCTCGCTGGGTACTTTTAAGAATCAACTAAAAACATGGATGTTTAGGCAGGCCTTCCCATCAGATAATTCTTGACGCCCCCCCTTTTTTCCTCTCCTTCAGTTTTCCCATTCTCTTCAGTATTTCTGTTATGTAAAATTGTCTTTATACATATATTTTTTTGTATTATCTTTTTAATGCTGTTAGCCGCCTAGAGTGGTCCTGACACGACCAGATAGGCGGGATATAAATTAAATAAATAAATAAATAAATAAATAAATAAATAAATAAATAAATAAATAAATAAATAAATAAATAAATAAATAAATAAATAAATAAATAAATAAATAAATAAATAAATAAATAAAGAGGAGAGCACAAAAAATGGTCTGAAGCTCAACATCCAAAATCTAAGATCATGGCCGCTGGTCCCTTCACCTCCTGGCAAATAGAAGGGGAAGATATGGAGGCAGTGACAGACCTTACCTTCTTCGGCTCCATGACCAATGCAGGTGGTAACAGCAGCCATGAAATTAAAATATGCCTGCTTCTTGGAAGGAAAGTGATGACAAACCTAGACAGCATCTTAAATTGCAGAGACATCACCTTGCCGACAAAGGTTCACATAGTCAAAGCTATGGTTTTCCCAGTAGCAATGTATGAAAGTGAGAGCTGGACCATAAAGACGGCTGACCACCAAAGAATTGATGCTTTTGTATTGTGGTGCTGGAGGAGACTCTTGAGAGTCCCCTGGACTGCAAGGAAATCAAACCTATCTGTTCTGAAGGAAATCAAGCCTGCGTGCTTACTGGAAGGACAGATCCTGAAGCTGAGGCTCCAATAGTTTGGCTGTCTCATGAGAAGAGAAGATTCCGTGGAAAAGAACCTGATGTTGGGAAAGCATGAAGGCAAGAGGAGAAGGAGACAACAGCGGACGAGATGGTTGGACTGTATCATCGAAGTGACCAACATGACTTTGATCCAACTCTGGGAGGCAGTGGAAGACAGGAGGGCCTGGCGTGCTCTGGTCCATGGGTTCACAAAGAGCTAGACACGACTTAATGACTAATCAACAACAAAAGACAAGGAATAATTAGGTTGGCTGACTATAAAGGAAACATGGAGCTCCTGCTGGATTGTCTAGTTTACCACAGTAGTTGGGGTTAGCACATGCCATAGCATAGTCCATCTCCTTGCGTATTTACAAAGATTTGGACCACCTGCAGAAGGTACTCATGGAAGTAATATGCTAAGTCACTTAATATGACCAGACTCCTTATTTTCGCTCACTTTCAGAATTCAAAACCTAAATGCATCAGTAGAAGTACTGACTAAAAATGAAGCTTTCAAATAGACATGTTCATTGCTATTTCCTTGGAAAAGCTAAGTGACTTATTTTCTGCCATTAATATAAGCTTGGGCATTTCACATAATATATGTAAACAGTTACATGTCATCTTTTATAGCATCGTAATTTTTGATGAAACTGTCTGAACCAACATGTACAAGAAGTTAATTGATTTCTTTGTAGAGTACCTTTCATTTTAGATAAGAGATGCAAACAAAGGTATAGAGTGGGGACTAATGGATGGTGCTAATCTTCTGTGCATAATTCAATTCAAAAACATTCAAGATGTCATACAGAAAATTCATGGGTAAGTGCACAGACTGTAACCCTATGGCATCAGCAACAGCGCTGGTGGAGAGTCTGATGTCAGCAGGCAGAGCTTGTTCTATCTGGCTTGTCCCATCCCTCCCACCATCTTCATCAGTTGCACAGTAGTATGAGTAGTGAGGAAATAAGGGGCTTCAGGAAGCCTGATATTCTATACTTTTCCGAGTGAGAGATTGGAAAGGGACTGAGAAAAGGGACCAGGATCAGATTTGGGAGGAGGGGCTGCTACTACTGACAGCCGTGGCTGCTTGCAAAAAAGGTACGTGGATTAATTGAGGATGGGCCCATGTTGCCTTTTTGTGGAATGGTGAACCACCTGGCCTTGTTCTATGACATCCTTACGTTCTAGCCTCTCTACTGTTTAAGTTGTTGAATTCAAGTATTTTATTTGTACTTCATCCAATATTATAGCATTTGACATTTTATTATGTATTTATCTATTGGCTGAAATCCTGTTCATTAGTTATGTTAAAACGTAAAAAATAGCCATAAGTTAAGAAATGTGTGTAGGAAATATCTGTAGCATGTTGAGTCGCACAACACAGCATGCAACAGAGAATGCCTAGGGAGATTTCTTAAATTATAGCAATTTGCCTCTGGATGTTACAGCATTTGTGTCATTGTGTAACAGGATTTCCACCACTGAAATAATAATTACCTGCAATGGCTTCTATTGCTCTTAAGATGCTGTACTTTTTATTATTTCATCCATTGTGAGCCATTTTGGCCACTGTTGGTAGAAAATTAAGATACTGTACAAAAAAATAAAATGTTATCTCCTGCCATAAGGGAGAGAGACTGCCTATCCTTTGGTCCCAAGTTCCGCATAGTCTCTTCCATAGGAAACCCTGGCAGCACATCTTTCCTACTGTCACATATAGGAAATCTTACCACCCCTTATTTTCTCCATTAAAAAGAAGAAGAAGAAGAGGAAGAAGAATGGTTTCCCTCTCCTTCTCACTGGGAGGATATGGTTTCTCTTCCCAGAACAGAGCTTTTGCTAGGAACGTAGGGGTGCTTGGCAGAAAGAGTAAGGCTGCAGAGAAAGTGCTTTGATCACTGCCAGAATACTGTTGCTAGGACTTACACAAGACGTTTCCAGACTGCAGAAGGTGGCTTGTTTGTTTGTTTGTTTATGCTTTTTTTCTGCTTGTGCTTCTTTAGATATTGTTGCATTGCAGCCTCCACAATCCCTTACCTTTGGGGGTAGACTGTCTAGGCGTCCCAATGGGATATGAACATCTCGGTAGCTACACGTTGCTCATGTTTGATGTGGGGTCTAGAAAACTCTCCACCTACCATGTCTGCTAGAGGTTAGGCTACACTGAGAAGAGGGTTGGACTCAATGGGCTTATAGGCCCCTTCCAACTACAGTAATATTCTGTGATTCTACCTGGGATCCAGTAGCAGAAATGCATGCAGTTGCTCAAAGCATTTTCTTGCTTGCCTACCCTGGAAAAACATTCCACACCCCACCCCGCCATGTTTGCTGATTTTTATTCACATTCTGGCCTTGTTTACCTAGGTTCCTCTTGTTCCTCTTTCACAATCAGGGGTATCAGAATCAGTTCCAGCGCTTCTCTTAACTCTTGTCCCACCCCACTTCTGTTACATGATAAAGACCCGTCCCCTAATATAACAACAGTCCATCCTCTGGTCTTGAGTTTCAATTCTCAAATCCTCAGAGAACAGGATGTTCCTGACTTGGCAACCTTCCCACTCTCCTCTGTGTGGATTGAGTCTGAAGGGAGTATGCAAGTGAATACATAGCCGTCACTGAGAAGAGAAGGGGGACCTACGTACATACTATTATTTCACTCCGATTTGTAGGAAATAACATGTCCGAGCAAGTAATTCCTTTTAGTTTCTCTTCCCTCCACCCCAAATACCAAATTCCATTTTCTTCTCTTTCAGGCCTCAGTGGGAAAAATGCAGGGAAAATGTCTTTATCCCTGACTTATTTCACTTACTTTATTTTGAGCTTTCAGATTTGTAGTCCAGGCTCCTATTCAATGAGGGCTGGGCAGCAGACAATATTATGGTCTGAATACTTATTTGATGACAAGAAACAAAAGCTAAATGCTCTCAGACCGGAAGCTTGATTTACCGGCACACATTCCAAAATGAAATGTTCTGTAAATGCATCTAATGAGCTTTAAAACAGACTTCTGTGCTTTAAAAATTACTTCCTTCCAACATGATGTTCTGAATCTGTAAATACAATACATTAGTACAAATTTAGAACAATTACAGAAGCGAATTAGCAGATTGGC
Source organism: Pogona vitticeps (assembly GCF_051106095.1). Classification (NCBI taxonomy): domain Eukaryota; kingdom Metazoa; phylum Chordata; class Lepidosauria; order Squamata; family Agamidae; genus Pogona; species Pogona vitticeps. Next base: position 115,949,762 of record NC_135783.1, on the reverse strand, counting down.
CAGTGGAGTGATGTGAAGGAGGTGTCACTGCGTGATTGCTCAGATACAGAAATAAATGTGTTTTTAACATGTTGCAGAAAAATAAGGTTTCCCCTCACCCTCAGGCCCTCCTTCTTCCCACTCCCTCTCTTTCACAACAGCTGATTCCCCCCCCCAGCATGGAGTCATAGGGATGTGAGAGAAATTCATCTGTTGAATTTCCCCCCTGTGTTGAACTTACAGCTTATTTCAGGATGAAGAACTGTAGTTCTGTGGCACTTTGACTCCTTCTAGTATTTTGCCATTTTGTCAGGTAGGAGTAAAAGAAGCTAAGCAGCTTGAAAGCTCAGGAGGTGCCAAAGGAAGGAAGTTTTAAAGACCAGAAAAATATCCAAATATACAAATATATGCTGACAGAAAAAAATGATCTCCCTTCAGAAAATTAATACAACAACCCTATTGAAGCAGCTTGAATCTCCTGGAGAGAGAGAAGACACTAATCCTGCCTCCTCCATTACTGTTTCTAGTTGCTGTCCACATCTGGAGGGTGACTTTTTGAATTGGAGCACCTCTGTTATCTATGGAAATTCCGTGTTCTTGATTGTATGGACAGAGTCATGTGTTATAAAGCTGGATTCATGTGTGGAGGGTAACTGGAAATTATAGTGGAAGAGGAGAAGGCTAGCATGCTTTCTTCTTAGGGTGTTTATACCCTGCATATTTGGAACAGTTGAATCAGGCCTAGTAAATAAAGGGCTACTTCTACACATTATTCTTTTAGCACCTGTGTGTTATACTCCCACACTGTGTACAGTAGACACGATGAAACAGATTGAGCAACATATCCATGTCCCCAGCATAATGAAGAACATGATGACATGAGAAGGAGAAGGGAGATGGGTGGGAGACCAAGGCATGAGATAAACTGACTTGTATCACAGAACAATCCTGTAGTTACATTCTGCTGGGACTTGAGGGTGTGGTTGAACAGCTGCCATATCTAGTATGTGCTCATGCTAGAAGGGTAGGGGGAAATCACACAAATAGAAATTTCAAAAAGGGCAGACAAGCACACAGTATCACAGAAAACTTCATTAATGCCCATCAATTGGAAACTGTGCAGATAACAACAGCCGCTTACTGGCAACACATGGAGAAAACCAGTGGATGCCCTTCAGCCCACACTGCTACAACATTTAAAGACTAATACTGAAGCGTCTCCACTCCATCAGCCCCACTAGCAAACTCTGCAAAAGTTCCGACATTTCTGTTTCTCAGCACTCCTTTAAATTGCAGTTGAAAGGCTATTATGATCTTCACAATGACCAAAATCATCTTCTGTAAATTATGCCTGTGCATAATTTACAGAATAAAGACATAAAGGTGTCATTGACATTAAAGAGTTCCTGCTTCTGTCCTGTGGCTCATCCAACACATGTTATCATTTTCACTGCACACCAGTTATGAGAGCCCTAGGATAAAGGCTAGAACTCTTTAGCCCAGTGGTTCCCAACCTTGGGTCACCAGATGTCCTTGGACTAAAACTCCCAGAAGCCTTTGCCACTAGCTGTGTTGGCTAGGATTCCTGGGAGCTGTAGTTCAAGAACATCTGGGGACCCAAGGTTGGGAACCACTGCTTTAACTATTGAAAATCTTCCCTTGCTGGAGAAACAGGTGTAATTTATGGAACAGGTTTTTTGGCCAATGTTTACTCAAAAACAAAGTAGTTATAAGTAAGTAAGAGGAGAGGAGGAAAGCCTACAACATATTGCTGGTTCTCCAAACCAGGGACTGCAACTCCCATTAACTCCAGCTAATATAACTAGTAGTGAAGAATGAAGGGAGATGTGGTCTAAAACTCTGGAGTGTCTGCATTAAACCTTGCTAGTGGAATACTGGGATGTGACATTAGAACCAGCCTAAAGTGTTTGGAGACAAACTGATGTTGATGGTAGGAACAGAGATAGCAATTGTCTTCTGTGATATTAGTTCAGAGCAGCTAATAGAGTAATGTAGAGAAAGCCTTCTTTGGCAGAGTCATTGAAATATCCAAGTACAATATTATATATACTACCTACAACTATTCGGATGGTTGCTGGTTTATATCTATGGCAAAATGTAAAGCCATTTTTATTTTACAACGGAGGGACCTAACTATATGAAACTTTCTTATAACATGGATGAATAGATGGAGCAACTGAATGTGGGAGGCATCTTGAGGGAAAAGTGATTATAAAATGATAAGATAAAGGACAACAGACAACCGATAGCAGAATGGCCTTCTGCAGTAAGTCATCTCATCATAATTAGCAAGGAAAACTCTATGGAGAGAGGAGCTAAAAAGGAAGCAGTTCAAGAGGGCTACTGGTTGCTAGAAGCATAATTATAAACCCTGCCTATACAAAGGGAAGCCTCATCCCAGAGCTCTGGCATGACTTCAAAGGCATCTCTGTATTCATCTTGAAAGCCAAAAGGGGGAACTCTATGAGCCATGGAAGGAAGGTGCAGTCTCTAGTTATTTAGTATGGCACAAGTTAAATATGCAGGCAAAATTGGAAAGCAAGGTGCAAATTGACATAACGAGTAAAGGACAAGTGGAGACCAGGGGCAAAATAAAGAAGTATGTAATTGGATGGTTTGTGTTAGATGTTGTCAATGATTAGGGTGGCCAAAAAGAAGCATGTTTGCCCCCCAAAAAGGATAAAAGAGGGTATTGATTTGCATAAAATTGCATATGCTAATTTATAAGTACAGATGCAAAATTGGAAATTATTTTTCTAGTTTAAAAATGTAAAGAAAAATACAGTACGTCTAACTTACTTGCATGAAGAAAACAGTGGCCTGGTGACTCGTGTGCCTTCTTAGTTTTCTTCCCAGATGCTGCTATGTAACGTAATTGCCAATGGATCCTGGTGCCTTAGTAAGCCCATCACGAAATATGGGCATTTCTAAATGGACAGTGTCTAGTGCTACCAGTCAAAAGCTATTCTTTTCCCCTCTGCATCTTAGTCTGACATCTCAAATTCGACAATTCTCTCGAGTGACCCTCTGCTAGGAATCCAGACTCTTTGTGGAATCCAACCTTCCAGTGGTAATGCTTTCGCCTTCTTTGACACACATTAAGGTATGCATTCTAGAGAGGGGATTGTGCAGCCATTGCATCTTTTTTTTTCTTTAAAGGATTTTCTCTGGGAAGAAAAATTGATGGAAGAAATAATATATAAGCATGGGAGGGCTAATAATTTAATACAATATTTTTTGGGGCCTCTTATGAATTTCTATGAATAAAGCAGTGCTTTGGCATTATGTTAAGAGCATCCTTCTGGAAGTGTCATGTGTATCTTATGCATCAAAGTGAATGGAGTGCTGCCATAGCAATGCTGAACGTCTAATGGAAGCCCCATAGTGAGGCCTGGCTGTTGCAGTCCCAGCTTTCTGCAGCCACTTGATATGTCCTATATAAGAAAATAAGAAAAGCCTTTAGGTGGAAAAAAAAACCCTAAAACACAGAGCTTTCTGTTTCCACAGTAGCCACTGAGTTGCCTGTGGAAAGCCTACAAGCAGGATACAACAGTTCCTGCTTGTATCTTGCTGCTTGTGTTCCACAGCAACAAGTCGATCAAGGCGTACTGCCTCTGATACTGAAGGGACTATACCTCCATCATGGCTGACAGCTCTTTATACCCTTATGAATTTGTCCATTCCCACATTAAGCCATCAAAGCTGGATGACATGTGGCAAGAGTTGGAAGAAATGACATCATCAGCTGAAGAAAGCCTATCTAAACAGCATGTTCAGACACTGTTGTTAGAGACCTTCTCTGTTGCTCTTGACAACTATTATGATTTTGAGTGCAGAAAGCTGTTCCGTAAGAATCATAGATCCTAGTCATTTAGTTTGCCAATTCCTAGAATTGTCCTTGAGGAAGAATAATTACAGATGTAGGTACAATATGTATATGCAATCTCTGTGTAGGTCACTCCTCATCTAAAAATACATTTTATCTAATGCAGTAAGTTGAACTGGTTACTGAGGAGGTGAAGTGTAGGAACTGGGAGAAGATCTGCTTTTGAAAACATCTGTTTATTTGTATAAAAGGATCAGACAGTTAAGCTGACTGAGATAAATCATTAAATTAGTAAATTAATTGTACACCCAATGGGAATGAGGCCAGTTGAGGCTAGAGATGACCAGAGCTGTACAACACAACCATCCTTGGAATAATGTTCAGTGAAGTGAGTGCATGGCACAGTGAGAGCATCTGTGATGTGCTGTGTTTTACACGAGCCACATGGGAATGGAGTGTAAGCAGCTATGACGTGGGCCATGATGGGATTTCTCAAAACTGATTGTAATGAGGTGTTTTCCCATTAGCTGAGAGCGTGCTGGGCTGCTGACTTCTCTTTTACAATTATTCCTCTATTATTGTTCCCCGTATGTAAAGATTTGTGTTTTGTGACTCATAAGTGGTTTCCAGTAGACATGACTACTCTGTAAAAAACTTAAAAATAGATTTTAAAGCAAATAAAAGTCAGTCTATCAACTGATAAGTAGTATTAAAAAAGAACCAGGCATTTGCTTTAAATGTTCTCAGGAGGTTTGGGCAAAACTATCCCACATTTTGTTAAACATTTTCTGAAATGCTTTACAATATTTCTGAAAGGGATTGAGGAAGGAGACGGGAAGGAAAGAAGGAAGGCATCTTCATAGAGTTGGATAGCAAACTATGGGGTTCTCGACAAGGCTAAAGATTAGATCAAACAGCAATAAACCATAAATGGTGAGCTGTTTAATTGCCAAACAGTTCTCTCTCTCTCTCTCTCTCTCTCTCTCTCTCTCTCTCTCTCTCTCTCTCTCTCCCTCCCTCCCTCCCTCCCCTCTCTGTGTGTCCTATTTTCAGTACTTTTAAATAAATGTGTATTTCATCTTCAGGTTATTGCAGAATACTTAATATTCATAGAATCTAAATATGGCAGGGTTTTGAAAGATGCAGCAGATTTACCACATTCAATTTCATCGGGCTGCATTATCAAAACCTTAGAGAGTAATATAGTATTGAAAGAAATAATGGGTGAGGTTCAAGGTTGAGATGAAGAATACAAGGGATTGTTATAATTCTTAGGATAGGAAATCTGGAAAGGACTAGGAAGGCTAAATACGTGCACCTGAGTGTTTCTGCAAGGTGTCAGTGTGAATTCATTTTTGCGTGTGTCCTAGCCTTGTGCAATTTTGGTTCTGGTGGATAGACATTTGCACATGTGTATGTGTAAATGCCTGCTGTCCTGCAGTTATGTGTGAGGAGTCTTGCTAAGATTCATTCTAGTGCTGTAGTTCCATAGTCTCTTGTCTATTTCTCTGTAAACCATCCTGCTAATAAAGCCTTGATTTCTAGGAGAACAGGACGATGTGTGATGAAGATAATCACTGATTAGTGATTATCATTAGAAACATGACTGCATGAATTATTTTGTGGGAATCCCACTGTCCTACTCGAGCAGAGAACCATTTTCTGTTTAGGTCGGTCATTTAGTAATGTAAGAGGACTCTTTTTGGGGAAGAGAAAGATGGACAGTCATATAGTGAAACTTCCCAAATTAACAGTATTTCGGGATTTTCTAGAGCTTGGAAAAGTTACTTTTACAAAGTACGACTGCCAGAATCCACAGCTTGTTTGACTCCTTACCAGGCTAGCTAATGGATTTTGGGGATGACACTTCATTCCATGTACTGAAACATAATTTTAAAGAACCTTAATTGAACCGTTGTTTGCTGGACAAGAGAAATAATAATTGCACATTATTCTGCAATAGTCAGACAATGTCTGGTGTGCGTCTCTGGGCACCATATCTAAGAACGAAATAGGGAAATAAATTCAGAGAAAGGCAACAAAGATATTGGAGGTGAAAAGCAAATTCCATGAAGGAAGAATGAAGGACTTAAGAGTGCACTTGGCCTAGAGGAGAGAAGAGCAGTACAGTAGCTGGAAGTCTACCACACAGAAAAGGGTTAAAAGGACTATTCTGTGTTGCCTGAGAGGCCAAGATTACAGCTAATGGCCTTAACCTTAAAACCCCTAAATGGCTTGGGTCCTGGTTATTGGAGGGAGTGCCTGTATCGTTAGGAACTTGGCCAAGTGTTAAGATCTTCAGAAGAGGTCCTCTTGAGTGTGTCATCATCTGAGGAGGCCCACTTGACAGGCACAGAGAAAAGTGCTTTTTCCTGTTGTGCTCCCAGACTGTGAAATGAACTTCCCTCAGTGTTGGAACTTGCTCTCTTTTGCAATGATGAGAAAGGTCATGAAGAGACCTGTTCTTGAACTGGTATTTTAAACTGTACTATGGCTCTTTTTAAAATTACGATTTTATTTGTTCTGATTATTGTGATTTTAATAGTTTTACTGCTGAATCTTTTTTTCCTCCCCCCCCCATCAGTTAGTAATTTCTTGATCAGCTTGTTTTAATGATATAGGTAAGCTGTCTTGAGCACTATATTTTTAGTGGAAAGATGGGTATAAAAGGAATATTGTTTAAAGTATTTTTACCCCACCTTTCTCCTTGAAAGTACTGAAGGTGGCTAATATCATTAAAAGGCAATATACAGCTAACAACAGTGAATATACAGTTCTTCCTCATGGCCTCTGTGAATCACACCCTGGGTGATCCGCGCCTGTGTGGAACTTCATCGGAAAGTTCTAGAGCTTTCGTGGTAGCAAAAAACACATTAGAACAAGGCCCCTCCCCCCTCGTATAAGTACCTTGGTCCCAAGAGACCCCTTTCAGTTTCTTTCAACCACCACATTGAGAGCCTCATAGTTCTGCTTCTGTGAGTAAAAGAGAAAAAGAGTTTCTTTTTGATTCCTTCCTGTTATCAATCTTTTTTCCTTGAAACTTATAGATCAAATTCATTATCAACAGATATTTTTTCTTTTCTACACTTCGCCTCCGGCCGCAGCACCTTCCCATCTCCTCAAATTATTTTCTCCTATCCATGGCCCCTTTGGGCCCGTTTAAACACTGTGTGGTCTGTGATAACAAAATACCACTCTCTGACGGCCATGCCAAGTGTCTTTTTTGCTTGGGAGAGGCATACCAGACGTCCTCCTGCCAGCATTGTAAGAACCTCAAGTGCAGAGTCCTCCATTCTCACTTATCCAGATTAAAACTCCATCTTTTGGAACAATCAACCAACCAAAATGGTCCAACCTCCTTGTAGGGCCACCTCACAAACCAAAGCAATGGAGAAGGCTCTTTCCGAAGCCTCAAAACAACATCCATCGAACACACCATCCCATTCTGACACTCCATCCACTTCATCTAAAACTTCAAAAACCCATAAATAGAAGTGCTCGATACAGAAAACCTTGATATCGAAGCCCTCCATTAAACATCAAATGTCCACAGAAGCCTCTTTGGTTCCAGAGCCTTCTCCACCTAAAAGACCTAAACAGCATAAATCTAAAGCTGCAGTAATCTCTCAGCAGCCGCAACAAACCGCCAAATCAATCTATATTGGTTCACCTTCTGACGATGATGGAATCCCCTCTCATCAACCCTGCTCCCAATCACCGGAATGGGATGACAGAGTCGATCAATTAACATCTTCTCCTCCCAGTCCTCAACACTCTGTTCTTTCGAGCAATCCTTCCGTAGTTGCTTCACCTGACACGGTTGACTCCAAACAACAACTAGAGACCATACCTTATTCGCTAACATCTGATTGTCCACCACGATTGCCTCAGAGACATCGGCCTTAACAGTCCGTTATTTTATCACACGTGGCTCAGACCCGCATTCAGCACTCTCACTGGGTTACCATTTGCCCCGACCAGTGCTCGACCGGACAAACCTCAACCACCAATCAGCCAGTTGCTCTATCCAGCTTGGCCATACCTTCTCATGGCAGGCCTTGATCTCTACAGCCATCAGTGTCGAAATGGCCGTATCACCATGACCCACATCAACTCCAACCTGCTCCCTACCTGGCACTTAAAAGACCCAGGACGGTCGAGCAATTTTCTTCTACACATGAGGCTTTTACGGCTCTAGCCTCCTGATATTTTCCTGCTAATCTAGACAAGGGAAATCATTCCTCTCACTCGGCATCTCCAGCATCTATATACTCCACTGCTTTACCAGCTTGTCAGCAACCTCTGTTTTGATATCATCGAGACACAGGCTCTGATATCGATGATCCTCAATATCCATCCTGGTCCATGGACACTTGTTCTATCCCTCTATCAACACACAATTTCAGTTGCCCGATAGAACCAAGCCATCGAACTCAACATCACCCTGACTCCAAGTTCAACACCAACATTCAACCATATCAAACAATGCCCATGGACACTTGGATGACATCTCTTGATATCAAAAATCCTCAACACTGACAAAGGCCCATGGACATGACACCTACATCGACATCGAGCCACAAACATCAATACAGTACTATGATACTCAACCTATCGACACAGAAGTTGATCGACAATTCATTGACTCCCGACACAATCCTGATTATTCCAATCATGGATCCTGACCTCAGACACTGTCAGTATTACTTACCTCACCAGAATCCGACCTTGTTGGTGCTGACTCACCATCACTGGCAGAAGACTTCCAAACTTACGCCCAACTTATGATCTATATGGCTAAGTATCTCAATCTCCAAATCCACTGTCCTTTGACAGAACCAGCTAATCATCTATATGACCCAATCTCTAAAGACACTACTACTCCAGTACACATCTCGATGCTTCCATCTCTAGTCAGCACCGCTCAACGATCCTGGACAAAACCAGCCTCTTCCCATACCATGTCTAAACGAATCAATAACCTCTACATAGTCCATGATCCTGGTGCTCTATTCTTCAAAAACAACCAGCTCCAAACTCTATTTTTGTTGAAGTCTCACAATCCCGATCTCAACATCGACAAACCTTCATACCACCAAATAAAGACAATAGAAGGATTGACTCAATGGGAAGATGACTTTGTTCATTAGCACTGTTGCTAACTACCACTGAGCCATGGGTGCATATGAACGTTTCCTTTGGGACAACATGTCAACCTTTGTTGAATCTTTACCAGACAATAAAAAAGTACTTGCCCAAACCTTTCAACAGGGTCTTTCCATTGCCATACAACAGATGCTTTCTGCTAGGGTATTTCCATACATCCTTCACACAGAAAATTCCTTCAATTTCAGCTAGGATCACAAGCCTACCAATTCAAAAGTCTTCCTTTTGGCCTTGCAACAGCTCAAAGAGTATTCACCAAGTGCATGGCACTAGTAGCTGCTTACCTCAGATTGCAAAAAATGCTCATATTTCCATATAGCTCCTCGTAGTTCATTCCTGTTGCAAGGCCCAATGGGACACTCACTTCACCTTGACCCTCCTTTGCGATCTTGGTCTCACTGTCAACGAACAAAAATAAAATTTGAAACCTACAAAGATTATTCATTATATAGGCGCATGCATAGATTCCACACAAGCTTGCACCTTTTTTCCTCCTAACAAGAGAGAAAATCTCATCGCATTACCATACTATGGTACCCGCCTTGACTGCAACATGTACGAGGCACCGTGGCCTCTATGACTTCAGTAGTGCAGCACATACGTCTCAAGATGTGGTTTCAGTCATGGTTTCTTGCCCTCTTTGACCCGCTCACAGACCCTCCTCACACTCTTTTAAGGGTCACCCCAGAACTCACCTCCCAACTTCAGTGGTGGCATTTTCCTCCCAACCTACTGTATCCATTGGGCGGCCATTCCGACAACCATGACCACAAATACAGGTCATCACTGACGCCAGCCTCACAGGCTGGGGAGCTCATTGCAAATCTCTCAAAATCCACATCAAGTGGTCTTCCAGAGAGAAATTGCTTCACATCAATGAATTAGAGCTGTTGGTGGTTACAAAAGCTTACAAAGCTTTCAGAAATCTTCTCACTGGCAGAATGGTACAAATTGCCACTGACAACACCATGGCGATGTACTATATTCTGAAACAAGGTGGCAGCCACTCTCCAATAGTCTCCTCTATTTAGCAGTCAACCTCTGGGAGTGGTGCCTAGCACATCATATCTGCCTCACAGCTTTACACATTGCCAGCCATGACAACAACTTGGCTGATCTACTCAGCCGCACAAACTCTCAAGTTCACGAATGGGGGTTAGACCAATCAGTTTTTCTTTGCCTATGTAAACAATGGGACAAACCAACTCTCGACCTCTTCGCCTCCCGTGTGAAGCAGAAGTGCAAACAATACTACTCCCAAGCTGGCATTGGCAAGCACTCCCAAGGAGATGCATTCATCAGCCGATGACGCAAGACCCTCACTTACCCTCCCCCCCCCGTTTCTGCTTCTCCACAAGGTTGTGGTTTGCCTACCAGAAGACAAACCCGATGCCATCGTTATAGCCCCTTGGTGGCCGAGACAACCCTGGTTTCCAGTCCTTCACAATCTCTCATCAGACATTCACCACCTCCCTTGCCTGCCCCCCACCTCCTCATGCAGAACAACGCCCAAGTACTCCACCTAGACTTACCTGTTCCACACCTGGCAGCGTGGAGAATTCCACCTTGCTAATGAACGTCCTCCATCAATCAAAGAAGCCCTCCACTAGAAAGGCTTACCTGTATAAATGGAACAGATTCAAATTGTTCACTGAAGCTTCTTCTATGCCTTCTATCAACCCATCACTTGCTACTGTTCTACTTTTTTTTTTTTGCTTCATCTCAAGTCTAGCAGCCTTTCCCTCTCTTCCTTGAGAGTTTATCTCTCCACCATAGTTTCTTATCAGCCCCCTAACTCTCTGGCAGCTGATTTCTTCAAGCATCCATCTTACTGACAAGAATAGCACTCTCTCTCTCTCTCTCTCTCTCTCTCTCTCTCTCTCTCTCACACACACACACACACACACACACACACACACACACACACACACACACACACGGGCAGGGGCAGGGGCAGGGGCAGGGGCATGCGCTTGCGCACACAGGAAGTCTTCGAGCTGAGGCTGGGCAGTTATTCTGGAGGCAGGGCAGGGAAGCCCACAGTGCTGCTTCTAACAGGGCACCTGCAGCGGTAAGCAGGGCGTGGAATCTGGGGCACCGGTACAACACTTGTGGGTCCAATCCACTGAACCATGCCAGTGTACCAAACTGCAGTAAGTGCCCATCTCGGTATGAGATCATTGTAGTTATAAGATTGACTGGCTACATCCCAAGTATCTTACAAATATTTTTGAAAGTTTACTTCATGTTTTTCTCCCAAAGTCTCCAAAATGGTATCAGCCAAGAACACATACATTTGCACAGTTTTCAAATAAGTAGCCATGTTAGAATGTGCAAGTATATCCATATTGCTAAAAATTTAACAAAAGGAAAAAAAAAGCAACAAAAACCTGTGGCACCCTAAAGGCTGTTATATTCCAATATGAGTTTTTGTGGACAAATCTACTTTGTTGGACATATTCAAGGGACAAAGTAGATTTATCTACAAAAGCTCACAATGGAATAGAACAGTTTTTAAAATGCTGCTATTTTTTGGGTTTTGTTTATTTGTTTTCCTCTGGATGTATGCTACATTTGCACAGACATTAATTATTTTCCAATTTAAATACAGTATATAGATTGGTTGCCTCTCAATTTGTTTCGCCAATTGGATCCATTGGCAATTAGCTTTTAAGAGCATCTGCTCATAGATGTGACTGAACTCTTCTGTTAATCTTTTCATACAAACTGCAATCATGAAATCCTTTCCCTCTGGCTACACTCTAAGTAATTTATTTGTGGTCCACTAGGCTTCTCTCAACTCTCTTTCCTGTACTTCATCATACAACAATGTGTATTGATTACAGTTTCAAAAAATTGGCATTGGTGGTGATATTGCAATGATGCAGAAAAAAATTATAAACAATATAGGCTGGAAGTATTTGTCTTTTAACCGGAATAATAGGATGAGTGCAACTGGGAAATCAATACTAAACTTCCAAATAAGGATTTCCCTTTCCACGTGAGTGGCAATGAGCACTAGGTGTGATTACTGGGATGATTTATGGATTGAAAGAGAAAAAAGAACAATGTGGGGGGAAATGCTGGGGCAAGGGATGAAACCAGCTCAGAGCAATGGAGTTGTGTGGGTTGAATGAATGGGTCTTCAACCTGGGCAAAACTGAGCACCTGCATTAGTAGTTATGTATAGATGCATCTAATGTTCTCTTAGATACTGTACACATCTCAGAACAGAACAGGGGAATTAATAGTATTGCAGCCTTTGTTCCCCCTTTCACCTCTACCTGCCTTTTCCAATCTATTTTCCACAAATTTGCATCTCTTTGTACTCATCTACATTGCACAGTAGGTGAGAGCATTTAGTCCTTCTCCTCCAGCTGTCATTCTGCTCACTAATATATGCCCCGTGGTGTTCATTTGCTTACTACTCTGCTTAGAGATTATTTAAATATTGTCAGTGGGCACTGCTACATAACAGAAGCTTTATTCCTTCCAACCTTGTTGATAGTCAAGAATTTCAAATTAAAACCGAAAATGTCTTGCGCTGATGTCGTGCAGCGCCGGAGTTGCTTGAATGTCTTGGGAAATATTGCAGTGGGAGTACGGTCCTTTAGTGGGGAAGTAATTCAGAAAATCAACCTTGCATTAGGAAATCCCCAAACTATACTTTGCTTAAAAATGTTTAATAATCTGCTTTAGCTGGCTTATTAATCAGTCAGACAAATACACTGGAGTGCTTTTGGAATCCGAAAATGAGGGAAAGCATTGCAAGGGCAAGGTACTAGCAGCTCAACCTTCAAGGAACAGCTGCATCAGGTCATTGGGACAACAGGCAGCTGCAAAATACCACCTCAGAAACCCACTTCTCTCACATTTCTGTGTCAAAATGTAAGGGCCAAGCTAGATGTGATGGGGACATTGTTCATCCTCCTACTTGTGTAATAGTACTTTATAGTTAGTGACATTGTTTTATTTGGGATACCTGGGACTTTTTTTTAGAAACTGTTGTTTTGTATGCATGTGCTGAGTCTTATGTATTGCCCATTTCACAACTTTGCTTCTCCATGTGCTCAGGGCATATGTCAAGGCGGGTTCTAGCAGCACATAGTTTGATGCTTATATACCACTCCATAGTGCTTAAAGCACTCTCTGGGTGGTTTACAATTTAATTGTGCAGGCTACACATTGCCCGCCCCCCGCCCCCAGCAAGCGGGGTATTCATTTTATTAACCTCAGGAGGATGGAAGGCTGAGTCAACCTTGAGCCACCTACCTGAGCCCATTGGGATTGACCTCAGGTCATGAGCAGAGTAATTACTGCTGCCATGCAGTTTAACCACTGTGCCATGAGTCTCCTCAAAACTGTAGATTCTGCTACCTCTAAGTGAAAAGTCTCATGTGAACTGTGCCCCCTCAAAAGCAGAAGTCAGTATAGAATCTTTGAGACCTCTCTTTTGTCAGGTTTTTGTGGATATAAATAGAGTGTGATAAATTAGGAAGCACGCAAGAGAAACATGTCACCAGGTGTGGGAAGAAGAGAAAATGCACAAAGACATATGAAGCAAGATATCACGAATTAGGAAGAGCATCTTGTAGAATGATGGTATCTTCAAAAAATGACAACACTTAATGATACTGTATTTCCCTAGTAATATGACATCAGGGAAGTTGCAAACTACTAATGCATACCTCTTTATAGAATATAGGCTAAAATAAAATTTGACCATTAGAAGCTGAGCTGATTTAAGCAGAAAAGGGAATGTGATCAACTTCTAATGTCCTTCAAAGCTTCACGAGTTGCAAAGTAATGTGCTTTTGCTTGTTGGTTGATCTCTGGAAGGAAACAATGTAGTGCAGACAATACCTTTGATAGAACAATGTGGAAATGTTTTAGAAAAATATTTCATTCTATGTGAGCTGGGAGCTTATATGAAATAAACTTACAGTGGACCCTCGACTTACAGACAGCTCGACTTACAGACTTTTCAAGTTACAGGCTTCTCTGGCTGCAAAATTTAGATTCGACTTGCAGCCAGAAAATCGACTTACAGACCAGAAAAAAGCCAAAATGGAATAAAAATAGAATAAAAACCACTGGTTACGGGATTAATCGGTTTTCAGTGCATTGTAGGTCAATGGAGATTCGACTTACAGACTTTTCGACTTACAGCCACCATTCCAATACGGATTAATTCCTTAAGTAGAGGGTCCACTGTATTTCATAATCTTTTTGGGCTTACCCTCATTGTGGTGTTCTCTCCAATCATTCTGGAGTTGCTCTAGATCAGTGGTTTCCAGCCATAGGTCCCTATATGTTCTCCCAGAAGCTTTCCCCAGTAGCTCTGCTGGCCAGGATATCTGGGATTTGTAGTCCAGAAACATCTAGGGACCCAAGGTTGGGAACCACTGCTCTAGATAATTCTGTATTTTTTTGTTGCAGGTTGGAATAGACTATCCCAATATCGGGATACACATGTGGGAAGGATATATGTTGCTGGACGTAGTGTGATACACGGGTACATCCTAGAACTGCTTGTCCACACATATGTAGAATTACTCTGTTAAATCTCACTCCCAGCACAGATTGCTATCCTCTTTTGTCTGTCTTCTCCAAATTCTGTTCACCTACTTCACTGTTTTATGCAGCTGTTGTGCTCAAATCTTCAGGTTTTGCCCCAAAAATGCTTTCCAGTTTTAGTTTTCTTTTAGTTTTCACTGTTGTTGGATTGTGCAAAACTGGGAGCCTTTTTGAAAACAGCGGAATATTAGAGGAAGAGCTGGTATCTTCACAGCCCTCTTTTTGCCTGCTTTACTCTCTCCTCCCTTCTCTCTTTGTTTTAGCAACCCCTTGTCGCAGGCCTTCATCTTTTGGCCCCAATACTTTCTAATTTTAATTATTTTTTACTTTTGTACTATGGTGCAAAAGTGATGACATTAGAGAAAGAAAACGCAGAAGGGAGGAAGAGCTGATGCCTTCTCTGTCCTCTCCTCACCTACTTCACTCTCTCTTCCCTTTCCTGTTAGATCTTCTGTTTTTCACTGCAATGATTTCTAGTTTTATTTTTCACCTTCAGAGTACAGTGGACCCTTGACTTACAGACGGCTTGACTTACAGACTTTTTGAGTTACAGACTTCTCTGGCCGCAAAATTTAGGTTTGACTTGCAGACTGAGATTTGACTTACAGACCAGAAAAAAACCAAAATGGAACAAAAACGGCCTGTTACGGGATTAATCGGTTTTCAATGCACTGTAGGTCAATGGAGACTTGACTTACAGACTTTTTGACTTGAGAACTGCCTTCCAATACGGATTAAGTTCTCAAGTCAAGACCCCACTGTATGTTGTAAAATGATAACATTTTTTTAAAAGCCAAAACCAGGAACAGCTGATGTATTTTCTGCCCCCTCCCTGCCTATTTCCCTCTCTCATCCTTTCCTTCTTCTTTTTTTAACCTTTCTACTATTCTCAAACCTTCACATTTTCACTTACTTTTTAAAAAAAATTTCAGGGTGTTTTTGGGTGCTTTTGTGCAAAGATTGTGTGTGTGTGTGTGTGTGTGTGTGTGTGTGTATGTGTGTATATATATGTGTGTGTGTGTATGTGTGTGTGTATACACACACACACACTATGTCTATCTATCTATCTATCTATCTATCTATCTATCTATCTATCTATCTATCTATCTATCTATCTATCTATCTATCTATCTATCTATCTATCTATCTATCTATCTATCTATCTATCTATCTATCTATTTTAAAACATATAACAAAAACAGCTGTTATTTGAAGTAAACTAAACTGGAGTAGCAGTAAGGAATGTAAAAGTGGAGAATGACCTTATAGATGTTTCCTTATAGATGCAGAAAAGCATCCATAAGGAAATGCCATCAAATGACACCAATCCACATATCATCAATGCGGTCCTTGGGTCCACGTGGAAATATCTTGCCCTGGAGCAAATCAGAACAAAAATACACCACCACCTGGGGGGTGGGGGTAAAAACCCCAGAGGGCAAGGTGTTTTGTCCTGGTTTGACACTAGTCATGGCCTTACATTGTGTTGGACACTGGGATGCAGTACCGGTATCATGCTTGCTAAAAACAAAAACAAAACTTGAACAAATTATCTGTGTGGATGAGCTCTTTGTTATTGTATGCTTTGAACAGGTTCCAAAGAACTGCACAACTAATTATATGCACCTAAGGGACCTAAAAGAATGCTATTTAAACAGGGGGGGGGATTGTGTCTTGACCGCTGCAGTGCCCGTTTACATGGGGCCATCTTTGAAGAGCACCTGAAAACTTCCATATGCGCAGTGGGCATTGGTTAACTAGTATGTGGCATTGGGATCACATTACAGTGGTGCCTTGCAATACAATTTTAATTCATTCTGCGAAAATCGTCGTCTTGTGAAAAAATCGTCTTGCGAGGTTTCCTATGCATCGGTCTCAAAAAAAAAAAGTCTTGTGAAGCATTGGTCTCAAAAAAAAAAAAGTCTTGCGAAGCACGGTCATAGAAAAAAAGTCTTGCGAGGCACCATAGTGATGGCAAAAACCAATCGTCTTGCAGGTTTTTCGTTCCACGAGGCAATGGTCTAGCGAGGCACCACTGTACTCTGATGTTAAAATAGCTGGACTGAGTGCCAGTTGTTTTTTGGGCCTACCTAATGCAAGGTGTTGGTTTTAATGTTGAAAGCTGTAATCTGCTTGGGGTGTGGTGCCAGTGGGGCTGCCTAATCTGTTATGAATTTACACAGATATTAAGATCTTCAAGAGAAGCCTGTTTAAATGCACTTTAGTGACAAAATACGATTTTCCAAGTGAACTTGTGGTTGTTGTTTTTAAGGAAGCAGTTGTGTCTTTCTAAAATGCATGAGTTCAGATAGTGCATTTGCTGTGTGTCTCAGAAATTGGAGAACATGTAAACTGAGATGGAAATAGTTTGGAAAGTCACAGGAATACAGCAAGATAAGAGAGAACAGTTTGTGCAGGGGTCATATAAGGGGATCAAGTAGTCATGTGAAAATGACAATGACACAAAACCAATAACAAAAAGTAAAGAGAGGCATATAAAACATTTATACTTGAGATCTTCCAGTACTAGCAGAGAAAATTGATAGAACAAAAGCATGGAAAAATGTTTTGCAAAGCTGAGCTGAGAAACTGCTCATCTGCTGAAGAAGGCCATCGCATGTAAGTACAGTAAGGAGGATTTATATAAGGCGCAGAATGGCCTTTAGGTTTCTGTGCTAAAAAAAGGCCACTGATAATTTATTTACAGTATATTGTTCTCTGACATGTACCTGTCCTACATGGGGCCCATCAGCCTTTATGCAGACTAAAGCTACCTGTGGTGGTCCATCAGAGCCTTGATAAAATGTATATATTTGTTTCCTGGTTAGGACTTAAAATAAATAAATAATAAAAATAAAAAAGAGGAGGGGGCAGTTGAATTTGGATTAATGGTTCTCATATGTAGAGCTGTGTTATAGTTAAGGAAAATATTTTGGATGAAAATACTGATAAGGTTGGGAATTTCTTGTAACAAATCGGAAAAATGCACACAGAGGACCCTTGGCCAGCCCTACTGTGAGGTAGGCACCTCGATTGGCAGAGTTAAATGAGTGTCAGATTGGCTGCTTCCTAGAATCTCTGGTATCCAGGGACCTTTGGAAATAGACCTTAAGGGAATAGCCAGTTGTAGACTTAGCTTGTGAAGGGGTGGTGTGTGGCTCCTCTACTTTCTTTGCGAGTGTATTAGTACTCACCTTCTTCAACATGTCCTCCTCCTGGTCTGGTGGTATGGGAGGGAACAGAGGGATTGCCACCATCGCCACTGCCTCCTCCTCTGGATAGATGTGTACATCATCTGTGAAGGTAACATGACATTTTTAAGTGTCAGTGGTCCATCAACAGTGCAAGCCATGTTTGACAGAGGTGCTTGGCTTCCCATCTTAAGCAACAGGAGAGCTTGGGCTGCCCCTAATACTGTAGGACTGCAACTCTACTTCTGGAAGTTTAGGTAATAGGAAACACCAAAATTGCAGTTTCCCCAAAACATTCTCTTAATCAGGTCCGAGGAGTTTAGGTGGAGCAAGAACAACTCACAGTGTTGACATCGAACAAGAGTAATTAGATTGCGCTGTTACATTGATTCAGTTACTCTATGTGACATATTCCAATGCGAGATAAAAGGCTGAAGGCAAACTAAAGTATATTTGCACCTAAAATACAATTGTCACAAGTGACTCCTGCATTCTTCCTTAAAAAAATAATGAAAGAGAACATACCTGTGTATGAGAATGTAACTGTGTGACATCATTCCCAATAACAAGTGCTCTATTTGTGTCAAGAATTCTAAAGCCTTTTCATAAGCTTAATTAAGGAACCTTTTTTTCTGACAGTGGGGACAGGCTAATTGGCAGTTCTTGTTTTTTTAAAGCACTGTAGAAATTCGTATTGCAAACACCTTTACAAACCTGCCAACATCTGAAATACACAAATAGGAAGTGCAATCCTGAAATACTTATTACTTGGACTGTGGACTGTTTACAGCAGACTTGGAGATTATTCTGTGTGGACACCAAAATTCTTAACTGCTTCTGCTCTATTTGCAAGGATGATACTGTTCATATCGACAAGGAAGATAGATAAAAATTAAATCTCAATGCTTTTCTTTTTTACACCATACCTTGGATTTGAACTTTTTATGAAGAGCCTGTGATGTGGGAAGTAGAGATTCTAGAGGGTAGAAGAAGCCAGTTGCAAATAATTAATGTGACTAGTTATTTATAATTAATTCACATATAATATGAATAATGAAGCTAATAATTAAATTGCATTACAGGTATAGCATAATAAGGCACAGATTGATTCCCTTTGCAGTGTAACCTTAAAGCTCTTATTACTTTTATATAGAGTATACTGCTGTGTGGCCTTACTAAATGGAAGAGAATTAAAACCATGTGCTGCTTTGTGCTATACGCAGGGGTATTTTCAGGATTTTTTTCTAGGTGGGGGGAGGGCAAAGCTTCATAATGGTACATTAACATAATTCACTCATACACAGCACTACAACACAGTGCAACTGTGTACTGTACATGAAAATAACATAAATGTAGGATCCATGGTGAGCAAGCACACCCTCCCCCAGCATGCATCCTGGCCATACCTTATTTATTTATTTTACTAAAGTATTTATATAACCCAACCTACACTGGCAGATCTCCTGCTTCCTTGCGGGTGTTGAAACAACACCAAGAGTGATAGGAGGAAAGTATGTTTTGTTCTTCTTGCCAATGATGTAGAGGAGAAACGGGATACCATTTTTAATAATTATTCTGTCTGTGGAGCTTTTCCCTCCCATTATCTCAGCATCATTATTTACTTACTGTTGTTGTAGAGCATCATCATCCATTGGGGTGATTCTGCTTATAGGCAGGCAAACAGCTGGTGACCAGCCTTCCCGTGTAGGGGACAGAGCTGCATAGTGATGTGCTGAAAGTTTCATGGTATGGCTGCTCAGGGTGCAAGGACCAGAACTTGTTTGAAGCACTGAGACTCCACCTTAAAATGTATGAAAAGATAAATTTGTGGTGTGACTGTAGCTGGTGTTAGATTATAATTACTGCTGGTCTTTACCACTGGCTGTATTGACTAGGACTGATGGGAATTGAAGTTTCACAACATCTAGTGCACCACGCATCTCTCACTTCCATCATAGACCGGGGGGGGGGGGGGAAATCTCCTTGGAGGCAGAATTTGAGGAAGGTGGAAGCCAAGAGACCACAGGGACCACGGATGCTTCAAGATTCAAGCTCTGTTGCCAAGTAGCTGAAGACGTGCCTCCCTAAGTAACAAGCCTTTTTTTTTTATGAGTAAAGACTTTCTTCTGGCAAGCAAGCTCTTTCCTCAAGTGACTCTGATGATCTGCACCTATATGGCCAGGGCAGGGCCCTAGATATGATTTTGATGTCTGGCAGGGAGTTACAGGAAAGAAACGATTTTTGTTATTTCCTTCAGTTTTTTGACTCAGTCACATTCTCTGGCTACCCATCTTTCTCTCTCTCAGAGCCCATGTGCTTGGGCTGGATGTGGATCTTGCTTTCATTACTGGTCCCTTTCTGGGATCTATTATCTGCATCTTAACTCACTCTGGAGCAGAACAGTTGGAGAAGACTATGCTGGAGAGCCACCACCCTTCAGCGTTCACAGTAATAACCAATTGATATAACTGGTATACGGTAGTGTGAGATAGCTTCGCAGGATTTTCAGCAGCCCTCATTCTGCAGTTTGCTTACCTTTCTTGGGAGTGCTTGGGAAATTCATTCAAGCACTATTTCACGTATGCATGTGAACAAAGAAGGTAAAATGCTCCTGGTGTCCAATCTGCTTAACAGATGATACATATCAGATGGCAAGGCAGAGTGAGCAGCAAAAACATAACAAAGCACAGTGGTCTGCGAGGCAGAGCAACACGGCTGAAATTGCGACAGCCATATGGTGGTTCTAATAAGGTCATGTGCAAAGCAGGGAAAGGATTCACACCAGGAGTTGTGACATGGCCAGGAAGAGACAATCAAGAAAAAGGCGGACCGGTGCTGCAGGTAAAAGAAACAGTGCTAATGGTTTATGCTTCTAGTTATTTTTAACACCTGAGGTCAACAGTATGCACAACACTGCAAAAGCTGGATTTGCTTAGCCTGGGTGACACCCCTTTGAATGTATTCTTCTGTTCAACTTACTTTTTTTTTTTACCAGACATATAAATAATATTTATTTTTAAATAGCAAACTAGGTGGTTTTTCCCTCGTTGTCACCTGTAGCTCTCCAGAATCTTGGGAGAGAAGTAAACACGTAGCTAAAATAGAAAATGA
The DNA here is from genome assembly GCF_051106095.1 of Pogona vitticeps. Lineage (NCBI taxonomy): Eukaryota > Metazoa > Chordata > Lepidosauria > Squamata > Agamidae > Pogona > Pogona vitticeps. Next base: position 115,928,891 of record NC_135783.1, on the reverse strand, counting down.
TATTAGACAAGAGGAAAGAAAAAATGTTGATTGCATGAGCTTCTGGACAAAAGATTTACAAGCTTACTCAATATAATGGAGCTGTTGGCATCATTGTTCTTATACAAAGATCGCCGTTTCCCCCTGCTGTTTGTAGCAGTGTGATATACTTCTATTAATAATCTTATGTATCCCTCTCGTGGAAGAGATTTCTTCTTCTTCTTCTTCTTCTTCTTCTTCTTCTTCTTCTTCTTCTTCTTCTTCTTCTTCTTCTTCTTCTTCTTATTATTATTATTATTATTATTATTATTATTACTCTTATTCTTATTCTTATTCTTATTATTCTTATTCTTATTCTTATTCTTATTCTTATTCTTATTATTATTATTATTATTATTATTATTATTATTATTATTATTATTATTATTATTATTATTATTATATTAGTAGTAGTAGCATTATTATTATTATTATTATTATTATTATTATTATTATTATTATTATTAGTAGTAGTAGTAGTAGTAGTAGTAGTAGTAGTAGTAGTAGTAGTAGTAGTAGTAGTAGTATTTGCCAATAGTCTAAAGATCCTGATTGAGACGAAGTAACTGATTTTATTATTTTTTTTAATTTTATTTTATTTTATTTATATCCCGCCTATCTGGTCGGTTAAGACCACTCTAGGCGATTTTGTTGTTGTTTAGTCGTTAAGTCGTGTCCGACTCTTTGTGACCCCATGGACCAGAGCATGCCAGGCCTTCCTGTCTTCCACTGCCTCCTGGAGTTGGGTCAAATTCATGTCAGTAGCTTCGATGACACTGTCCGGCCATCTTGTCCTCTGTCGTCCCCTTCTCCTCTTGTCCTCTCACTTTCCCAACATCAAGGTCTTTTCCAAGGAGTCTTCTCTTCTCATGAGATGGCCAAAGTATTGGAGCCTCAGCTTCAGGATCTGTCCTTCCAGTGAGCACTCAGGGTTGATTTCCTTCAGAGCAGATATGTTTGTTCTCTTTGCGGTCCAGGGGACTCTCAAGAGTCTCCTCCAGCACCACAATTCAAAAGCATCCATTCTTTGGCGGTCAGCCTTCTTTACGGGCCAGCTCTTACTTCCATACATTACTACTGAAAAAACCATAGCTTTGACTATGTGGACCTTTGTCAGCAAGGTGATGTCTCTGCTTTTTAAGATGCTGTTTAAGATGGCTCAGTACTAGCAAGAAAATGTTCCCTGAGTGGTTTTGTCCTCATTATCTATATATGATAATTCACTGCCTCCTTGCAAGATAATCAGTGCTCTTGATTCACAAACATTCTTACGTGCTCTTATTTTACATACACTGTTGTCTTGTATTGCTCAGGGATGGGGACAAGTAGAGGAATGCAAATGGAGCATTTATTGGCTGGGAAGTAGCATGATGTGTTTCCTTCTGAATCCTGATCAATCTTCTTTGAAAGAAGTTTCTAAGAGATGTATTATTCCCCCTCCCCCCTTTTTGATGGGTTTTATGGACCAAAATTGTTGCAAAAAGGCATTTCTGACTTTTTATTTGACTTTGGCTATTTTCTTATTATCATATCTGCTTTTCTAAGTCTACATGAAAGCATGTAGCTCAATGATATTTTGATACGTAATTGAATAAAATATATAAGCAAGACTGTTAAGGATAGGATAATCTGAAGGTTCCTCATTCATAAAAACAACAGCAATCACACACTTTCCCAAATTTCTCCTACAGTGTGGATTTTTATTTAGACTTACATATTTTGATAGCTTGAAAATTTTTTGCACTTTTTGGATTCTACCTCTCACACTGAGAAATTCCTGTACATTCCTGTTTAGGGTTGCCATATTCTAGTTCTTCATATCTGGGCATCCTAGTCTTCAAATTTTGCAAATGAGACTAATTTACATTTTCTGCAAACTAAGCACAACAATTGTTGCATTGTTCTTCTGCCATTACTTTTTGGCCAAGCATTGTTTATATAGTGGTTGCTGATCTGAGAGACCCAGTACAGTGTAATGGTTAGAATATGAGACTTACAAAATCCATGTTCAGTTCCTGCTTAGTCTCAAAGCTTAGCTGGTGTCCTTGAGCCAACACACACACACATATACATGCATGCATGCATGAGTTTCGGTCTTAATATCACCTTGGGAGGTTTGTGCTTGACTGGAGAGTAGAAAACACAAGTATGGAAGAAGAACAGAACACTCTTTTTTTCACAGCAAATGTTTGTGCAACATTATTTTTAGCTAGGAGTTCCATGGAAACTGCTTTGGATGTCTTGTATATTGCAAGCAAGCAGCGTAATGGTATCATGAGGACCTGTCTTCCATTGAGATAGAGCAGGAATCACTGTAGTCCAGTAATACCAGTAACATGTTCAGGGATATTCTAAAATTGAATTTTCCTGTCTTTCATACAGTCTTTCCCAGTCCTTCTACGTTTCTTTTGCAGAAAACAACCAGGATGATCTAATATGTACATTGCTGAATCTTGGATCTAAGAGACATATTGTCAAGTATTGTGTAGACATGACAACACAGGCTAGTCACCACTAGACTATATTGGCTGTCTGATGGACAGTGAAATCAATCCCATTGTTGTAGAGCTAGACAAAAAGACAGTGAAACATTTTCCAAATCAAAATTGTCTGCTATTAGGCAGGAACACTTGCATTCTAGAGGTGATCAGTCTTGGATCTGCAGACATACAGAGTACAGTATATATGTCTACTGACTGGTGGTCTCCTCCCAGATTCTGTGCTATGCCTGTAAGGACTGACTTCTTGCTGCAGGTTTCATGCTCGATTGGAGAACAGGATACACAAGGCAGAGGAACTTGTGCAAAACACTGCCTTCTGCTGAGTCATGCTACTTGTCCATCTGGGTCAGTATTGTCCGGTCTGACTCAGAGCTTAGAAATAATGAGCTGGAGATGTGGGGAAGGAATTAAAGTATAATGAAGTTACACCGCAAAAGTAACATAATGGCTGAAATCCTTGAGTAACTAGGCCTGCAGAAGGCAAAGGGAATCACTTGCAGCTCCATCCTAGCTTGGATTTCCACCCCCCCCACCCCCCGGTAAGTTAATTCCTACCAAAATAAAATAAAATAAAATAAACCTGCTGTGAATTATGCTGTTTGCTTTCCACAAGTGTAACAATGCAGTGGGACTTTGGGTAATGAATGGTAACAGCAGTGTGTGCATGTATATGTGTGTGTGTGTGTGTGTGTGTGTGTGTGTGTGTGTGTGTGTGTGTGTGTGTGTGTGTGTGTGTGTGTGTGAGAGAGAGAGAGAGAGAGAGAGAGAGAGAGAGAGAGAGAGAGAAAATCCGTAATATTTCTAGTTAGTATGAAAATTTAAAGGGCAATTTTAAATACATTCAATGTTTTGAGAAAAATGTTTTAAATTCAATGCCATTTTCTCATCAATCTTAAGACCTCCCAAAAAGAGGAGCAACAGGAAAGCAGGAAGTCATACAAGCTAGTACAGTATTTATTTTTTTGCAGTATTAACAGTGTTGGATTGTTCTTCACGGTGGTGGGTAATAACTGGTACCATGAATTACTTACAAAACGTATGCCAGTGGTTCCCAACCTTGGGCCCCCAGGTGTTCTTGGATTGCTGATCCCAGAAACCTTCACTATTAGCTGTGCTGGCCAGGATTTCTGGGAGTTGTAGTCCAAGAACTCCCTGAGGACCTAACTCCACTGTTATATGCTCTGCTTTAACTGGCAGCAGTTCTTCAGGATCTCAGGCTAAGGAAATGCTTGGCACAGAACTAGAGGCCCTTTCTAGGCAAAAGAAAACCCTGCTACTGAGACACTGTCTTTTCCAAGCAGTGAATATTCCAGAAATTTCATCCTTTACTATGGACCAGGAAATACGAAGGAATGCCTGGCAAAGGTCAAGCAAATCAGTTTACAACAGCCTATTTCTCTATCAAGCAAGAAGTTTCTGGAGCACAGAAATCAACAAAAGCAACCATTAATGTTATCCCAAAGATAGTGCATGTGGACCAGATGCATAGTGTGTGTGAAACCTCCCTCAGCAGGTAATAAATGCATTAACCAAACCCAAACTTTTATGCTTCTCAATAAAAGCCTTTACAACTTGTCTAAGCCTTTAAACTACTGCCCATTAGCTTGCAAGAGTTTGAAGTGCTAATGGCTTGTAATTTATGTCTATGTACATAAGAGCCAACTTCTTCCATTCTCAGTGAGGCGCAAGCTCTTAAACTGAGCTGAATATATCGATGAAGACAATTGTCTGCTTTATTTCAGTGGTACAATATATCAGTCTGTTTGGGGTCACAAGGTGCTTAAGGATCAGAGTTGGTTGAACAGGTTAAGGTTATATTATTCATATACAGTACTGTGCTGGAAAAGGCACACTAGGGTGACTTTTCACTTTTTGCCATCAGTGTCTGAAGTCCCAGCGGCTAGTTCGAACAATGAGAGATACGAGTTTTGACTGGCCATGTTCTCACTGATACGGCTGGTCTATTCTAGCTTGGGAACAAAAGCTGGATTTTTCAAGCCCCAAAGTGTAACAGCAGGGCACAGGGGGGTTTTAAGTGAAAAAAAAAAGTAAAGTAGCATTTGGGGGCTCAAGGAATTACACAGGAGTTTTGGGAGAAAGAATGGAGCCCAGGGGCCAGACCTTGCCCACCTCAGACCAGAGGGACAAATATTCTCACAGGTGTATACATCACAGGAGGGTGTAAGATCAGCCATGCTAAATTATCCCAAAGGCCTTTCTGATCTAGAATTGTGTTCTCACAGGGGCAAACCAGATGCCTGTTGGAAGCCTACCAGAAGTGCAGAAGGACAGCAACACCGTCCTACTCATCCTGCCTCTCAGCAGTTAGTATTTGGATATACTCTGCCTCTGATACTGGCGGGAGGTGGGTGGATTTTAAATCTGTTCTGCCTCTTCTCCAGCAGGGACCCTCTCCTGCTTCCAGCACATAATTTACTGCCCTGCTGGAAATATTAAGAAGCCTCATATGAGGTACTTTTCAGACCTCCATTGCTAGTCCTCATGTGCCAACTATGTAGATGCACTAAATATCTGTGTGCCAGGCTTCCAAAGCTATGTGTGGATGCTTGTTTCACCTTCAGATAATTATAGCAAGGCACAATAGAATTATTAGTTCCCTTCAGGGATCAGAGTTACGAAGGCTCATTTATTTAGATTCTAGAAGATTCATTTCAGTAAATGGAATGTTTGTTCAATGGAATTACATAAGTTGGTAAGAACCTTTTTTTAGTGAGGCTGAAATCTGCAGTCTTTGCATTTCCTCATTTTTGTTACCGTATTGGTCTGTCTGTATTTAAAGTATTTTTATCCAGCTCATCAGCTAGAAAGGGCTCCCAGAATAACACACTAAGATCAGTAAGGGCATATACCCTGCCTGTAGGCTTGCAGTGTAAAACTGAGGTGGGCAGAGTGGGATTCCTAGAACCTCTGCTCCCATATATACATTCCAAATTTTGGCTCAGAAAGCTGCCCCCCTCGTTCCCATTAGTGTTTGTCAGAGGTCATTCTGCCATGTTTTGGGGACAACTCCGTTCTTTTTAATGTAGATTAGAAGGACCATCACACAAGCAGCTCCCCCGCTCCGTCAAACTGTCCTTCACACAATGTGGGGTGTGATTTTGAGCATACAAACAGCTGTATATATGAAATACCACTGGATGAAATTGCCTGTGAAATTATCTTTTTGTGCATAGTTGTGGCCAATGGGATTTTGGCATAACAGTTAACTCGTTCTCTGACTGGTTCTCCTTGTGTAGACTTAAGTAGTACCAGCGTTTAAAATTTTGGTTTTTAAGTTAATTTGTTCCCATTTCTCACTGCAAAACTGAAAAATATAGTTCTTTGTGTTACTCTTTGTGTTTATTGTTACTGTTCTGCTATGTTTTAAATTAATTAATTGAAAAATCCCTATCAAAGGTGGGGATCCTGTTCAGGCTTGGGGAGGTAGTTTCATCCTTTTTTTTTTTTTTTTTTTTTTTTTTTGGGTCATTCACCTGAGAGAGTTTGGTTTCTTTCTTTGGTTTAACTGTTTTCAAATTTGTAATGCTGCCCAGAGTAGACCTTTGGTCTCGATGGGCAGGGTAGAAATCCAATGAAATAAATGAATGTATGAATAAATAAACAAGAGTAAGCAGTATCTTCTTGTGGAAAGCAGGTGGTTGTATTTGTGATTTCTAGTCTCATAAGGGGAGGCCTCGGAAGCCAAGGTTAGCATGCTGGGATAGCATTCTACTCTGCCAGCACTCAATAAATGACACAAACAAAGGCACCTCATTCCTCCTTGCTATATTCAGCTTTAAAATGTACCCTGGTTACATTCTTGCTTCCTCCAAAATAACTTATTACAAGTAATGATTAATCCTAGTATCTTCCATGTAGTATGTGTAGCCTAGGAAGCCTGTTTATGGAAAAGTATCAATAGGCTTGGGGGAACCACCATGATTTCAGAATACCTCAAGGTGCGTGCGTGCATGTGCGTGTACGTGCAGTCCTAAAACCTTAAGATGTTTGTATGTGACGGAATCCCAAGGGAATAAGAAACATGTGCAACCAGTAAAGGAGACCTTACATTCAGTGTATATAGAATGTTGTATATAAAACCCCTACAAGGGCTGGGAACAGAATAGAGTGTCCCATAAGAGGGTGGGGCTGGCTGGAACCCTGAACTTCAAGTTGTATTTCTTGAGAACCAACACTTGAAGAAATTATTTATTTGGAATACATTTCCCAGAATCCCTCTGGCCAGCATGGCAGCGGCCACAGTGGAGGGCGGCGGGCTTCTGGGAGCTGTAACAACTTTTCCAAGGTCTGTTAAGAATGGATCTCTGCATGTCTTGTTTCATATTTAATATGCTGACTTTCCAGAGAGATAGAGACGGAGAGCTGTAATTTGATGCTGAAGCTGGCTTCTCTATTGGCCCAGAAGAATCAGGAAAGTTCTTGCTGAAGAGGCAGAACAACCCACTTTCAGATTTCATAGGGTGTGGAGCAGTGGTTCCCAGCACACGGTCTCCAGATGTCCTTGGGTTAAAACTCCCAGAAGCCTTCACCGCTAGCTGTACTGGCCAAGATTTCTGGGAGCAGTAGTCCAAGAACATTGAGGATCCAAGGTTAGGAACCACTGGCCTAGAGTAACAGTACTTGCCCTGTGATAAGGCCCATTCTTTTTCCCTGCTAGCTATTTTTAACCAGGCTCTTACTCTTTGTGTAAAAGTGGAACATACACGCACACAGCTGCACACCCCACTGAATTCAGAAGCAGAAACCTCTTAGAAGTGCAACAGACTCAGCAGCAAAGCAAATGCGGGCTTTCTTTGGACCCAGGGAAACAAGTGTGTGAGATGGAGCAGTCACAAACGTTTCATCATCTTTGATCTATGAAAGCTTTGAGATTAAACAGAATGGCTATAATAATTCATGGTCAGAGAATGTCTTCCTGATTGGGCAGCTGCCTGTGATCTTGATGGGAGGAATAGTGGGACGCTTGCATGTTTAACCTCCCTTATTTTTGCTAACATAAATCACTGACTCATAATCAGGCAGTTGTGCTTCCTAGGTTACTGGGGTTTTGATGTGCCTTTATACTTCTGTATGCATTTTCTTGGCAGTTCTTTAGGTAGATGAAAATGAAGAGTGCTGGTTAGGTAGTGGTGGCTGTTGCCTTTGATTCATTGTGACCCTATAAACGAGTGTCTAGAATATTTGGTCCTCAACTGCCCTGCTCAGCTGTTGTGTACTCAAGCCTGCAGTTCCTTTAGGGCAGTGGTTCTTAACCTTTTTGAAAGAAATGCCCCCTTGAGCCATTGAGGAAGTTATCATCGCCCCCCTCCCCGCACTGATATCTTATTTATTTATTTATTTATTTATTTATTTATTTATTTATTTATTTATTTACTTACTTACTTACTTACTTACTTACTTACTTACTTACTTACTTACTTACTTACTTACTTACTTACTTACTTACTTACTTACTTATTTATTACACTTAAATCCAATGACCCCTGAAAATAAAATTCAATTCCAAGAAAATGAAATGCCCCCAAAAAGCAACATTTAATGATTTAGTTGCAAGTGAATTTTAAGACGCAAAAAGAAATATAAAAAGGGCATAAAAACAAACTGCAATGCAGGAACTAAAAATTTCAAGACGAAAACTCTGAAACTAAATTAAGATTGGAGGAAAAAATATATATTAATGCACACTGTAAAAAGGCTGTAGCCATCTTCACAGGTTTGGCTTGCTCCAGCGCCCCCCTACCACCCCCTTCTGCTCCAGCGCCCCCACGCCGCCCCTTTTCGTTTTACCGCCCCCCTGAAAAATGAAATCGCCCCCTGGGGGGCATTATCGCCCACGTTAAGAACCACTGCTTTAGGGAGTCTGTCCATCTCATATTTGGTCTTCTTCTTTTCCTGCTGCCTTCCACCTTTCCAAGCATTATTGTCTTTTCCCGAGAATCTTGCCTTCTGATGGGTGTGCCCAAAGTAGAACAGCCCCAGTTTTGCCATTTTTGCCGCCAAAGAAAGTTCAGGCTTGATTTGATCTAGGACCTACTTGCTTGTCTTTCTAGCAGTCCAAGGTATCCACAAAGCTCTCCTTCAGCACCACATTTTAAAATTTATTTATTTATTTATTTGACTTTTATACTGCCCATCAGGCTGCTAAGACCACTCTGGATAGTTTACACATTAAACAAATATAACATCAAGAAACAATTTAAAACAATAAACATAATAATTATAAAATCAAAATTATATATATATATACACCAACACCAACTAAAAATAATTAAAATTGAACGGAGGCAAGGCAGCGGAACTGATAATATAAACATTAAAGCAACCACTGTGTTAAGATGTTATCAGGTCCTAAAAGGCCTGTCTAAAAAACCAAGTTTTTAGTGATCATTTAAAAGTTCCCAGTGAAGGGGCCAGGAAAATTTCAGGCAGGAGATGATTCCAAAGCTAGGGGGTGAACACTGAGAAGGCCCTATTTTTGGTCTTCTCTTTCCGAGCCTCTCTCAGGGTCAATATTCTCAACCACCCGGCCTGGGAAGATTATCCAAGATGGGCAGACCTTGCTGGAAGTGCAGGTATCAAATGAATCAGTTCTATATCCTATCAGCTTTCTGTCTTGTCCAGCTTTTACATCCATACATCATCTTATCTAATTCTTCTATTGCTGCCCTTCCTAGCCTCAGACTTCTTCTCATTCCTTGGCTGCAGACTCCATTTGGATTGATGATTGAACCAAGGTATACCAAGCCTCTAACTCTTTCAGTTTCTTTGTTGTCAACGCTAAAGTTATGTAGTCCTTCTATAGTTGTGATTTTTGTCTTCACCTGCAGTTCTGCTTTGGTGTTTTCTTCTTTCACTATCAGTAGAAGTCATTTCAAGTTATTGCTGTTTTCTGGCAGTAAAATGGTGTCATCTGCATATTTTAAATTACTGTACAGATATTTCTCTAGTTTTCATTCCTCCTTCACCTGAATCTAGTCTGGCTTTCCATATAATATGTTCTGCCTACAGATTGAATAAATAAAGGGATAAAATGCATCTTTGTCTGATTCCTTTGTAAATGGGAGACCATTCTGTCTTTGCATATTCTGTCCTAATTGTAGCTTCTTGTTTACAATGCAATATAATACAATACATTGTTGCTGCTTTGAAAAAAAAAGGCTAAAAGTCCAATAGTCACCTGCTTAGCTGCAAATCCCTGTGCACCTTCAGTGGGAGAACCCTTTGCATGTCTTTCTGAGATATAGTGGGATGTATAGTTCATAAATAAAATGGTGCCATGTAGTGTAGGATGTGGGTTTTGCAGAATTTTAGGTTATTCCAGAGTTCTCTGGGTTGTGACAGTTGACTGAGAAGTCTTTTCAAGGGTCTCTGTGTCAGAGCAGAAGAAAAGTATCTGTGTGGCCAGGTCTGGACCTTTTAGTAGGTAGGGTGAGGCAGTTGATTTGGGGTTTCATGAAACAGCAGCAAATGGATGCTTATTTATTTGCAAGAGTAAGTATTTACTTAAGTTTGCTGAAAGGGATGAAAAACAGAAGCTTGTGGACTTCTGCCCTTCAGGTAACAAAATAATGTGTGTAGTTTGGGGTGCTATGCACCTCGACATGTGTGAGAAGGGAAGTGCCATTTGATGCTTTGCCTCAGGGAGCAAAATGTTTTGAATTGATTTAGAGCATTGGTGGTACTTCCCCCTACTATGGAATAAGATGGTTGGGTCTCAGCAGTGGTTCCAATCATAAAAATAATTGTTCATTTCTAAGGCCTTCCTTGTTCAGAGTGTAGAGTGCTTTACAATAATCTCTGTTCTCAGAACAATAATTTAAGGAGGGTGCAGCAGAAAGAGAAAACGCAAGGAAAGGCTGCCTAGATTATTGTTGTTTGTTTATTTGTTCTTTGTCTCATCTCTAAGCCCCAATCCTATTTGAAATCAGTGGAGCCTTACTTCTAACAAAAGGATTTAGGCCCAGTAAGGTGCTTGTGTAAGGTGGTGTAGTACTGCAGGGGAATTCTCACTAACAACACTCAAATAGAACAGAGCAATCACATAGAAAGCTTGTGCGATGTTCTTTATTGATGACTAATTATTAGTTAACAATTAATAATTAACTCATTAATAAAAACATTTACACGAATTATATCTATATCTCATTTTCCTTTAGAAGTATCCAAGGGAAGTGTGTATAGTTCTTATCCCTTCTCTCCCATTTTGTCCTTACAAGTGGCCTGTAATATAGTCTGGGCTGAGAGCTGGTGACTGAACTAAGATCACCCACAGTGCTTTGCTACTTAGTGGTGGTTTGATCCTGTGTCTTCAAAATCTTGGCATTGACCTACCTCTGTGCTGCATTGGAGCACCTGAAGCCTGTACAACTGTTAAGTGCTGTGGGATATAAAACAGACCCCATATTTAAAGACTGCATTAGACCTCAGGCACCAGGATAAAATACTTTAGTTCCCTAGAACCTCATTTTGATGCAGAATCCACACAGAAGTACAGTATGTAGATTAAGCAATGCCTAACTCTGAGGTATTGTTACCTGAACTTCAGCAATGACCACATTCTATTTGCTTTTCCTGACACACACAAAATGCTTGAAAGGAAAATGTCTCAGCAAAATCATTGCATTTTGCCATTGAGGCACTTGTATTCCACTTCCCATGTGATGCAATGGAATGAGAAAGAAAATGTTCCTTGCTGGGGGAGGTTAGCAGTTGGAGAAGGGGCAGTGCCAAACTGGTGCCAAAAAGCAGCAACACTGTACTTGGTTGTCACTGGTTTGTAGCAGGGACACTGCAACCTGCTGTGGGTTAAAACAAGACATGATGTACATGAAACCCAACTCCTAACTCTAACCACATTACAAACCCTACTTCTAAACTCAGGTTGTAGGGATTCTAGAATTTCAGAAAATACTTGGAACTTATTCAGTTTTTTTTTTTAAAGCACTCTTGGGATTTAATATGTGTTATATTTTATAGAGAAACATGCAAAATATTGTTAAAAACTTACTTTCTTCATTTCTCCATTAATTTTTGTTCTGTTCAAGAAAGAAGTCAAAACACTTCCCAATAGAAATGGTTAATACATATTCATTCCTGCTCCCTCTCCTTCTTCCCTCTCATATCAGACCTAGTGGTAAGTGATAAGGCTGAGTTCAATGTGATGTATAGGAAATTAGAGAGGAAACCATACATCTCTTCTGTGTATATGAATGATATGAGTGAGAACACGAAGTACTGTGCATCTTAAGGCATGCTCATGGCCAGCAGGTTTCCACGTTAAGATCCAACATGCTGAACAGGTGATCTGAATAATTCATTTTGAGCAGAAGCTGACATTTTCTACCCTACTGTTCAACCCATTTTCAAAATGTTTGGGATAAGATACACAGTTTGAGATTTCTGCAGGCCTCAAGGATCAGACCTAGAAATCTAGGCATCTTATCTTCACTTCATACTGTATAGGATGGCTTTTTGTTTGCTTGTTTGCTTGTTTGTTTGAGAACATATTCTCTTAAAATTACAAAGAGAGGTTTGCAACCTAAGATCAGGCAACTGTTGGCACAAAATTAAATGCTGATGCTTCTAACACCCAAGTATTAAAAAAGAGAGAGAGAGAAAAAACCCTGAGTGAAATGGCAATCTCTGGTGCCATCTGCTGGGCAATGGTTATAATAAAGCTCTAAATGTTAACATGTTGGCTGCATTGGAAGCGTTTGCCAAAGTGAGAATAGGGTTGGAAGGGATACAAGTTTTCTTTTGTTTTTCATTTTTCTCTCCTACCGGAGGTGGAACGTCATCTTGGTCATTCCAATTCTGGTTGCAGCAGCTCTAAATAATGATCCCGGATCAGTCTCCAAGATTTTCCAGCCAATAGGCTCTTCAAATCATTAGCTGAATTGTTTGAGTCATGAGCAGAAGAGGGACCTGAAATAGGTACTGCTGGCAGAGATCCTCCTGGGCCAACTTGTTGGGGCTGGACTCCATCTCATACGCAGAGCTGTCAGGTTCTAGGCTTCTTTCCATCCCCTGAGACCAGGTGGTGGGCCCTTCTAAAGTCACGGGAAATGAGTCCATGTGTGATATTGTCAAAGTGTGTTGGGGAAGGGGAGGGTATAGATTTCTTGCACTATCTCCTCAGCAAATCCTAGGTGTGCAATACATGTGCAAACATGCTAAGCCCGAGGAGCCCTGGAGCCCATGGCAAGTGGGGAAGAGGGCACCTAAAGCATTAAAGCCATCATCCACATTAAAATCAAACTTTCTCCTACTCTTGTGTCATGAGTTCAGCCGAAGAAGACCTGAAATCTGAGGGATTAATTAGGGTGAGGGAAATGCTCAGCAAACATAATCACAGACAGCTGAATCACCACCAGATTCTCCTCCCCCACTAGCCAGAGTAAGGGACAAGCTTCAGTAGAGACTTATGACACGAAGGTCAGAGGCTTGCATGAATGTTTCCCACAGGAACATCAGGTCGACCAGCCCTGAGTTTTAGCAGGATGGAGTGTTTGCTAGGAATTAGATGACTGTTGCTGCTATATAATCTGTACCCAGAGGCTTGGAAGCCTGTGGGAGCAACAAGTTTGTTCTCTGGCTTTCAACCACGGTCCTGCTTATCTCAGACCTTGCTCTGTGGCCCCTTGGCTTTGGACTCTGACATCTGACTATGGTTTGTGCTTTAGCAATTTGGCATCTGTTTTGTATCTTCTAAACTTCTGATATTGGACTATCTTATTGGACTTTTGCCTGCTGAATCCCCTAGGAATGTGACATCTTGTATTGCTCACACTGAGATATGCCTCCCCATCTGGAGTTTAAGAAAAACAAAGCAATTTGCTAGGACTTCAACTAGCCTCCCCTGAGACTTTGGTACCCTGCATAGGCAATTAGTGGTTGCACCTTCTGATTTTTAACTTTTTTTGCCTTAAAACTTTGTGGGGTTTTGTTTGTTTGCTTTTGTTTGCTTTAAAGCCACTGGGTAAGTGTATTTGTCTTTATTTAGAGGGAAGCTGATTGAATTGCTCACTGGTTTAAGTACTTACCTTCAGAACCAGAGGATGGGGGGCTCAGCTCCCCAGAGAAGAGCCAGCCTGCATAGCCTTGGGAAAACTACAGAGTCCCAGGGCATCCCCAGAAGAAGGGAATAGTAAATTACTTCTGAGTATTCTCTACCTGAAAAACCTTGCAAAAGGGCTGTCATAAGCCAGAACTGACTTGACAGCACATCGTCATCATCTAGGCAGGTAGAACAGTATACAACATTTGAAAAAGTTACTTTTAGACTACAATTTAGAAAGTTCTTCAGCCAGCATGATCTCCTCAGTTCTGAGAGATATAGTCCCAAAAGTAACATTTATAAACATTGGATAGGGTGAAAGGATTAGTATGCCAATGTTGTTTCTTTGTTCAAATTTAGTCCTTCCTGCTTCTTGGATCTTTAGTGTGGAGAAAGACAAAGTTGTTTTTGTTGTTGTTGTTGTACAACTGCCAAAGTTCCCCAGCTAGCATTGCCACAGTGGGATTTTCGGAGCTGAAGTCTAGAAAAGTTACTTTCCCCATTGCTTCTGCAGTGCCATGTGTGGTTTCGTTGCTGGATGAATAAATTGAGTTATACTCTCTCTCTCTCTCTCTCTCTCTCTGGTTTTCAATCCATTTTCATCGGTCTGGGCAGTTGTTGGTGAAGGAAAGCAGATCTCTCCTCTCATGTACCTGTATTTAGTAGCAATGGGGAAAACAAAACAAAAAAGTTAAATCAAAATCACTGCTGTTGCTGCTTCCTCCTCTTCTTCCTTTTCCTCCTCCTCCTCCTCCTCTTCCTCTTCCACCATCAATTCCATTAAAAAATACATTCTTTGACCTATTGGCATGCGTGATGTTTGGTACATAGTAGCTTATACTCTGGAAATGCTGTAAAGAAAAAAACCACAGAGCACGAATGGAAATATTTAAAGTGAGAAAACAGAGCCATAAAGTTTCATAAATTTATAAATGTCCTCACATAAAATGTAAAACATCAATAAATTTGGGGGAAAATCTAGCAAATTCACAAAAGAAAAGAATCGGTCTCTCTTTTTTTGTATTTTACCTTGCTTTTTTGTGGGGGAGGGGGTGGCTAAAAACCCTCCTAAAAATTTGGAATATCTAAGGGTGGATGCCTGTTTGGGATACCAGTGAAACCTCTTTGATATCTGGGTGCCCAGACTTGTCACTTTCTTTGTTAAGAAAATAGGAGTCCTGGTTGGTATTTGATTATATTTGGTAACTGATGCTGATAAGATCACTTGCTTGACAGACCATATAGCTGACATGAATAGCTCTTTGGGTCTCATTTATGGATTTTTAATATAATTTTACAGGTCAAGAGTGGCACTTGGAACAGTATTAATGGTTGCCATACTGTAAAGACACACAGAGTACAGTGGGGTCTCTACTTAAGAACGTCTCTACTTAAGAACAATCCAACTTAAGAACAGCTCCATTTGCTAAATTTTGTTTCTACTTGAGAACAGAAATCCAAGATAAGAACAGGAAAAAAAAACTTTCCTGCTCTTTTTTTAACCTTAGGTCATCTTAGGTTAAAAAAAAATTCTCCCCCTAGTGGTAGAGTACGTATTAACCAGCTTTGCATTAGTTCCTATAGGAACTAATGCTTCAATGTACAGACGCACCTCTACATAACAAAAAAACAGCCAGAACAGATTAATTGGTTTTCAGTCCATTCCTATGGGAAATTTTGCTTCAACTTAAGAACGTTTCAACTTAAGAACACCATTCCAAAACGGATTAAGTTCTTAAATAGAGGTTCCACTGTTAGTTTCTATGGACGGAAAAGAGCAGATACGGATTAAATGGTTTTCAATGCATTCCTATGGGAAATGCAGATTCAACATAAGAACTTTTCAACTTGAGAACCACCTTCCAATACGGATTAAGTTCTTAAGTAGAGACCCCACTGTACAATAGGACTGCAGTATCTGTTGAGGATTGGTTCCAAGCCCCTCCTCTCATGGGTGCTGGAAACCTTGGATATAGAAATCCTATGTCATAGCATAGTCTCTGGCTTCCTCTAATGGCCAATTCTGGTAATACACCCTGGAAACAAATATTTCTGGGGTTTCTTATTTAGTGTTTTCAGCCAGTGGATAAGTGAAACCATGGCTACTGATTCCACAGATATAGCAGTCCTATTCTATAAGTATGATGAATATGAACAGAGTTATGTGTATGAGAAATGTTGTTGCTCTTGGTATAAAAAAGTTTCTTTTCCTTACAGAAGATTGCACCAACAATTTGAAAGTTACAAAGAGCAAGTACGAAAAATAGGTGAGGAATCCCGCCGTTACCAAGGAGAACACAAAGATGATGCACCAACATGTGGAATCTGTCACAAAACTAAGTTCGCTGATGGTTGTGGCCATTTATGCTCCTACTGCCGGACAAAGTTTTGTGCCAGATGTGGAGGTCGGGTTTCCCTACGATCAAACAATGTAAGTTTCTTGCTGCATGTAAATGAAGTATTGTGGATTTCATTGCCAGAGCATCCTGCTTATGGAGGTGTTTGCTACTGGTGGTTATGAGCTCTTTTGCCTCCATAGCCACCACACCCATACTTCTTTTGTGTTCATAATTTTATCCATTCTTTATGTTTATTCTCAGAATTCCTTACTCCATGGTGTGTATGTGTGGGCATGTGTGTGTTCTGTTTGTTTGCAATTGTTTTCACTCCGTTTCATTTTTGCTGCAATTCTATATTAACATTGCAGGTAATTCACTTTTATTTTGTTCTCATGGAACAACATAAGTATCTTAGATTTCTACATTAGTGTCTTGAAAATATTCTCTGCCTTTATACATGGCTATTTAAAAAAAACTATGTCACGTAAAGGCACATAAAGTTGTTCATATCCTTTTGCCCAGTAGGGGGCTTGCACTTCCTCCAACAATGACCAAGGCCTGAGAAATCATTTTGGTTCGTAAGAAGTCCTGGATGAGAACTTTTCTTTTTGGAGAGTGGGCCATTTGCACTTCGAGAAACTGGCATGGATAACTGATGTTTGGAATATGCAGAAAGTCATATTTTCTTGCTAAAAACGATTAGCCTGTGCATTCCATAGTGGCTGTTGACTGCGACGGCTTACTGCACAGTAGGCAGAGTGGAGGTGGAGGAAAAGAAAAATATCCCCAGCAAATTTCATAGTTTGCAGCTGGCTACAGTTAAAGACCCTTTCTTGGATGCGCATCTTAATGTGGTGAAGAGGTTTGAGTGAGTCAGTGAAGCTGAGAGCAATGCTGTCAGGAGGCCAGACTTCATTATGAGTCTGGATTCCTACAGAGGCACTAAGGTGGAATGGTCGCAGCTGAGACACCTGACTGAGATGCACCCACCCTCTTCAGGGCAGCTACTGGACAGCAGCAGTAACTGAAGGTGACGCCGGCAGCAACAGTTATTCTCCAATTAACTTTTGTTAGTACTGTGCAGAATGTGGCAATGGCAAACCCCTGCTGAACTTTCCTTACCACAAAGTCCTGTGACAAGACAGTTGAAAGTGAAACAAGAGATAGTGTTGGAAGATGAGACTCCCAGGTTGGAAAGCATTCTGTCATTTACTGGGGAAGATCAAAGGACAAGTATGAATGGCTCTGTTGCTAATGACAGAACTGGATGAAAGCCAAAACAATATCTAGGGCTGATGTGCACAGAAATGAAATGAAAGTCCAATGTTGCAAAATATATATAATATAATACATAGAGTTGGAACATGGAACATGAGAAGTATGAATCAAAGTAAACTGCAAACTTTAAACCAAGAAATGGATATATAAACATTGCAGTGCATTAAACTGGACTGGAATGGGATATTTTTGATCAGACAACTACAAGGTATTCTACTCTAGAAATAACAGACCCAAAAGAAATGGAGTGGCTCTAATACTGAGACAAGATGTAGTATAGACAGTTGGGGCCATAAAGTTGGATATGACTGAATAATATCAATCAGACTTCATGGAAAACCTATCAACATAACCATCATTCAAGTCTATGTTCGAACGACCAATACTGAAGAAAATGAGATTGAAAGCTTTTTTGCAAGTATTTAAGATTAAATCGATCACACACCAAAACAAGACATGCTTTGTAGTCAAAGGTAAATGGAATGGAAAAGTAGGGAACAAAGCAGGCCTATGGGACAGAAATTAATCAAGAGAACAAATCAGAGTTCTGCAGAGCCAATAACCTATTTATTGCAAATACATGCTTCGAGCAACTGAATGGATGGCTGTACACATGGACATCACCTGGTGGTCAATATAGAAATCAAGTAGATTGGAAACAGGAGATAGAGAAGCTGCATTATCTCTGTCAAAGGAAGACCAGGAGTGGATTGTGGTACTGATTGTGAATTGTTAATAGAATAATACTGAAAAAGAATATTATAAGAAATGTAGTGCCAAAATATTATTTAAACAACATTCCTGATGAATTTAGACTCCACAAAAGGAATAGATGTGACAGAAATAGGGTCAGAATCATGAAAGCAGTTTTTCAGTAACTGTCACATGGAGTCAAAGAGAACCATTACTGTAACCAGTGCAAAGAAATAGAGAGGATCTCATCCAGAAAATCCAAGAAATCAAGAAGAACTGTAAGGCTAGATTAAGAATGCTTAATGACCAATAGAGAAGCACCATACATATTTGTCTAAGATAAAGTGGTATAGAAGGAGTGGGATAGTATTGTGAGTACACTCAGGAATCCCCTGGGCAATGGTGTGCAGCCAACCAATCCTTCATTTCCAGAAGTGTTGCACCAGGAGAAAATAAAGAGGAGGTGGAAACGGTATACTGAACACCTACACAGAAGAGAGAAAAGGATGATAGACTCCTTTAAAGAGGAAGCATATGATGAAGAACCTGCAATTCTTGAAAGTGACATGAAAGCTACCTTGAAAGCACTGGGAAGAAATAAATCATAAAGGGTACATAGAATATCAATAGAGCTACAGTATTTCAAGCCACAGAGACAGAATCTGTTAAAATCTTAAGAAGAATGGGCCAAAAAAAATTATGGAAAATAAAATAATGGCTCACAAATTGGCAACCTTTAATGAACATTCCAATCCTCAAGAAAAGAAGATGCCAAGCAGTGCAGTAACTATAGGTCCATTGCTTTAACTTCCCATGCAAACAAAGTGATGCTCAAGGTGTTGAAACAAAGACTTTAACCTTATGCAATGGGAGAAAAGCCTGATGTTCAAACTCAATTTTAAAGAAGGAAGTTACTTGAGATCATATTGCAAATATCTGTTGCCTATGGGAGTGTACCAAAGAATTTCAGAAGAAGATCAATCTTTTGTAGAGTACAGCAAAGCCTTTGACTGTGTGGATCTACAACATGGGTTGTTTGTGAAAGAAATGAGTGTGTCTCACCACTTGATTCTCCAGATGTGTAACCTATTTTGTGGACAAGAAGCTACCATTAGGACAGAATATGGACATACAGAATGGTTTCCTATAGGCAACTGTGAAAACAAGGATGCATTTTATTCCCCTTATCTGTTCAATCTATATGCAGAACATATCATATGAAAAGCCAGATTAGATTTAGATGGAAGAGTGAAAATTGGTGGAAGAAACATCAATAATTTAATGCATACAGATGATACCATCTCATTGGCAGAAAGCAGCAGTGAGTTGAAACAACTTTAAGGAAAGTGAAAGAAGAAAGTGCCAAAGTAGGACTGCAGTTGAATATTAAGAAGACAGAAATCATGACTACAGAACTATACAATCTTAATGTTGCCAATGAAGAAATAGAAATTGTTAAATTCTGTTTGCCTTGGTTCAGTCATCAATCCAAAGGGAGACTACAGCCAACAAAATGGAAGAAGGCTAAGACTTGGAGGGATATCAATGAAGGAACGATCATCAAGTGTAAGGATGTGTCACTGGAGACCAAGGCCAAGATCACTCACACTCTTGTAATGCTGATCACCATGTATGGATGTGAAAGCAGGACAGTAGAGAAAGCTGACAGGGAAAAATGATATGTTTGAAATGTGGTGCTGGAGGAGAACTTGGGTTTGGGTTTTTGGGGGTAGATGTGGCTAGGCAGCAGCAACCTCCCCCCTCTCAAAACAACAACAACAAAAAACACTACTCCTGGAGGTCTGCAGGAACAGGCAGAAAAATTGTTTTTAAAAAATCTTGCATAGAAGTTTGGGAGTTAGTTCTATGGGGCCAAAGGGGTTAAAAATGGCATTGCACTTTACTCTTCCCTTATTTAGCAAGTATGTGTTTGTGTGTTCTGTGGTGGGAAATAAGCCCGAAGCTTAAATGTACATTAAATCTTTGCCATATCGTCGTCTGGATTTCAGCAGTAAATCCTTCATCTACCCCTATCTGCTTATGTCCTGCGGATGAGCTGTTCCTCAGGGGCATAAGCAGAGATGGATTTTCCCATCAGGCGGCTTGCTAAAGCCGGCAGAATAGCATCCCACCCCCAGGGTTGGGGGATGCCTTTGTTCCCCCTTCCTCCTCTTCCTATACCTGTGCAGCATAAGAAGAGGAGGGAAGGAATCAAAGGGATTCCCCCAGCCCGTGGCTGCGGGATGGCTTTAATCCCTGCGTTCCCTCCTCTTGCTATGCCCCTGTGGAAAGGGATCCAAGTGATCTTGCAGCCGCGCTGCCTTTAGCATGGCCACAGGATGGCTTTGATTCCTGCTTTCTCTCCTCTTGCTATGCCCTGCAATGTATAGCAAGAGGAGGAAAAGCAAAATAAAAAAAATTACCCAACAAATGATGAATTGATTCGTTGTTTGTCCAGTCACTGTGGGGCAATTCATGGTGCTTCGTCCCCATCTCTATTTTATGTCATCCCAATAAGACGCTGTGTTAGGTCCCTTAAAATTCTGTGGCTGGTATCCAAAGCCTTCTCTCTCTCTCTCTCTCTCTCTCTCTCTCTCTCTCTTTCTCTCTCTTTCTCTCTCTCTGTCTTTGTATGTGTGTGAAAAATGTTTTCATGTGTGCAGAATTTATCCAACATGAGGCAGAGGATTAGATGATCCAACCACCCTCTTCCACATTCAGAAAGCAAGCAGACTTTCTGTTGGTTGCTGGCAGTGGAATGCCATCTTCTGCCACACTGGAGGCCAGCAGGCTAGTTTAAGTGGGTCAGCAGAAAAGGACAGACTTATGAGCACACACAGCTCTGTCCTCAAACAAACAGAAATATCAAGAGGGCCCAGGAGAAATGGATAGATAGCTGCTACCACCTAGCATCTGTTACCTGGAACACTTGCCTCCATCTGCTTCCTGATAGGGTCAATCTTGCATGTAGGTGTTAACAGGTTGCCAATAGAAGGGTTAGCTATTTTCCCCGTTAGCTGCACATCTTGCTATGTTCCTGTTCCCTGATCTCCTTTTCTCAGGAAATGAGAGGATGTCATGGGCAGGGCTGTCTGCAGCAGCTCTAGTAAATTACAGTTCTTTACCTACAGCTCTTTGAATCCCAGTTATGCTGTCAACATTAGAATGCTGAATCCAGATGTATTCGTACCACTATGATTTCTTTATTTTCCAATTTAAAAAACACTTTGATATCTGTGAAGTGTTTTCTGTGCATGTGGAGCTACACTTTTTTAAATTTTAGAATGAAATTTATGTTCAGTAAATCTTGTTTATAGAAACATTAGAATTGCCTTATTTATATCTGCTTATTAATGGTTTCCTTATCTTTCTTCCCCCCCTCCTTCTTTTATATTTTTCTCTTTTCTCTGCTTCCCTGGATGCTTTCCCAAAGGAGGACAAAGTGGTTAGAATCCATTTATTACTACTATTATTATGTTACTAAATTTGAAGTTGGTTAACATGAAGTAGTTGATCAAACTTGTAGTTATCCAATGGAAACAAATAGTTACACTTGTTTGCAGCAAACAAAACTGAGATACTGAACAAAGGATATTGATATTAACCCGCAAAGTTTAGATGGCATCTAACCTGTTTTCTGTTCATTGTTGCTTTAGTCTTAATGGCAGTAAAATGAGAGCGAATCATGCAGGGATATAGTTTTGAAGGAAGCAGTCTCATCTGTAATAATATCTTGCTGTATTTCTTTGGAAACTAATAGAATAAATTCCCCCATTTACTGACAGGATATAGTGGTAAGTTAATTTTGTGTGAAAGTAAAAAATATGCAATTCTCTTTCTTAACTTTGGCTTGTCTTTTATATTATGAAATTAAACATTCAGACATAAAAATCATTAGTGGTAGCAGGTGTTATTTTTGTGGTAGTTGGATTCACTGGGACATCCAACCACTATTATAGGATTATAGGGTTGTTTATTGTTAAAAAAAAAAGAAGTTTGTATGCATGCATCTGAAACATCTACTTATTGCGTAAGTAATCTAGCATTTACTATGTAGCATCCTTGCTACCTCCCTAATGTGCCTGTTTGTGCAAGGTGTCTCACAGACACTTCTCAAATCTGCCTGTGACTGGCTTTCAGCACCTTATTGCAAGGAAACATTACAGGGTGTTGGGTTAACTATGGATTTTGGATTTAAAAAAGCAACCCTGATATTTTCACTTAAGATCCATTGATCAGAACTTCAGGTAACACCGTTTGTATGACATGTGATGCTAGGAAGAAGCATTGCCCTGATGTTAAATTATATCAGTTAATGTATTTAAATGACTTGTTCATGCTTTATGGAATAAAACAGGAAGAACTGACCTTATAATATGGCTGAAGAAATATAAAATGCCGTATAAAAGGTAGTGCTATAGCTATACAGTTAGAATGCCCTCTTCAGTAAGTGTTCTGATAGTCAAAATATGAGTTTTCTGTTAATGCTGTATCAGTTACTGATGTCCCATGTCTTTAGCCACAGGTATGAGACAAACATGGGAACTAGCAGTTGCTCATGCAGCCTGTAGACCATTCCTGTATAATACTGCATCCTGGGAGTTGAATAGATGGTATTTTTGGAATAATCAAGTATTCTAGATCTCAAATAAGAAAACAACAAGAACATACATTTAAGGGGGTAACATGAGCTGTAATTTAAGTGTACTAACCAGAAAATAATTCCTGTTGAAGTCAGTGCAAATTAACATTCAGTTAAAAATATTTAGAAAGGAGATGCCAGTTTAACAAGGTTTGTAAGGTACATTGTGTATAGCAACTCCAAAGCTTAACAAAGTCAGCTAGAACCAGGATCCAAATCACTAAATGGGGGGTTGTGGGTAGAAAAGGGCACTGCCTAGAGTTTAGGAGTCCTGGGGTGTCTCTTTCTAGAAAACAACCCAAAATATATTACAGGAGATAGGAAAGCTAGGTTTTGGACTTCAGAAATACCACTGACCATGGTGGCCGGGGCATTCTGGGAGCTGTAATCCAAAAAGCAAACACAAGAATAAAGACAATAAAATCAAAAATATTTGAGCACCTTTAGGATGAACAAATTCATTTCATTGTGTGCCTTTGTGAATTACAATCCACTTTTTAGGCACACTACTTTGAATACTTCTTGTCTCTGAAGAAATGGATTGCAAAAGCTCTCAATGAAGTAGATTTGTTAGTCTTAAAAGTGCCACAATACTTGTTTTTCTTTTCCTTTTGTTTTCATTGAAACAAACTAACATAGTTCCCTCTTTTTTAAAAAAAAGGTTTCCAGGCTCTACAGTAATAACCCATTCCTCGGACTTAAGAAATTGCAGCAGCAAAAACTGTATTGCATACATATAAATACATATACGTAGTTACTTAAGGGATTCTTTGTATCCTAGCCTACACACACAGATGCTTGTAAGCTTTGTATTGTAGACTGAAATTCTCTTTTATATGTTACATCAGTTCAGGAGTGATTCAAGGCTCTGGTGGCCCCCCCTTCCTCATCCCTCCCTCTCCCTTGCCTCCCAGCTAAATAGGTCACACAACATGAATAAAGTAATATAAATAAAGCTGACTCACTAAGGGAATCTTGAGCTATGCTTAGGTAAATAAGCAACATAACAGTGAAAAGAAAGTCTAGCTTATGAGGGAGGGGTGAGGAAGGGAAGCCTAAAGCTGGGCTTGGAGGCACTCTGCACATGTCCAGAGAAGAGGAAGAGTTGTGCACATTATATGCAGAACAAGCCGAGGCTGCAATCCAGAGCAGGCCCCACATGGAAGAGAAGGAGGGAGGTTGCCAGTTGTGTGAGGTTGCGGGACACCAGGCTCAGGCAAGAGAAGTGGCGGAGGGCTGCAGGAACTTCTAAGGTACGCCTCCCCGCAACTGAGGGTGCTGGTGAGAAGAGTGCCTCTGAGCCTAAGCAGAGTGCCCCACGCGTCTTCCCCCTTCCTCACCTGACCTCAGTCAGAAAAGGCGGGTCGTGCTGAGGTGCTTGAGCTTCAGGATGCTGTTGGGACAGCCAGGGGGAATATGGCTGTGTGCACCTCCAGGGGATGCAAGCGGGCGCCCTTTTCTTTGTTAGTCAGCAGTGTCCAGCAGCACCTTCTGCAGGTGTGTCTCCTGCAGCAACACCACTCAGCACAGGAAGAAGATCAGCTGCTCCAATGGTGCCCATGGTAGCCGCAGCCTGGCCTTGGAGCAGAGAAGAGGCAGAGAAAGGGTGGCACGCCCTCTGGAGAGTCCCATGGCTTTTCCCTGGGCACAGCGGCAAGGCTGTGGAGGGCTGTCGGGGGCAGGATGTAGTGCGAGAAGGAGCTGAGCACCATCTGTTCGCCATCCAGCCCCCATGGCTCGCCAGCTAGGAACACCACCTGCATGCCTTGCACCACTGCCCAGGGCTGGTCTTGCCCTCATAGTAGCCCTGGCAGCTTCCAGGCATCTTCTGGTGCTGCTGTTCTAGACGCTTCATCCTCCTCTTCATGTGTGTCTCTACAGACAAGGGGCCCTGGGCAAATGCCCACTTTGCCCTCTGAATAAAGCGGCCCTGTCTCAGTGTAAGGGGAATTACATCTGAAATGGCACAGTACAGCAAATTAGAGCCCCCATTTCAATTCCTCATGATTTAAGTGTAATCTCATTGCATCTGAGTCAGCTGGCATAGTCCATAGTCCAGATCAAAGTGGGGACCCTTTAATTAGCAGCAATCTAATTCATGAATCAAAATAGCAGCACCCCTGTATTTATTGGATAAATGCATCAATTTAAATTTAAATTAAATTCTGATTGGAGAGATACTTAGGCGTTTTTGTGTAATGATCAGAAACTGTCCATAGGTCTTTTCCTTCATTTTCCCATCAGCCTTTTTCATGTTGCCTTATCTCTACCACCAGTTCATAGGCATATGTCATCACTTAAGAGACTCTCTCGCCAAACCTCTCATTTGTGTCAAATGTCTTATTTGACAATGTACAGTAGAGAGTCTGGAAAACCTTCTGTTTCAATGTCTTGAGCTGAGTATTCAGTTAATACTTCATAGCCAAGAGTCTTGTTAGCCACCATCTCCTGAGAACTCACTTTGGCAGGGAAGGGCCGTTTTTCAAATACAAGCTTCTATGGAGGAAATAGGACAAATTCAAGTAC
Organism: Pogona vitticeps; assembly: GCF_051106095.1. Classification (NCBI taxonomy): domain Eukaryota; kingdom Metazoa; phylum Chordata; class Lepidosauria; order Squamata; family Agamidae; genus Pogona; species Pogona vitticeps. The sequence goes on along the minus strand of NC_135783.1, from coordinate 115,903,817 downwards.
AGTACTGAGTGTTTGTTAGGACATAAATCTTTGCTTAATTAGTTCTCACAGATGGGAACCGAAGTATATGTCAAATACGTTCATTCCACTGGGCAAATTATGAAGGGCTTGTGCGTGCTCACATTTCATACTTCCTCCCTCCCAAATAATTTGCTGAAGTGGTTTCAGCCCAAAAATATTTTGTGCAACAACAACAACAACACACACACACACCGTGCAGTTTGCACAAACTAACAAAACTTGTTTCTTACTACATGCTGTTGTTTGTTTGTTTGTTTGTTTTAGTTTGAACCATCCTTCATTTTTTTGCTAATGTTACTGCTGGCAAAAAAAGCAACATGCTGATCTTTTCACTCTGATGCAGAAGTGAGAAACCTGATATAGGTTGAATTCCCACCCCCCACCCCCACTAAGTATCTCAATGTGTTGAGATACCCTTTCTCACTGGGGCTGAGAGGATGTACAAATATTAATTATATCCTTCATTTTAGCCATCTAAATGAAGTCATCTGTATGATCAGTAACTCTTTTTGAGATCAACAATAAATCTTCATCACTGATCAATTACTTGCTCTAGAAACATGAAATAAGGTATTTACTGATCATGGTGGGAGGGTCGGTCAGTTTCTCATTTGCTTTGTATTTAAAGATATTCCTATGCAGATTAAGCCAGTTGTGACATCAAGATGTAGATTTCATCCATTTATCTCATTAAAGAGTCATGAAACACATCTAGACTCATTGGTGCCTCAGTCTGCCAGGAACCTTATATTTCTTTGTTACTGTAATGTAGACAGACAGATGCAGTGTGTTGTAGTGGAATGTGCTGTACACATAAATAACACACCATTCTGAAATTTTGCCCCACCTGGGAAAATTCATGTAAGCAGCTTTGGAACTTGGACTACTTGAAGTATAGTGACTGGCCAGTATATTTAATTTTATTTTATTTTCCAGATCCCAAAAATGAAGCCCATGGGGAGCATTAAGAATAGTTAATTTGATCAGCAGCAAAATGGCATTGTTGCATGAAGATAAGATTAGATAAATTCTGCACCGAGGACTGATGTTCAATCAGTTTCTTCAGTCTATATGATTCCGAAGCATTTCCCCCCTTTTTAGAAGAAGGAAAAGTAGTCCTCACATATTATTTTTTATATATGCATGTGCCTCTTTCTTCATGACATCTGCCATGGATAAATACTGTATATGGGGAAAGGGATTTTTCAGTTTTTATTTCTAGCAAAAAACTTTTTGAAAAAGAATGATTTATTTCTCTCTAGATATTAAAGAAAACTGAAAAATAGCATAATAATTTCCAGAAAACAAAAAGGTTATTGGGAATGGATGTAATCTGTTCTTTCTCCCTCTTTTTTTGTTACAAAGAACTTTAATCCTCATCCAGGATTAAAACTGTGTATTTTTAGAACTGCTGTGTCCTAGATAAAAGATACTTTGCCCAGTGCATTTTATAAATGCCTTTATAGTATTTGGAAACATTTGTTTTATGTGGTGATTTTCTGTTGATCTGTATCTTAGAGTTACATTTATCTTCTAAACTATTTCCTTAGTTCCAGGTACCACAGTCACACAAATATTCAGAAATGCTGAAAGGAAAGCTTTGATGCTTCCAGTTTTGCATTTCTTTTAAAAAAAAGTTTAATTCTGCTCTAGCCCTCAAAAATTATATTTTCTCTTTGTTTGGCTTTAAAGCCCGTAGTTATCAGAACATTTGCTTCACATTGCTTATGCTTGATTGAAACATCGACGGAAAGATCAATTTAATCCAGGTCAGCGCACAGCATACCTTTCCAGGAAAGGTTGTAGCTCAATGGTAGAGCACATGGTTTGCATGTGGGCTGTCCCAGTTAATCCTTCCTCAAGGCTGAGAAGGAAGAAACGGAGGAGAAGTGGCATATCATACTGGTAGAAGGTAAGGGGAGTTGAGGAACAATCAGTTCTGATCTGAAAACCTTGGGTCTCATCTCAATGTTTTCAATGTCCCTCCAGAGATACCTGTATCACTGCTTGAGAACTATCAGTATAGAACAGTACTGACCGGCGCTGTGGTCCAAACGCAAAGATGCTCTGCCTGCAGTAGGCTTGGAAAGGGTGGAAGCCACTTGTGCTGGTATAACAGCCAGCACTATTTGATCTGGAGCCCATGCTGTACTGGATGGGGTTGGCCAACAGAAGAACCAAAAAGAGAGCAGAGAATATTGGACAGAGTATGTCCAATATTTTACCAGAGACGGCTAATAAAAATAAAATAAAATCAAACTCAAAAACCTCCACAGTTATACAGTGAGCTAAACAGAGACCCATATGGCAGATTTGTAAATTCATTTGCAATTGGTTGTTGTGGGTTTTTCGGGCTCTTTGGCCGTGTTCTGAAGGTTGTTCTTCTTAATGTTTCGCCAGTCTCTGTGGCCGGCATCTGGTCCAGAGCACAGAGTGCTGTCCTCTGAAGATGCCGGCCACAGAGACTGGCGAAACGTTAGGAAGAACAACCTTCAGAACATGGCCATAGAGCCCGAAAAACCCACAACAGCCATTAGATCCCGGCCGTGAAAGCCTGCATGAATACATTAATTTGCAATTCCCCCTCAGATACACCACCCTTATGGCATAGTTAGTTTTTAGTCAGATTTACCTCACTTTACTTCAATTGGCATATGCTCTCAGTATAACTAGTCAGATTCTTGGTTTAGAAAGAATTAAAAAAGTTATGTTTTATTTACAATATCTTCGTATAGAATACAAACAAAAAGATATTCACTGGTTACATGTTATGATATTTTAACTGGCTAGATTCATTATTTGGTTGACTGGCTGCTTATAGAAACACTCAGAACACTGGCACTACCGTTACTAACTTGTCTCTAGCAATGCTAAACACTAACAGATTTGAACGTAAACTGAACCCTAACATTTCTAAACAGACACAGAACTCTGACAGACCTTGACTGAGGTAAAAAAAAAAGGTGGGAAGATGAAACTCTGGGAAAGAGGGAAACAACTGGTTACTTTAAGTGACTGACATTCACCCAAAGTCCCTCCCATCAAAACCTTTCAAAGGTGGGATATGCAGGTTGCTATTCCAAAAGAGAAAATAAGGAGTGGGAGATGAAGCCGAGTTACGCCATATCTAAAACTCTGTCAGTCCAGAGTCACTGCTGCTGCGTTGGCACAACGTACGGCCAGGTCAGAGTAGTCCTAAGTGATTTCTAACATCTCTAGGCTGTGAGGGATTTGGATTTTGCATGGCCTCTGCTGGTTTAGTTTTAGCATCTTGGCTAGTTATCACCATCTTGGCTAGTTAGGAATGCATTCGGAGATGAACAGGTGGCCTGAGTAATGTCATGTAGGATGATTTCCTGTGTTTTTAAACCATATACAGCCACTAGCTCACTAAGTTGGCAAATACATAGATATTTTTGAGGATTTGGCTAGATATGGCGCATAGCTGATGACGATGAGCTCCATTCACTTTGGTCAATCGCAAGCTTTGAAAGCCTAAAGTAAAGTGTGTTAACAAATTTCTAACTTCCTATTTTGTCTTTTCCACAAATGGGGGAGGGGGGGAGGGATTCAAGCCTCTTTATGAGAGCTTCCTCTGAAGCAGAAAACACACGGGATTCTGGTGGCTTTGAAAAACAACTTAGAAGTGCACAGACAGTACTATCAGGTTGATTGTCAGACATCAGAGAGGTCAATTCCACATCACTTCCATCTAGTACCCCTCAAAATGTAACCTCTTGTGCCAGCATTACAAGCCTAACTGGTTTTCCAGCCTACTTTATAGAGGAATGCCATTGTTCTTGCTATGTAAGCAAGTCAGGAATGGTGATGGCATGTTATAGTAATCCTGCATGATCTGGCAGGCCGGTTGCAGCAAACTAACTAGGTATTGTGGCTTCATGGTACTTGTGACCCTTGTTTTTCCAACCTTAAACACAAATGGTGAAGACATGAGGGGTTTTTTTATATCCCTAATGGGTACCATAACCAATAGACTATGTTTTCGCTTGACTAGTCATTAGTTATGCATCTTCTTGTACTACCCATTTTTTTTCCTACCACTTAACAAGTTGGTCTTGCCATACCTATATTTTGCTTTATAACAACTCTGGGCAATCTTTATAACAACTCTGGGCAATCATTCTAGAAAAAATTATTTTCTAGAATGACATTCTGGTGACTAGGAGAAGTGTAAGGAGAAGCTTCAACTGTTACATTGCTACTACAGACATGTTTCTGTTTTGCTGAGCTTGAGGGTGCCTTTGATATATAATGAAGTGTGTTAGAGTCAAAGACATATTTTAGTGAGTAAGCCATGAGAGCAATTATACGCAGCTAAGGCTTAGATTGCAATGCTATATCCACATAACTGTCAGTAAGTTCTCAGTAGACATGTAGAGGGTTGCATCATTAGTCTTTTCATAAACTGGCACCCAGGCATTTTAATCTATGTTTGCTTCTTCTAATACTTATTGTGTCATGACTGGTATAAGTGGACTTATTTTGCCCCTCAAAATATTTTCCTTATCTGTGTTTGCAATTTAGAAAAGCTGCCTTTCCTAGCCCCTTGCCTCTGTTCCCATTTGTCTGGTGTCTTTCATCATTGCATACTTCAGGTTATAAAATGCTAGAAGGCAGCAACCTATGTCATCAGGTTGGTGGCAAAGAATCACTTATAAAATACTGCAAAGTACCATATATGCTGGTGGCAAATTATCAGTAATTAATACCCACCTGAAGACGTTGGGGTTGCATAGGTTCACATTTTTCCCATTGGATATCACATGCTCCTGTGCAAACATTTGATGAGTTGGGTTAATCCAAAAGTCAGAGGTTGCCCTGTACCTTTTATTTCTGGCTAGCAATTTGATCTTTGTCTCCACTCTCCCCCCCCCCCCCCCAATACAAGCCTAATATTCTGCCTGTCAAGCAACTTTGGCCTTCATTTCCCATAGTTCTAGGAAATATCATCCTTGATGGGAATATAGATATTTCAGCATCTCAAATACAGTAATGACAGACTTGTCCTTGCTTGTGCTATATAAATACGTGTTTGTTTATCCCACTGTGGTAAGTTTTGAAGCACATTTTCTAGGTTTTCTGTGCTTTGGTAACCTGCAAAACCTATTTTCTTTCTACATGTTCAAGGGGTTGACTGTGCATCCTTTTCTTTCTCTCATATAGGAGATATTGCCATAATACCTCATGAAATGACAACAGACTTTCTAGAGACCTGTGTTCTCTGTCTGATGCCACCAATATCTGCTTGCATTATTCCTTTCAAGACTATAACAAGAAGGCATCTCTGGACACAAAGGAATAAAATGGGCCCTGAATGTAGTTGTAGAGTAGACTTAAATGTTATAGTATCTGCATGCTATTGAAGTCACAGCCAGAATGAGTTGTTGGAATACTTTAGAGCAGTAATGAGGAAGCCCTTCTGTCGCGCACCCCCCAGTATTCCTAATTTGTTTACCTTCAAACCCAGGTCCACCTTTGGACATGACTCGCTTATTTCTCCTTTCACCAACTGCCACCAGTGGATCTTTATCCACACTTTACCAATAATGTTGCATAGACACATGTTGCCAGATATAGCTGATTATTTATTATTTGGTTGTTGAATCACCCAAGTAGGTTCATAGATGTTTTATTATGTTGCTGTGACCAGGGAACTGGAAACAAAGCCCCATGAGGAAAGGCTGAAAGAACTGGCTATGTTTAGCTTTGAGAAAGGAACACTGAGAGGAGTATGATATCAGCCTTCAAATACTTGAAAAGCTGTCATACAGAGGAGGCGCAGGACCTATTATCAATCATCCCAGAGTGTAGTACATGTAATAATGGGCTCTAGTTACAGGAAGCTAGATTTTGGTTGAATATCAGGAAAAACTTCCTAACTGTTAGAGCAGTAAACCAGTAGAACCAGTTATCTTGGGAGGTGGTAAGTGCTTCAATGCTGGAGACATTCAAGAAAAAATTAAGGCCATCACCTGTCAGATATATTTTGATTTAGATTCCTGTATTGATCAAGGGGCAGGACTCAATGGCCTTATAGGCTGCTCCCAACTCCGTTACTCTGTGATCATTAGCAGGCTAAACAGCTCAGTGGTTTTGGTATCTGACTGTGAAGCCGGAAGGTGGGAGTTTGATTCCCCACTGTGCCCCCAGGGAGAACGGCCAATCTGTGTAGCCATGGAAGAAGAAGGAGGGAATGGTAAACCACTTTTATGTGTTTAGTACCTAGAAAACCCTGGAAATGGTTGTCATAAGTTGGAATTGACTTCATGGAATGCAGTTATGATGATGATGATTAATTTTTTTAGGGCAAATTTCACAATTTGTACCAGACTTTTGCAGATGAGAAACCCTTAAATAAAGGAAACTTTTGCTATGAATGATGTCCTTAACCACATTCTGAGCTTAAGAGGTCAGTGGCATGTTTCAGCTATTGTCTTCGCTGTTAAGATGTCATGGTTATCCCAGTTACTCTTCTGCTTATACCTAGAGATACAAGTTATCTTTTCATAGGAAAGAAAGAGTACAGTACAGAGAAGTGAAAATGCAATACAGTTGCACTGATTATTTGTTAATCTATATATGTGAAATGTATATATGAAAGCGAGTGATATACATGTCCTGAGTGGCATGGTTTACGCTCATATGAGAGAGAGAGAGAGAGAGAGAGAGAGAGAGAGAGACATTTGGTTCTGCAACCTGTGTGGCAAAACATAATAGGTTCCTTTAGATAATTTTTATTTCAGTTGTTGTTTTATCTGCAAGAAGTATGCTATATATAGAAGTGGCTGAAAGTGCTGCTTCTATACTGCCCAATGGGAACATTGTTGATCGCTTTTAGCAGTTGTAGAAGGCTTTCTTTATAGGTCTAGTGCTGAGTGGATTCTCCATCAAAGCATGATTCTTTAGGACTAAAATCTCCTGTTCTGGTGCATGAAGGTTATCTGAAGTTTATATGAGTAGTATATATTTGAAATTGTGGGAAGGAGGAATAGTTTATCTATCAACGTTATGAGTGAGAGTTCTGAATGACCAATCTGAGTGTGGTATATATAATGAAATTATATTTGCAATGCCCATGGCTTTTTCTGTCTTAGAATTTAATTGGAAAGCTGCAAAATAAGAATCTAAGTAAGCTTTTAAAAAAAAGAGTAGCTTAATAACTTGGAGATAGCAAATGTTGCTCCCCTGCTTCAAATTAACAATAGCTGTAATGTGACTTGTAATCAGTGGCTGGTGCTCAAAGACATGGAAGCAACAGATTTCCAGAAAACAGAACAAAGTAAAATTAAAAAGCAAAAACAAAACAAGCATTTTTTTCACGCTTTACCCAACCCCTTAATCTCCCATATATTCCCTCGCTTCCATGTCTTTTTTCTGCAATAAATTAAAGGTTTCTTCTTCCCTTCTAAGAGTCTGCTGTGGGATTAGACGTTCCATCTCTCTTTCTCTACCAGAGCTATGATTAAAATTCTTGACAGTCTTTTAACCATCATAAGAATCATTTGGGCCATTTTGTAGACGGTGAAATATTCCCAGGCTCCCTAACTTTTTTTTCCACCTACTCCATTTTGGTCTCTGTTCTTTAACTGTTTATTGTGGGCTGTGTTTTTTTTTTAAATGTCCCAGCTCTTGCACAGAGAGTTGAGACTTATTTTCAATCAGTATATTATAGAAAGACAATATATAGAACTGATCTGGCAAGTACAGATGCAAGTATTTATTATTTAATTACAATCCAACGTTTTGAATGAAAAAGAGCCATAATATACAGTTTCATTGAACAACATTGTTTATTAAGATGGCTGGCTGGTTGGCAGACTTTACTGAGGAAATAACCCTTGCAGATAGATAGGCAACACATGCCTAATTTCATACCAGATTCCTTACTGTTCTCTTTTCCTTCAAGTATTTCTCTATATCTACATTTATACAAATCTCAATATTCCTATGTGCTCCTATGCATTGCCATGCATCGACTCTTTTACCTGACTTAATCTTTTACTATGGTCTTTAATGGATGAAAAAAAATGAGACTAAGATCTTAGAAGTGTGGCCATTTTGAAAGGCAGGCTGAAGATGTTTTGCCTTTTTCAGAAAATGTGTATCTAAACTTCTGAAAAAGCTGGCCTCCACCACTGCCCGCACATTCAGACTGAGGCTCAAATTGAGGCACTTGCACTCACTAACTTCCTAGAGGGACTATTTGATCTTCTCTTGGTTCATGTACTCCTCTAGTTTATATTTGGAAACTCCCATGAACAAACTCTTAACCATCTTGTTTGAAAAATGGAGGTGGTGTTTCTTAGTGATACAAAATGATCACTAATATCTTGCCTCCAGCTGAGCATATAGCATCATATTCTGGTGTCAATGGGATAAACTACAAGAATTCCCTATTCTATGGTTCCACAGTTTGTTGTAGTTTTATGCAGTCTTGTTTTGTTTTAGCATCATTAATCTCTGTCAATATATACTGTACAGGTAAGTGTTAGGGCCTGAATGAATTGCCACTGCTTAAAAGCAACATTCTAATCTCACTTAAATATAGTGTTATAGAATTAATAATGATTTTGAACCATAGACTCTCATGACCATCTAACCTCTCCAGATCCCATTCTTCTGCACTTCTTTTCCTTTCTCCCCCCTACCCGCTCCACCTGCCTGAGTAGAAATCCTATCCTTGCACCATCCTTGAGCTGCCAGTGTAGTAGCTTAAGATCAAGGTTCCATGCTTTCTCTTTAATTGTTGCAAACAACAATGTACCTATTGGTTGTCAAAGGTATTTTTTGATGCATCAGAAAATATTTTTGATTTCCCTATACTGGCACAAACACATCATAGCATTTTCCTGTCCTGATCTCCCCTTTTCTTAATATCCAAGTTTTCCATGTTAATCTCACAACGCTCTATCCCTTATCTGGTCCTCCCCGACAAATTTAACTAACCAAACCTCCTACATCCCTTTCTCCCCCAAAGTACATTGCTTCTCCTCCAGCTTTCTTTTTTGAACTCTTGAGATAATCCACTTACATTTACTGTAGAGCACTGATACTTTCTCTCCCCCTTCCTCAAATCTTCCATCCCAGATTTACTGAGTTGCCCTTGTGTCCGACCTTGCTAGCACAGATAGCACAGACTTAATCAACTTAGCTTCAGACCTTTGCATCTGGAACAAGAGTGGGAGAGAATTATGAAAAGACCATGGACACCCCTGAAGGTAGGAGCAATGAAGGTGAAAATTGGGGAGGGGGGACCCTTTGCCCTTTGCCGTACTGTTTGTTATTGTCTGACTGATCCATGCAGTGTAATCTTATAATATCCCTCCCAATCTTTTTGCCTTTAAAATGAGCAAACAAAACTCCTGGGTGTAAATTGCTATTACGTACTCCTTTGCAAACAGAAGAGCTACAAACATAGTTTAAATCGTCATTGTACAAACAAGACTTATTGGGCAAAGCGTATTCAGATGATGTCCCATGTGGTGATGCTTGTCATCGGCTTCACATGAAGTGGGCCAGACTTTATTTGTATGTAAACTGACTTCAGTGGAAAGAAAGCCTTGAACAATTTAATATGGGAGCCTAGGGAAGGCTTTTCTTTGTTTCATTTTCCTCTACACCAAGCAAGAGTGGGCAAATTATTTCAAACTCTGAATTGACTGGAAGTTCACTTCCAATTTTGGGTGCATGAGAGGAAGGGGAGAAATGCTTCCTTCTCTCCCTGGCAAGGATGTGTGTTTTGTTTTGTAAGATAGTTGCTGTGCCTGGAAGTCAGCTCCCTTTCTGAATGTTTAGAGAGCGTTTTGCCAGACGGAGTTTTTCAGGGTTCAGGGTCCCTGTAAATTGGGCTGGGTACCCATGGGCCACGTATTGCTAGTACTTGCTCTGCGCAGTTCCATTACACTGATGGAACTGATCTAGATTGGTGTGACTGTGGAGATATGGTTGAGAAGGCAGAAATGAATGATATCACTGTGAAAAGATGGGAAAAGCCCACGTGCCCTATTTCCCTTTTCCATGCACTACACGAACTCATATATGAATATGTACCGTACCCATATGTTTATTTCCTTTTTTAAAAAGTATCTATTCAGATACTTTGTGGGGTGTATCTGTGTATTACTTCTTATAATCACTTCCAAATGGGCTGCTGCAGTACTCATCTTGAATTTATATAAATTTATTATAGGAATACACTTCTGGAGCTCAGTGCTGATTTCCCAGGATCTAGTTTCAAAAAATTGCTAGGTCACGTAAATAAGGGTTTAAGCAAGAGCCAAGGCTGGATCCACAAAATGAGTGTGTATATGATAGCACCAATTCTATCATATTCCCTTCAAGTCAGATATAGATGATGATGGATACAGGTAGATATACAAAGGCATCGTGTAGTTAATAAAAAAGAAAATGTTCAGGACTAGAGATGAGCATAAACTGGAAGTTCATGATGGTTCATGGTTTATGATTCCCCATGAACCACCTCTGAACCCCTCTGCACACGAACAGAGACAACAAACCCAGTTCCTGGAAGGGAACCCGGGCTGCTATCTCTGAAGATGGTGGAAGAGGAGAGGGAAGAGGAGGAGGCAGCAGAAGCCTCAAGTATGAGTCAATGTGAGGGAGGGACAGATAAATTGATAGACAGGTAAATAGGTAGATAGGTAGACAGGTTCATGTGCACACTCACATACACAGAGTGCATGTTGGCAGTTAACTAATGGTGGAATTGTCATGTGCACAACCATTTAAAATGGGTTGCTTAATGTTGAAGAGAACCTTCTGATTATGCAGAAGTTATTTGCCTGCATTTCTTTACTAGGAATATTAAGTGAAAATAAGCAGTTATATGTGACCAGCAGAAGCTTTTCATCCACTGTATTGCAGCCAGAAAAGGTTGGGAAGTGCTAAAGAAATGTTACACATAGCTCTTGTCTCCCTCCCTCCTTATCCCATAAATCTAAGAGGCTGCCTCCTAAGGCCAGTGCATATACACCAACTAGCCCCCCTTTCCCAAGAAATATAAAGCACACTGCTTTAGTTTCAGATACTATCGCTGTAATCTTTGTCCTTGCGAAAACCCAGTTTACACTGCAGTCTCTCCACACAGTTTGTACACTAGGCAGAAAAGGATCTCCTTGGACTTTATGGCACATGGTGTCCTGGAATCTCTAACCATTTATGCTAATTTGGAATTGAGAATAGTGTTGCCTATCCCACAGAATCTCAACTCACACAAGGATGGCCTTCTTTGGTATTGACCTATCATTTTATAGAACTTTCTGTTTAATGTGGCATGCGGTTACCTGGAAAAGGTTCTTTCCTGTCGTGGCACCAAGTCTGTTGAATCCTTTTTACCTCAGAAGTTCATTAAACTCCCTAATGTTTCCTTTTAGACACCAAGTGTGCTATTCCAAAAGGCCTTTGGCGCCCTCCGAGTCTGAAGCAATTCCTTTCTATAATCATCTTTACTGTTCTTAGTAAAATTAGCAGAAAGGAGGGGCTAATTAGTAATTCATTAGCCTTAGGTTTTGCTTATTTTATGTTCTTTGGTTCATCTTTTTTGGCTTGATCATTATTAATTGCTACAACTATAATTGAATCTTCAAAATGTTATGAAACACATTTTTTTAGATCTTTTTAGTTCAAAAAGTAGGATGTGAATGGTTAAACAAACAAACAAACAAATTGTTCAAGTACAGTATATACTTTCCAGAGGGAAAGCCTGTGGACTACTGCGTGTGCTGGGAATGATGCAACTTGGACTTCAAAAGAAAGTAGCTGTGTTAATCTGTGTAAGCATACCCAGGCAAAGGAAAAAGTAAAAAATAAAACCTCAAAAACACAGCAAGCATCTTAAAGTGTAACTGTTATATTTCCATATAAGCTTTTGTAGATGAAGCGCATTGCCTCAAATAGGAGCCTCATGGCTCAGTGGTTAAACTGCCCTACGGCAGTCAAAGACTCTGCTCACAACCAGAGTTCAGTTCCGATGGGCTCAGGTAGCCGGCTCAAAGTTCACTCAGGCTTCCATCCTTCCAAGGTTCGTAAATTTAGTATCAGCTCACTGGAGGGGGGGGGGGGAGATGACAATGTGTAGCCTGTATAATTAAATTATAAACCTCCCAAAGAGTGCTGTAAATGCTATGGGGCAGTATATAAGCTGCACTTTCTTGCCAGGACTGCAACCCAAAACAAGCTGAATGGGAGGAGACGCTTCACTAAACATAAGGAGACTTACTTTTGACTAAATACACATAACATTGTGTTATTAGACTGTTATTTATTAATAAAGATGGGCACAAACTGCCAAACCAGCCGTTCATGCTGGTCTGTCCTTTAGCTGAACAGATGTTGGTGCTTCCCAGCCTTGCCTTCTCTAGCGTGCACCTACCCAGAGGCTGCGCCCTGGCTTCCCTGTTCCACTTCCACCAAGCGTTGCCACTTACCGGAGGAGGTGGGGCTGGGAAGCTGGGAACACCTGCTTGGCTGAAGGATCAACCAGCACAGACCACTGGACTGGCAGTTCATATTTATATAGTGTTTTACATTGATTATTTAATCTGTTTTGAGCCAGCTTGGGTCCCCTCTGGGGAGAAAGATGGCATATAAATAAGTTAAATAAATAAATAAATGCTGTGTGGAATCAATTCTGACTTATAACAGCCCCTTTTCAGGGTTTTCTAGGTAAAGAGTACTCAGAGGTGGTTCACCATTCCCTTCTTCTGGGTGCATCCTGGGACCGCGCAGTGTACCTAAGGCTACACCGGGAGTGGGGTGGGGGCTCATTTTGGATGCACAGTGGGAAACTGAACTCCCAACTTCAGATTCCACAGCCAGATACCTAACTCACTGAGCTGTCCAGCCAAACCTGCCCAAGTGATACTTATTTTTTGCGTGTCCTCACTCATGTGTATCAGAGATCCGGATATTCAGGAATCTAAACACTGGCCTGGACCTCAGCCGGGACTAGAGGCGGCCTCATTTGTGCTGGGTTCAAATAGGTCTGGTTCTGAAACTCTGAAGCAGCATCCCTCTCATTCATGCTGCACTACCACATGTGGCAGAGGCGCACCTTCTGTGTATGATGGTACCACTTTAACAAAATGCTAACCCCCCCGTTGCTTCCGTATAATGTAATTCTTTATACAAATAAGAAGCTTACAAATGATTAATAATAACAAGTAAATATTAAGCTTTAATTAATGAAACATTACATAAATTTAATAAGTATTTGCTGTATTCATTAGATAGTCTTACATATTCAAATACTGCCTTCCGTGAATAGCTAGTAGGCTGCAGTTTCACTGCCTGTCGAATTAATTAGCAAATTCCCCAGTCAAGCTCTGATCTGGTTAACTCACACACTTGATGGTTCTTAGATAAACTGTAATTAATAATGCCCTGGAAATGTATAGCATTCTTTGACTTCTCACCGCAGTTTTGTCAAGGTTACTCTGAACTTAACCAGCAATTGTTCTTCAGGTTTTTGCTTCTGAAGGCTGTCACAGAAGTATTTCTCCTCTCTGCATCCCTTCTTCAGCTTTGCCTTGAATATTTTCACTTCGCTTGTCTCTCTTGATCTTGACACGGCAGCTCTTGTAGCTATATCTTCAGCAGCCCAAACTCTTCAGCAATCTTCAATCTTCTTCCTTCCACCTTCAGATTCCCCTGTTTGCACTGAGACTCCTTGTTTTATACTCTTTCGTCTGCCTCCCAGCCATACCTTTAACCACTTCAGTTCAACATGACCTTTATTCTGTGACACCAGCCTGCTAGGAATTGCACCTCAACAAAATGTTTTTGATTGGCAGGAAACCAACAAATCACATTTATCTCCCTTTTTTCACACCTTATAATACATGTACATATACATAAAGAGTTGTCCAAAACCCATACAGGTAGGTACAGATAAAGAATGCATCTCAGCTCTGGTTCAACCTCCAGTACACCACACTCTTTTACTCTGTCCAGTTAACTCAGTTTTACGGCACTCCCAGTTATGCACAAACATACATAGATTTTTAAATATTCCCATTTACAATAACACTATTTCTTCACAATTACTTTAACATTTGCAGTGACCAAGGTCTGATAATGTACCCAGAGAAAAGAGTAATCTACAGTGGTGCCTCGCTAGATAATGATAATCCGTTCCACTGAAATCGCTGTTTAGCGAAATCATTGTGTAGCGAAAAGCATTTCCCCATTGGAATGCATTGAAGCCTGTTTAATGCATTCCAATGGGGAAGAATCGTTGTTGTCTAGCGAAGATCGACCATAGGAAAGCTGCTTTGCGAACCGCCGATCAGCTGTTTAAATCGCTGTCTTGCAAAGCTTAGGTCCCGAAAACACCTGTTTTGCAAGTGCGGAGGAAGCTGTAAAATCGTCATCTAGCGAAAATCGGTTTGCAAACCAGGGGCCAAACATTGTCCAGCGAAATTCCCCCATAGGAATCACTGTTTTGCGAATCGCTATAGCAATCGCAAAAAGTCAATGTCTAGCAAAAAAACTGTCATGCGGGGTAACTGTCTAGCGAGGCACCACTGTATAAGGCAGCTGATCACATTTCCAAGGGTGTAAAATTATAATTGGACTTTACTACTACTACGCTACTATTAGGGGTTCTCCCTCCACTAACTAGCTAGGGTTCATCTCCACCTTTGAAAAAAAGAAGACAAGACATTTTGCTTTTATTCATGTCCAATAGTATTGATAAAGTATGGCTAAAAATGGATGTACAAGTGGTAAGATTGCTCTGTCCACAAAGAGGAAAAAAGTAATTAATGGGCCAATTTCACCAGTCCTTGAGTCCAGAAGGGAACTGGTTCAATTAAGTTGATTAACACTGTTTTCGAAAGGCTAAGGGAACTCAGTCCGTGCTCTGTCCTCTGAAGATGCCGGCCACAGAGACTGGCGAAACATTAGGAAGAACCACCTTCAGAACACGGCCAAGAAGCCCGAAAAACCCACAACAACCATTAGATCCGGCCGTGAAAGCCTTCGCGAATACACAGTTAGGAGGAAGCTTTTACATGTTCAGCTGGGGGAAGATGATTCACCTTCCTTGGCTGAACTTACCAATGTTCACAGTTCTTCCACCAGCAGGTGTCCATGACAAAGAGAAGAGTTCACCTTGTTCTAATAGTAATGTTTCCAAAGTTCTCTTGTCTCTCTCCAGAAGGCATTGGAGAGGACAATAATCACTTTTCAGCCTTTCTTTTCATGAGCAGACACCTGTCTTGGTTCATCTTCCCTTTCCATTTAGTTTTTTTCCCATTTGAAGTTACAGTTTCTGCCCATGAGTGGTCGTATCTTAACAATGTTCCAGAATAAAACAAAGTAAAAAGTAAAATAAAATGCTTTGAACTGCAATAGGATAGACTTAGCCAGAGTGAGGGTGGGGGTTCCTTACTTGCATGCGTAAGCTAGCCCTGCTGGCCTGCTGTGAGATTCTGAAAAGCTTAATACAACACTGATTATATTTAGATTACCTGCTGTTGTAAATTGTGCTAGTTGGCATTTTGAAGCTGGGGGGGAAGGGGAGTGGTTCAATCTAATTAATAGATTAAAAGGCTTGTGTTTGGAGGTTGTTGTTTTTAAAGGAAAACCTTCCTTCCCCCTGAACAAATATTGTCATTGAGAAAGCACTCTAGCAAAAGCTGCTTTGCATGCTTCACAGCGTGATGCGTTTTAAGATTCTTATCACAGTTGTCAACATTTTTAGCTTCACTGAAATATTGGAAAGGCTATGGTAAGAAAGCGTCAATCAGGTCCTTCCTTTGCCCAAATCATATATAAATGTGAAAGTATGTTAAATGTGAGCTGCTTAAAATTCATATGATGTGTAGAAAGTTTGCCTTTGCTGAAGGGATCTTATTTATAGTATTATGGTAATAGCAGTAGAAGATGTTTATTGGTGTTGTCCACTGGCCATAATGAAGAGGTAACAAGACAAAGAAATAGCGTTTCTAAAAGTGATTAATAAAAAGCAGCATCACCTGGAGATACATATTGCATAAACCTCATCTGAATGAGCAGTCAACATCCAAAGTACATTAGAGCTGAGTTGAATTAGCCTTGCTGTTGCTTTATAGCAGTGGTCCCCAACCTTGGGCCTCCAGATGTTCTTGGACTTCAACTCCCAGAAGTCCTGCCCAGCAGAGTTGGTGGTGAAGGCTTCTGGGATTTGTAGTCCAAGAACATCTGGAGGCCCAAGGTTGGGGGCCACTGCTTTATAGGGTTTTGTAGACCTTTAATGGGAAGTTCAATTGTTCTACAGAAACTTGGTATTAAAAGTAGCAGGGAGTCTGGGACATATAGGCTTTGGCCAAGGACTGTGATGAGAAGAGCAGGTTTAAGTACCTGTTCCATGCTTTTGTTCATGGGCTTGTGTAAAGGCTATTTTAATTTCACAAATGGCAGGCAGATATGTACAATTGTGTAATTTGTCCCTTTCAAAAGAGCAAAGAGAACTAAAGAGAGCCGAGAAGTTATAAATACATGCTGCCTAACCATGGATGAGTCTGGACAATATGTCTCAGTTTAATAAGCTATGAGTGAGTCTTTGGTTGAGCATGCAGTCCATTTGCTTCTGCTGTCATGGTGGGTCTGAACATACAGTACAAGGCTGTTTCCTGTAAACCATAGTTGCTCCTTGAATCTGTATATGTAATGAATGCTCACTACATGTTTTGTCTTTATTGCTTAAGCTGCTTCAATCTGACAAGACACCTCAACAATGAAACTTGAAAGCTCTGAGATTTTTAACCTGCAGCTAAAACCGAAACAAAGAGTTTCCACCTCGCCCAGTAGGGTCTCCGTAATACCTGCAAAACTGCTGTCCTTTCCCCTTGGGAAACAAAGCACACCCACTTGCAGCAAGCACAGAAGAACTTACTGCTTCTTTAACAAGATGCAAACAAACCATCCAGTGCTTCAGATTTTTAAACATCCATGAAACAAAGTAGAAGTCATCCTAGTTTTGTTCATATTACACAGTTTATGTAAACAGCATACATTTTGTACAAATCCTTTGGCATTTTCACTAAAAATTGGCTGGAATCCTATTGGTGTTTGTGTAAGATTTGCATAACTTGCTGTCGCTAATTAATGAGGTGTTAGAGTGTATCTTAATTGCACAATCAGGGACATAACCATGCATGTGACTGAGACACTCTCTGGCACCTTGCCAATTAGCTGCAATTAGCCCTGGCAAGTAACCCAGCCTTATGAGAACAGCAGCAAAACTCTGGCCTTTATTCTCAGCATTTTGAGAACAGTACTAAGCGTGTCTGCAAATTACTTCTTATCATTAAGGAATATGATTTTCTGATACAGAAAAGGAAACTGTGATTAACTGTAAAGACATCCTTTTTTGTTCCTTCATGTGGAAGAAAGGGCTACACACACAGCCTATTTACATGTTGACTTATTAAAGTGAGATAGAATTGTTTGAAAGAGGTCCAGGTTACCTTATCTGGGCACTGTCATGACACATAAAGAATTCCTGGACAAAGAGTAAATGACCCAGCTATTTCACTTCCAGAAAACCAGATGGTGATCAGTTCCAGCAAGAATGATCAGTGAACAGGCATGATGCAATGTCCAGCTACGTCTGGAGGCCTTCAAGATTCCCATTAAGTCTGTCAACAGACAAAGTGGGAAATTGCTTAATGATAAAATTTCATGTTTTCCTCCCATGGGGAGTGCTTAGAATTATAATTATGCTTTTGTAATATCAATGCAAGCATTTTCAAATTCTGTTTTCATATTGTGTTAGTACAGGAAAAATGTCTCTGCTGGACAAGTACCACTATTGGAAGGGGCAGAGACAGTAAGTGTGTGGTTTATATGTGTTTGTGAATGAAACACTTTGAATTGTTCACATAAGGACAGGTAGATTTTGCTAATCTGATGCATGTTCTCACTGCCTTACATGATTCATGTGAGTCTGTGCAGGGAATCCATGTGCTGGGTTTCTTTTCTGTGTGGTACATAAGTACCATACAAGTATTTCAAGCTTAGCTGTGATGGGTTCCAAGTTCTACCAAAAGAAAGAAAGAATGAATGAAAGGAAGAAAATGAATAGTTGCCTTTCCAACTAATGTTTCCAGGTTTTGCATTAACTGTTAGACAGCAGTAGGGGACATTTTAGCAAGCTGCTAACAGTCACCCCCCCCCCTTTTTTTTTTTGCTGAGTCTGTCCTAAATGAGACATAAGCATTCTGTTGCATTGTCAGTTAAAGAGATGTAAACAGTGTCCCCAAATTTCAGCCACAGTTTCTGTTTTTTCTATTGCAGTAAAAAAATTTTGTCCCAGCCAACAAACTTTCAGGATGAAAAAATGCTCCATGCCATTTCATGATGTGGGGAAGCAGAAATGTCATGCTGATTCTCAGTAGATCGACTTAATAGGAGGGTATACTAGAATTGTTTAGGGGAGGGTGTTAAGAAA
The DNA here is from genome assembly GCF_051106095.1 of Pogona vitticeps. Classification (NCBI taxonomy): domain Eukaryota; kingdom Metazoa; phylum Chordata; class Lepidosauria; order Squamata; family Agamidae; genus Pogona; species Pogona vitticeps. The sequence goes on along the minus strand of NC_135783.1, from coordinate 115,885,321 downwards.
CAAAAGAAATGTGTGAAGAGTCAGAGGAGGAACCCCAAGGGTAATTGAATCCAACCCCCTGCCAAAGCCTATGAACCGCAACAATCTTGTTAGTAGACTAGAATTTCATGCCTTGGTGTTGTTCATAAAATACAATATATTCTGATATTTCTGTTGTTGTTAATCCTGGTGCATAAGGGTTAAATGTTACTAAAGATTCATATCTGAATGCTTCATGCATGCAAATGTGTTTGTGATTTGCATTAACTGGGCAGTAAAACTGATGATGACTTATTGAAACGCTGCATCAAACCACACTCAATAAAAGAGTGAATTGCAAATGTATGTGTAACAACCCAATGCTGTCTTGGAAAGAATTAGAACAGACTGGGTGTCTGCATATCTACTAGCACATTCCAAGCCAGAATCTTTCCTTAAGGTCCTGGTGTGTGCAGTAGCCACGTTAAAGGGCTGTAATCCTTCGTCAGCGTGTTTGTTGGTTGCCCAACATCTGTGGATTGTTAAAATAAGTTATTACACAGACCTGCTTTAGTTTAGATTAGTTTGGACCATGGCCCAGTATTTTCAATCAGGATATAATTCCTGCATGCTGCTAGATTGCTTGCTCCACATACTTCCCTACAAAAATGTTTATCTGTAAGCAGCTTTCTCACTGAAAGTGGTATATCACCTCTAGATTTATTCCCCCCCACCCTTGTGAGGAAGAGCTTTTGTCTTTACCTACCCCCACCCCAATCTCCACCCCTCTGGACTAAATATTCCACAAGGATAACCCAGCATGTGTTAAGTAAATGCTGAAGAAAATCCAAAAAAGAGATGGTAGTGTTTTCTCTATGTGAGTATAATGGTGTAGATTTCCTTCCTGTATAATCTGCAGTTGTGTGTGTCTGTCTCTGTGTGTGAATTTTGCAATTTATAGCTCTAAAAGTCTGTTGTAGGTTCAGCATTTTCAGATAAAGGCTTTTTTTAAAAAAACATGTGGGTTTTAAAAATATATATATATACACTCACATATACTCATTATTTTGATTTATTAGATACTTAGTGATACCTATTAAACATTATTGGAGCAAGATGTTATGTAAATCTATAATAAGTAATTAATATCAGAAATGTTTCCATTTTAAATATGTGTTTTTCACATTATGTTGCATTAGGAAGAACAGTATGCAGAATTACCTCTATATTGGAAATTATGAGTGCTTTGCATAAAGTTTGCTTCTTATTTCACAGTGATAGCTTATGAACAGATAATGATGCCATGTTGGATTTTGGCATATGAGACATTTTGAGTTTTATTCAGTACAGTTTATAGGCCCTAGAAGGAGATGAACATTTGTTTTAATTTTCTGGTTTTGATTAGAAGTATATCAGGGCACACGGCTTCCTAACAGTAAACTTGCAATTTTGGCATCTTGATCTAGAAATCACAGAAGTACTGTAATGAAGAAGTTCCATCTCTGTTCCAAACCTCAGTGATAAACCTCCTGGTTGTTTTAACAGGACTGGATGGCACACTCATTTTATATCTGTGAGGCATCATATTTTTAGGTGCAATAGAAATATTCGCTCTTGGTTGAAGCAAACTATTTTGACACATACTGTACACCTTCACACATTGGAAGTTTCTAGTGATGGTTTTAATTTGCTTTTATATGCTCATCTTCAAATGATTTTCAATATAGTGTGCAGCTATATTTTCATTGGTTCTTTTTTTCAAAACTTCAGAAATTAGACTACCACAGACAAAAGAATTAGTTAGACTGCCACAGATGAAGGAAAGAAAAATAAGCTGTATTTTTTCATGTTAACTCCTTGGTGTCATATGCCTATTCCTTGTGCAGTATCTGAAGGCACCTTTTTCTTCATTCCCTAACAAAAAGGGGCTTTTTCTGTGAACCTTTGTTGCTCCTTATGATAACTGTTGCAAGAGTACTCATTCCCATAATTAATGAAATACATTTTCCCTAGTTTATACATTTTGTAATATTTGGCAGCACACAACAACTGTTTTGAGTGTTGCTAGTACAGTAGACTTTTATCTGTGGATATGATTAGCACTTAGATTTTTCACATTTTCTTTTAAAATTTCATTTCCTTTGTTTTTGACCTGACTTATATGCCTATATTATACAACTTTATACGTTTTTATTATATGCTTATAGTGTACTGTATTTTATTGTTGTATTTTGCATTTCGCAGTCCAATGTTTATTTGCAAAAAAATTTTGACACATTTAACTGTAATGATGCTTATAATGATTTTTTTAATTTTTATTTTGTCATAGAATTCTCATTATTTATCTGTTCATTTTTTTCTTTAGTTCTATGATGCTAACACCTTAATTCTAGTCCTAGTCACGTTTACTGGGGGGGGATGCCCTTTATTTTTAATTTGATAAATTTCCAAATTGGAATTCATATGAATGCTGTTTAAATGATTTTTTTAAAATCTCTTATCAGTTATAGTGTGTGGCTCCCTTGCTTCCCCCATCATCTTTAGGGCCAGCATCTCCCCTTAATGTATATTGCTTATATCCATTGTTGCTCAAAGTTATATTTTTAAAAATCCAAGCGGTAGTGGCCAAGGAATAGAATGTTTGCTTGCTTTTAGTCCTTCCTGAAAGCATATGATTATTCCTGTGATGTGAATATTTGATCTTCTTAAACATTTCTATAACAGGACAGGGCTTTTTTGCTGCTGTTATTTTCCTATCCCTGTTATGACCTTACAGTTTGTTTAAATGTATGTTTAGACTGTGTCAGTAGAATTCTTAGGCCTAAAACATATCACAGTGGGAAAGGTAATAGAACTGTACCTAGCATAAAATTTATTTTGGTGATATGTGGCTTTTCATGTTCAACTGGAAAACATTCACCTATATTTGCTTAGCTATTTAATAGCGGATGGAATAGAAATGGGAGGAAAAACCAAAGTCTATTGCAATCCATTGTGCAACTTCACATCATACTCATGAAAAGTACTTTATTACTTTCACCCTAAAAGCTACAGCCGGTTGGTTAGTTACACTGGCATAAGTGTGAAGGCATAAAATGCAATGAGAAACTAATTTTAGTTAATAAGTCACTTATTGTAGCCCTTGTCATGTGACAATACTTATGTATTTAGCAAAAACTTTTTAAAAGCAATAATCCTCTCTAAATTTTGTTATTCTTCTTTGGCATGGGATGGTAGACAGTTGTAAAGCCAAGGCTAATGCAAAATTTTGGAAAGTATTTTTTTTTTAAAAAAAAAACATTTTATACTTAAGCCACTCTTCCTCTAAGGAATTCAGGCTCACATACTCTGCTCTGTACCATAGCATATGCTTTATCCCCGTGCTGTCTATTCCAGTTGACAGCAGATCTCTAGGATCTGTGGCAGTAATCTTTTCCACCATCTTTTTTTTTAAACCTAAGATAAGAGACCGGATCGGGAACCTTTTGTAGATAAAACATGTGCTCTGGCACCAATTACCCACAACCCTTACTTCTACCCATCCCATGGGTAGAAGTCAGGGTTATAGGGAGGTCAGGCTGAGAGGCCCAGGACCTTCTTTTAGGCAAGAGAGGTCTGAATGTACATCCTTCCTGATATGGTCGAACCTCTAGACCACACTGACTCTCAGAACTGAAGAGCAGACACAGATGGCTGGTGCAACCAAGATGAAACACCTGCTTGTAGTTTGTTTGGCTGTAGTGAGCAAGAGTAGCACACTCCACGAGCATGCCCTATGCATGAGCACCGGCACACGCGTCACAAAAGGAAGCCTGTTCTTTTTCAAATATTGTAAATACCAAGCATGTTAGAAACTTAAGCTGTTTTTTTTTCCTCCCCCAACTAGGTTATGTGGGTATGCAACTTATGTCGAAAGCAACAAGAAATCCTCACAAAATCTGGAGCGTGGTTCTTTGGAAGTGGTCCACAACCGCTGCCTAGTCAAGATGGAACACTGAGTGACACTGCTAGTGGCGGCGGTTCAGAGTCACCGAGAGAAAAGAAAGCAAGGCTTCAAGAACGATCACGATCTCAAACCCCCCTAAGCACAACAGCCATCTCTTCCCAGGAAATCTCCTCTAGTGTTCAAACTGACAGAAGAAAAGGCACCGAGGTATCACAGCAAGCCATGGGCCTGGAACAGAAGCAACCTTCATCAAGGTCTAGAAGTGAACCTCCACGAGAGAGGTAATACTGAAGCCAGTGGGTCTTATCCATAGAGCAATGGATCTGAAGCTGTGTTAAAAAAACAAAAACAATGGAAGCTATTGTTGTAAATAAAAAAAAACCCAAGAGTGTTTTGTTCCAAAGTGCAGTGGCGAATGCATAGACACACATTACCAGTGGCTGCAGAACTTTTTCAGGGGTCAACAGGGAGGCCTTTCACGTACAGTTGGTTGTCTGTTCATATGGTACCAATAGCTGTAATGCTGAAGGGAATACAGTTTGTTCAATAGAGTGATTTGCTACCAAGGTGTGCAGCAGGAAAACAGAAGAGAAGTAATGTATCACAAATAACAATGAGTAATTCATCTTTGTTACTTTTATATATATTAATTTGGAGGGAGGTCATTCTGGAGGATTTGTGGGATTTTTACAAAGAATAAAAAACCTGAAAGGTAGCTAAAAGTTATGATTATTTTTTTCAATAATGAGCAATTTTACTAGGCTACTTTGACTGTCAGACTATCAAGACTAATTTTAAAAACTATGGCCCAAATCCTGTTGGGAGAAACCTGTGTGGGAGAGGGTAATCAAGCAAACCTCCGACCTTCTTTAGCAAGACATCTATTGCACAGTTGATTTTGCAACTAGTGTATGACTGATCACAAAACTGTCATTCTGTGAAGTTGAGGGGGGGTGATACTGATCCAATTACCTTTCTGCATGCAGTTTTTGTCAACAGGATTCTGGCCTATATGTATATGCATAAACTTCTTTAAAAAAGACATACACTTATGTATTTCTCCAACTATTCAGGCTTTGTGAATTTAATTGTCCTAATCTAAAAATACTGTAATAATAGTCATCCGTAATGGTGAAGCACAAATAGAGTGCCATCATTTTGGAAGTCATCCCCTTGCTTTATTTTAAACATGATTGTATCCTTCTTTTAAGAAGGCAATCACTGTATGTGGTTTTTGTAAGTAATTATATTTAAAAACATTTTAAAAATTAAAATCTGCCGGCCCTTTACAGGTTTGTTAAAATGTTTTAAAATGGATTTGTCAAACCAGTTACCTATCTGTATATGGCAGCCCTAGTTTTTCTAATTAAAGGCTGGGATCCTGAAAAAGAACATGTATGCTGAAAACAGACAAGTGGGTCGTAGGTCAAAATAAGCCTGAACTGTCTCTGGAGGCAAAAAGGTTGAAACGGAGGTTGTGTTTTGGGCACAAAATGAAAAGACAGGGTTCTCCGGAAAATACAGTCATGCTGGGAAAGGTGGAAAGCAACAGAAAAAGGCCAAGTATGAGATGGGCTGACTAAAGGAAGCCAAAGGGTTCAGTTTACAAGAGCTGAGCAAAGCAGTTGAAGACAGGACTTGTTGGAGATTGCTGATTTTTAAGCCAAAGCCTGGTCGCGACTTGATACACATAACAACAACAAATGCTAAAGAAAGTTGTGTGTGTTTGTGTGTGTATTTATGGTGTTTGTTTATTTATTTATTTAGCTTCTTTTTAAAATGAACATTGACTAATAAAAAATGAAGTTAAAGGGAAAAGTGGAAGGATGCTCAGTAGTTTGAAAGAAGGATGGGTGTGAGGATTCTTTGTGTTAGTGATGAGGTGTCTGGTGGCATTACCCTGTTTTGCTAAAACAAAAGCAGGGCTGCCAGTGGAACCTCATGATCTGAACTGGGGGTGGTGGACCCCATTTCACCATTTGGTGATGAAAGAACATCCTCGCCAGTGTTGTCTTTAAAGATAACTCCTTTCCTACTTAATTTCTTAACATTTGCCTGCCCCTGAAAATTAATTTACCCTTCAGGAAACATCACTGGGCCAAATATTTTAGCCCAGGCATTAGTTATGGCATTTGTAGGCCACCTTTCTCCCAACGAGGGGACCAGAGGTGGCTCATAACTTTAAAACAAGTAAAAAAATGTAAAAAAAACACAACACAATAAATTGAACATTAAAAAACAAATATCTGGACACAGGGCACTCACAACTTTGATTCATGCACTCGTAATCTCAAGAGTAGACTACTGCAGTGCTCTCTACGTGGGGCTACCCTTGAGGTTGGTGCAGAGACTACAACGGGTTCAGAATTCGGTGGCCAGATTAATAACTGGGGTGAAGAAATTCCAGCACATCTCCCCCATTCTGGCCACCATTCATTGGCTACTGGTTAGTTTCTGCACCGATTTCAAGGTTATGATGATAAAATTCAAAGCCCGAAACTGTTTAGGACCTTGATATCTAGCGGAACACCTGCTCACCTCCAGATCTGTCCATAATACCCATTTTTCACAGGCAGGGTGGTTGACCCCAAAGGAGACCTGGAGGGAAAGAACAAGAAGCTGGGCCTTCTCGGCGGTTGCCCCCTGCCTGTGGAACAATCTGCTCATGGAGATATGCCTGGCACCCTTGTTGGACGGGTTTAATCGAGCATTGAAAACTTGGCACTTCTGTCAGGCTTTCCCTGAGCATTAAATTGCTGATATCTTCTTCCCTTTTATCATCCTTTTTGCCATCCTTTCACCATCCTTTCTACCATCTGTTTTAACTTATCCTACTAGTTATTGTATCTGTTGAATGTTTGTATTATTTTATTCTTGTTATGTTTTAATACTGGATTGCTTGTATTCTTGTTGTTAGCCGCCTAGAGTTGCCTGGCTGCCAGATTGTGTGGGGTATAAATCTAATAACTAATGATAATAATAAACTATAATAGTAATAAACATTCCAGAAGTGATTTAAAACATTTAAATCTTTAAAAGCAAACTTAGCTTTAAAAACAGCATCCCGGGATTCAGTTACGGCTATTATAAAAGATTCTGCTCTTGATGGAAGGATGAAAAGGAGGGGACTAACCTAAGCTCCTGAAGGGAACTACATATCTGGCACAGAAACTACATATCTGTCAACAGGAGACAAACATTTGGCTGAATGCACTGTTTTGTCTTCCATGTTCATGTTACATCTTGGGAACCTAACTAGTGCAAGGAAGTTAGCTGGGTAATGTGGAATTTCATGTTCCATTATATTTTGGAATACCTCCATGGGATTAATGTAATACTGAGAATTCTTAGATCATCTGGATTCCAAATAATTAAAGGAAGATGCATGAAGTTTATAATATGAGAATGATTGCACATTTTTCAAAGTCCCTTGAATGTATATGGAAGAGGAAGCAAGTTTCCTTTTTTGAATGTGGGTAACACAGTCAAAAGATACATGTGCTCAAATATTAAACTCATGGCAACCAATCAAAAGGGAACACTTTAATAATCTGACTTTTAGTAGGTTTTTTTGTTACCTGAAATTCCTGAGGTTGTGGGGGCAGCAGCAGGGCAGAACCCTTTATTTTAGTTATCTTTCATCTTTAGAAGATTATGGTGATGATAAAAGAGCAAATTAAATTCAAAAGCTTTGTTTCACATTTTCTGTAGTTCATGCCCAGAGGCGTTCTGAGCCCTGAGGCAGAGGTGATGCCTGGGGGCTTCTCACTGCTTTTGAGAATACCTCATCTGTGCATAAGATCCTTATGAGCAGTGCCATAGAGCCAGAACCCTGTGGCATGCAGAAGGCTCACTGGTGTCTTCAGGTAAGACTAGGAAGGGTTGCTTTATGAAACTGCTGCCAGTCACAAATGATTTGATCCTCTTGGTGATTATAAGTCCTGCAGTTTCATCTCATTGGCTTGGGATTCTGGGACCTGAAGGCCAAAGCCTCTGGAGGTCCCCTGGCCCACATATAGGCGGTTCTGATGCATAGGGACCCATGTTCTGATTCAGCATACAGCTGCTTCCCTTCTACTGTGCTTTTTTTGTATCTGTAGTCTTGCCATTTGCAGAAAACCCACGTGATCGCATATTGACTGCACCCGTTTCTGTGTCTCGTCCCCTTATTTCTTTTTGTCCTTCCCCCACTTTGCATCAGGAAGAAGACATCTGCAGTTTCTGAACAGAATGGGAAAGGAGGTCTAAAAGGTGAGCGCAAACGTGTGCCAAAATCCGCACTTCCGCAGGGTGAAGGCCAAACAGATGAAAGTGAGTATAAAGAAAGACGTGATGGTAGAAGATTAGAGAAAGGGAGGTCTCAGGACTATTCAGACTTTCCGCCCAATTTTGAGGAAGGCAAGGCAATAGAGGAAGAAAAACAAAGGAAAGAAGACGATTATCACACTCGGTACAGGAGTGATCCCAATCTAGCACGATATCCTGTGAAGCCACATCCTGAGGAGCAGCAGATGCGCATGCATGCCAAAGTTTCCAAAGTGCGGCATGAAAGAAGACACAGTGATGTTGCCTTGCCCCATACAGAAGTCGAGGAGCCTGAGGTGCCTGAGAATAAACTAGGAAAGCACTCGCAATTGCAAGCCACTCAGGACATACAATCTCACCCAGATACTCAGAGGGCATACGCAGTAGAAAGAACAGGGGATGTAAGAATTTCCGTTTCTAAACAATTAGCTAACCACACACCGCCAACTCCCAGGCAGAGCGTGGTTTCTACAGAGCACTTAGAACCCCAAAACCATGATTCCTTTAAAACACAGAGTCGCCTCGATCCTAGCTCTGCTATTCTCAGTCGAAAAGCAAAGCGGGAGAAAATGGAGACCATGCTAAGGAATGATTCCCTGAGTTCTGACCAGTCAGAATCAGTGCGTCCATCTCCTCCAAAGCCTCATAGACCAAAACGGGGCGGAAAGAAAAGACAAATGTCAGTCAGCAGCTCTGAGGAAGAAGGAGCGTCAACACCTGAATATACCAGTTGTGATGATGTGGAAATAGAAAGTGAAAGTGTCAGTGAAAAAGGTAAGGTTTTTTTTTTTTAAAAGAAGGTTTTAATTATGTGAATATATTGTACTTCTGGTTCTAAGATGGTACTGGGCATTGAGATGGGGATGGAGTGGACACCTTTGCATCTATTTTACCAATGTTGGGTAAAATATTACCACAGCCTTATTGGTTACTCTGTCATTGCATCATGCAAGGATCTGAAGCACTGGGTAAGCCATTTGCCAACCTGATGAGAAATGCCCATCCTGATCTGCTTCTTGGGAATAACATGGAACGGATCAGAGCAGTGACTGCATAGAGTATACACACTCTCTCCCCAGACTGGATCTGTCTCAATGCCCAAATCTCCAGTTATATGGTGACAAAATAAAACTCCCTCCCATCAATCCCCAAATGTCATACAATACGGCTGAATAAGGAGGGCAGGATGGGAACATTGCTGAAGAACTGGACTTTAGCATGCCTGGTTGGGCAATTATAATTCTGTTGGAACCATAACAACCAGGAATGCTGAATATCAGTATCACCCATGTTCTAGAATAAAATATAGATGTCTCAAATAACTTTCCCAATCTATTATTTCATATTCTAAGTCAGCTGTGGATGAGAACTAGCTTACAGATGTCACAATTAGTTTTGCCCTATCAGAGCACAGACATGCTATTTTTTTGGACTATAACTTCCAGAATATGCCAGCTAACATGGCCTTTGACAGGGGGATTCTGGGAACTGTAGTCCACAGATGTGAATTTTTCCAGGTCTGAGAACAGTAATTGGGGTGCTGGGTAAAGATATAGGAAGACTGGGGTCAAATCCCCATTCCATTGAGCTGTTCACTGAGCAGCCTTGAACCAATTATTGTCTCTGTCCTATTTCATGAGATGGCATATATTTTTCTGTCTAGCAATAAGCTTCTTAGAGAAATTGTAGAATGCCAACACAACAAATAACAGCATGATCTTGCAGTAGGTAAACATATTTAGAGCTAAATGAAAGTTCAGCCGAACTCAGGTCGATTTGCTTCTGTGCAGAATTGCACAATATTCTGATATCAATTTTAGTGAACTGGGGAAATTAACCATGTGGTTTACTTTGGTTGATGGTTCAAAGGATTTATATGCATGACTGCTTAAGGCACAACCCATGCAAAGGAAAGATTTGTAAGTCTTAAGAAGGCAGGTCTGAAAATAATAAAATGTGTTTGCCCAAGAAATAAATGATTAGAAAACTTGTAAAAACAGCCACCACGGCAATTGTTTTGTGCTTGGATGAGAAGTGGTTAACTGATGAAAAAATGAGTCAGGTTCTTGAATTTTCCCTTGGTATCTCTTTGTGAACAGTAGTAACCTCAAGGGGAGATCCTGTAGTATCCATCTTGATTGCTCACATGGTTGTGCTCGCTATCTTTTTTCCATCAAGACAAACACAGTATTGCAAGGCAATGTTGGAACATTTTGGGTATCTTGGGCTGCAGCTCCCTTACTGCTTTACTGTTTACACATGACAGACAAAACCAGGCAGCTTCTTGTCACTCCAACAGGTGAAGCAAATGTTAAACATCATATCTCTAGCCATAAATGTAAATACTTGATATAAGATGACTCATCATAGCAATTATTTAATTTTGTCCAATAATTGTTTGATTGTTACCTTTAAATGAAAACCCAAGTACCATAGGTAACTTGGTTGTTTTTCTGTAGGTGGGAATGGAGCAGCTGACTGCTTCCATCCATGTAATTGGTTAGCTTTTTTTTAAAAAAAATCAAGTTTGTGAGCTAAGAAAGATAATTATTCAGAACTCAGACAGTTGCAAAATAGTCTGGATTACTAGAGCTATATTTTTTACTCTCTTCCAAGTTCTTTTGGTGGCCTAGTTCATAGGTGAACTGGGGATAGGGGTCCTCCAGTCTGCAGCCTAAATGTGGTTGGGAAAGTTCTTCAGGTTGCCACAAGCTGTTTCTGCCATTATCACCCAATGGAGATTAGAACTAACACTTTGAAAGCTGTTGCATGGAGCTGGGGTCTGCTTTGTAGCTCAGGAAATTGTTGCTTTAGGATATTTCTTAGTTAACATGCACTGAATTGAATTTTGATTTGCTGGTGCAGTGGGATGCACTCCTGAGTAGACATGTGTAAAATTGACCTATGCTTTATATACTTGGTGTGAAAATGTACACATTGGAAAGAATTATATAGACTCCTTCATACTTTTCTTTGGCATGATTCTACATGCTTCTCCTCAAACCTTTAGACTCATTTACTCCTGGACCACAACTGCCAAAACTGTTCGCAAATTTGAATTTGGTTCCTGCTCTGAAAGAGGTTAGTCACTCCTCTAGGAAACCATGATTTAGAGTTATGGACACAAGCATATACAAGCCTAAGTAAAATCTTGGACTCAAATGCTCCCTACCTCTCTTTTGTTAGAGAAGGGAAGAGGAGTAACCTATGATATATTTTTGCAGTCTCCAATTCTTGGCAGAGAAACAGTGATTAAATAACACATGGTTCTACTTCAAACCATGGGTTGTGCATCTGGCTTGTTAAACAAACAAACCAGAATTTGTTTTCAACCAGGATTCTTGGTTTAGTGCTATGTGCAAACCAACCCATTACTCAAATGTACAGCCAACCTGTATTCCCTTACTTCAGTTTACTACAGAGAGGTACATGATAAACCAAGGCAAAAACCTCAGGTTAAAATGTGGAGTGATTTTGGTGATTCTGTTATAGTTTATACCAGTATTTGATAATAACTGAAAATTGGTTGTGGTATTATGCAAAAGGCATAGCTTTTGGAGGTGATTTGCCTTATTTTGCAAAATCTCCATAGACATTATCTGCTTGATACTGAATTGTGCTACTAGACCTGCAACAGGTAATATCTGTAGAGTTTTTTTTTAATTTTGAGTCAATCCACCTCCAAAAGTTATGTCTTTTGTATAGCAACACACCTGTATTTCAGCCAATTCTTGATGAGTACTTGTGCATGTGCATGCCTGTGTGCGAACATGCACATGCACCCATGCACACACACAGAGAGAGCAACTAATAAAAATATGTGTTTGGAAGTGATATTAGAAAAGAAGGAAGTTACTGAGAATTTGCAGGACTGCAACTATAATAGGCAGAATTTAATTAAATTTAATCTGTGTAATTTTGCTGAACGAGATCCAAAAATATCCACTAGATGGAGTCAGTGCAATGTAAAGTTTGGTTGTCATTTCCCCCAATTTTTTTCTTTTGCTGCTAAATGTTTTATTCTCCAGTTTCAGAAACATTTGTTAATTCATCTGATGAAACTTTATCAGAGACATATTTCTTATAGCATTTTAAAATTCGTCTGATGCTGCAAAATGTACTTCCAGTTTACTGGCATGAATTTGCAAAATTCGCTGTAAGGTAACTACGGAAGGAGAAAAGTCAAACTATTTTTGTTTCTGTTCATAATGACTGTGTGCTTAGCTGCCTTATACTTTGTAGTATGAGGCCATCAGTATTTCATGAGTATAAAAAAAAACTAACTTGGATACTATGGAAATATGTATAATCCAAAATTATTGGTATAGGTCAGTAGTGGACTGCTGGGACTTGTTCTATGCTTCCTTACAACTGTCAGCCTCACAGAGAGAGGAGGCAAGGGTACAGTAAGAAGGAGCTGCAGCTTTCCAAGCTTTCCAGCATAGGGCAGGAAGGAAGAAGACGGGAGGAGGGAGGTGTAAGAAGCAGTGAAAAAAGGAAAAGGGGAGGAGGAAAATGGAAAAAGAGAACTGTAGTGTCAGAGAAAGCATGTACAGAAGTATACATGCTAGAGATACACATATATGCACACCACAGCCATGTAGAAGTATATAGGGTAAAAAAAGAGAGAGATCTGTCTCAGAAAAGTTGAGACAACTTGCCATTTTCCTTGTGAGAGCCTGGAGGATTCAATTACAGGAGCCCTATTCAGATATTTCTTATCCAGTTGAATTCAAGATATGATGAGGAGAACACCTAGCCCAAATAAGAGATATACTGACTTATTAGCGAGAGAGCAAGAAAGCTGAAATATCAAAGTTCTCCTTCACATGGACATTCACCACACAAACAGAAACCTCTCTACTTCAGACTAGGGATGAGAATCTAGCAGCCTCTAAATACTGGAGAGAAACCAAGAGAAAAGGAGAATACTTGTCACCTTGCAACTAGGTTTCTCTGTTTGATTTTTTTCCCCAGGGGAAATTTCACAGGATTTCTTGTGAGTTTTGGAGTAATTTTTTCTGGAAGAAATGCCAAGCTGTGCAAGATTGTTACGGTTCTTATGCAGGATCATATCTTTGCTCGATAGGATTCATTTAGAAATGATGAAAGAAACATTAAATTATGCAGAATTATTACAACTCCTGCGCAGAATGGTATCTTTTCTGCACTGGATTTACCAAAAAGAGTATTAAATTGCACAGCAATTAGGAGTTTCTTACATAAAACAAAGGGTAGAGGGAAAAATTCAAGGGAAAGTGATACTGGGATCATGCTGTTTTGGGAAACTAAGAAATTTCATAGATGCAGAAGAAAGTCTTGGTTGAGAAGCTTGGTGTAAGAGGACTTGGAAAATTGTCAAGAACAAGAAATTTTGTGGAGAATTTCCTATTTATCATGTTGCCCTTTCATCCCTCCCCAGAAAGATCAGGACTAGAGATGGGGACGGATATAAAAATGCATCGGTTTTTCTGACAAATATAGCCAATTCGTTAAATATTCATCAATCCATATTTGTGGGTTTTAGAGTCCCCCACAAATACAGTGGTGCCTCGCTTAGCAGGAAAAAACATCGCTAAGCGATTTTTAAAAGCCCATAGAAACTCATTAAAACATGTTTAATGCATTCCTACGGGCTTAAAAACTCACCTTATGCGAAAATCCTCCAAAGGGGTGGCCATTTTTGGTGCTTCTAAAGCGAGGCAACACAGCGGGCAGCCATTTTGGAACCACCAATCAGCTGTGTGAAAATGGGGCCTTTGGGATGATCGCAGGGAGCGCTTCCCCGCGATCATCCCAAAGGCCCCGCCGATCAACTGTGCGAAAATGGGGCCGTTGGGATGATCGCGGGCGAGTGCTTCCCCGCGATCATTGCAAACCCCCACCAATCAGCTGTGCTTCGGCTCTCTCGCTCTCTCTCCCCTAGCAGCTCCAGCCTCGGCAGGGAGATTGAGGTGGCGCTGCCACCCTGGCCAAGAAAGACCCTTTCTTGGCCAGGGTGGCGCCGCCGCCTCAGTGCTTCGTCTCTCTCTCTCTCTCTCCACCCCTTGCAGCACAGCTGATCAGCGGGGCCTTTGGGGTGATCGCGGGGAACCACTTCCCCACGATCATCGCAAAGCGAATTTTCCCTATAGGGGCCATCGCAAAGTGATTTCATTGTAAAATGGAGTGATCGCTATGCGAGGCACCACTGTACAAAGATGAATATTTACCCATTTTTATTTGTCCTTCGTATTAAAAAATCAAAACAAAACACCATTCTGCCTACCAGCCACCAATCAGCTGATCGGCTGCAGAAAGGCAACCACCACCACCCACAGCCACCCAATACCACAGCCTACCGCACCCCCTTCCTTTCCCTACCTTAGGCCCCACGGCGTCGCCCTCACCGACACCCTCTTACCTTAATCGCTGTTGCCGAGGTCTTCTGGCCTCAGAACCACAAATGTAAAAAGGGAGACTGACTGCTCCTTGCATAGATGGTGGCTGCAGCTTCATTTAGGGTAGGGAAGCTGCAGCTGCCATCTTTGCAAAGGGCAGCCTGGATTCCCTTAGCCTGTCTAAATGAAGCCACAGCTTCCATCTTTGCAAAGGGCAGCCAGTCTCCCTTTTTACATGCCACGGCTGCAAAGGCCTGTTGGAGACCTGGCAGCAGCTATTAAGGTAAGGGGGTGTTGGTGGGAGTGGGGTGAGGTGGGGTGGGGCCTAAGGTAAGGAAAGGAAGGAGGTGGGGTAAGCTGTGGTACTGGGTGGCTGTGTGGGATGGTGGCTGCCTTTCTGTTGCTGATCAGCCGATCAACAGCCGGTAACCAGAATGGTGGGGTTTTTTTGTTTTGTTTTTTAAAGTGGGGTGGGAGTGGGGTGGGAAGGGGCTGTGGGGGTAGGCTGTTGGGGTGGCTGGCTGTTTGTGGGGGGTGGCGGCTGCCTATCGGCTTCTGATCAGCTGATCGGCAGCTGGTAGGCAGAATGGGCTTCTGTGCTGTGTGGTAAACTCTCCTAGGGGACCCAATTTGTGGGTGAATAACTTGGACGTCCAATATCCAATCTTCACCAAATTATTTATTTATTTATTTTATTTATATCCCGCCTATCTAGTCGATAGACCACTCTAGGCGGCATGTTGGGGAAAGACATTGGAAGCTCTGTTGTGATTCTGGAGTTTCTAAGTACCTGACTGTGCAGGAAAAGCTTCCGAAGTGCTCTAAAGCGGGCACGAGTGATCGTAGTGCGAAAAAGGCCCATTGGAACCATCGTTTTGCAATGGGTAAATCAATCGCAAAAAACTGTCGTAAAGCGATTTCGTCGTAAAGCAGGGCAACCATCTAGTGAGGCACCACTGTATTTGTTGATCTGTTAACCTTGATGAATAACAGATCAAAACGAATTGCCATTTTTTAAAATTTGTCCCCATCTCTAATCAGGACCACACACCAGAAAAGCCACTGTTAACAACTGTTAACAGCCTATGACAATGGGTGGAGAAGGACTGCAGTAATGGGATTTTCACTCATCCCCAGTACTTTGTCCATCTAACAAACCTATTCAAACCGGAGGGTGGGGGGTGGAGAGTGAAACCAACCTGGAGTATATATCTCCTACCAACTCTCCTCAGACTGAAGAAGCTACTTGGATGAGTAGTGAAACATTTCAACCTAATATGAAAGAAGTCCGGTTGCCATGATTCAACTTCCAGATAATCATCACATCCCTATTTCAGATTCTTCATTTCTCACAAGAGAAAAAAGATGGTGGGCACAGTGGAGTTTAACGGTTTTCTCTTCACATGTTGAGTCTGACTAGTTAAGTAATGCCTCAATAAAACAAGAAAGTCTCTGGAAAATCTGGCTAATTGTCATGGAAGGAGAAAACAGGGGCTCCAAGAGTCAGCAAGACTGTTGCTTTTGAAACTAACTGACCAGCCCACTTACTACTCCTGTAGTTGGAAGAAGAAGCTACTCTGAGGAACTTAACTCCACTGCTCTGGAATCAAGAGTCAGCTCTCTACAAGGTTGGCTAGGAAAGAGGAGAGGGGATGGCTTTTGAAGAAGAAGCATGAGGGCGTGCTCTTGGAGTCAAAATTAGTATTTTGATCCAGGGTGACCAGAGGAGTACATACTACTGAAAAAATAAACCAAGGTCATTGCTATGTTTTGTCAGAGAGAAACAAGCCACAGTTCTGAGTTCAGGTGACATAATAAATAGAACATGGTAAGAGAATGTGAGATTGTTTAGCTCTTCCTGCTTCCTACAGGCATAATCAGAGACCATTCATTAGCATGTTGCTCTGTTCCTATTAATCCCAATCTGTAAATAATTCTGGCTTATTGTAGTGTATAAATGCAGTCAGGACTTGCATAGGTGTTGGGAAGAGAAGCATCACCCTGTACCCACACCACGCTGTCATGACTATATGTCAACATCATGGGAGGGACAGTGGTCTGGAGGAGGAGGAGGCCAAGAGGTGGCAGCAAAGCCTTTCCTGTTCCGAATTCCAAATTGGTCTCTCTAGCTTGGTCACTTTTTTTAAGCTAGCTATTTTAGTAATGGCTGAATTTAAGAATCCTTTGGGGCCAAGCTATAGATGCCTCCCACAAATGGAGCCAGGCATTATTAAAATAGGTGGTTGAGATGTAGTAAAGTTACAGAGACAGTGATTTGAGTAA
Source organism: Pogona vitticeps (assembly GCF_051106095.1). Lineage (NCBI taxonomy): Eukaryota > Metazoa > Chordata > Lepidosauria > Squamata > Agamidae > Pogona > Pogona vitticeps. Next base: position 115,868,449 of record NC_135783.1, on the reverse strand, counting down.
CGAATTTCTCATTATAAGCAATGGTCATCTTAGTTGGCAGCGATGGCTCTGCCATTGTCCCCAGAGCTCAGATACCTGAGGCAACCATTTGTCACAACATTTTCCTCAGGTCATTCTTCAGGAGGCAACAGTAGCCCAAGTCCTATTAGTTAATCATACCAGTCTAAGTGGAACAGTAAAAATCACAGCAGCAAATGAGTTAAAGGATCACTGCTTGTATTCCTCATTGTGCACTAAGACATGCAACAGGTGTGTGATGATGAACACAGCTGGTGACATTTTAACTACTGCCAATTCACTGTTGCAATTTATGCTATGGCAGTTAACCAGTGTAACTAATGGATAGGATCATGGTCTTTGGGTGAGTTGGTGAAGTAGTTTCAGTGCAAAACATTTTTTGGGATTCGCTCTGGGATCTGCTTAGGACTGTAGTATCATTCCTACATTTTGACTTCAGAAGTAATGTTTGTGAGAATAGCACATATCTACTGTTCTACCCCTAATATATGATCTTCTCCAAACTGGGCCACAGAGCAGGGATGAGAAGGAAGTGTTCAGAGGCCAGTGAACATTAACTCCTTGGCACTGGTTTCTGACTACTTTGGAAATGTTCCTATAACTTAAAATTGTTGACAGAGCCTTTCTTTGCATTGAAACATAATGTGCCTTGTATTAATGAGCACCATGCTCTTGATTATATAAATATTCAATGGGTACCTTGTGCACTTCTCTCTCCTACATTCTTTATGACATCCTATAAAAGTATCAATCCATATTCTCTGGATTTCCTCTATCTGTGCCATCATGAGCCTAATCGTAGCTTGGCCTAGAAAATTATTATAAGGATTAGATTGCATGTCTTGCAGCAACATTAGAGGAGTATTAAATATTATATAAAATCTGACATTTGTTGTCAGGTCAAACCAGTTCAAGAGACAAATGAAAGCACTAGTCTATAATGAACGTTGACCTAGTGCAGTCAATTCAAGCCCATCCTCTCCCTCCCTTTCGCCTCTATAATCTCTTCAGGTCTGAGACTGAATCATTTGAAGTTACCTAACATAAAAATATAAGTTGACAAATAATAGTTATAAATAATACAAATGTGATTGTTTTACTAGAATTATCTGTTCTTGAAAATGGGAAATAAATACTACTGAAAATCCAGATGGTTAAACATTCTCCATAGGCCTGTGGGATCCTTGTTCAAATGTATAGACTTACGGGAAGATTTTTGGTCAGCATGGATAAAGTGGCTTCAGCCATTCCATTTCAAGTAGGCTACTCTGGGAATGCTGTGCCGGTCTGCATTTTAAATATTCCGTAATACTAATTTGCATATCTTTCCCCTTTTAGCACTAAATCAGGCTGCAGTACCACAGCTGATGTGTATTGCAACCTGATTTAGCATAAAGAGGCCTGTAGCACCTTAAGGACTAGTAAATGTTGTGGCATAAATTCCATTTCATCCAGATGCATCAAAAGCTTATGCCATAATAATAATTGTTTTTCTTGGAGATACCATAAAACCTTTGGTTGTTCTCTTCTCCCAATTTAGCAAGTTTATATTCTGTACAGTAAGAAAAATTAAAATTCTCTGTTGATTTTAATATTGTCCAGAAACCTGTTGGGGATTTATGCTGGCATAAGTGTAATTGCTTATCATCATCATCATCATCATCATCATCATCATCATCATCATCATCATCATCATCATCATCATCATCATCATCATCATCATCATCATCATTATTATTATTATTATTATTATTATTATTATTATTATTATTATTATTATTTTATTTATTTTATTTATTTTATTTATTTTATTTATATCCCGCCTATCTAGTCAATTAAGACCACTCTAGGTGGCTTAATGGTAGTGAATTGCCACTAATTAATGAGTTGCCACTTGCAGTTATTTGTGCCACTTAATGCATGACCAGGAATATGAGCAGCAGTTTACTACCATAATTTACTCAATTATACTTAAACTTGTGTAAATCCCCAGTAAGTTTCTGGCCACCGCATAAATATTGCAAACATTTGTCCAATAAGAAAGAGTAAATAATTGTAACTACATGATTTGAAAAATATTGCAAAAAAGTAAACTGCAGATTATGCTGATAACCTTTTAAAAAATGTATGCTCAGCGCTGACGCTTATTTTGAAGAAAAGGCATCAAGTAGGGCTCTGACCAGACACTAATTTCCTGACTCAGATCTGTAATCCTGTCCTTAACCCTCATTAATTTCTCACTGAAATTACATTCTTATATGCTCTTTGTTGACTGTGAGTGCTACCAGCTCCACCATCAGTGGTGTTGGTGGCTGCTGAGTCCTCTAGTAATAATTCCATAGATTCTAAATTGCAAGGATAACCAGTACTGTAACAGCCTTTATTTGGACAAACTTAGAAGTAGGTACAGGAGCTGTAGCTTTAACCCCTTCCACAAACCTCTGGGTTCACACCAGTAACCTCCAGGTGGTGTCCTTTCTGGGGGGGGGGTGTCAGTTAATGTTACTGGAGGTCCTGAGAGTCCTGGCCTTAAGGGAGCAGGAGGAATGAATAATTCCAGACCTTGCCTGTACTCCTTTCAAGAATGGTTGGTACAACCAGGTGAGAGCCTCCTCTGCCCTTTGTTCTGGTGCTTGTGTCTCCAGCACTGCAGCTGGTGAGTCCCATGGCACAGTGGTAAAACTGCCTGAGTTTTATCCCAACAGGGTCAAGGTTGACTAAGCTTTCCATCCTTCCGAAGTCCATAAATTGAGTACCCAGCTTGCTGCTGGTTTTGGTGGGGATATGTAATCTCAATGGCTCTGCAGATTTTCTTTGAAGACAATATTTCCTTGTTTGCCCAGGAATATTGAGGAAGGGGCTGGCTGGAAGGCAGGAAGGGCAAGAGGTGGGGAATCTCTCCCAGGTGACAGTTTGGCTTAGGTTAGCATCCCTCCTCTGCTCTCTCCAGCCAACCCAGCTCTGAGTTTTACAGCAACAGCGCTCCTCTGGAAGGTAGAAGAAGCTGGCAAGAGATTAGGTGAAATGATGGCAGCTTGCCTATATAATGTAGTGTCTGGTTCTCTCTAGTGGCCAGTTCTTTTAATTACATCTTGAAAATCCTTATTTTTAGGTATTTTCATTAAATAATTTTAATATTTTCAGATTGTGGATAAGTAAAACCACGGATATGGATTCCCTGGATACAGGGGTCCTGTTGTAGTAGGCACTGCTACTCCTGTTGGCCACCATGGATACCAAGGCCTTGGTGGTGGTGGCAGTCTTTCAGGTGGAAACTTGCACAGAGGACTGTTGTTCACAGCCCCTTCTTCTGCCAACCAGATGGCGATGAGACTTCTTTCCAGGGATCCTCCTGCCATCTGCTTTCCATTCATTCATTCATTCATTCATTCATTCATTCATTCATTCATTCATTCATTCATTCATTCATTCATTCATTCATTCACTCACTCACTCACTCACTCACTCATTCATTCATTCATTCATTCATTCATTCATTCATTCATAGTTTTTTACCCCTTCTTTCTCCTAAAAAGACCCAATACAGGTTGCATCATTGAAAGACAGTATTTAAAGCTGACAACAGTGAATATACATATGCAAAAAGGGTCAAACAAATAAAATACTGAAAAACATAAGCAACACCAAAACACATTCAAAGCAGGAAGGTACAACAATCCATTAAAAACCCACTCAGGCAGAGTGTCGCTCAGGGTAACCTGCCCGGAAGAGAAAAGTCTTTGCCTGCTTGCTCAAGGACAATAAAAATGGGGGCAGCCTATCCTCTTGTGAGAGGGAGTTCCAAAGTCTGGGAGCAGCAACAGAGAAGGCCCTCTCTTGGGTCCCCACCAAACACACCTATGCATTTTTGGCAGAAAGCTAGTTCAGGGTGTGTTCTTCTGATGCGTAGGTGATAGGCAGTAGGCCAACAATCTGAAAACAGATTTGCAGAAGCTTACTGCATTGAGCAAATCATGCATAGAGGACCATTACATTAAAACCATGGCAACCCAAGCTGTCTCATCACTTGAAGCTAAAGAAATACTGCTGCTGCTCCTGTCTTTCCAGGACCACATGGGCATTCAGGCACAGCCCCTACTCCTGAATGCTCAAAATGCTGGTCCTGTTTAAAAATATGCTAGCCAGTTTGAGTGGCCCAGTGATTCTGTGAAGAGGGCAGTAGGTCAGCTAACTTTTTCCATCTATGAGCCACATCCGCTGCGGCTGATTTTAGAAAATAAGGGACCATATGTGCCTGAGCAACCTAGCAGAGGGAACGTTGGTGGCTGCAGCAAGCTACAGCATGAAGGCAACCTGACTTTCACGCTGATTTTATGACAATCATGCAACTTATTAGCATGTCATGTTGAATATTTTTTTCCAAACAACATACAAAAAATAGCCAGTCCCCCTAGTGTCCACCCCCCTTACATGTCTGCTATCACGAGAGAGATTATTCACTGTGAGGTACAAAGAGAAGAGTTTCGGGTGGTGAGGATGACTGGCACATTGAAATGAATGTGGAAGGGAAGAATAGAAGGGGGATTGGGCGGTAGCTAGAGGACATGGTAACTTAAAAGAGCTTCCCCCCTTTTTTTCTTCTAGAACATTTCCATGTAGGAAATGAAAAGAAAAGAGGGAGAATTGATGCAGTAGAGATTAAAGGTTATGATTTGGGGGTGCTACAGAAGCACTCAAGGGTCACCAGAGAAGTGGTTTTTCAGAAGGCATATGGTAGGTTTAGATCAGTGGTTCCCAACCTTAGGTCCTCGGATATTCCTGGACTGCACCTCATAGAAGCCTTTACAACTAGCAGTGCTGGCCAGAATTTATGGAAGTTGTAGCCCAAGAACATCTGGGGTCCCAAGGATAGGAACCACTGATTTAGATGGATAGAACGTTATGAACATGTTGCACATGGAAGTGAAGGATAGGATTGGGACTGACAAGGTAAAGTGAAAATGTGGAGTACAGCAATTGTGCCAGGCAGTTTTACATTCATATATTTAAAAAGCGCTGGGCACAAATTGAGAAAAAGCAAGGGAGAAATGTGAGATGAAGGAAAACGGAGGTAGAGAGAAAAAGTGCAGAAGAAGCAAATGAAAGGAAAGATTGTAAATTCAGCCATTTAAAATGTGAATGGGCCTAGAGGATGAGGGCAGAATTCAAACAAAGGTTTTAAACAAAGGCTAAAGATTAATGAGACAAGCAGTTCAATGGGTCAGAGAACTCAAAACTGAAGAGTGAAGAGGGAAGTATTGGAAATGGAAATAGGAATGTACGGATGTGACAGAATGAAGTAGAGCAGGGCGACCCTTCTGAAGAAGGCAGACCATTGAGAGAAGACAGGTCACGGAGCTGGGGGTGCATGCAGAGTGGCCGGAGAACGTGCAGAGTTTCAAAAGGGGCAAGGCATGGCACAACAGAAAAGGAAATTCCATAGCAGAGAGATCAAAGACAGTGCTGTATACCTTTTTAAAAAGGGCAATCAAAGTGAAGGAATGTATAGAGGAGCAGTACCTGATGATATAATGAACTCATTTCAGGTCAGATCAGACACACTCGGCTAGTGTCATTCCCATTTGGGATGGTGTTGGTTGTGTTTCAGAGAAGGTGAAAAGCTGAAGAAACAAGAGAAGAATGGTCATGGTGAAGAACAACTCCCTTCAATGGCAAAAGGAGACAGGAGTAAGGAAGGTTGTGAAAGGAGATGTGACTGAGAGAAGAAAGGGGATGCATTCTTTCATCCTGGAGAGGAGTAGAAAGTAGCAGAGGATGAATCCACAGCCAAGGAGAGAGAAAGGGCTTGCAGAGTAAAAAAAGAATGCAGAAAAAGAGCAGGAAGTGAAATTAGGAGGAAAATAAGATTAATAAAGACAAAGGAATAATGCTATTACAGAATGGAGGAGGTGTGGCCCACCAGATGCGTTGCAGAGTTTTAAATTTCTGGCAAAATTCTCTTTTTACTACACAGTAGAAATACAGAGATCCACAGAGGTGAAGAGTTACAAGTTCCCCAGAGCCCACCTCTTTCTTATTAACTGGCACTTAAAGTCTCGGTAACTCATTCCGAGACATTTGTAGGAAAAGTGATAAAAATGTTTCTCATGGTGGCTTGTAATTGCAGGCTTGTGTATACTATTTTCTAAATACACAGTTACTTAGCAACTAACTGAATAGATCAACAGCAAACAAAAAATAAAAAACCTGCCTCCAACAGATGAAAGAGAGGGGAAAGGACCAGCAGAGAGGTGGGGCTCTCTTTGAAATCAAAGGCTCGAAAGAATTATTAGTTATTCCTGGATAGACAATCATCCCAGCCCAGAAAAGCCCCTCCTAGTCACACAAACTACAGGCAACATTCCAACGAGATGTTGGACTGAAGTTCTGTTGGAGAGGTAGCCCAGCGATATGTACGTGGTGTTGCTTCATTTATTCACAAGATTGATACCTTTCTTCTGAGGAGGACCCAAAGTGGCCACACTATTCGGAGGGCCACACCTTCCTCAGTCTATCACCTAGGTCTTCTCAACCTCTACTTGACTCTGTAGCAAGTGATAAGACTAGCAAGGGGTTAGTTAGCCAGAAAAACCAGCAACACCAGCATTCATAGATCTTACCTTTAGATCAAAACTTGGGAAAGTTTCTTTTTCCAAGCTCTACTTTGGATTAGGTGATCTAAGAACCTTTATCAGGAGCTAGTCATCTGTTTCTCTTCCAAAGGTAGGGAAGATGGTTCGGATTACATTTATCAGAGGTAAAGGTAAAGGTTCCCCTTGACAATTTTTGTCCAGTCGTGTTCGACTCTAGGGGGCGGTGCTCATCCCCGTTTCCAAGCCATAGAGCCAGCGTTTTGTCCAAAGACAATCTTCCGTGGTCACATGGCCAGTGCGACTTAGACACGGAACTCTGTTACCTTCCCACTGAGGTGGTCCCTATTTATCTACTTGCATTTGCATGCTTTCGAACCGCTAGGTTGGCGGGAGCTGGGACAAGCAACGGGCGCTCACTCCATTGCATGGATTCGATCTTACGACTGCTTGGTCTTCTGACATTTATCAGAACATCCCTGCTAATGTGCCCAGTGGCCATGCTGGCTGGGACTTTATGGGAGTTGTAGTCCAAAATAGTAACTTTCCTGATTTCTGCTTCTTTCTGATCTAAGTTGTAGGTCTCTGTGAACTGATGGTGGTCCGATTTATTTGGTGCTGTGCCTGTGTTTAAACTGCAGAGTAGAATTAACTCTACCTGTACTAAACAGAAAAAAAAATGACTGCAGCATTACTATTGATTTTAGTGGCCTCTTGTTCTTCCGCCTAGTCTTTCTGTGTGTCACTTCCCAACAAATAAAACATTCATTTTCCAGTCTCAGTAAAAGGAATCTACACTTTTCAACCCCATCTTGCTTCATGAGATAGTTAATTGAATCTCCTGGAATCGTTAAAGATTCCCTATAGTCAGAAAGCCTTTTCAGCATTGCACTGAGTATGTATAGGGTGATGCAGTAATCAGTGCTCTCTCTACACTGCAGCGATTTTGTATCGATGGCAGCGGTTCTTAGGGCCTTATTTGGTGGCACTATCGACATTGCAGAGTAATTTGGCATAGGATCAGGAGACAAGGACTACAGGGACTTTTCTTATACAACTGCTTTCATGCTGATTTGATTTTTGGGTGGCTTCCACCCCACTCTCTTACGGTTACGGGTTTGCTACAGTCACAGGCTGGATTTCAGCAACCTGCTTGGAGCCAGTTCTGCTTATTAAGGGGCTCTGAGCTGATGCTGCTATGTTTGCTGGTTTCCTTCAATTTCTCCTTCATACGTTGCATTCAGGGACAGGTAATCTAATGGTACTGATGGAATGCCAGACCGTGGATGTCTTAAAATATAATTGTTAATACGTGTAAGGTTGAGTACGGTCTGGTCTTGCATGCAGGTAGCTTTTCAGTTGAAAGCAGAGAGCCATTTTGCTCGTGAAGGTTTCTGTGAATTTGGAATACTTAGTCTAGATTTCTTTTATGTCTATAATATTAAAATTAAAATAATTTGCCTCTTTTTCCCCCCCTGGTATGGCTCTCTCAACCAGCAATGTGTTTTTAGAATTCCAGTAGTGACGGGCTTACAATTGATTTTCTGGATCAGTGTACATCCTATTGAGCTCTAAATCAGTCTGCATGTTAGAGAATGTAATAAGTAAAGATTTCAGAGGTGTTGATGGTCAGGAGATATGTAATTGTTCAGATATATTATTTTTAGCTAATCTGTTTGGCAGAAGAGAGTTGATGTGCCCTGCATCTCCAGACTCGTGTTGTGGTTAGTAAATTTTATAGCTTTAATTGAAAGTGCAAAATTTATCTTGTCTATTATAATGTAGCATGCTTTTTGAAAAGATGTTTAATACTTTGTGTACAACTGGGAGCATCGCATTTCTATGTTATATATTTTATGGACTGGATATTAATATTCTTGGTACACAGGACATACCACAGTCAAACCCACTTTTATTCAACATTATTTTTCCTTAAAAATGGACAAAGAAAGTTTGAGGGGAGGTAACCTGGACAATTCTTTGAATATTAACAGTGGTTACCTAATAGAATATTATTGTTGAAGCATTTTCACTGTTTTCAATTTGAGATTCTTTTATAGAATTTTGAAGTAAGATTGCACAGTTAAAGAAGTGAGAAACATCATTTGGTCTTCAGAGGAAAAAAAAGCAGAATAGGTCTGGAGGTATATCTGCTTAGATCCTACTTCTGCATTTTGTTTCCTTTCCATGCCTGTATGAAAAGCTTCCTACATATCCTTAGAGGCAGGGCCAGCATCAGAGCTGACTGTGCCCTCCACCGAGGGCTGAAGATCTGCCTCCCTTTTGATGATGCCGCTAGGCAGAACTGGCAAAGCTGATGTAGCCAGCAGTGAGAGCAACACTCCTTGGTGCTGGTGAGGGGATGGGGTAAGGAGAGCTGGTTGATCCTGCTGGAGGACGTAGGCCCCAGGAATTGGTGAAGTAGTCCATGTGGTGGCAATGGATCTGCTTTAAACAGTATGATGACTTTACACAATTGAATTATGTATGCATAGCACACCCAGATGTGGTTTAGTATGATAACATGGGGAATTTAAGCCAGGATTCTCACAAAGCTATCAAAAAAACCCCTATACCTGCTTTGCCTCCCCTAAAATTAGCAGTTTGCAGATGATGAATGAGTGGCTGGGGTGCCTTATGCAACATCAGCTTAAATACTTGTAAGAGAGTAAAGGAAGAAGGGGATACTAGTGTTTTGGTAAATGGAAAGCCAGGTTGTTTGGGAGGGAAAGATTTTAATCTCCCTTCACACCCTCCAGCTACTATTTGCTAAATGGCCATTGTTAAGATAATAAGTGTTCATCTTATTATGTTCATCCTCACCCCCCTTACCGTAGTCTAAATATAAAATATTTGCAAACAATGTGTTGGATTGAAATGGTCTGGGATCCACAAAAACCTATGAGTGCCAAATAAAGCTTGTTAGTCTTTCAGGTGCCAAAAGGCTGTTGTTTTTCCTGCCACATAATAACATTCCCCTGAAAAACTTGGCATTTTCTACAGGCAGTTTTGTTGGTTGGTTTTCTTCTCTGACAGAAGGGAGCATTTAGTCGGTTAATCTGTCTCAAAGGAAGGAGGCAACAGGCCTTTTTCACCTTAACATGTAATTGGCTTTTAATGAACAAGATGACATTTCATTGTATTTCTTATTTCATGTCACTGTGACCAATTAAATTGTTCCTTTAGTCTTCCTTTCTCCAAATTACTTTTTGAAACTGATGAAAATCCATACTGTGAACCAGATCTGCTCTCATATCAAGCTGATGGCAACATTGCTGCAAATCTTCCTCATCTACTTTTAGCATCCCCAGAGATGATGGTCTTGTTTGCTTATTTTATGATCTGCTTCTTGTCCTCAAATCAGAGAATAGACAGACTTAAAACACAATTTAGAGTAATGAGATAATAGATAAATATAACCAACCTAACAGGCTGCCTAAATTTGATTGATAGTCATAACTAGAGTAGGCCTTTTAAATCAATGGGACTTACATACAGATAATTGACCATTCAGCAATTGATTCAATGTGTCTACAGTTGAGACTAGCAACTGTATTTAGGCCACAGAATACCAATTCATTTTGGGATGTACTCCAAATTAATAGTTGTGTCCAAAGGGTGCTCACATCCAACCTCAGCAAGCCAAACTTCCAGACCTGGCAGTTATTGGTCAGTTAAAAAAAGAGATGCTTTCAGTTCAGGGGTGGACATCTTGTGGTCATCTAGATGTTATTGGATTGCAACTCCCATCAACACTAGTCTGCTTAACCAATGATGAAGGCTAATGGAAGTTGTAGTCCAACATCTGGAAAGTCATGAACTGACCATCCCTGCTTTATGAACATTTGGTGAGCCCTTTTGGCAGATCTGGAGTCTATCCAGTCCGGGATCACATTTCCAGCAAGAGTGGGCAACCAGACATTTCTGAGACGGTGAACATTTTCTACACTCACTTAACCTCACCAACTTACTTTGAGGGTATGTAGCCTGATTCTCATCTTGAGGTGTGTTTAATTTAGTATTTGTGGACAAGGGAGCCCTTGACCCCTATCCTGTGCTTCCTGTTCTTTTTCTCTCTGACTTGTTCCTCTTACTGATTCATAAGAGGATCTTTCCTTCAGTGACAGCCTGGCCATTGGCCTCAGTGACCTTGGATGAATTTTTGTCAACATCTCTTTTGAAATCAAATCTGCATTGTTTATTACATCATGCCTGTCTTTCTACATGATACAAAGAACATTGAGAAGCATTTTCAGTAGTTTTGTTGGAACAGATTGGACAACAGGTTTGTTAATTTAGGGGTGCTGTGTTTGAGTTAACTTTGAGTAAGCATAACTTTGAGTAATGCACACTCAAATGACTGTGAGAAAGTAGTGAAGTTAACATTAAAATTTGCTTACTCAACCTGCTCATTATTTCTTAGATTAATTTCTGCAGTGTGTCTCACCAGTTCTGAACCCCCATAGAATAATTTAACAGAGGGAGCTTGTGGATATATTTGTAGAAAGAAACTGTGTGTCTTCTCCCTCTGTAAAGTTATTGCTCTGGCTGCTGCTGTTGTTGTTGCTGCTGCTATCTCCCTATTGTTATTGTCATTATTTCCTATTATTACTACTACTACCCCACCTGTGTACATAGTAATAAGATACTCTCAAACTGATTCAAAGTTATGGTGATCCTCCTAGATTTTTCTTTGTATAAAATAGAAGTAGTTTACCAGTTGCTCCTTCTAGCGCCAGTCTGTAACAATGCAATTTGCTGATATTTGTAAACTTATCAGCCATCCACACTTCAGCCTATCTTGTCTAGTTTCTCTTCTGGAAAGCACAACAGGATTTTAAACTTCTAGCTTCTGGCTCTGCAACCAGGTGCTCCAACTCATTGTACTATGCCATCTTATGTGTATATAGCACTTTACAAAATAAGAGGAACAAGTCATATTTCAAGGAATATTTATTCCAGAAATAGGCATGGGGAAAGTAACTGAAGAAAGGGGAAAGAAATGGAAGTGAGAGAGGGTAAGGAGAAGATTTGTCTAATTATTTTAATGACAAATAAAGTCATTTAGGTGCAATAAGGTCATAAGACTAGGTGGATTTCACAGTAATTGACTGCAGCTGGCTGCTGATCCAGAGTTCACCCCTTTTTATGTTCCAGATGTAAAGTCCATTTAATATATCTAGTATAACATATAAATAATATTGTTGTTTTCTTCTCAACTTATTGAATCAGGAGCTGGACATTAAATTATGATCTTTAATATCCTGGTGAAATAGAAATGTATAGAACATTTCAAGATTAACAACATTGGATCATTTGGAGAAACAACAGAGAGCCAGTATAGTGGACAGAGTGTCAGGCTAGAACTGAGGAGACCTGGGTTTGAATCCGTCTTTAGCTGTTGAGCAAGTATCTGCGGCCAGATACCTAAACCACTGATCTAAATGGAAGAGTAGCTAAATCTATGTTTGCTTCCATAGAATAAACTTCTGCTAATTTCAGTGGCACCTATTACATGCACAGGATTTCAGCATTGATTGTGCAGTCCTATACATGCCCACTCAGATACTAGCTCCACTGAGTTCAATGGGACTTAGTCCCAGGTACAGAGGTACTGGGTTATAGGCTATGTCTTCCTTGTGAAAGATTCCAAAATTCTTAGCACCATTTTTTAAGTACCAAATCCCTATTCCTATTTAAGGCTCCTGTCCTTTGTGGGGGAACTGGTTATACTGCTTCATTTGTTTGTCATCATTGCTTAATGAACAAGCATATCCATCATTCTCTATCACTTCCCATTATGTAATACATTCATCTTTCCTGTCTTCCATGTCAGCCATATGTCATCTTAGCCATTAGATTCCTTCCGTCATTCTCTCCATGAATCAAACTGATGTTGTATATACATATGCATGCTATGTGCCATGTAACATTATTAATTACTATCAATTACTTACAAAAACTTTATGTCGTTTCTATTGCTTCATGTTCCCTTGGCAGTAGACAATTGAGAGCAGCCGTACAATATCTATATTCTGTGGAAAGAGAGAAAATGTCTTTATTAATAATAGTAATAATAATTGTTCTAGTTATAACTGGTGCCTTAGGTGCAATACCAAAAGATCTAGAAAAACATCTTTGTCCTGTTGGCATAAATGACTTCATGATGCACCAACTACGGAAGGCTATCTAACTTAGAACAGCACGTATTTTAAGGAAATACTTTTGAATATGTGAGGTCCTTGGAAATGACCTGATATTTGAAGAACTAAATTCAGCCAACATTTGGTGATGATGATGATGATGATGATGGTGGTGGTGGTGGTGGTGGTGGTGGTGATGATGACAGCAACAATAACAAGAACAGCAGCAGGATTGGATCCAGACTAAGGTTGCAAACCTGTGTCTAGTTTCCTGAGAGAAAACCCCATAAAACACAGAGATCAATACACCTGAACAGATAGATTTGGGATATGTATGATAGTTTACTCTGTGTCCCACTGAAATCAGAGAGATGCTTAAATCAGACTGACTTTAGTAAAAACTAAATGTAACTAAGGGTAGTGGACATCTAACCCCGTGCATTTACTAACATACTCTATGAGCACATCTTATGGTGACACCAAAGAAAGGGGTACAAGGGTGTGTGTGCGCCAGTGAGCAGTGGACTAGAATGGGGCCATCTGCACCGTCCCAACTTTCAAACTGGGCAGGCGGACCGGAGTAAAAACTTCCCTTTTCCAGTCCACCTGTCCAGCAGTCTTTCTTCTGAGTCCCTCTGCCAGCCAATACAGGGCCGACAAGGGAATCTCACTTCCCACTGGCCAATCAGGAGCTGGCAGGGGAATCTCTGGCAGTGGCCTATCCTCATCCCACAGGACCGCATGATTGCTGCCACACCAACCCTGGTGTTCCAAGCCCCAGGGGAGCCCAACGTGGCAGCAACAAGGGGCTCCCAGGTAAGTCTATGCCCCCATATTTCTGTGGGAGATAAATGTAACTAAGGTCAGTATGCATCCAACCCTGTGCATTTGCAAACATACAAAGTGAGCAGATCTTATGGGGAAACCAAACCTCCAGGTGCTCGGGCTTTATATCGTTCCAGAACTGTGCAGTTTGATGAGTAGAGTGTCCACAGCTTTGGAAAGATCCTGAGTCCCACTATAAGAGAAGCAAAAAGACCACCTTTTCCAAGAAGGACATTTATACATTTACTGGCATTCTCTCATTAGAATTTCCATTTACAGTAAAGTGGTAGGCAGGAAAAACAGGGGATCAACAGACACAAAGTGACTACAGTATTAGCATTCTGGAACATCACAGGTGGGTAAACTAGGGCAGGTAGAGTTGGTAGAAAGCCCTTGCAGAAGGACATCGGGTTTTGAGAGCGACTGAATTCTTAGTACTTCTTATGAAAAACCTAGTCTACTTTGTCACACCAGTGCTAGCTGAGAACCACTGTGCTAAGACAATCTATGTCCTGACTCAGTATGAAGTGTCCCTATATATATATATTCTTATACATCAGCAGCATCAGCACCTTGAAACACTAGATACCATTTTCTCCCTGGAAACCATATTAGCAGAGCAAAACCTTGGTCAGTGGAAACCTTCCTTCAACAGGAGGAATAGAAAATTGTGTTATTATTTCTAAACTCAAATGCTAAATACGATTCAACTCATGAGATAGCAAATGCACTTGATTCAGGAATTCTTTTAATTTAGATTTATGCCCATAACACAGCTGTACAACTTCTTCAGTGTAAGAGATTACACATCCTTTCCCAATTCCTATATTTTCCAGGTGACTTGGATTATTACTGGCTGGATCCTGCCACGTGGCACAGTAGGGAGGCATCCCCTCTTAGCTCGGTAAGAAATGTGCATCATAGGCATTTTAGTTATTTTAGTTAAATATTAAAATAAATGTTGTTGTTTTTTGTTCACATCATGGTCATAGATTTTGCTTTTTAAAATATTTCAGTGTAGACAGTAGTTGTGGGCTAGCAACCCATGAAACAAAATGACATCTTGATTATTTACTAGCATTTTTTAATTCTTTCAATTGATAGGAAAAATCCTATATTCTAATTATTGTTTTAAGGGTGGGGGGAAATTCTCATTGCTGCTCGTTCTTGCAAAAAACAGAGCCAGAGCCAATAAACTATGTTTAAGGGTAAGGATCTGTGAACTTTAGCTTGGAGGGGAAGGCTCCTGTTCATAGCAGGCTTTAAATGCAGCGGAGTCTTGCTGGCGGATACAGAAACAACAGCTTGTGGGATGCTCCTGGTAGTGGAAGAAGAGTGAACTTTAGCTGATCTCCCATTCCCTCAACAGAATATCCCTTTTCTAAAGGTTGGGGAGGGGAGAGAAAGGTCTCAGAAAGGAAGGAGAAATCAACAAAAGGTAAGTCTTCATCTACCAGCAGGAGCATCCAGTAACTAGATCCTGGCTCACACGTTGGTCCCGCTGATCAGAGGAAACACAGAATCTAAGTGGAGTATTGTAACGAACAGGGGAAAGGACTTAGCAATATTAATGATGAACTGTGATTTCCTGTATCTTATTTAGACCCTTTAGTTAACACAGGGCTTCATAGCATCTCTCTCTGCTTTCATCTCTCCAGTTCAAATGCACTTTATCTACCATCTATATTCCTGCTATGTGCAAGACAATTTTCACTGGCATTCTTGAGAAACATCCAAAAATGAAACAAACAAGCAGAAAGAATATATCTTGCTGAATCTTTGTTTGGCCACCGGCTGTCTCTGGTGGGCTAAGTTGTATAATCTGCATTAATCTTTTTCTGTCCTACACAGAATACAAAGCAGGGGTATGATTTTTACAAGAATAAAATTATCTCATTATTGTAAGCATTCAAAATGTTAAAGACAATTAAAAATGGATACCCAATACCTTTACACAGAGAAGAAGAAAAATATTTTTTAAAAAATTCTAAAATATGGATTGGAAGTATTTCTGCTACCATGTGGCTGTTTCACAGTTTTGGTGTATGTGTGTAAAACAAGATGATCTTATCTGTCTTTTTTTTTTCTTCAATCTTTCACTCTGTTTTCAACAGCATCCTGTAACGTGGCAGCCATCTAAAGAGGGAGATCGTCTAATTGGTCGTGTTATTCTCAACAAGAGAACAACTATGCCAAAAGAGTCAGGTTCATTGTTAGGACTTAAAGTAAGTACTGCAAATGGTGTGCTCTACGTTTTTACTTTATTTCAATTTATCCTATACCAGCTGAGCATTTTAAGTGGATAAGCTTCCATGGGTTGGGTAAAAGAAGTAAGCAGTGGACGATGCTTCCTCCTGGCTACACTTATCTCTGGGTTCTAGAGGTAGAAATTAAACAGGTCCACGTGTCCCCTACAGTATGACTGGTAAAATGGAATCATAATCCATGTTACTTACTTCAGATTTCGCAAGGTTTATATGGTATTCATTATATTGATGTTATGATTAGAAAGCCTTAGTTGGTGAAGTCCACATTTTAAATTTCCCAATTTTTAAATATATGTGTCTGTGTCTATTTCCCATTCTTAGGAAAGGTTTGGTATGTTCTGAAAACCTGAAACACTCTTTTCCTTAGGTTGTAGGAGGAAAAATGACTGAATTAGGAAGACTTGGTGCCTTCATTACCAAAGTAAAGAAAGGTAGCTTGGCTGATGTGGTGGGACATCTAAGAGCAGGTAACCGTGTTACTAAAAGAAATGTTTATTAATGTTGTGCAAAACCAGTACTGTGACTTTTCCCACATGAGATGAATGTACACTTTCAAGGCATGCAGTTTTCACAGAGCTTGTCTTCTCAACCTGTTTTGGAGCAGGCTATTGGGGGCTAAGCAGGGTTGCTTGGGATCAAGTAGAAATCCGATATGCCATTCGGTGTGATCCTTGCATCCAAATTCCATGCCAGAACTCAAGCAACTTTATTTGATCCAGCTCCTTCTGTTGGGAATTTCCCATGTTGTGAAGTAGCTGAAGAAGACAGCTGGTTCACAATATTGCTGAATTAAACACTTTCTCTGCTCCCCAGAGGGGCAGAGGAAGTTGATTTTTAAAAAAGATAGTATTAGGGCAAAGCAAACACCAGTGGTGGATTCAGCTGTGAGTAGATTCTTGACCTGAGCTGTAAGAAAAAAGGAAAAGGAAAAAGGAAATCTCCCTCATTGCCCCTTCCTGTGTCCTCTCACCTCCTGGAGGAAGTTTTTTTTTTTAAAAAAAAAGTATAAGTGATGTAGTGCATCTGCTCAACCCTAATACAAACTTTTTAAAAATTCAGTTCCTCTGCCCCTCTGCTGAGCAGAGGAAGTGTTTAATTTGCCAATATCGTGATGTGGCTGGTCTCATTAACAATCAAGCAATACATCATCCTGCTTCACCTGCATGCTGTAAGTCATTACATTGGTTTTCTCTACTACACTCCTGCCTCTGCACTACATTTACAATATTAAAATTTAACTCTCTGTTCATAAAGAGAACCAAATCCTGACAAAAACATCTGAGGAAATGTTTAACACAAAGTTGATCCAGTCCCTATTATCCATCTTAAACGGAACTGCCTTGAGGCATGACTATATCATATACATACCCAATATGTATATGATACATTCAGCATATTACAATGTATCAGCATATGATACATTCAGCATATTACATATGCTGAAATTGATCAGTTCTATGAAGATTTGCAACACCTTCTAGAACTGACACCAAAAAAAGATGTTCTTCTCATTATAGAGCCTCGTGGCACAGTGGTTAAAGCTGTACTGTAGCCAAACTGTGCTCACGACCTGCGGTTCAATCCCAGGTAGCCGGCTCAAGGTTGACTCAGCCTTCTATCCTTCTGAAGTCAGTAAAATGAGTACCCAGCTTGCTGGGGGGGGGGGCAATGTGTAGCCTGCATAATTAACTTGTAAACCGCCCAGAGAGTGCTTGAAGCGCTATGGGGCGGTATATAAGCAGCACACTTTGCTTTTTACTTTATAGGGGACTGGAATGCTAAAGTAGGGAGTCAAGAGATAAAAGGAATAACAGGAAAGTTTGGCCTTGGAGTTCAAAACCAAGCAGGGCAAAGGCTAATCGAGTTTTGTCAAGAGAACAAGGTGGTCATCACAAACACTCTTTTCCAACAACACAAGAGGTGACTCTACACATGGACATCATCAGATGGGCAATACCGAAATCAGATTGATTATATTCTCTGCTGCCAAAGATGGAGAAGCTCGATACAGGACCTGGAGCTGATTGTTGCTCTGATCTTTGACTTCTTATAGCAAAACCCAAGCTTAAACTGAAGAAAGTAGGAAAAACCATTGGGCTAGTCAGGTATTATCTAAACCAAATCCCTTATGAATACACAGTGGAAGTCAAGAACAGATTTAAGGAACTAGATTTGGTGGACAGAGTGCCTGAAGAACTATGGATGGAGGCTTGTAACACTGTATAGGAAGCAGCAAGAAAAACCATCCCAAAGAAAAGGAAATGCAAGAAAGCAAAGTGGCTGTTCAACGAGGCCTTAGAAATAGCAGAGAGGAGAAGGGAAACAAAATGCAAGGGAGATAGGGAAAGTTACAGAAAATTGAATGCAGACCTCCAAAGAATAGGAAGGAGAGAGAAGACAGCCTTCTTAAATGAACAGTGCAAACAAATAGAGGAAAATAATAGAAAGGGAAAAACCAGAGATCTGTTCAAGAAAACTGGAGATATTAAAGAAACATTTTGTGCAAAGATGGACTTGATAAAGGACAAAAATGGTAGAGACCTAAGAGAAGCAGAAGATACCAAGAAAAGGTTGCAAGAATACACAGAGGAATTATACCAGAAAGATCTGGATGTCCCAGACAATCCAGATAGTGTGGTTGGTGACTTTGAGCCAGACATCCTGAAGAGTGAAATCAAGTGGGCCTTAGAAAGCATGGCTAACAACAAGGCCCGTGGAGGTGATGGCATACCATTTGAACTATTTAAAATCTTAAAAGATGACACTGTTAAGGTGCTACACTCAATATGCCAGAGGATTGGAAGAGATCAGTCTACATCCCAATCCCAAAGAAGGGCAGTGCCAAAGAATGTTCCAACTACACCATACAATTGCACTCATTTCACACACTAGCAAGGTTATGCTCAAAATTCTACAAGGTAGGCTTCAGCAGTATGTGAACAGAGAACTCCCAGACGTACAAGCTGGATTTTGAAGGGGCAGAGGAACTAGAGACCAAATTGCTAACATACGCTGGATTACGGAGAAAGCCAGAGAGTTCCAGAAAAACATCTACTTCTGCTTCAATGACTACGCATAAGCCTTTGATTGTGTCAACCACAACAAACTATGGCAAGTTCTTAAAGAAATGGGAGTGCCTGACCACCTTATCTATCTCCTGAGAAATCTATATGTGGGACAGGAAGCAACAGATAGAACTGGATATGGAACAACTGATTGGTTCAAAATTGGGAAAGGAGTACAACAAGGCTATATATATATTGTCCCCCGGCTTATTTAATTTATATGCAGAAAACATCATGTGGAGGGCTGCCCAGGATGAATCGAAAGCCGGAATTAAGATTGCCAGAAGAAATATCAACAACCTCAGATATGCAGATGATATCACTCTGATGGCAGAAAGTGAGGAGGAATTAAAGAATCTCTTAATGAGGGTGAAAGAGGAGAGCGCAAAAAATGGTCTGAAGCTGAACAACCCCCCCCCCAAAAAAAAACTAAATGGTGGCCACTGGTCCCACCACCTCTGGCAAATAGAAGGGGAAGATATGGAGGCGGTGACAGATTTTACTTTCTTGGGCTTCATGATCACTGCAGATGGTGACAGCAGCCACAAAATTAAAAGATGCCTGCTTCTTGGGAGGAAAGCAATGACAAACCTAGACAGCATCTTAAAAAGCAGAGGCATCACCTTGCTGACTAAGGTCCGCGTAGTCAAAGTTATGGTTTTTCCAGTATTTCTAAATACCACATGAAACCCTATAAAACTTGTCCTTAGGAAAACCCCAGAGTTCATGGAAAAAGCTATATTTTTCCCCTTAAACGTTTCTCTTAATGTAGATGGGCAGTCCTAACAAAAACAACTGTTTTTGTTAGGACTGCCCATCTACATTAAGAGAAACTTTCCACATTCTTACTCATCAACCTGTTGCTTGGAAGACTACTTAGTAAACATATTAGCCTAAATCCAACTGGTTGTCCCTGTTAGAGTGTACCCATTGCTGAATAGTGAATCAAGACCTTCTTAATCCCATTGATTCAATAGGCCTACATTGGTTGGGACTATTGTTTGGATTCAGGCCACTACTGAACAAAAACATGTCGTGTACATGGCAGAGATGCTTTTTATTCTCCAACTCATATGTTGGTTTGAAAAGGGCTTGAATGTATTGCTGTAGCCCTATTCAGACATTAATGAAGCATATGGAGCCCACAGGTATTGAAGGGAGAGTGGCAGCCCCACCCCTACCCAGGTATGGTAGTCTCTTCCTCTTCAGAAAGTCATGTTTTTATGTTTTTATGGAAACAAATTGGGATGGGGCTAGCTTTCCTCCTTTCAATATATGTGGGCTCCATGTGGTTTCTTAATAGGACTTCTGTAGGTTGACCTAAGAAGCAGCTATTTATATATGTTATAAAAGGAATAATAATAATAAAAAAACTAAACAGAAGTGGCATATAAAGAATCAAAAAGAGTGTCATATATTTGAATATTGGCATTAATAACAAATGGTAATTAGTTACTGACAAATTATTAGGAAATAATTAAGAAATAAGAAATTAGTAAGCAGTGAAAAGTTACACCTTCATCGTAAATGAATCCACCCAACTGAGAAGCAGTTTCTAATGAACTTTAAAAGAGGCAGCAACTTCTTATGAGTGTTTGCTGGAGTTTTCTATTGAAATGAATGTAGAAATCTGTGAATGTCCCGTCTGTATGTACAGGAGAAGGCCTTGTTTTGTGAGATTGGGCGCTAATCGGAACTATGGAATTGTCGGGGCTCCCCTTTGTATTGTAAGACAGAGAGAAACGTATTTGGAAGCCAATGACCATTTGTATACTTACAAAGTTATAAAAGAATGAAAGGAAGCAAAAAAAAAAAATCTGGGGCTTTGTAAATCTCTCATTGGTTCAATAATAACCAGTGGAGTTTAGTTCTACCTGAAGTGTTTGTTATGTTTAGGATATTAACAGATGACATCATAGGCAAAATGAGGTGCCCTGAACTTTTACATCAGAATAGTAAAATAGTAGCCAGCTTGTGCAATGGATCCATACACAGAGAGGTGGGTTTCTGGAGCAGGCCCATCAGGCATCGGAATGTCTTGAAGCTGGACAAGTAGGTGCTTTTCTGCCTTGGTGGCCAGCATGCAAAGATCATGTTAACTGATGGTCAAATTAGAAGCATGTTCTAATTAGAATGTACATTCCCTACAGTTAACCTGTTTATCCTCCTACAGTGGGATTTCCTCAAAAATATATTCCTCACTAGAGGTGGGCACGATGCACCAGTTCATTGATTCATAAGCATCTCTATTCCTAGCTTATCAGGCTTGCAAATTAAGCACATGTGTACTTTCCAGTGACCAATCACAAACAAAGTACAGTACACTGAATGCAAGATGTACCAGTGAATGATGTTATGTGCTATGAAAAACAAATGTCTTTCATCACTTGAAAAGCTTCATAAAAATGTGTGAAGTGTATCACCTAGCTTAACAGATTCTCTTCCAAAGTAATAAAAGAACAGGAAAGAAAGTAATAATTTGTATTTGAAAAGTAATAAGTTGTAAATGTGAAAGACAAGAAAGAAACCTTCCTTTATTTTTTAATTCAAGGTGATGAAGTTCTTGAATGGAATGGTAAACCACTTCCTGGAGCTACAAATGAAGAAGTTTACAACATTATTTTAGAATCAAAATCAGAACCTCAAGTTGAAATTATTGTTTCAAGACCTATTGGGTAAGATTTAAATTCTGTGCTTTATCAGTGTACATGATGTAGATTTCCTTCATCAGATACACAAATACACAATGAGCACTGCATATAAAATGGTTAACACAGATATGTGAGCTCTCAGCCGTGTATATTTTATTTATAAAATGGCTCCATATGAAAGATTTTAGAATGGAGTGTAATAATTTAAAACCACCAATGCAAAACTGATTACAATAAAAACAAATACATGGCCGAAACCAGCCTGGAAATCCCTGTCTGGGGAGAAAGGTATTCTGTAAAGATTGAAAATGGGGTAGTTGTGTTCCCCATCTCAGTCAGAAAGGCATTCCTTAGGACTGGTACGGATGCCTAAAGATTGAATTGCTGGATTGGACTTCTGGTGGCCCCCAAGCGGATCCCGGATACATTTGGAACTACAAGGAACATTTCTTCTGACGACCTTCCTGCCTGATCCCATCAGAAATTGGCCACAAACAGTCAGGTCCCATCACAAATTGTAGGTGTGTTGCTATAACATTTTCCCTCAGATTTGGACCTAAACTGAAATAACTTTACACTCCATGTATTGCTAATGCCCTTTAGCATATACTTTTAAGTCTCCACATCATCCTTCAAGTCTGGCCGCTCCAAGATGTCAGTTTCCTACTCATTTTCTGTGCAAAGAGATCTCTGCAGTTCCATGCCCCATTCTGAACAAAGCAAGCTTCGGATGTCTCCAGTTCAAGATATCTTTTAATCCTGCTGGCTTCCTCCATGCAGATTGGAGGAAGACTAGACTGGAAGGAGAAAAAAATCTCTGCAGAAGGAAGCATTGAACCCTACTCTCTCTCCATGGGAAAGAGATATATGGGAGGGCTTGGGATTGGTACATCAGGCAAGGAGAGGTGCTCCTCAGCCCATCAGATCATCTGGACTGTCCCAGGGATTTCTCTACTTCCCCATCCCTGCATATCTTCTTGCATATTATATTTATTTATGTGTGGATTCTTGCATATCTGTCAATATACATGGTATTTCAGAGTGATAATGGAAATAACAGTAATGGTAACAAAACAATAATAACAATATAAACAGCTTCTTATGTTTTTAAATATGCCCTCTCCTATGACAAATAAGAGCATTACATATGGCAAATACCGGTCAAAAATAATATAAATGCCAGTTTAGGGAAAGACATTGGGTGTGACCCTGAACTTAGTCATGTTTACAGCAAAGCCATGAAAGTCACTGTGACTTACATTGTTATGCCCTGATATATAAAACTATAGAATTCAGAGAGGGTTTACTTTCTTTTTCACATGGCCACATATTTAAATTCATCCTCCCCTTCCCACTAGTGGGAAATATGTTTGCCTGATTTCATGGTAAAATGTTTACAATATATTCATAGTACATGTTAGTTAGGAGTATGTCAGTGTCCATGTATATTATAGCATTGTGTATTATTTTAAGTTTTTCATTATTTTTTTTCTACATTTCCTTTTTCCCCCTCTTTGTTCTTGTAAGACTTTTTCATAGGTTTCGTTCAACAAGCTCCTTCAGACGTGTACATAGAAGCGTCTAGTGAGTTATGCAGTTTGTACTGTTTGAGAAAGAAAAATGAAGCAAAACTAGAATCAGTAGCTCAAATCCATCTCCTCTTCAATGTGTTCTTTTCTGTTGTGTGATTTTAAGATATTGTGGAATGCCCAGCCACAATATTAACATGACAGTGTTCTATATCAACGTCACTGTCAAAAATAAAATTGTAGTAGTACTATGCCTCATAGGTGTGGTGGATTTTCCCCCTACTATTAAATCTTACTTGAAAAATGCATTAAAGTGAAAGCATTTGTTGTGTCTAGATGTGATGTGTTGAAGTCTGGAATTTTTCAGAGACATGAGTGAAAATTTGAGTGTTCTTCATCACTATGTAATTCATGAACTAGTTAATGTGTGTGTCTCATGGAGGAGCAGTTCAGATATTTCTAATTTTTTCCTGTGTATTTATATTCTAGTGACATTCCAAGGATTCCTGAAACTTCTCATCCTCCACTAGAATCTAGTAAGTATCCACTTTGTTTCTATGGTATGTTCAAAAAATATTTATTCTTAAGGTTTGCTTCAGCAATATCCAGTTTGTTTGCCTAGAACTATTTTTTTATCAGTAAGTTCAGCCCACCGAACATCCATTAACAGCTAGACTTTTGCATGTACCAATGGGTGTACTTATGTAATGTACAGAACAAAAAAAGCTCCCACCACCACCAAAAAGAGGATATGGCTTATGCCAGATTTTGCACCTTTGGATCTAGTGCAACCCAAGTTCCTTTTGTCTCTGAAATAGATCCGGATGCAATCTTTGGATAAAGAGTGACCTGGCTGAAGAGCCCCTTCAGCATCCCAGAAATAATTTTCAGCTTCGAAATACTTGTAGTGCTTGTAGTTACTACCCAAACAACCTGTACTGATTAAAGTTGTTGCTGTTTCAGCCTAGCTTACTGTAAACAAATACCATCAGGAGGAGCTCTGCTTACCTCTCTCCCCCCCTCCATCAGCTCATTTCCTGGAGTTAATGGCCAGTTTGCCCACTTATATGGTCAGTTGGGAATATGCTGTACCATTGCTTTCTCACCATGACAAGAATGTCTCCAGAGTAGTCAGATTTACCTTCCCCACATCTGGAGCAGATGTGTATTAGATTGGTGTTTAAAAGCCATACTTGAGGAGAACTGGAGTTTCATTATTCTTTGTCCAGCTGGGTTATTGGTTTCTTCTATCTCCATTCAAAAGTAAATGTTTCATTGAAATTCTTAACATTCAGTTGTATTTTCAAATGTTTTCACTTTTTCCCTCCCTTTCCTGCCTTTCCCCTTCTATTATTTCCACTCCTACCATGATGTATTTATTATACATATTTTTTAAATTTCTGCAGCTATGGAAAATGGGCTAAAAGGGGCAGGTACTATTTTTCTTTTCTTATCATTATTATTGTTATTATTGTTTTAGCTAAGACGCTTTTTCCATCCTCACCTCATACATTTTTTGAGCAGGATTTCCTTCCTAATGTTGATGGCCAACCACTGGTTGCTATCTTTGAGCAACTGCTTGGTTTGGTGGGCACTGTGGAGTTCAATGCAATTGTAGTAGCAGTTCTAGAAACATTTCCTACACATTCATTATTAATTGTATGTTATATCTCCTCCTTCCTCTTTGTAGGTTCTAGCTCATTTGAATCTCAAAAAATGGAAAGGCCATCCATCTCTGTCATATCCCCTACTAGTCCTGGAGCCCTAAAAGATGCACCACAAGTTCTGCCTGGGCAGCTTTCTGTGAGTGGAAATTTAGGTTCACCAGGAAATATATTTTATCTGTTCCCAGACATGCATTCTTGTTCAGATGTGTATTTGCATTTAACTGTTTCATTTAGGAAATATAAGGATCTTGCTATAGTGTTTCACTCTTTAATAGACATAGATCTGTGTTTCTAACTAGCCAATAGTGAAAACGTGAATATAAGTGAATTTGGCTTGTGCAACTGAGATTAAAATAACCTAATGAAGAAATAAGCACCACTTGTTTGGTTTTTAATGCTCTATTTCTTAATTGCTATTCATTTTAATCATGTGTATCGGGGAAGATTTTGGATTCAGGAAGAGAGAGGAAAATGGATGAAAACAAGAACTAATATCTGAATAAGAGAGCAAGAGGTTTTTTTTTAAAAAAAAATTAGCCCTTTTATATCATGAGGAATTTGGGCTTGCAACATTAACTCTCTATTTCAAGCAGCAATTCAATACATTTTATGGATAATTTATTTTTTATTCTACTTTAGATTAAACTATGGTATGATAAAGTGGGGCACCAGTTAATAGTGAATGTTCTTCAAGCAACAGATTTGCCACCTAGAGCAGATGGACGACCAAGGAATCCTTATGTGAAAATGTATTTCCTTCCAGACAGAAGGTAGTACTTCCAATGAAAAATGTGTTATATGGAAGGAACAAATTTGAAAAATATCTTGTTAAATGTTTCTTTGCTTCATAATATTTTAACATGAGTGGCCATATATTCAGGACAATTTATTTTCTTGTGGCTTTTCTCAGCAGAGGCCAAAGGACCATATCTTTTTTAGAGACTACACAGGGGAAAATGTGAGAAATGCTGTGGTTCTGGAATAGGCTGATTCACATGTGGTTCTGTTGATCACATGATGTAAGGGAAAATGTGAATTATCTCAGAGTCCATCTCCCAGATGTGTAGTTTTCCCCTTCATTGCTGGGGATTTTCCTTTAAAAAAATACACCAGGTCAATTTACATTGCTTAAGGCATGTGCTCACTTGAACAGATGCAGAAAAGACTCCGCACCAGTTGTTGCAACTTGTTAGGCAGTTCTATTTAAGTTTGCCTCCTACAAGGTTTCGATAGAGCTGCAAACAAGCAGCAAGCAAAGCTTTTCTCCTGTCTCCCTGTATGGACACTTAAATCCAACAGACCTGAGTGGATGTGAGTGAATTCACCTCCCCCTTGCTGTGTAGTTTCACCCTTAATCAGGATGAGTGCTCAGCTTTTACTTAACTGTCAGAATCCAAACTCTCACACAGTACAGAAATACATTCTGATCTAAAAATGGTAAATCACTTTGATACATCTTCCTTCCCTCCTCCTTATGGGTGTAATTTGCTTTTCCATTCTTCTGCCCCCTGCCAAATACTTCCCGTATCCCTTGGCCATTCTTTTCTAATTGTGGCAAGCTTCCTGTCAGTGATTTACACATGTGTAAGTTAAATTGTGTTAACTCATCACAGCATATTGCTATTAATTAACAAGGTTCTGGTTGTATTAATGGCCACACACCTGTTTTGCATTTGGACACACACATCATGAAGTGCTTTATTGGTTAACAGTGAGTTATGCAGTTTAAGGTAGGCACATGTAAATCAGTTGCAGGATTCTGACCGCTATATAAAATTTGTACCAAACACTCAACCCCTACTTTGTGGTATAGACAACACATTAAGTAAATAGATTTCTGGGTGGTGACCGTTTTCAAAATGGTTGCATTCGTTGGTCTGCCTGCCTGTCAGTCAGTCAGTCCCTGCACTGGCCTAGCGGTGGGCCTCCCTACAGCAGTCTAGTCTAACTGTTGGACAACGCATGTGCCTCTTCCAGAGCATCTCTCAACCGGTTATCAGCAGGGATGAGGGCTTCCGATTTGAGACTCACTGTCGAGTCGCACTTAAGTCACACCAGCGATTTGACTTGGACTCGATTTCGGGTCTTTCTCCAAGGACTCGCAGTCAACTTGTGACTCAGAACCATTTTTCCGAGCTGCTTATCAAGTCCCCCATGCCACTGCCACCACCACTGCCAACCTGGTCCTGCCCCTGTTGCACACTGCTGTCCTCAGAAATTAGCAGCAGGCTTGGTTTACCTTCCCGGAGCCAGGCCCACCTCTTCTGGGCATGCCCAGATTTCTGAGCATATCCAGATGTGGGACACTTGACGCCTGCTTCTGGGCATGCCCAGAGTTCTCAGCATGCCCCAAAACTGCAGGCCTTGCTCCTGGAAGGGAAGCTGAGCTTACTGCTTTCTTCTGAGGACAGTGGTGTGTGGTGGCAGCCGGAGCAGGCAGGCAGTGGAGGTGGCAGTGGGGTTTGGGGGGCGTGGAAGTGGCAGGTAGACAATGGGGGTGGCAGTGATGTCAGTGAGGAGACAGTGGCATGTCAATGGCAGGAGTAGGTAGGTAGTGGGGGCAGAGGCCAGGTGCACTGCTTCTGAGCATGCTCATGGGCAAGGGCCTGCTCCGGGGAGGGAAGCCAGAACTGTTGCTTCTGCGCATGCACATGTCCAATCTCTGTCAAAGACTCAGACTCAAGGCCTGGAAATAGGGACCAAAGACTTGGGACTGGAGTCTTATTGCCAAAGACTTGGACTTGGGACTCAATTCCAAAGACTTAGCAACATCCCTGGTCATCGGTGCTCTGGGCCTGGTTGGCAAAAATCAGCGGTGGCACTTCTGCTACCTTTAAAAACTGAATGTCACCGGAGGAGCTTGCAAACCTAGAGCTCAGCCTTCAATGTCAAGAACCCTATTTTAGGATTTTATCCAGAAGCTTACAGTGGATGTGGCCTGCTGGTTACACGATGTTTTACAGTTATGTTTTATATTTCAGTGATAAGAGTAAAAGAAGGACCAAAACAGTAAAGAAAAGCTTAGAACCAAAATGGAACCAAACTTTTCTCTACTCACACGTGCACCGTAGAGATTTTAGAGAACGGATGTTAGAAATCACGGTGTGGGACCAACCACGAGTACAAGAAGAGGAAAGTGACTTTCTTGGAGAGGTGAATGCATCTGTTTGGCACTGTAAAGTAGCAGTATTTCAGACATACAATAACATCTCAGAACGTTTCTGTTGACCAAACTAAGAACAAGCTTGCTGGGTCTTCCCTTAGATCCTTATTGAGCTGGAGACAGCACTGTTAGATGACGAACCCCATTGGTATAAGCTGCAGACGCATGATGAATCCTCACTACCTCTGCCTCAGCCATCACCTTTCATGCCAAGAAGACATGTCCATGGTGGAGAAAACTCTAGCAAAAAATTGCAAAGTAAGTCCAAAATTCCCATTCTTTCTTGCTAGAACTTTTTGACTGGTTATTATGATGTAAGAAATATATAAGCAAGCATTTTCTCAACCACGATCTTTCAGAAGTGTGCTTTTGAAAGATTTACACAAATAAAAGAAGATGCAGTACTTGGGGAATAGCTGTATTTGACGTATAATTAGTGATTTTATGATTTCAATATCAGTATTTATTTACTCATTTAATTTATGTTGGCTTGATTGCTGATAAGAATCCGTATGGATTCAGTCTTCACAATGATTTATTCTAAAGCAGTCATGCTCAGTTTAGCCAGCATTGTTCTGTAAACACCACTGGAAGACTTTTACACAAAATATTTACGTCTAACAAATAGTCCTGCATGCTCTGGCTTTCTAATCACTTCAAGAAACTTTACTGTTTTGGGACTGAACATACGTTACTTCATAGGAGAAGAAAAAACATCAGCCTGAACTTTAAACACAATTTTTTGTTGCGCAGAACTGCCTGATTTCAGGCATTAAATTGTGACTATAGACAATGCTAGGCTGGGATTTTTACTATCCATAGGGACCTTGTCGAGGGCATGCAAGTGATAGAAAAGGGACTCTGCTTTAGCATAGTTGATTGCACAAGCTCAGGGAGTGAAATACTTCATTGCGCTGGCCCTAGTGGATACTAGCCATTATTGTTTCACCTAGTGGTCTCCTAGAAAGATAACAGGGTCTGTCCCTTACATCGATTGGCTTTATTCTAAAGTTTATCATTAGGGTAGTGCTTTCTATTTTTATTTTAGCTGACATCTCAGTAAAAGAAACCAGCCTCCTGAACCATAACATTGCTGCTGGCTTTCATTCCCATAACACCAGAATGATGCTGATTTGATTTGTCTTCTGAAAAATTGGATTTGTCTTTCGAAATAAAATCACATATATCACCAATTATCTTGTCCTGTGAAAGGTGTCAAAACTGCCCAGCCCAGCCAAGTTTACCAGCTGCACAGCATGTAGCAGAATTTGGGAATAACTTGAACTCAGTATCAGCTATCTAAGATTTTAGGTTGAACTGGCATTTCGTATCACACTCTCACAATCAGAAAACTTTCCAGTTCACATATTCAGTTGCTAACTATCTGGTGTATAGTGGTGAAGCAAGATTGACTCAGGTATACAGTATGTGTGCATGTGTGAACTCAGTCACACTAACATGTCAGTTTTATGGACAAGTATGGAAGCACAGATACTTACAGAGCTAAGAATTAGCATCCTGTCACTAGCGTGAAAATACCAAGCAGCCTTCCCATGATGTTGTAGAAAAGGGACTCCCCCCACTTCTAACAGAGGGGTGAACAAAATGTGTGTTTCTGTGTGGGGAAAATTGGTGGTGGGAACAATAACAGCTTCTTCTGCAATATTCTAACCACTGGGGGAGAGTCTTGGGGTAGTTCCTGCTGTGTATTTTTTTAGACTTTAAAAATGGTACCCTAGAAAACTAAGAGCAATAAAGCTCTGTCCTCAAGTCAGCCGTATTACCTAGTTGTGTGAGTTGCTGTTCGCATTGTTGTAGATGTTATCAGCCTATAAGGACGACCTGTCAATAGAACTTGCTTTGAGTGTTTTTTTTTGTATTGCTGACATTCCCTGAAATTAAAATATGTCACCCTGAGCCACTTCACAGTTCTTTTCTATTACCATTATTAAGTCCTGTATTTGCCTTTGAATGCATCCCATATTTGAATCTCCAGAATGACTGGCATTTTTACTTTAACTTATTTTAACCCTTTACAAAAGAACGAAGTACACAGGTATCTATTTGCCTTACTATTGCACAGGATCTCAGCGAATCAGTGATAGTGACATCTCAGATTATGATGTTGATGATGGTATTGGAGTAGTTCCTTCAGGTGCGTGGGTGAAGAGCATGGTCCTCCATCTTTTGCTTTTGGTTACTCCCTACTCCCCTTTCCAGTCTGATTTTTTTTTAAGATTTTGGAAAGATGATGAATTGGGAGATGCTGTTTCCTAGAACGTAGTTTAAGTCATTATTCCATGGTGACCCTTTAATAAAAATTTGCACTAAACTGTATTTCTTGATGAGAAACCATTTTTATCCTGCTTTCCCATTTTTACATATTTACAGTGTTCAATGTAGTTTACAATTATTTAATCAGCCATCATGTTCAACAGATATGAATCAAGCAGCCAACAGTAGCAAACAGCAGCAATGTCATTTCAATGTTGATGTATCTATTTACACAAGGAAAACATCCACTCGTGCATACATTTGAATATTTCATGGGTCATAGCTGCTTTTTGAAATTGTTATGGTATGTATGAGAGAAGTGCAAAAGAGTAATAATGTTAATTCAGATGTCATTCTGACATATCTGTCCATGATATTTACTTGCTTTTTGTCTAGACAGGCTCACCATGGAATATATTGAAAATGCATGGCTATATGTTATATGCATGAAGCATGACTGTCTCTTTTATAATTCTCACAAGCATCCCTAAGTTGTTGTTATCCCAAATGTGCACACAGAGGGAGATTCCTTGTTACTACATTGAAGATGAAGTCTGTCTTCCTTGTGAAATGCTGCTGGAGGTGCTGTCAACATTTGTACTGTCCTAGTAGAAAAACCCACATGACATAGAAAAATGTCTTGGTTCAACAGACTTCCACTAACTTTCTCTTTTCTTCTTCAGCTGTATTCTTTGGGAGACTAATGTTATAGCCAGTCTGATCTTAGCTAGTGTACCTTTACATACCACTCTGAATGTACTCAGTCTAACATGCTCTAGTTCACCTCCTGTTATGAATTCACTTATACATTACTTAAATGAGCTTCTAGACACACTGAAGAAGAAAGTAAAGTTTTCTAAATTGGAAGCTTATGGAAGATGGCATAAACTCATTCCATTTTCCCAACTCATACTTGAGCGCATCTGTCTAAATTAGCCTATTTATTCTAGCAAAGGAACCTGATTGCATTGTGCATTTTACTGACAAGTAACCCAAACATTTTCTCCCAGTATCCCTAAGATTTTAATCCCAACTGCCTTTATACTTTCTGTCAAATGCAACATGAATTGTTTTAATGAAAGCAATGTATAGTTTCCATTTTCTGTTCTTCTGTATAATGTATGTCGGTGACTCCTTGCTCATCTATATGACAAGAATACAGGTTAACCTCAATTTAAATATAGATTGATTTTTCCCTTGTCCAGCATTCTAAGAAAGTTTTCTGCATATGATACCACATATTTTTCATTCTGCAAAGCATCCCTGCAACATTTAAGAGAAGTGCATGCAGTTTGCTTTGAGTGTTTATGAACTTTTTTGTTATATCTTATGCACTTCCTTCTTCCCACCTACATACTCTAAATTTTTCAGAGATGTACAATCTATCATCCTCTGATGAAAAGGGGTGATTTGAAAGGTTTTGTTGCTTACTTGCCCACCGTGTTTTGACCTGATCTGGGGGAGTTCAAAGGTGGTTGTCCTTGAAGTCCATTCGATTTGTATGACCCTTTATAAAAAAAATTTGTTGGAAGAATTGACTGTGGAGTCGATGTTGTGCACCTCCTTGTGGAAAAGAATGACAGCTTATCCTTACATTTGTGCACATGTAGTTCTTCCTGTGGAAGGACAGAATGTTGAATATGTATCCAGCAATAAGTAACAAGTGGGTTTTGCTGTTGAAATGGAAAGTCTTATCCATGTGCTTGCCTTCAGCGTTTAGGTCACTAAAACAGATTTGCTGCCTCAGTGACATTTGAGTAGCTTTCTCACAGACATGTTTCTTTCTGCCTTTCCAGTTTTGTCTTTGATACTAAGGCTAAAGCGAACAAGAGTAAATCATGTTTGAGACAAAGAAAGTTCTGTAGGTGGCTTTACATGAACAATATTGGGTCAAATGACTTCTATACCATACTCATGTCAGCAGGTAATTTAAGTGAAACTGCAACGTGGGCTTCAATCCTAAAACAATGTACTTCTAAGCAATTCCATAAATTGCAGAAATTTTTACCAACAGCATGAGTTCGTTGTTGTAGCCAAACATGCAGTTTCCTTTAAAAACACTGAAGAATTGAAAAAGTGACCCTTGTGGCAAATAATATCTAACCCTTTAGGTATTATATCTGCTCTTACTCACTTTTTCACCCTTGGGAATTTTTTTCAGTCTGCACGTAAACTTCTTGTATGTATGTTTGTACCTCCCCCCCACCCATGTACATTTAAATATACTGTAATGCTATTTGTTAGTCCTGGCTGCATGATGTTTGGGGATTTTCACTAGTTATAATAACTGCCTGAAAATCCTGTAGTCAGTGAAACATGACTTGGTCAGAAGAGACTAGTCCAGACACAAAAACTCGTTGCCACCGCTGATCTGAACTAATTCCATTTTGTTGCCCTTTTACCAGTAGGGTATAGGTCTAGCACTAGAGAAAGTAAATCTACAACGTTAACTGTGCCAGAACAGCAAAGAACAACCCATCATCGTTCCCGATCTGTATCTCCTCACCGTGGTGACGATCAGCGCAGGACTCGTTCTCGTTTACCAAATGTGCCATTACAGAGGTAGGTTTAAAAAATGTAGCTGCTTTTGCCATTAACCCAGGTTCGGCACAATCCAGTCAAAGTGATGCACTTTTGAGGCCTTCTGGTTATAATGGCAGAGTTCAGCATGCGCATAAGTCTCTCCCAATGAAATTAAGAGGAGTTAACAGACACCTAACTATGGCTAGATTTTAACCCATTGTGATTATAGGTATATGAACTTGATGTTCTCCTTGAGCATCTTCACACAAAGCCCCTGTGTATGCTGATTTTCAAACCATGACGCAACTCCTTCTGACGAACCATTTGTCTGGAGCAATCTGCAGGGAATCATACGATGCTTTATTGTTCCAGCTGTTTTAAGGAAATACACAGTACTGAAACTACTTTAGTGGATTTCGGTAGTATGTAGAAGCAGAGAAGAATGAAATGGAAATCTCCAGTAATGGCTTTCTATGCAGGTTCTAATATCAAGGGATAAAATGGCAGTTCATTTTCTAGAATCAAGTATACCACCATACCACATACCATAATTTTCAACTCTGGATTAGAGTATAGGAATCTGAGCAGTCCTTTTTTATTTTATTTTTTATTTTTTAAAAAACTAGGGATAAGGTAAGGAGTACAAAAGGTAGAGGGGGTTATGGGGGGAAAAGAGGGAGAAGAAGAACACAAAATGTACTGTCATCCAGTATTTTTTGTAACAGAGTATGTACTGCTATCCAATACTGTTTCGCTACTCTACAAGTCCACCACATATGGTAAAAACTTCCCTCTTGTGCTTCACACTTCCAACAAACATTTGACACAATTGACTAGATAGGCGGGGTATAAATGAAATAAATAAATAAATAAATAAATAAATAAATAAATAAATAAATAAATAAATAAATAAATAAATAAATAAATAAAATCTTTGACAATTTTCCGGAGTCATATCCCACCTATAAAACATCTTACATATGTTCTCCTTGAAATTGACCGATTTTGTAAGCCTTAAGGTAATTTTCTATATTTGCAACCATTGATCAATATCAATATTATGTCCTATATTTTATGCCCACCTAATCATACGTTCTTTTACCATCTCATCTTGCATTTTAGTTTCAAGCAAATAATCATACATTTTATTAATTATTTTACCATTTGAGCCCAGCAGAAGTTTATTGAATATCATTTGTTCTGTGTAAAAGCCCTCTATTTTATCTTTTCTATTACCTAGATTCCACTTGTGCTCTGGACCACCAGTCTAGATATATGTTTTATGTTTCTAACTCTTCTTTGGACCTTAACTCACAATCATTTTTTAATAAATCTTGATAACTTAAAAGTTTCGCTTCTGTCATGAGGTTAGGTTGTGTAAAGGCCTCTATGGATGATACCCAGCCTGGTGTTTTTTGGTAAATCTGGTAGATGATCTTTATCCAAGTCTCTAGTAGGGCTCTTCTTATCATATGCGAGTTGAAACTTTTCTGCTCTTTATCTTTTTTGTACCATAGAAAAGCATGCCAACCTAACTGTAAAGCATGTCCTTCCAACTTGAATAGTCTATCATTATCTAAAGATATCCATTGATCGCAATGACCAGATAGGCGGGGTATAAATAAAATAAATAAATGAATAGATAAATTCCTTTATCTAGACCAATACACAGGCTCTATAATACAATATCCAACCTGGAAGACCAAGACCTGCTCTTTGTTTGGCATCTTGCATTGCTTTGATTTTAATTCTTGGTTTTTTAGCTTGCCACACAAATCTCATAATTGTCTTATAAAGTTCTTGAAAAAAATGACTGTTTTCATATTATGGGAATTGTCTGAAATAAAAATAAAATTTTAGGTAGAACATTCATTTTGATGGTTGCTATTCTTCCCATCAACAATAGCTGTAATTTGTCCCATCTCTCTAAGCTGTTCTGTATCTCTTTAATTAACTTCATATAATTGTCTTTGAATAATGTACTAGTTTTCTTTGTGATTTGGATCCCTAAGTATCTGACTCTCTTCTCTTCTTTGAAAGTTAGTCCTTTCTATTAATTTCTGTCGTTCTTGCTCTCTCATATTTTTAACAAGTATTTTTGTTTGCTTTTGGTTTATTTTCATGCCTGCCACATCACCAAAATTCATCAGGTCTTCAACTGAGGCCATTGGATCCACCAATATAATAACTAGATCATCTGCAAAAGCTTGGAGCTTAAAAGTCTGACCTCTTACTTTCAGTCTTTTTATTTCCTTTTTATCTCTAACTTGCTCAGTTAATATTTTCAGAGTAAGAATGAATAGTAATGGAGAGAGTGGGCATCCCTGTGTTGTACCTTTCTGTATTTGTATTTCTTTTGTCAACTCTCCATTGATTCTAACTTTTGCCTTTTGCTGGATACAGCTTTAATTAATTTCAAAAATCTTTCTCCAACTTGTAGCACTTCCAATTGGTGTAGCATAAAATTCCAATTCAGATTATCAAAAGCTTTCTCTGTATCCAAGAATATCATAGCCATTTGCTTTTCCGGGCGAGCTTCATAGTATTCCAAAGTATTTAAGATTATCCTTATATTATTTTTTTTGTCTGCCTTTTTGAAAGGCAGCGTGATTGGTCTTGATGTATTGTTTGTATTAAGATTCTTTTCGATCTAGTTGCCAACATGGTTGCATATATTTTGTAATCCATGTTTAGTAATCCATGTTTAATTTTTTTACTCTCCGTGTTTTCCTTATGTATGAGAGAGATTTTCGCTTTGGACCACATTGGTGGCAATTCTCCCTTTTCTTCAACAAATTCCAATATGGTTTAAGCAATACATTTTCTAATTCTTTGTAATATTCAGCTAGAAGACCATCTGGGCCTGATTTCCCCCGCCCCCCCCCCTTTTTTTTTTTTTTTGCTTTTTGCTTTTTGAGGGCTTCTATAATTCCTGCATATGCTAAATTTGCTTTGCAAATTTAAGTTTCTTTGGAGTTTCCTCAGTGAGCAATATATTTATCTGGTGTTGTACTAACTTTATCTTCTCTTTCAGTTCTGTATTTGATGGATTTTGTTTCAGCTGTACTTCATCTGAAGCTAATCTATTTTCCAAAATCTTATATTTTGGAATCTGAGCAGTCCTGAGAAAAATTCATGCACCCTGTATACGCTGTGGGCCACAACAGACCTAGAAATGGCCTGAAATGGCCAAACATTTTAAAAATTCAACACCAGAAGTGTCATGATGCGTATTTTAATTTGGCAGTTTATTACCACAGCATGCCCAGAACAAACACTTGCATCTAGTTGTAGCACTATAAGGAAATTCTGTTGCCTACCCATTTTTTTCTAAGGCAGAATGGTGGGTGGCATAATCCCCATGATGGTTTATACCTTCATTTATACCCCAGTGATACAAGGTTTACAGCAGTGGTTCCCAACTTCCTGAGGTTTCTGGGAGTGCCAGCCCAAGAACACCGGGATTATCCAAGGCTGGGAACCATAGGTTTACAACATTAAACCATCTAAAATTGGGATATGGGAGGGGAAACTCTGCCATTTTCAGCAACTGGAAAGACTATCACCATTACATTTAGCTAAGTATGTATTATAGCATACACTTCACCATGATTCCTATTATGAGAGTTTTCTCCAGACAAATAATGCACTACACTGAGTTGCACAATTTAAAGAATGTTGCACAATTTAAAGAAGTAATTCCACAGGGGGATATGAAGTCCCAAACATCATAGACAGGTGATCTGTGTAACTGCGAAAAGCAAGGACATACACCAGCCACCACATAATGGTGTATGGTTTTGGTTCTTTTATTTCGTATGCGTGCTTCCATCCATTGAGAGCCAGTATGGTGTAGTGCAAGAGTGGCCAGACATGGCCCCCAGGTATTGTTGGACTTTGTCTCCTAGACGTTCTGGCCAGCATGGCCATTCATTGGATGTCACAGTTGAACAGCATTCTGGGGACTCAACATTGGGAACCACTGGGATAATGGGTAGAGTGTTCATCTGGTAGGCTAGGAAAAAACAAGTTCATGTCCTGATTCAGATGTCAGACTCATTGGATAGTCTAACTCTCAAGCAAACCTGTGAAACATAAATATTGGCTTTAAATTGAGAAAATTGTGGTGTTTAGAGGAGGAGGTACGAGGGAGCAATTTAGAGGAAATAAAGAATAAAAATAAAATATGTGCATTATAGTTGAGTGGTTCACAGAGAAGTAGTAAAGAGACAATTGTATATCACTGTTAGCTGAGGTATTTAAGATCACAGAAGAAGCAGAAAAAGGTTTACTGTTTTTTTTACAGTGACAAAGCAGAAGAGACTTTCTTTCTGGTATCTTGGTATGGATGATTGGCTGATTGGAAACAGCAGCTCCATTATTTTGCCAATTGTAAAGATCACAAGGAAGATTAACGGAATAGAACTGTATTTTTTTTAAATTGTATGCCATACGTGTGCCTTCCTTTCCAGCCAAATCATCAGTGTTGACAGTTTCTATTGAATGTGTGAGATAATTTGACTAGATTGTGATATTTGAGTAGAAAAACATTGTCATTGTGTATCCTTCTATAAATATTTCCAGGAGTTTAGATGAAATTCATCAAATGAGAAGGTCACGTTCTCCAACTAGACACCATGATGCCTCCCGAAGCCCAGTTGATCGCAGGTCCAGAGATATGGATAATCAGTATTTGTCCGATCAAGAGAGGTATGTTTTTCATTTTAAGAGCCTGGCTGTGATAGATTATCTTTGTATTTCAGTCTGCATTGGAAAGACTTTGACTAGAATAGGGGTGATTGCCTATGCCTATAACAATACCAACAACAGAAACAACAAGAAAAATGTATTTATTTAAAGCCTTACAGGATTGTGCTTGAATCAGATGTATGTTTGAGAAGCAAGGCAGATATAAATAAAGTAGAATTTAGTTGATAATTTTCTTTCATGGTGCAAATGGGATGGATAGCAAAAATCAGATAAAGGGCTTTTTCATGTTTAAGTACTTGCAAAAATATTACCATAGACTAGCATTACTAATATGCTGAACCATTTAATTTGGTAAGGACAGATATGTTGCTGTGTATCTGAAAGGACCACACATTCTGTATATTGAGAGAATAAAAAGAATATAAAGAATATAAGACCATTGATCTCAAGTGCCAGGCCATTCCATGGCAACCACATCTAGTTGTAATGACACATAGTATTGTTCAGTTCATCTTTTCATCTCTGTTGTGTTGAAGTTGTAACATAAGGAAGTGTAGGCAGAGCTGATATATGGGTTATCTGCAGGGCTGTTTTAATAGCATTTACTAGGTGTTCTGCTTTGATAATTTAGAACCAAATGCCATCAAAATCCATGTGTCTGTTATTGAGTCTAGACAAATGCTTTCATTTTATTTCTCTCATCAGTACTTGGATCAAAGTTGTGATTTTTGTTCTTTGTGAGGGCTCCCTTATCCTGTTTTACTGTTTTTACACACACACACACACACACACACACACACACACACGCACACGCACATGCACACACACACACAAATGTGCACTCATTTTAACTCAATTTAGTTGTAAATTCAATTATTTTAACTGACTAGGCCAGATGTGGTGTATGGTGGTGCACTTGTGTATTCATCTTATAGGGTACATAAAGTCAGTCAACAAATGCCATCAAGGCCACTTACCATCTTCACACTTTATACACACAAATCAGGCTCTTAATCAGACAGTGGCCAAAATCTTATTTATGATGCCAGCAAACATAATGCAAACATAGAACTTTCAGAGGCAAATTGCCTGTAGTTAAGAAATTGGCATAGACATTGTCTGTTACGCACCAGGCCATGGCAATTCAGTGCAGAGCAGATAATGTCTTCACTGGCTTCTTAATCTGAGACCATCACCTCCAAAAGTTATGCTGTTTGAGTTGCAGTCACAATAAGATTTTGGCCAACAGGAGCTACTCTTCCATAGCTATTCTACCTTTAGTAATAATCTTTGTGCCCCCATGAAATACTGCAGCACTTAAGATCTCCATCTATAACTGGAATGTTTCTATAGAAACTAGAAGTAGCTCTTTCTCATCCTCCTCTTCTGCAGTGTCCTCACTGGTTGAAGTGGCAAAAGGGAGTGCCGGTAGGAATGACAGTAACTCAGACCAGAGGTACCCTCGTTCAAGTGACGCACTAGCATAAAATTATTTGAAATCAGAATAAGGAATAGGGACCCTTCCTTCCCTTTCCCCTTTCTAGATGAAGAAAATTATCAGTATTGCTACATAGTCACAATGTATTTCAACGAAACGTCCTTAGGCTAATTCTGTCAAAGTTAATGCTTCATTTATGAAAATGTGTTCTATTTTCATTATATAAAGCAAACATCCTGTCCTACCAGGTGTCTGGTTTATATTTGAAATTTTAGGCCTACTTTTGTGAGGAATGCTCCATTAGCACCCTACTGACACTTCTAAGACTCTGTGGGTAATGCTTTAGCAGATAGCTGTATGAATTACAACACACTTTTTATATGTATTTATTCCTTGTGACATTTGCCATGAAATGTATGTTTTTCTGACCATACAATAGCATACAGATAACACAGTCTCTGAACTTTTCCGTCTTTCTTACCATAGTATTTTACTGATTCTTTTGAAATCCCTTTACTAACCTTACTCTAGTGACCTTGGAAATTTATCTTTGGCTTAAATCCAATGTAACACTAATGGAGCGAAAACCCCTTCTAGTGTAGCACTGCATCTTTGCACAAATGTACTGCAAACAATACTGCAACCTTGTGTTCCAAATTGCATAACCACTCGTGCAACAGAAATTTGCACAAACTGTCAATGCATATTCACTGTTGCAACAGATAATGGCCTAGTGAAATTGTATCACTAGATACAGGCTTTTGTTGTTTGGTTTAATAGAGGACATGTGTGTATATCCAATCTTAAAATTAAAAGTATCAGTAAGACTCATGGTACACACAGAAGCTGTTTTCTTCATTGCTGTCTCTGTTTCCTGTGTAATACATACCTCATTCCAGTTAAGAAACCTGGGTCTGGACTAGAACATTGAAATGTGAATTAAAGGGATGTTAAAAATGTATGATGACTTATTAATGTAATTTTTTTTTATTTTTAAAAGAAGTGTTTGACTTAAAAATGTACATAGATGTTAACTCCAGAAATAGAGGGGGGGAAAGAAGCTCCTAGCAATATATGTGTATAAGATGAATCAAATTGATAGCAGTCTGAACGCTCATTATACTTAGACTAGGAAAGAGAACCATGCTCTTTGTTTATGCTTCCATACGATGAGCCTGTTGCCTTCTTTCTCTATATCAGTTATACCTGTTTTAAAAAAATGCAATATTACACAAAAACCTGCCAGTTGTGAATTTAAAAAAAAAAATCTGGCAAACTCTCATGAAACGCTGCACAGTCCTGTGTAACGTTGTACTGCTTAAAAAAACAGAGCTTGGGGAATTCTTCTTAAAGATGTATTGGAGGCCACAGGATGGGATCAGCCTCCCGGAAGGACTGCTGCAACAGCAGAGGTACCTGTCTCTCTCTCTCTCTCTCGTTTTAAAAAGAGGTGTTGCAGCATGCCTTTCTCTGACTCCTGTCAGGGTTAACGATCTCAGTTCAAAGCCTTTCTGGTTTATTTATTTTTTATGTTTTCATTTGCACATCATGGCATAATTCATGCCATTTAATGCTTCATATTTATATCTGTTTCATTCATCATCCATCCTGTCTGTGCAGTGAGCTTCTTATGCTGCCCAGGGCAAAACGAGGAAGAAGTGCAGAGTGCCTACATACCGCCAGGTAAATACAGGCCTTTGATAACCAAAATTGCTTATGGATAGTTCTGGTGTACTGTGTGTGTGTTTGTTTTCTTATTACTTTACAAGCCATTTCTCCCCTAGTCTCCTCCTGTAGAAGCCCTGTATTCTACAAATGCAATGTTGCGCATGGAATGCTATGCGTCTAGGTGCTTATTTTTACATGCCTGTTTATATATTAGCATCAGTGGACAGAATTAGAGATGGGAAGAGTTAATTTTTGAAGAGTACAGTTCACAGAATGGCCCAGTCAGCTTGTGCTAGCTGGGGTATTCTGGAAGTTATAGCCCAAAACAATAATTTTTCCCCATCTCTGGACAGAGTTATTGTCAGCCTAGTGTATCCAGATCTGTGGGTTTGTATATTTATTCCATATATTCATATGTGCCACAAGGTCTGAATTGCAGGGATTCTGCTGTAGAGGAGTTCAATGTTCTTGCACTGGCCAGTAGTGGTGGAAAGATTAAAATCAGTCATTCAAGCAGTATGTTACAAAAAGCCTTCAGATGTATGGCAGAACCATTAATTTTATGTTCCGTACATTTATTTATTTATTTTCCTTTTCAATTTTTGTGTTTTTATCTTTGGTTCTGTATGTTATGCACACTAGAAATCTTAGGTACTAAATTAGATGCCCTCATCTACTGAGAATCTTTGTGGAGCTTTAAAGCATGCTCCGAGCTCCCAGCCACCGGAGGGCGTGACATTTCTTTTAAAGAAAGTGGACGTAGAAAAGTGGTCTGGCAGAAATATAGATAACTCCAATTCCACATCCCATCAAGCTCCACTGGAATAAATAATAATCAAATATTCTCCAACAAGTTTCTCCAGTAATATATTCCATTGTTTCAAGGCATAGACTCAAGGGGAATTTAGTCTTTTTCTTGATTAGCACCTTAATTGCGAGGCACTTTGAAATTTATGGGACTTTCAAAATCTGTTTATGATTCAGCATAGGGATCTAATATTCAAAAAAAGAAAACCTTACTAATCTTATAAAACTTCCACAAATGGGACAGAGTGCCTAAAGCAGAAACATCTCATTAACGTGTCTCCTTGTGCTAAAGTACAATAGTGATAATCAACATATTCTCTAATTTTCAGCCTCACAGAGCTCTGCTTCTCTCTTGCATGAACTTTGCCGTGCATGTTTGTGTGATTCCACCCCATGCACGCTGGGTTCCATCACAACCGCAACCTAACACAGTCGCTGCGTCGAGGAGGAAGGCAGCTGCATGCAGGGAGACAGAGATGCACACACACATACACACGCCCAGCTTAGAGGGAACTTTGGTGATAATGTTTAAAGTGACAAAATTCTACTCCCCCCCCCCCAATAATCACCTACCCCAAGCTGCTGCCTCACCTTCCTTAATGGCAGAGCCTGCCTACAAACTTAATCATGTTCAATTTGTTAGAAGTTACGAGGGTATATTGAAAAGTCTTTCCAACTATTTATTATTTTTGTTTTTTTCTCCAAAATATAATGATGTCATCCTCACATTTGATAACACATATTTTGGAATTGTTCTCAGATTAATATGAGGTATATTTGTCACTACTTTTGATAAGCTATATTTTGAAGAATAAAAAGCAAAAGTGAAAACTTTTCAATATACCTTCCTAACTTTGGAATTAAACCAGGGCAAGAACATTCTGGCAGTGATGTTAAAAAAAACAACACCTTTCTAGTACAGTAGAAGTTATAGGATCACTGATTTTGGAGTGCTGCTTTTCAGTCTCTATATGTTTCAGCACATCTTCTGTGGATTCTTAAAATTATAACATTACTATAAAGATCCTTTATTTTCTTTATCAGTAATTCTACCTGCACAGCAAAGGCTATTTTAAAAAACTGCTTTATCATAACTTCATCTTTTTATCACTGCTTTATCTGCATTTGTATATTTTTGTTTCTTGCATGGACCTTCCTCCACACCATGCCACTTTTCATTTCTGCTACATTCAAGAAATTCTATTAGGCACTATAAAACACTACCACCCAAGATGCCTTTATTTGAGAATGGCAGTTATTGGAATATTTACAGGTAAGAAATCTGTCATGCTATGCTAAACGTCTTAGATACATTTAAAAATCCATTCCAGAACAGCAAGACAATGGAAACCACACTTTCAAAAAGTATCAGTCAACTTTTACATATAGTTTCTCATCTGAGGTCTATAACAGTGGGGCCACAAACATGAAAAGAACCACATGTACACAACATTATTGGAAGAAAACAGATCATGTATTTATTGGTTACAGCTGCCAATAGTCAGCACTGGTGTCCAACATTGGCCCTCCAGATGTTCTTGGACTACAACCCCCAGAAGCCTTCACCACCACCTCTCCTGGCCAGGATTTCTGGGAGTTGGAGTCCAAGAACATCTGGAAGGCCAAGGTTGGACACCACTGGTAGAGAATGGATTTGTGTCAGATGACCTGGCTGCTAGCTAGTGGTGAACCAAAGTGATTGGAACCAGGATTAACCATGTGGGCATTTGCCACTGTGTGGCACTGCCTGTCATTGTGGAGCAAAAAGTGCACAACCCCCCAAGCTGGGCCAATGCAATGGCTGTCCTTCCTGTTCCTCCCCAAAGGGAAATCCCCTACTGAACCCTACCCCCCTTTGGTTAGATATGCCATGCCCACAGGCACAAAGATATGACAAAGAGAAAAGAAAAATCCAGTGCCCAACAAATACATTTACTCAAACCGACAGAAACCAAGGAAGAATGAGAGAAGGTCCAAAGCAGAATGGGTATTCCAAGCCAGGTGTGTTGGTGATATATCCCACAGACAAACTGGACCTCTTCCCTCAGGTCCACTTGTGGAGACAGACCTGCCCCTGGCCCCTCTGATTGGGAAAAAGCCTATGAAAACCAGATTAGCCTATGGGAGGGAAACTCCTGGCCACACAAAATGGAGGCAGCCATGCCTCTCAGCCCTTCTGCTGGGCAATAAACCCAGCTGCCCACTAACTCCAGGATAATTGCTTCTTGTTTTAGTACTAGTATCTGGGACTAAAGCAGTTTATGGGAGGAGTTACCTTGTCATGGAGCAAGAACACATACACCCTAGTTTGGAGCACAGGCTACCATTGCTTATTAGGTAACAAAGTAAATTTCTGCTAGGTACAACACCATAATACAGCTTGAGCACACCACGTAATTACATCTAATCATTCCCAGAAAATAATTTCCAATCCTGTATAAGAGAAACATTCAGTAGTCATCTCAGAAATAAAAGCCACCTGATGCTCTTCTCTTAAACATGTATATTAAGTCATAAACCTTTAATAAATACATATAGGACTGCAACCTTATGCCCGGAGTGCCTGTTGTCTAAACCCACAGTAATGTTTTCCAGCATTATGGTTTAATTTTTATCAAATTTTATTTCTTTGTGTTTTTTTCCACCTGTGTGTTTTATATGTGAAACTTACATTTCTTTCTTTTTTATAAATCGTTTTGCTACATGAAGCTCAACCCTGCCTGCATATGTTAAGGCCAAATCTGTGCTTAGTCAGGATATTTCACTTCTTCATAATTGCCTTAATTCACGAGTACCGAGGTTTACAGATGGACTGTTGGTTAGGTAAGGTTTCAATTAGAAGTATCCTTTCCTATCATTTTAGTGTAATGCATCTGCTTCACTGTAAAATATATTTTATCCCAAACCAACAGTATTCCATCACCCTGTGTTGTGGTATTTCTGAGAAGAAATAAAGTTGTAATATATTGTTTAAGCATTTCCTTCTTTCTTTTTTCATAAGTTGATATCGGCCAGTCCCATTTTCCATGGCTGA
The DNA here is from genome assembly GCF_051106095.1 of Pogona vitticeps. Taxonomy (NCBI): domain Eukaryota; kingdom Metazoa; phylum Chordata; class Lepidosauria; order Squamata; family Agamidae; genus Pogona; species Pogona vitticeps. The sequence continues at coordinate 115,824,077 of NC_135783.1, read as the reverse complement.
GTTGCAATCTTGCCTAGGACAGCCAACTGAATTGACTTTCTGGGATCTAGATTGCAGCTTTAGGGATCTGTGGTAACTTTATGCAGCCCAAATCAAACATTTGCTTTTAATTTATTATTTTTTTTGTTACAAGTCTCAACATTCATTCTGCCAGTTCCATTATATCTTTATTAGACCATTGTGACTTGACATCTTATGTAAAGAGAACATTACTTTATGATTTAATATCTAACATTGTACTCCTTTCTTTGTTTCTTTTTTGTTTTTCCTCCTCCTCCTCCTCCTCCTCTTCTTCTTCCATTGGATGCAATGCACTGGCACTAGTGAACTGCAGCCCTCACTTGACAGGGCTAGGAGTGCTAGTACCAACTGCTTGAGGCCTGATACTAGTTTGCATTCACCAGAACAAGAAAGGTATAAAATAAAGAATTCTCTATTTCTTGCCATCTGTGCCGGTAGTCTGTACCAGTTTGTTAGTTTTGCCATATCAGTCTTATCTTCATATGCACTTGTTATTATTCATGTTCTCCTTTGATATTTGTGGACATTTTTGGTTGTATATCCATAAGTGTCACGTTAACCATAGGTTGGTGTTGCTCACAGCAGCTTCTGGCTTCTTCAGTTCTCTTGCTCCATGCGCTTGCTCGCTCGCTCGCTTGCTCCTTCTTCCTTTCCCCTTCCTCTGCCTCCCTCCCTCCCTCCCTTCCTCCCTCAAGCCTAAGCCATTGTTTGAAAAAGTCCTCAGTATGCTGATAACAACTTTTCAATGTTAATTGAGATAGTTTTACTGAGCTTCATTTTTGTTGTTGCTCCATCTGACAAAGTGGGCTTTCTAGCCTAGGAAAACTTGTCACTATAAACTTCTTTGTTGTTAAGATGGCAGAAGACTCTGTGGTTTTCACTTGATTGTCAGTATCCATAAACAACAATAATTCATGATAACTACAAATAATGCTTTCTTTCTAGTTCCTACCTATTGAGAAAACCTTCTTTTTAAAAAAGGTTTGGCTCTCCCTGGTCAGATATTTATTTATTTATTTATTTATTTATTTATTTAATTTGTTTATTTTTTCGATTTATATCCCGCCCATCTGGTATATTCTACCACTCTGGGCAGCTATTGGCTGATTTTTATATCGGCTGGCTGATTGACACAAGTCTGGTTTCCCAATTCTGGCTACGCGAGTGAAGCCGTAGCTAGTAGAATGAGACACTGTTCATTCAGGGTTATTGTTTTTTATTACGTTTCTCAACAATTTAAAAAAAATATAGGTCTCACATTTAAATTCAGGCCTCTGAATAAATCAATTTTCAGATGCTGTTTTAATCTTGTAATTGGTTGTGCCTGCTTTTAAACATATTTGTAAGCTGCCTTGAGTCCCATGAGGGAGAAAAGTGGGAGTGTAAATTAAATATATGAATAAATAAAATAAATGAATACCTTGAATTTTTGGTACTGAAACATTTCAGCAGGCTTATATTTAGACGTGACTGTGTTTTTGAATTATTATTTTTTTTTGAAATGTTCAACATTGACAGCATTTTCACTAAAAATTTGAGACATTATTGTGGACTTCTTGCATTTACAAGATAAATGGGTCAAATTCTTAGTGTGTCAAAATGTAGGCCAGTAAGCTTGTATCTAGAGCATATTCTGAAAAGACATGATTTGATTCTTCTGATGAAACTCAGTCTTATAAACTGCCTAAAATTTGCCTGTTAAACTACCTAGAGTAGTCCCATTGAAATCAATGGCATTTAAAATAGTGTGACTAATCAGTCTTATTCACTTCAGTAGTCTACTTTAGGAAGTACTTGTTTCTGATTTATCCCTGTTGTTGGCTATTTTGGGCTCCTTCCTTTTGGGGTAGAACTAGAATAAATTTTTGGTATCCTTAGATTAGAACAAGCAGAACATAAAAAGCAAAAACAAAGCAATACCCTAAAACTTAGATTTTTTGAGAGAAGAAGAAAGGAAGTGAACTGTTGTCACAAACAAGGATTATTCTTGTACAGTTCCATTAAAGGCAATGGAGCTCAAATATTGTTTGCTCTTTGAAGATCTGTTTCATAATACTGGTACCTACTAGCACCATTGGCAAGAATACAATTGATATTGAAAACCAAGTTAGTAACAGAATAGCGACAAGAAGTTACCCAGCTTCAAACTGAGATCCTCACTTTATTTCATGCAGTCACTGCAAAAAGTGGTTCGGAAGTCATCTTCTTAATAAAACTGCCTTTGTCAACCCATGGTTGGCATGAATCATAGCTGATAAAATATAGTGGTTTACGGTTTGCACTGTGACCCAAGAACATTCTCCCTCTTTTCCCAATATAGTTCTTAGTTGTATGAAGTCATGTTAAAGAACCCTCTTTCAGAAACATTTATTTTTCTCACATTCCGTATCAGTAGAGTTGTGGAACTTGAGTCCGGGAAGAAGTAGCACTCTTTGCCCTGATTTTCACATCTTACTAACCTTCTTGGGAGTAGGGTTGAGGAACAAAACCAAAGGTTTCTCTCAGATAGAAAATAAGAATGCCTGGCCCTTTGTTCAGCTTTTAGCCTCTCTCTGTCACACTCTGGAAGCTCACTGTTAACTTTTCCTGTGAAAAAAAAAACAGAGCGCATGAAGAGGAAGGAAGATAACTTTTTATTTTATATTACTATAAAAGGAAATCAGAAATAATCTTAAGATGCTGTTGTTGCAGTGATTCAGTGTGAGCTGAGGCACAGCATATAAGAAGGTGTTCTGATGCGTCAGCCCTTTGATTACTATGGTTGAAGTTCACCATGCACGCTGCTTCTACGTTTGCCCAAGTTTAACCATGGAAGAACTTCGTATGAGACTCAAATGAACCAAGGACAGTGAATCAGGTAGTCCCAGTGGATGCACAGGGAGAAGTAGGAACATAGGAAGCTGCTGGTCACAGAGACCGGCGAAACGTTAGGAAGAACGACCTTCAGAACACGGCCAAAGAGACCGAAAAACCCACAACAACCTTTCAGAGTATCCTTACGAAGCCTCATACTACTGAGTGTATTATCCATTCACCTGGCAATATTTGTGGCATGTGGAAAAATAGACCACCTGTACTTCTTAATGGGCAAGCATTGTCTTATTAACATGATCAGTTCTAATCCTCACATGTCTCTAGTGGAATCAGAGGCAGAAGATGGTTGGTTGCTTGCTTCACTTGGTCCCTAAAGTGTGGGTACCCTCACTATTCTTGTTACAATTTGACTGCAAGTAAGTGGCCAACATGAATTTGACCCAGCTCCGGGAGGCAGTGGAAGGCAGGAGGGCCTGGCGTGCTCTGGTCCATGGGGTCACGAAGAGTCGGATACGACTAAACGACTAAACAACAGCAACAAATTCATAAACACAATTCGGACCTGAACCCAAGTATGGCACTCTACCTGAAGAAAGAGCAGGCACACATCATCATCATCATCACCCTACCACAGACATCACATACCAAGACACAGGCAACCTGCACAGAAGGCTGTACATGCAGATACAGGAAGATCTTCTCTGCACCAAATACATCAAAACAAAACAAAAACGACATGAAAAAATGTTTGGGTTTTTTATTTTTGTTTTCGTTTGGTGGCGAGACTACAGTTCTCATAATATGCCATGAATTCTTTGTATAGGTATGGATGGTATTATGCTGCATGGAATTACTCAGGATGATACATTTTGTCACCTGGGTAAGTAGTTGAACGAGGGCATTGTTATTTGCCAAGCATGCTGCATTCTCTGTGAACTCCTGGATGGATCATAAAGAAGAGAATTATCATATTCAATGATATGTCACCTTTACGGAGACTGTACATATAAACATCTTTTAGGCAGTGAAATTATGCTGCAGGGTTTCTTTCAGGATGCATTTTGTACAGCTCAAAGCAGTTCATCTTGCCTGTTGTGCAGAATTGCAGGAGCTGACAAGTAGCAGTTTATAGGCCTGTAATATATCTTGGAAGCAGCGCTGATTCTTCAAACATATTTATAGTTTTTTAGCTTGATATTCGGCAGGGTGCATCAGCTAATATAATGGATCAATCCTTTTTCTACAGTTTTAGCCTTAAAGGATTAGCAATATAAATCATATACTTATGGTCTGTAGGTGGCTATGCTTATGCACACTAGTTTAAATTTAGCAAAGTTGTGTTATTGTATTCTCATATGGAATTATGGCACTGGCAGTGAGCCTTGTCTTCCCGTTAAGGGCATCATGGTAAAGGCCTCCATCTATTACCCTATATGGCAGTAGATCAGTGCAGATGGCAGTCAGTATTTGGCTGAACATGCTGAACCAATGCTTTTACTGCAAACAAAGAATGAATAAATCAATGTTTTGCTGCTGCTGCTGCTGCTGCTGCTACAATTGGCACGGAGAGCCAGATGGCAGTGTATTAATTCTGTGGGAAAGAAAAACTTCAACAGGAGGATTTGCAGCTGAAAGGTTACAACGTGGAGGGAAAAGGCCAATTTCCAGTTTCTAAAAATAAAATAGGAAGCCAATATATAATATTTTGAAACCACCTTTCGTTCTTGTAGATATCAGGATGTATAGAAATGAGAATAAAAATTTGTCATACAAATACAGGAAAAATAACAGCACTATTGTAATATATTCAAGCAAGAGAACAAACATAATAAGCACACAGATCAGGTCCATGAGGCAGAATGCCTCAGCGAATGAAAATGTTGAGGAAAGGTGAAGATATTTTATTGGCAGTGCCTGTCACACATTGTTCCATAGCTGGAGTGCCCATTTCATTAAGGGTCCAAATCCTCTGACCCTCGCTGAATGTGAAGCATAGGTGCTTAAAATGGCTTTTTAGTTCCCCACTTTGTTAGGAGAAAGACCATCAAATCCTGAGTTAGTGGTGGACAAATTTATTATAACAAAATGACAGGCTAGATTTTTTTTTTTAACAGATGCTCATTGGCTTGTACTCTTAAATTATCATACTGCCTTCACGAAGAGAGAAAGAGAAACTAGATAATAAATATGCATCACATTTTATGCAGAAATACTGCTCCAAGTGGTGGAAGATGCCTTTTGGTTATACCATATGATTTTTCCTTACCAATATTTACTTCATTTGGCATGCTCCATTTTATGATTGATTATTGGCAGGGGAACAGGGATTTATTGCTGAAGAAATCTTATTGTGGGAAAGAAAAACAAACTAGTTGGAAGAAGTGTGCATTCTCTGTAACGTTTACTTTGACGTTCCCTCTCACTTTTTTTTTCTTTTGGCTTGTGGGAATTGTCGACAAGCCCAGAAAGACCAGCAGAAATTCTTGGGAACAGAGAACTATGAAAACTTCATAAGAGAAGCTTTTCCAACCCAAAGGACCTATATATGCATGCTTCCCATAGGGCCTGCTCCTAATCTTCTATTTTCTTTATCTTTTTAGTTCCTGACAAGCCTTAAATGTTTTTATCCCCAAACTTCAGTGCTCAATGCAAATGAAATCCTGTTTGCATAAACAGAAACGTGCATAAAAACAGCAGTTTAAAAATATAACTGTGAATTCCCATTCTGAATGTATTAATGCAAACTTTTTTTATTTTGCTTTAACTTTTAATATTAATTGCAATAGTATATCCTAGACTTGGATAGAAGGCCATTCTGCATATCTGCAGAAACTTCAGTTTACGTCATGAATTGTCAAAGAATTTATTTGGGAAGTGGTGAATCTCTACAAATTATTGTCACCTGTAGCAAGATTGCTTACTGTTCAACACTTCCGTCATTAACTTTATGTATATTTAATAGCATCTGAAGTGTTAGTATCAGTAAGTGAACTACCAATTTTTCTGAGGTAAAATTGCAAACAGTGGCCCAATCCTCTTGCCTGATTATACTTACATAACACAAATAATGTAAATTACTATAAATTCAGAAATTACTGTAGGCATAATCTGTTGTATAGTGAGTTGTGGGACTCTGCATGCAACTGATAATGTCTGTGGTCATTTCTTATGGTCTTACACTAATTGCGTAGCTGCACAAGAAAGAGGATTTTGGCTAATGGGTTCTTCTGGGTCAGCGCTTGAAAGTAACATCTCATATGCAACACGTTATTTCATGGTTATGAGGATATAATGTCTTCCTTCTTGCAAGTAACATAATGGCCAGAATCCTGTTGGTTCTGTATAACATAATTAGGAAACCACACAAGCAAGACTACGTTTAGTGCTGGATGGATGTCATGGTCCTCAGCTTCCTCTGGGTAAGGAAGCAATTGAGCATACAGTGGACAGGAAGCAGTGAAGGAAAATCTGCTGCGTAATTATCCTTATGTGTAAAGTTTTTGCTTATAGAAGTTTGGCCAACGACAAGATCTGTTTTTTCCCTTTCTTGCATAGTTTTCTGGTGTCATTACCTTTTTCATCACATTTAGTCCTATATTTGGAGGTGTTCTCCAGTTAAACTTTAGATGATTTAGAAACCTTTTTAGATGAGTTTCCCCCAGTCCACTTCTCCAGAAAAACAGAACTGAAAATCAGAGAGCAGAACAAGAAATAATGAATTACCTTTAATGATTAGCCACATATCTGTGTAGTTGCAAGTTAAATATGTTTGTAATATGAACATTACATGTTAATGTTGCATGTTTAGGTTCAGGCTATTAAAATGTGATATATTAATGAACTTTGTTGTTTCATTATCTTGATGATATATCTGTTATGTCCTTCATTCCCAGACATGATCACATGGCTTCAGTAAATCAAATAAATAAATAAATAAATAAATACCACCTGTTAGTAAATTGGGAAGTTATCAATTCTGAATAATTGGCCTTCCAGCTTCTTTTTCATCCTGCTTGTCTATAAATTTGCAATCGCAATGACTAGATAGTGGTGTGTCTCAGTATATACACTTGGAAAGTATACTATGCCAGAGGAAGTAAACCCTAAATCCTGATAGCTCCCCTCTGTGCAACCATGCAGCCAATATTTTGACACTTTGTAAAACATGTGAAGTTATGAACTGTCATTTCCTCTGTATAACTGCTGAAAACCTGTACAATTTTCCAATTTATCTGTTAGTTTCTTTGTATACACTGCATGAGATGTCTAAATGTGAGGTCTTCCATGAATTCACTTTTCTAGGAGTGTGGTAGGTTCATCTGCTAGCAATGCACAGTGCTACGTATTCTTAACTCTGTGTGACACATAATAAACTTATTTTGCTTGCTTGCTTGCTATGTATTCTTATTTTTTGTTAGGTTTTTCATTTAACTTGGAAAACTACTCTTTTGCATGCTGGTCCACATTTTATAGTATGTTTCTCACCATTAAAACATGTTGTGTGAGATCATGTTTTCAAATGTTATAATGCATGTTTGCTGTTAATTACATTCTTTTCATATTGTTTTCCAATGTTTATACAGAATATCAGCATATTAAGGGCTTTGAGTGCACTGGTGCTTATATACTTTCCTTTAGGATTTGGCTTAGAGAATAATAGCTTTACTAATAATGCTGCAATGCTAATTTTCTCTGAATTAATTTTTTCTTACCCGGTTTTTTTATAAGTGTGCTTTTATCCTTGAACTGGAAGGTTTTTCAAGAAGAGCAACAAACATTGTGAATAGTTTGCATAAAATGTTACACTGCAAGCAGAACATGTGTTTTCCTTCCGTAATAACACTTTTCGTTTTATATACATATATATTAAATAGTTCTGGATTTGTAGTTCACTTGTTTTTGATGTTCAATGGGGTTTAGTCCCTAATGGCAAAGACTGGAGCAACAACGTCCTATAGGAAAAGACGATACACATGTGGTCCATGAGGAAAATCCAGAGTTGAGTATTGACTTTATTGGACCACTAAACTATCACACACAGTTAACTTTTTGAGGCCTTCAGACCCTAAATCAGGTTGGGCATTACACAGTTTATGATGGTGGTCAAGTTAAACTCAAGAGGCTCCTCTTTTTATGCCCTCCAGGCCATGGTAATTGTCCTCTTGTAAAGTACAATTGGTATGACTCAGGATGAACTGCGAGCCCACAAATGCAGTTGCCATAGCTGTGATGATTGTCTGAACCGGAGCAGAGAAATAAGCATCTCAACAACCTACATAATAGCAGCTTCTTAGTTTCTCCATCCAGCTTCATGCTCCTGTCACCTAATTCTTTTCTGTGAAAGCTGTGTCCCTACAGCCCTTCTAGGTTGCTCTGTTTATCCATGTAGGTACTCCAAGAGGTACAATAAACCCTTGAATATTTTTAAAGAATTGCGCTTATCAACATTGCTAAGGGAAGGAGAGAAAAAGACCTTCCCATTCCCAGTTCCACCTCTTTAAATATCTATGTTTTTCTTTGTTTTGCAAAAGCTCACAACAAAGAAAAATAAGTAAGTAATTATGTATGCCGCAGATAGCCAAGTTCATTCAACAACAATAATGGAATAATAATACATTAAGCGGTCCACACAGTGTGAAGATACCAGAAGATGTCCCATGTAGCTAGCTAAACTGAGAGAATACTGGCAGCTATGGATAGCACTTTGATAAAAATGGAGAGGATTTCTGGAAGTTGGGAAAAATAGTAAATGCTGGTAATATTGTGAATGACCAGGGAGGAAGAGCAGATAACCCCTGGATAATCAGAGTGGTATGATATACCAGATGGGTGGGATATAAATCAAATCAAATAAATAAATAAATAAATAAATTGTACAGGAAGATGAATTTTGTAAGCTGTAATCCAAACAAGTCACTTTCCCATGTTCTGGGGATAATTTTGCCTCACATATTCCTTTCAAAGATTGGATGCAACTGGGAAAGACCTCTTCTAAAATGCTGGATAGTTGTTGCCAGTCATATTGGATAAAATGGGCTCCTTTGAGGACAGGCAAACTGTGGTTATCCAGGTGTTGTTGAACTGCAATTCCCAGCATTCTTCACCATTGGTTATTTCTGGTTTAGGATTGATGAGAATTGCAGTATAACAGCAACTAGAGGCTTGCACTTTCCCTATCTATGCCCTAGAGGAACAGTTTCAAACACTGTACAAAAACTATTTGTTTTCTTCCATTCTTTTGTTCTCACACTCTTCTTCTTCCCTTTCTTTTCCTTTCCTAAAAACAGCTCCCCCCCCCCCCCCGGGTATACCATAACCATAAGCTCTGGGGAAGGAAAACTAGGAGCCTGTGAGTTCTGTACTTAGCAGTGTGACATGATGCTTAAATTCCACTGACTTCAAGATGTCATTCAAAGTTATTCAGTTAATTGGAAATACAAGCCACATATTTATTTGAATAAAAGAGATTGTTATTTCAAATTTAAACCAAATTAACTTGGCTGCTGGGTTAAAGAGAAAGAGAGAACCCAAACCACTCTAGTATTCAAATATGCATGTTGCTATGCAAAAATGTCTGAAAATGTAGTCCAAATTTAAGTTAAATAATTGTAAACATTTTTTTAAAAAAAACAATAGTAACAATGATCACTTACTATTTGTGGAACTTTCCAGTTTCTTGCAAAAAAAACCTTTTTTTTAAAAAAAGAAAAGAAAATGATACTCTAAATGTTGTGTTTTCTTCCTATTTTATTGGCTGAACAAACAGAGGTAGATGGTCTCCCTCACTAGATAGGAGCCGACCCACTAGTCCCCGGATTCATATCCAACATGCATCTCCGGAGGATGACAGGTACTAGCTAGCTCCTCCTAACTGGAAAGTGATTTGATGAATCTTGCAGAGAAGTTTTGAAAGACATGTGTTCAAGATAGTTTCCAAGAATACAGGTTAGGGTACTACATTACATGTCACACCTGAATTCCATTGTGTTATAAAGCATCATTGATGACTGCAGTCAAATGCTGGGGGGAAATCTGCTACCTAGCTTTTTAACAGTCCAGTCAACCACAGTGGGTGGCCTTGAAAATAAATGATTAGGGGGTACATTCAAGATTTATATAGATATAGCCTCCCTCTGCCCCCACTCACAAATCCAAGACTATAAAGGCCAGCTACAATGCCACGTTGGGGGCTTTTGGCAATGGTGGAGATGTCATATATGTAGGAAATGAGGGAGAAGAATGATAAAAGAACCAGAAACTCTACCCAATTAGAACTAGTATACATCCATTCTAAAAAGCTGATCGACAGATAAGGAGTTGTTTTGGTTCTAATACTGTTGCAAAGCATTTCTAATTCTTCACAGTAGCAAAGAATGTACAACACAATGGCTCCCCTGCTAAATAGCAAATGGATTGCTACATTGATCCCAGTTTTAATTTGGTACTTTATAATACATTAAGGTTGCAATCCACAACACATGTACTGTATTAGGGAGCAAGTGCCATCAAAGCCCAGCAGGGTTTGCTGTTGTGTAAACATGTCCAGGATTGCATGCAATATGTGGAATTCAGTCTCTTTTTTTGCAGGGCACCTACTAGAAGCCACAGTGTGGGAGAGTTAAGCAAGTGTTGATCATTCAAATGAGTGGGCCTCCCGCATGGAAAACAGTTAAAGAAACACCGTTCAGTGCATGCCAGCGTGACTTGTTTTGTGTAACTGGACATTTTTTCTTTTCTTAACTAAAAATCCTAGGCCCAGGCATTCTCTGCCAGTTAGAGTTTGCAACCCAGTGCTTTGGATTTCTCTTTATATGCTGATTGGCCAAATGTGATAAATGTCAATGTTCTTCACTGGATTTTCATTGTTCTGTTACAATTTTCTTATTTGAAATCTTAGTGTCATTTTTTTTTGTTATAGCTACTTTCTTCTACGTCATATGAAAGCTTTACTATATCTGACTTTTTAAAAACTAAAAACATGCTAATCAGGCAATCTATTCGTATTCCCTTAAAACCATAGGATAGTGTAACACGGTATGAAAAATGGGCCTATGTAATATATGTACTTCCACCTAATTTTCAAAGAGGCTATTGCATAATTGAATACACATCTTCTCAAAATTTGAGAATTATCTGACGTGTTGAGAAAGCAAAAAGAGAGAGAGAAAGAGGAAGCTTTCTCTTCAGTTAACAAGTAGATAGCTCAGGGCCCTGTGCTATCTATTTGTTAACTGAAGTGCTGAATTGTAAGTGCAATTGAACTAGAACTCTATTGAGATGTTAACTATGCAAACATATGAGGAAGAAGACGTCTTTCTCCACAATTTCTACTCTTACCCCTCAAAAGGTTGAATGAATACTGCTATTCATAGAGGTCCTTCATGTCTTGAAATATTCATGGCTCCAATTAATGCGGAGGGTCTCCAAAGATATGGGAGGCTATCCGCTTCATAGTCACCTGACCACCTTCCATACCTAGAACATGATAGAAATGACATGTATTTCCTCGACAAGCAGATTTGATGCCAGAATAGGACTTAAATATTTTGCATTTCTATGCCTATTCCTGTTTAATATGTCCCAAACCCTGAGAGCATTCCCACTCATTTCATTTTTTACATTATTAGGGATTATATTTGAAATAATTCTATTTTAACAAGATAAGTAAATGCACGTTTAAACAAAATTAAGAGGAACTTAGATGTTGATCTACATTTTGAAATTGTCCATAATTAAGAGATGGGGGTATTTGTATTCGTATACAAATACGAATATCCCCACACAGGTGGTGTTAATGATCACTCACTGATCCGATGCGGAGATGGATGGTGCAATTCTATGAATGGCGCCGCAGCGCGCAGTCCACTCGCCACTCTTCGACCTTCAACGAGGCATGTCCTCCCGCCTCCTGACAGGAGTAGCGAGTGGATTGCACGCTGCAGAGCCATTCGTAGAATTGCACCGTTCATGTCTGCAATGAATCGGTGAGTGGACTGTCCAGCCCTCATATACGAATACCCCCATCTCTTCATAATTTATCCAGGTGGCAAATCATTTCAGGAAAGGTTAAGAGAATGTCTACATTTATCTTAGATTGGGAGAGGGCACATTTGAGAGACAAAAATAAGGGAAGCAGTGTTTCCTCTATTTACCAAGAACTGGGCAAAAAAGAAAAAAATGGCCAGAATCAAACAGATTTAACAGTAGACTCCTCCACTCAGAAATAAGCCACACAAGAAATAAATGTTCACAGAATTAAAACTATTCTGAAAATGCCAAGACAACACAAATATAAAAAGTTTTTGAAAACTATGAAAACAGAAAGATATTTGCCTAGTGAAAGAAAAGACATTTGAGTAGGTGCCAGTTAGACCTTTCAGGGGAGGGTACACCACAAGTGGGGGTGGAGGTTGCAGGAATATGTAGACTGTATTTCTGTCTCAAGCCTTTTATGAATGTTTTGTCTTGCTGTTACGTCACTTTAAAAACCTCCTCTTTCTTAAACATAGAAAAGGAGAGACCAGAAATGTTTTTTAGATGTAATACTGGAATGTTCTTGCATCATACAAAATATCTTGATTGCATGCTTCCATCTTCACTGCATGTGACCATCTCTCTGTTTCTATCTGTTTCCGTCCATTTTGTTGAACGTTTACTTCCATGTTTCCAAAATGTGTGAAGAACAACAACACCGCTGGAGTCTTGCATTCCAAAACAAGACACTTTAAACTTCCTAACTGCTAATCCAGAAGAAATGCAGAGGTATCCATGCTAAGTTATCTCAAAATTTCAAGTGCATAAAGTAGTGTTTATAAACTATTATTTCCTAGTTTTGTGTCACATCACTCTTATTTGGTATTATACATTGCCCCCTTTTATAATGTTACATATACTGTATATTAATGTATTTTAGCTTCTCATTAAATTAACCCCATAAAAGTACATTTTTACTTGAACTTTACTTCTGACAGCAGGACATCTGGGATTTGAGCATCTGCTGTTGAGTATAGAGAACATGATTAAATTCATGTAGGAGAAGTATTTTTTTCTAGTTTAATTAGAATGACTAGTATGTGGTGCTTAAAACCACAGTGTTTGTGTTGCTACCTTGGAAAATCTGTGTCGCACAAGACGCCTTAAAGCTGGTGCTAGAAAAACTACATCAGATTTTCCAGAGAGCAGTACAAAGTGTATACAAGCTAATCTAACACATAAATATCAATACATGTTTTGAGGATGGCTTCACATCATTGGGTTATGCAGCAGGCTTTGGTAAACTAAGGCCTCAGGAATTGTATCAAACCAAGAGTAAATGAAGCAGCCTAGAACAATGTAGAACAAAATGTATGTGAAATGACAGACAAGGAGCCATTATTGGTTAATCAAAATGTCTTTTCTGAGGAGCTGAGCATCTTGTCAAGCTAGTACAAGAAGGGTGTGGCCACTCCCAATAGTGGAGCTCCATGAGATCATGATTATGAACTTTGAGGTACTGACCTATAAAGAGCATGGCATAATAAGTCCCTTGGAAAAGACATTATGAATCCTGTGAGGAAGATAAGAATATAGTATCAATGATGTTAATATTAATATACTTTATTTCTCTGTTGAGTTCTTATAATCTGTCTCAAATCTCCAGATGTTCGGATGAACATAAAATAGTCAGTGTTTGTTTCTTTATCTAAGAGTATTACAGGCTTTCTTTTTCCTCAGGGCTAGTGGTTTGTTGCCGATCTGTGCTTTGACTTGAACCTAAGTGGGTTGAGATGAGCATAGCTTGGACTCACCTAATTTGTTCTCATCAGTCATCATTTTGGAATTGTGATAAAGTAGCACACAGGGGTAGCTGTGCTATAGTGTTGCAGAAGGAAAGAAGGAGACCAGAATCCTATTGGTTAGTTAAATTAGCAGTGCAGGTGCATTCAACAAGTTGCCATTCATATCCCTTGTCATGGAACTACTCATGTCACTGGCATGCCTTGAGGAATTCAAGTGGCAACTTATTAACTAGCAACCAGTTCTCTACTGCACTTTACACCAGTGGACTTATGCAAGTGTAAACAACCAACAGGATTCTGACCAATGACTCTTGTAGCACCATCAAGGCTAAAATATTTTATTTGACATAATCTTTTGTGGACTGAAGCCCCAGTTTTTTCAGATGCAGCTCCACAAAATCTTGTGCCAATTAAAGCTAGAGGATTCTTTGTAGATTGTCTGGGATGCCAGGTGTCCAGTGAAAAATCTTCCAGCAAGCATTCTTCAATTTAGAATTTGATTCATGCAGTCTGCTTGGCTACAAGTAATTTTGTATAAAATAAGTAATTGCCGCTGTATATAGCAAGATCACAGCTGGGTAGTGGATACATCTTTCGAATATTTGGACCTCACCACTCCTCAGTCACTCCCATCTAGCCATTTGAATAGCAAAGATAAATGGCATGAGGCTGGGCTTTCAGTGTCCCATATTGTGCAACCCAGAAATTATTTATGCCTCTCCAAAACATCTGCAAAGAGGCTGCCAATTGCCATAATTGTGCCCTTTTCCTAAACCATCAGGTGCTTTCATGACCTTGGATTCATCTTTGCAAAATCCATGAAAACCGACCCTCCACTGTCTAAGCAACACCATTCTTTTGTGAATTCTGACAATGCAGAAGCCATATTAATTCATGTGTGATATAAAGCCTATTCTGTGGCAAAATAGCATCTTTGTTAGCTGGTGTAATTGACCCCCTCCAATCATAAAAAAGCATCTCAAGATAACAAAAACAGCAGTAGCTAATATTTTTGGCTTTATGGACTACAGCCAAAATACATTGTAGACCCAACTGCTCTAAGTTGTACATACATGCTCTAAGGTATATTCTTTTTCAATGTGTGAGTCTCTAGGACATTTAAGCACTCAGTCTAAATAGCAATAAGTCTAGGCCCTAGCCCTCATGAATTCAGATTAAAAACCACCTGTGTCCAAGTGAGAAATTCATGGTCTTATTATCTTGTATAAAATGTGGGGAGGTCTGCCACATTGATATCCCAGAATCTTAGAACTGCAGGGGTGGAAGGGACCCTATGGATCATTGACTCCAGCCCCTCTCAGGGAGGCCCAGTGGGGCATCAAATTCCTACCTTTTGGCTCCGCAACCAGATACCTAAACCACTGAGCTGTCTGGAGGCAAATCAATGAAACAAGTATTGTATGATCAATTATATTTGAGTTGTGTTATTTGCTTCTTATGTTACTTGAACTGTGATAGAAAAGCAGTCTTTCCTAGTTTAATCCAGAGTTTACTTCATTTTTCTTCACATCCTTATTGTTCGCCATTACCTTCAATCAGGAATTAAATATATTCTTCTAAAGAAGATATTCTAGAATTCCTTGTTGTTCAGCAGTGACTGAATTTGAAACAGCCGACAAAGACCGAGTCAATTGTCATTTTGTTTCTGTCTTCAGCGAAGCCTTTAATGCCATGCATGGGGCAATGGGATTTAACCAACGCCCATATTCACTAGCTGTTCACATAACCTGATTTTCACTCTCCATTTCCCAGACATTTTGCTTGAAATCTGTGGTATATTTTCTGGATTGTTTTGCTTTTATTTTATTTTTTTCATTTTTTTTTCTTTTGGCATCTCATTTTCCAGGCATTCCAGAAAAGTGGAAAGATATAGCACCCAGAAGCAGACTAGGAAAGGCTCTGCATCTGAAACAGAAAGGTAAGATTGATGCTACAGTGTGCATCTTAAGTTCTAACAGTTTGAGTAGAGCAGCAGTTTCACTATCTTAAAACCTATAATCAGTTTACTGTTCTTATACACAATGAATTTGGTAGAAAGAAGCATCCTAAAATATGACGGGCATGGGATCTTTTCTGTTTCAGCAGAAATTAAGCCGCAGGCCATTGTAATATCCTTAAAACAACCTGTTCTGTTTCCTAATGGCTTTTTGTTATTTGTCAAGGGTACATTAGTGTTGTTTGTGGTGAAGCCTTGTGTGGGCTCGCAAAAACAGTCCAGTAGATTCATACCATGATGAAGAAGAAACCCATTCTAGGATTTTGCACTCAACAACATTCTTGCATCAGATATCAGACAGTTATTTCCTGAACTGTGAAATTTATTGAAGCAAGCCTGAAATAAGATTAGATTTTTCTGGATTTTTACTCCAGTAAAGACTGGTTTAATAACACTTTAAGATGGTGTTACAAGGATAAATTATTAAAAATAACATGTTTTTGCAAGGTTTGATCGTTTCATTTCTTTCTTTATTAAACACTCAGCCTCCTCTCCTTGTTCCAAGGATAAATGTTGTCTTTCCATGCACGTCCATGGATGGATAGTTATTTCCTACCTCCATATCTCCATATTGCTTTATCTGTTTCCACTTAAAAATGAAACAAAACCCAAGTCTTAACATTGTTTTTTTTTTTCTCCAAACATATTTTTCGTTCATTGTTCCCTATTACATTTGACTGTGGTTGCATACACACTTGACCAGGAATAAAATGTAAGAAACATACTGAGATTTACTTCTGAGGAAACTTGCATTGGTTCTTCATTTCCTGATTTGCTGTTCCTCACACCACCCCTCCCTGCACCATGCCTAGTTTAGAGGACAAATGTGGACTGAGCTTTTTTATAGATGTGCATTGAGTGATAGCAGTGGTGGCAGTAAGGAGAGGATAGGGAATGTTTTTCACTCAGAGGGCCAAATTCAATTTTAGATAAATTTGGGGGGATCACATTCCTGCAGAGATATATAACCAAAGGGCTAAAGACAGATGGATGGATGGATGGATGGATGGATGGATGGATGGATGGATGGATGGATGGATGGATGGATGGATGGATGGATGGATGGATGGATGGATGGATGGATGGATGGATGGATGGAAGGAAGGAAGGAAGGAAGGAAGGAAGGAAGGAAGGAAGATATCAGCAAATACTGTACACAACATACTTCTTTTAATCACTTAAAGCAAAAAAAAATAGTTGTGCGGTATGAAGTACTTGTAGGGGCGTGCTTTTATCTTAGACAGTCAGGACATAGTGTGAGAGACTGTATTGAAACTATGAATCAGTGCTGTCAGACACTCTGGGAAACCTTTGTGTACTGCTTTAAGTTTCTAGATGGAAAAAAATGTGGAAGTGAAGAAAGCATAATGCTGAAGCAGACTGAAATCCCAGAACATCCCACCGCTGAAAAAGTTAAGGGCTAAATGTCTGAAAGCCAGGGCTACTGATTAAGCAGCCTGAAGGTGCTAATGGAAGCAGCAGATCTTGTGACGTATGTTTGTGTGTATGAGAGAGGGAGGGACAGACAGATAATGATAGTGTGTGTTGCATGGTTTGCCTAAACTAATCTGCTGTTCCTAACAGCTGCAGCTGAAGTGAGTTTCATCTGCTAAGTTGACTTCAGAATGTGGAATGGATGTGTTCTGTGCCATTGTGTCTGTTGCCTCAGGTAATGAAACCTCTTGGTCCATCCCGCTAAGTAAAATATAATTAGATGATATGCTTTAGATCGGGGGTACCCAACCCCTGTCCGCGGCCCGGTGCCGGTCAATGGGCTTCACAGGACTGGGCCACAGAGACAGATCTCCCGCCCCCCTGCACACACGCATGGTGGGCGTGGCACACTCGTGTATATGTGCAGGTGAGTGGGTGCATTTGCGGATGGGTGTGGGACACTCACTCTCACACACGGCCACTCACCCGTGAGTGTACCAAACCCATCTACGCATGCACGCGAGCATGCCGCGCCCATGTGCAAACATGCTGCACCCACCCATGAACACGCCACGGACCCCGCTCCCCCAACTGGACCCTGGTTTCTTAAAGATTGGGGACCACCAACATGTGATCATGTTACTTCCTGACTTTGCCACATTGTTTCCTTCCTTTCCTGTTAACAAAAACCTAAAGTACTAGTGGATGTGGGAAGAAATACAGAATGAGAAGTTACTACTTCAGTGAAGCATCATCATCATCATCATCATCATCATCATCATCATCATCATCATCATCATCATCATCATCATTATTATTATTATTATTATTATTATTATTATTATTATTATTATTGCAAAAGAAGGGTGTTGACATAAGGGCTTTGTGGATTTGATCAGTGAAGTAGAAAAATTAGTCAGATTATAATGAGCACTTAGGGTTGGGTGGAATTAATTAGTAGTTTTTAACCTAGTATCCAAGGCCTAATTTGATTGAACAACTTGTAAAGTCACCAGTCTATTTGAGATTATTGACATGTGTTGATTTGTCGTTGTTATTATGTGCCATCAAGTTTCTTCCTACCCATGAAACCTTTGTGATTTAGTAACCTCTAAAAGGTCCTGCCCTTAACAATGTGGGGATTAGATAGATTATACAATTTCTTACTAGAAGCCTGAGGTCAGTTAAGCTTGAAGCTTGTCTGAATCCCTTTTGATTTGCTTGAAGAGGTTAAGACAGGCCTAACTTGAAATGATCACATGAGCACATTTAGTAATATTTAGATGGATGGATTCCTTTCAGCCGTTAATAACTAGTCCTCATTTTGATTGGGTAGTAGTGGAAGGCTCAGCAACCAGTGGTGAGAGGCAGAGCCAGCAATGTCAGATTAGGCCAGGATGGAAGGGGTAGTCCTGTACATAAATATACAAATGCTAGAAATAGGCAAGCAAGTATTCATACACACTTGCAGGCAGAGGCAGGCAGGTGAGCATTCACTCAGACACTGCCTCACAACAGCTCATTCTTTCAGACCACCACTCAGCTGAAGAGGAAATAAAAAACACTCTGTTCCAAAATAGCTGGCACCCGCCACTGCTCCCCTCTGTACCTGGTTTCTAAGCAGGGTGGTTGACTTGTTTCTTCATATTCATTCTCTCATATTAATTCTGCATGCACAGACTCAGTCATGTAGGCAGAGAGTTCAGAATGTAGGCATCCTTCAGTCTCGAGAGACTGTGGTAACGTGTTCTGAATAGAGGTCTTGGAACAGCGTCTAGTGTGGCTGAGAAGGCCAATTCGAGAGTGACAGTCCCTTCCACACTGAAGACAAATACAATCTGTCCCCTGTCCAGCTCCCCGATTTTGCTGGTTTTGGGACTGCCTCTCTGCCACGGCCTGCTGAACAAGTTCCTCTTCAAATTGGGGGAGGCCTCAGATGTCAAGATTTCCCATCTGTTGAGTTCTGCTGAAAGGAAACGTAGGTGGGACATTGACCTTTTTCTTCAGATACAAGAGCTAGCAGGAGTGGACTGCTTGGATGTCATCTCAGCCTGGGGTGGAATGGTGCCTCACTTGCTCTGTTAAATCAGCCACCATTACTTCCAGTTTATCCACACTAAAATCCAGCAATCACAGCCAACAGAATGAAGATAAAATGCGAGATGTTCTTCTGCCTGAGGCATACGATTCTTCCTGTCCCCAGCATACATGATTTCATTTTGTTCGGTCCTTCCCAGCAGGGCAGAGTGCATGTTAGAGAGGTAGTCTTGACATTTTTTTTGATGAGTTGTCCCAATGTGTCAATGTAACCTTTCTTGTTGAGGTAGAGATGATCTGTGAACATATTTTGCAGCCCCCAATTTTGATATCCCATTTTTTTTCTTAAAATAATCCTGTTTTTACATGTCAAGGGAACAAATGTAGATACTTTCTTCGCATCCAGAATTACACCTCTAATTTAAACTCATCCAATTTATGACTATGGGAGTTAACATAGAACTTCCTTCTTCTGAAATGTTTTTTAACCCTCAGATACAACATTCTAGTCACCTAGGATTACATATTGTTGCAGAATTCACACAGGATTAGAAAGTAGGCATGACTCACACAGTAAACTAATCCTAACCTCCTTGCTAAGCCTCGATGCACTGAAATTCAGCAAACATCTCAGAACTCACTCAACACAAGACAAGGGTTTGGATTTTTCTCCCCTTGGAAGAGGATTAGTAAGAGATGTGTTGTCATGGACTGAACACATTAATTAGTTATGGGTGAAAATAACTCTTCACTTCCTGCTTAGTTGCCATTTCATAACTTTATTTATTTATTTATTTATTTATTTATTTATTTATTTATTTATTTATTTATTTATTTATTTATTTATTTATTTTATATGCCGCCCACACTACCCAAAGGTCTCTGGACGGCTTACAACATTTAAAATACAATAAACATTTAGAACAATTGAAATACAGTTAATATCATGTGAGTTTTCACTAACTGCACACAGTGGACCAGTCACCTTTGGCTCTAACGATATAGAGAACTAAACATTAACATGCGTAGTGCTTGCTTCTGGTTTGGAAACCTAGCAGCTTTTGGCTGGCTATATGTGCAGCTGGCTTTCTATGCAAGTAGGAGCCACATAGGATGTTTTTACATGGCAACTATGTAGTAAATGGTTATCTGTTCCAACTCTATTTTGTTAGCAAGAGGGAACACATTTTGAACAGTTACTAAGGAGGAGAACCCAGGTTATATTTTGCAGGAGCATTTTTCTCCACCTTACAGCCAACATGTCATAGAATCTAATATATTCCAGAACTGAATATAAGAAGATTTGTGTGTTAGAAATGCATAACTACTGATTCTGGAAAAGGCTTTGCCATTTTTCTTTCTTTTTATTTATTTACAATATTTATTTACAATATTTTTAGCCGCACCATTGCCAGTGGCTTCTTGTTAATGGACAGCTTTAACATTATGCTTTTTGAGATGTACAAGGAGTTTATTTATTTGCTCCAAATTGAAAGACATTTATTCTTGTTCACTGGCAAATCTTTCTTTGAACCGCACCATCATTCCATACGTTCCATAATTCTGTACAGTAAGTTGTAAACCTGCTGTGTTATCACTTCCAAATAATTGTAATTTATAATAATAGTTAATTTTATTGACTCTGGAAATAATGGGTACAAAACCAGGGTGGACTGATCAGAAGAGCAGCACCTCACCCTCAGATTTCAGGGACGCCACCCTGCCCTGGTCATGAGATCCTTACGGTCTATAAGTTGATGAACATGTGTGTGGGTGTGAGTGAGTATGTGAAATTTATATGCAGTTAATGACTGAAACAATTTCTTTTTTTGGCCCTAATGTTTTAGGGTTCTACTGCCATGTGTTTCTAGAAGGGGACCAACCCCAAGAATCAGTGATCAGCCAATCATTACTAGGGGAAAACATCACACTCGCTCAAGGTCGAGTGAACACTCTAGTATCAGACCATTCTGTTCTGTACATCACCTAGCTCCTGGAGGGTCGGCACCACCTTCTCCACTTCAGACAAGGTTGCTATTAAATGTACAGCACAGCATTTGTTTTCTGCCTCCCAGATGTTGATGTGGTGGTGTACTTTCTGGAATACATGCAGTGCATTCACTCATTCTGGAGCTCCAGTACCATGTTTTCCTCCCATGATCTCAACATTTCCCCCCCATATCTTCTGCTAAATCTTTCTCCACTATCTAAATTCTAAGTCATTAAAAAAAAAGAAACTTATCACAATAGTTTAATGCTGCCTGTGTTTTGTCTTTTCATTGTTTCATTGTGTTGCGCATTCATATGAGAGCTTTATGAATATTTCATGTTGTTTTTTTATAAAAAAGAACTGAATAAAAAAGCCTGTTCACCTGACAAAGACTGTGTTCTCACATCATGCATTTTCTTCATACTTCATATGAAGAAGGAAATACCCATAAAATTCTAGGTTTCCTCTCGCCGTATGAATGTCACATATGGAAAAAGCCATAAAAAGAATGTCAACAATAATTCCTAGTCTAGGAAAATGTTTCCATCACCTTATCCCTTATAAGATGGAAATGGTCATTTAAAAAAAAAACACCTTACCACTGTTTCAATTATATTTGACTGTTTCACAGTAGTTATTTGTCTTCCAGTGACAGCATCTTGTTATTGTTCCAATACCTAGTATGGCATTTGTGCAATTTCCTGGAAATACTGTAGCTAGGGAGAATAGTGCCAATTTAATTTTCTGAAGCCATGATGTCAAAAGAGAAAAGATAGAGATGAAGGAAGGTGCATGTAACTCCTCCCTGCAATAGAATTAAAATGCTCTGAGACCCTACTCTTAGAAAATTCATGGCTTGTGATGTGCGAACACACTCTGTTTATTTCCAACATATAACAACATTTATAATAACAATATTTAGTCTAATTCTATAAAATATCAGTAGACAGCTTTGTACTGGTACTGTGTTTGAAATTGTATACATGCACCAAATTAGATTGGAAGAATTAAAACAAGTTGGTGGTCCTTTGAATAGTCTTTACATTTGATTGATAAGATTTTGAAACTACTGCTTCTCATACATAGTCAGTTTATGATTCCTGTGCTGATCAATAGTCATGTTTCAGAGAAGGGGGAAATAAGGAAGGTCTCCATACATACATACATCTTGCATATTTTTCTTACATGTGCATGTACACACACACACCCATTGCTATCCGTAGCTTTCCAAATGGAGTAGTCTATGCACTTAAATAACAATGCGGCATTCCTTGTTGATGCTGAGATTGATGGTTTTATTGGTTTTAAGTCAATAATGAATTGAATTAGTTCTTAGTATTTGTCCCTCCCCGATTTAGTGCATCAAAAGGAACTTTTTCAAAATGTTTTACACTTCTGAACAAGCTAAAATGACTATTCCTTGATGGGAACAAATATTAGTAGCTCATGGGAAATGGTATTTCCTCTCTGTTTTACAGATGTTTTAACAAAGATATATTATTCGGTGCTTGTAATGTCTCTTTGGTTCAGAGGTTTGTTACATCATCCCATTTCATCTCAATCTGTCTACAGAATACACCCACCGGGAAGTCCCATGCAGTCCTCTCCAGCAGACACACCCTTCGGCAGCCGTAGAGGAAGACAGCTTCCACAAGTCCCTATCAGAAGTGCCAGTATAGAGCAAGGTATCAAATACAAACTTGTAGTTCAAAATTTTAGGTTTGTGTTCTTCCATTTTTCTTTCTCCGCCCCCCCCCCCAAAAAAAAGATATCTTGAACTTGTTCAACAAAAGCATCACTGCTTTATAAGTTTCTACTGATAAAGCCCTACTGTTATTAAAAAGTAGATTGCAAAGCAGTCTGGTGCAGTTGATTATTTCACTGTACTTTTTAAAAAAATGATATGTTTTCTGGTTCTTTTTTGCACCTTTAAAGCCATTGGGCAGATACTTCTGGTTAGTTGTGATCTAATTTATTATTTTATTTTATGCAAAGGGCTGACTGAGACACTTAAGAGTAATCAATTCTCTTGATTCACATGTAACTCATTTTATTTTATTAACTAACTACGGCGAATTTGCACATTGTTGACAGGAATGTGAATGGTCCTAATTTATATCCCTTTCTGAGCATGTCATAGATTGAGTACAAAGGGGCTGTTGGGAAGAAACATGAAACATTTCAGTGAAAGCCTGAGATAGGTGGTTGAGGCAGATACAGTACTGAAGTTAGTATCCAACAGATACTGATATTTGTGTTTCTTCATCATATTTACAATAAAATGACTGGATTTTTTTTTAAATTATATGCCTCCTGTCTAAAAAGTGCAATAAACCGCAGCTATTTCAGTTTAGACATTATTCACATGTTTAGATTGTGTACTTTTCAAATGAAGCGTTTCAGAATTCAAAAAGTAATATTAATAGCTTACATCCTTCTTGATGTGATTCCATGCTGAGGACGAAACAGCTCAAATTTTTATTCTTTGCTAATTCATGCATCAAAGGTGTATGTTTCCTAATGAAAAAAGGACATCATTGTACGGTTACTAAATATGAACTACATACCAGAAGGTTGTTTTCCAACACATAACATACATTTCCCACTTGATATTTGCTACTGTATACATATGATTTTGACTTGCTCCTCTTATTTCATATTGTTACAGTCTCATTGATTTAACTAAGGTCTCACTAAGAATCTGTTAAAAATATTTTACATTGTAGTTCACCATATTGGGCTTTTTTGGAATGTCAGCATGACGGAAGGTGTGCAATACAGAGCACAGACAGAGTATTTTGTGAATTTTCATTTGTAATTTCTCTTGGCATAATGTATAAGAAAATCAGTGGGGTAGAATTTGTATTTTGCAGAACATTTTTCATGGGTGTGGGAATCTTTCCTATGCTTTCTTATCACTGGATAGTAAATTGTAATAATGATATTATTTCAATTCATATGATACTGACAGGGATCTTTGATCAATCTGTTTTGGACTATAAAACTAAAATGTAAAACTGGCTTAAGTTGCTTAGAAAACGTATATTTAAAATGTGCAGCTGTGAGTGTTTCTTAACATAGTTGTTCTTGTAGTTAAATGCACTTAATTTAATTTACTATAAGGTCTGAGTTTTTACCTTGTATGTTGGTGCAAATTTAATGATGAATATCTGGGTTAAATGTTTCTGACTGGCTTGGTGACCTTTTGTGGTAGAAGTGGTTGGTCTGTTCTCTCTTTTTGATTTTTTTCTTGAAAAATAAACCCACAGTACGAAAAACATAATTAATTGAGAATACAGGATTAATAGCTATTAAAAATGGGAGGGGGAATATCATCATTAATAAAAGTAAAGCTTGTTTTATTATAAGATGCCATTCCTTGTGAGTATCTTTGCAGCTAATGATAACCTGGCAAGATATGCCCATTGCCTTGTGTGTTTTCAGTCCATCCTGCATGCCAATGCAAGAGATTTTTTTTATTTAACTACTATATCCAGCTTCAGTGGTTCTTCATTACATACAGTGAAGCTCAGCTTGTAGACAAGTGTTTGTGTGATGGCAATGTAGACGCTGAAAAATATACATGTAATCCATGGGGTTAGAAGTTTCACCAAACAATCCAAAACAGAGATCTAACCATTGTACAAGGGCTGACATACAGTAAAATCAAGGAGAGATTTAATTCAGTTTACTAGGCTTTGCCTCCATTACAACATCAGTTTCTAATGATATTAATCTGATGTACAATATATCATTGAGATATATAGCTGATGGCAGAGCTACCTGTCAATATGTTACAAGACGACATATTTCAATCCTTTTTTGTTGTGTTCCACTGAGTATCTAAGAGGAACTTTTTCTTTTCTATTTATTTATTTATTGGATTTTTTTCCCTGCCCCTCTAGACCATGTCTACATTCTGCTGTATTTTACTGCATAAAAAGTAAGGAAATGTTTGGAAATGGGAGTCTCTTGTCTCATTTTTCTTCTATTATCAAGATGGGTTCAAAAACAGACAAGACTGTGTAGTAAGAACCAAATGGTAAAGTCATGTCAGTATAAGCAAAAGTAGCAATGGCTGTTATAACTGAAGAGGGTTATTGACAGTAAAATGTTGTAACAAACCATTGTTTTTTGAAGGTTTTCATCTTCAGTAGAGAATTTAGCAAATTACTTGGTCTGATAGTGATGATTCCTGCCTGTTCATAGTTTGTGGCAGTATCACTAGCTTTCTGTTCAGTTGTTGCAAGAAAGAGCAAGCAGTGGGATAGAGTGGGAAAGATAGGGGAAAAGCTATACTGTGTGGGGCGGGGCGGGGTGGGGAAGTACGGTTCTGCAGAGCGAATATACAGTTGCTTAAAAACACCTGATTCTGTTATTATTGTCTTGCCTCCCCACGGCCTGAACTTACTGATGATTATGGATGTGATACCTGACAGCTGTAATGCCAAGATTCCATTCTTATACTTGTTCTTTATACATTTACTGACTTTAATGGAATTAGATTGTCAGCATCATTTTAGGACTGCCATCGGTGTGCAATTAGGTCCATTTCTTTCCACATTCTTATGGGGGAAAAGCAAAGGGGTTTTCTATATATTTCTGCAACCACATTAGCTTAAACATATATAAATCTCTTGGGGTTTCAGCACAGCAATGCATACATTTTAATAACCTATTATTTGCATAGTATAACTTTTGAAAAATTTATTGGCTTGTTTTGTAACCAAATATATTGTAACCAATGACTGACTTCATGTTATGAACACATAAAGCTTTTGTTGAAAGCATATAGTTTGTTGCAAAAAGAAAAAAATAGGAGATTACTTTTACAGATGATCATCTAGCTGTGAGGGAAGAATATCTGAACTGGTACTATGTTCCTATGCAGAACTACAATCCTATATAATTGCATCATTTTGCCTTGCATCTTTATTGCCCTGATTCAGGTGAAAATATGCAGGAAAGTCACCGTTTTTATTTCTCCAACAGTATATTTTATGTAAAATGTACTGCTTAATTGCAGAGAATGTAACCGAAATTTACATTCATTGATTAATTGATTCCAGCTGTTTGTATCAGGAAAACATTATTAGATTAACAGGAGTTTAATATTTGGCTGTGTATTGGTTTGCAGGTCGTCTACTTTCTGAAATTTCTCAGGCTATTTTACATATAAGATTGGGGAATGTCAACTTTTCAGAGTTTATGGCTGTTTGGTTTAACAAAGAGAAATGCCAGCAAAACTTCAGACAAGAGGACATGTCTTAGATTACTTTTCTTGTGTTATTTTCACAAATACTACCAGTGATATAAAATATATACAATAAATTATATAAAATATAGCATTTGGGTAATGTAGTAATTTTTATATAATAGCTCTCATTTAAAAATAGTTGGAACTGACAATAAAATACAATTAATGACAATTAAATACAATTCCATTTGGGACTAAGATGTGTATAAGGCAGTTATTGATCCTTTAATACATGACATTGTTATTTTGAGTAATCTAATCAGAGTAGTCTCTGGTTTAGTTTTCAGACAGGGAGAACGGTGCATTGATTGAAATAATGTATTTCCTGTTCACATGCATAAGTTGTTGCAAATGCCTTTGAAATTTTGTCTTTAAATGATGCCATTGTTCACTAGAGTATTGTATAACAGCAAGAAAAAAAATACAACCACTGCTTTAAAAAAAAGTGAATTTGGTTTCTTCTTAAGGTAATGCATGTAAATAAAGCAGAAAACATTTAATTATTGTGGATGATTGTGAGAGAAGTTTTAAAAGTTGTGAAAATTGCTCTTTGAAAATTCCTGGACTAGCTATTCATTTATTCAATCTTTTGTTCCCATACTCACGTAGTGCTTCACCCTTTGTGTTTTAGCTTTCCCCCATTGTTTGCAATGCAAGTTCTGCGAAGTAGAGAGTGCTTGCTGATGATAAGCCAATAATTACCGTATGCAATTGTTCTTAATATGCAGCGAATAAAAAGAAACTACATGTTCAAAATTACATTTGATGCTAATAGTACATTTAATTTTTGCCTTAGTGTGAAATTCTTAAATGATAGACTCTGTTGAAAACTGATGGGTGGAGATGAATCTTTTCATGCCAGTAACTCCTTTCCCCATGCTTGTTTTCGTAAGTGTTGTTCTTGTCCAATAAGGGTATAACTTTTGAATGGCTTCTTTATTTCAAATATTTAACAGGGCAAAAAAATAATAATAATAAATCCAGCCACGACCCATCAGAATGTTAACTGTTTTGAAGAAATTGATTTCAGTGGGTTTGGGTGTGCTTCTTGGCTGTAAACTCTATAACTTGCTGTGGTTTTGACATCCAAGCTTCCCTACATTAACTTGATGCATGCTGCAACTGGGCATATAGTGTTTCTCATTCTCATGTGTAACACCTTTTTTTGTCTAACTTTAAATTTGCTGATTTCTTTCTTTTGTTCCCATCATTCCGTGCATTTTATTCATTGAAGAACAAGAGAGTTATAGCTCATCATCAAAAGGTAAATATCCATGTCAATTTTACTAACACTTGTCATGTCATTTTACCTTTATCTGCACTAATTTCATAAAGCAGTTCATTTATGTGGGTTACATTCAATTGAGAATGTACATCTATAGAAAAGACTGTTTTGCATCATCTAGTCTTTACAGTTTTAAAACAGTTGCTTTTCTCTCATCTCAAGTTTATTTATTGATGGATTATCTTAAGAACTGACCAACCGCAAACTTGGCTGTCACCTTCTTTGGAAAATGTCGTATTGCAAATAATGAGTCCTGGAATTACCAGGTTTGGTAGAAAGGCCCGGATGAGAAACCCGTGTGACAAAAACAGCTGCTTCCTTTTCTAAAAGCTGTGCCCCATAGTAAGACTGACAAAGATCACATTTTGTCCTCCTGTAAAAAGAAGCAGTGCCCTAATTAAGACACTTATTATAGGTCTCATGAACTATATGAAGGCAAGAACAAGTGTCACAGCTGGGCTGTCCTTATTTTTGCCTGTCCCTCTGCATATCACTACTGGGCTTTCTTTCTGGCTAGCCTAAAGTCAGAGGTGCCTGTTCTGGCCAAACCAAAGCTATAGTTATCTTACTGATTGTTAACAAGCCAGGAGAACTAATAAGGCAGTGTGTAATATTTGGTTATTCCCTGCTTTCTTCACGTACGTTAATCCAGAGCAGTCTAGTTTTGACTGAACATGGAACTCTGGCTTTACAGAAGCAAGAATTTTAAAGAAAAATCTAGATGACACTTGAGAGGAAGTGCTTATCTCCAAGATACTCTCAATTTCATACAAGGCATAGAATTTGAACTAGGGCTCAGAACAGGTTACCGTAGAGTACTTTTTTTTTCAATCAAAATGCACTAAACCATCTAGAATAATGTGGAAGAATGTAAGAGATGTTCTTAGTGAGTAGTTGCTTTGTGTAACAAAAAAGGGGTCTTGGTAATAGATTAGGGCTTCTGCTCTCACTGTTCCTCATCCTCTCAGTATTGAATTTGTCAGTATATACCTTCCAGTATATGTTGGGAGGTGTAAAAGCATTACATCTATGAAAGATGCATGACCTGTTTGCATGCTTTGGTGACTCATATCTGATCCAATCTCTGAGACATATTACAGGGTTCACACAGATACAGATGCAGGCAGAGTAGGGTGGTAGTTGCGGGGAGAGAGTTAATTCCAGTTCATGATTTCCAGTTCATAAATAGGCTGGTATTTTATATTTTGTGAAACTATTTGCAGATAATAGTTTTGCTTGGCACTGTGTTAAGCATTTATTGAGGCCGCACTGACTTACACGAAATTGACAGGGCCAGACCTACTATTGGGCAAAGAGAGACAACAGCCTCAGGTGGCCGATTCTGAGGAGTAGGAGTAAATAGCCTAGATGTTGTGACTGAGCCACTGGATCATTTGCTTCTGTTGGAGGACTCATCTGTGTGTGCAGTCCAGCTTTCCTGATCCCCTGACCTACCTTGCTTTCCTCAGATGTGATGGAAGAGGCTATTTCATCATGAGTACTCAAAACAGAATTGAAGTGTTAGTCTGGTCAACTTCTGTTTCTGGAATTTGTTGCTGTTTTGAATTTTGGTTAAACTCCTCTAGCTGTGCAATAGAAGTGCAGGGATGTACAGAGCAGAACAGCTTCATGTTCCTCAAAGTAGACTACTCATTTTTTGCTCATTAATTGGCACTTACAGTCTCAGTAACTCATTTTGGGACACTAGTAAGAGAAAGAATAAAAAAAAATTCATTACTTACAATTGAACAAATAAAAGCAGACTGACAAACATGATTGCTTTCAACAACAGGCCTGAACAGACTAACTGCTTATAGAGGAAAACTGCTCAAGAGAGAGGTGAGGTTTTCTTTAAACTCAGGGGCAGGGAAAGAATGATTGGTTAGTGTTGGGTAGATTGACAGACACCTCAGCCCAGAAAGATCACTGCCAGCCAAAACTGCAAAGAGCAGTATATGAGGTTGCAAAAACACTCCAACAGAATTGGAGGGAGGAAACTTCAAGCCCTGTATGTAATCCCTTAGTAAGTATTCAACCCTGTGACATGGGTGATTGGTAAGAATAGGTCGTGAAGAAGCAGCTTGGAACACAAGCCCAACTGGACAAACAAGAAATAGTTATAACAGACATAGTAAGGAGCCCAGCGATGTGAAGAAGGGGCAATATGTGCTAAAGGGCTTTTTGAAAGACATCTCTCTGATAGAAGATTGTTGTATCCCAACACAAGCCCATACACTCTAGAGTTCTTTGGTGAGATAGAAATATAGAATGTTCTTAGGAGAACTAGAAGGCTTGATGGCACACTCTGTAAACAGCTTTAAATATCCTCAGTCCTGAAGCAATCAGAACAAGATGGCAAATTTTAAGAGGAGCATTATGGCTGCTTCATAAGGCCAGGTTACTGAAATATTCTGAAGAACACTCAATATGCATTTGTAAGTCTGAACTTTTCTTCTCCCATCTGGCATTATGTACCATAAAGCCAGAGGATCCAAGGAACACCTTGAAAGTAATAATTACCACTCTTTGGGGAAACATGAGTAAGAGATAATGTTGCTGCTTCTAAATGTGACAAGTCAACACTAGAGTACTGATTATTTCAGAATTTGGGGCCATTAGCCATGGTTTTGTTTGGTTGAACAAAATGACAGTAATTATATAAGGATATTGCTGCTTAAGCAGGGGAACAGTGAGTACTGAGTGCTTTTTTTTCGGTAATGATTCTAAATTCTTCTTAAAACGACTCTTACAGAATCCCCTTTGTTCTATTATTGTTTGTGCCAGTAAAGACATTGTCTGTAAAGAAACTTCAAAAGAGGCATTGTAATCTTGTTTAGTGCAGGATAAAGATATCCTGTTCCCTTGACCTTTTCCTCTTTTTTTACTTGATTTTAAACATTTTCTCAACTTAATTGTTCTTGTTCTAAATCCTAATTATCTAAAATGCATCTACATTTCAAATGCTTCATAATGTGTTCCGACACATAATGGCCTAGAAACATACGAGCACACTAAAATAGAGACGGGGGTATTAAATACCCCCGCACAGTTGGACGTAAAGATGGTCTGCCCCCCTGGGGCCAGACTGTTGACTCGTGTCCACTGCCACCACCGGCTCCACTCTCCCTTCTGTTCGCTCCAGAGCTCGCAGTCAGCTATCCACTTGTCAGCCTGGCAGGGAGACTCGTCTTCCCTCCTTCTGCCAGGAGTGGGTAGCCGACTGCGAGCTCCGGAGCTATTGGAAGGGAGAGTGGAGCCGCTGGTGGCAGTGGATGCGTGAGTCGACGGTCTGGCCCCAGGGGGCCGGACCCTCATTACATCCAGCTGTGCAGGGGTATTCGTTTACAAATACCCCCATCTCCACACTAAAACATAAATTGATCATATCTGTAATTTCAAATGAATTTATTTCTGTGGTGAGACAAATTTCTTCACTTTTTATGAGAAAAATCATGGGAGTCCACCCTAATCAAAGACAAAAAGCTGCAATTTGTCTCGCTTTATATAGTTGTTTTTTTTTATCCCCCCTTTTTCCAGAAAAGTAACCTTGTCTTTTTTTTTTGCTTGTGTAACAAAAACAAGGGAGCTGTAGTCCACAAAAACTCCGGCTGAAATATATATGTTAGCTTTAAAGACACTATAATACTTTAGGTTTTATTTTTGCTTTCCAGGATTGAACAACTTCAGGCTTCAAGTAGATGCAGGGAAATGTATTTGTAAATAATATTCCTTGTAGGGGGGAAAATCTCTATCCTTGGGGAAAATCTATTAGGGAGTATTATAGAGTAGAATCTCCTGGGGAACTCTTTCCGAAGGGAGCATTCAAACATATTGTCAGGGCTGGGCTATGGGTAGCAGCTTAACTTGAGCCAGAATCCATGGGACAAGCCGGTAATCGGGATAGGAGAATAAAAACTAAAGGACAAACCAAGAACCAGGGTTGAGATGGATGGAAGAGGATGGTAGGATTGAAGGATAAACCATGAGGTAAAATCCAGAAGCTAACTAGGAGGGAAGTCCCAAGAAGCAGCCCAGGGTTCTGTAGTGCCTGAGGAGCATGGTGTTTCTCAATCAAGGCTCAACTGCAGCAGGACATCCTGTAATCCTGTTTTCTATCTAGGACCATTCAGGACCTGAAAAGCACCTCTTTGAGCAGGCTTCCACCTTCAGTGGCTAACCGCAAGGGCAGTTGTCCACAGATTCCAGCAGTTCTTCACACACATGCCCTGTCCAGCACAACACATACCTGTAGCCTGATGTTGTCCAACTTCAGGAAGGTTTTGCTGCCTTCTTACACAGAGTAGTTCACAGAATCACGAGAAGGAACTCTGGACTTGCCCAGTTTTTACACAAAAACTGGCATTGTTATTTTCAGCCTCTTCACAGTGTCTGATGCATTCAGTAAAGAGGCCAAGACTAGGTCTCCCTCAGTGTACTGTGACATCATTGTGCACCCTGTCACCAATATTCAGACTTTGAGTGGGATACGTGAACGGGATGCATAAAATTGTGCACAGTACTTATATATGTACATGTACATGTGAGAAAATGCTCTTTTTCACATCTCTTCAACTTGCATACACTGGAAGTTGTCGGAACCTGGTCGTATTGGGGATGGAGTCACCAGGACAGGGCCCCACCCACTGCTTTTCCACACAGGTGGGGGAATATTGGGCATCATGGCAAAAGTCCTGTGTAGCAGATTATGAATGAACCCGAGCTCCAAACCTGTTGTGAAGTTAGATAGGTGTTTATAAAACTGGCTTGTTTGTATGATAAGAAGGCCATGTGGGAAAGGACACATTGAAAGGGGCATGTGAAAATATATAACTAGAATCATCCTGAACATGCTATACACATAATTCCTTGTGTCACATCATGAAGTGGTTTTAGAGATGCTGTATCAGTTCTGAGCTGCTGTTTGAGAGTCAACCCATTTACTTCGCAGTATGGGATTTCCTCAGTGATAGCTAATCTCAGCAATGATTTGCAAATTAAGTCTGTATTTATTTTGGACTTGACCAATCACAAAATGTGTAAGAGTTGTTATAGTGGATTTCCTGCTTCTGCAGGAAGCTGGGCTTGGTGACCCTTGGGATCCCTTCCGGTTTTACAGTTCTACAGTTCTATCAGAACATATCACAGGGTATATGAGTTATATAGGAGAAATGAGGAAACCCATGTACTTTGACAAGCAAATGGCTTTCACCACTTGGGGGAGCACCTCTGCAAAAAATGTGATAAATTATCCAATTTGACCCTTAGTGCTCAAGAGTGGTTCTCATATTCTTTCCTGCAAAAGAATATGAGCCAGAGAGAAAAATAACTGAGTGGAAAAATCCAAGGCAGCTGCATCATACCAGTTGTGCTTAAATGGATATGCAGGAGGAAGAATCCTGTGTGTGTGTGAAAGAGAGAAAGAAGTAGACAGAGACGGAGAGAGAAGATGGTCAAAGAGACAAGGAGAGGATGGGAAGTGATGGAATCAATTCACATCATAGTAAACCAACCCAGAAGTAGTCAAGGGTAATTTATTATTTATTTATTTATTTATTTATTTATTTTATTTTATTTAACTTATATGCCACCCACTCTACCCAAAGGTCTCTGGGTGGCTTACAACTATTAAAATTCAATTAAAATACAATAAAAGATAAAACGATTAAAATACAATTAAAATAGATGCTCTAAAAATTGCCATCAGGACCCACAGTTGATGTTATTTCAATTAAAAGTCTTCTGGAACAGGAAGGTTTTGACCTGGTGCCAAAATGTCATCATTCAATCCTAATTAGGTTTATGTCTGAGTAGCTAAACAGAGCACTGTTGGTTTCTCTGTAATGCTTTACCAAGTCACAAATGTGATCAATGTACATTCTAGTTTTATATGTTTGTTTGATTGTTTATTTGTTTTATTTATGTGTTTCTCTTTTTAACTGAAAGCAAATATTCAAATTGACTTCATATTGTAGCGAACTATAGTCATTAAACCGAACATATTTCAATTTAACCACATTATGAGATTTTTTCCCTTGTATCATATCAGATTATTGCTGTCAGGAGCATGCCTCCTTAGAGGAGTCCTACCACTTGGGGAAGGTGCCATAACTCTAGTTCCCAGCTTCCACCACCTTTTAACTCTAGATTTAATGAGACCTAGAAGGTCATGAGTGGGCAAATATGGGCAAGCTTCTAACCCTAGATTTCCATTTACTTCCTTATTTGGGCTTAAAAAATCTTTAGCTGTGTACTTTAAAACTTGCACACCCACCTTACCAGGTAGGACACCTAAAGAACAAAATAGCAAACATAGCCCTTGTGGCTAAGGCACTGTCTTTAGGCACTTACACCCTTACCCCCAAGAATCAATTTGGGTAAAATATAAAAGGCTTGTTTAAAAAGAGTAAAAAAATTTAAAACGAAAGAAATGCAAAAAGATACAAATTGTACTGTTAAATGCTAAGCATCTAAGTATTAAGTAAGATCCTGCAAGTCTTTCCCATAAAACAATAAAATGATTAACTAACTAATGGTTTTACTACTTGATTGCCATTGCTATTTTAAGTAACCATATCCTAATCAAGCAAAGGCAGCTTTAAACCTGTCATGTCCTTCTCCTCCTCCTCCAACTTACACACACCTAACCCCCCTTTCTGTAACTTAAATCAAAGTCTGTGCTTTGTGATGGTATCCAACCAGCATACAGTCCTTTGTTCACAAGTTCCTCTTGTAACTTTCCACTGCTCAGTCTCTTGTTCCCATGCTGGCAAGCACTTAGAAGGGAATGCAATGTTTATCAGTCTTGAGATGTGATCTTGAATCTTCTCCACTGAATGACACACCAAAAGAGCTGGGTCTCAAGCCAAGATGGAAACACCTGTGGAACTCTGAAAAAACAAGTACTACAAAACCCATATCCTCACAATTGTTAATACATAATATGAAATGGAGAAAAATATGTGATGCATGGGATAAAGTTGTCACCATTTTTGAAAGGGTCGAATAAAATAATGAGTTTAAATATGTTGACCCAGTCTGAAACTCAGCAAGCCAAGCACAGCACACCAATTAGGGTGGACCCCCACAGGTTGTAAATCTCCTGTTTTTGCTGCCTGGCTGGAAACGCAAAACCCATGTGGCTATCAAATACTGTACACAGCAATCTAAAATGCAGGTCTAAAACAGCGGTTCTTAACCTTGGGTTACTCAGGTGTTTTTGCAGTGCAACTCCCAGAAGCCTTCACCACCAGATGTGCTGGCTGGGGTTTCTGGGAGTTGTAGTTCAAAAACACCTGAGTAACCCAAGGTTAAGAACCACTGGTCTAAACAAACTGGAATTAGCTTAATGGTGAGGGGCACATTGCACAACCTGTTTCCCAGGTGGCTGGCTCATTAGGGAGTGGGCACTAATATTCCTCCATGATTAAAAAAAAATTCAGTGTGTATACCTTCATAAGTCACTAGAAAGATGCAGACACAAGATGAAGGGCCTCCTGTTCCATAGGAGTGCTCTACAGTGAACTGGAAGGGGAAAGAAGAAGAAAAAGGATGCAAACAAATACATATTTTTCTTCATAGGCCATCTGAACAAAGATAGAGCTCCTGTATCTTTGTTTGTTGTGGGGGAAAAAGGAATTTCAACAGGTATAGTTTGAATGCCTGCTGAAATTCCAACTTTCATGCAGCTGCTAAAACTTCAGGAGCCCTGCTCCATTCTCCTCAGGTCACCCTGAGCTAGCTTGTCATCTCTTTCCCAAATTAAGGAGGCATTTGCTTTTTGGAGAAGACAAGGTACAAGTACTAGGATCAGAGCTGCACCTCATAGTTCCTACCTTTTCAATCATCCTGATCAATGTTTTCAACATCCAAATCAACTCTAATGGGTTTAACTGAGGTGTGGTATTACCACACAGAAGCTTGAAACTACAGCTGGTGATCCTATCTAAACAATATAATGAGAACTCACTCTATTTCCTATTCCCAAGTCAAGGAGACCAAATGAATCAATGCAGCTTGCATATGAGCTAATTTATAAAATTCCTATTGATTCAGGAGGTGTGGTTTTATGCCTGAAAGGTCTCCCCTTGATTCAGTATGTCTGATCTGGACTAATGCATGGGAGTGCTGGTGTGATGCTAATCTTTAAGGTGATCTCAAATGTTTAAGGCTCCAATTCGGTTCCCTGAATAGGGATGCACACACAAAAATATTTATATTTGTTTGGTTCCAGGCTGTTTTGAGGATGGGCTCTTTTACTCTCTCTCTCTCTCTCTCTCTCTCTCTCTCTGTGCACTGCTCATTTTATTTGACATGAAAAGGGCTCCCTCTTTCAGGTAATTTCATTTTGTTTTCCCCTGTCCAAAAAGGCCCTAACAAGCTATAAAACTATTCCACAAAATCAGAGGCAAGGCAACATTATCAGTCTACAGGTACCTCAAAAGCAAGCAAAAGCACATGAGAAACAAAAATCATCAGAACCATTTTAAAAAAGATTTGTCCCAAGTTGTGCCCAATTAACAGCAGCAACCACCAAGGGAGTGTGACATATTGGCACAGTCACAAACTCCACCCTCCCGTCCCACACACTCCACAAAAGCAAAGGCAAGGAGAAACAGACAATTCCAAATCACCCCCCACCAAAATACATATCTTAAATAGAGGGGAAATTACTTGTTGCTGCATTGAGATTGCAGGGAGGGAATCCTTAAACCCCAAGCAAGTTATATATCTGAAGTTGTTTTCTGATGGCACCAAACTCCACAATTCCTCATTGCCTCCCTCAGTGGTTTCATGTAAATGTTAAAGAACAAGTCATTTTCAGTGTTTCTTATTTTATGTTCCACCAATCAATTTAGCAAAGAACTTTTGTCACACACACACACACACATACACACACACACACACAGAGAGAGAGAGAGAGAGAGAGAGAGAGAGAGAGAGAGAGATGTATTTATACATTTATAGGTAATTTGTTATTTTATATACCGTATTTTTCCATGTATAAAATGAAACTTTTCCCTAAAATCATTAGAGGAAAAATTGAGGGTCATTTTATACACGGAAGGAGGCGGAGGCAGAGACAAAGGAGCAGCTGTGCTCGGCTGCCTCTCGCAGCTGCCCATTGACTGCCACCGCCACCCAATCACCTCCTCAAGTGTGACTGCTGGGGCTCACCTCCAGCTCATGTCACCGCCTTGTCCCCTGCCCAAAGGGAGCCTGTGAATGGCACTGGAGGAGGCAATCCGGCAACGGAGGCAGCAGCAGGAGACGGGGATGGAGGCAGAGGAGCGGCTGCACTTGGCCGCCTCTTGCTGCTGCCCATTGCTGCCGCTGCTGCCAAATCACCTCCTCCAGCGCCATTCGCGGGCTCCCTTCGGGCAGGGGACAAGATGGCGACATGAGCTGGAGGTGAGCCCCGGCAGTCACACTGGAGGAGGCGATTGGGTGGTGGAGGCAACAGCAGCAGGAGGTGGAGGTGGAGGAGCAGCCTCTGCAATCCACAGACTGCTCCTCTGCCTCCGGCAAGGGTCAAAATTGGGGGGTCATCTTATACATATACACAGAAAAATACTGTAATTTATGGTAAGCTGGTGAGAACATGAGAGATGAGAAGAAAAATTGAGGTTACTCCCAAAAGTTCATGTTTGGACAATCAGTTGTATAGAGGATTTTCAAGGAATGAAAAAGGAGGAGATATGAGGTTTGAGAAAGAGAGTGTCTTAATTTTTAAAAAATAAATCCCACCCAAAGTACTTCTGTATCTCACCAGTGGTATATGTTGTACTGGTTGAGGTGACCTCATCAGTACACCTTTTCTGGAAAAGGGTCTAGTCACTGTGACTACTATGGTCAATCTTCAGATCTAGATCAGAATCCTGATAGCTTGAACTATGGCACGTATTCAATCCCTGATGGCTTTTCCCTCAATTATGATTATGGAGAACTACAACTAGAATATTACCTTTTCATCTCAAGTCCAAAAACCTAAATTGTCTTTGTGGCAGAACATGACATAGGTTCTAGTGTCATTGGATGGGAAGCTATGCTAAAATCCTGTCCTATATAGAGTGGGACAGTGGTTCCCAACCTTGAGTAACCCATGTGTTCTTAGACTGCAACTCCCAGAAACCCTGGGCACCACAACTGGTTGTGAGGGCTTCTGGGAATACCCAAATTATCTAAGGTTGGGAACCACTTGAGTAGGACATACAGAATAATCTCTTCCCATCAGCATGATGGAGAGTAAAGTGACAGCACTGGCTATACAAACATTCATTTAATCTTTGAAGAAAGTGTCTTGGTTCAGACAGACAGGAATAATGAGGTGTACATAAGTAAGCAAAAGGAAACCATGTCTCATAGACTTCAAAGGGAATTGAACTAAGGGCTTCCTCAGATGGACATTTCTCTCAGTTTGTTCCACTGCAGGAAAAGGTTGATATACTCTTTTTTTTTCTTCTGGTGACTGCAATTCTTGGAGTGGACTAAATCCCCAGAGCAGTCATGCCTAAAACTTTCTGAGCCCCTAACAAGGCTTCTACTTTTTTGTGGGGGGGGCAGGATCACTGTTTTGGTCCATTTCCAGCTTGTGTAATTACTGGGAATGGAGCAAAAGTCAGCCTTCCTGGCTCTCAAGGCTCCTTATGGTTTGAATTTTTAATATCATGAAGTGATTTAATAAGGAAGCCATTTTACAATAGCACAGAATTGAACATTTCCTCTGCTCCTCAGCAGAGGGACAGAGGAAGTGAACTTTCTTTTAAGACATTGGTAAACTATTGCTGAGTTGCTGCATCACTTTAAAAAAGAAAAAAGAAAAGAAAACATAATATTTTCTTGGGCTTGTCTGAAGGGCTGGTCAAGAAACTACCCACAGCTGAATATCTTATTTTCTCTCTTTTTAAAAGTGTTACAGCACATCAGTGATAGTCTGTCAGCCAATGAGTAGAGGAAGTGTTCAATTTGAAGTGGCTCACTTATTCAGCCACTTCACGATACCAGAAGAAGTCAGATCAAATAGGGTCACTTGAACTCCAGTATCAAAGATCTCACCAAATTGCTTATCTCACCTCCACCCAACCCCACATGACCCTATTTAGTGCATTCCAAAAGAGTCAGTGTAGACGAGCCCTTAAGTCTAAGAGACATTGGAACTCATTTACATCAGAAATGCTTTCGGTCTCACACAGTCCTCCCTAAAGTGATACCTTCCAGATGTCATTGGACGCCAACTGCCATCTGCCACAGCCAGCAGGATCAGATATGACAGGAGTTGTCTTCATCAGCTGGAAGAAACCACTTTGTGGTAGTCTAGGCTAAGCTGACTGATGTATGTTTAGCTGCAAAATAATTCTTTGTTCTGAACTGCATTTCAAACATCGAAGGAGCAATCTTTCTCAGCTTTCTGAAGAATGAGTGTTGTCCTCTATGTACAGGAATTCTGTTCATCCTTTGGAGATGTATAATTTTGCTCTACATGTGCGGTGGTCCTGAGGATATATATTTACAGGAGAGACCCCCATTACTGTTCATTCTACTTATTAAATTTCTGCAGAGTTAACAAGGTGGGAAAAGCAGTACTTCACATTTCTGAAAGAGCAAAGTCTGTTTTCTGAGGCTTCCACTACAATTTGTAACACACTCTGTAAGAGCTCTGACAGTGTCCATGGCCTGTCTGAACCTCTACTCATTCAACAAGAACAGGATTACAAATTGCCATGTTTTCATTTGCAGAAGCCATGCTGGGACACAGTGTAGGAGGCTATTTTGTGTTGGTTTGTATGTTTGTCATCTGATAGTACAACTGTCTAGGTGGGCCCAGAGCATTGTGAATATGCTCTTTTGTAATATATCTGTCTACAACTTAGGACACTTAGAGATATGTAAGCTTCTTGGAGATATATGGAGAACAGAGGGGGAGTTAAATGTAATAAATAAGTTAATATTAATAGTAGCTTGTATAAACTGTGTTGAACAACACCATGTCCCACTTTATGCTGAGCTTCATGGGGTCAAGGCTTAGCAAGAAAAATTACAGTTCTTTAAAAGCAATGCAGCACTATCTTAGCTCAAAATAATTTTTTTATCTTTCTAACCATTACTGCTAATGTAATTGGGCACATATCCATGCATTTACCCATTTTCCCAGCAGATATCTAGTTTCACATAGTTATACTGTATCTATTTTGAATACTTGCCAATATAATGGTAGCTCTTTATAGATATTTCTGTTTGTTTTTTTTCAATTTTCAAAAATGTTTGTCTTTCATTTTAGATTTTGCACTTCGGGGATTATGTCCACAGGGTGGAATGTTTTAGGATTAGATTTATCAGGTTGGCAGCATCTCATTCCTTGATATTCAGGGCGAAAACCTGAAGTCAGGGAGCAGGCCCTTATCTGATGTTGCAAGTGCAGGCCATTGTCACATCACAGAGGTGCAACAGGCAAGGCCTAGGGCTGGGTGGAGAGCTACGTCTGATTGCAGCAGTTGGAAGAAGGGTGATCTGCATAAAGTGGTTCAGAATCTGAATATAACTTGGCTAACTAGTTAATAAGGCAAGTGACAGCTAAGAATGGGAGATATTTTTCAGTGACAAATTGTTACCATCACCTGTAGCAGTTGCTGCCATTTTGGCTAAGGCTTGTGTCTGTCCTTTTTTTAACTACAGCTGCAGCGTACATGATGCTGGGAAGTTTTCTGCCTGGGTTTGTACTGGTGCAAATACACTAGTCCGAGTATGGATCCTCCTGAATCCACATGATTTTAACATGGGATCTGCCACCAAATCTTGTGACTAGAGATGGTGCCTACGATTCAGATTGCTTGGGGGATGATCCTACATAAAAATCATATGGATCCATGAGGATCTGTGCCTCTGATCCATTTTTCCCCCCCAACGACAGCTCTTCACTCCCCCAGCCCTGCACTGGATTGGCCATGTCCTCCTCTTCCTCACAGGCTCCCTTCCCTCTCCCCCCCCCCAAAAAAAGAATGGCTCTTGTTGCTGTGGCACTACCTTTCCCACTACCTCTGCTGGTTACTCAAAGACACAATTTGCAGTAACAGAAGTGTTTAGATATGCCGAAATGATTGAAATAAATCAAAGTTCTGTATGCATGCTAAAATAAATGACTTTCTGGCAGAACAGTATTTTACGTCACTTTCCAACCAGAAAGCATGCTTTCCTGGCAAAATAATCCATGTTTCTTTTTATGTCACAGAGACACCTTATTTTAAGTCTTTCTTTTTTTTAAGCAGAATGTGATACAACAGTGTTTCTTTTTGTCAGAAGGGTCAAGTCCAATGGTGGCAGGAAACCATCTCTTCTCTCACAAGTCCTCCTGGGGAATTCTAGGTGGCTTCTCTGGCTGGATGTTCCGTAATTACAAAAATGGCACCCCTACCTGTCAACACTATGGACAGCTTTCTCACTCACCAAACACACAACATAGTATGTTAAGCTATATGGAAATGATACAATTCTATTCCATGTGACTTCCTATTTTTGTATGAAAGAATGACACAAATAGTTCCCCCCAGTCCCACAGATACCTATGATGTTTGGTGGGGAGAGAAAGTGCATGCCTATTCCTCCGTGGCCCTTTAAAATTATTATTACAGTTCCCAGAATCCTTCAGCCAGCTCAGCCACTGCTTATGCTGGCAGTGCGCTTCTATGAACTATGGTCCAAAGAGAGAGAAAGAGAGACTTTTGTAGTCTCTGGGGTTTCACAGATGTGCCTGTTTTGAGATATATTTTGAGTCTCCAGTTTCATAGGGATACGTTTTCAGTTTTCTTTGGAAACCATAGTCTGCCTTGATGATTTTTTAGGACTCTTATCTCTAGTTTTTTCTGCACTACCCAGGAAGGGGTAGTGTCCACCATGAGGAAGGGGAACTTTCTCCCCAAAAGCATACAGTTTGTTGGGTTTTTAAAAAAATTGGTTCAATAAAGATTTCACCCTACTCTTGCATTTATACAGTCCTAACAAAACTTCACAGGCTTTTCCTAATTCTTTCCAAAGTAATAGTTTCCCAGATGTCCTGGCTGTGCTTCATTTTTAGTAGCTGAGTTTAGCTTGCACTGTGCAATACCAGGTTGTGTCCATATCCCAAATATGTTGCTGAGGTTTGTGGAACTGGAAGTTTACCTACATCCAAATCAGAGCCTGAAAAGATAAGAAGAACTCCTTCTCCCCCAACACTTATACTGTATGTGTGGTGTGGCTTCTTGCATCCTGAAATGCTGGCCCTTGTTTCAAAGAAATTAGTCATGCCTAAAGGTTTTTTTTCTCTCTGATGTAAAAATGTTCCCTTTTCAGATTCCAATACAGGCTACATGTGCACAAAGTTCAGCTTTGTATGTGGCCTAGATTTACTTTAATGTATGTATGTATACTTTATCACGGTCAAAGACCAATAAAACCAAATCAATATAAAATAGATACATATAATTATTGTTTAGTAAGGTCATGCAGGGTAATGAAATTCCATTGAAACATGATAAAACAACCCCTTCTTTCCAATTAATAACATAATATGTCCTTAATGTAGGTAAAACCTCAGGCAGTATTATGTTTAAAACATTATATTGTCCATCTAAAATCACCTACCCAAACATCTGTTTACGAATAGCCATTGCCACAGCACAGAATTTGGCCACTTTTCTAGTAATATAAGGGGTATTGTCAGAGAGTAGCCACTGCACATAATCCTCCTCTGATCTCCCAGGAGATTTACAAATAATAGGTGATAAAAGCTCCATGCGAAGATCCCGATAACAAGTACAGAAAGGGAGAACATGACCAACTGATTCAACTTTATCACTAGTACAAGGTCAGAGACAATCTGATGCAGGCAAACCTCGAAATTTTCCCTCCAGAAACTTAGAAGGTAGTACATTAAGCTTAGCTAGTGTAAAAGCCCTTATGGCTTTAGATGACATAGTGCTGGCTAAATAAGAGGAGGTGATAAAAGCAGATTTCTTAAGGAAGTTTATTTATTTATTTTATTTATTTATTGGACTTATATACCGCCCCATAGCGCTACAAGCACTCTCCGGGCGATTTACAATTTTTTTTAATTATACAGGTTACACATTGCCCCCCCCCCCCCCCAGCAAGCTGGGTACTCATTTTACCAACCTCGGAAGGATGGAAGGCTGGCCAACATGGTCCTGTAGTTCAGTGTCCCATCCCCTTAACTTCACTGCTTTAATGGCATCCGTAAGACACATTGCTATAAGTATACTGGGAGAAAAGCCAATTTTTGATATCTCTTCTGTTATATGCTTCTTCCACTCCGACTGAAAGGAATCTAGTAGGATCAGTGGGGCTGAGCCTTCTAATGAAAAAAATGAGTTTAAGCCAGTATTTCACCATAAAGACTTTAGCCTGTGCTTTAATGGATATTAGCCTAACCTCTAAGCGAAGAGCCACATTGGAAGTACAAGGTGGAACTCCAAGAATAATAGTAAAAAGTAAAAATAGATTTACTTTAAGCATTTTGAGTTCAGGCTTTTCTTATAATCAAAGTGCCTTGGACTGTGTGTATCATGTGTACCAAACTTCCATGTGCCCTGGAAGTACCATAACTACTAAGGGTACATTTTAAGCGTATGTTATTGGTATGTACGAATGTCTCATGTTTGTTCCTTTATTTATTTGTAATTCAGATAGCTTGGAATATACATGTACTAAATGTCAACACATTTTTAGCACACTGTTGAGTGAGCTGGTCAGTGAGGCTGCACTGTTTATATATGTGTGCTTTCATTTACATGTGCATACATGTGTGTGTGCCCCCTCCCACTTACATGCACAAGGATGCAGCTGTTCATATCCTTCTGAACTGAACACGGATGCTATGCTCAGGGATGCCATTCCCCTGCTCCTTTCCCGCAACTTCTCTAACATTTGCTGATCTTGTGCTCAGCTTCTGCATTCAGTTGCTCCTGCTTCTGCTTCCACACCATAGAGTTGATGAAGCTGTTGGGGTCGTCCAGACTTGTTCTAAACCAAGTCTGGGCAACCCTCTTGAATTTATTACTTCCCACCTTTGTGTCCTGGTAGGGTAGCCTTTCCCCCCCTGCTTACTTGGACTGACAACTTGAGATAAAGCCAAAGAAGGGGTGCTGCAACAAGGATGGCTTATGATCTCTCCCCCCCTCCCCAATCTTTTCAATCAGGCAGGGTGCTTGGCAGGCCTTCTCCTGGTGTTTGAGCCATGTCAGAACTGAGGGTTCTTCTCTTCTCTCTCCCAAAGTACTCCAGTCCAGGGCTTTCACCCTTGGGTGTACTCTCATACTCTTCCTGAGGTTGAGGTATTGCTCCCCAGGCCCCGAAATAAAGACGCGAGACAACCATTGTTGGATTCAAATATGGGCCACACTTTATTAACCAACTTAGTTTGATTAACCAATACCAAACTTGAAGGGGCCTGCGGTAGTGCGGGGGAATAACGCCAAATCCTTCCTTATAAGCCAATGGGCGAGTCCCAGACCCCAGGTTCCTGCTATCCCACGACAGGAGGAACCTATAAGGCCTTCACTAACCCCCCGGACCTCCAGCCATCGCATTTGATAACCTTTTGGTCCGTAAGGGGTCAAGCGTCTCAGTCACCTTCGGCCCTGTGACCGCACGATCCTCAGTGCCGTCAGGACTGTAGCGCTGTTTATTTTATGCAAATTACCAAAGGGAGACACCGTGACAATCAGTTATTCCCGCACTACCTGCCCGTGTGACCGAGCACCAAAGGCCTCACCAACTCACTCCTTAACAAAAAACCCTATTCCAGTGTGGGATAGGCGAAAAATCCCCCCTTCCAACGGCCAATCAGGACGAGGGTCAAAAATTCCTATCCGGCCCCAAAAAAGGCGACCCAAAAAGCACACTAGAAATCGGGTGGGCGGGAGGGTGCCGAAAGCGAAAGAGGCCCCGTCGGCGCTTGCTGCCTCCTTAAATAAGCTGGGGTCTCGCCCCAACTCTCGCGAGGCCCCCTGTTGCCCGCGTCATTCCGGGACCGCGGGAGCAAACCGCGCGCGGGGCTCAACGGCGCGAAAGCGCCCCTCGCGCGCGCCGGCCATTGCTCCCCAGGCCCCGAAATAAAGACGCGAGACAACCATTGTTGGATTCAAATATGGGCCACACTTTATTAACCAACTTAG
The DNA here is from genome assembly GCF_051106095.1 of Pogona vitticeps. NCBI lineage: Eukaryota > Metazoa > Chordata > Lepidosauria > Squamata > Agamidae > Pogona > Pogona vitticeps. Next base: position 115,779,279 of record NC_135783.1, on the reverse strand, counting down.
TTTGATTAACCAATACCAAACTTGAAGGGGCCTGCGGTAGTGCGGGGGAATAACGCCAAATCCTTCCTTATAAGCCAATGGGCGAGTCCCAGACCCCAGGTTCCTGCTATCCCACGACAGGAGGAACCTATAAGGCCTTCACTAACCCCCCGGACCTCCAGCCATCGCATTTGATAACCTTTTGGTCCGTAAGGGGTCAAGCGTCTCAGTCACCTTCGGCCCTGTGACCGCACGATCCTCAGTGCCGTCAGGACTGTAGCGCTGTTTATTTTATGCAAATTACCAAAGGGAGACACCGTGACAATCAGTTATTCCCGCACTACCTGCCAACACATGAGGACTAGCCTCGGCTATGTCCCATGTACCCACCAGGAGCACCAAGCTCCACCAGCAGGCCCCCTCTAATATCCTCCAAAAAGATGTCCAAACCTGCGTCAGACAGGTGGACACCATCCTTACGAAAATGTTCCACATTGGATACTTGGATTCTGTGATGATCAATCACAGACCCGAGGCCGCATTTGCTGACGCCTCTACAAATCTCCTTATTGACCCGGCGACTAGCCTTATTAACCTTAAACATATCACGCGCCCCACGCCAAATTAATCGCGGTATGATTGATGACCAAACTATCCGCATGGCTGGGTATAATGCGTGTAGTCTGCACAGGTCCCTTAAAATATCCAATATCAAAGCCTTTCCAGGCAATCGGGGCAGATCATTGCCCCCCAGATGTACCACCAAGATGTCCGGAGGTGTATTGCCAAAAGCGGCCATCCTTCCAAATTGTACCCATTGCATGCCACGCATGCCCTTCCAAAAAATGGATACACGGGCGCCAAGCCCTAAATCACTTCCCCAGTGGGAAGATGCCGCATAACGCGCGGCCCAAAATACATAACTATGGCCGACAATCCAGACGTTCTTCCGCACCTCCATCATCTTGTCATCTGAAAAACAAGAACCACATCTGGCTACACGTTAGGTAGTTGCCTGATATACTTCTGAAAGCATTTAGAAGACCAACGACCTAATCTCTTAATTTTACCAGCATCGTAACCCAATGCCGCCGCCGTTGACGCAGCCCCTATTCGAAATGAGTGTGTACCAAACCTCATGTTTCCAATCCCAATGCTTTTTAGCGCCCTATCGGTTAATGACCAAAATTGATACCTGGTGAGCGGTGTGCCATCCTTATGCTGAAAGAAATAGCCTCTACTTGTCCCCCTCATTATCCCAAATGCCTTGATCGCCTTTACCGGACATATGCCAACTACACTACACTGACCCAGGATAACCATACTCCCATTCCCATACTGATCCGTTTTGGAGCTTCTCAACCTAACCCTCACCTGGCCATCCCATACCGTCACATCCTCTAGCTGCAAGGCTCTCCGCGAAACGTCCCGCTTACCCAGTGCTACAAGCTCGCTGATTCGCATGGCCCCAAAAAATGCCAATAAAGCAGCCGCCCGAAACAGCGCCTCCTCATACTCGTCCTTACAAATCGTTCCCCAACACTCACAGAGGCGTCCAAGAAGCGCTGGGGATATGGGAGTCCTATCGTCCTCCCTCCTTCCCCTTTCCCTTGACCATCCTTCAAGCATCTTTTTAATTCTAAAATCACATGATGCATCTCTAATCCCATTAGCCTTAGCATAAAAACTCAAGGCCGCCAGCTTGCCTCTTATGGTGCCTGGCGTCAAACCCCTCCAGTGCAGTTCAACTATAAACTGCTGAATATGTTCCACCGGTGTAGGCCAAGACTGGCCTAGGTGTCTTGCCCTTCTAAATTCTGCAAACTCCAAACCTGCCGCTCTATATTTTCCATAAGTTCTCGGGGCCAATGCCATACCTATCGCTCTTGTCGCTTCATCCCGCCAATCCGCCATACCTCTGCCGGAAGAGCCTCTGGCAGATCCTTGGCTTCCGGTGCCAATTCCCGGAAACGATGGATCTGTTGACGCGAAAGAGCATCAGCTATCCTGTTATCGACACCCGGAACATGGCGAGCATGTACCACGATATTAAATCGTAATGCCCTTAACGTGAAAGCCCTAACCAGATTCATGACCCTATCTGATCTAGATGTCAAGTTGTTGACAATATACACCACTGCCTGATTATCACACCAAAAATGAACAACCGTATTGGACCACTCCTCAGCCCAGAGCCAAAGGGCTCCCACAATCGGGAAAAACTCTAAAAATGTCAAATCCCTAGTAATACCCCACCTATGCCATTCTTCCGGCCAAGTTCCGGCACACCACCTTCCTCGGTAATAAATACCGAACCCCAGGGCCCCAGCCGCATCTGAGTTTACCTGGACCTCCGCCCTAAGCTTAATTTCAGACCTCCAAAATGACACACCATTAAACTGATCAAAAAACTGCTCCCAAACCTTAAGATCCTCCCGCATCCCTATTGTAACTCTAGCCTTATGAAATGGCCTCCGCAATCCTGCCATGGCGTTGCAAAACCGCCTCACAAAAGCTCTCCCAGGGGCTATCACTTTACAAGCAAAAGTCAGATGCCCCACTGCCTCCTGCAACTCTTTCAGCGTCACCTTCTTCCTCTGCAGTAAATTAGCCAGCAACCTCCTAATATTTAACAGCTTGTCCTGGGGCAATCTAGAAGTCTGCTGAACCGTGTCCACTTCTATCCCTAAAAACGTCAGCCTTGTAGCCGGCCCTTCTGTCTTTTCTTCTGCTAACGGCAAACCTAACTCCCCCGACAACTCCCTAAATGTATCCAACAACCTTTGACACTTCCCAGAGTTTGCCCTACCACAAAACAAAAAATCATCCAAATAATGAGCTGTGTCATTACATCCAGCCCTCTGCCTAATCCACCATTCGATAAACGTGCTGAACTTCTCAAAGGTTGCACAGGAAACTGAACAGCCCATAGGAAGGGCTCTATCAATATAATAGTGTCCCTGAAAATGAAAACCCAACAAACTGAAATCCTCCGGATGCACTGGCAAAATCCGAAAGGCCGATTTCACATCTGCCTTAGCCAGTTCGGCACCCAATCCACAATTCCTAATCATTCTCACTGCCTCGTCAAATGACGTATAACGAACTGAGCATAACTCCTCTGGGATAGCATCATTCACTGACTCCCCTTCCGGGAAGGATAAATGGTGTATCAGCCTAAATTCTCCGGGCGCCTTCTTGGGCACGATCCCCAACGGCGACACCCTCAAGTTAAATAAGGGTGGTTCCTTAAACGGCCCCAACACCCTACCTTCTTTGACCTCCTTGCTAATTTTTGCTTGTGCCACCGCCTCCAAACCTTGTAAAGACCTCAGGTTTCGCGCCATAAATGCCTTCCTAACCCCCGCTGCAGGAATTCTAAACCCAAACTTAAAACCTAAATACAAATACAAAGCATCCTCCCTATTGGGATATGCCACCAAACCCTCTTGTAGCACCTCAACTCTGATTGGCGTTGGACCCCTTTCCAGGAGCTCCGCCCGCGCCATCAGATTTCCTCTGTGTTCCCCCTGTCCTATTCTGACGCTGCCCCCCTGCTCTAAAGCAGGTGCTCCGTGGGTGTCTTCCCCCACATCCAATGCATTCGTGGCGGAACCTGCATTGGGGTTTATTGCAGGATCCCTTATTATTGAATTCAAAGCAAGGCAGGCGGGGTTGAACCGCCTGCCCCGCCCCTTGGCGGGCACCGGCACCACTCGAATACTTTATATTCAAGTGCCCACAATCAAACCTATCGCCCAGGATTGTTTTCGCTGGGGACATATGCTGCAACCAGAGCCCTGGATGTGTCTCATCCCAACGCATCTCTGGTCTAATCGCACTTCGCATTCTGAACGCCTCATCATAGCGCGCCCAAGCCTGGCCCTCAAACTCCGCCTTCGCTCTACGCATAATGTCAAAGTATTGAAACAAGGCTGAAGCCTTCCAAGGCTGCATTTTTACCAACACCCCTGCGTATATGGTGAAACCCGTGACCCAATTGTTCCAATTCCTATCCGGCCTCTTACGCCTATGCTTTTCCTTTACCTTCTCATCATCTTTATCGATTTCCTTGACTTCAAATTCCCGGTTCAGGAGATCATAAAAATCAATGAAATCGCCTCGCCAAATCCGCTCCTTAACCGCGGGCGTCAAATGGTCTCCCAGAGGCGTACTGTAATCCGTGTACGGCATAGAATTCATGGGAACCGTGTTATACCCTGTGTTTGGCACCGATGGGTGCTGTTGAATAGCCCTTCTCTTACCTTCCTCGGCCGGTGTGTTCTGTAAAGGAGGCTGCATCGGCATACCCCATCCAAACCACTGAGGCCCCATAGGGGGCCAGAAACTGCCTGGCCACGTCATACCCGGTGTTGCACAAGTGTTAGGTGATATTACCGACTGTTGTGATCCTCCCATCCAAGGCCACTGTACAGCCTGACTACTTGCAGTGTGCGAGGCTTCGTACTCACCCGAATTCCTCCTTGGGTCACCAGAAGCGTCGACAGCCCCGCTTCCGCTGCAAGGAAGCTCATCTTGAAGGTCTTGCTCGTGTGACGTCCCCTCGCCCGGATCCTGGGCCTCTGGTGCTACAGCCTTCCCTCGTCGCCTACCAGCCCCAACCGGCATCATTTCCGCATCCTGGTCCATCTCCATCCCGTAGGGATTCCGCCCCTGCTCAGGATCAAGTGCATCAAAACGCTTCATGAGATCCAAAGTCATAGCTCTTATTTCAGCCCTACGGCGACCCTTAGTGTCCCTGACAGAACGACGCGGTGTAACCTCATCGCCACCATAAACCAGCCCCTCGGCATTCCTTGCTTCCAAACTAGCCACTTTGGCCTGCAACTCCTTTAACATCTCCCAAGATTCCTCATCAGACGACGACTGAGGCGGGGACAGCTGAGGAACGGCCCTCTTCTTTGCCCTACTTTTCCCTTTCTTCATGCCACCCCCTTTTTTTGGCGGCATCGTTACCGTTCCCCAGCCCCTACAAGCCAGGTATCTATTTATTTATTTATTTATTTATTTATTATTATTATTAATATTATTAATATTTTTTTTAATAATATGCGATTACTCCCTCCTTCAAATTTAATTATGAATCCCCTTATCTAAACCCTTCTTGTGTATCCACCTCCTATTACTAACGTCCCCAATTTCTAACCTCACGGCTCTAAAAGCGAAACCTGCACCCAAAATGGCCGCCGAAACTACACCATGCGGCTCCACCAAGGCACAAAATGGCTTCCGATATAACTAATCCTCCCTCCTTCCACAAGGGAAAGCCTGAAAGGAAACCCTTTCACCAGAACCGGACCCAGCACTGCCTAAACCTCCAAATCCACCCGCTTTCAGAACCGGACCTTCCTGCCCCCTATGTTCCTCCCAACCTCGCGTGGTGATGGCTGGGGTGGGGGGGGGGAAGGGGGGGATGGGGGGTGGCTGGGGGGGGTGGTGGGGTAAGGGCGGAGAGGCTAACCTCCCGCCCCTTAGGAAAACGGAGACCAGAACCCTGTCCCCGCGTTCTTTTCTTCTTTTCTTTCTTTTTTTTTTTTTTTTTAATAGCACCCCACTACCTGGGGACGATCTCCACCACCTCTACCTCCACCACAATCCCCGTGGCCTTAGAGGCTGCGGCACCTGGCCACAGCTAGGGCACCAAAGGCCGCCTCCGCACCCCCCACCGGGAGGCGATCTGCGGCAACGCGGCCCCTGCGCCTACCCAAGCCCCAGTCGAAGAAAACCTTCTTGTGCCTTTTCGATCGGCTTCCCTCCGCCACCCTAACGGTGACCGAGGGGAGGCCAGCCGATCGCGCTCCCTCAACACGACCCGTGCGGCGGGGGGGGGCACAGCTCACCTCACACCCTCACGCCCGCAAACTCACTCTCACACCCTCACGCACGCACTCGCACCCAATTCCCCCCCCAGCAATCCCGTCCGCCCTCAGCCCTCGGGGAGGGAGCTCAAAGCCACCACTCCCCCAAACCTAGGCTCCAGCGCTGCTCTCCCGATGCCTGCCGAAAGCGAAAGAGGCCCCGTCGGCGCTTGCTGCCTCCTTAAATAAGCTGGGGTCTCGCCCCAACTCTCGCGAGGCCCCCTGTTGCCCGCGTCATTCCGGGACCGCGGGAGCAAACCGCGCGCGGGGCTCAACGGCGCGAAAGCGCCCCTCGCGCGCGCCGGCCATTCTCAGAGTTTCCACATCAGGCAGACAGGACTCTGTCTCGGGTTCTTCTACAGTTTTCCTCTTCCTCCTCCTCCATGTCCCTTTTCTACCCAACTTCATTTTTTTAACTTGGGTTTTCCCTCTCCTGACTTCCCTCCTCCTTCTCCTGATCTCCTTTTATCTCCTCTCCCTTTTCCTCTAGAGATCTTTTCTCTTTCCTGGCTTTTCTCTTTCCCCAACCTTTCTGCCTCCTCCTTCCTCCCACTCCATGTCCAACATGACTCTCCCCATGTCTATGGGAGACCCAGATGTAGAGGATTCTGTTAGGTCTGGGAAGAGGCAAGATGGCCCGCTGACGGGACCTGGGTGTCCCTGGCCACTACTCCACAGCCTGAAATTGACAAGAGCCACGAAGGGGCAGGCACAGAATTTAAAGTCGCAGAGGAAATCAGTGAGAAAAACAACAATACCTAGTAGTCACTCTTTCTCCCTAGTGGTTCTCTTGAAACTGTCCTGGTTTCAGGCGTGGGAGCTAGAGGCATTTCCTTGCTAGGACAAAATGTCAGATATTGCTGTGTACTCATTATATCACTATCTTCATTTAATTCCATTTCCCCCTTGAACATATTGACAGTTCCACCTATTTCTCTACATTTAGACTGCTATTTAAGACTATTTATTATTCCACTGGATTTAGAGCCTCAGCAATGAATTCTCATTCACAGCTATACTCCAAATTTGAATTAATGGTGATTCTTACATTCATCCTTTGTTACTCTTATTTCTTCTTTACCTTTGTTGATCCCTCAATTCTTTGTTTTAGTTTTTAAGCTCCTTGGGGCAGTAATCCTTTCTTTGATTTTAAAAAAGCAAACAAATAGATAAATTTTGGTCATCAAAGCTCTGTAGGAGATGAGTTTCAGTTTATGGCGTTGTGTAATAAGGAATAATAGGAATGATGTAAAATGAAGCTTTTTGTGCTGTAACTGGAGGAGACAGGATAATCAAATTAGGGACACACTGACCTGTTGTCTCACTTGCACAAGGTGTTCCAACATGGTTGGGATATGCCTAAGTCCCATCCAGTTTACAGCACAGTTTGCACCATATGGTCCTAGTAGAACATGACCTTAGTTGTAGAAAATATAGTTCAAGGATTGCTTGGAACCCACATACCATAATTCACAAATGACATGTAATGGTATTTTGAATAGGATAAGGAAAATTATGTCAGAAGATGCTAAGGTTATCTGAAATGTTACGAAAACCAAATGCTACAATTCTGTAAACTATACTGTCAAGATCTGCTTTTAAGAAGTGTTGTTTTAAAAAAATATTCTGGTTTTAAAATCTGTTGTATTGCTATATAGAAACTGGAAAAAGGGCCAGATATATATTCCAAGGCAGTCCAGTTATTATATCAATATTTGCATGCCTCTGTTTTGCATTCACATCCTGCTTGCTTTGTTGTTCAAATACTTCTTATTCTGGATGTAATGAGGTTCAAAACTGCATCTAAACCATTTATTATTTTACAAGATTTTCATCTGTTTTTTAATAGGCTTCCATTATGTGTTTTTACAGCAAATTTAGTAGTGGAGGAACGAACAAGACAGATGAAAATGAAAATGCACCGTTATAATCAGACAACAGGGTCTGGTTCTAGTCAAGAGCTTGAACGTGAGCAATATACCAAGGTAAAGATAGTATTAAAATATGATACTTTATTTGGAAAGGTTAAAAATATTATATATATTTTGATATATATATCAAAATTATTTAAGGAAAAACTGATTTGAAATGACTAGGAATACTAGCTTCCTGCTCCAGCCACAATTTTATCTGTATCATTTTTACAGTTTTTAATGTACTGAAATAGTAACTTTGTTAAATGATAGCCTGGCCTGCCGTTATTTTGGAAATAACTGACTGGGATCACAGAATGGACCTGGCATTCTGGTTTTCAGATTGTAAAATGGCCGTCTTAAAGAAACATGGATATTTGCAAAAGATTTAAACATGCCCACAATACAAAACTGAAGATCCAGAAAGAATTACAGAGCAGAAAGGCAAAGACAAAGAGAGAAACACACACACACACACACGCACGCACGCACGCACGCACACGTGCACGCACACACACACACACACACACACACACACACACACATTTTTCTAAATATTACAGCAGTAGCTTTTAAATTTGCTGGGATGTCAAGATTCCTCATGATCTGGGGGGAAGAACTGGTGTGACATAGTGGATAGCATGCTGGACTAGAACTCAGGAGACCTGGATTCAAATCCCTGCTCAGTCACAGAAACTCACCAGAGGGTAAGAATAGTGAACACCCTCCTTGAACTTCTCACATACCTTGAAATCATATTGGGGTTGCCATAAGCTGGATGCAACCTGAGGGCACATAAAAACAGTGGAATGTTGTTCGGGGAGGGGGGGACGTGGAATAGACATCTGCCAGAGCTTATGCTAATGTTTCATGTCCCTGTTTTTCAATTCATATGCTTTATTCGCCATAAGTAAAACTCTGCCAGGTTTTTTTACTGGCACGGTAGGCAAGGTTGTTGCATCATAGGGTTTTCAAGGTATTTAGAAGCCATTTACCATTGTTTTCTTCTGTGCAATACTGTACTATACAAAAGTTGGCCCAAGTGTCACTGCTGTTGTCTGTGAAAGATCCTCTGCCAGTGTTACCTTCTACTACTGCTCCTGCCCGGTAGCTTCCCCTCAGTTTTTCCCCCACCCCATTGCTATTTGAAGCTGTTGCTTTTCTTCCACTGATGCAATTGTTAATCATGCAGAGGGTGAGTGCCTTGTAGTCCTGCGTCTCTGGTGGCCATTCTGCCTTGGGTCACCCTGCTAGGCCTCCAGACTCATAATGGAGTCTGTCTTCTTGATGGCATCACTCTCAGCTTTCCTGATGTTCTCAAATTCCCTCACCATTGGCATCCAAGAGAGGGAAGTAGAAAAGTGACAGGAAAAGAGGATACTAGCGACTAAGAACTTTTTCCTTCACCCACTGAAAGCAAAGCCGTATGAGGAACCACCAGAAGGCATTAAAGGCCATTGAAATGTAGAAGTGTATATAAAAATCCAAAGTGGTTCCTAAAGGGCCATTTCACACATTTAAAAGAATGTGCCTCTTGATTATGTGTAACAAGGGCCTAGTTGCTATTTAAACGTATTGATTGCTTCAAATGTTTTGGAAGAAAATCAGTGGTGGTACCTTACGTACATGTAGAGCTTATATTGGAAGGTGTGGCAAAATGTCACCCATAATAGATTATTATCCTAATCCTGGTTTCGTAGCTCTTCCCACAAAACACTCCTTTTTTCACTTGACTTCATACCAGCCCATCCCTTTGGTAAGGAGCCTGTGAAGGCTGGCAGGTTCTCCTGGTGGCTTCCTCCATTTGACTGTGCAGTGTTTTGTTTTGTTTTGTTTTTTTGCTGCATGAAGCAGTCTGGCTTTTCATCACACCCCACATCTAGCAAGCTCCATAGCCTTTGCAGTAGGCAAGACAAAGAACAGCCAACCAGGCTTATATGGCTCATGTTTCTCAGGGTCTCTTTGTGCTTTGCATGAAATGTAAAAATGATTCCTCTTGATTTCACATAATTTTAAAATGATATTCCTGCTGACTACTATCAAATATTTCATATCATCTATCTGCACAAACTGTGCCATAAAACCATGTATCTGGTGTTTCCTGGTACCATCGTGACATAAAAACATAGATTCAAGACATGGATTCATAAGTCCCAGGTGATTTTTTACCATATGGTCTACTTCAATGATTCTCAAACTTGGGTCCCTAGACATTCTTTGCCTGGAACTCCCAGAAATCCTGGCCAGCACAGCAAGTGGTGAAGGCCTCTGGGAATTGCAATCCAAGATCTGGGGACCCCAGTTTGGGAACTACTAGTCTAGCTGATTCTGTAATCCAGTTGTTCACAATCTTGGGTTTTTGGGCTAAAATTCTCAGAAGCCTTCACCACTAGCTCTGCTGGCCATGATTTATGGGAGCTGTAGTCCAAGAACATTTGGGGACTCAAAGTTGGGAATTACTGCTGTAACCACATTGTTGTTTAGTCATTAAGTTGTGTCCGACTCTTCATGACCCCATGGACCAGAGCATGCCAGCCCCTCCTGTCTTCCACTGCCTCCCAGAGTTTGGTCAAATTCATGTTAGTAGCTTTGATGACACTGTCCAACATCTCGTCCCCTTCTCCTCTTGCCTTTACTCTTTCCCAACATCAGGGGCTTTTCCAGGGAGTCTTCTCTTCTCATGAGATGGCCAAAGTATTGGAGCCTCAGCTTCAGGATCTGTCCTTCCGGTGAGCACTCAGGGTTGATTTCCTTTAGGATGGATAGGTTTGTTCTCCTTGCAATTCAGGGGACTCTTAGGAGCCTCCTCCAGCACCACAATTCAAAAGCATAAATTCTTCAGCGGTCAGCCTTCTTTATTGTCCAGCTCTTACTTCGATACATTGCTAGTAGAAAAATCATACAGTAGCTTTGACTATTTGGACTTTTGTCAGTGAGGTGATGTCTCTGCTTTTCAAGATGCTGTCGAAGTTTGTCATCGGTTTCCTCCCAAGAAGCAGGTGTCTTTTAATTTTGTGGCTGCTGTCACCATCTGCAGTGATCATGGAGCCCAAGAAAGTAAAATCTGTCACTGCCTCCATATCTTCCCCTTCTATTTCCCAGGAGGTGATGGGACCAGTGGCCATGATCTTAGGTTTTATTTTATGTTGAGCTTCAGACCCTTTTTTGCGCTACCCTGTTTCACCCTCATTAAGAGGTTCTTTAATTCCTCCTCACTTTCTGCCATCAGAGTGATATCATCTGCATATCTGAGGTTGTTGGTATTTCTTTTGGCAGTCTTAATTCCGGCTTTGGATTCATCATGGCCAGCCTGCCACATGATGTTTTCTGCATATAGGTTAAATAAGCAGGGAAACAATATACAGCCTTGTCATACTCCTTTCCCAATTTTGAACCAATCAGTTATTCCATATCCAGTTCTATCTGTTACTTCCTGTCCCACATATAGATTTCTCAGGAGATAGATAAGGTGGTCAGGCACTCCCATTTCTTTAAGAACTTGCCATAATTTGTTGTGAACCACACAGTCAAAGGCTTTTATGTAGTCAATGAAGCAGAAGTAGATGGTTTTCTGGAACTCTCTGGCTTTTTCCATAATCCAGCGAATGTTAGAAATTTGATCTCTAGTTCCTCTGCCCCTTCAGAATCCTGCTTGTACTTCTGGGAGTTCTCGGTCCACATACTGCTGAAGACTATCTTGGAGGATTTTGAGCATAACCTTGCTAGCCTGTGAAATGAGTGCAAATGTACGGTAGTTGGAGCATTCTTTGGCACTGCCCTTCTTTGGTATTGGGATGTAGACTGATCTTTTCCAGTCCTCTGGCCACTGTTGAGTTTTCCACACTTGTTGGCATATTGAATGTAGCACCTTAACAGCATCACCTTTTAAAATTTTAAATAGTTCGACTGGAACGCCATCACCTCCACTGGCCTTGTTATTAGACATGCTTTCTAAGGCCCACTTGACTTCACTATCCAGGATGTGTGGCTCAAGGTCAGCAACCACACTATCTGGGTTGTCCGGGATATCCATATCTTTCTGGTATAATTCCTCTGTGTATTCTTGCCACCTCTTCTTGATGTCTTCTGCTTCTGTTAGGTCCCTACCATTTTTGTCCTTTATCATGTCTGTCTTTACACAAAATGTTCCTTTGATATTTCCAATTTTCTTGAACAGATCTCTGGTTTTTCCCTTTCTATTATTTTCCTCTATTTCTTTGCACTGTTCATTTAAGAAGGCCCTCTTGTCTCTCCTTCCTATTCTTTGGAGGTCTGCATTCAATTTTCTGTAACTTTCCCTATCTCCCTTGCATTTTGTTTCCCTTCTCTTCTCTGCTATTGGTAAGGCCTCATTGGACAGCCATTTGGCTTTCTTGCATTTCCTTTTCTTTGGAATGGTTTTTGTTGCTGCCTCCTGTACAATATTCCGAGCCTCCATCCATAGTTCTTCAGGCACTCTGTCCACCAAATCTAGTTCCTTAAATCTGTTTGTTCTTCACTTCCACAGTGTATTCATAAGGGATTTGGTTTAGATTATACCCAGTGGTTTGTCCTATTTTCTTCAGTTTAAGCTTGAGTTTTGCTATCGGAAGCTGATGATCAGAGCCACAATCAGCTCCAGGTTTTGTTTTTGCCGACTGTATAGAGCTTCTCCATCTTTGGCTGCAGAGAACATAATCTGATTTCAGTATTGTCCATCTGATGATGTCCATGTGCAGAGTCGCCTCTTGTGTTGTTGGAAAAGAGAGTTTGTGATGACCAGCTCGTTCTCTTGACAAAACTCTATTAGCCTTTGCCCTGTTTCATTTTGAACTCCAAGGCCAAACTTACCTGTTGTTCCTTTTACTGTATCTCTTGACTCCCTACTTTAGCATTCCAGTCCTGTATAATGAGAAGAACATCTTTCTTTGGTGTCAGTTCTAGAAGGTGTTGTAAGTCTTCATAGAATTGGTCAATTTCAGCCTGTTCAGCATCAGTGGTTGGTGCATAAACTTGGATTACTCTGATGTTGAAAGGTCTGCCTTGGATTCATATTGAAATTATTCTATCATTTTTGAGAGTGTATCCCAATACAGCTTTTCACACTCTTTTGTTGACTATGAGGGCTACTCCATTTCTTCTACAGGTTTCTTGCCCACAATACAGTAGTAGATATGGTAATTGTCTGAATGTGTAATCACATTATAGGTCACATTAATGTGTAATCACATTATAGGTCACATTTATGCCTACAGACAAAAATTTAAAAACCACAGATCTCATTCTTCCTCATGTCAGTATAACACAATACTGTCATGTCTGTAAAACACAATACCATGTTCAAATCATGTTAACATGTACAACATAACCATCAAACACATGTCAAATTGGGAACTGGTTCCAATGAATTAGAGCACTGCCAGAGTGCACGAACATGGGTGTAAGACATGAATTCTCATAGATCTTCTGGATTTTTACATGGGATGAACAAAGGACTGTAATCAAAGAATAGCAACACATTTGTGATGACAGTCTGGGACATGGCATTTCAAAGAACCATATGCAAAAAAAATGAATGCAAGGCATATGTCTTAAGGATTTGCACAGAAGACCTATCCGTGCCCCGTCATGTTCAAGTTACAGAACATATCTTTGCCCATGGACTAAGCCGTGAAAATCATGTATTCCTTTCTTCATGACACTATTGTGGAGCAAAAATATGGAAATTGTACCAAGGTTCTCATAGATCCTTCTGGGTTTTAGACTGGATGCTATAAAAGAGAAATGCAAAGCATAAATCACACTACTGGGCACAGAAAAAATCACAGAACTGCTTTTTATAGCTATTTGTGGAGACCAGGGAAATTTCCATCAGCAGTAACAACCAAGTTTTGTTCACCATAGAGGGTTTGTTTGTTTCCCAATATAAATCCAGGTTAGCTAAATTATATGAGACAATATGAATATATGGAGACAGTTATTAAACCTGCCAGTTATTCCTTGTGTTCTATGTTTTTGGGCAAAGGGTCCACATACTGTGGCACTTGGGTCAATGTCGTTTGAAAGACACAATTATAGACCTCTTTGTTGTCATTAAGCAGACTAAATCAACATGGTACATTTGCAAAGAGTGATAGAAGTATGGGGCTGAAAAAAATAAGCATAAAACTGGGGAAGGGGGGGAATTAAAGATAACATTGGCAGAAATCCTGCGGCTCTCAGTCATCTTCATACGTCCATTAGGAACTGTAAGAATGAATTCACAGTAGCAAAGAATAATCCAATTGACGTGTATTTGCTATACTGTGGCCAAAAAACCTGTTGCTTAGTGTAGTAAATCTCACTAGAGTAGGCCCATGAGGATTTACTGAGTCAACTTTTGCATAAGTTCCATTGACTCAAATGGACCTATTCTGTCCTCAGCTTATTCTGCCAAAGTAAAGCCCATTTGAATCATGTTATGGGGGAAATAACTTACTACGTCACCATTTGGAACTTATGGAATTTATAAATAGCTGACGGCAAATCACCATTGATTCAGTTGGTCTACTCTAGTGTAATTTACTATGCTAAGCAACAGGATTTTGGTCAATGAGTACTGATATACGTAGACTAGAAGTATATTGAGTATATTTTTGTAGAATTGTGGAATCTGGAAATTAAGTGCTGTGCATTTCCATTTTTCTGATCCTCATAATATAAACCTCCATAGGAGCGCATAGGAATCTATATAAAATTTAGAATTCCAGTTTATTCTTAATTGTTCCAGATAGTAAAGTTACTCCAAAAATGAAAATCCATATGTTGAAATCAACTTGGATATAAGCATGAGCTTATCAAAATGAAATTTAACATGGATCTGGGAAGATTTTAGAACAAACCAGGTCAAAGTGTGGCCCGCGGGCCACATACGGCCTGCGAGCCACTCCTGTACAGACCGCCGGTCATTGCTCCAGTCCAGCCCGCCCATCACTGCTCCTGTCTGGCCTGCCTGTCACTGCTGAGTGAGCCGGAGCTTCGGCTCCGGTCACCCAGCACAGCAGTAAGCAAAACTGGCGAGATCCGACACTGGGATCTCTCAAGTTTTGACTGTGACTCTTGAGCCGCACGCTCAACAGTTTAGGGAGTTACTACATCAGCCTTGTAGTTCGTTCACCGCAGGGCCTCACCCAATGGGGGCCTATTACTACCCACCTAATGGGGGCTTATTTTTAAGTAAAGTTGGTTCGGCCCCTGGACACAGTTCAGATTTTTCATGTGGCCCCCTATAGAAATTAATTACCCACCCCTGTTTTAGAATGATTATTTAATTTGTAAGCAGTATATTTTTGGACCATAAACACTTATTTGTTAGTATTTCTCCATTCATGAAGCACATAATCCATTATACACAGAGATGCTGTTTTTGGTGACCCTATACCACTACATAAAGATTTTCAAATCTTTATGTAGTGATTAGCCTTTATGTAGTATATATGCATGTTAATAAAACTGCCAGCCTGAAATTTCATTTCCTATGTCTTCCACAAATACAAATATTAGTAGGAACATAAGTCTGTTGTGAACTACTTTTTTTTCTTTCTATTTGAGAAAGTTCTGCGATCACTATTCATAAATCAGGTTCTCTTCTAGTTCATTTTTCATTATTTTTCACTCTTAATCAGATAGCTGGTATTACTCAGTGTGGATAGAGTGATGAACTAGGACTCTGGAGACCAGGTTCTGGATCTCCACTTGGCCATGAATGCTCACTCGGGATGTGGATCTGGCAAAACCGCTCCTCAAATATTTCACTTACCTTGAAAGCTCTAATTAGTGTTGCTATAAGCCTGTTCCAGCCTAACGCACATAACTGTATTGCCTAACATTTTTAAATTGTTCTACTACTTGCATGGCTTTATCTCACATGGATTTCATAATATGAGATGGGGCCATTATAATAGTGATGCTGTATCCAAAGATACGCGTTGTATCTAGTGTTGGTTTTCCCTAGCATAAAATGCTTCAGTTTATATAGTTTTAGGCACGATGCTTTTGATAATATCCCTTCACCCACATAAACCCCTTCCTGAACTGCAGATTTGTGAAAAGTGGATGCTTTGACTATCCTGAACAGAAATGCTTTCCATTCAGAGCCATCCTTGGATAAAACCCATTGCTGTCATTTCTTTACATACGATGTATCTGGAATAGAAGCCATAACTGTGCCAATATAATTTCACTAGATAAAAGACTGGACTCATAAATTATGGCATTACTAAAGAAGAAGAAGAAGAAGAAGCCATGATCTTAATGAACATAATCAATGTGAGCTGATAACATAAAATACTGCCTGAAATCCTTAAATGCAACTGTGCACAGTAAGGCTGATGATGTCATCAGCAGTGATTTTTTAAAAAAAGAGAAATTAAACATTTCGAAGTTCTGTCTTGAGGCCTAACTTTCATCATCAGGAAGCTATGGGAACCACAGGACAGGAGGAAGTATTTAATTACTGAAAAGCACTGCCATTGAGATGATTTTACTGGCAGCCACAATTCTCAGGAATTAAAGACTTATTCTCCCTGTCCTGCAGTTCCCACAACTTCCCAACAAATAAAGTGATTACATGAGAGAGATGGGAGCCACGGGACAAATATGAGAAATATTTAATTGCTGAAAAAAAATGCTGCTGGTGCTGACATCATTATCCTTCTGTGGTATAATTGTGCAAACAGGATTTCAGCTTTTGATATAGATGAGTGTGAATGTCTGCCAGGGACTAGGCTAATTTATTTGAGGGTACATGTCAGTCCAATATGGTGGCATCCATAATGAAGTCTAGGCATTGCTCTGCCTACCTTTTTGCTCCAAAAGGAAGCTCTTGACAAGCTCTGGGACTCCTTTCTTTTTGAGGGAGTTAGGTCTATGCTAGACCACAAAGCCTTCAATTTTGGGCCTTTCTCCTAGGTGAGCCACATTAGCTTTCTGTAGTTATCTGTCTGGCAGGTGGGATTCCCAAGAATGGAGAATTGTGGGATTTATGGGGGGAGAACCTAAACGGCACACCCTGGTTTTACACTCTCAGCACTTGTGAATGGAGTCATCTAAATTGTAATTGTGCAAGCAGAAGTCACCCTGTCACAACAATAAACATACAGTATATGCACAATGGCTATAATGCATAAATAGGATGGCAGATCTTTCTGCTCTACTGTCATTGAATAGTAACTTAGCCTCTGTCTGATCCAGCAAGGATTCATATATGTGGGTCTCCTCAAGAGTTTGAATGGTTAAATTTTTTTTACTGCAAAATAGATGCTATAAATTAAATAAAATGGGGCCCTAAGTACAGTCAGGCAGTGTGTCCACTTAACTAAGGTACCTGTCTTTAGAGCAACTTAGTCTTGATAATAATCATCATTATTATTATTCATGGTACTTTGTGCTTATGCTGTTCTGTGATGCGAGATCAAAATCCTTATTGTATAAAATAACAAATAACTTCTGTAAGTGCATAAATGTTCACTCCCTACCTGGTCCTGCCATCATCTCCTCCTCTTCCTTATCTTGTCCTTCCGGGAGCCAGGCCAGCTGTCTCTGAAGATGGTGGAGGTGGAGGAAAAAGGGGAGATGATGGCAGAACCAGGTAGAGAGGTGAAAGGGGCAGCGGGAAGGGGTCAGGGGGGCATCCATTTTTGCCAATGCAAAATGAAGCACCAAGCAGAAAATAGTTCATCACTTTCTTTCCTTTAGGCAAAATGCCTTGCATGTTCAGTTCGTAGTTCGGTTTGTGCCCATCTCTAATTCTGAAACATGACTGACTATGATGACTACAATGGTTTGAGAACAGAGTGATAAAGATAATCATTAAAGATAATTTAGTGATAAAGATGGTTAATGGAATGATTTCTTTTATGTAGGAACTGTTATAAATATTGGAGACCTGGATAACTAGTGATATATCCCTAGTTTTCTTTTGGAAAATGTAGAATTTTAAAATCCTTGAAGCCTGTCTGTTTTCACAAAACTTTGCATATGCAGTTGCTCTTTTCCCAGTGTTTGCCCAAGGGAGTATTCCTCATCATTTCCACAAATTCTATTACCATATCTGTTTTTTTATTAGTAGCCATTACCATATTGCAAAGCTAAGTGATTTAGCTATTTTTTAAAACCTCATCCCCCCCTCTCACACAAAGAGACTTATACAGCAAATTTTTAAGGAATGAACAATTATAAGAATGCAGCAATATTATAATTTATTTGTCAATATTTCGTAATGTTAATATTCATAAGAGAAGGCTTTTAAGAAGTTAGTGAATGATTAGGAAAGGCCAGGGCAAAGAAATAAGTTGTAATAATCATCATTGACATAATCTGGCATTATTGGTGCCAGATATATTATGTTGTCTTAGAGTAATGTTATCAGAGAGATGGCCTTTGGCTAGTCTGCCACCAGATAAGATTCTGTGGGATAGTCAGATAATATGGCCTATCCTAAAGACCTTTGGGGGGGGTGCCTAATAAGCTGATATGGGGAGGGGGAGACTCTCTGTTGCTTAGTGCTTTTGTGTCAGTAACATCACTACGAATATGAATCAATAACAAACTCGGCCAATGCAGCTTTTATAACAGGGGTGTCACATGTTCATGAGAAGGCAAATTCCCAGGTAGATTATAGCTATAATTTATGATAAACTTCCATGTAGAAAAATTATCAGAGTGGAATCCTAAAAAGGATTCTGTCATCATTTGCTTCAATCAATGTTATCTTTTGTGATTCCCAATACGCTAAAAAGCCTTGTCAACCAAAAATCAAAATACCAGGTCAGCGTAGCAGTGAGAATGGTAATATCACCAACTCTTACTGGTTCTGTTTAGCATAATATCTACCTACCAGGTCCGTGATGTTGGTTTTTAAGCCACAGCTTCTCCTTAGAACTGGAATAATTTCCACAGGAGGACATTAATTAATTAATTAATTGATTGATTGATTGATTGATTGATTGATTGATTGATTAATCAATCAATCAATTAATTAATTAATTAATTAATTAATTTAGTGATCACTCAGGCAAAGATACAACACATTCCTTAACCATTTCTTAACATCTGGCCTCTTGGAACTATCCACTAGTCTGGCCAGGCACCATGAAACTATTTGATCCCCTCTGAATTTCCGTCCAAATATTTGTTGAAGTTCTTTCAGATTATCAGTCTTGCAACCATTATTTTGAAATGATGATGGTGGCGGTGTGTGTGTGTGTGTGTGTGTGTGTGTGTGTGTGTGTGTGTGTGTGTGTGTGTGTGTGTGTGTGTGTGTGTGTGTGTGTGTGTGCAGTGTCAAGGAAACTCACACTTTCTCTTTTGATCTTTAGTATAACATACAAACAGATCAGTACAGAAGTTGTGATAACGTCTCTGCCAAATCATCAGATAGTGATGTCAGTGATGTGTCAGCTATTTCCCGTACCAGCAGTGCCTCTCGCCTCAGCAGCACAAGCTTTATGTCAGAGCAATCAGAACGCCCTAGGGGCAGAATCAGGTGAGTTTGCAATATAGTTTTAAATCACTCCATTCTTCTCTGTTTCTGCCAACTACAGCCGTGTATCTATTTCCCCAGTATATACAAATGATAATTATTAGGTGCAAAAAAAGGGGGGGGGGCTACAGCAAGCTTTGGATATCTATAGCTTCACACAATATGGATAATAAACCCAGAAAACTGAATGTTCTGAACATTGGGTCAACTAGAAATTCAAATGTTCACAAAAGTGTTCATTGTAAAGCTGTAGTAATAAAATCATATGAGTATATACCATGCAAGAGTGGTTGGGTACCTCTATAGCAGTCAGGAAGATTAATCACGAAGAGTCAAGTTTTCAGGAATGCTGCTGAAATATTGGTGTGTTTTCTTGAAAAGATGTTTCTAATCGTACTAGAAATTCTGCCCTTTCCCTGTAAACAAGAGGCAGATAGGTTCAGTGGTGACACAGTTAACACTATGGAATGTTTGTACACACACAGTACAAAGATCATGCATTATTTCTGAGTTTGTCTTCCCCCTTTGCTGATGTAACTTTGGACCATTTAAATCTAATCCTGGTTGCACAGATACACTTGCCTGCCTTGCCCCCAAAGCAGTCTTTACTCGCCTTCACTGAGAAAGCCAATTGCAAGGGTTTCCCCTATATAATCAGTAAGATGAGTACAGATTCTATGGTTGGGACTCTATGCAAATTCCCCCTCCTCCCATACATACTCATTTCCCAATATGAATTTTTATCTTCACAGGAGTCAGTCACAGGTAAAGGTCTTCATGTGAAGAAGATCTTTCACATGACCAGGGGCAACATTCAGGTGTCTCTCAGCTGTTTTCCCTGTGTGTTCCAGTAACAGTGATCACAATGGCTGCATTGGGCAGTAGCAGTATATTTAATGATCCGGGACCTGAGAACACTATGGGACCGCATTTGTAGGAACACAGCAGGAGCTCCGGTTGTACGGAGAACATTCCATTGGCCGATGAACCTCCTCGTGCCTGTGTCTGAACAGATTTTACATGTAAAAATAGAATCAGTTCATGTTAGCTTTTTCAGCTAGTGGTTAACCATAAATTCCTCCACATGCTGGAGCATCCTGGGAAATGCCATCTTTTATGTGGATAATGACTATGACAGTCAGCCTGTTGCCTTCTTCAGTTAACTATGAAATGCAATTTAGACACTTTCAGAAAACCAATTGGAAAAACTGGTAAAAGAGAATTTATATGTGTCAATAACTGGCTATCCGAGGCACATTCTCTCACATCGCAAACACAGCAAGCACTCCATCAATACATTTAAAAAACACATTTTATACATTTTTTTGGAGACGGTGATATGCCTCTTTCCATTAAAGGAATCCATCACATCAATTGCCACCTCAAATGGTTTTTGTTTTCTGAGCCTATCCATTGTCATACTTTCATGTTATAAATGGATTTGTCTTTTCTTTATTGTGGGGGAGGGATGCTGAATGAATTGGTTTACTGAAAGTTGAAGTTTTGCATGGGACAGATCAGAATCTACCTTTTCTTCTGTTGAAAGAATGACTTGTCTGTGATTGGAAACAGGTATCTGACACCAATTGATTATAAAACAAAGGATATGATTCCAGCACTCTAATGCAGAGTAACATCCTGTAACTGCAAAGGTTGCTGAACTGCAACTCCCCCAATATCATATTGTTTCTGTTTTGCCTAGGACTGACAGGAGTTGCAATCCAGAGTCATCAAGAGGGTTACCAAAAAAAATAAAATCACCAATCCTCTTAGTGGTTTCCAAACTTTTTTGAGTCACACCCCTTTTATAATAGCCAAGTAACCTGCAACTCTTCCTGCCATGTTTGCATAAAAAAGCATTTTAATGGGTTAAAGTAATCTCTTCTCAGAAAGTAGAGGCTTCTTTCTCCCCTAAAGGGCCTGTTTCCCATACATATACATATAGACTCATGTCCCGTTCTGAAAAGTGAAAGAAGAAATTATTTAACAAGGGCTGCAATACATATAAGATGAGCCATGATATTCCCCAAAACACTTTGTGACTTCCTTAGAGTTCACAACCCCCAGGTTGGAAAACATTGCTCTAGTTTAAGTCAGTGGATTTAAGTGTTCAGTATCAAATGTGTAATATACATCTGAAACTGTATAACATTGCTTAATAATTTAGATGCATATACAGTTATCTACATATATTGCAGTCTGTGACGCAAGTCCTTGACAAATGCTTCTGCAGTATTGTTGTTACTGAGTCAATGGTGGGAAGGTTCACATTTCATTAAAAACTCACATTTCTGACTTGTCGATTTTGGTGACATCACAGCAGTACAACCAGTGGCTGGAAGGACATGCAAACATACATACCTGTAATACTTTCTGGCCTCATGGAAGCCGTAATGTCTTTCCCTTGGGGAAGGCAAGGACTGAGGCCTTGTCCCGAGACCAAAAGAGTCTGTGCTCAGTGAGATACCAAGCAACTACAGCTAAAAACAGAAATTTGCAGACAATTGGAAAAAATCTATTGCTGCTTGCAAAGTATATATTGCAGTGTTTTTGGTCATACTTTTGCCTAACATGTATTTGAAGCACTACAAAAACAATGCAAAATTGTTTTGCTTGATATGTTTTGCTTGAAGATGTGTGTGTGTGTGTGTGTGTGTGTCCCAGACAATGAGCTTTCTTTCATACAACCTCCATCCCTCTGGGAGAGCACTGTCTGTCTCTAGTACAACACATGGATGGCAGGATTGTTATGGTGCCTGCTTCTGGTGATGCAGTTCTGTGCACAGCCATTAGCAGTGCCTGTGAATTAATCTGGGGTGGAATGGTGAATAGCATACATACACCCTGGTCCTATAAAGACACATGGAGCATAGATAGGAGGGTTTATTTAGATGTATCAGGGCTATTTATTGCCTCTTAGAAACCTCTCTCGAAGATTTAAACATTATCATTGACAGTCATTTTTCAAGAACTAAAAAAGGTTGGAAAAGACTTGGACACAACTTGTAAAACATATGGAAAATATTATTTGACACATGCACGAATCCTGGAAAACTCTTAAAATTCCAATTATATTTTTACCTGTAAAGCTAATATGTTCATTAGGATTGTTGCATAAGTTTTTATTTTTAAGTGGTTTCAGTTAATTAAATTGTTTTATGTCACTGTCCAGCACCCTCCCGTTTTTGCTTGTTAAGCACAAATGTCTATGGATAAGAGTAGCAATGTTGACAAGATATATAATGAGATTTCTACATCTTGAAAAACTAATAGTGGTAGATAAATTCATGCTGTGCTTCAGAGAATTCAGAGCATAAGCCTGTACAGCTATAACAAATCAATTATCATGGTATGAAATACTGAAAGAGAAAATTCAAAAAATATTTCTGCCCCTCCTCCCAGAAGTAACGAACTATAAGCTAAATCCAATTTTATGGCCACTTTGGGTAGACATATTTAAAAGAATGGAACGTGTTGCTTAACACGAATTTTAAGTCCCCTTGATTTCTGTGGTCTGTTCAAGCTGAGATTAATTTGGTTTCTGTCTTATTTGGGTAGAAGTAGTTTTTGAAATTAAAAGTTGGGTGGTTCGTGCTCTCTCTCTTTTTTGCTTGCTTGTTTCCTTTTCATCTTTGTTATTGTTGTTTGTGCTTTGAGTATTTTGAAATCTCATGTGAATACAATGTTAGTACATGTAGTGCCTTGTTTTCATTTTGAGTTATCTACCTTTAATTTTGCATGCCTGCATGTTGTGAATATGGAAAGGTCAAAGTCTTTAGAGATCTGCAAAACTGATGGGAAAAAGGACAGAAGGATATCATGGGAATTAGATGACAAGACGGGGGACTGTGGAAAGACAATGACTGTGGAAGAAAAGAAAAGGAGAAGGCATACTGTGGCTGATGTGAGGTAAAGGTTAGCTTCCTTACCTTGTGTATTAACCCCAGTAAGCATAGTTGTCATTATTTTACTGACCTGGAGAACTGGATGTTGTCCTGGCTTATTCATTGTTTGCTTACACTCTAGGGAAATTACGTGTTCACTTTCTAAAGTTTATTTTCGGGGTGCGTGTGTCTTTGTGTGTGCGTCTTTTCCTCCCCCTCCTTTTTTGCAACTTTGAACATATATAGAAAGTTGATTTCACAACTACCTTTAGTTCTGTTGTACTCAATTACTCTGAATGTCACAACGATACTAGAGACAGAAGCATCACTCCCATTCATAAAAAATTCTTCTGTTCCACTGTTCGTCTAATGTTTGCCCCTGTGTCATTCCCACAAAGTATAAAAATGTTTGTTTACAATTGTAGGTAGATTCTATAGCTGCACATATGCATAGTTTACTTATTTCCTGTGGAAGACCTCACTTAATTTAATTTTAGTTATCTTTTTCTGGTCTAGCAATGCTGGAAGAATAGGGTTCGAATTTGTGCAGGGGCACATTTTCTAAACAGTTTGAAAACTTAGTAGCAAGACTTTGAGCACAATAAAAGGTATAACTGTTTTGGAAAGAAAATAACTAATTTAACATGGGTATTTTTTCTAGTGTCAACTATTTTAATGTTTTTTATTTTTGTATCCAAAAAGTGTTCATGCAAGTGTAATAAAAAATTATGCCTGTATGAATGTGCCAGATGTTACACCTGGAAACAAAGAACAATCAATTGTGTATCCTTGGCATGAACAATTGCACAATGTGCTTGGTGGATGTGCTTCATGAGTAATTAGATGATAAATTGTTCCACTCAACAGTGTTTTGCCCATTGTATACATTCAACGGAATTTTTTTTGTTCTCCTCATTCATTAACTGGAGGTTGTTGTATAACAAACATTCATGAAACCCTGTTGTTCAAAAAGGCCTGTTGGCTTCCTTCACATTTATAATGCAATAATTGAAATGAAGTACCATATTTTTCCATCTATAAGACTATACTTTTGTTTAAAAATTTTAGACTGAAAATTGAGGGTTGTCTTATACACGGAAGTAAGCTGAAGAGAGTACAAAAACAAGTGGAGGGGAGAGCAGGGATCAAATTGTTCCTGCAGGGCTTTGATCCCTACTTTCCCATCCACTTGCTACTCCTTAGCAAAGGAAAGCAGGGATCAAAGTGCCGCAGGATTGCTTTGATCCCTGCTTTCCCCTCTGCTTGCTAAGTCCCATGGGCCTTAACAAAAGGAGGGGGGAAAGAATCAAAGCAATCCTGTGGCTGTAGAAGGGGGAAAGGGGTCAAAATGATCATGCAGTTGCAGGATTGCTTTGATCCCTTTCCCTCTCCTTTTCCTAAGCGCCGCGGGGCTTAGCATGAAGGGAGAAAGCAGGGATCAAAGCGATCCTGCAGCACATTGATCCCTTTCCCCCTACACTTGCTAAGCCCCACTTAGATTTCTTAATTTTGGCTTAGAAAAGTCGGGGGCCTCTTATACATGGGGGCATCTTATACACGGAAAAATACAGTAACTAATTTCATGCTGGCAAAGCAAGCATCCGACAGCAGAGAATTTGGCCTTGTGGCTAGTGGATTTATCTGTCTTTCCTTTTTTCTCTTTTCCTGTCTTTCCACACTCATGCTTGTTGATGTGTCTTCATTTCATGCTTATACGATGTTTGCCAAAACAAACAGCCGAGTCCTGTTACAAATTTGTAAGTGGTTGTGCCCTCTGGCTTGCTGTTCATCGTGCTGCTGGAGTGCAGTCAGGCACACAACTGTTCACCCAACAAGTGGATATAGGGAAGTACAGTGGACAGCAAAGCAGAGTGGAGAGGTAGAATCATTGGCAAGACTCATATTTTGTAATTACAGAAGGCAAATGGTATTCTAGAAAATAAATGTGTTAGTCTTTAAGAATATGCTGTTTCCTCCATCTTCAGAAGGAGATGGATAATAGAGCTCATCCAGAAATTATATTCTTAATCTGTGTGAATTTTTTCAAAATATACTGTTGCATGTAAAGTATATGCATAATATGGCAGATTGGGCTTAAAGACTAGCATCAGCTTGTATTATGATGATTGGAGAAAATGCTAGGTTTTTGCACCTCTTCAGAGCAGGTTGTGTTGGCAGTGGGGGCAACAGATCAGTAGACATACCTCACTGGATCCTGGCCTTTGTTAACATTTATGAAGGCAAAAGCAATAATGATATTCAGGATATGGACAGAATGGGGCTCTATTGAAACTGAGACAGAATTTCAGCATCTATCTTGGGATTCAAGTACATTTCATACCAGTTGCTTTTCCATACCAATCATAAAAATTTCTTCATTAGCTATTCTCAACCTGGGATTTTTTGTTTGCTTGTTTGTTTGTTTTTGGCCATGGCCATAAACACAATATGAAAGAAATATAGGCCAAATCAAGATTGTATAAATTACAAAATGAACTTTATGGGATAGTGTGTGAAGAACTATTTCCAGTCTGTGCCTCCCTTCAAATGTGCCAGCCACCGCCGCCCCCCCCGAGGCCATATGACCCCCTTTGAGAATGGCTGAATAAAACTGTTGTTTAAATTATATGTGGGGGGAAATTAAACTGACAGATTTGCCCATCAAGGCCCAGGGCTCTACTCTTACAAGTCTCACTTGAATCGCTGTGTTTCTTAGTGCTGAAAACAAGGGCTGCCATCTCTTTTCCCCAAGAACCTCCTTGTGTTTGGCATCCACATGGTAGGTAGGTACAACTTGGTTCTTTCCAGTAGGGAAATGTGTGTGCCTAATATCTGTACCCCCGTGACTACCACAGAGTCCACCAGTTTTAAAAAATCGAGTTCCCATTAAAAGTACTGTAATTCCTTATCCCACCACCTGTGGTTTTTTTATGTGCATGCAGCTTTCTGCCAGAAACATTTGCTGGTAATATGATGACAGGGTTCCTCCTTCTTGTACAACCTTCCATTCCTGCTAATTTTAGAGGGAAGTGTTCTATCTTTAATTAAAAGCGAATTGTTTTCCTGTATGCACGGGGGGGGGGGGGGTAGGCCCAGTATGTGCTATGCTATGCAAAAATCTACCAACTCCCAGATTATCCTTTTCCCTCTTTCTCTGCCCCATTGCACCCACACAGAGGAAACCTTATTTGAAAACAGGAAAGGATGTGTAATTTTATCCTGCATGGAAGCAGAAGGCATAAAAATGTAAAATGGCTGTGGAATGCAGCATCTGTCTGTGGTACAGTTTATACTGTGGTATGTTGTTGCTGCCCAAGATTTGCTCTAGTAAAGCTAAATAAAGAAATGCTTTAGGTGATTTCCTTTTAGGTTCACCTTTAGTCTAAGGTCAGCAAGATGAGTTGTAGGGTTTCACTACAGGTTTGCTGTGGACATAGCAGGATGAATTAGCTGTGGTTATCATAAAGCTTGGATCTGGCAGGCTGCAGATTTTTCTGTGGCTCATCATCAGATTCCAGCTTTGCATCACATTAGGCCCACAAAAACATGCATAAATTAGCATTTTACCAGAGTCTTGAATGGGACTGAGTCCCCAGCAGGTTTGCTCTGCAGTTTGCATAGGACTGCAAGCTAAGCTGCTAGAAGAATCAGGTTAATGATGTTTTTTTTCTAGCCAAGGGTGGTTTTTGTTGTCTGTTTGTTTGTTTTGTTTTACAATGGCTGTCAAAAAGGCCCACTGAATACAATTTGGGGGAGCACTTAAATGTGGCACACTTCAAGTAACAGTTTAGCTTATTTTTAGAAGTGTGTTCCTCATTAAAAAAAGAAGTGATTATCTTCCCCTTTAGTCCAGGAGTGCTACTTGCTCTGAAGTTATTAGTATTCATGAGCAGCCTCCTTGCAAAGGGCTTCATAGGGGCTCAGAATTAGTTTGTGATTCTGTTTTTGGCAGAGAAAGCAGAAAGCATAGCAAGTGGCACTGGTGAAAGGGAGTGATCCTGTCTAAAGACCAGGGTCACTAAGCCTATATACCAACATCGACGAAGACCATGGATTATTGATGTTTTTTTATTGCACTGAAGAACTATCATGGAATGGGAGCGACCTACTAATGAATAAAAATATCAGAGATTTCTCTTTCTGAGAGATCAGCATGACTGGGAAAGTGTGCTAAAATTTCAGAACAACTGTGACGGAACTGATTACGGAAAAAGATGTATTTTCATAGAGTACATAGGTGAGTTACTTTAGAAAGAACCTGATGAATAACTATATAGTATATTTGCTTTCAGTTTTGTCATTATTATGTGTACAACTGAGGCACAGAGACTAAACAATCACCAATTTGACAACCTTTTAATATCAACATTAATCTATTTTTCATTGTCCCATACTTATTTAATCTACCTACTATTTTGTATGTAATTGACCTATGTAATTAACCTTGAAGTAATCGAAATGTGTTGTTTCTGCATGTCACCTAATTTGCCTGCTTCTTAGGGAATAGAGCATGTCCTTTAATTTATTCCCAGTTTGGTCAAATCGCACAACTTAAACTAAGCCTTATGAAAAGTGCAGCAGAATACAACTTGAAATAAATGCTATTGTATGTAATCTTGGTGAATTAAACAGCTCTTTTTCTGACAAGGCAAGTTTGCCATGTTAAGCAATCCTTATGTGGCTGCCAGGACAACAGGAATCTCATACTTCATTGGCTGGGGCACGAAACCTCTATGGGTGCTGTTCTGCTTATTCACAGGGACTTTTGTGATTTTTCCCTCCAGTTATAGCTCCCGGAAAATCTGCAAGGAACTTTAAACACCTAAATAAATGCCCCCCCCCCAGTCATTTAAATATATGGAGGAGGGCTGCTTATTTCACAGTCATGGAAACTCTGGATATATAATCAACTACTTACAGGATGGTGTAATCGCTGCTTGAATGTGTGCCTTTCTTAATGATAAGGGCATAACGTGAAGCAGGACAAAACAATCTGGGTCCATATGTAAAGACAGGGAGAATATTTAGGTCAGAATGCAAAGCCTAGTTTAGACATACTCAAGGGCTTTGGTATGCCCAGTGGGGCTTTAATGTTTCATCTTTGACTCTTAAATGCCAAGCTATTTCACAAACAAACTTTGAATGCCGCTGCATTTTCCAAAGGGCTTTGTGTGATATGTGACAGTGAGGAAACACAATCTTAATCCTAGGTAGACAGCTTGTTTAGATACTTACGTAAGAGCATATGAATCTGCTTTGTACGATATTACTACCTAGACCAACGCTGTCGACACTGAAGGGTACCAGCTTTGCAAAGGTTCCTGCAGAAAGTGTTATCTAGAGACAGTGGAAATTGAACTTGGGCTACTCTGTGTGCAAAGCAAATGCTCTGCCACTGTGCTGTGGTCCTTCCCCACTTAAAGGGATTATAGATTATCAATGTGATAGTCTTTAGATCTATGCCACATTATAAAGTGTTGTTGAAACCATCAATGTTCAAAAGTAGGTTGGCATCCAACACAATGGAATTTCAGTTGCTTATTCCAAAATAGAAGCCCAGTTTCCCAGTAGGTATGTGGAATTAGCTGCAACCTTGCCTGGATTTCAGTACTATAATAAAGCTCTGCTTAATAGTAAGGGGCAAACCTTTAAAATGATACAGAATTGATTAATCCGAACAACCTCTCTGGCATCTTGAATGCTAGGACGGAAGCATACTGTAATGCCAGGAATCCTTGAAAAAGTAACTGAGTTACTCTGAGTTCTTAATATGAACATTGATACCCTGGTAAATTACATGTTCCAGGGCTCCCTGTGCCAGGGCTGATGACGACTCCTGGCAGTGCTATTGGGGGTATGTCATCTGTAGCATGCTTCATGTCATAATTAGATCATCATGTGTCCCAGAGAACCTCATTTTCAGGAACTGGGAGTACTTTGATTTGTTGCTTTTGTAGCAATCAAAATGCCAGGAATGGAGGCTTCAGAGGCAAGAGGCCTCTAGAAAGATGTGCCTATGAAGAAAATGGCCTCTCCACGCCTCCTACCACTGAGGAGATAGTTCAGAGTGTTGTCGTGGTTAAACTCATTTTAATCTCAAAACTAACAGCTCCAGTTAGAAATATAATGGTATAAAAATGATATACATAAAAAGGGTTTATTCAGAATCATCTACACACATTCCACAAACAACTGTACTTGTAGAACCCTGTTTTGTTTCAGGATTTCATTGGAGTATTATGTAAACTCTTTTTCCTTTTCTTTCCTTTCTTACCTTAGAAGCTCATGAAAAACTACTGAGCAGCAAAAAAAAAAAAAAATTGAAATACAGTGGTGCCTCGCTTAACGATGTTAATTGGTTCCAAAAAAACATCGCTATGGGAAAACATCATTAAGCGAAACGCGTTTTCCCATAGAGATGCATTGAAAACTGGTTAATCCGTTCCAATAGGCACGGATTGCCGTCCTTAAGCAAAAAAACCCATAGGAAACATCGTTAAGTGATACAATGTTTCCTCCATTGGAATGCATTGAAGCCTATTCAATGAATTTCAATGGTTTTGCAATGTCCATTTTTGCAAATTTAAGTGTGTCTTAAAAGGTTCAAAAACTGTTTTAAATGCTTGGAATTGTTAGTGCACCTTCTAAAACGGGTGCAAACTTAATTTGGCTTTGATCTGACTTTTCGTTAATTTTTGCTGATTTTTTCCCCCACCAACTTTTGGCAGCTGTCAAAATTTGACAGCTCCATGCTTTCCTATGGGGAGAAAAAAGTTCACAAAAAATTAACGAAGACTCAGAACGAAGCCAAACTAAGTCTGCACAGGTTTTGCAAGGTGCTCTAACGAATCCAAGCATTTAAAACAGTTTCTGAGTCTTCGTTAATTTATTGCAGATTTTTTTCTCCCCCATAGGAAACAATGGAGCTGTCAAAAGTTGGGCTCCATTGTTTCCTATGTGGGAGGAAAAATTTCACAAAAAATTAACAAAAAGTCAGCAACTGTTTTAAATGCTTGGGTTCATTAAAGCACCTTCTAAATCGTGTGCAAACGTAGTTTGGCTTTGTTCTGAGTCTTCATTAATTTTTTGTGAATTTTTTTGTCCCCCATAGGAAACAATGGAGCCCAACTTTTGACAGCTCCATTGTTTCCTATGGGGGAGAAAAAAATTCACCAAAGATTAACGAAAAGTCAGATCACAGCCAAATTAAGTTTGCACATGTTTTAGAAGGTGCACTAACGATTCCAAGTATTTAAAACATTTTTGAACATTTTAAGACACTTTTAAAATTGAAAAAACGTTAAGCGAAATGGGGGACCTAAAAATGCATTCGCTATGCGAAGCATGGTCCTGAAATCGCTAAGCGAAAATCGCCCATAGGAAACATCGTTAAATGATGCATAGAATTCTTTAAAAAACCATCGTTAAGCAAAAACATCGCTAAACGAGGCAATCGTTAAGCGAGGCACCACTGTAACATGAACTTCAATTATCTTGTTGCTGAATATCAACAACAAATTTAGCAACTGCTACAGAGAAATAGCAATTGCTACAGTAGCAATTGCTACTTCTGGTAGTGTAGGAACAAGGTATCCAGAGAATGGTATTTCCAATAAATCAAATAAAAGTTTGATTGCAATTGCATAAAAAGGGCCCAGGATAGGTGAAAAAGCAGCCAGGCTAGTGCTGTCACATGGACAAACTCTGTCAATGTAAGGTTGCCCTGACAATCTTCCTTGCATCTCCTTTGAAGGAACAATATTCAGTCTTGTGTATTAAAAGGCTCTGCAGACACACGAAACAGTTAGATGGAAAAAATATGACAGATTTCTCATAAGAATTGGGATACCAAAGAAGGAGCGAGAACATACTTGTTGAGTTCTCATTTATGTACTAGCCAAATCTATTTGGTGAATCTGATTCCTTATACAAAATCTTGATTCTCTTTCACCCGTGACCCTAATTCATTCTTGTGATAAAACCAGAACCTCTAGCTTGCTATCTAGTTTCTGCCAGGAGGATCTAAAATGATTTTCCTGTAGTAGGGCAAGAAAGATCTCTCAGAAAAGATGACTTACATCAAAGGCCTATTTCCATGCTCTCGCCTGTCTTGAGAGCAGACAAAAGAAAATCTTTCTTTACCCAGCATGTTCTTAGTCTGTGGAACTACTTGCCACATGGTGTGGTGAAGACATCTGGCCTAGATTGGACAAATTAATAGAGGAAAAGTCCATCGCAGGTTACAAGCCATGATAGGGAGGTATTATCTCCAGGCTTAAAAGGAAGGTACCTCAAAATGCCAGGTGCAGGGGAGGGGTATCAGGAGACAGGTGTCTACTTGTCTTGTGTGCTCCCGGAGGCATTTGATGGAGCCTCTGTGAGATATAGGAAGCTGGACTGGGTGGGCCCTTGGCCTGATCCAGCAGGGCTCTTCTTATGTTCTTATGTTCTTAATTCCTTGTAAAACCAATTTGTTCTTGGTCCGTGATATTCTTGGCCTCTAGCCAATCCTGCAGTCGGTCTAGGTAAGCTCTCTTTAAAGGTATTGTTTCCAAAACCAATACCTGATGTGCCATGTCCATGTAACATGTTTTTGATTTTATTCTTTGATCCTGGTAAGATTCAAACAGAAAGGAAAGTAGTACTGTACTCTTCTTATTCCTTTATCATATATATTTAAAGATATGGAGCAAGAATTAGCTATAAAATAGTACCTTCATGTTGACTGCATTCTGTCTCTATCCTACAAAATACAACTATTTGTTGCTCTTCAGTACTAGTGCCAACAGGATGTATTATAGTACAACTCAATTGCTGAATTGTTATTTCAAACCAGCAAAGATCAGAGCATTCCTAACTCTGATTAAAAGTACCAGGAATCGAATCAGCTATTTCTCCCCCGCTTTCCTTTATTTTGTTGTTATTCGGATGTCTTTGGCTTGATGATCACAACAATAGTGATAGCAATCAAAACAGTGTGATTCTGCACACATTTGCTCCTCTGTGGGTAATTTCTTTATATAAAAATATGAATGGTCACATCATATAGATAGAATGCATATGACATAAATGCTTCTTAACAGCTTCACCATTCCTCCTTCAGAGCTGCCATAAGACATTTGTATGTAAACCAATCTACATTAGTACCTCGGTTTACGAATGCCTCGGTTGACGTAATTTTCTGTTTATGAACGGAAATCCATTGAAAATAATGCCTCGGTTTGCAATTTTTTTCTTTTTGCAATATTAGGCAAGTTTCCCCAGGATTCATTGTGCCTGGAGGTTTATAGTGCCACCCTGTTCCTATGGCAAACCACATTTTGGTTTACAAATTTTTTTGCATTACGTAACATCCTGGAGAACGCATTAAATTTGTAAACCAAAGTACACCTGTAGTATTTTAGAAAATCACTCATACATTATAGTGTGGTGTACACTGGGATCCAAATATAGGGAGTGTCTTTGCTATACTTAGGAAATTCATGAATTTCTATGAAGTTCGTGAAGTTCTATAGAACTCTGACTATCTGACAGAGTTCTAACTCCTGTCCTCTGAAGATGCCGGCCACAGAGACTAGCGAAACGTTAGGAAGAAAAACCTTCAGAACATGGCCAAACAGTCCGAAAAACCTACAACAACCATTGGATCCCGGCATGTGAAAGCCTTCAAGAATACATACCGTATTTTTCACACTATAAGACGCACTATTTTCCCCACAAAACAGGGGGGTGGAAAGTCTGTGCGTCTTATGGAGCGAAGAAAACAGATTATTTTTTTTCCTGTTTTCTTCTCCTAAAAATGTGGTGCGTCTTATGGAGAGGTGCATCTAATGGCGTGAAAAATACGGTAATTGATAACAGTTTTAGCCAAAGCTATTGGAAAGATGAAAGTTATAATGAGTTGCCATAGGGTATGTGTTTACTATATAGTCACATTCGTCTAGTTCTAATAGACATGAAATAACATCTAGCCAAGGGGCCCTCCTGAAAAAGCCATCCCTCAAGGAGGTAAGAGGTATGGCTTGTAGACAAAGGGCCTTTTTGGCAGCTGCCCCCAGACTATGAAACACCATTCCGAGGGAGATTTGTCTGGCGCAGATGCTGTTGCAGAAGATTTTTAATTGAGATAATATCAATATGGGTCCTGATGGCAATTTTTAGAGCACTGTATTTTTAATTGTATTTTAATTGTTTTATCTTTTTATTGTATTCAAATTGTTGTAAGCCAACCAGAGACATTTGGGTAGTGTGGATGGCATGTAAGTTAAATAAATAAACTTTCCTCTGTTAATGTTTTTCTAATTAATTCACTGGTACACATCTTCAGATAGGAAGTTCATTAGAAAAAATGTTTGGTTAGTTGGTTTGATTTCTCCCATTTAAGCCAACAGTACTTGAAAGTGTTCTGAATGGATTCTTCTGACTGATTATAGCCTCTATCTGCCCATGAACATTTTACACATCAGCTGTTGCTTCAATACTATTAATGAATTGTTAATTTGCATAACTCTTGTCATTTGCACTGCCTGTTTTGAGTTCAACAACATTTCTAATAAGTCAAGCTATAATTTTCTCTATAATTTTGTCCAGACTATCCACACACGGAGTGTATATCTTTTAAATTTTTGATTGCAGTCTTACTGAACCAAAACAAAACTTACTTCTGAGTAGGTGTGCATTGAATTGCATTACAATTCTATGTAATATCTGTAGACACTAATATGTAGATATCAGATGTTATCTGACTTTATCA
This sequence comes from Pogona vitticeps, assembly GCF_051106095.1. Taxonomy (NCBI): domain Eukaryota; kingdom Metazoa; phylum Chordata; class Lepidosauria; order Squamata; family Agamidae; genus Pogona; species Pogona vitticeps. The sequence goes on along the minus strand of NC_135783.1, from coordinate 115,745,371 downwards.
TTTAATTTATGGGGAAGTATCCCTTTGGCAATGTGGAACAGTTCCTTAGGGTGTTTAGATTTATGCAGGCAAGATTAAACAGAATGTTCTCAAAGAGAATGTCCTTGGTTTCAAACATATATTTGATTAGAGAAATAAAATTAAATTGACATTGCCAGTGAGTGCATACTAATGGTATTTTTAAAAAGACCTTCATACTACTACTATTACTACTACTTCCGCTCCTGCTACTTCTGGTTCTTCATTTGTTTGCAGGTTCACAAAATATTTTAACCAAGGAATGTAGGTGTCAAGTTGATTTTAGTGCCTTCAAGGATCACAGGATTCCACTTATTCCAATGTAACTATTCTGTAGCCTGGGTATAGATGTTCCCTCTCTTTGTGTGGTTTCCCTCTTCGGCCTCATCATCTGGACTTTGAGTAGGAAGAATTAACAGGCTGGTGCTTCATGGTACAGTATGTTGTTGCAGTGGGTATCCTAATGAAATATCGACCTGTTACCCATCGGATCTGATGTCCCCTGCCATTAATTCATGAATATACTTAAGGTAGGGGTGTGTCATTTAAAAATTTCTTGTTCTCAATGACATTCCGCGTCTCCCTGTGTTGAGACTCCCTGATGATACTTCGCCCTATGTGAGCAAGATTCATTGGCTTTCTGGGAAAACAAGACCCCACTCTTCTTTCCTGCCCCTGGCCCTATTTCTCCTCTATTATTCTGCACAGGAAACTGCATAAATGTAAGGTCCTTTCCAGTGAAACCTGTGTAAGAAAGATGCCATTCTGTGGAGGAAATGTACGGTAACAATCTAGTGCAGTTGGCTGTTTCTTCTGCTTTTTCAGGGTGAAACCTGCATAGAAAAGATGTCATTCTGTGTAGGAATTGTAATAACGCTGCACAATAGGGATGTTTGTTGCAAAGAAACTGACCATAAAGTGTCAGAAAAATCCTATGGTATTTTCTGCAAGATTTCTTGGAACAAAACCTTGTGCAGAGAAATCTCACTGGGCGGGGAAAGGGGAACTCCCCCTGCCCTTCTCTCCAAGAATGAGAAATTGCAAGATTTACATCCATGCTAAAATCAGTTCATGGAATACTCATTAAAACCTGCAGGAATGTCACCAACAGTTTCTGGTGCCATAGTTATCAAAGGCTGTGCAGAAAATTGCCACTTAAAATTTAGCATCCTATACATTGATCTGACTTTTGATCCAATCCAAGTGCTCTACTTATAGTGTTTTACTGTTAGCTCACTTTGATGAATTACGTACTAGATGTGGGAAAGCTAAAGTGATTCAGGTTTTACTAGTGTCAATTAGCAACTGTGGTGACATACGAGAACTAGGGACATACGTAATAGGTGATATTTCAACTTTGCTTCAGGTTTGTGTTCTTGAATATTTTGTTTTTGTTTTGTCACTCCATCTGGAAAATACTTTTTAATATTTTTGCATTTCTGCCAGGCTTTCTGCTATCATTCATTGCTCCTTGACTTCAAGAGTAGATTATTCTTAGTGTGTTTTATAGCTCTCCCTCCAGATGGAGATGAATCAGTAGTATGATTACATCTATGCTTTAGTGCCTGCACTTCTTTTCTTATTTTCAAAGCACAACTTCTAGATAAGTTAGATGGTGATAATTTCTGTGAAAATAAAAACCGAAATGTGTGGCTTTTAAATTTGATTGCAGATGTTCTGTAGGTTGCATCATGTGGTCTTTCTATCAATTCTTTACCATGAGAGTATTCGAAACCTGTCTTCAGTGTTTGTTCCAAAGCTGTTTGATTTATCAGAGTCTAGGCCTGAATATATGACCCATTTAGCTGGGTTTGCAAAGACATGTAGAGGAAATAATTCTTATGCTGTGTTTCAGTAATTGATAAAGCAATCCTTACCTCCTTGTGCAACCATCTAGGTTATCCATGTTGGTGGGTGGGAGTTAGAACGTTACAGAAGCATCAGCAACAGAGGGAATGCATCTGCTTCAGTTTTATAAAGAGAAAGCTCTGTGGGTATGAATCATAAACCAGCTTGTAGGGGTGGGGCAATGGCTTTTGGATCTGCTTGATCACACACCCTTCAGATTCCACGAGAAGGCCCAGATGAGGTCCTTCAGCTATGCTTGAGGAACTGGGAGATTCCATTCCTCTTCCTAATGGATTTCAGTGGTTGTGGTAGCAATTTTGGAAAAGAAGGATCCATCAGCTCAACAAGTCGCACCCGGAGTCTACTTCATTCACCTCTTGCCCGGCCACCATAATCATGGTTTTGGAAACAGCAGAGGCCTGCCACTTCTTTCCTTGCCCCAATTCCAGATTTGAGTGCTCTGACCATAAGCATATCACGTGTACATTTATTTCAGTGCTTTTGCCTGCCCAGTTGATCAGAATAGTTTCCAAATAGAAAGCCGAAGCAGCAGTGGAAAAATAAAGAAGGGTTAAAAAAGAGCCATGATGCGCTCAAGCCTCATCTGAAAGTGCTCTTAGATATAGATGGATTAGAAATCTAAACAGAGTTAGTGAACGGTACCAATTTACAGCATAAACATATACTGATTTGCTTTGAGTCACTTAATTAGAAGTCAGTTCACTAAACTAGCTGCAATGTATTTTTGAGTAGATATTTATAGCATTGTGCTCTAAGGCCATAATCTTAAGAACACATCAACTTTATCTTTGCTGGGTTCAACTATTTTGAGGAAGCATGTGCTATTAAGGATACATTTTTTTTAAAAAAATAACAATATGGTGTGTGTTTTTTATTTAATAAGAGTTCAGTGTGGCTTCCTTTTGAAAAAAAAATAATTATTTCTCCTCATACAGTGTAGGTTCAATGTTTCATCAGAAATATTGAACCTATATTAAGCCTGCTCAGTTATGTTTTACTACAATTCTTGTTTTGCTAAAGAGCATCTATCAAACAGAAATTACACACACATGCGATAATTGAGTCATACCATTGTTTCTTAAATTTGTCGCACCATATGATCATTTTAAAATTAATAAAGGATGGAAAATTGTTAACATTACATAATATTGTCACACCCTTCATTGTGAAAGACATGTCTTATAGGGCAAGGTTCAGTCTGTTCCAATGCTCCAGCAGGTGGAATTTGACATATATAGTGAATTAAGACAAAAATTAAAGTATGAAATTGAAAGCAGAACACTACTTTCTGTTTAGGACTGAGATGGGGAAACATGAACTTTGCTAATATAAATATACTTAAGTACACTTAACGAAAGTTGAGATGTGTCTAGGTCAACACAATTTGACAATCTGATGTTTTTAGAGTTATAATTTTTGTTAAACACAGACATGATTTAAATGTACATGTATGTTTTTACTTTATAAATATAGTACCTTTACTCCTAAAATGCAAGGCAGACGGATGGGGACTTCAGGGAGAACCATCACAAAGAGCACAAGTGTCAGTGGAGAGGTGTATAAGTTGGAACATAATGATGGGAGTCAATCCGACACTGCGGTTGGTACGGTTGGCACAGGTGGGAAGAAAAGACGATCAAGTCTTAGTGCCAAAGTGGTGGCCATGGTCTCACGACGGAGCAGAAGCACATCCCAGCTTAGCCAAACAGGTGAGTGGAAGACGTGCAGTATAAGCACATGGCTTGTGGAATGCACAAAATCATTTACGTGTTGAGATGAAACAATTTCTTGACAAAGTATAACAGCTTTTTGCATGTGCATGCATATGGTTTTCATCAGAGAAGCATGGAACAGTCACATGTTCTACCCTTTGTGATGTACACATATGATCAGAAAGAGGCCGATCACAACCACTGAAAAATTTGTGATGCATAACAATGTAATGAGTCATTTTTAAAAAAGAGTGAAATGAATCAGATGAAGAGAAATGTAGTAAAAAAATGAAACAACTGTTGCTGAGTCTTTTCTTTAAATTAAAGAAAAGGCTTAGTGAAGTGAGCTAATCAGAATGTAGCAGAATGCTACATTGCATGCTTTTAGTGCTCCTGTTCTTTCTTGATACTTTAGAAATCTTAAAAGCCTCCTCTCTGTCCCCTAAAGAAAGAACAGAGCTGATAAAAGAAGAATGAAGTCATGTTTTAAGGATCATAATTAAAATTGGTGAGGGGACTTCTCCTATCTAATGAGAGCAAAAATCCTTAAATGACTTTTAAAAGAAAAGAAAAAGCTTCATGTAAGAATAGGGCTCAATGAGAATAAGGAACTGTGATTCTGGCTAATGATCAAGATAAACTGTCTGCAGGTATGTCAAATATTTTAGTTTTGTTTTATTGAATTTTTATGTGTTCCCTCCATCCATATTTGTGTTTATTTGCAATTTCTCCTGATCATTTCCTCTTTCTAGTTTAGTAGGGTTAAATAAGATGAAGCTGTTACAATACCAATTCCAACCTCAAATATCTATGTTTGTTTTTTTAAGTTGGAAATATATACTGTGCCTGGATGTGCTGATCAACATATGTCAGAAGAAATCTGTGATATAACAAAAATCATTTTATGTGAAATATTCATAATACGGGCAGAAATGTCCCAAATAATTTTGAGACAATGATCCAAAGCGTAACAGTGATGGAACCAGGAAAAAAATAGATGGGGGGGGGGGCAGAGTGAGTCAACATTTATTTCTAGGTGGAGAAGCTGTGTTCCACGTATATCTGAAAGTAAAATAGATGTATATTTCATGCTAAACATAATCTTGTTTTTATTGAAATAGATCATGTACACTGTTGTATGATACATAAATATTGATATGTGAAAAGTGTTGTTCTTTTATGTAATAAGAGAAGTCCAGCAAGAGGAGAGGGAGCCCTCCCACCTTCACCAATGTCACACTGCTCTTGATCTGAAACGTCTTCTGAACTGTGGTGGTGGTGATTAGTACTCATGGTACTCTGGTCTGTGAAGAAATTTAAACTTTCTATAGCATATGTAAAAACCAGTGTGCAAAGATAATCATATATATGCTGTTCTGAATTAAGACTGAGGTGAAAGATAGAGAATGAATATCATAGGCTTCTTACTGCTAAAGAGACACCCAAGCCTCCAGAGATTTTGTATCATAAAGTTGTTGTCACATTTTTGCTTACAGAAAGATTGGCAAATCAAGTGCAATCTGGTAATCTTTGGATGCCCCATTTGTAGTAATAGTCGTCATCGTCGCCGCCGCAGCCGCAGTGAGGAAACATAGACAACATGCCATCCTTACTAATCTCTTAACTTTCGAGGGTGAAACATGTTTACCTGAAGTGACCCATTCATTTCAGTGGAATTTACCTCAGATTTGTCCAGCCTAGTTTCTCAAGCAAGTCCTCTTTCTTACATCGCTCTTCTACATTCTCTGTTGTTATATGAATGACAAAGAGACATCATTACGCTAACATACACACACACACACACAAATCCATGCCCAGTTTAAATCATCAGATATCTAGTACTACATACTGCTATAATGATCACAGTTATAGAGGTTAAAAGGTTCATTATAATGCATATTGTGGACACTGATTAATTTGCATCCAGAAAGCTTCTTATGAGTCTTGAATTAACTTTGGTATATATTTTAGTTTATTTTAGTGTTACTAGCAAGATTGCAGTATATTGTTTGGAAGCCAAGACTGATTGCAGTCCTTCAGCCTTACCTGTAAGTGGGTTTAAAATGAGACAAAAGAGAATGGGCATCATTCTAGTTCCCCTCTAAGAAATCAGGGTCAAGAATTGGTTTTAAGCTCATCCTCTTTATAATGTGTTTTTTTAAAATCTTTTTTGTAAGCAGGTTTTTATAGATTCTCCCTCTTTCTCTCCCTCCGTCCCTTTCTCTCTCTCTCTCTAAGAGGGAGAGGTTACTGTTTCCTGACAATCACACTTTGGGCTCAGTCTCTTACATTTTCTGTCAAGAAACCGTATGTGAAAACAGAAATTGGGGGAAGTAAGCAGGTACCTTGGTGTTCATAGATCTTTGTTGTTACTACTCAGGTTTCTCCACTTGTGTAGCTTCTTTTGTCCAGTCCACAGCATTTGGGCCACCTAACAACAGAGTTTTGTAGGTGAGCTCTGTTTCTGAGTTCTTGAGGAATTCTTTGTCTGAAAGGTAGTTTGCTTGCTTTCTCAAGAGTAAAGTCAGACTGATAAAGAATTCAGCAGGACAAATTGTGGATCGGAAATACAGTAATGCACTTGCATACTCTGTGAAGTCTTAGGACCTACAGATACTGAAAGGTATGATATACCTAGACGCTCAGATGTTTGAGAATTGCAAATTAATATTAATCAATGGGGCCAATCCTGTTTTCTCCTAATACCGGTCATACAGTACTACAAGAAGTTGGGAACTAATTAGATTTATTCAGCTACCTGGATGCCACTGAATGCCTGTAATCCTTTCAACAGAACTAATTATGAGACCAAGGATTATTTACAATAAAAGATATGGGGATTTTAAGGATTTAGTTCAGTAATTGAAAGGACTTGTCTGAACCAGCTCTCCAGTATATGTATGAATCTCACTAACACTGATTAGATTTTGCTCATAAGTAAAGCAGTGGTCCCACACGTTGCTATGGCATTGCTTAAATCTAATTTATTTCAATGAGATTTAAGTAGCCTGCCCGCGTGGCTGCAGGATATTAAGCTCTCTCTAATATAATATTTCTGTTTAATGCTGAATTTTTCTACACCTTGTTTGCATTTGGGATACAAATTAATGGAATAAACAAGCTTTTCCACATGTGTTAGTTAAAATCCCATTATAAATAATTGTAGCAGTTTGAGTTTTGAAGATTCTGCTGTTTGGACTCCAGCTGTGAATTATACTCATATTCAATATAGATTCATGTCTGTCAGTCCAGATCATGGGGCACTCCATCCCTTGATACTTAAGGATCAATGAGCATTTTTGCAATCATCCTGTCTCTCTGTGACAAGAATGTTAGCTGTGGGAAGATGGACTTCTCATATATTTTTCTCCACCGTCAAAGGACTACTGGTTGGAGGTAAGGACATGGAGATCCCACTGTACTCGCTTGAGTCAAAGCAGTTCTTTGGATCCTGCTCTACATATGGATCTCCACCAGCTGCGAAACAAATGAAACAGATTTTCTGTAGTAACAAGTATGACAAATATACAATTTCTGAATGCAATCTCACAGCAAGTTCCATGTGGTGTGCCTGAGTCATATGCAAATCAAAACATATACACATGGTGAGGTCCACTGACTTTAGTAGAACTCTGAATCGTTTTCTATGTAGAAATTATTCATACAGTTACTGTGTATGACCTCAGTAAAAATAACCAGACAACAATCTGAAAAGCGAAGAAACAGTACTCCTTTAGGTACTATTGAGAAATTTTGTGAATTAGACAACACAAATATGCATATAGAAATAAATCCAGATCTTATTCAAATGAAAGTGATCTCCTTATACCTTAAGAGATCACTGGGAAAAACCAGACTGCTAGATATGAAATTAAAAATGTCATTATGCCAATTTAAAGTGGCTTTTTAAAAAATGGAATAGAGGAGATTGAAAATATTTATAGCTAGAGATAGGGAAATGAGAAAATCCCAACACTGCACAAGAAATTTGAGCTAAGTAGTGCTTTTTGCAGCAATAAATTTGGTTATTTTTTTTTTCCAATACTGTATTATTATGATCCTTAGGCCCTGTATGCATCTGTGTTACTCAAACGAATTAGTAAGATTATTTTACTTTATAACTGAACTTATTTTATAACTGCAAGGGTGTCATAAAGAATTTATGTCAAATGAGTATGAAACTTCAAAGCACAAGTCAGTGACTTTGGAATACTTTGTTGGTATCCAATTAACAAGGTCCTGTTTGGGACTGATGACGCAGAACTATATATACCTGAGTGCAGGTGTGTAGTTCCATAGGCAGCACATCTGTATCTGACACTTACTGGTCAGTCACACAGATTGTTTACAGTGTCCATTGGCATCCTCACTTTTTGGGGGGGGATCCCTAAGTTAGAAAGACACCCAAAGGTCTATGTGCTTGGTAATACACAAATCGATCTAGATGGAACCTTAAGGAAGGGCTCACTATACAACAGAGATGCACCATAGTGGAGACTTGATAATATGCATTATCAAGGAAAGAAGGAATCACACCAACCACCTTCATCCATATGATTTTTTTCATTCTTATGTTATTGGAGTGGTGTTGGAGGATGGATCTTATCTCAGTGAACTTGAAGTGCCATCCACACTTACAAGGGAGGATTAAGAAAGGAGAGCAAAGGGGGCTTAACTTCTCCTGAACCCACTGATTTTTCCCCTCAAATATTCCTCCTCAATTTTCCCTGCTAAGCTAATTTCTGACTTCAGAATCTATCGTGAGCAATGAATGGTACCAAAGGGGAACCTTTGAAATGTGAATAAATAGGTGGAGGTGAGTTTAAGCACCGTTTCTCATTCCTTTCTTAACAATGCTTCTTTCCCCAGCAATCCTTTATGCTGTCTTTCTTTAGATTTATATACTATATGGGACTCGTTTTTCTAGTGGCATATAGGATGATGCTGAATTGGTTAATCCTTCAAGACAAAATGCACAGTCTTACCCAGTTCAAAACACTACATCTTTATTCAGTTCAGAGGGGCCTATTTCTAAGTACTGAGGTATAGAACTGAAATTGCATTTCTCTAATTGCAGTTCTGTACCTCAGTATCTAGAGGTAGGCCCCACTGAACCCATTATATGCTTTGGTGATGCACAGTGACATGATTAAACAATAACTAAACACGAGCACAGGTTGCTGTCCTCTGAAGATGCCGGCCACAGAGATTGGTGGAATGTTAGGAAGCACAGCCTTCAGAACACGGCCAAAGAGCCCGAAAAACCCACAGCAGCCAATAACTAAACAATTCTAAATCCTTCTAATTGCAGTGGTTGCAGCCTTTTTGGTGGGAGGCAACGTTTAAAGGCTTAACTTTGGTTGAATCATATTATCTCACTCTCTCTGTGAGTTTCTGCTTTTTTTCTTTTTCTTTGTGTTTCTTTTTCTCTTTTTTTGGTCACTTAAGCTAGTTGCATAACGGACTACTCCAGATCTATCTGCGTAGGTCTAAAAGGGTTACCAAGAATGGCAGCTATTTTGGACTGCAAAACCAAAAGCAGCCCTCCAGGGTTAGTGTTATTATCTAATTCTTTCCTCTGTGTGCGTGTGTGCGTGTGCACAAGCAGAAAAGCACTTTTAAAGTTCTACAAGATTGCACTCCTTTGTGCTTGCCATTGCTTGCTGCAGGAAAAATCTTTAAAGGGAAAAGAATTCCCCCCTTTCGGCTGCCAATAAATACTTTCCTGTTTGATTTAGTGACATCAGTTTGATGTTAGTAACGTCTCTTTATGATTATTACAGAAGTGGGCATGGGGTCTTCCCGGAAGCCAACCTCTGCCATAACTGGTAGTGGCTGGTAAGGTGAGATGCACTAATTCTGTGGAAATACTGCTGGGCAGTAGAGGAGAGGAAGGGGGACACTGTGTACTTAATCAGCCAGCTTTTGTTCGAGACAGCCAGAGCAGCAGCTGGATCCTATAGCATTATGCAGGCACGCTACAAGTCAGGGCCAGCCCTACCACTCGGCAGAGAATGCTGGCTGCTTCCGGTAGCAGAATTGGGCTGTCATGGAAAGGTATCAAAAATCAGGGAAAGGTACTTCTCTCCCCTAGTGGGATTTTTTTAACCTTATGAATTGGAATAACTTTTGCTGGCTCTAGGTACTACATACCTTGTGACCCGAGAAGACATGTGGGATATCATTTGTTTCTCAGGGAGGACAACATATCAGGCTCTGCCTCAGGGAGCAAATTTCTACAAACTACTAAATAGTCACTAATATCTGATCTGGGCCAGTCGTGTCGTCTTGTAGCCACATGGGGCAGTGCTTGCCATTTCACGAGCACTACGTTGATGTCCTGCTGTTCAAGTCTATTTCTGCGTATATTGCCTCCAGCACACACCACCACCGGCTAAGCGTATGTGCTCCCCCTTCTCTTGATTGCTCTTCCATTTGGATGGCCGTTTACTGTTTTCCAACTGCCTTCACTAGCCAGCAGTGACCATGAGGTATTGTTTTCTGTGGTAAAGAAATCAGGTGATTGCTTCCCCTGTAAGGAAGCAAAAGAGGACTTCTCAAAAACAGGGATGAACAAGTCACACAGAAATAGAAATATGTGTGTATAACAAGGAGATGCTCTTCTGAAAAGCAGACCAACCTGTGGGCTTACAAAGTAGCAGTGGCAGTTCAACCTAAAGAAGAAGGGTGGGTGAAAAATTCTGCCAAAACCATATGTCCGGCAGAGTATTTGAGTCTATGTGGCAAGTTTATAGCTGGGAGATGTGAGACACAGAACACCGACATCTTTTTTGAAAATGGCCTGCTTGGAAATATCTAATGGGGGTGGGGGAAGGAGAGGTGAGGCAAATGGGAGAAGAGAAGGACTTGCTTGTTTGTACACCAGCCAGGGCAGATTTCTAGTAAGCATTTTGGAGGTATAGCTTAAGGAGGTGTTGTAGAGGCCTTTGCACATCCCCCTTGTTATATAATATGCTTGGCAATGTGCACCCCCCCTTGAGGCATTTTTGAAACTCCTAAGATCACTCCAAGCCCCCCTCCCATTTAAAAAGGTAAAACAGGAATTTTTTAAAAACCACATTTCTGATCCTGGACATCTCCAGGAGAAGTAGGTCATAGATCTTGGAAGTCCCCTAATATTCTGTCACCAAAAAAAAGAAAGCCCCCAAACTGTCATTTCCAAGCTTTGCAGCAGGGGTTGGGAGTGAATATTTGATCCTCCAGTTTCCCAGTTTGCCCACCTCTGTTATAGCTAATGATAGATAAAATAGTGGGTTTGAGGCTGCCAGCCATCTGCAGGTATATAGCATGGCAGGGGAAGACTTCGAGATACTGAAACAATCTCACTACTGCAACTTTCTAAACAGCAGCCACAGTTGGGTGGTCTGCTTACAGATGTAAGACCTAAGAGGATACTGGTTCATGCCTTCTGTATTGTGGTTGTCATTTTTTTTTCAGAACATTTCCAAGTGAAACATCTCTAGCTGAATCGTCACTGGACTTTCTGCAGAAATGAAAAATACTAAACCTATTTACTATTATAAGCCATTCATGCTGTCCAATAATATATTACTTTGATGTTATTTGGTTTACGCACGAGGAAGGAAGATTAGTCTTTTTCTAATGCAAAAAACTTTCTCCCCAACCCACCCACTCCGTTGCTGCCTGTGATTCTTCTTGTAACACTTCTGCATCGTGGCCATTGATTCAGCTCTTGCAAAGACGATGGGCAACCTGTCCTCATTCTGCTGAATATGATACCACTTCTCACCTACAGATGCTATGACTTGCAAGGTTTTGTTGGTCCATATAATTGGGAGGGGGAGTTAGGATGGGCCTATTTGGGACTGGAAAGGTTGGGCTAAATCAACTTCAGTCTGATCCAGGATATAATTTTTTAGAGTCCATGACCACCAGTGTTGTTCATCAAAGTGGTGGCAGCTTACTTGAAGTCTGAGCACATTTTCACAACAAATAAATATGTTGATCAGCATAAAGTAGAAAGTGAGTAGAGAGCAGACACAGTGTACTGGTTTTGTCCATACATACAAGATTTGTATCTTTCCTTGAGTATTGGAGGGTGACAGTCAACATTTGGAAATGGTATATTGAATTCTCTTGAGTTTTATGCTGGTTGTTTTCCTGTCTTTGGTCCTAAATTGAGTAGATGCTAAAGTTCATGGTCAATGAATCTTGAGCCTAGAGTCTTAACTGAAGAAAGAGATTACTTCAGCATTTTTCATGAAGGTTGTGTTTTCCTTACAATACTGACTGAAAATCATAAACATCTGTGCATTATGATATGAAGAAAGCGTTCCAATTAGGTTGATGTACCTTTTTCTCATGACCTGCAACATAAGTATAGCAAAAAGAATTTGTGGGACTGTTAGTGCTTGATCATTTCATCCCCACGCTGCATCATGCCAGATTTTTTTCTGTTTAAGAAAAGGCCGCCTAAGAAATCCAGACCATATTCTCCGCCCAGGTATGCTTAAATGTGGTCCATGTTCTCAGTCCTTTTGAAAGCTTACTAATATAGTTGAGATTTAAGTTTGCTTATGCCTATCATGTAAGTCTGTATTTTGTTCACCTTGCTTTGGAATGTTTCAGATGTTGTATTATATTCAAACCTTTAATTTCTGAAATGTACAGTGAGTAAAATCAGGATTGGTATAGTGTCTTGATCTAAAGCCACAAAGATGGTAAATAAACTAGTTATATATTAAATTATTAGTGTAACTGAATCTCAGCAAAGGCATGAAACTGAGTTACAGCCTCTGTGAAAACCGAGAGAATTGTTTTTTTAATCACTTCATGTAAATAAATACCTGGTATGATTTCGAACATTTCTTGTTACACAAAAAGTAAGTTCAAGTTGTTGAAAACATCTTTTGGGATAAATGCTTAGAAGATTATTGTATATCAGCTTTTTAAGTTTCTTTTCTTTGTTGCTACAGTTCTTAAACCAGTATGAGAAGATGCACTGAAACACAAATTGCAATCTCTTTGTAAACATATCTGAATTCTACCCAATTGCTATTTACATATTATTGAAACTTGCCTATCTGAACAATGATGTTATCACTGCACTTTCGTGCAAAGACTTACTTTTGGTATATTTTTGACACATTACCTAGCATATTGAAAAAGAGAAAAGCGCAACAGAGAATACCCATAGATTATTTCTGGGGGGAAAAGCAAGACATAGTGTGTCTTTATGTATTAAGTTTTTAAAAATCAGGTTTTTGCTCCTTGTTTACTTTTCTTGGGGGGGGGGAATGCATTAATTTGCTTGTACTGTATTCTAATGCCATCTTTCCTCCAGTCCTTTGTGTCAGCTGGAACTTTGGTACCTTTCCAAGCTCATAAAGCTAACTTGTGCTTGTTTCATTCTGGAAATTTGCTGGCTTAAAGCTTCATTATAATTTATGATTGGAGAGCCTGTACTATAAGCTTGGCATCCTTGCACTAAAATCTTTACTCCAAGCATGGCATCCTTGCTCCATTACTCCTCCTTCTGTTCTCTGTTCTCTTAGGGTCCAGCAGAGTGAGAAGAAACAGATCCCTATAAAAATATGAACTGAACTGTTTTTACAGCCAGCTTGAGAGTGTACCATAGGGATGCCATCTTCATTGCATCAGTCTAAATTTAAAACAGAGCATTATAAAGATATCAGAAAAGCAAAACACAAGAACAAAAGGAAACAAAAAAAAACACACCTCCACCTTTTTGTTCAACCCTCCTACTCACTGAGATCCAAGCTCACTATCCTATGTACTGTAGTGGACTTATCCCACGCAAATCATCTTTCTAGATTCTTCTTGAAAGAAAAGTGGCCTGTTCTAGGAAGCTTAGTAATCAACAATCAAGACAGCAAGGGAGCTCCTTAGTGGCTAACCCTTTGAGCATGGCTGGGTGATCTCAAGGAGCTTCTCATAGAGAGCACAGCGGCCAGAGTTGTCTTCCTCTAGCTTTTCACTAACTTTCCTAAGGAGAGGGGAAGGGGGGCCTCTGTGTTGATACAGAGAAGGAAAAGGAGATGTATGCATTCTGAAGGGTGGGGGGAATGGTTTTTGTTCATGGGAAGTGTCTGTGTGTATGTGGAGAGAGTATGTATGTGATTGTGTTTAAGGGGAGAGTCAGCATCTATAACATCACACATATGGCCCATCGCTGCCCAGCATTGCTTCCCTATCCAGAATGTCCATGGAGATAGTATTCACGCTAATCATATTCTTCTGTAAAACTAGTTAGTTCAAACAGTCTGGTAATGAATTACTTACCTTCATAAAATCATTGAGAGTCCAGCTGTTAGGTTTGTAAGCAATGCATTCCTTATGTGCTACATCCAGCAATTCTGTGACTCATATTTGGATAACTGGGGGAATCCTTGAATTTCTACATTTTGTGTGTGCAGTGTACCATAACAAGGTTTGCTGTGGCTTCAAGAAAATACAGTACAAGGAATATAATCCAGAATTAAATTCAGAATGCTGCATAGTATCCTTTTAAAGACTTTTCTGCATCATACACAGAAAGTGCTATGTCTAGTGCCACATTGTAGAAGAAATGAGTGGTATTTCCAAGGCCCCAGGAGTCTTGGAAGGGTTTCTATCATTTCTAATGCAATTGTACAGCACTTTCATTGTGAGGAGTGGTGGTTGTAAGATAACCTGTGCTGTCTCTGTGACTCTCCCTCTTAACTGATGGGCACCTGCACTGACCTTATTGATGGAGGCTTTTGTTTGCTTGCTTGCTTTTTGTCCTGCTCTCCCTCTGAAAAAAATTGAGGGATGTGAAGTATTTTGCTTTGACCTACAGCCTCCCAGCTTTGTCTCAAAAGGGAAAAAATGGGCTGTTCTTTGCAGCTGTAGGTTCATGTTGAAAAGCACTGCTTAAAAAAGTAAATGACTGACCAGCCACTGTGGTCAGCAACTGGAGGACTCTGTTGACTCTCTGCATATCCACTCCCCCTGTCCAGGGGGAGAAGAAAGCTGATTCTGCAAGCTGAATTGACTCCCCAGTTGCTTCTGAGGGTAGAATTTACTCGCAGTGACAGAGAATGTCATACATCTTCTCCATACTGAAATTTCTACCATGGGGACAGTGCAGTAAAGGGAGAAATCATCAATCAAGCCTGCAGAATCCTAGGGTATAGAGGCAGAAATTGCATTGTCCAGTGATGAACACCCAAGAATGCTTATACTGTACAACAGTTTGGCTGAACCTCTTCAGTCTAAATGTGGAAACAGAACTATATGCATTGTGGCAGAGTGATTTTAGCTGAAAATATTATTAATGCATGAAAAGATACATGATTTTCACGTAACTTTTTAATTTATACAAGCAGTACTTTTGCCTGTAAGTGATACTACTTTTACATCACTTATTTAACTACTAATTATAGTAGAAATGTGTGAAATCGGAATAACATGAAAAATTGACAAGGGAACATGTATACTGCCATTTCCTCCTCTTATCCATAGATATAGTTAATTAATATATTTACTTGTATTAATACGAATTTCATTGCGTCAATGATCTGAAGTGGTTGTTGTTGTTTTTTATCAGAAGGGAGGTATTTTACTGGATTACCAGAGGGTGATTTAATACAGATATGTCAGATCAATTTATTTTTAATAGTTTTGGCGTATGTGAATGCCTCCGTTGATGTAAATTTGTTACCTTATGCTGGCTGACTCCAAAACCACTCACCACAGCTACTGTGGGTTATTTTTAATTTGCTTTATTTCTTTCCAAGTGGTAGTAGTGATAGTGATAGTATGACATGACAGGCAGGGGGGAAAAAACAACATCAGATCAGAATGCAAACTTTCACTGCAGCCAAACACACATGCGGGGAGACAGATACATATACACACATGCACATACACACAAACAGGCTGGTGGTGATAGTGAAGGAGAGAGAGTGAGGGCTCCAGAAGCCAAGCCAGTAAAGGGGAGACACACCGCTGAGAGTAAATTTACAAGCCAGCAGAGAAAGAGAGAAGTTGTGTGGGGGAAAGCACTCCCTCCTTCACAAAGCAAAACTGACCACAGAAATTTACAAGATCAGCAGCTTCTATTTATTTATTTATTTATTTATTCGATTTTTACCCCGCCCTTCTAGACTGCGTCTACTCGGGGTGGCTTACATAGGTTAAATCACATCAAAATAACATGTATAAAAATACAAAGATATCGAGGAGGACCAACAAGGACATATTGGCCCCATCGGCCTCCCTCAACAGGTCATCCAGCAGTGCGACCAGTGCCATCTCTGTACCATAGCGCAGCCTGAAGCCCGACTGAAATGGGTCCACAGCGTTGGTTTCGTCCAAGAGCACCTGGAGCTGATCTGCCACCACCCTCTCAACCACTTTGCTAAGGAAAGAAACATTGGCAACGGGCCTATAATTTCCAGTGTCGTCCGCCGCCAAATTTAGTTTCTTCCTAATGGGCCTAATGAGTGTCTCATTCTAGGCTTGCAAAGGAGGAGAGAGTGTTTTTGTTCTTGTACAGGAGCAAAATATCTCGCAGCAGTTGGCACAGTTTTTTTAGCAGATCCTTTCAATGTGATGAATTTTTTATTTTATTTTATTTTGGTCAAGGGAAGAGAACATTAGAGTATTCGTTTCCTCCTTACTGTTGCACATTTTCAGGTGTTCCACTATTTTGTTTCTATACCTGGACTCGTGGCAGCCAGGATAGGCTCAAAACACTGCATATGTTTCAGTTACATTTTTACAGGTAGGCACATTTTTTTAAAAAAAGGCATAAGCTGTCACCTTTAAATCATCATGATTATATCTGAAGCTTCATTACAAAAGAAAGAAATCTAAGAACAGGTAAACTGATTAAAATAAATAAGTGTTCTATAACCTCAAATTAAAACTGCCCTAACAACAATTCAGACATTTTTTACCTGAACCTTGCTGAGAACTTCAGCAGTCTTGGTCAGTATTTGCAGAAGCTTCTGAAGATCATGTGTATGTGATAAAAAAAATCCTAGATAGATGGTTTTCTTTTATGACACAGGGACATCTAGAAATGAATTACTCTTGGCAGAATGAGGTGTTTAAAGCTTGCTTAAATGCGACAGTGCCAGCTAGAATATCTCTTTAAAAAAGAAAGAAGAGATACAGTGCATAAATACTATTTTAATTTTATTTTAATTGTTTTATTTTTTTATTGTATTTTTATTGTATTTTAATTGTTGTAAGCCACCCAGAAACTCTTGGGTAGAGTGGGTGGCATATAAGTTAAATAAATAAATAAATAAATAAATACTGGAATAATGTTTTATCCTCACATCAATGTGGGTAAAATAGTGATACAATTCAAAGTTGGGAAGGCAAAATTGGTTTAGTTGTATCTGTGTTCTATAGAAGTGGTAGATACACAGTAGTGGATGTCTTTCCTTATGTATACATGTAGAAGGTTGTGTAGTTATCACTGTAGTTTTTAGGGCTCACATATTTACAATATACAGTGGTGCCCCGTACAGC
The DNA here is from genome assembly GCF_051106095.1 of Pogona vitticeps. Taxonomy (NCBI): domain Eukaryota; kingdom Metazoa; phylum Chordata; class Lepidosauria; order Squamata; family Agamidae; genus Pogona; species Pogona vitticeps. The sequence goes on along the minus strand of NC_135783.1, from coordinate 115,728,263 downwards.
GAGGTTAATCCGTTCCGGATTAACCTTCGCTGTGGGAAACATCGCACTACGGAACACAAAAACGCATTGGAACGCATTAAACAGTGTTTAATGCGTTCCAATGCCATAGAATACTCACCGTTGTGCGATGTTTCCCAGAGGCCGGCAGCCATTTTCGCACCCTCCCCTCGCACAACGAGGGCGCCAAAATGGCTGCCATCACCTGTCCGGGGGGTCCAAAATGGCCACTGGAACAGCCAAAAGGGGCCGGGGCGCAGCGTTTTCGCGCCCTTGGTAAGCAAGGGGAGCGTGCAAAAACGCTGCCAGAAGCCCCGAAATGGTTGCGCGCAGCCATTTCGGGACTTCCGCAGCGTTTTTGCGCGCTCCCCTTGCTTACCAAGGGCACGAAAACGCTGCGCCCCAGCCCCTTTCGGCTGTTCCAGCGGCCATTTTGAAGCCGCAGAACAGCTGATTGTCGGGTCGCAAAGCGAAGGTCGGTAAGCGAGCAGCTTACCGACCTTTGTTCTGCGATTTCCCACCTATACGGGCACCGTTTTGCGATCGCATTTGCGATCGCAAAAACGGCCTCGTAGAGCGAATTCATCGCTCTACGAGGCGCCCGTTGTGCGAGGCACCACTGTAGTTGGCATCAGAAGCACTATGGTTAAAAAAAACAGCCAAATATTGACCCTACTTTTCTTGATGTGGTATCTGTGTCTTACCTTGAGATCTTTTATTGTAGCAGCTCAGGAATTTTATAACAGTGATGTAGGCACAACTTTAGGTACACAACAATGAATTGCAATGACAGACCCATATCTGTGTTCAGAACTGATGAATGTTACTTCAGTCTTATACATGGCAAAATATGCTGCTTGCTATATGATTAGATTTGTAACTTAACATATAAAAGGTAACAGAATTTAGATCAACAAAATAAGCATTAACTTAATGGATAGACAAGAATGTATATTGCTAACGACATGCTCAGATGGGGAGACATTTTAATGTTTTAATCAGAGATCTTTCACATATCTGTCATCAGAACTAATTGGCTAGTGAAGCCTCCTCCGTTATCTTATTGTATGTTGTATTCTATCATATTGGCTGAAATCCTGTAGCTTAGTGTAGTAAGTCACAATTACAGTAGACATATTTGAATTTGTGCAGATGTGGTGAGTCATCTCCTCCAGAAGTTCCATTGATTCAAATGGTCCTACTCTAGTTATGACTTACTATGCTAAGCAACAGGATTTTAGCCATAATGTTACATATTGTATTGTATTGTATTGTATTGTATTGTATTGTATTATATTATATTATATTATATTATATTATATTATATTATATTATATTATATTATATTATATTATATTATATTATATTATATTATAATATAATATATTATAATATTAATTTCCTTTTTTATCTGTGGAAATGTATTTTAAGTACCTGTATATTTGCTGTTTATATTGTCATTTACAGAATTCTCGAGCAAACTGGAAATAGAGTGAAGACCTTATTAAGATGTTCAGTTACACAGTTCATTTATTAATGGCCTGACTCAGTGGATGTTCCTATTTAAGGGAACCATTCCAAGAACAGAAGAAATCTTAGTCCCTTGGGCCCTTTCTTTCCATGAAATACAAACACTATCAATGAAAACCTAAGCATGACATAATTATCCAAATGTATTGTTTATGGGAAACAGATAGAGCAGCTGTGTCACAGGTGATGCTTTGTAGGACCATAGAAAACAGCCAGTGTGGTCTAGTACTCTAGGTGAACCTAGGTTCAAATGTGAAGTGTGCTACAGTGCCCTTGGGATAGTTTATGTCCCTCAATCTTAACCACAAGGGAGATTATGAAAAACAAAATTGATAACCCTGACACTCCCATCTCATTAGAATGGAAAAGGCCAATTCTGCCTTCTTGGTTTTGCACAATCTGCCACTCTGTTGGACAGTCCCTGTTTGCCTCCAAAGCTGGGAAAGCTTCTTTAAAATGTCACTTCTTACATAATTTGTTACACCTATCCTCTACCTCCCACTGTTTTCACATTATTATTTTTTAAAGGAACACATATAGGCTACCTTTAGACAATGGCAAAAAGCTGGGAAAAAGTCCTCTTTCAATCCCTCTAAAACTGCCCTTTAAAAGTAATTGTAAAAAATAACTAGAAAATGTTATAATTTTTTACATGAAAAGCAGTATTGTAATTGCAGTCATGCCTTGACTTTTGAAATGTAACATCATTGATGTAAAAATCAATGACTGAAATCCTGTTGCATGGTTCCGCATCAGTGACAAATCATTACTGATCAAAGACAATTTGGGGCATTCTCAGTTCATGCACAATGTGACGAAATCACATACACCCCAAAATCATCAAAGGAAACCTTTAATCAGTGGTGATTTGCTGCTGTTGTTATCACTGTTACTCAGGTAGAGCTGCACAACAGGATTTCAACCCAGATAAGTACTGTAACTGTTTTCAGCTTTGTTACTTATGTTTAGAGACGGACATGAATCAAAAAATTGTGATTTGTTTTGATTTGGGATTTGTCAAGGGTGATGAATCATGAAAAATGAATTCATGAATTTTTGCTGACTCAATTTGTTGATGCATTTTAAAAATGTAAAACCCTATAAAATGCCAAATTTAGAGAGAATGTAGAGGAGAGACATGGGGAGCTTCTCTGTGGTTTTGGTGTCTCTAGGTGTCTGGAGAAAACTTTCCTGGGGGGACCCTCTTTGTGGGTGTATAACCCAGTTGTCTGAAACCCAATCTTCACCACAATTGGAGGGATTATAGAGAAAAGGCAGTGGAAACCTCTCAGCAATTTTGGTATCTTTGGGTCCTGGGAGGCCATTTTATAGCCCAACAGCTTAATGAATCAAAAATCACCAAAATGTATTAATTCATATTTGTCAGGGCCATTGATTTGTACCAATACGAATTGACGAATTAACTGTTATTGGATGAATTTGATTATCTGCTTTAAAGTCGTGCCCATCTCTACTTATGTTATTTTGAAGCTCTCTTTCCACTGTTCACCTACAATAGATGTTAATCTGGTGGTTTGGGCAGGGCTACTAGTTTTTGTTACTGGATCTTTTTACATGGTGGAACAGAGATTTTTATATAGAATAGAGACGTGAGAGCTGCTAGCTGAGCAACACTCAGCTGCGGGCCTGCTCAGAAGTTAGCAGTGCCTAATATGGGCTATAATCTTAGGGCTTTTTTTGGGGTGCTGCTTGCAACTCAGCCATATGTTAAGTACAATGATGAGATAGGAATCTCCATGGCTCTCCTTGGGAATGCCCCTACATGTCACTTTACCCAGTGATAGAATCTGTTAACACTTCTGCAAACCACTTTATGAATTTCACTGGGAAGCATAGCTTGTAGTGTTCAGTTATGAAATTAACTGTTTAGGGAATGAACCCTCAAATGTCAACCATGGCAACCTTGTTGTGCACAGAATTCTGGGGTATATGGCATACATTCTTGATGAAGGGCATTGACTAGCCTATTGTGCGTCATTGCCTTACAAAATAAGGTAAGCCACCATCATACCCAGCTTTTGTCTGTGGTTGTGCATTATAGGTGAATATCAGTAATCCTTCAAGGATGTTTGTCCATCATTATTTAATAATTCTTTTGGGATCCTCTAATAAACCTACAAGGGACGTGATGACACTGTGGGCTAAACTGCAAAGCCATTGGGCTGCAAGGTCGAAAGGTCAGCAGTTCGAATCCACACAACAGTGAGCTCCCGTCGCTTGTCCCAGCTCCTGCCAACCTAGCAGTTCGAAAGCGTGTAAAACTGCGAGTAGATAAATAGGCACCACCACAGTGGTTCCATGTCTAGTCGTGCTGGCCACGTGACCATGTAAACTGTCTATGGACAAAACGCTGGCTCTACAGCTTGGAAACGGGGATGAGCACTGCCCTCTAGAGTTGGACATGACTAGACTAAATGTCAAGGGAAACCTTTACCTTTATCTAATAAACCTACAAGGAACATCAGGGTTCAGGGCACACAGTTTGAAAGTACTGATCTAGACTACGGAGAAGCACAGAAAGCTATCGTGGTAATCTGCGGACGAAGTCTCTTAGCAATCATCTTCTATGGTAGAACACCCCACATGTGCCCCAGTGGTCTCCAGTGCCATGATGAAAACAATGAGATGTAATAAAAATGCCTTGCACGTTGAATAAAAACAACCTTGTGCATAAAGGTCTATTGTATGCATGGAAGAAACAAACAGGATTTAGTTTCAGGCCGATTAAAATCGACACAAGCTTTGCCTTGATTTCAATGAGTGAAAAATAACTTTCAGTTGTATACAGTGGTGCCTCGCTTAACGAGCGCACCGTATAACGATTAAATCACATAGCGATCCGTTTTTTCGGATCGCTAATGCGATCGCACAACGTTTTTCCCATAGGGAAAAATTCGCTTTGCGAAGACCGGTAAGCGTTTCGCTTACCGATCTTCGCAAAACGACCCCCGCCGATCAGCTGTTCGGCGGCCAAAATGGCCGCCGGAAGCCGGGAAATGGCCGCCCGCAGCGTTTTCGCACCCTCGTTAAGCGAGGCGAGGGCGCGAAAATGGCTGCCGGCCATTACGAAGCTTCGTTAAACGGTGAGTATTTGGCCCATTTGGAACGCATTAAACCATGTTTAATGTGTTCTAATGGGCTTTTCTGTACCGTTTAACGATGCTTCAGCATAGCGAAGGTTAATCCGGAACGGATTAACCTCGCTATGCGAGGCACCACTGTACTATACATGCTATACATGTATGTAACATATAAGATGCCTTAATACATATGTTTATGAAAGACTGACTTTGTAAATATGACAAAAACCAAATTAAAAACTGGATATTCAGTGGAAATAACTAGGAAACGAGGATGAAAATACAAAGAAGATGTATAATGTGTTCTTGAAGGCTTTCACGGCCTGGATCCAAGGGTTATTATGGGTTTTTCGGCTGTGTTCTGGAGGTTTTTCTTCCTAACATCTCTCCAGTGTCTGTGGCCAGCATCTTCAGAGGACAGGAGCTAGAACTTTATCTGTGTTCTGGTGTAGTGTATGGGATTGTTGTTGACACACACTACACCAGAACACAGAAAGAGTTCTAACCCCTGTCCTCTGGAGAAACTGGAGAAATGTTAGGAAGAAAAACCTCTAAACACAGCTAAACAGGCCAAAAAACTCACAACAACCAAAATGTGTAATGTTTTCATAATGAAAAATAATTGTTAAAAATGGGATCATTTGTTCAGTAACACAGCAGAAATGTTTGTGTTCAAAAGAGAAGATAAATTAATAGAAAGATTAGATAAGCAACACTTGTTTTCCATTGTAGCAGACATCTGTAGAGTGCCATTAGGCTAAATCATACAGTGTAGCCGCTATTCATGTCTACTCAAAAGTGAGTCCTAATCGGTGCAGTGGAACCTACCCCAGGTAAATGTGTATGTGACTGAAGAATTAGTAGCAAATAATGTGTATGGTTACATTTCTTGGATGTGATTCTTTGTTAATTCTCTGGCGATGATGAAAATGATATTTGCTATGTTATTACTTTTGCTTCTCTTTTTACTGTCTTTCAGAGACAGGCAACAAGAAGTTAAAAAGCACGATACAGAGAAGCACAGAAACAGGGATGGCAGCAGAAATGAGGAGTCGTATGGTCCGGCAGCCAAGTCGAGAATCAACTGATGGTAGTATCAACAGTTACAGCTCTGAAGGAAAGTAAGTTGTAGCCTCCAATAATGAGGAGCATCCCACCCTTTAGGACATTTTGCTCTTTAAGAGGGCAATATCTGAGAGGCTAATGCTGATTTGTGTTCTTCTCCGGGACTTGCAAGTCCACAATCCCCTCTGACATTCTCTGAAATAGTAAATTGCAATCCCCAGAAGCCTCTGGAGATATAATTTGGCATTTTGATGACATTCCTTCCACATACAGTACTCACAAGGCTACTTTTTATAAAATGCCCTTTTCAAAACAGGAACTGACTAGCCAATCATTTCAAGTTTCCAAAAAGAGGACTTTATGGTTAAACGTTGGCTGGGAGTAGCAAATTGCTCCCCAGGGGATATTGCAAACCCAGTATCTGCTCTAGAGCCTTTGGGGCTTTCTGTGGCTGACAAGTCACTCTTTGCTCACTGCTGCTTTAAATGAATGGGATGTTTATGCGTATCAGCCAGAAGACATCAAGAAGCCATGGCTGAGGAAAACCCACCTTCCACCATTGTGCAGCAAGCAGAAGATGACATGACATGCAAAAAAATCCCCTGAAAATATGCCCTTAAGCATTTTTGAAGCAAAAATTAATATAAGACCCTGACTTGTTTTCAGGGAAAGACGGTAGTCTTGGATCTACTAAGATTCAAATGTTCACTGTTTCTTTGTGGTGTTATTTCATTTGTTCATTTCCAGTCTGTGGACTTGGAAATGCAGGACTTTCTTCATAATACACTCAGAGCGATTTTTGTTCTGCTTTGTTTGTTTCACCACAGCTTAATATTTCCTGGAGTTCGACTGGGGGCTGACAGTCAGTTCAGTGATTTCCTTGATGGTCTTGGGCCTGCCCAACTAGTAGGTCGACAGACTTTAGCAACTCCTGCTATGGGTAAGTATAGATTCCTTTTCTGTCACAAGTCAAATGATACCACAGTCAAGACCCTTGTAAGAATTACGTTTTTGGACTATAAATCCACAAATCAATAAGCAAATCCAAAACGTAAAGTTTCCATGCTCTGCTCCAGTCACTGTTCATGATGCATGTTGAGAATTTTGGTTTAATATGTGTTCTCAGGACATAAGCAGAGTTAGGAAATACCAGGTTGCAAAGACACTATAACACTGAGAGAGTAAAATACCAACTTAGTCTCTTAACATATATACAGAGAGAATAGACATTCATCTGGCAGCATAACAAAACATGGTGCAATACATAGCGTAGAAAAAAGTGATCTGCCTTACAACAGATAAAATGTCCCCTTTACACGTGAATTATTCATTCTTGGGACCAATCAGAAAATACATTACTTCATTTTCTACTTACATAAAGTTACATCATGTACAACAGCTGTACAATATCACATCTTAAACTTTGGTACACACACTTGAATACACTCAGTACATGACTGAGGTAAAATCAGTCATTTTACTTTCAACTATGCAACATTTATATTTAATACATTTTAAGATCGAAATCTCAACACCCCTCCTTAAATTAATTGTTGTATAGACCAATTTTATGATATAGATAAACATATTTCTGCACAGTCAGTGGTTTTGTGAAAACATCTGCAATATTGTTTTCACTTGGACAATACTGTAAATGTATCAGTTTTTGCTCCACAGCACTCTTTACGTTGCAATACTTTATGCAAATATGCCTGCTTCTACTTTTCATTTGACCCTCAGTTGCCAACTGAATGCAAGTTGTGCTGTCACTGCACTGTAACAGGTAAATTAATTTTCGTGTTCATGTCTTTAGTTAACTGAACGAACTATGTGATTTCTCCACATAAATCACTTAATGACGCATACTCAGCTTCCACTGTGCTTGTGGCTACTAAACTTAGTTTCCTAGACTTTTAGCATATTAAAGCCTCTCCTAGACTTAGTACCATTCCTGAAATTGACTTCTTATCAATTTCACATGAACCCCAATCTGAATCTGCATAACATTCTAATTTCAGATTGTTAGATGAATTTAACTTCAATTTACAATCTATGGTTCCCTTTATCTCCACACTCTTTTTACACCATTCCAGGGCTTTAGCAAAGGTTTTGCAGCACTCTGACTTAAAATGTTTGACTTTTGCTGCAATGTAAAACCTTGAGTCACCAAATGTGACTTTATATTGCTGGGTATTATATGGCAATGCCTTCAACTTGTAAACCTATCTGCAACCTACTGCATTTTCATCTTCAGGCAACTTTACTGGTGAAACAACTTCGTGCTCCTGTAAAGATTTAACATCTGCTCATAACTCTCAGGTTCAGATATTACCATATTTACATATATTGCTGTAAACCTATCAGGTGGAACACCAAAATTGTGAGCATCTTGGAACAATTTCCTACATGACTTTTGTTCCCCTCCTACAGCCTCATTTTCTTCTTCTTCCTCAAACTTTTCTTGTCTGTCACTACACAATGGCTGAAGTATTTCACTGTTTGCATGTATTGTGACCAATTCTCATTCTGACAAAAATTAGCTGACCTGCTAATTATTACATTTCCAAACTGATCATGAAACCTATAACTTTTACTTCCTATTTGATAGCCTAAGAAAATCACATTTCTTGCTTTTGGGCTACCCTTCTTCCTGAATGTTTTGGGTATACGAACCTAAGCATGACAACCAAAAATTTTCATATGTTTCAAAGAAGTTTGTCTTCCATGTAACAAAAAAAGGTCTATCTTCTACTGCACAGATCCAAACTCTGTTAACAATATAGTTTGCATATTTCATGGCTTTACCCCATTAACATCTGGGTAACTTTGCATCAGCAAGTAAAGAGTCCAATACAGTTTACAAAATTCCATTCCTTCTTTCTGCCACTCGATTCTCAGCAGGTGTGGCCACATTTGAACACCTGTGAAGAATACCTTTCTACTTAAGCCAATCTCTGAAATGATGTGCTAAAAACTCTCCCCCTTTGTCTGTTGGAATATAAGCTACAGGAGTAAGGTTGTCAGACATCCGGCAAAAGGAGGACATGTCCTACTTTTCAGGATCATGTCCTCCGTCCGGCAGGCAAAACTAAAAACCTTTAAAATGTCCGGCTTTTGTATCTCCACTCCCACCCCTCCCCCACCCCCTGCAGCCGAACCTCTCCTTGTTATTTCCTTGGTTGCAGCACTTGTAATCCTCCGGTTCTTTCAGAGATTGGAGATAAGGTGGCTTGATTGTTTAGGGCTGTAGAACAGCCCCAGGCAATCAATCCCCAGCTTGTGGATGGCTGCTTCTGCCCTGATTGTTTAGGGCTGTAGAACAGCCCCGGGCAATCAATCTCCGGTTTGTGGATGGCTGCTTCTGCACGGAGCTGAATAAGGCAGGAAGGTGCGAGAGAGAGGGATGGATGGGAACAGACAGGAGTGAAGTGAGTGCACTTGCTTGTCCACTGGAGCGGAGGCTGTTCTGGGGTTTGGGGGATGGCGGTTCAAAGCCTGGAAAATAGGGGCCCTCCGGTCCCTCCTTCCTCCTAAAGCCGGGGAACAGGAGGAACTTTATCCCCCCTTCTGCCCTGACTCTGGGGCATGAGCAGAGTGCATTTCCAGGTCCAGGAGCATATGCACAGTTATCCCCCATGCTTGTGGGAGCTGGAACACACGCATACACACACATACACAAGCGGATTTCTCTCAGCTTGAGAAATTGCAAAGGGTGGAGAAAATGGCTCGCTCTCTCTCTCTCTCTCTCTCTCTCTCTCTCTCTCTCTCTCTCTCTCTCTCTGTGTGTGTGTGTGTGTGTGTGTGTGTGTGTGTGTGTGTGTGAGTGAGTGAGTGTGTCTGCAAATCCATTTTCTCTACCATTTGCATTTCTCAAGCTGAGAGAAATCCACACCTTCTGTTTTTTTTCTTGTTTTTATAAAGTGTTTCAAATCTGTCACACAGCTTTTAAAATTTTTTATTTCACTTTATTATGCTTTTATTAAAATAAAAAATAAATAAATAAAACAAGGGGGGAAGGGTCTCCATTAAAGGAAGGTATAGATTATCTCCATTAGTCCTGGGAGCCCAGTAAGTGTATATGTAGATCTGATTTGTTTTGTTTTTATTTTTTTAAACATTTTTTAAAACAAGAAAACACAATGGCCAGTGGATTCTGAGTTTTGTAGTCCAAAAAATGTAACTTTCCCAGTCTTGACCTTTCAAGAGTGAGCAAGTTGAATGGTTATGGTATTGCCCCATGATCAAAGAACTATTCTCCCCAATACCTAATTCCAAAAGTGACATGCCCCCCAGCCCACCCCACCCCACCCCAAGCACAGAGCCCCCATATGTCCTCCTTTGTCCTCCTTTTTGGCTTTCTATGTCCTCCTTTTCGTACACGTGTATCTGGCAACCCTATACAGGAGTACTGAATCTTCATTATACCATGGCAACAAACTCTTTAATTCTCTGGAAGATTTCACTTTTATGTTTCATTATATAGATATAGCTATAATGTGAGTAATCATCTGTTATAGTTAAACAGAATCTATTTCCACCTTTTGTGGGTTGCAGTGGCCCCAAAATATCAAGATGAACCAGCTGAAAAAAAAATTCATTGATCCTATTACTTTTATTGCTCACTGGAAATGTCTTAGATTTGGTTAATTTATATACATTACAATCTAAATATTTCTCACAGTTTTTTTATATTTAGATGAGACACACATTCTTCAGTTTTGTTTAAAACTCCAAAACTTACACAATCTAACTTTCTGGGTAGGCTGTGCATGCATTTTTCATGTGGCCATGAGTTGGTAACCACACTTGCAGCTTTACTCACTTGACTCCGACTCATCACATACAGGTGATCATTTATATACTATGGCTTATGTATTTATTCATGAATATTTATAAACCAGTTACATTCCAAAGTTTGAAAGTAGTATACAACAATACAACTGTAACATACAGAATAAACAAATATACAGTACCAACAATACACAAATGGTCAATACATGTATTAACATATAGCATGTATATAATCCATAAGATAGATTGCTGGATTGTATGGAGAAACCCTACTTCAAAATATGTTTAAAACTTGAAGTTGAAGGAGTATGTCGAATCTCTGGGTAAAGGGGATTCCCGATGACTGTTGTGAATCAAAGTGCTTCTTGGTCCCAGAGTTTCTATAGGATTTTCTGGGATTGAGTCGGTTGTTGTCATATTATTACATTACATAATGTAACATTTTGAATTTAAGATGTGTGTCTGCCTCTCTGCCCTGCGATCAGAAGCATTTTGCCCTTATCTTATTTTCAGCAAAAGGAATAGCAAAATGATAATGATACCTGTGTGTTTTCCACAAAAACCTGTGTGTTTTGCACCAAAAAAGTCTATTTTCTGCAGACAAGAATTTACAAACAGAATACAAGGTTATCTGGAAAACACTGATTTTTTTCACACAAAAACACTTCTACTTTTTCCCCACAAAAAATAGACAAAAACTTCCAGCATCCCAGTGCAGATTTTTTTTTTTTGGCCCACATTTTTCCTTCTCAACTGCAAGAATGAAATATGAACATTTCCACCTGTACTTTGAAGAGTATATCTTGAAAGAAGAACATTTTCTCAACTTCTTATTTCAAAGCTAGGGTCTGGACTAGGCGCTCCCTCGGTGTCATGATGCAAAGCTTTTCTTCTCAAAAAGGCCCTTGGAATGAGCCGATCCTTCTAATTATTACTTTTTTGCAATTAACTCTGTTCCTTTTTTGTTGATTATGGTTACTTTTATTCTTTTAGACTATTGAGTTTATCTGATTGTCCATTTACTCTAATTTTCCTTTAGTTTATTGCTCAGTAGTTTAATCCTTATTAATCTAATTATTTCTTTCAAGCCACTTGGAGTGGAGTGGCTAAGAGCATATGCTTTGTATGCGGAAGACACACGCTTCTATGTCAATTTTCAACCATCCCCAAGCAAAGCTGGGAAAGATGTCTGCCCAAGACCTTGGACAACTGCTGCCAGTCATGATAGGTGTACGCAGTCCTGAGCTTGCTAGGACCATAGTCAGGCTTGGCCAATAGAAGTTTCTTGTGCTCCTAATATGAAGCAGGATTTTTAAAAAATTATTACAGTAACAATTAACCTACTTTTAGATCCTCATTACCTACTGCATGATTGCATTTAGTCTGCAGTCACGGACAGAAATATTATGTGGGAGAGTTGGGCTGTCCGTATTCTTGGAGGCTTTTTATTTTCTAAGGTTTTCATGTTGGGCTGTCTCTTTTTCTTAAAAAATGCCCAACGTTGTGCATTTTTTGGATGTGTGAAATTGGAGGTTGGGGGTGTTGTCAAATTTGTTTGGCTGTGCTTCTGTATGCAGTTTCAGCTCCTAGGTGTATCTCATTAATATTCTTGAACTTCTGATCCTGGAAGAAGAGCTAACTGCATAAAAGGGAACATGTAGCTGCTATATTTAAATTGGTATGGCTGCCTTGAGTTCCCTTTATCACAGACTTCTTGTGTACCAGGTTACCTGACTGCTCTGGGCTTCTTTTTCCTTTTCTGCCTTTTTAATTTTATCTTATTCATTTTAAATATTTTTATCCCACTCTTCAGAAAAAGGAAAACATGGGAAACAGATTCAGAGTTGCTCTTGTATGGAAAGTAGCCCCTGGGCCATCAGGCAATTCTTCTGATGCCAATGGCTGAAACAAATTTTGTTTGTTTATTTGTTTCCCCTTTGCATTAAAACCTTTCCCTACTCTGAATGGTGCTACTCACCTTGCTGTGACAGATTTTCACAGGAGGATGTCAACTGCAGGGGGAAGAGAAATCCCTCCCCCCCAAAAAAAACCATGCAAGGAAACAAACAAAAAAACCTCACCAACACCACCCTTATCAAATCTCCTCACTAGAAACTCCCTCATGGCATCTCTGGATCCAACCCTATCAATTTAAATGTGTGATAAAACATAGAAATAATAACAATTAACCCAGGACTAAAACAGAAAGACAGACACCAAATCTACAATGCAACAAAAACCTACTGGTACAGATCTTTCAGAGCCTAGGCCTGGACCTAAAGTTGGAAAGAGGCTCTTTCTTACCCTCTTATGTTACATGCCACCAAGTCAGAAATGAATTATAGCAGCCCTCTTAGGGCTCCCCCACCACGCCCCAGCATATAATGTATAGAGAGTGTAAGAACTGTAAAAGCAGGAGGTACTGGTATGAGAGGATTGGAGAGTGGGTTGACAAAAGTTCATTGTCTGTTTCATTTGCAAAAATGGACTCGGGAGGGGGGGGTGTTAGTTCTGCTAGCTGCAGCAAAAACAATAAAGAAGAGTCTTCCTGATCCCCAAATGGCCTTCAAGAAAAGTCGATGTCCCCTCCTCAAAAGGTCATCAGAATAAAGTAGAAGTCAGTTGGCTGGATCCAGACAGTCATAAAGTAGACTTATTGAAATCAATGCAAGGCATGTTAAAATACTGATAATCATGTGCTGTCACGTAAATTCTGACGTGTAGTGACACTTTTCAGGATTTTCCAGGTAGACAATACTCAGAAGGGGTTATCATTCCCTTCTTCTGAGGGCTCCCTCCCTGGGACAGTTCAACTCGCCCAGGGCCACCTAGCCTGGCTCGACTTGTAGGAGGCATAGTGGGGAATGAAACCCAACTTCTGACTCTGCAGACAGATATCTAAACCACTGAGCTATCCAGCCAGCTGTGAGGCATGTCAAGGGCCATTAAAACCGTTATGACCAAATCTGCATCAAATCTGGGTGTGCTTATGTGCAAAGACAACATTAAAAACGTTGTTTGCAGTTTTCTTTTTCATTTATTCCCATGATCTATTTTAACATCAATGCAAAGTCTGAAAGCCAGTGTTAAGTAGGTAAACCTTTTCCTATGTACGTACATACGCATCTAGGAGTAAGCTCAATGTAGGCATTTCCACTCATTCTTTTATAAGAATGTGACAATGTGAATATGAAAAGTGGCCAAGAGTTGTTCACGGGCATTTATTATTTCACCTACTATCTGAGCTTGCAGTTTAGTTTGCAAAATATGACAAGAACAAAGTGGGTGAATTCTTTTTTGTGTTAAGCCACAATGCTGATTTAATCCTGGAGAAATGTTCTTCTCGTTAGGGAGCATCTAAAATGTGTCGGGAAAAGAAGGCACAACGCCTGTTGAAGTTCTGCTTCTGTGCAGTGAGACTGAGTAAGCAATAACTTAGCAGGGAGCCCCAGCAAAAGCAGATGGTTATACTCTTGAGAAAATATCCATAGAATTAGATTTGTCATGACGAGGACCTGGTGGTAGGTCAGCTCTCTGAAGAGGTTTTCCCTTTATCCATTCGGATGCTATTATGTGCCACTAAGAAACATCGAGCTTTTGACAACTCTCATTGGGTTTTGGAGGTACAGTGGGATCTCGACCTACGGAATTAATCCGTATGGGAACGGAGTCCGTAGGTTGAAAAGTACGGAGGTCGAAAATGCATTCCCCATAGGAATGCATTGAAAACCATTTAATCCATAACTCACCCAAATCCACCACAAACACATACAAAATTAAAATACAAATTTAAAAATAAAAACTTATCTTTCTGAAGTCTTCCAGGGGTCCCCCGCCGCCACCATCGCCACTGCTGGAGGACTCTGAGGGCTTGGGTGCAGCTGCCGGAAGCCTCTCGGAGCTCCCCCATCGCCGCCATTGCCATTGCAGAAGGACTCCAAGGGCTTCGGCATGGCTGCCGGAGGCCTCTTGGAGCCCCCACCACCACCAACGCAGGCTTTCCCAGGCTGGATGGGCCTACCAGGGGAGGGCTTCCCCCGGTAGGCCCGGTCTACCAAGCTTTCCCGGGCAGTAGACAGGGCCTACTAGGGGTAGGGTTGCCAGACGTCCAGCAAAAGGAGGACATCTCCTACTTTTGAGGAGCATGTCCTCTATCCGTCAGGCAAAACTAAAAAACTTCAAAATGTCCGTCTCTTGTATCTCCACCCCCTCCCCCTGCAACCGAACCTCTCCCTGTTACTTCCTTGGTTGAGGCACTTGTAAATCCTCTGGTTTCAGAGATCGGAGGTTGATAAGGTGGCTTGATTGTTTAGGGCTGCTCCAGCCCCGGGCAATCAATGCCCGGCTTGTGGATGGCTGCTTCTGCCTGGGAGCTGAATAAGGCAGGAAGGAGCGAGAGAGATGGATGGATGGAAACGGACAGGAGTGAAGTGAGTGTGCACTGGCTTGCTTGCTGGAGGGGAGGCTGTTCTGGGGTTTGGAGGGGGTGGCAGTTCAAAGCCAGGAAAATAGGGGTTGGGCTGGTCCCTCCTTCCTCCTCAAACTGGGGAACAAGAGGAACTTTCATTCCCCCCTTTTGCCCTGACCCCCCCCCCGACTCTGGGGCATGTGCAGAGTGTGTTTCCAGGTCCAGGAGCATATGCAGAGTTATCCCCTATGCTTGTGGGAGATGGAACACACACACACACACACACACACACACACACAAAAGCAGATTTATATCAGCTTGAGAAATTGCAAACGGTGGAGAAAATGGCTTTGTGTGTGTTTTGTGTGTCTGCAAATCTATTTTCTCCACCCTTTGCATTTCTCAAGCTGAGAGAAATCCATACCTTCTGTTTTTTTCTGGTTTTTATAAAGTGTTTCAAATCTGTCACACAACTTTTTAAACTTTTTATTTCACTTTATTATGCTTTTATTAAAATTAAAAAAAATCAGTAAAACAAAGAGGATGGTTCTCCATTAAAGGAAGGAATAGATTGTCTCTATTGGTACTGGGAGCCCAGGAAGTATATATGTTGATTTGTTTTGTTTTTATTTTGTAAACATTTTTTAAAACAATAAAACACAGTGGCCAGTGGATTCTGCGTTTTGTAGTCCAAAAATTGTAACTTTCCCAGTCTTGACCTTTGAATACTGAGTAGGTCGAATGGTTATGGTATTGCCCAATGATCAAAGAGCTATTCTCCCCAATACCTAATTCCAAAAGTGACCCCAGATTGTGCACAGTGGCCCTCCCCCATATGTCCTCCTTTGTCCTCCTTTTTGGCGTTCTTCGTCCTCTTTTTCATACACATGTATCTGGCAACCCTAACCAGGGGAAGCCCTCCTCCGGTAGGCCCGGTCCACCCTGGGAAAGCCTGTGTCGGCGGGGGGAACCTCCGGACGCCTTCCCCGTCGCCATGGGAGGCCTCTTGGAGGTCCCCTGCCGCAGTTGATAGTGCTTTGGAGGCATGATCGGTGGTGGGGGGACCTCCAAGAAGCCTCCCATGGCAGCGGGGAAGGCCTCCGTAGGTCCCCTGCTGCCGCTAGCACTCCTGGAAGCTGAGCTGCTGGGATCTGAGCATGGCTGGGATTACCCGGCGTGGCTCGGCTTCCAGCAGCGGCGGCGGTGGGGGGGAACCTCCGGATGCCTTCCAGAGAAGCCTTGGAAGGCATCCAGAGGTCCCCCCCACTGCCGCCAGTGCTGGAAGCTGTGCCGCGAAGGGCGATCCCAGCCATGCTCTGACTCCTGGACTGGCCAGGAGTCCGAGCATGGCTGGGATCACCAGGTGCGGCTCAGGTCCCGGCAGCAGCGGCGGCGGCGGCGGGGAACCTCCGGATGCCTTCCAGGGCTTCTCTGGAAGGCATCCAGAGGTTCCCCACCACCACCACTGCTGGAAGCTGTGCCGCGAAGGGCGATCCCAGCCATGCTCTGACTCCTGGACTGGCCAGGAGTCCGAGCATGGCTGGGATTGCCAGGCGCGTCTCAGCTCCCAGCAGCGGCGACGGCGGCGGGAAACCTCCGGATGCCTTCCAAGGCTTCTCTGGAAGGCATCCGGAGGTCCCCGCTGCCACCGATAGTGGCTCCGAAGCACTATTGGTGGTGGTGGGGCCTCCGAGATGCCTTCCATGGTGGCGAAGGAGCCCTGGAAGGCATCCCAAGACACAACCTATGACCTAGAGACTGGAAGGGGGAGGCAGGGAAAGGGAAAGCCTTTCCCCACCTCCCCCTTCTGGTCCGTAGGTCAATTCTCCGGCCGCAAGTAGAAGTAAAACTTTGCAGCCAGAGAATTCCGTAGGTCGAAAAGCATGTAAGTGGAGCCGACTGTAAGTCAAAACTCCACTGTATGTGAGATATTGAAGGATGGTTTTCTTAGTGCCATCCCCCAGTGAATTTCCAAGGCTAAATGGGTATCTGAACCAATACCCAAGTCCTGGTCTGTCTCTCCACTATCCCTTGCTGGCTTCCTATTCATTCAGGTATGCACCATGTAATAAGCTTGTTTGAACTTGGGAACTCCATAAATAAGCTGTTCTATGTTCCTATAGATCCCATATAACATTACAGTGGTGCCTCGCATAACGGGCGGCCCGTTTAACAACGAATCCAGCGACGATGTTTTTGCAATCGATTTTGCGATCACATAACGATGTTTTCTATGGGGGGAAATCGCTTTGCGATGATCGGTAAGCTATTTCGCTTACCGATTATCGCATAACGATGTTTTTCCCCAGCTGATCAGCGGTTCCAAAATGGCCGCCGGGTAAAACAGGGATGGATTCCTCGCTTACCGGGCGCCCAAAATGGCCGCCGTATGGAGGATTTTTGCTTAAAAGGTAAGTTTGAAGCCCATAGGAACGCATTGAAGGGGTTTCAATGCATTCCTATGGACTTTTTTAATCCGCATAGCGACGAATCCGTATAGCGACGATTTTTGCTGCACGGATTATCATTGCTATGTGGGGCACCACTGTATATTTAAAGTCATTGTTAAGCAGAATTTCAACAAAAAGGAAGAAAGTTTGAAACTCAACAAAACTTGGCTCCCAGCACTGAAAAATACAGCATGCAAAAGGTCAAATAACTCTACCCAGCCACAAAGACCAGTGATCACTACACACAAAAGACCAGCTAACGACACCCATCAACCACAGTGACAGATAATCTGTCCTCTTTATCACAACAATACACCCGCAACAAAAACACACTGATCACCATAATCACCCATCTCCTAAAAAGGACAAAAGCTGATCTCACAGCTATAAAAACTCAACTCCCAAACAAACTGCACCAGAGCACAGAATGCTGTCCTCTGAGGATGCGGGCCACAGAGACTGGCGAAATGTTAGGAAGGACAACTTTCAGAACACGGCCAAAGAGCCTAAAAAGCCACAACAATCATTGTTAACTTGCTTGCAGGGTTTTGGCATTTCTTACAGTTAGGCTGGAAAACGAAAGTGGGCTGTCTGGGTAATATTTTCTTCCCATCCATTGCTGTCATTCATTTTTAATAGGCTCTAGGGAGATTCTAACCTAGAAAACCAAAAGAGATGTTTTTAGAAGATTCTTCTTATACTTGAGAGACTGATCTTTGTTCTATGCAGAAAAGGGCTATGCTGTGGCACCCCCTGCTGATGCCTCATAACCACCGAGGATTAGAAAGATTAGACATAAGTAAATGCCATGTGTACTCCTGGCATGTGGTTGAAGAAATTTTCCAGTGAGGGTGTACACATGTGAGAAGCAAGGTATTAATAAGGCAAGATCTTTTCAGAAAGCCTTGTTGACATCTCAGATCTTGAATGTTACAGCTGTCCCCCAAGCACTTCATTCTCTCAAATATACTAGTTGTTTGTCTTTTATAAATTAGTACAGTTGTGTAATAGTGTGGGGGGGGAGTTTCAGCACTTCTTATTTCAAAATCCAGAATAGCCAATTACAGAAGCTTCTCATGTTAATTCTTTGAAATCCATTTCTATATTTTATAGTCATCTGTTAGAACAATTAGGACTGTATCCTTACAATAGCCCAAATTCCTATTTGAGTTGCATGCCCAAGAGTTACAGAAGCTGCTGTGGCCAATTGATTTTGCAACCAACATGCAGCCAGCATACCACATTAAGTTGTCCTGTGTCTATGTAAGTAACTAGTAGGATTTGGATCACGGATGGACTATGCGGGATTCATTTTCCAAATATGAAAGAATAAGATCAGGCTCCAAGTCACAAGCAGACAAGCTAGGCCCTTACTTAAAGACTGTGTGTGTGCACCTATGGAGGTATAGGTTACCTTGTGTGTTGTAGTGTACAGAGAGGACTAAGGAGACTTAGGATCAAAACCTCACCCAGCCATGGAAAAACATGAGGGGTGAAACTGACAAAATCACTCCATAAGTATCTCACTTACTTTGAAAGCCCTGTCAGGATCTCCATATGTCAGTTCTGATTTGATGGCACATAACATCCTTATAGCTATCAGCTACCTTTTGAGTAAAACTCTCCCAAGGAAGCTTTTGTCTATACATTAAAATGCACTATGTCCATAAAAATATTGGTCTTCTCAAGCGCCCTGACCTGTTGCTTCTAAAACTAGCAACTGTAATTGTTTTTCCAAACCAATAAGCTAAAAAGCTGAACTGTCACTCCTGGAAATCCCCCTGATTTGTCTTTTAAACAGGTTTCAAGAGCCCCTGCAGTATTTAATTCCCCAGTTTTCAGAACTGACAGTAGACTTCCTGTCACTTCCAGTTTTATTTTGTTTTTTTTCCCCATATTTTGTCCATCCAAGAAACACTCTTAATTTCTGTAGTCTGTTATTCTAAGTTGCACCACACAGGGAAAAAAAAAGATTGATTTGTATAGCCAGAAGTATAATAAAATAAACAGTTTAAATTCAAACTGGGGAATTGTACAGAAAGTGAGGTGGAATTTTTAAAATAAATCCTAAGAGAGAGCAGAAATTCAGGAAAAACTCTTAAACAAATGTGTCTTCTGTGAATAACTGGAGGATTTGCTATGCTGATTCATGTGATCCTGACACACATACCTTTCTTTTAGGTGACATACAGATTGGAATGGTGGACAAGAAAGGCCAATTAGAAGTGGAAGTCATTAGAGCCCGAGGTCTAACACAAAAGCCAGGGTCCAAATCTACCCCAGGTAAGCAGGGTTTTCGTGGGGAGCACTTGATCTTAAAATGTTCAATTCAGTTCTCAATATTTGTTGTAGGATAGTGTTTGATGGTAATATTGCTCATTGATCTAACCCAAAGGGAGTAAAGTGCAACCCACAAATTGCATGTGACACACTGGGACTCTTTTGGGACTCTCAAGTAATCTGAGAGCTTGTTCATTAAAAACCCATTTAAAAGGCTTTGGTTGAGAAACTTTTATTTCTGCTCTTGAGGGCCTCAATGAGCATTGAAAATAGTGTAGGTACTTCCTGTTTTCCTTAAAAAGGTACTTCCTGTTTTCCTTAAAATTCCTCAGACAGCCACTACAGGGCCTGATGCAGCCCATTGGAGGGTGACTGAGCAAAAATTTGACCCCCAAGTATACTGAGTTGCCTATCCAGTTTTACCTTTCCTTTTTGGCCTAACAGTATGACACAAAGAACACCACACAACTGTAATGCCCACGTTCTGTTCTGGAATGCAAGGACCTTCCATGCTTAAAGCATACATTGCTTGCAGGAGTCAGATGTCCTCAGTCTATCCAGTCTCCTAAAAACTTCCAAGAAGAATTGAAGCAGTGGCAATAAGGAGCTTTAGAGGGGCAAGGGGGACCGGATCATTCTTATTATCCCATTCTCCTAATGTAAAGATTCCCGAGATTGTTAGAAACAGTGTGTTACTGAGTAATGTTATATATACTAGAGTGGCATGACACAGAAATTTGAATGAATTCTTTGGGGTTTAACAGAGATGTATCAAAATATATTCAATATCCACAATTGCCTTCTGAAGCTGGCACTGCAGCTTTATATATATTTTATTTATTTATTTGGCTTCTATAGCACCCATCTGGCTACCAGGCCACTCTGGGCGATTTACATATTAAATTTATTTATATTTTCAACTGCTTAGTTTTGTAGCCAAAACATTAAGTAGGCTATACAGTAAATTCAACAAAGATTACCGGTTAATGCAAATTGTACTGAAAGACAGCAATTTTAGGCTTTGATGTATATCAAACTGATAATAAAATACATTCCAAAGGGTAATGTCAAATTAGGGGGGAAATGCCACTGCAGTGGAAATCTTTTAAAATTGCATTGTACTGTTGGAATCCGGCTCCAACAACCTGTAGTGATGGGAGAGATCTCTGAAAGGTTCCAGAGGGAGAGACCTCTGAAATAAGGAGACTGCAGTCGAATTAACCATTTCAAAGCGTGCTCAGGATCATCGGCTGAAGTTGCTGTTCGAATGGCTCTCTGATCACTGTTCTGTGATAACAGCTCCCCCAATGATGCCTGGCACCTCCTTTTATTCTCTTATAGGTTACATAACATTAACTGTCAGGTTTACATGAGCCAATAGGGCGTTCTGCCCAGTAACACACCATATTACACCACATGAGGATATCAACGTGGTTCATACAACATGGACATTAACATGACAAGAAATATGTTTATATGTTTAGCTATGGTGTACAAGAAATATGTTTAGCTATGGCGTACATTTCCAGGTACATTCCCACATTGTACAAAAACAAAAAATGAACGCAAACAAATGAGAGAGATGTGGAAGCCTGAGCAAATACATTCTTCAGTGATTGAGTATTTCTTTAGGCAAGTCAATAAGTTCTAATTCCTAGCTAGGGGCACAAAAACTCATAAGCAGAGTCATTCGTATTATGAAAATTACTATTTTCAAAACACCTATGGTGTTGGCTTTGCAGTCAGAAATACTCTCCTGAGATGCATTGTTCCACCTACTGTGGGGAGTGAAAGAATCCTGTCTCTGCAGCTCCACTCATCAGCAGGACCAGTAACCCTCATTAGTGCATATGCACCAACACTGTCATCCACTCCAGAAGTGAAAGACAAATTCTATGACGATCTGGCAGCTGCTATCAAAAAAGTCCCTGAAAGAGAGGCACTGTTCATTCTTGGAGACTTTAACGCTAGAGTTGGTGCTGATCATAATTCTTGGCCCACTTGTCTAGGCCGTTTTGGCATTGGAAAGATGAATGAAAATGGCCAGCGCTTGCTGGAGCTTTGCTGCCATTATGGTCTTTGCGTCAGCAACACATTCTTTAACACGAAGCTGCAACACAGAGTTTCCTGGAGACATCCAAGATCCAAGCATTGGCATCAGCTCGATCTAATCCTCACTAGATGTTCCAGCCTTCCTAGTATTACGATCACACGCAGTTACCAGAGTGCTGATTGTGATACTGATCACTCCCTGGTGTGTAGTAGAGTAAAACTGCGAACAAAGAGAGTATATCACACGAAAAAGGAAGGAAGACCACGTATTGACATCAGCAAGACTCGCGATCAAAGAAAAGTGAAAGAATTTGCCCAAGCACTTGAGGAAGCCCTTCCAGGTCCGGCTACTGCAAATGCACCTGAACGATGGGAACACTTCAAGAACACTGTCTATAACACCGCCTTGTCCACCTTTGGCAAGAAAACCCAAAAGGTGGCTGACTGGTTCGAAGCCCATTCAGAGGAGTTAATGCCAGCCATCGAGGTTAAGAGAAGAGCACTAGCAGCATACGCCTGTCCTAGCGAGTACAACTTGCAAGCTCTTCGAGCTGCTCGCAGCCAAGTCCAACAGGCTGCCAGGAGGTGCTCCAACGACTATTGGCTCCAGCTCTGCTCTCATATACAGTTAGCAGCGGACACAGGTAACATCAAAGGAATGTATGACGGTATCAAGCAGGCCTTAGGTCCAATACAGAAGAAATCTGCTCCCTTGAAGTCTGCTACAGGTGTGCTCATCCAGGACCGAGCACAGCAGATGGAACGCTGGGTACAGCACTACTCTGAGCTATATTCCAGAGAGAATGTAGTAACCGAAGAAGCATTAAATAACATTGAGTGCCTACCTGTCTTGGAAGAGCTGGACAGCGAACCAACCCTAGCAGAAATAAAAGCGGCCTTGGACTCCCTCGCCTCCGGCAAGGCACCTGGAAAGGATAACATCCCTGCTGAAGTGCTGAAATGCTGTAAGGAGATCATCACCACCGAACTGTACGAAATCTTTTGTCTCTGCTGGAGGGAAGGTGGAGTACCACAGGACATGAAGGATGCAAACATTGTCACATTGTACAAGAACAAAGGAGACAGGGGTGACTGCAATAACTACCGTGGCATCTCTCTTCTTAGCGTTGTAGGGAAGCTGCTTGCCCGTGTTGTTCTGAAGAGGCTCCAGGTGCTTGCAGACAGAGTCTATCCAGAATCACAGTGCGGATTTCGAGCTAATAGATCCACCACTGACATGATATTCTCCCTCCGACAGCTGCAGGAGAAATGCAGGGAACAACAACAGCCACTCTTAGTGGCCTTCATAGACCTTACAAAAGCATTTGATCTGGTTAGCAGGGATGGCCTTTTTAAAATACTTCCCAAGATTGGATGTCCACCTCGTCTCCTTAACATCATCAGATCTTTCCATGAGGGAACGAAAGGCACTGTAGTTTTTGACGGCTCAACATCAGACCCCTTTGACATCCGAAGCGGAGTGAAACAGGGCTGTGTCCTCGCACCAACACTTTTTGGGATCTTTTTTGCTGTCATGCTGAAGCATGCCTTTGGAACTGCAACCGAGGGTGTCTATCTCCGGACTAGATCAGACGGAAAGCTCTTTAATCTGTCCAGATTGAGAGTGAAGACCAAAGTCCAACTGAAATGCATGCGGGACTTCCTCTTCGCAGATGATGCAGCCATCGTTGCCCACTCTGCTGAAGACCTCCAACAACTCATGAATCGTTTCAGCAAGGCCTGCCAAGACTTTGGACTAACAATCAGCCTGAAGAAAACACAAGTCATGGGCCAGGGCGTGGACTCACCTCCTTCCATTACCATCTCTACACAAGAATTGGAGGTTGTTCATGACTTTGTGTACCTTGGCTCAACCATCTCTGACACCCTCTCTCTGGATGTCGAGCTGGATAAACGCATTGGCAAAGCAGCCACCATGTTCTCTAGACTCACAAAGAGAGTATGGCTCAATAAGAAGCTGACGACACATACAAAGATCCAAGTCTATAGAGCCTGTGTCCTAAGCACACTCCTGTACTGCAGCAAGTCCTGGACCCTTTGTGCACGGCAGGAGAGGAAGCTGAACACGTTCCATATGCGTTGCCTCCGACGGATTTTTGGCATCACCTGGCAGGACAAAGTCCCAAACAGAGTAGTCCTAGAACGAGCTGGAATTTTCAGCATGAATACATTGCTGAAACAGCGACGTCTGCGTTGGCTTGGGCACGTCGTGAGAATGGCTGATGGTCGGATTCCAAAGGACCTCCTGTATGGAGAATTAGTGCAGGGAAATCGCCCCAGAGGGAGACCACAGCTGCGATACAAGGACGTCTGCAAGCGAGATCTGAAGGCCTTAGGAATAGACCTCAACAGATGGGAAACCCTGACATCTGAGCGTTCAGCCTGGAGGCAGGCACTGCATCGTGGCCTCTCCCAATTTGAAGCGACCCTTGCCCAGCAGGCCGAGGCAAAGAGGAAATCACAAAAGCAGCAAAACCAGGGAGCTGGACAGGGGACAGATTGGATTTGTCTTCAGTGTGGAAGGGATTGTCACTCTCAAATTGGCCTCCTCAGCCACACTAGACGCTGTTCCAAGTCCTCCATACAGAGCACGCTACCATAGTCTTTCGAGACTGAAGGATGCCTAACTAACTAAAACGGGGGGGGGGGGGGAACCATAATTTTCCAGCACCATTATTTTGTGCTGAAACAATGAAAACTTATAAGACCAACCTCTCTTAAGCATTCGATTCTCCTGTTCCATAAATAGTCACCATCAATCTTTTTTTTCTAAATGAATGTATATTTCAAACAGTCAGCTGTGGTCAACTTATTCCAAAGTTCTTTCAGGGTTTTGGAAGAAATACATGGATTATGAAAGACGTTTTACTATAGATTCTCAAAAGACTACAGTACTTGTATAATTCCCTTATCATGCAAACAATATAGGAGGAACACGAGTGGAACTTTCTGCACATTGAGGCAACCTTACAATTCAAAATAATTAGGAAAGAAGAGGATTTATATTCCAAAGGAGTTTGTTTCCTCTTCACTTCCCCCTCCACTTACTTTATTCTCTTCAGTATTTGATGTCGAGGTGGTTTGTATTTTAATTACTATGTAATTTTTCTTCCTCTTTTTTTCTTTATGCTTCTATTGTCCTTGTATAAATGTTCTAAAGGTAAGGTAGTCAATAATTTAAGACTTGCATTGTAACAACATTTATGTATATATCACAGCTCCATATGTCAAAGTATATATGTTGGAAAACGGGGCCTGTATAGCCAAGAAGAAGACAAGGATTGCCAGGAAGACCCTTGATCCTTTATACCAACAGACATTAGTATTCGAAGAAAGTCCTCATGGTAAAGTCCTTCAGGTCAGTAACTGTTTTATCAGGGTGTAGTCCCTTGATTGCCATTAACGGTATTAAACATGCTGAAGTTCAAGTATTCTGATATAGCTAAGGTTTAGTTTAGCTTTCAAGGTTTCATCTGTACCACAGCTGTGTAGGATGGCCTCTCAGTGTTGTGGAGCTAGTTCACCAAATTTCTCCAGGGGAAGAAGAAAGTTGTTCAGAGGTGTGGTTTGCTCTTAGCAGTGATTGTAGCACAGCTTTTTTCTTTATTCTCTGAAATTTTGGGATTCTTTCCATTGCCGCTGCAAATGGCAACAATTACAATTGTGTTAGCAACCTACCCATCATTTTACTTCCTTCCCAGAACCCCCTACCTACTGTGAGAGTTGTGTTGAAGGCAACAGCTGTGGTGCCAGTCTTCCCCCCCCCCCAAAAAAAATGATGGAGGAATTTGGCAAAGTGACCTTGGATTTCCAGAGGCTTAAAAAAAATTAGACAGCTAAATCAAACTAGAGTGCTCCCACTGAATCAATGGGTGTGTGCGTTTATGAAAATACCATTTAATTCAGAGTGCATGTCTTGGCTGGGGCTAACAATTAGATTTAGTCCAAAACATTTCTCAGAAAAATATTTTCTGACAAATTTTAGCTCAGTGGGAGTCGTTATTCTTCAGGGTTCGGCATATGTCACCTTTTTAGAAGCCATTGCAGATATACATTATCTATCTATATTGCAGAACATAAACAACTCCTTTCTTGTAAGTCCTGTGGCAAAAGTGAGAGAGGGCAGGTTTGTGTGCATCTTCAGGAAAAAGGGAGTTGAGTGCAATATTAGCAACCATTTCTTCCACTTTTAAGTATGCATTTACTCCCAAGATGCTCTGCTTGTATATTTCTGAATAAGATAATTATAAACAAATAAACAGTACTGTGGCCTAAATGTAGTTACTAGTCTCAAACAGAATAGAGACACTGAACTGCTGACTGATGAGTCATTGATTTGGTGGGTCTGCTGTAGCTGAGACAACCAACTGGGTTCTAATCCATAAGTTTCCACTGCCAATCCCATAGTACTATTCCTAGAACATCACACTGCATAGAATGGGACAGCCTATAAGAATACATTTGTTCAGCCTGTATTGACTCTGTTGTTTTTGCAGGTGATTGTCTGGGGAGACTATGGTCGAATGGATCACAAATGTTTCATGGGAGTTGCACAGATCTTGCTGGAAGAACTTGATTTGTCCAGCGTGGTAATAGGCTGGTATAAATTATTTCCACCCTCCTCCCTGGTGGATCCCACGTTGACTCCTCTAACTCGCAGGGCCTCCCAGTCATCACTGGAAAGTTCAACTGGGCCTCCCTGCATTCGATCTTAATGAACAAAACAGCAGGTGCTCTTTAACAAAATTGTGACCACCAAGGATCGGAGCTATTTACAACAATGAGGAGCAATTTCAAAAAGAGACAATCATCACTTCAGTTTTGCCTGTAGTAGTTTATCCAAAAAAATATGTCTGAGTTGTTTGTTCCAAGGGTGGCTTAAATTGTCTGAACAAATCGGTGTATGAAAATACAGTCAGTCCATCAAGCAAAATGTTCCTGAAGCTTCTGATAATCAAAACGAGGAGGGAACTCTGAAAATTAAACTGGAACCGCTCGTTCTGTTCACAATGACCGCACCCTGGTTTTTTTTCCCCCCAGTGACCACCAACAGTGTTAACCTTTTGGTGTTTCTCTGTGTGTTACTTCCATTTGTTTTTGCTGTGTTATCCTGCTAGTTTTGTCAAAAGTCATCAGGATGCTAACAGAGACCCTTCCTTTCTTTTTCTAACTCAAACCAAAAAGGGCTGAAGTCTATCTCTGTAAGCATCTCCAAAAAGTGTTCACCTGCCAGAATTACCGTCTGATGCCAATAACAGGCACATAGCTCCTCCATTCTGGATGTCCATAACCTTAAAACATGTGGAAAACCAGAGTAAATTTGCAGTTCAGTTTAACTTTTTATTAGAGCTTATCATAACATCCATTGTAAAAAAAGTGAATACATATACATTATGCATTACATATCCCATTTTTAAGTTTTATTGAGATTTTGCATGGAGGAAACCTGCAGCTACAACTATTGCTGAAAACCTGATTTAAAAAAACACAACAGTTATGTTTTTCATTCTGACATTAGCAATTACGTCTGTAAAGCCATTGTCTTACCAGACTCATTGAGAAAAGTCTTTATGTTCATACATGTAAATGTATAGTTGACTTCCCAAATGTTGATCAGGAATGGAGTTGGGCATCTGAACTTTTAGCTATACCAAGGCTTCTCTGATACATGTGTCATTTTTGACACAGTTGTCT
This sequence comes from Pogona vitticeps, assembly GCF_051106095.1. NCBI lineage: Eukaryota > Metazoa > Chordata > Lepidosauria > Squamata > Agamidae > Pogona > Pogona vitticeps. The sequence goes on along the minus strand of NC_135783.1, from coordinate 115,700,874 downwards.
GTCCTGGTTAGAGCATGGTACAGGTTGTTCAGTTTTCCAGTGGACGTTCCAGTTGAAATATTCTGCACTTACTAATGTTTTTATCAAATTTCAGTTTACATTTCTCTGAGACTGATGCAAGCACAAAGCTTGATTTTTAACAAAGGTAATATTACTTTTATGGGGCGTGGGGGGAGGTACAGTCAAACAATACTTGCATTTTGTTCATCTGGGTTCTTTCTTGGCCTTGAAATCCCTTGTGTTTTTCTGTAAATGTGCTGAAAACTGCAGAATGTGCAGGTGCATTGAGAAGTTCTCCTTCCTTTTATGGTGATCTCACAAAATAGAGCAGCATGACTTGGAACTGTTTCAAAGCTGCATGCACGTTTTTGTAAAAAAAAAAAGAGAGAGAGAGAGAGAAATAAAAAGAAAAAAGATAAAAGATAAAAGAGAGGAAAAAAAGAAACAAACAAAAGAGATTATTTAATAATATATGTTAGTTCCACATAGGCCAGGTTGTATGTTGCATGTACTTGTACAGTTTGCTCGTAATTACTCTAATGAAGTAACCAAGAAATCTAAGCCATCCATTTTTTCTTATAGACATTTTGCAGGTTTTAGCCAGACTATCATTCAGTCTGGAGCTAAATGTCTATAGATGGACTTTATTTTTTACCCTATGGAAAACGTGATGTAGTACGGACCAAATTCCTTCTAATAAATATTTTGGTGTAGATTCCTACTGTTGGGCTGTAACACATGTAGAAACTGTGGACACAATTAAGTTTTCCTTCATAGACATAACTGCCTGCACCAAGTGAACTAATTATTATTATTATTATTATTATTATTATTATTATTATTATTATTATTATTATTATTATTATTATTATTATTATTATTATTATTATTATTATTATTATTATTATTATTATTATTATTTGATATTGCCAGAACGATCCTGCCCAAGTTTCCATAGGGCATAGATTGATTACTGCTCGACCTGCTGAGCAGGAAGCATTGGTGCACTACTAGATTCTGTTTTGTCTTCTAGTGGCCAAATAAACAAACAGACAAACAAACAAATGATAATTCGGTAGTACCTTTCTATTTTGACCATTTGTCTTAACATTTCCCTGTGCTTTTAAATGAACTTCCGACTCATGCTATGTAGACATGTTTAATAAACTTTCCTTTTCATGTTCAGCGTAGTTGTTGTTTTGTGTTCAGCATGGGTGAGAGGTGGTCATATGGAGCCGAGTCCAGGCAGCATCAAGTTGTGCTTCTGCAGTCAAGACAAGCCATAGATCCACCAAGGGTTGGGAGAGTGGAGCAGTCATTGTGGACAACAGATTTGGGGTCTCATGATGGGGGCAGCAAATTGTTACTCATTGGATATGTACCTGTTGCTTTTTTTTATTGCCAAAGATGAGGAGATGCATTTGCAATTTTTTTGCCTCCTGCACCAAAATAACATGGCTGGTCTGAGGCATTCTTCTCACCTAACTTTGCAGAAGTGATGGGCCCATTTGTTGTGACAGCAAAGTGTATTGGAGTAGCTCTGTGTCTCCCACCCAGTTCTTTACTCAAAGAAATAGCACAGTTGAAAAGTCAGGAACTGCTCAGAGATCCAGACAAAGTGTCAGCTGATCTCATTTCAAGGCTTTCCATAGATGGAAAACACAAAAGGCCAGGATTCCACCCGCTGCTGTCCAAGGTGGGGAATCTGATCCAGGCTGAGGAATAATTCCAGTATGTCAGCCCAGGGTCACAGTTGCCTCAGAGCACCTGAAACTCCACAGCAGTGATCATCCTTGTCACCTTCCTCGGAACGCGTTCCAATTTGTTAGCATCCTTCTTGAAGTGTGGTGTCCAGAACTGGACACAGTACTCAAGGTGTGGCCTAACCAGTGCTGAACAGAGGGGGACCAGCACCTCATGAGATTTGGAAATTATGCTTCTATTAATGCAGCCTAAAATAGCATTCGCCTTTTTTGTAGCCACATCACACTGTTGGCTCATATTTAGCTTGTGATCTACAACAATTCCAAGATCCTTCTCACTTGTAGTTCTGCTGACCCAGGTATCCCCCATCTTGTAACTGTGCATCTGGTTTCTTTTTCTGAGGTGCAGTACTTTGCACTTATCCCTGTTGAATTTCATCTACTCCAGGGCCTTTTTTAAATGGGGGGGGGGGGAAGAATTTTAAAAATAAGATTTCCCAAGTTTTAAAAAAATGAAAAGTGGGAGAACATGGGGCTGGGGAGGGGGGTTCTGGATCCTCAGAGGCTATGTGGAGCCTGTGGTTGGCACTTTGTGAACCTCAATCATAGACAAAGCACTCCAAGCACCAGATGCCAGGTTGATGCTAACACTTGGTATTGTTAGGAACATAGGAAGATCCTTACAGCAGGTGAGAGTAGTTGTCATTCCAGTCCAGTAGGGCTATCAAACTGGTTCTAACTGGTTCAGGTAGATCTAGGTGGGAGGAGGTGTTCCGCTAGATATCGAGGTCCTAAACCATTTAGGGCTTTATATGTCATCATTAACACTTTGAAATCAATGCAGAAACGAACGGGCAGCCAATGCAAGGCTAGAGTGGACAAAATATGCTGATATTTTCTCACCCCAGTGAGAAGTATGGCCACCACATTCTGCACCATTTGAAGCTTCTGCATCAATCTCAAAGGTGGCCCCACGTAGATTGTGTTACAGTAGTCTATTCTCAAGACCGCAAGCGCATGGACCAGAGTGGTGAACGCCCCAACATCAAGATAGGGACGCAGCTGGGCAATCCTCCACAGATCGAAATAGGTGGAGTGGACCGCTGACATTACCTGGGTTTCCATGGTGAGCGCCGAATCCAGATGGACCCCCGAGCTGTGAACCTCACTCTGTGCGGTGAGTCACTGCCCCAAAAGAAAGGGAGTTTGCCAAACCACCAGTTTTGCTTTCCAAAACCTTTAAAGAAATATAATCTCTGTTATCCTGTGTGTGTTGCATCCCCTCCTTCATTATTGTCAGATGCATTATTCATATATAATAATGCTTCGGCAGGCCTTCCCATCATATAACTCATGACCTCTTTCTTTCTTTCTTCCTTACTGTTCTATGTTTTGTGTTTTTCGCATTGTAATGTAGTGTTTTATGATTTAGAACAGTTATTTACATTTTTATGTTACTATTTTAAGAATGTTAGCCGCCTAGAGTGGTCTTTGTTTGACCAGATAGGCGGGATATAAATAAATAAATAAATAAATAAATAAATAAATAAATAAATAAATAAATAAATAAATAAATAAATAAATAAATAATGTTTTTCTTATTTTGTGGTACACGCAGTCAGTATGCAATGGAAGGATTTACTGTTCCTTCCAAGAAGCATTACTCACTGTTGCCTTCATACTAATCTGCTTCTCAGGAGAAAGCTTGATAAAACCTCTGGATCCATGATATTTGTTGCACAGCCTCCAGCAGGCTTCTGGAAGCCATCTCCTCCTCAGCCTGCCTCCATGCTCAACACTGGGTCCTTTGCCTGTCCTTTGAAATAGCATTTGTTTCTGCAACAGCTCCCATCTTGTATCATATGCAGCTGCTGCTGCTGCTATTGCTACTAATACTATTGTTCTGTTTTTGATTTTTACTTTTGTGGGGATTATCTTGTTTCTCTAGGTTCTGTCTATATCTCAGGACTCAAAAGTCTCATTTTTTACAATGATTAGTACCAGTGCAAAACATTTGCAAAACATTTGCCATGCAGTTGGGATCAATCGCAACCGTGATGCAGTTGGGATCCATCGTGTCTTATATGCATTAGAATCTGTTAATAGCTTAGCATCGTAGCCAAATGCATAATTCCTCAATTATTGTTACTTCTTAATACAGTAGGACCCCTTTATCCATGGGATCAGCATCCACTGATTTACGTATCCTCAATCTGAAAAGATTAAATTCATATATCCCAGTAAGGGTCCTATAAATAAAATAAAGACAACCTATAAAACAAACAAATAAAATAAAATAAAACCCTAGAAATATATATTTCCAAAGAGGAACTACACTTTGAACAGACTGCTTCACACACAGTTTGCTGCCTTCATTGTTCTTCATATATGTTACATCAGGATCCACCTGTATTTCATTTTGTATAATGTCCTAATATTGAAAAATGAAGGATAATACAAAAATACTGCAAATAAATCAATATCAGTTTCAGATAAAATTCCTTTATCCAACACCTGGTTGATAGGCTGCAGCCTATCCACATGATGTGGATGAAGGAGTAGAGGGGATGCTCATCAAATTTAATGATAATATTAGATTGGGAATGATAGGATGGTGTAAGTGGATTATGATGAAGCTAGAGGATAATCAAGATGGCAGAAGGCATGGAAAGAAATTGAGGGAGTTAGGTATGTTTAGCCAGAAAAAAAGAGGAGACTGAGAGCTGATGTGATGGGTGTCTTTAAATATTTGAAAGGCAGTGACTATCAAAGCAGGTTTGTTTTCTGTGGCTTTAGAGGGCAGGCCCCACGGAGAACAAATGGACTGTAATTACAAGAAGGGAGATTTCGACTAAACATTAGGAAGAATTTCCTGACAGGAGGAGGTTTTCAACAGTGGCATAGATTTTCTGGATGGTAGACTTTCCTTCAAACAGAGGTTGGGTGGCCCTCTGCCGAGCATCCTTGCCCATCCAAATGCACTTCTCCCTTCAACAATGATGGTGTTAGTGGCACTGGAACCCTGCGTAGTCCAAAATCTGTACATAACTCATGCTCTTCAAAATGTAGCTGCAAACACAGAAGAAAAATAGAGAGGGCATCTCTCCTCCCCATGGAGCAGCTGACAGCCATGCTGCTGTCAGTGCAGTGAAGGGAAAAACTGAGGATACCTGAGGAGGCCAGGAGGCCACTTGGCAGTTGTGCTGCCACAGCAGGGGTCAAGGGAAGCTGCCAGAGAGGCCAGCACAGGGTGACAAGGTAAAGGGAGGAGGCATCGACGTGTGCTTGCATTTAAAACTGCACGTGCATTATGACCTCCCCCGACCCACTTCAGTCTCTTGGCATGCCCCGGCACACACACACCCAACTACCATATGAGGCCACCTTACAGGTCTCAGTAAGAATTAATTAAATAATTAAAAACTGCATATAACTGAAACAGTGCTGCTCAGACCCATGCAAATTAAGAGAGAAGAGTAATACACTTTCTTTTTCAATTTACGATTACTGCAGCCACTTCTCCCAAAACTGCTGCCACTATCCCTGCTGCTGTTGTGATTACTGATATGTTTCGCACACCTAGCAGTACTGGAGTGTGGCAGGGTTAGTTTCCAGTGTAAAGCCATGGGAGGATCATTTGGCACGTAGATTAATTTCTGCCTCTTGAAGTGCTGCTAATCTTGTCAGTTGCTCCAAGAAGTTGTTGATATCCTCACAATCACGTGACAGATCGGACAATTGATGACAGTGGAGGAAAGGCCACGCACACCAGTGGCCTTCAGGTCAATTGGGACATTCCCTGATTTGGCACAATGCAACCTGCAATGTATTCTTACTGTTTGGCTTCTGCTTAAACATGGAAGAAGAGAGAAAAGTATGAGCTGCTGAAGAGAAAGATCTCCACCCCTCTCCCAGGACACAGAATGTAGCTCAGTGGATTAAAAAAATATGATTTGCCTTCATAAGAAGCAGGCTTCGGTTCCTGGCATCTGTGGGTAAAGCTGGGAAAGAAGACTCTCCTGCCCAAAACTTTGGAGGGTCATTCGTGGTCAGGATCAACAACCCTAAGCTAGATGGACCTGGTAGCTGACTCAGCATGAGACCATTTCCGATGTCTGGCTCTAAGTCTGCTAAATATGTAGTAGAGGCAATTCCAGGAGGTGGTTGATTCACACTTTCCGGGTAAGCAACGCGAGCAGAACATCCTGTTTCACCATCATGAAAGACAGGGGAGCCTCTTTCGTGACTTATAGTGCTAGGCAGAGAGAATAATTTACCACATTGGGATTAAAGGTAAATCTTGGTCTTATTGAAACAGAAGATGTCCAAATTGCACTATCATCACATTGAGAGTAACTTTAGCCATGCTGACTAGGAGATACTGGGAGTCATAGTCCCAAAAATATAGATTTTTGAAGAACTGGTTGAATATATGCAAGACAGAGCTAAGACAGGCAATATAGATCACTATTTGGTTTGAGTTTGGTGTGGTTTGGTCCACTCTGTTTTCCAGTGGCCGTGTGTGTTTTCAAACAAAGCAATCCATCCTGTCCCTTTAATAAGTTGTTTCTCTTCTTTCTGGTACAGTGCTGGTTTATTTAATCCAATTCGGAGTACTCATCCTGTTCCGTAGCCCATGTGGTTGGCTAAATCACACCCAAATAGAGCTATAGATGGTAATATCTGAGCTGACAGGGTGGATTTAGCCTACTATGTTTAAGCAGAGAGAGGCAGAGGGGAAGAAGGCAGGAAAATATATTGTTAATGGGTCTGAGTTCAGAGATAGTTGACAGTAAAGAGTCAAAGAAGACGGTAGTTGTCTTTCTGTTTTTTTTAATTAATTGAACTCAGAAAAGTTAGCATAACAGATAATTCCTTATTAACAGGTTGTGATTGTGATGGAATACCAGGTTCAGGAAGTCCCTCCCCAGCCACTCAACCACACTACTCTGTTTATCCTGGAGTGGGTGAACCCAGGAGAGCCAAAGGTGGTGATGCCTAGGGGAACATGCCAAGCCACTGTGCCTCTCAACATTCCAGTCTGCCCAGACTGGTCAGTGCTTCCAGGAAGTTCAAAACTCCACAAGGCTAGGTACTCAGAACCCACAAAAATACCTAAACTCCTGGTGGCTGGTCAAAGCGAGACTTGGTTTTAGTACCACAAACCCCATGAGCCAAAAACTCAGACAGATGGTTGGAGATTTTTTTTTTAAAAAAATTATTTTATTAAAGATAGTGAAAATGCAAAATGGCAAAAGTTCCAAAGGGTTCAAAAAGCACTTGGAGCAAAAAGGCCAATTTGAGACAAAAGCTGAGGCAAATAAGAGAACATACCAGAAAATGGAGAGAAAAAAACTAGGTTAATTGGCCTAATACTCAAACAGCGTAGCATGAGCACAGTTCTGAAGCATACACAGAGTACATCCTTCCAGGCGCAACATAACAGGACAGCAATTGAACATAGCATATCCTGAGAAGTAATCTAAGCCAACTAAAGTAGCTTCTGAACCACTTTTTATACATTAAACATCAAATGCCAGACTGTTCCAAATGGCCTGCCAATCAGGCTTCAAGTTCCCTTAAATGTTTACAAAGACAAGAGCACTTTCTGCCACCCATCACACAGCTGAAGTCATTTTCCAATTAGCACAGTACCAGGGAAGAAGCTGACTTGGCCTTGAAGGCCTCACTCACCAGAGATAAACTGCAGGTGTTACTCTCTTCCTGCTACTGGGCAGATACTGACCTCCACATTCCCAGCCAGATATTCCCTAGTACTGGTAGAAAAGCTTGCATTTCCCAGGAGAATTCCATCTTCTCCCAATTTCTCAGTTTCTTCACAGTGATGTATAAGTAACATTCAGGAAAATTCTCCACCCCAAGTCCTATAAAGCCAGATGTTCACTTAATTTTAGCTTTGAAGTTTGGTTACTTTTAATCCAGGTTAAATAAGCAACTATGACAATCCCAGGTGTCCTAAAATCATCCCTGTTTCCTTTTGAGAAAGAAGCAGAAATCTGTGAGGCGTTGTTTCCCACATATTGCCCATGCGTGTTCAGGAAGCTACAGGATCAGTACTTGAAACAGTTCTGAAGATTAATTAGTTAATATGAAAATTAACATTCAACACTGAAATTAGTTAAGCCCTTATATTAGCGTCAATAATGTGTAAATTCAATGTTCAGCTGGTGGACACTGTGCACAAGCCACATTTCCGTTAACAACTTTTTTCTTTATGTGACGATCACCTATATTTCCCTTTCGAAAAGCAGCCTTACAATGGGCAAACCAGCCTTGGCCATACAGACACATGTGAACTATAACAAGTAGAAGGTCTTCGCCAGGACTCTTCAGAATCAATGGTGTTTGTTGGTGCCTCTTGGGTTGTAAGGCCTCCTCAGAACCCAGAAGAATGGAAACCATTGCTTTATTGGGAGCCAATCAACCATTTCCAGTGGCCTTCTATTACGGTGATACTGTAAGAAGCTTGGATTGAAAGTACAGTATAAGGCTGCTAACAATAGACTTGCCTCATCCAAACCAGCTACTGAGCTCATAGCACCCAATTCCTCTTGCAACCAAAGAAGTTCAGCCTGTTGGCGAGGATGCAGGGGAAATACAGTTGTGACAATCAGCTCTCCCTAAAGAGACATTGATCGTGGGTCAGGGAATCACTGTGGGCGCAAAAATACCAGCTTTATTGCCTGAGGTAGGTCCTTTAGGGCTAGGAAATGTGTAGTACAAGCCCCATGGACAAACCCAACCTAAAAATAAACTTTTTCTTACTTTCAAAGCAATAAACCATTGACTATGTGCTTTCTTAGAATGCACAACAGCCTTGCCAGGTAGGACCCCTTCTCAATTGCCAGTAGCAACTTTAGTGGCCTTCTCAAATCCTCACATTGGATTAGGATGTAAGTCCTGCTGTTTCAAGAGACCAGCCCTCTGGTGAAGAATTATATTTGTTTTATTAAGAAAATAAAGTAGTTTCATTAGAATACAGTTGTAGCTTTAAGGCATAAGCAATTGGCATATCCATCTATTACAATGATTAAATAAATCTACTATTTCTATGTAAGTAAAATAAGAACAACTAAGTCTATGCTAAGTAGTCTTTGCTCTTGACTATATGTTTGCATCTAGAAGCTGGACTTTTTCTCCCCCCTCTTCTTCTTCAAAAAGCAAACCTCCCTGCTCTCACATTCCACAACATCCCCCCACAAACGAATCAACCTTCACATACATGAACCACCCTTTTCCCACATGCTTTTGGACCATCCTCTTTATGACACTTTCCAAGGTGTAAACCAATTAAGTCCAGGTGGGTGTGACACAGTTCACCACCCAGATTTCACATGAGAAGATTCGAAACCAAATGGCTTATCTTTTTCCCAATTAAAGTGGTATGTTGTTTTGTCTCTCTCCTCTGGGCCTCTTTGGCCTTGCTCCTTGTCTTCATGTACCAGGCAAAGCAACTCTGCTCAACAGCCTCATAACATTCCATTGCTTTTAAATTCAACTTATACAGAACCTAACAAACTCCAACTTTGCATGACTACAATTCCCAGTTTCCTTCAATTTCCTCACAGCAGTAAAAAAAAATTGAAGGGGGGTGGTCTGGCTTCTGTCTCCGAAGGATATTTGAAACATACTGTTAATTGCAGCAAAACCGCAGCCCAACCTAGTTTATTGGTTTGCAGTTAAAGCTGGGATGATTTGCATGGCCCCCTTCCCTAAAATTGTAGGCTGGGAGGAAAGTGCAGTGTAGTACTGAAGCTGTAGAGGAACTACTCACTTCATGGTGCGTGCAAATTTACTTGTTTGAATTAAACAAAAATTGAAAGAAAAAAGGGGAAAACCTTCTATCTTTGCGGGCAGAGACTGGTTTTCTTTTTGTAGCTGCAGAGATAAAGCACGAATCGGTCACACATGCTTATTTGTGTTTCACCCCTACTCAGGGGCAGCTCCATAAACCAAGGGTGTGGAGAATGAAAGTCATTTTTAGTGCTCTAATATCCAAGGCAGCTGCTTTTATAATAAACACGACAGCCCACTTCATAACAACAGAGCAAAATAAAACAAAACAAATTCCAAGTTTATAGTTTTGTTATTCTTTAAAAGTGCCAAAGGGCACTTCTGTTCTTTTGTCTTAACTAGTCTTACTGCAATTATAGAACATGCCCCTCTTTGGAAGCGGCTGATGTCAGTGGGAAGCTCCAACTTATCTGGCAATAAGATTCCTTTAACTGAATGACCTTTACTTCCGACGAGACCTCTTACAGGTGTGCTGGGCTACCCTTTCACTTAAAAAGAAGAAGAAAGAGACTTACTTAGGGGATCCCAAATCCTGAGAGGAAAGGGGCTGTGATTGTGATTCCCCTTGGCCTAAATGAGGCATACTCTGATTAATCTGTTGCAGTGCAATGGTTAAACTGCTGTCCTGCAGCCAAAACTGTGCTCATGACCCTGGGGTTCAATCTGAGGTAGGTGGCTAAAGATTGACCACCTTCTATCCTTCTGAGGTCAGTAAAATGAGTACCCAGCTCACTGGGGGTGGGGGGGGCAATGTGTAGCCTGCATAATTAACTTGTAAACCGCCCAGAGAGCGTTTTAAGCATTATAGGGTGGTATATAAGCAGCATGCTTTGCTTAATGTCCAATCTGGCATCCAACCCATCACTTTCACAAGAACAGCTACTGAAGATTCAAAAGACGGCTTTTTCCTGCCTCTGCCTCCCAGTTTATGGAACTGTCTTCCTCAGGAAGTTGGGCTGGTTCCATCCTGCCTTCCTTTCAGCTGGCAATTGAAAAAGCTACTATACAGAGAGGCTTTTGAGTCAGCAGGCATTTTAGAAAAGCAGTCTTTGAAAATCTGCTTTACAGTCTTCATAGAATGTTTATATATATGGTTCCAAATTTTTATTTTATATTTGTAAATATCGATTCAAATTTTTAACTAGTATGCTTTTAATTTATTTTTATTTTATAAGCTGCCTTGGGCCACTTCTAGGGGAGAAAGGATGTCTGTCTGTCTGTCTGTCTGTCTATCTATCTATCTATCTATCTATCTATCTATCTATCTATCTATCTAGACAGACAGACAGACAGACAGACAGACAGACAGACATATGCTTCCTGATCAACAGAGTCTTAAAACCCTTTGCTGGCATTGGTTTCATTCTTACATGTACTTCCACACTCTGTGCAGGACCCAGTGGTTACAAGTCTTGTGCCAGGATAGAATAAAGGCACATAACACTTGATGGCAGGTTATATTACAACCTCTCTAGGACAGTTTCTGTTGGTGGACGCAATGTGAAACTATTTCATCTTTCCTTGCTCAATGGATGGTGGTTTGCCCCACTCACAAATGCACAAAATTAAAAATAACAGAATAAATGTTGGGAAAGGGATAAAAGGGCCACAAATGGGAGGTGATGTCATTTGTACCACTCGTAACATTCTTTTAATAGTGTACCCCAAGGTCAAGAAAGTAGAGTCCGCCTAGCTATTACAAAGTGTTGTTGTTCTTCTAACTATGGGGAAAGAACACAGACCATTGGGTGCCTGTTTCTAGTATAGGTGATGGAGGAAGAGTCTTCCATATGGCTGTCCCAAACATGCCTAGAGGAAAATAAAATGGCAGCACTTAACAGTGTGAATGAGGTGCAAAGGTAGAGGACAGCTGCTGCTTTTACACCCTTCAGGCATCCCAAAAGCTTCTGACTCGTGAGTATCTCAACAAAGACATGTTGGACTAAATGAAGTCATGGCTCACGTTCATTCAGACTTGATGTATGCTCTGTAATCTTACTGGGCCTCTCACAATGAGAGCAAAATATACAGGGGCCCTTTTTCTCCTCAGAAAAATACAGTTCTCCTAGGCACATACGCTTCAAAACAAATCCTTCCATCTAGAAAGATATATGAGTTGCAGTCAAATGCATCTGAAAGATACAGCTTGGAGAAAGTGGTTGCAATGCGATCTGCAGTAACATTTCTCAAACAGAACCACAAGGTGGCACTAGAGGCCCATGTTGGAGATGACTAAAAGGTCATGATTTCCCAGTGGATTACCATCAGAATAAAACAAGAATAACAAGAACAGGGAAACAGGTGCTTACTGCAGGTGGGTGAATATCACACAAAGTTATTTCTCCCCCCCCCTTGCTTCGAAAAAATTAAGCCGGCTGTGTCACTCTCTTGTCACTCTCACTTGGAAAACCTCATAGGCTACAGTCCTGTACGCCCTTTAGGTCTAAACCTTGTCATTAACAAGTAAACACTATTATACTTCGATGCTATAGACAGAAATTATTTTGCAAGATGCTTTAAAAATTACATGGGCAATTTAAACATTATTATTATTTATGCCACCCATTTTTTCTAGAGGCTGAAACCTAGTCTTGGATAGGTATAAAGGAATCTATGGTTAGGACACAGTTTCCCGATTTCTGATGGTTGAAATGGACTTCAGTGGAGGCATGGATTGCTGCCTTGTCGTGGCGAAGGGGCTTGAGTAACTCAGAGAAACTATGGGCTATGCCGTGCAGGGACACCCAAGACGGACAGGACATAGCATACTTCGATGCTATAGACAGAAATTATTTTCCAAGATGCTTTAAAAATTACATGGGCAATTTAAACATTATTATTATTTATGCCACCCATTTTTTCTAGAGGCTGAAACCTAGTCTTGGATAGGTATAAAGGAATCTATGGTTAGGACACCGTTTCCCGATTTCTGATGGTTGAAATGGACTTCAGTGGAGGCATGGATTGCTGCCTTGTCGTGGCGAAGGGGCTTGAGTAACTCAGAGAAACTATGGGCTATGCCGTGCAGGGACACCCAAGACGGACAGGACATAGTGGAGAGTTCCGACTAAACGCAATCCACCTGGAGTAGGAAATGGCAAGCCACTCCAGTATCTTTGCCAAGAACGCCCCATGATCAGAAACAAAAGGCTAAAAGATATGACGCTGGAAGATGGGCCCCTCAGGTCGGAAGGCGTCCAACATGCTACTGAGGAAGAGCGGAGGACAAGTACAAGTAGCTCCAGAGCTAATGAAGTGGTTGGGCCAAAGCCGAAAGGACGCTCAGCTGTGGACGTGCCTGGAAGTGAAAGGAAAATCCAATGCTGCAAAGAAAAATACTGCATAGGAACCTGGAATGTAAGATCTATGAACACTGGGAAGCTGGAGGTGGTCAAACAGGAGATGGCAAGAATAAACATCGACATCCTGGGCATCAGTGAACTAAAATGGATAGGAATGGGCGAATTCAGCTCAGATGATTATCATATCTACTATTGTGGACAAGAATCCCGTAGAAGGAATGGAGTAGCCGTCATAGTCAACAAAAGAGTGGGAAAAGCTGTAATGGGATACACTCTCAAAAATGATAGAATGATGTCAATACGAATCCAAGGCAGACCATTCAACATCACAATAATCCAAGTTTATGCACCAACCAGCATTGCTGAGGAGACTGAAATTGAACAATTCTATGAAGATCTACAACACCTTCTAGAACTGACACCAAAGAAAGATGTTCTTCTCATTCTAGGGGACTGGAATGCTAAAGTAGGGAGCCAAGAGATAAAAGGAACAACAGGGAAGTTTGGCCTTGGAGTTCAGAACGAAGCAGGACAAAGGCTAATAGAGTTTTGTCAAGAGAATAAGCTGGTCATCACAAACACTCTTTTCCAACAACACAAGAGGCGACTCTATACATGGAAATCACCAGATGGGCAATATCGAAATCAGATTGATTATATTCTCTGCAGCCAAAGATGGAGAAGCTCTATACAGTCAGCAAAAACAAGACCTGGAGCTGACTGCGGTTCTGATCATCAGCTTCTCATAGCAAAATTCAAGCTTAGACTGAAGAGATTAGGAAAAACCACTGGGCCACTCAGGTATAATCTAAACCAAATCCCTTATGAATACACAGTGGAAGTAAAGAACAGATTTAAGGAACTAGATTTGGTGGACAGAGTGCCTGAAGAACTTTGGATAGAGGCTCGTAACATTGTCCAGGAGGCAGCAACGAAAACCATCCCAAAGAAAAGGAAATGCAAGAAAGCAAAGTGGCTGTCCAACGAGGCCTTAGAAATAGCAGAGAGGAGAAGGGAAGCAAAATGCAAGGGAGATAGGGAAAGTTACAGAAACTTGAATGCAGACTTCCAAAGAATAGCAAGGAGAGACAAGAGGGCCTTCTTAAATGAACAATGCAAAGAAATAGAGGAAGATAACAGAAAAGGAAAGACCAGAGATCTGTTCAGGAAAATTGGACATATTAGAGGAACATTTTGCGCAAAGATGAACATGATAAAAGACAAAAATGGGAGGGACCTAACAGAAGCAGAAGACGTCAAGAAGAGGTGGCAAGAATACACGGAGGAATTATATCAGAAAGATGTGGATATCCCGGACAACCCAGACAATGTAGTTGCTGACCTTGAGCCAGACATCCTGGAGAGCGAAGTCAAGTGGGCCTTAGAAAGCCTGGCTAACAACAAGGCCAGTGGAGGTGATGGCATTCCAGTTGAACTATTTAAAATCTTGAAAGATGATGCTGTTAAGGTGCTACATTCAATATGCCAGCAAGTTTGGAAAACTCAACAGTGGCCAGAGGATTGGAAAAGATCAGTCTACATCCCAATCCCAAAGAAAGGCAGTGCCAAAGAATGCTCCAACTACCGTACAATTGCACTCATTTCACACGCTAGCAAGGTTATGCTCAAAATTCTCCAAGGTAGGCTTCAGCAGTATGTGGACCGAGAACTCCCAGAAGTACAAGCTGGATTCCGAAGAGGCAGAGGAACTCGAGACCAAATTGCTAACTTGCGCTGGATTATGGAGAAAGCTAGAGAGTTCCAGAAAAATATCTACTTCTGCTTCATTGACTATGCGAAAGCCTTTGACTGTGTGGACCACAGCAAACTATGGCAAGTTCTTAAAGAAATGGGAGTGCCTGACCACTTTATCTGTCTCCTGAGAAACCTATATGTGGGACAGGAAGCAACAGTTAGAACTGGTCATGGAACAACTGAGTGGTTCAAAATTGGGAAAGGAGTACGGCAAGGCTGTATATTGTCCCCCAGCTTATTTAACTTATATGCAGAATACATCATGCGGAAGGCTGGACTGGAAGAAACCCAAGCCGGAATTAAGATTGCCGGAAGAAATATCAACAACCTCCGATATGCAGATGATACCACTCTGATGGCAGAAAGTGAGGAGGAATTAAAGAACCTTGTAATGAGAGTGAAAGAGGAGAGTGCAAAAAACGGTCTGAAACTCAACATCAAAAAAACTAAGATCATGGCCACTGGTCCCATCACCTCCTGGGAAATAGAAGGGGAAGATATGGAGGCAGTGTCAAATTTTATCTTCCTGGGCTCCATGATCACTGCAGATGGAGACAGCAGCCCTGAAATTAAAAGGCGCCTTCTTCTTGGGAGGAAAGCGATGACAAATCTGGACAGCATCTTGAAAAGCAGAGACATCACCTTGCCAACAAAAGTCCGAATAGTCAAAGCTATGGTTTTTCCTGTCGTGATGTATGGAAGTGAGAGCTGGACCATAAAGAAAGCAGACCGCCGAAGAATTGATGCCTTTGAATTGTGGTGCTGGAGGAGGCTCTTGAGAATCCCCTGGACTGCAAGGAGAACAAACCTATCAGTTCTAAAGGAAATCAACCCTGAGTGCTCACTGGAAGGACAGATCCTGAAGCTGAGGCTCCAGTACTTTGGCCATCTAATGAGAAGAAAAGACTCCCTGGAAAAGACCCTGATGTTGGGAAAGTGTGACGGCAAGAGGAGAAGGGGACGACCGAGGATGAGATGGCTGGACAGTGTCTGCGAAGCAACCAACATGAACCTGACACAACTCCGGGAGGCAGTAGAAGACAGGAGGGCCTGGCGTGCTCTGGTCCATGGGGTCACGAAGAGTCGGACACGACTAAACGACTAAACACACACACATGCTTCACATATATTATCTTTTTTCAATCTGTTCATTCATGGCATTTATAATCTGACTCCCCATCTCCTGGTAAAGGGGGCTCAAGGCAGCTTACATGCGTAGTTAATAAAATACAGTAAAATTTTAAAAAGCAATGAAATGTAATCATGAAGACACTGAGTGAAGAAGAGCCATTTAAAACAATCAAAAGAATATTTGAAACAGATGTTAAAAGTGCAACCTCTCCAGGAACCAGCAAGGTGTCCAAGGACTGTCTGTGGGGCACATTCTTTGCCTGCTAATGGAAGGACAGCAAGGATGGGGCCAGCCCAATACCCCTTGACAGGGAGTCACACAGCTTGGGGCAGCCACTGAGAAGGCCTTCTCCTCCTGTGTTTCCACTGGGAGTGCTTGGGAGGGTGAAAGAACCGATGGGAAGTTCTCCCCTGAAGGCCTTAGAGCTTGAGAGGCTCATGTGGGGAAATGCAGTGTCGTTCCCTCATACATCCAGAATCACCCATTGCGCGCTTCTATACCTGATTTAAATAATCCTTGAATATAATTTGTTTTCTTCAGATTAAGTTTTTGTGTAATGTATCCCCTCCCTTTCCCCTCTTTCTCTCTCCCCCTTCCCTCTCATGTCCTCCTCATTCTCCACCCTGTGTCTACTATTTGTTCGATCGAGCGAACGAACAAACAACTGAACGAAGTAAACTAATGAACGAACTCATGCTGCGTCTTTACACTGAATGAACCAATGCACCGATCACACCTGACCAAACAATGGTCTGGAATAACTCTCCATCAAGGTAGATTACTTTTGTGCTTTGAACTCATCAGAGTCTTTAACTGGGATATTTCTCCCAAGAGACATTTGAGCACTAGGGAGGGGTAGAAGAGAGTCTGCGATTGATGAGTTTAGGTTCCTAATCTAACACATTTGTCTAAATTGTCTAAATTCCTCACACTTGCTAGGAACTCAGCCTTGTAGGGTTTTTTTAAAAAATGAATGACCTTACAGAGGAGTTTCACAGCGTGAGAGGCTATAAACAGCTAAGAGAAGCACAGACACTCATATGTTGCTCTGGATTTTCCTAAGACATCTGGTCGGCTATCGTGACAAGAGAAAGTGAGAGCAGATGGACCTTTGCCTAGTCCTGCTGGGTTTTTCTGATGTTCTTACTGTTAGGATGACATTGGTTTTAGTTTGAATGTGTGTCTAAAAGTATTCAAATACAAAATACCTAGTATCTAAGACATTACAGACATGGCCCTGATGGAATTCAGAAATTTGTCATGGAAGTTGCAAAGATAAAACCACCACCAACAGTAATCTTGTTCAGCATGAACGGCCACTGCCTGAAGAACCCCTATGACATACCATCCCTTGGACCATAACAAAATCCATTGACAGAAATGATGCAGATCCCCAGTTAGGTCGTGAAAACACAGTTATTTCCAGTTGATTCAAGGAACCAAATATTTGATTATTTTCCTGCTTGTATCTGCCCTAGTTTATCAAAACACGGCAATGTTCAGGGCAGTGAACAACGATTTTAAAAAAATCACAAAAATACAAAGAAATTAATAAAACACAATGAATATGAGCAATTCCAAAAGCCTTAAACAGCAGAAGAGGGAGCAGCAGATAAAAATCACCACCACTACCACCACTGCAGGTTCACTGCAGACCCTTTTGTTGCCTCTTGTAACAACAGAGTCTTGACCAGAAAAGGGAGATGAAGAAAGAGGAGCAAGCCAGCTTTTCCAAGGGAAGGGTGTTGTTAACATCTCCTGTCTCTGAGCCACTCAATACATCCTTCTGGGCAAGCAGGCCCATCGAAGCCTCTCCTGAAGACCCGAATGCAGCAATGACAGGGCAGAGGACCCTCCCCAACAAAGTCACCAACAGCGACCAAGAGAAGGAGAGAGGCCTAACTCTGGCTTTCGCCTCAGATGAAGTCCTCTCTCATGGAATCCATAAGATGTATGTAAGCCTTGATTTACCATTCAGCAGCTGATTCAGCCGGGTCTTCCCAGAGTCAAAAATGATTCGGTACCTGGGGCAGGCAGTGAAAAGGGGGCCCCTTCTCAACTCATGACATGGAAACAATATAAGAAGTAACTACAGCACTGAATGTCCTACCAGCATCTCCCCTGTTTCCCAAGGAATCAGCAACACCTGCTCAATGCTGCCTTGGTGAGATCTGGGACACTGAGCCCCTTTCCTCTCTTCTCCCTCGGCAGCCTGGTTTACCTCTGTCTTTGGTCTAACTCTGTGGTAGAGCAGGCTGGGAGTCCTGCTCCTTCCGTCTCTTTTTTAAAAAAAATCACTTATTTTACCTTGTACAACTAGCCATGACAATCTTTACTTCTCATTTCTCAATAGATTCTCTTTATAAGATTTTGTTTTCATGCATTTTATGTGCTTCATGACCGCTTCGTATTTACGCATTTTCTTCAGTACTTCTTTGTAGGTCACCCTCCCTCTCATAGCATGAAATCTGGTGTATTACGTGGTAAATCCATATTTCTCATGCATCTGCTTTTGTAATATTTGCCTGTGTTAATTGTCCACCATTCCAATGCTGTACAGTAAAGCCAAAAATACACAATAACATCTCGTGTGCATTATCAAGCCCCACCCCTATCCACTCCCAGTTTGAGTTTTTCATGGATATTACATGGAAGCCACGTAAGATTCCTTGCCTCCAGATGGAAGTGGGACAAGTGGTGCTGTCTTTTCTTGTTAGGGTCTTCTAACAACTTGTGGAACCTGCAGAAACTCAGTGCCTTCTCCCTTTTCGGAAGCAAAGCGTGCATCAGCACAACTAGCATGGTAAAAAAAGTGAAGCTCATTTGTAAAAGAAACCCAAATATCCATGTTCTTCTCACCCTTCAAAACCCATGCAGTAAAACAAACACCATTGTCATTATTGTGCTATTTATGTTCAATTATTAGTTGTGTTAAAATATTACTTTTTACACAATGTTGCTTACTTTGACACCTACCCACCCCAGAAACACCAAATCAAACCTTTCTGTCATCCATGGTGTCATAAAATGCCTTGTTTTATCATGGGGTGAGGAGAACATTTTTTTTTTCAGTCCCTTCTCTTCACCTGCAAGGATGAGGCAAACACTCCTAAGCAGGCTCCCCCAATCAAGGGATGCAGTGTTTTGAACAAGCCACTGTCCTAGTCCCTCTATGTGTAGTTCAAGTTACAGCTCTTAGCAAAATAATAATAATAATAACATATTTAGCTCCACATCAGAAAAGCCTCACCTGCTGACTTCCATAGCTCGGACCTCTCTTAAAACACACAGAGACAGTTGTGATTTTGGAGCAGGCCTGCAGGCAATCGCCTAATTGCAGTGGTTCTCAACCTTGGGTCCCCAGATGTTCTTGGACTACAACTCCCAGAAATCCTGGCCAACACAGCTAGTGGTGAAGGCTTCTGGGGTTTTTAGTCCAAGAACACCTGGGGACCCAAGGTTTGGAACCACGGACTTGATGCAACCTCCTGCATGTTTCCTCAAAAGAAAGCACGTCTGATTTCAGTGGGGCTTGCACAGGACTATAAATTCTTCCATGGCCTCACACACCTTTGCAATAGCTGAGGGGCTAGGCGTCTGTGTTACAATAAAATCTATGGGATTATAACCTCTTTGCTGCTATATGTATTAAAAACCACAAAGCTTGATCATGAGCGAGTCCCAAGATCTGTCCAGAAAAAGAAAAAGAAAAAAAACACTTGAGAAGCCTCAATAGGCTCATGGACTGCCATATGTGCACCTAGCATTTTCTTTTAAACTGCAGAACAGTTACAAAGAAACTAAGAGTGATGGCTGTTCAGTTTCCATACACCCTGATTCGACGAAAGCTAATCGGGAATTACATCTCACTAAGTTAGTTTTGGAGCCCCTGCAAACGGATCTCTGCTCACATGACTCTTCTGCCGATCCGCTCCTCCTTTTTCCTGATACACCCTGAACTCCCTCCCATCCAGAAAAGCTACTGCAGAGGGTGGAGACCCTGTTGAACAGAGTGGGAGGTGATGCTGGGCGTTGGGGAAGAGGCAAGGATTAAATAATAATAATAATAATAAGAAGAAGAAGAAGAATAAGAATAATAATAATAATAATAATAATAATAAGAAGAAGAAGAAGAAGAAGAAGAAGAAGAAGAAGAAGAAGAAGAAGAGCAGCAGCAGCAGCAGCAGCAGCAGCAGCAGCAGCAACAACAACAACAACAACAACAACAACAACAACAACAACAACAACAACAACAACAACAAGAACCTTTGAACTGCATTCCTGGAAGGGATCCTATGCATCATCGAGTCCAGCCAGTGTCAAGGAAGCACAGTGGGGAATCAAACTCCCAACCTCTGGCTCCACAGACAAAAACCTAAGCCACTAAGCTATCTTTTTCTCTTTCCTCTAGCTGGAATTTCCACTGAATCTCAAGGCCAAAATAGATGCTACAGAGATTGCTGTAAGAAAGAAGTTACAGTGGTGCCTCACATAGCTAAGCGAGGGGAGGGCACAAAAACGCTGTGTGCGGTCATTTCGGGGCTTCCGGTGGCCATTTTGGAGCCGCCGAACAGCTGATCCACGGCGTCGCTTTGCGAAGATCAGTAAGTGAAACGCTTACCGATCATCGCAAAGCGATTTTCGGCCATAGGGACCATCGCATTTGCGATCGCTAAATCCTCCTCGCTATGCGGATTCGTTGTTCTACGGTGCGCTCGTTAAGCGAGGCACCACTGTACTTGGAAGGAAACCACATTGGTCTCATCTGAGTATTTCCCTTCCTTATCATCATCCCACAATCTTTTCTAATCTCTCAGGTCTTTCAAATTAGCTTGCCTTGTTTGGGGACTGGTCATAGAAAGTTAAGTACCAGTTTAGGACTTGTCTTCACAGGCTCATTTGGAGCCTGGCTGGTCTGGATTATATAGGGTCACATAAGGTCAGACAGGATTCTCTGAAAAGGACAATAATGCCAGGAAAGATTGAAGGCAGCAGGAAACGTAGAAGACCAGAAAAAGGTCCCCACAGTGGATGAAATAGTGGGACAAATGCCCATCTGATCCCACTCTTAGTCTAAAACCAGATTGCCCAGATAAAACAGGATTGCTTGGATTAAAAGAGGATTGCACGACTGAAACAGTACTGTAATGTGTTTTCTGCTTCTAATGATGTGATAACTGCAGCACAAAGGAAGCCATTTCCAGAGGTCCAGGAGCCACAGATCTCCATCCCTGAACTTTAGGGGGGCACACCTTTTTGTGTGACCCCCAGTCTACTAAAATGTTCTTAGCAACAAAAACAAATAGTGAAAGAGCCCTTGTGATGGAGGGATTCATTGGGGAAAATCTTGTTGTCATTAATGCTGGTATTAAACTGGATCCAGTGCTACAAATAATTAACTTGAAGTATCCCTTTCCAGCTTCTGAGGCTCTCTAGGGCCCTATTTTTCCCTGGGGAAGCCATTGGGATTATTGGGGTGGTGGTGGTGGGGAGGAGTATTAATAGTCAAAAATTACTGCTGGATGGCCACTGGCAGTTCTGATCCCAGCAGTGGTGATCTGGTACTGATTTTAAAAATAATTAAAGGTTCTCCTCCTCCTCCGAGACCTACACTAACACAGGTTTCTTCGGGGCAAAAAAAGGGCCGTAGGGAGCTTTGGAAAATGAAAAGTGGAGTAGGAAGATTTTTGGTTAGTTTGAATTAATTACTTCTGGCACCAGATCCAGTTTACACCGGCGTAATTTTATGCAACAGGATTCTGCCAAATGTGTGCTTTCTCACGGGCTCATGATGTCACCCAGGTATTGGGGTGGGGGTGTGGTGAGTGAAGGAAAGAGAGTTTGTGAGGCCTTTGAAATTTGTTAGTTGGCCAAGATCTTTGGTATTAGAGGAAGTCAGGAAGGGGATAGATATGGCTGGAGTGGGGCAGAGCTGTAGGGTTTAGTATAAACAGGGAGTTTTGAAAAGAAGAAAATGGAAGCTGGGAGCAAGGATATGGGGTGGGTGTGTAAAGTGAAAATGTGTTAAAGTTTAGAAGAACTGTGTGCCTAGATGCAAATGCAACCACTTAGAAAGCTATAAATGAAAGTTCTGCTCCACACGGTTCACCTTCCTCCTCCTACAGCCGTACAAATAAACAGTTGTGCTTCTTTTAAAAATGACCCGTGAACTTAGGAACCAAGAATCCCTGCTATGCTACTATGTAAGCTCAGAGAGATGTAACCTTCATCTCCGCTGGTAGTTCTTCATTTCCTTTGTGATACCCCTGTGGTGAAGGCTTAATTGAAGCCACATCCTGGGACACAGCCTCTGCCTCGTGCGAGCCCAAGATTACTCAGACTATATTAATGAACAAATGAAGTGGAAAGAGATGTATGAGCTGAATGCATTTTCATCACTGCTGCAACCATGTCTGAGCCCAGTGTTTCTAGTATCTTCATGTATTTAATTTCCTCATCCACTGTTTGATTTTCTATAAAATACCTCTTCTCTTGAAATAATCTGTGGAGTATGAAATGACCTGAGGTACAGTCCTCTGCATTTCTGCTCAGAGGTAACTCCCAATAAACTCGGGGAAATGTACTCCGAGGTTAGATGTGTGTACAACTGCTGCCTTAGTAGAAGAGCCTTTGTGCGACAACAATTTAAAAGGGCCTGTCATAGGGTTGATAAGCAGAATAAATCTTACCAGATATGATATGGGTCTATCAGAAAACAGCATGAGTGCATCAGAGAAAGGGAAAAGAAATAACCTCCCTGATAGGATGGAATGGATGGTGGGAAAGACACTCACCATGTCATGATTTGGAGACTAATTGAGAAGGTGAGCGCCATCAAGGACTTGGAAATGCTCTGCTCTGACCAAAAAACAAAACACACACACACACAAAACCCAAAACCTGAGCACCCGGTCCCAGTCATCATCTGACCACTGTGAGAAAGACTGACCTGGGACTAATTTGTGGGCCTGGAATTGCAAGGGCATCGGCCGTAAATTCTGCAGCAGCGGAAAAGCTTTCTCCTAGAGCTTTTCAAGAATTAATAGGAAACAAGGAGCACTGGCACATTTTCTTTGGACTATTTATGTTTTACGGCAGTACAGGTTTTGCAAATAGGATGGGGGGGGGGGTTGGTTAATTTTTATTTTTATTTTTTTGAAGGGTTAGAATGAGGGAAGGGGAAATTGCAAAGAGGTGTTTTGGTTTATTCTGTTTACAGGCTTTTTGTGCCAAAAGTGTTGGTTGCCTAGGAAACTGCTGTAAGCTGGAATTTGGATAGATGCATTGTCAACAGCACATGAGCTCTGAGTGGATTTCGGAAAGAAAAGTAGCCGTGCCTTGTCCTGAGGAGGGCAAAGCTCCGAGGTTCAGGCCATGCTATCTGTAGCAAATTAAGTCAAAGATATGAGCTTAGGTTTCCAAGGAGTATCTTTTATGCATTTGAGCCTAGAAGATGATGCAACAGCACACGGGCAAGTCAAGCTACCCAAGAAACCATGGAGACTCTAAGGAGATTAAGCCACTGCTCAAGTAAATAGTAAGGAAGCTGAATCATGTTCACCACTAACATTTCTTCTTAAATACTAAGGGCAGACCTTTGTTTGCCTATGCAAAGGAACTATTCCACAGGCGGTCCAGCCACGCTTTTGCTTCCTGTACAGAGGATCCGATCCAGCAACAGGCAGAATTCTTCCCCTCCAAATGCATCTCTGTGCAAGGAAAGTTGCACCTGTTTAATCTTTGCCTGTTCAAAGCACAGCATGACAAAAATCTAGTGGGTAGGGCTCTGATGAATATTTGGCAATGAAATAATAGCAAATAAAAAGAGAATATGAGCCTCCCCTTCCCTCTTAAAAATAGATATCCACCACTACTTTCTTCTGCCTTTCTGCTCTTCCATGGGGAAAATGGCTGGCTTCAGTGCAGCACAATCAGCAGGGGTTTTTACTACGTACATAGTTGCTTCAACGATGTGGGCCACATTTTCTTTGCCCCACCTCCCACATAATGGGCAAAATCCTGTTGCTTGGCTTAATAAATCACACTAGAGTAGGCCCATCGCATCAGTGTGGATTTGGGGAGTTAAATCTGCCATAAATTCCATTGATTCAAACAGGCCTACTCTAGTTGCAACTTATTCTGCTGAAGTCAGTTACAACTAGACTAACCCTATTTGAATCACTGGAATTTACACAGGAGTTGATTCCCCAAATCCCCACTGATTCAATGAGCCTATTTTAGGGCAATGTACTAGATTAAGCAACAGGATTTTGGCCACTGAGGGAGGAAGTAATTTTTGGCTGATTGATACTTGCCTCTTGGAAAATCAACAAAATTAGCTCCATTTCATAGGGGGTGGTTAGAAACATGAGGCCACCATTTTGGCTGAGCCAAATCCTAACAAGTAGCAAAGTGATGAAGGGTGATTTAGGCCATGTTTAGGGGAAGAAAAGAAGGTGTCTAAATAGTGCAACAAGACTTTCAAAAATATGAGGCACAGCAGGGAGGGTGTCAGGTAGAAAAGTGGGGTAGGCTCGGATCGATCCCTTTTTCTTCCTGACCCATCTGGGATAACTGCAGTCCAGGAATGGGTAGAAAATTATGCAGAGCTCAGCAGGTGATAAACACACTGGTGCCCTTGGAAATGCGGAGTGATGATAGTGCTCCTGTACCTTACAGAGATGGGAGAGTAAGGAATTGAAGCAAGTCCAGTTCATTATCTTTTCACAACATGCCATGCATACCAGTCCCCCTACCCCCACCCCATGCAGATAGTAAGAGGTAGCTGCTCCATACTCCAAAGTGACTGCTATCTTTCCCTTTTCTTTGTAATGGGATCAATGGTTTTTATTGTTCTTAGTGTTAAGAAGCATGTGGGAACTTGTCTGAATAATCATCTGATTTTATGCCGGACAATCAGTTCAGAATCCTCATCCCAACCCACAAACTTTAATTCAAATGGGGCAGGGGAGAGATACAGGCTCCAGTCTTATTTCCTGCCTGTATGTTCCTTCATTCCTCATTTTGGTAAAGTGCTTGAGAACAGCAGGCCTGCCAAGGATCTGAGCGATCACTCTATTCTTACTTCTGGCACCCTTCCAGGGCTGACAGCTTTTTGAACCAGCTCCTGTAGCTGCCCTTTAAGCAGCTGCTTGATGTTAAGCAATTCAATGTGATTAAGCTACATCCCCTAAAGAGCCTCTCCTACTGAACAGGATAAAGCAAACTTCTTTTTTTAAAAAAGACTAAAGACTGACCAATCAAGGAGGTATTAGTAGCGACCACCATCTTTAAGACAAGAGGTGAAGGGGACCATTTTTCTGGACTCTTTTCCCCACACACTGAGGAAATAACAAGAACAATCCATCCATCTCACCCACTGTACTGTTTCCACAGTGACAGTACATGAGAAAAAAGCCCACCAGGCAAACTGAGGACAGAAAAGAAAATACTCCCCTGTTTCTTTATGCTCAAGGTACGTCTGATGCACCCAGAAGAAAGGATAAGTTGCTAAAACTCTCTTTCATATAACAAACAGCCTCTGTGTTGACCAGTAACATAATTGGTTAGACTACAATACTTTCTGGAGGTGAAGAAGTGTGAGCAACCTTGCAGAAGTCACTACATGCCACTAGGGGGCACATTGGACAGAGAAAGACTTTCCCAAAGTAACTTTCTGTTGTCTGATCTGTTGCTTCTTTGTCTCAAAGAGTAATAATGCTATTACTTTGGGCTCAGATGGGGGACAAGCAAATTGATACACCTAATCTTTTGTAGACAATTAATGCATTAGTTTCAAAGCCTTATTTTCAAAAGGCTAGATGCAACAGTTTTCCTGTCCTCCTGTTTAATGCCAGCATCATGAGTGTGTGTGTGTGTTTAGTCGTTTAGTCGTGTCCGACTCTTCGTGACCCCATGGACCAGAGCACGCCAGGCCCTCCTGTCTTCTACTGCCTCCCGGAGTTGTGTCAGGTTCATGTTGGTTGCTTCGCAGACACTGTCCAGCCATCTCATCCTCGGTCGTCCCCTTCTCCTCATGAGTGTAACGTTTGCATTAACATGCTTCCGAGCAACTCTTCTCATTCTTTAGTCACAGAGTTAGTGGCAACAAACCCCATCTTCCCTCTTTGTAGCAAGTATGTGTTGAACTTTAATAAAGCTTTCTCTTTACTAAAAGCAGCCTGTAGTGCTTATTCCCCATACCAGCTTCTGCATGTTAATAATCTTAGAACTGGAAGATTGAGTCCAGCCCCTATCAAAGAGCTACGGGGGTGGGTGGGTGGATGGAACAAACTCCCAACTTCTGGCTCTGTAGCCAGATGCCTAAACCACTGAATTACCCAACAGTTAGAGCCCGTCCACATTGGCATATGGTTATGGAATGCAATGACACTGTTTTAGCATGGGGGGGGAAGACCTTGTCCACTTCTGTTTGTACTTAGAATTGAACCATCCTTCCCCTTTAAGAATTGCGCCATAACTTTCTGACCCTTGCCTCAGGCATGCGTTCTATTGAGCATGATTCAGAGCCCTACAAGCTCAGAGTGCAGGTGGGGAAGAGCAGCCCAGGAGGCCAAGACCAGCCTGGTGAGCCCAGTCTGCGCCTGGTGGCTGTGCAGCACCGTGAAGACTGGTGCCACCTCCACTGCTGCAGCTCCGGAGATCCCCTCCAGTGGTCGCAGTGGTGGTGGCAGCTACTGCTCCCTCTAGGCTGCTGTGAGGCTGGGAGCTCCTATGGACCCTGGCATTGAGACTGGATTCCTGTGTCCACTGATCAGCCCTCCTTGCCTGCAGTCTCCTTACTTGTGAGTAAACCTGGTTTGAATGGCGCGGCCTGGGAGAAGAGCATAATGGATAGCTGATAGGGCTAGAAAGGTTTATTTGCCGGGGGGACAGGAAGAGTGCACCGAATGGCACATCTCTCCTCCCTCCCCCCCCCAGCACCTCAACAGACCGCACCCCACACCCAAAATGGCTAGTCTGGACAGCTGTTAATGATACCTAACTTTGTTAATTGCATAGGAACCTGGAATGTAAGATCTATGAACGTTGGGAAGCTGGAGGTGGTCAAATAGGAGATGGCAAGAATAAACATTGACATCCTGGGTGTCAGTGAACTAAAATGGACAGGAATGGGTGAATTCAGCTCAGATGATTATCATATCTACTATTGTGGGCAAGAATCCCGTAGAAGGAATGGAGTAGCCCTCATAGTCAACAAAAGAGTGGGAAAAGCTGTAATGGGATACAATCTCAAAAATGATAGAATGATGTCAATACGAATCCAAGGCAGACCTTTCAACATCACAATAATCCAAGTTTATGCACCAACCAGCATTGCTGAGGAGACTGAAATTGAACAATTCTATGAAGATCTACAACATCTTCTAGAACTGACACCAAAGAAAGATGTTCTTCTCATTCTAGGGGACTGGAATGCTAAAGTAGGGAGCCAAGAGATAAAAGGAACAACAGGGAAGTTTGGCCTTGGAGTTCAGAACGAAGCAGGACAAAGGCTAATAGAGTTTTGTCAAGAGAATAAGCTGGTCATCACAAACACTCTTTTCCAACAACACAAGAGGCGACTCTATACATGGAAATCACCAGATGGGCAATATCGAAATCAGATTGATTATATTCTCTGCAGCCAAAGATGGAGAAGCTCTATACAGTCAGCAAAAACAAGACCTGGAGCTGACTGCGGCTCTGATCATCAGCTTCTCATAGCAAAATTCAAGCTTAGACTGAAGAGATTAGGAAAAACCACTGGGCCACTCAGGTATAATCTAAACCAAATCCCTTATGAATACACAGTGGAAGTAAAGAACAGATTTAAGGAACTAGATTTGGTGGACAGAGTGCCTGAAGAACTTTGGATAGATGCTCGTAACATTGTCCAGGAGGCAGCAACGAAAACCATCCCAAAGAAAAGGAAATGCAAGAAAGCAAAGTGGCTGTCCAACGAGGCCTTAGAAATAGCAGAGAGGAGAAGGGAAGCAAAATGCAAGGGAGATAGGGAAAGTTACAGAAACTTGAATGCAGACTTCCAAAGAATAGCAAGGAGAGACAAGAGGGCCTTCTTAAATGAACAATGCAAAGAAATAGAGGAAGATAACAGAAAAGGAAAGACCAGAGATCTGTTCAGGAAAATTGGACATATTAGAGGAACATTTTGCGCAAAGATGAACATGATAAAAGACAAAAATGGAAGGGACCTAACAGAAGCAGAAGATGTCAAGAAGAGGTGGCAAGAATACACAGAGGAATTATATCAGAAAGATTTGGATATCCCGGACAACCCAGACAATGTAGTTGCTGACCTTGAGCCAGACATCCTGGAGAGCGAAGTCAAGTGGGCCTTAGAAGGCCTGGCTAACAACAAGGCCAGTGGAGATGATGGCATTCCAGTTGAACTATTTAAAATCTTGAAAGATGATGCTGTTAAGGTGCTACATTCAATATGCCAGCAAGTTTGGAAAACTCAACAGTGGCCAGAGGATTGGAAAAGATCAGTCTACATCCCAATCCCAAAGAAAGGCAGTGCCAAAGAATGCTCCAACTACCGTACAATTGCACTCATTTCGCACGCTAGCAAGGTTATGCTCAAAATCCTACAAGGTAGGCTTCAGCAGTATGTGGACCGAGAACTCCCAGAAGTACAAGCTGGATTCCGAAGAGGCAGAGGAACTCGAGACCAAATTGCTAACTTGCGCTGGATTATGGAGAAAGCCAGAGAGTTCCAGAAAAATATCTACTTCTGCTTCATCGACTATGCGAAAGCCTTTGACTGTGTGGACCACAGCAAACTATGGCAAGTTCTTAAAGAAATGGGAGTGCCTGACCACTTTATCTGTCTCCTGAGAAACCTGTATGTGGGACAGGAAGCAACAGTTAGAACTGGTCATGGAACAACTGAGTGGTTCAAAATTGGGAAAGGAGTACGGCAAGGCTGTATATTGTCCCCCAGCTTATTTAACTTATATGCAGAATACATCATGCGGAAGGCTGGACTGGAAGAAACCCAAGCCGGAATTAAGATTGCCGGAAGAAATATCAACAACCTCCGATATGCAGATGATACCACTCTGATGGCAGAAAGTGAGGAGGAATTAAAGAACCTTGTAATGAGAGTGAAAGAGGAGAGTGCAAAAAACGGTCTGAAACTCAACATCAAAAAAACTAAGATCATGGCCACTGGTCCCATCGCCTCCTGGGAAATAGAAGGGGAAGATATGGAGGCAGTGTCAAATTTTATCTTCCTGGGCTCCATGATCACTGCAGATGGAGACAGCAGCCCTGAAATTAAAAGGCGCCTTCTTCTTGGGAGGAAAGCGATGACAAATCTTGACAGCATCTTGAAAAGCAGAGACATCACCTTGCCAACAAAAGTCCGAATAGTCAAAGCTATGGTTTTTCCTGTCGTGATGTATGGAAGTGAGAGCTGGACCATAAAGAAAGCAGACCGCCGAAGAATTGATGCCTTTGAATTGTGGTGCTGGAGGAGACTCTTGAGAATCCCCTGGACTGCAAGGAGAACAAACCTATCAGTTCTAAAGGAAATCAACCCTGAATGCTCACTTGAAGGACAGATCCTGAAGCTGAGGCTCCAGTACTTTGGCCATCTCATGAGAAGAAAAGAGTCCTTGGAAAAAACCTTGATGTTAGGAAGGTGTGATGGCAAGAGGAGAAGGGGACGACCGAGGATGAGATGGCTGGACAGTGTCTGCGAAGCAACCAATATGAACCTGACACAACTCCGGGAGGCAGTAGAAGACAGGAGGGCCTGGCGTGCTCTGGTCCATGGGGTCACGAAGAGTCGGACACGACTAAACGACTAAACAAACAAAACAACTTTGTTAATTCATTAGTCGCTTATTCATTTGATTTGAATAGTTTCATAATAATCTTAAAACTGTACAGCTAGAAGGGACCCTATGGATCATGGAGTCCAGCCCCTATCAAGGAGGCACAGCAGGGAATCGAACTCCCAGAACTCTCAGAAGGCAGAGACTTGAACCACTGAACTATGGTGCAGCAGGTCTATAGAATTTTATTACATTTTTAGCTAAATGTGCGTTTCATCTGTTTTTTAATCTTTTTATGGAATCTTTTTTTAATCTGCTTTTTAATCCTTTTAGAAGTGTGCAAACCACTTTGAGCACTATCCTTTAGTTGAAGGATAGTGCTCAAAGTGGTTTACACACTTCTCGATGTAACAAATGATCAAGCAGGAGCTTAGAACATTCACTCCTCTAATATCTGAAAAAAAAACTGCCCCATCTCTAGTCTGTCAGCAAAAACCTCCACTCACCATTTTATTTGAAAGTCAGTGGCAATAATGGGAATTGATGCTGTTACATACAGCACTGATGCTACCTGTCTGTCATGGGTTTGGAGGGAAAGTTCCATCCTATGGGGAGTGGAAGGCGGGACATCAGGAGGAGGGGCTGTACTGTATAAATATGTGATGCCTGGGTGGTGAGACACACACTAGAGAAGCTAAGCAGACGAAGCAGCAGCTGGGAAGAAGAAGCTGTTGTGGGAGTCTGTGTGTCAGACAGGGTACTACTGTGTGTCAGAGTACCAACCTGATAGGTTCAGGTGTCTGTGGGTTAGCCAGAACTGATAGGTTCAGGGTCTGTGCTTTAAGTTAAGGTTCTGGGTGAACCAAACTGTATGCTTGTATGAGTGAATCTAAGCCACGTTACTTTATCCTATTCACCTGATTGTTTTATTTACCCTGTTTGTATTTAAAATAAACCTTATTCTTTTATTGTTTAAAAATCCATCCCTGGTCTGTGTGACTTCTTATAGGGAATGGTTGGTGGCAGCTTAGTGTAACTGTGTGACAGATACCAGTAGGTCTGGGTTTGTCACATTGATTGGTGTCCAGCGTGTGGGATACGACTGGTCCAGTTGTCCAGCGGTCCAGCAAAGCCTTGGCAAGTGTGCCCAGAGCAAAGGGGGTCTAGTCAGGGACAGTCTGAGGCGCGTAGGTAATCTTCTAGGTGTACCTCACGGGGAGGTGCGCTAGTAGAAGAACGTGCCAACTGGGGAGACTTAGATTAAGGTGCTCTGAGGCAGCCTAGTTTTGGCGGGAAAAAGCTGAGGCAAAACTGCGTAGCAACAGCGAGCTAGCTTGCCAGCTGAGAGGCCCAGCAGAGGGGGGTAGGCTCTGACTCGATACTGTTGCAAGTGGAGTGCTGAAGAACAGCAGCAATCTCTATAGGAGAGCTGGTTCTGAGGCAAGAAGGAAAAAAGTGGTCGTTTTATTTTGAGGCTTGACTTTTTAAAGCAGCCTGTTCTGAGGGGGGATTATGCCCTTGACTCGAAGCAAAGTAGCAGACATGAGTGAAGTGAAAGACCCCCAGATTGACCAAGGTTCTGAGGATGAATTTGGCTCAGTGCAAGGTGACAGCACAGGAGAGCAAGACCCAGAACTCAGAAAATTGCTCATAGCCCAACAGCATGAACTGAGGATGAGGCAATTTGAAGTGGAGGAAAGGGAAAGGGAAAGAGAAGAAAGGGAAAGAGAGAAACAGCGGCAATTTGAATTAGAGAGAGAGAGAGAGAAAATTGCTCTGGAGAAAGAAAGAATGGCGTTTGAATTAAGAAAACTGGAAATGATGAACCAGAACAATAATAATAATAGGGATTCTGAGGGAGGCCAACTGTCTAAGGCTGACCTGAAGAAATTCCCTGTGTACCACAAGGGAGATTGTCCTGAGGTGTTCTTTTCCTTAGTGGAAAGAGCGTTTGTGGACTTCTCAGTGAGGGAAACTGAGAAGATGACCATCATGCGTTCTTTAATCAGTGGTAGCCTGGCTGAGGTTTATGCCGAGATGCCTGAGGAACTGATGAAAGATTTTGCAGAGTTCAAAAAACTGGTGTTTGCAAGACATGGGATAAATGCAGAGCAGCTGAGACAAAGATTCAGGTCCCTAACCAAGAAGCCAGAGCAGACTTTTACCCAAGTGGGGGCTCAATTGGTGAGGCTGCTTGAGAAATGGCTATCGCAGGAGGGGACAGAGACCTATGAACAGCTTAAAGACTTGATAGCACTGGAACAGTTCTATTCAGTTCTGCATGGGGAATTGAAATTCCAGGTGAGGGAAAGGAAACCGAAATCTGTGGCAGCAGCCGCAGAAATCGCGGATTTTATCTCCCAAATAAGAAAGCCCTTGGGTGAGGGGAAATCTGTAGGTAAACCCAAAGAAACCTACAGCAAGTACTCTCAGGGACCAGGGAAAAGCCAGCAAGGGGGAGGGGCCCATGGTGAAGGGAAGCCCTCAGACATGAAACCAAGACCTCAGAATTTGGAGGGAAAACCCAAACAAGAGGAGAGAGAATCAAAATACACCAGAAAATGCTATTTCTGTCAGGGAAAGGGTCATCTGATCTCAGAGTGTGAGAAATTGAAGCAGCTAAAAGGAATGGTGCCTCAGAATTCTAGTGGGACCAAGCCAAAAGCTGTGTTCTGTGTCCAGAAAGAGCAAGGCTCAGTGTCACAGAGGGAGCCTGTTGCCATGGCTACTCAGTCTGGAACAGCTACCTATGCTGAGCAGGCTGAGGAAAATGGTCCTCTTGTGGAGGTAAAGCGCTGCTTGCTGATAAAAACAGATTCTCCGTTGTTTGAGACAGCTGGGGTGGACGTAGGAATACTTGACCGTCAGTATAGGGGGCTGCGGGACACTTGTTCCCAGGTAACCCTGTGCCATCCAGATATCATCCCTAGGAAGTTTATAATCCCAAATGAGAGCATAAAGGTGGCAGGGATTGAGGGGCAGGTAATCTCTCTGCCAGTAGCAGAGGTACCTGTCAACTTTCAAGGCTGGAGGGGAGATTGGCGGATAGCGATTTCATCGACTCTGCCAGCAGCCGTGCTCGTGGGAAATGACCTGGCCGAACATGTGAAACGGGTGCTAGTGATTACACGCTCACAAGCCACCACAGGGACAGTTCAGGGGGGTAATGATGAGCCAGAGACGGAAGCAGAGGGGAGTTCAGAAGCTGTGGTGGAAACCTTAACCACAGACAGCAGATTTGGACAGGAGCAAAAGGCAGACGCCACTCTCCAAAAGTGTTTTGAACAGGTGACTGACGCGCAACTAACACCTGAAACCCCAGTGAGATTTCTGGAGAAAAAGGGGATTTTATATAGAGAAACCCTGAGGAATATCTCAAAAGGGGGAGATGGGATCAGAAGTCAGCTGGTGGTACCTGAAAAGTATCGCCCCATGATCTTACAGAGAGGTCACTCTGACATGTTTGCTGCACACTTAGGAGTGAACAAAACCCAGCAGAGAATCACACAGAATTTCTACTGGCCTGACATAGGGAAGCAGATCAGGGAGTTCTGTAAACAGTGTGATGTGTGTCAAAGGCAGGGGAATAACCGCGACAGGGCCAAAGCAAAGTTGTGCCCTTTGCCTGTGATTGACACTCCTTTCAAATGCATAGGGGTGGATATTGTGGGACCTTTGCCCAAGGCCACAAAGAGGGGGAACAGGTTCATTCTAACAATTGTGGACCATGCCACAAGGTATCCTGAAGCCATACCCTTGACTAACATTGAAACTAACACAGTGGCCGATGCTTTGGTGGGGTACATGTCCAGGATGGGATTTGCCTCAGAGATAATCACAGATTTGGGCGCATCGTTCACGTCAAAGCTCATGAAACGCTTATGGCAAATCTGTGGAATAAAGCACAAGGAAACCACTGCCTATCATCCGGAAAGTAATGGGTTAACTGAGAAGTTCAATGGGACTCTAATGCGCATGATTAGGGCTTACTTGGCAGAGAATCCAAACAATTGGGACCAGAAGCTGCAATCCCTTTTGTTTGCTTATCGATCAGTGCCACAAGCCAGTACCGGGTTCAGTCCATTTGAACTTTTATTTGGGAGAAGGGTGAAAGGGCCCCTTGATTTGATCAAACAAAATTGGGAGCAGATCACCCAGGATGACCCACAAGACGTTGTGACTTACATAGACACCTTGATGAATGACCTAAGGAGAAATCTAGAGCTGGCAGCAGAAAACCTGCAAGCTCAGAAGGTCAGACAGAAAACATGGTATGACCACAAAGCTAGAGAGAGGCACTTTGACCCAGGGGAGGAAGTGCTTTGGCTTAGGCCCTGCAGAGAGAATAAACTGCAGCTCAAATGGGCAGGACCATATAGGGTCATTTCCAAGATGTCAGACCTGAACTACCTAATAGAGCAGGAGGAGAACCAAGCAAGGAGGGTGGTTCATGTGAATGCCCTAAAACCCTACTACAGAGGGGAACAGAGGGTTTTATTCGCGATAAAAGCAGCTGAGAGTGAGGAAGCTGAATTACCCTTCTGGGAGGGTAGAGGGGAAGTAAAATACAACCCAGAGGAGGTAAAGATCAGTCCTGCACTCACCCAAGACCAGCAGCAAGAACTAAAAATGCTGCTTAGGAAATATCAGCAGGTGTTTTCCAACAAGCCGGGGATAGTGAAGGGAGTGATGCATCGGATCCACACAGGGGATGCACCCCCGCAGGCAGTATCCCCATACCGAGTAACGGGACCCTATAGGGACAAGGTGCGGAAGGAGCTGGACGAGATGCTTAGGGAGAACATAATCGTCCCCTCTTCTAGTCCTTGGTCCTCTCCGATAGTCCTTGTGGACAAGCCTGATGGGAGCATTAGGTTTTGTGTTGATTACAGGAAGTTAAACCGTGTAACCACTCCTGATGCCTACCCAATGCCCAGGCTAGACAACCTGATTGAAACCATAGGGGGTTGTCGGTTCATCTCATCATTGGACCTGGTAAAGGGATATTGGCAATTAAGAATTGATCCCAGGGATCAAGAAAAGACTGCCTTTTGCAGCCCTTTTGGTCTCTATGAGTTTCGAGTCCTGAGCTTTGGTCTCAGAAATGCACCAGCCACATTCCAAAGGCTGATGGACCAGACCTTGGCAGGGCTCAGTGACTTTACAGTGGCCTACATTGACGACATAGGGATCTTCAGTAATACCTGGGAAGATCACCTGATACACCTGGAGTTAGTGCTGCAGAGGTTAAGTGCAGCAGGGCTAACAGTAAAGGCCAGCAAGTGTCAGCTGGGTAGCCCAGAAATAAAATACTTGGGTCACATGGTAGGGGGAGGAATGATAAAACCCCTGGAGGCCAAAATAGAAGCTGTTCGTGATTGGCCTAGACCCAACACCAAGAAAAAAGTCAAATCATTTCTTGGGTTGGTGGGCTACTACAGAAAGTTCATCCCGAGGTTTAGCGAGATTGCGGCTCCGCTGACCGATCTGACGAGGAAGAAGGCTGATGACCGCATCCCGTGGACCAGCGACTGTGAGGCGGCGTTCCAGAGGTTGAAGGAGGCGTTAATCAACTATCCTGTCCTGCGTGCTCCAGACTTCGACCGGGAGTTCATCATCTACACCGACGCGTCTAACAGCGGGGTAGGAGCAGTTCTGTGCCAGGAGGATGAGAGTGGTGACCAGCATCCAGTGTCCTACCTGAGTAGGAAACTTCAAAAAGGTGAGAGACATTTGGCAACCGTGGAGAAGGAGTGTTTGGCCATAGTCTACGCGATCCAGAAGGCCAAGCCTTACATCTGGGGAAGACATTTTATTCTGTGTACTGACCATTCACCATTGCAATGGTTAAAGACAATGAAAACCCACAATAGCAAACTTATGAGGTGGGCTTTAAATCTACAGGACTATGACTTTGAAGTGAAGGTGGTCAGAGGGTCAGTGAACTGTGTTGCTGACGCCTTATCAAGAAGACCTGAAGAATGAAGACGGCGAAAGAACATGGACTATGTGTATATAATGATGACAAAAGTTAAATGTACCTGTGTTTTGAATTTGGGTTTGTATGAATAAAGGTAAATTGATGTACTGTATATGGTAAATGTTTAAATGCTTATTTGCTATGGTTTAACTTAGAGTGTAAGGGTAAGTAAGTATAATATGGTATGTATAACTGTTGTTGTGTATTTTATACAGGTTGTTTTTTGGTGAAAAGCACTTTTAGCTTTCCCCCTACAAAACAACTTTTAAAGAGGGGAGGTGTTACATACAGCACTGATGCTACCTGTCTGTCATGGGTTTGGAGGGAAAGTTCCATCCTATGGGGAGTGGAAGGCGGGACATCAGGAGGAGGGGCTGTACTGTATAAATATGTGATGCCTGGGTGGTGAGACACACACTAGAGAAGCTAAGCAGACGAAGCAGCAGCTGGGAAGAAGAAGCTGTTGTGGGAGTCTGTGTGTCAGACAGGGTACTACTGTGTGTCAGAGTACCAACCTGATAGGTTCAGGTGTCTGTGGGTTAGCCAGAACTGATAGGTTCAGGGTCTGTGCTTTAAGTTAAGGTTCTGGGTGAACCAAACTGTATGCTTGTATGAGTGAATCTAAGCCACGTTACTTTATCCTATTCACCTGATTGTTTTATTTACCCTGTTTGTATTTAAAATAAACCTTATTCTTTTATTGTTTAAAAATCCATCCCTGGTCTGTGTGACTTCTTATAGGGAATGGTTGGTGGCAGCTTAGTGTAACTGTGTGACAGATACCAGTAGGTCTGGGTTTGTCACAGATGCCATTCTGCAAAAAAACTAGAGATGCACGTGAACTACTGCACGAGTCTAAAACCTTCTTGTAGATGCACACAGATTCCCACGGGGCTTTTGCACACTGAGAGTTATTTTGCACTGTAATTCTGCAAGAGCTTACAGTACCACTAAGTAAAGATGATTTGCACTGTTAATCACTGAATGAAGAATTCTTATTCTCTTTTCATGATTATCCCCCAATTTCCTGCTAGGTTTGTAAAGTTATAGTGACAGATGGCATAGGTTTGTTTGTTTACTTGTTTGTTTAAAGCACTTACATCCTGCTTTTCCTACATGAACCCAATGTGTCTAAACTTGAAACAAAACAAATTCTCAACCTTTAAACATAGTCCGATGATAACAACAAAAAAACAAAGCAGAGAGCTTAGTCCAGAAGTTGCTACGCACCACACTTCCTAGCAGTCCTGGGCTCTGATCTGGTCCTGCCGCTCAGCTGTAAACCTAAGCCTTTTAGTGGCCAGAAGTCTATGAGTTACACCTTCTGGCATAATACAAGGTGTGTAAATCTTGTGGGCAAAATGCCATATGTTATCAGCAGAGGCATTTGCAGTTGCACACTGCACCTGGCTGGGATCCGATGGTTGTTGTAGGTGTTTCGCCAGTCTCTGTGGCCGGCATCTTCAGAAGACAGGAGTCAGAACTTTGTGCTCTGGTACAGTTTTGTGGGATAGTTGAGTATTTTTAAGGAACATAGTAGGTGTGCTCTTTTGCTTCGGAGTGTTTCGAAGAGTGGACTCGAGATCATATTGCAAATATCTGCTGGCTACTGGAACACATCAAAGAATGTCAGTCTGTGCTTTGTAGATCGCAGCAAAGCCTCGATGGTATGGATCATGAGAAACTATGAATTCTCCTGAAAGAAATGGGTGTGCCTCAGCACTTGATTGTCCTGATATTTAACCTGTATTGTGGACAAGAAGCTACTGTTAGGACAGAATATGGAGAGAGAGAGAAGGGTTTCCTATAAGCAAAGGGTTCAGACAGGGGTACATTTTAGCCCCTCCTCTATTCTATCTGTATGCAAAATGTATCATATGGAAAGCTGAACTAGATTCAGAGGGAGTGAAAACTGGTGGGAAAAACAGCAATAATTGAAGATATGCAGATGGCAGAAACCAACAGTGACTTGAAATGGCTTTTAGTGACTATGAAAGAAAAAAGTGCCAAAGCAGGACAGTCAAGCATTAAGAATACAAAAATTATAACTACAGAAGAATGGCAGACCTTTAATGTTGACAATGAAGAAATTGAAATTATAAAAGTTTTTGTATACCTTGGTTCGACCAAGGCCAAGACCAACTACACTCTTGTATTCCCAGTCACTATGTACTGGTGTGAAAGCTGGACAATAAAGAAAGCTGACAGAGAAAAACTGATTTGTTTGAAATATCATGGTGGAGGAGAGTTTTGCAGATACCCTGGACTGCTGTGAAGGCTTTCATATTTTGGGCACATTGTGAAAAGGCATGAATCTCTGGAGAAGACAAGGATGCTGGGAAAGGTTGAAGGCAACTGGAAAAGAGGAAGGCAAAATATTAGATGGATTGACTCTCTAAAGCAGT
The DNA here is from genome assembly GCF_051106095.1 of Pogona vitticeps. Lineage (NCBI taxonomy): Eukaryota > Metazoa > Chordata > Lepidosauria > Squamata > Agamidae > Pogona > Pogona vitticeps. The sequence continues at coordinate 115,662,977 of NC_135783.1, read as the reverse complement.
GGTCCCCAACCTTGGGCCTCCAGATGTTCTTGAACTTCAACTCCCAGAAATCCTGGCCAGCAGAGGTGGTGGTGAAGGCTTCTGGGAGTTGTAGTCCAAGAACATCTGGAGGCCCAAGGTTGGGGACCACTTTTCTAAAGGAAACCACAGCCTTGCGTTTTCAACAGGAGGGCTGTTGAGAACAGGTTGTTTTGGAGATTGCTCATTCATAAAGCCACCATAAATTGGAGGTGACTTGATGGCATATAGCAAGAACAAAACTTCATAGGCTTATGGCCAGTGCTTTTTTAGCATGGTGGGGGAAAGGATTGGGGCAGGGGGAGAAGGAAGAGAAGAAGTCCATATGCTTGCTTTCTCCTCTCCTGCAACGTGCTCTTCCTCAATGCTCTGCTCGTGATTTCCAAACAGCACTATAAGATAGCTGTGCCATGGTCACAGAGAAGCACTTCTATTAGAGCCTGTGGATACATTCCAGTGATTTATTTTGAGTGTTCAGTTGTGCGTAACTAAAATGCCAGAAATAGCAGCACGGAGAGTAGTTTATTTGGGTATTTAATTTTTTTATGATAATTTTATACCCAAACATAAATCTGGGAATTCATACTACATGAAAATCTTTTGTCATAACGCAGAAGTTTAGATATTTAGTCAGGAAAAAAAGAGAGAGATTTATCTAATGAATTGTGTGCCACAATTTAAATAAAATGGAGTTTGCCTAACAAGTAAATCAAAGTTGATATTTATGGCTTTTCCCCACCCCAAGGTATGTGGGTTTTGCCTGCAGCTGATTTTTGATTGAACTTGTCTGACTAGGTTGAAGGGCTCTGTCATTTGAGCAATAATGCGGACTTTCAGTGGCTGCACTATTACAACTAAGACCAATTATGGCAACTAAGCTTTGAATCAAGTCTAAATATTTGTAACTGAAACAACTCTGAATTGTTTTCCTGTTTACTCTCCCTTTTACTTCACTCTCTTCCTCAATGGCTTCCCCTTCTGTTGACTGTTAGGCTGTTTGGATCTGTCTCAGGGATCTGTCTTCCCCTCAGCTCCATGCATAGTGAAGGTGCTGCATGAATGAGGCGTTCCACAAGTAACCTCAACGAAGACCTTCTTAGTGGTCGATCATCTTTCACATATTGCAATTGGGTACTCCTGCATTCTGTTGCTAGCAAGGCATTAGCAAATTTCCTCAAACTGGTAATTACTGCAAATTGATTAGGAGTGTTAATTATTAGTACAGCTATTTATGTGTGCAGTTCTGTGTTTGAGGAACTCAGATGGTTTCCTCGGTTGGTTCCATTGCTGGAGGGCCAAATTGTACTGCAATGCAAAAAATGGAAGCCTCATTAAGGTTGCAAAATACTACGGTAGAGGTTTTATTAAGGTTGCTAGGAGCCAGTCCACCATAGTCAGCAACTGACTTACAACCACCTTTGGATCGTACAGGGCCACTGCTAATTTTGTAGCCAGGAAGCAATCCCACTGTTTGTACAAACTAGCACTTCTATGCCACTGCTGAGATTTGCACGTGCCAAAGGGCCAGCTCTGACTGAATCAGTCATGGAGAGAAACGAGGCCTCTACTAACAACTGCTAGCTTATGACACAAAGCTATTTCAGGCATATGGAAAAGGTCCATTTTTTTTTAGCAGAATAGAAACAAAGTAAATAAGATTTTCTTCCAAAACAAAAGCTTTACAGTATTTGGAAGCAGATGCAAAGGTCTCGTAGGTAACCCACGAAATCCTATCCTATGCGTGCGGAATCAGAAATAAGTTCAATTGTGTTTATTTCCATGTGAACATACTAAAGAATCAGTAGTAGAAATTCCCTTTAAAATGAAATATCTTTTTTAAATGATTGAAAGCATACTGCAGGTGGGGGGCTGGGAGTCATCCATTTCAGGAAATGTATCTTCAAATCACTGTCTCAGTTTCATAAACACTTGCTCAAATCTGTTTCTCATCAGCTGCTGTTCTGACAGTGCTTATTTCTGAAGGGTTTTTTAAAGGGAGGGAGAGTAATATGAATCAAAATGCCCTGAAATGTAGAATTCTATCTGTTTGAAAGTGAAACATTTGACTTTTTCCAGAGCCAAAAGGAGGGGGACTACAATGTCCATAATACCTTGGGTCTTTATCAGCATTGTGGTATTTTCTTTTTTTAACAGCGTGGTCTTGAATAAATTGGGCAATCTGAATGTATGTAAAAGTATCCTCTCTCAGGAGCCCCCCCGACACACACTGCTTCATTGTCATTTGAACATATATTTAGATATTAGTCCATAAGAAAAGGAAATAGTAACATTATTTTTACTGTTCATGCATGGAAACTCCTGAAGAGAGACAGGAGGAGGAGAAGCCTTGACTGTTCATTGTCAACTCTCATTACAGGGAGAGAAAAAAGGCCGGCTCAGGCTATGAGTACTATAATAAGGATGTGGAGAACACTTGCAGAGTCTGGTAACATGGCAAATACTGTGAGTATTTTCTTAATCTCTCTGCAGTTCCTCCATGAGAATGAGACACGATTCTAGTATAACATGGCTTGTTACTATATCTTTAAAAGGGAGTAACTTTGCTACTGCAAAAGACTGTATAAGGCCCTTAAAGCTCTTGCAAAGGTTTCTGTTGTTCTTTAGTCGTTTAGTCGTGTCCGACTCTTCGTGACCCCATGGACCAGAGCATGCCAGGCCCTCCTGTCTTCCACTGCTTCCCGGAGTTTGGTCAAATTCATGTTGGTTGCTTCGATGACACTGTCCAACCATCTCGTCCTCTGTCATCCCCTTCTCCTCCTGCCTTTACACTTTCCCAACATCAGCGTCTTTTCCAGGGAGTCTTCTCTTCTCACGAGATGGCCAAAGTATTGAAGCCTCAGCTTCAGGATCTGTCCTTCCAGTGAGCACTCAGGCTTGATTTCCTTTAGAATGGATAGGTTTGTTCTCCTTGCAGTCCAAGGGACTCTCAAGAGCCTCCTCCAACACCACAATTCAAAAGCATCAATTCTTCGGCGGTCAGCTTTCTTTATGGTCCAGCTCTCACTTCCGTACATCACTACAGGGAAAACCATAGATTTGACTATTCGGACTTTTGTTGGCAACGTGATGTCTCTGCTTTTTAAGATGCTATTGAGGTTTGTCATCACTTTCCTCCCAAGAAGCAGGCGTCTTTTAATTTCGGGGCTGCTGTCACCATCTGCAGTAATCATGGAGCCCAAGAAAGTGAAATCTGTCACTGCCTCCATATCTTCCCCTTCTATTTGGCAGGAGGCGATGGCCATGATCTTAGTTTTTTTGATGTTGAGCTTCAGACCGTTTTTTGCACTCTCCTCTTTCACCCTCATTACAAGGTTCCTTAATTCCTCCTCACTTTCTGCCACCAGAGTGGTACAGTATCATCTGCATATTGGAGGTTGTTGATATTTCTTCTGGCAATCTTAATTCAAGTTTGGGATTCCTCCAGTCTGGCCTTTCGCATATAAGTTAAATAAGCAGAGGGACAATATACAGTACAGCCTTGTCGTACTCCTTTCCCAATTTTGAACCAATCAGTCAGTGTTTCTAATTTTGGTTAAAATTTTGGTTAAAAACCCTTTAGCTGTGCAGCAGAAGTGCAGGAGCTTACAGAGCAGAAGCAGCTACACGTCTCTCCAGAATAGACCACCTGTTTCCTTATCTCATAATTGGCACTTACAGTCTCAAAACTTCACTCTGATACATTGGTAAGAGAAAGAATCAAAGGTTTCATTTACTCACAGCTGAACAAATCAAAAACAGCATACTGTGCAAAAAATGACTGCTTCCAGCAACAGGCCTCAACAGACTCACAGGTTGCTTCCAGGCTACATTCTCATAGCTGCACACTAACTTCTAACTGCTAGCAGACTAAAAGAGGGGGAAACAGCACTTAAGCAAAGAGGTGTGGCTCTCTTTGAAATCAAGGCAGGGAAGGAAAAATCAATTACTGTTGGATTGATAGACGGTCACCCCAGAAAATTGCATACAAAGCTGAACTAACTCCAATAAAAGCAAGCTAGCAAACAGTTATGGTTTTTGCCTGATGTCTTGTGAGACACTGTAGGAGTGAGTGAGTTACACATTGCTCACTGAGAGATCTCACTTGCTATCTCAGGTAAGAATCTCACTAGCATTTTCTTACCACATGTTTGTTGGGAGGGAAATTTAGTTCTTTCCTACTGCTGTTCATTTATCTGCTATTTAGCTGTTAGCATCAAATGGCTGAAAAAAGCAGCTGTAAATAGCTTGGTGGTTGTTGGTTGTCTTGATTAGACTAAGGGTGAAATGGGGAAATAGAATACAATTTGGATGACTTCTGGAACGGGCTCTATAACATATGCAGCAAACAAGGTCATTTTTGTGGACCGCTACCCCGCCCAATAGCCCAGTGCCTGGAAGGGAGGTGTCCAATGTTTTAACAAGACTGAAAGTGAATTTCTGTTTCATTCCCATTTAGAAATGCAAATGAAGTGCAAAATATTTGCATTCTGGAAGGAGGAAGATATGGGGAGGGCAGGATCCCCCCCCAGGAGCAAAATTGGCCCATGGGTGCCTCCCCACAGCACAAACAGAACAGTGCCAAAGTCTGTCATTTTGCCACTAGCCTAATGTTGGATTGTAACCTGTAGAGCTGAATCTTGACACATGACAAGAGACAAACGGGCCTGGTAGTCAAAGAAGATTTATAAAAGCTCCCAATTTAGCATTCATGAAACACTCAATCATTTTTTATTCCATATTAGGTTCTCCATTTAGAACAGGCTGTGATGTTCTGCCTGCTTGATTGCTCTCCCTGTAATGAACCACACACTCACTATTCTAAAGGACAATGCGCTCTCTTGTGTGCAGAAGGCAAGATGGGCCTTGCATATCATTATGGTGGCTGATGTCTTGTTTGTTCACAACTTCCTTCCTGTGTATTTGCGCACTTGTCGTTTGCTAGCATCTCCAAATTCCTTTTGTTAAAGAAGGACAGAAATTGGGTACAGAAAGTGTTCCAAAGGAAACACAATAAAAGGTGGTGGGAGGGTGCAGTATTAGCACTTGAGAAGAAAATAAAACAGTGATGATCCTCAGGCCGTACTACATAGAAGATTGACAAGTGGGGATATTAAAAACCCACCGTCTTTTCATACAATTTTTTCCCTCATAAGCACCTGTGAAATGTTTATGTGCTAACAAACTGCCTGTCATGATGATGGAAGGAAGGTGTTTGTTTATTCCAAAAAAAGCACCAAAAATAATAATGCTGGTGTATATATTAAGTGCACCAGTTCTATTGAATTTCTTTGCTTACTACCCAAATTCAGGAGGAGATACATAGGTGGGCTTCCAGACAGGAATGAACAGAAGTCAGTTAGGGTGCAACGACACTGGAAAGCTGAATTGGAACAAAAGAAAAATAAGATGGAAATAAACTTAACAGTTTATAGTACAGAACTTCAAAAGTTTAAACATTAATTTTGAAAATACATCATAATTCACATGTCAGAATGATTCTGTAACAGACTACCACTCTGGCGTTCACCCTCGTGGCCCCTGCTTGTGTCCCCAAACACAGAGCTCACAAAGGAAAACCAAAACACCTCTTGACGCGCTGCCACCAGTTGATGTCCTTATCAACGTACTTAGAAAAGATGAAGGTCCATTCAGTACTGACTTTTTAATATAACAGGTTTATTGATTACAGATGGTTTCTAGAATAATTCATAAGCATAGTCTTTCAGTTTCACCCAGCATCAATATTAATCTTCTATATTAAATATCAGAGGTTACTAATCACTCCTCAGACTAATTACTCCTCAGACCGCAAACTATCCTTCTCTCCCTGATTCCTAACACAGGCTCCTCTCTCTCTCTCTCTCCTCTCAGGCTCCACCTTTTAACATCTCTTGAGGCCCCACCTCTCAACTTCATTAGCATATAACTCATGAATATTACATATCTTCCCATCCATTACTCATTTCCTTTACTTTCAAGTAATGCATTCAGGAATTACCTCATCTCTGATCACATATGGTTTTCAACTCTTGGCATGACAAACTTTTTATGTCCACTTTCAGGCCAGTTAATTAAGTAAATAAAAGCACTGAGCTTTTGCTTCACAAAAAAGGGCCTTCCCACATGATCTGACAGGATTCAGGACTGGCACCCAATCCCCCAATCCGAGTGCTTTGCTTTTGCATGTCTCCTCCTCCCAGGCCTAAATATCATGCCCTATATCACCTATATCATCATTCCTATATCACCTACAGACACACTCCTTGCCTTCACAAGAATGTATCATAAGTCACTGCAAGCCTGGTTGAACCATTCAGGTTTGGAAAAGTAGAAGCCCCCCCCCCCTCCAGCAGCAGAGCAAGAAAGCTGCTTTGGAAGCAAAATGAGCTGGACCAAATCAAATCAGGCTTTGTATCATGTGGTTAGTTTAAAAAATGCTTCAAATTCCTCCCTCTTTTTTTAACTGGAGCAAATCCCACAGTATTTGACCATGTAGTTGCACTTTTAGTTGTATGGAAGAAAGAAGATTTTGCGTCTTTGGTCACTACCAAAACAGGAGTTCACACTTATCTACCTGGATTTTCTGATTCCATGAACAGTCAGCGACTTTGCTAAAGTATGTCACAGTTGACATAGGCCCATTTGAATCAATAGAACATCTGGAATAATTGACTCACTAGATTCATGTTGATTCAATAAGCCTACTCTAGTGCAATTTACTGCACAAAGCACCAGGATCTTGGCCGATGAACTTTCCCCCTATATACCTTCCAGTTACAAAGACTCCAAGGATCTCTCCTTTTTCTAGAAGAGTTTTTCTTGAAACAAAAGCTGCTTCTTTCAGAGGAAGAGACCCAACCCATTATGTAAGGATTTTAACGTAGTGCAGAAAGGTGATTTTTAACATGGGGGCAGGGAAAGAGAAAAGCAAGAATTTTGCTTTTTCTTCAGTAAAAGCTGCTTAAAATGACTGGAAAAATAGAGAGTTCCAAAGGTCATTTAGGCTACTAGCAGTGTTCAGAATGGCCTACATTTGTTTCCTAGTCAAATTTCCCAAGAACAATACTAGTTTCCCACATCTTGGGGCTTGGTAAAGGCCTATAGGAGAAGAAAAGATGAATGCCATAAGAAGGCTGTAAGCAAAAGAGGCCCTCTTCAGACACCTGTCATCAAGGCTAAATGGTATGTAACTGAAAATGTGATGTAAAAGTAAATCCTCTTTCCCTCAGTGTCAAATTGTGAAGCTCCAGGAGTTCAAATTGAACTAAATTGCAGATCTGTATGTGACTAAACAATGTGATAATCGACTGGAACTGGTATTAAGATTGTCACTGCTAGCATTTCATACAAAATTTCATGTACATTCAGAATACATAGGACACCATCTTAGCATAATGACTGGTGCAGTTTGAAATCTGTATGTTTTATCATCCTTCAGATTTTAATTTGCTTTGGTACACCGTATTTTTCTTTTTTTTCTTATACAATGTAGAGTTAGTGATTTTTTTCTAGAAAATGCTTGTGCTTTTGTATTTGGTTTTTATAATAATGCAGTCTTAATAGCCTGCCATGTTTGAAGTAAAATCTAAAAAAGTGTAGCCCAAGATTACTTTATTGTTTTAAAAACAAGGCACCTGGTAACAAAAACTGGAAGTCCACTAGGCTGCACCTGCAGAAGATAAAAGTGCAAACAAACTTCCCCAATTAATTGTCATTTGTTCGTCATACTTCTGTTATTGAAGGCCCAAATATACATTACAGATAGCCTGACACTACAAGACAGCATTCCTTTACAGCTGATTGCATGTAGTTTGTCAACAACAGCAGTGTTTCTCCGCTCCTGGAACCTGTAAATAAGATTGCTTTCTTTTGTAATTGGTCTTAAGGATATAAAGTACACTCTTCCTTTGTAAGTGCTCTACTGAGATGAACATTGGTCTCTAGAGATATGGATTTCAGTATGAACATATCTACAGTACTTAGAAGTGCCACTGAGTCCAATAACATAGTAAGTTTCCCATTGGCCTATTTAGATATAATATTGTTGATCTTGTATAGGTGTCGTTAAGATGATCTTCAATGGTTAAGATGCTGGAAGGGTTAGATGGTTCACACCTTTCCTCCTTACTTTTCTCATGGGAACCTCTTATTTTTACTTATCTGTGTTAGCCAATGGAAAGAAATCTTCTGATTGGTACAAGAGCAAAGGCATACAATGCAGCAGTGAGTTAACTCTTGTATTACCCACCACACACCAGTCACACGAGTGGTTGTGGAAGGAAGGCCTACAAGTGGTAAATCATTAACTAGCAACAGTTTACTCTTGTTCTTCCATAGCTGTAACTAGCCGATGGGATTCTGTTTGTAGTGTATTGTTATAGTTGCACCAATACCAACCATGATTAATTACAGTTGTCAACAAGGGTTCAAAGCTGACTTGTAAGCACTAGATAAAGCTACCGTATTTGCCGGCATACAAGACGACTGGGTGTATAAGATGACCCCCCAACATTTCCACTCAAAATATAGAGTGGACGGCTCTGCTGCGGCGCCGACGCTGGCTGCCTGGGGCTCTGTCCAGGCCCGCCCTGGAAGTTCATGGCTGGCGACGAGAAGGGCGAGGAAGAGGGGAAGCGGGTGGGCGGCAGAAGCGGAGGAGGAGGAGGAGGAGGGGAAATGGCTCTCCAGCGGTGCAGGCAGCTGGCTCAGCGGCGTGGGGTGGCGGGCAGCCTGGCAGTGGGCTCTGGCCACTCAGGCATGGCCGATTCTATTTTCCCCCCTCCGTCCGGACCGACCACCTGCCGGCCCGCCTGCCTTCCTCCCCTGCCGGCGCCGCCCCGTGTCACTCACTCAATGGTAGCAGCTCCTTCCTGGCCCAACTGAAGTGCACCCAGCATATAAGACGAACTCCCCCCCCCACTTGGAGGCATGTTTTTTAGGCAAAAAAAGTCATCTTATATGCAGGCAAATATGGTAACTCTGATCAGCAATACTACAGACATAATGGTGTCTAGAATATCCTTGATAATGCTGACAGAAGAAGGAAAGGTGGATTTTATTTATTTATTTATTTTATTTTATTTTATTTTATTTATATGCCGCCCACACTACCCAAAGGTCTCTGGGCGGCTTACAACATTTAAAATACAATAAAAATTCAGAACAATTAAAATACAATTATATAAAAATACAAATATATAAAAATTGCCATCGGACCCACAGCTAATATTATTTGCATGGAAGAAGAAAGGCTAGAATTATAGGACAGGCCTGAGGCATACTGGAGATTTTTACGTCTGAGTAAGAAATTGGCAGCATACGTCTGCACTGGACCATGATTGGACCAATGTGCAATTATCAGAGCAGTCCACACAAGTTCAAACTAGAATGAATATATGCCATGTCTTTAAGACTGTTCTGTCAGCTGAGAGATGGGATGCATATACTACACCGTATCAAACCAGTGTAGTGGTGGTGGTGATTGCAAACAATAATAATTAACTGTCCTTATGTCGCTTCCAACTGAACAACTCTTAGCAGAGTTTTCTAGCTATATAGTACTCCACAGGGGTTTACCATTTTCTTCCTCTGATGGTGCTCTAGGACTGTGCAGCTTGTAGAAGACTACACAATTTATCTGAACACTGTTCACTGTGTTTTATACACCAAGGTCAATGCCAACGGTCTTACAGTTCGTTTCATTTCAATTTTGTCTGAGAATTAATAGAATTATAGAATTATAGAGCTGGAAAGGACTCCAGAGATCATAAGTCTAGCCTGCCAACAGTGCAGGAAATCTACAACTAAAGCATCCAACAGGTGACCATCCAACCTTTGTTTCAAAGCTTGAATAAAGGAGAGCCCGAGGTAGTCAGTTCCATTGTACATCAGTAATAGCAAACATTTGTTTCTCTTATGATGACTGAAAGGCTAAATGCATGTGTTACATACAGCACTGATGTTACCTGTCTGTCATGGGTTTGGAGGGAAAGTTCCATCCTATGGGGAGTGGAAGGCGGGACATCAGGAGGAGGGGCTGTACTGTATAAATATGTGATGCCTGTGTGGTGAGAGGGAGATGCTGAGAGACACTGTGAGAGACACTGGGATGTGACGAAGCAGCAGCTGGGAAGAAGAAGCTGTTGTGGGAGTCTGTGTGTCAGACAGGGTACTTCTGTGTGTCAGAGTACCAACCTGATAGGTTCAGGTGTCTGTTGGGTAGCCAGAACTGATAGGTTCAGGGTCTGTGCTTTAAGTTAAGGGTTCTGTGTGAACCAAACTGTATGCTTGTATGAGTGAGAATAAGCCACGTTACTTTATTTTATTCACCTGATTGTTTATTTTTCCCTGTGTGTATTTAAAATAAACCTTATTCTTTTTATTGTTTGAAAAATCCATCCCTGGTCTGTGTGACTTCTTAAAGGGAATGGTTGGTGGCAGCTTAGTGTAACTGTGTGACATATCCCAGTAGGTCTGGGTTTGTCACATTGATTGGTGTCCAGCGTGTGGGATACGACTGGTCCAGTTGTCCAGTGGTCCAGCAAAGCCTTGGCAAGTGTGCCCAGAGCAAGGGGGGTCTAGTCAGGGACAGTCTGAGGCGCGTAGGTAATCTTCTAGGTGTACCTCACGGGGAGGTGCGCTAGTAGAAGAACGTGTCAACTGGGGAGACTTAGATTAAGGTGCTCTGAGGCAGCCTAGTTTTGGCGGGAAAAAGCTGAGGCAAAACTGCGTAGTAACAGTGATCTAGCTTGCCAGCTGAGAGGCCCAGCAGAGGGGGGTAGGCTCTGACTCGATACTGTTGCAAGTTAGTGCTGAAGAACAGCAGCAATCTCTAGGGAGAGCTGGTTCTGAGGCAAGAAGGAAAAAAGTGGTCGTTTTATTTTGAGGCTTGACTTTTTAAAGCAGCCTGTTCTGAGGGGGGATTATGCCCTTGACTCGAAGCCAAGTAGCAGACATGAGTGAAGTGAAAGACCCCCAGATTGACCAAGGTTCTGAGGATGAATTTGGCTCAGTGCAGGGTGACAGCACAGGAGAGCAGAACCCAGAACTCAGAAAATTGCTCATAGTCCAACAGCATGAACTGAGGATGAGGCAATTTGAAATGGAGGAAAGGGAAAGAGAAGAAAGATTAGAGAGAGAGAGAATGGAGAGAGAAGAAAGAATGGAGAGAGAGAAAATGGCGTTTGAATTAAGAAAACTGGAACTGATGAACCAGAACAATAATAATAATAGGGATTCTGAGGGAGGCCAATTGTCTAAGGCTGACCTGAAGAAATTCCCTGTGTACCACAAGGGAGATTGTCCTGAGGTGTTCTTTTCCTTAGTGGAAAGAGCGTTTGTGGACTTCTCAGTGAGGGAAACTGAGAAGATGACCATCATGCGATCTTTAATCAGTGGTAGCCTGGCTGAGGTCTATGCCGAGATGCCTGAGGAACTGATGAAAGATTTTGCAGAGTTTAAGAAACTGGTGTTTGCCAGACATGGGATAAATGCAGAGCAGCTGAGACAAAGATTCAGGTCCCTCACAAAAAAACCAGAACAGACTTTTACCCAAGTGGGGGCCCAATTGGTGAGGCTGCTTGAGAAATGGCTATCGCAGGAAGGAACAGAGACCTATGAGCAGCTTAAAGACTTGATAGCACTGGAACAGTTCTATTCAGTCCTGCATGGGGAATTGAAATTCCAGGTGAGGGAAAGGAAACCGAAATCTGTGGCAGAAGCCGCGGAGGTCGCAGATTTTATTTCCCAAATAAGAAAGCCCTTGGGTGAGGGGAAATCTGTAGGTAAACCCAAAGAAACCTACAGCAAGTACTCTCAGGGACCAGGGAAAAGCCAGCAAGGGGGAGGGGCCCATGGTGAAGGGAAGCCCTCAGACATGAAACTAAGACCTCAGATTTTGGAGGGAAAACCAAAACAAGCTGAGAGAGAATCAAAATACACCAGAAAATGTTATTTCTGTCAGGGAAAGGGTCATCTAATCTCAGATTGTGAGAAATTAAAGCAGCTAAAAGGAATGGTGCCTCAGGATTCTAGTCAGACCGAGCCAAAAGCTGTGTTCTGTGTCCAGAAAGAGCAAGGCTCAGTGTCACTGAGGGAGCCTGTTGCCATGGCTACTCAGTCTGGGACAGTTACATCTGCTGATCAGGCTGAGGAAAATGGTCCTCTTATAGAGGTAAAGCGCTGCTTGCTGGTGAAAACAGATTCTCAGTTGTTTGAGACAGCAGGGGTGGACGTAGGAATACTTGACCGTCAGTATAGAGGGCTGCGGGACACTTGTTCCCAGGTAACCCTGTGCCATCCAGATATCATCCCTAGGGAGTTTATAATCCCAAATGAGAGCATGAAGGTGGCAGGGATTGAGGGGCAGGTAATCTCTCTGCCAGTAGCTGAGGTACCTGTCAACTTTCAAGGCTGGAGGGGCGTTTGGCGGCTAGCGATTTCATCTACTCTGCCAGCAGCCGTGCTCGTGGGAAATGACCTGGCTGAACATGTGAAACGGGTGCTAGTGATTACACGCTCACAAGCCACCACAGGGACAGTTCAAGGGGGTAATGATGAGCCAGAGACGGAAGCAGAGGGGAGTTCAGAAGCTGTGGTGGAAACCTTAACCACAGACAGCAGATTTGGACAGGAGCAAAAGGCAGACGCCACTCTCCAAAAGTGTTTTGAACAGGTGACTGACGCCCAGCTAACACCTGAAACCCCAGTGAGATTTCTGGAAAAAAAGGGGATTTTATATAGAGAAACCCTAAGGAATATCTCAAAAGGGGGAGATGGGATCAGAAGTCAGCTGGTGGTACCTGAAAAGTATCGCCCCATGATCTTACAAAGGGGTCACTCTGACATGTTTGCTGCACACTTAGGGGTGAAAGAGCCCCTTGATTTGATCAAGCAAAATTGGGAGCAGATCACCCAGGATGACCCACAAGACGTTGTGACATACATAGACACCTTGATGAATGACCTAAAGAGAAATCTAGAGCTGGCAGCAGAAAACCTGCAAGCTCAGAAGGTCAGACAGAAAACATGGTATGACCACAAAGCTAGAGAGAGGCACTTTGACCCAGGGGAGGAAGTGCTTTGGCTTAGGCCCTGCAGAGAGAATAAACTGCAGCTCAAATGGGCAGGACCATATAGGGTCATTTCCAAGATGTCAGACCTGAACTACCTAATAGAGCAGGAGGAGAACCAAGCAAGGAGGGTGGTTCATGTGAATGCCCTAAAACCCTACTACAGAGGGGAACAGAGGGTTTTGTTCGCGATAAAAGCAGCTGAGAGTGAGGAAGCTGAATTACCCTTCTGGGAGGGTAGAGGGGAAGTAAAATACAACCCAGAGGAGGTAAAGATCAGTCCTGCACTCACCCAAGACCAGCAGCAAGAACTAAAAATGCTGCTCAGTAAATATCAACAGGTGTTTTCCAACAAGCCGGGGATAGTGAAGGGAGTGATGCATCGGATCCACACAGGGGATGCACCCCCGCAGGCAGTATCCCCATACCGAGTAACGGGACCCTATAGGGACAAGGTGCGGAAGGAGCTGGACGAGATGCTGAGGGAGAACATAATCGTCCCCTCTTCTAGTCCTTGGTCCTCTCCGATAGTCCTGGTGGACAAGCCTGATGGGAGCATTAGGTTTTGTGTCGATTACAGGAAATTAAACCGTGTAACCACTCCTGATGCCTACCCAATGCCCAGGCTAGACAACCTGATTGAAACCATAGGGGGTTGTCGGTTCATCTCATCATTGGACCTGGTAAAGGGATATTGGCAATTAAGAATTGATCCCAGGGATCAAGAAAAGACTGCCTTTTGCAGCCCTTTTGGTCTCTATGAGTTTCGAGTCCTGAGCTTTGGTCTCAGAAATGCACCAGCCACATTCCAAAGGCTGATGGACCAGACCTTGGCAGGGCTCAGTGACTTTACAGTGGCCTACATTGACGACATAGGGATCTTCAGTAATACCTGGGAAGATCACCTGATACACCTGGAGTTAGTGCTGCAGAGGTTAAGTGCAGCAGGGCTAACAGTAAAGGCCAGCAAGTGTCAGCTGGGTAGCCCAGAAATAAAATACTTGGGTCACATGGTAGGGGGAGGAGTGATAAAACCCCTGGAGGCCAAAATAGAAGCTGTTCGTGATTGGCCTAGACCCAACACCAAGAAAAAAGTCAAATCATTTCTTGGGTTGGTGGGCTACTACAGAAAGTTCATCCCGAGGTTTAGCGAGATTGCGGCTCCGCTGACCGATCTGACGAGGAAGAAGGCTGATGACCGCATCCCGTGGACCAGCGACTGTGAGGAGGCGTTCCAGAGGTTGAAGGAGGCGTTAATCAACTATCCTGTCCTGCGCGCTCCAGACTTCGACCGGGAGTTCATCATCTACACCGATGCGTCTAACAGCGGGGTAGGAGCAGTTCTGTGCCAGGAGGATGAGAATGGTGACCAGCATCCAGTGTCCTACCTGAGTAGGAAACTTCAAAAAGGTGAGAGACATTTGGCAACTGTGGAGAAGGAGTGTTTGGCCATAGTCTACGCGATCCAGAAGGCCAAGCCTTACATCTGGGGAAGACATTTTGTTCTGTGTACTGACCATTCACCATTGCAATGGTTAAAGACCATGAAAACCCACAATAGCAAACTTATGAGGTGGGCTTTAAACCTACAGGACTATGACTTTGAAGTGAAGGTGGTCAGAGGGTCAGTGAACTGTGTTGCTGACGCCTTATCAAGAAGACCTGAAGAATGAAGACGGCGAAAGAACATGGACTATGTGTATATAATGATGACAAAAAGTTAAATGTACCTGGTTTTGAATTTGGTTTGTATGAATAAAGGTAAATTGATGTAATGTATATGGTAAATGTTTAAATGCCTATTTGCTATGGTTAACTTAGAATGTAAGTATAAGTGAGTATAATATGGTATGTATAACTGTTGTTGTGTATTTTATTCAGGTTGTTTTTTGGTGAAAAGCACCTTAGCTTTCCCCCTACAAAACAACTTATAAAGAGGGGAGGTGTTACATACAGCACTGATGTTACCTGTCTGTCATGGGTTTGGAGGGAAAGTTCCATCCTATGGGGAGTGGAAGGCGGGACATCAGGAGGAGGGGCTGTACTGTATAAATATGTGATGCCTGTGTGGTGAGAGGGAGATGCTGAGAGACACTGTGAGAGACACTGGGATGTGACGAAGCAGCAGCTGGGAAGAAGAAGCTGTTGTGGGAGTCTGTGTGTCAGACAGGGTACTTCTGTGTGTCAGAGTACCAACCTGATAGGTTCAGGTGTCTGTTGGGTAGCCAGAACTGATAGGTTCAGGGTCTGTGCTTTAAGTTAAGGGTTCTGTGTGAACCAAACTGTATGCTTGTATGAGTGAGAATAAGCCACGTTACTTTATTTTATTCACCTGATTGTTTATTTTTCCCTGTGTGTATTTAAAATAAACCTTATTCTTTTTATTGTTTGAAAAATCCATCCCTGGTCTGTGTGACTTCTTAAAGGGAATGGTTGGTGGCAGCTTAGTGTAACTGTGTGACATATCCCAGTAGGTCTGGGTTTGTCACAGCATGGTACACAGTTTAAGAACCTAGTACTGGTTTACTTTAAAGTACGCCTGCATGAAGTCAGTCTAGACTAGGAGCAGTGTGCAGTAGTTACACATAGCGTAATATCATGGCGGGGAACCTGAGGAAGAGGATATAGGTGCCCTCATGTTCCTCTGGTGAGCTTCCTATCAGCAACTGATTGACCACTCTGTGAACAGAATAGTAGCCAACATTAGCCTTTGGTCTGACCCTCCACCACTCTTCATTAGTTCTTACAACTTTTTAAAAAAAGCTTCTGGCTATTTAGAGTTATTTTAAAGGTTGGCCCTCTGTGCATGGGTTAAAAAAGAAAAGAAAAAAACTTATTTACTGATGCCCCCAAAGTACAGGCTGGCCACTTGATGGGTGTACAGTATTTGGCTTAGCTTCTATCGGCCATGTGGATCAAATTGAGTGTGTACTGCTTCTTCATGTGACAGGGTAGAGCCAGTTGCTTTTGAAGGGTGGTTGCTCCTGAAAAAGCCCATCATGGAGCCAAAGGTTCATAAAGCCTGGGGAGGTAGAGAGGTGTGTGTGACTCCTCTTGTTTCTCCGTCCCTCGGTGGCTTTTGATGCCCATCTCCCCCCCACCCGCCCCAATGGTTTTTAATATAAATAGAGATTCTAGGAGTGGCCATAGTGAATTTGAGATGATGTGCAATCAGCATATAAATGACATTCAGTTCTATTTCTGTTAAAACTGGAGTCAGGTGGGGGTGTGCACAACCTGGACTGTGCCTGGATACTGCATTGATCCCCAAAAGGCAGAGGCCCCTATGAGTAGGAAGTCCTTGCATTTGATAATCTGCCTGTTCTTGAATGGGCTCCCTTTACAGCAACAGGTACATAAACTGGGGGTGCTTTGGGACTCCCCTCTATCACAACAGACCCCAGAAGCCCCTACGCATCTCCCACAGAGTTTAGCCACACCTACCACTGCTTCTGTCTGATTCATGGAGCCTTCATTCCCCCTTATTGGATAACGGAAAACTCCGGTGACAACTTTGATTTCATGGCTAAAGTCCCCAGAATTCTGTCACCGGGGGGGGGGGGGATTCTTGCTGAATTCTGGAGACTGAAGTCCAGGAAATACACAAATTTCATGGCTAATGATGACTACTTTTATCATAGTCCTTAAAAAGAAGAAGAATCAGTAGCATAAGACAGAGGCAATTTTGAGCAGCTAAATGTGAAATGAAACATATTTCCATGACAAATGAAATACTCTTATACGCGCCTGACAAGTAGCTCTCCCAGTGCCTGGATGGATCTTCCTTACTTGCTTACTCATGAGGCAAATGCCTTTTAGAAAGTAATTCTTAGATCACCTCCTTCCATCTTGAGAAGCATGTATTAGAACAGGCACGACTCACTGTTTATAATTTATTTTATTAAGGCTGTGGAACTTGAAACATGTCACACTGCTTCTTCCAGTCTCCTAGGTGAACAGTAAACATTATACACACTATCATCAAAGATGTGTGTCTTGTTTTGCTCCCAGGGAAAATTTCAGACATAAATCCAATAGGTAACAAGAACCCATTGTAGCAAAGCGCTAGAGTGATATAATGCATGCACTGGGGTTGCACATCTGTGTAAACAGGAGCAAGGAGCTCACACAATCCTTGCTGATGAATTAGGATTCAGAATATGGTTTTCCCAATGTTGTTCTTCATACTGTCTTCCTTGAACAGAAGACAGCATGGGGCATTGGTCCATTTTTCTTTATATCTGAAATATTTGCACTGCAGGCATTATAGAACCCCAACGACATTATACCTGGGAAAAACATTATTTCATACTGTTTTGGTACTCTATTTTGGTAACTGTTGAACATTACGTTAAATTAAAATGTTCAATGTATAGAAAGGGCTGTAGGGTCTCTTTTTTAAAAAAAATCTAAAATGTATTGCAGAAGCTCCTAGAAATGACTTCTCTGTTTGCAGGTCTGCTGCTCTGTTTAGCTAAGAAGCGGGCGGGGGGGGGGGAAGAGGAAGTGACCACAGAGGAGATGAGTGTTGGAAGTGTATTAGTACCAATCTATATGCAAACTTTAAAAAAACAAGAAGGGAAAACACTTGAACTCTGTGTCGATTGCCCTAATCCTGGTGCAGATCGTTTACTATATATACCAGTGATCTATTTGAACGCAGGTAGCAGTTGACAGTCCAATGCAGTGAACTTTCGCTGGCGTAGCTAATGGGCAAATTAAAGATTTTGAGTAAACTAAGCCAGTTTGAGTATGGAAGAGATATGTAAGCTGTCTTACGTATTTTTTTTAATTTGCTTTCTGCTAACTACAATTTGAGAAGCAGGACTGAAAAAGATAAATCTTGATATAGCAATGTCACTTCTAAAAATTGTGAGCTGTTCCTCTTCTTATTGCTAAATTTTAAGATTTCTCATAATGGGATGCAGTACTATTGGCTCACTGTTATATCCCTGTCCCTGCATCACGTTATTGCTTGTTGATGGTGTTGCTGTTTCAGACAGCTTCCTTTTAATGTGTAAGGCGTAGCCTAGCAAGAATTGAAGAATTCCTTAGTCAGTTTATCTCAGCTATTAACTCAGTTACAAACAACTGAATCAGAAACATGGTTTGAATTCAGAGTAGTGGTAGATTGTGTGCTTTCTAAGCAGGTGATTGGATTCCTGGCATTTCTAGTGAAAGGGGGCTTCTAGGAAGCAATGTGGCAGATCTTTACTTGGGTGTCACAGTCAGAGTAAACAGTCCAGGGCTAGATGAACAAAGAACTTGACTGGCATGAGATAAGTTCCTATGATGTAAGGGTTGCAATATCAAGAGACTTGTTGACTTTGCAGATGTTTGAGTGTGTGTTTAATAATTCACTTCTGGCCACTTTGAGGTAATTTGAATCAAAACGGGAACATGATAAAATGTAATTGAAGCCAACAGATATTTCTTTATCTGCATCTTTTCTTGGAATATCTGCTCTGTCAGTATCTGCGGAGAGATCTGTGCTTCCCAGAGAGTTTGTTTGAGAGATTAACGTAAGCAATAACATTGCAATAATTCAGGAAATCGAGGTGATATTAACTCTCTGACTCAAACAGGAGGAAATATGAAAAATACAAACAAATAGCACATTTTCAGTTATTGCAATATAGTACTGTACATGATAGAAGGCTGTTTTTACTGCATTAAAAACACAATATGAGTCTATAAATCATTTCTTGGACAAGCCAAGTTCTCATAAAGTGACAGTTTGTGCACTATGAGGAGGGCAAGAAAATATCAACAGCTGCCTTTAGTCTTAACATGCTCTATTTGCTCTGTGGCAACAACTAGGTCCCTGTTTAAGGGTATTAACCTATTTTCTGCTGGGATGGTGTAGGTAAACATCCCAACTTTCCTCAGCAATGTTTTGTATGAACTCCAGTGGTTTGAAATAGGGCTAATTAGAGGTTGCCAAGTATAGTATTTCTAACTGAGTCCTATGGGAGCACAAAAGCCTCTCAGGAGCTACATCTCCACGCAGGTCACAAGAGGCCTTGATAAATCATCATCATCATCATCTTAGAACTGAACAGCTAAAAGGGACTCTGTGGTTCACTGACTCAAGGAGGCACAGTGGGGAACTGAATTCCCAACGTCTGGCTCCATAGCCAGATGCCTAAACCACTGAGCTCTCTGGCTGCCTTTGTCATAGCACATCAACAAATGGAATATGAGGTGTTGGATACCGTCAGCAGGAGCCAAGGTTTATTGTGTGAATAGGAAGCTGGGATATGGCGGTGAGGAAAGAAATGAAAAGACTCCCAAGAGAACAAGGGAGAAGTGTCAGGGAAATTGCAAGGGAAACGAAAGGGATTAAACTGCCCCCACTTGCCTACTGTTTCTTTCTGGCAATTTGTCCCCTCCCCACCCTTTTCTTTTAAAATCCACAGAAGGGTTAGGGTTCTCAAAGCTGGGCCTCCACCAAATCTCTTGTTTACCTCTCTGGAGGTAAGCCTGGCAAAACCAATCTGAAAGCTAGGATATGTAGAGCAGCAGGCAGGGTGCTCTAGACCAGTGCTGAGAAATTTAGGGCCTGCATGAGACTCTCAAGCCGCCACAACAACAATAGTTTTGGTAACATGATGCTAAAATTCAGTAACGAAAAAACTTTGCACTTGTTTTGAGTTAAAGAAAGAGCACATGAAGCATCACCATGTTTTTGAAGGAGACTTATACTACTAGAAGACTCCAGAAAGTGTAATTCTCCTTAGAACAAAGTGCATGCTTCCTGTGTGTCCTGCTTTCTGCAAAATGCCGTTTTCAGTACCTCAGAAGTATATTTTTTTCAACAAGGAGAACCAGACTTACCACAGTTGCCCAGTTGTGCTCTAGTTCATTTGTTTGCTTACTTCATTGGTTGGTTGGTTGGTTGGTTGGTTGGTTGGTTTGGTTGGTTTGGTTGGTTGGGTTGGGTTGGGTTGGGTTGGGTTGGGTTGGGTTGGGTTGGGTTGGGTTGGGTTGGGTTGGGTTGGGTTGGTTGGTTGGTTGGTTGGTTGGTTGGTTGGTTGGTTGGTTGGTTGGTTGGTTGGTTGGTTGGTTGGTTGGTTGGTTGGTTGGTTGGTTGGTTGGTTGGTTGGTTGGTTGGTTGGTTGGTTGGTTGGTTGGGTTGATTGGGTTGGTGGGTTGGTGGGTTGGTGGGTTGGTGGGTTGGTTGGTTGGTATCCCACATTTATTTAAATAAAGGGACTCAAAACAGACTACCTCCATAGTGGGCCTATAGAGGAAGACTTCCTCCTTTGGAGGGTAAGAGGGAGGAAATGCAAACCACATCACTTAGGGTTTGGCACAATTCCTTAGGTCACCTGTCCTGCAAAAACTTCAAAAAAAAAAAACCAAACAAACACATCCATTTCATTTCTGTCCTTTTCTCATGACACTTTACTATCTGGTTTATATATATTCCTGTATAGAAAGCTGACAGTTGAAGGCTATGTCTTATGGAAGTGATGTTGACTTGCTATCTTTCTAGTACCAAGCCAAAGAATGTTGATTTTCTGACTAGTCTAATTTGCTGCAGAACACATACAGTTTCATAGAAAAGCCAGGAGAGTGAAGAGTGCTTCAGTTACATTTGAAGAAAGCTGCTGAAACGGCTCATTTTGCTCCCTAATCCACCAATCTCAAAATCAGTGCCAGGAACAAGCAGAGCTGAAAACTACTCATTCCTTTGGAGGTATTCCTGAATAGCTTCCCACAATAAAGTAAACAACAGTTTAATCAATATAGAATTATTATTTTTCTTTGATTCCATCATACTCATGATTCCAGAGGTGAGTGTTTAACTCATGCTGGCCAACTACAGTTCTTTGATCCTCACCAATCATCCTTCTGATGCAGTGGCATCTGTACAAATGCTGTTTCTGTATCCCCTTCTTCTCTGCATAATCTCAGCCATGCTAGTTAAAAATGGAAGTTCTATCCTCCAAGCTAACTGAAAACAGAAAATATATGTTTCTTAAATGGAAACTCTTATTATTTGAGAAACAAACAATAAAATTTTAAATGAAAAATAGAGCACACAACTGCCATGCCATGTGATCGGGTTTGAGAGGGCAAGAAGAGCAAGAACATTTTCCACAATTCTGTGTAGTGATGCAGAGTTAAATCCCACTGAAATCAATGGGGCATAAATATGCAGTTTTCTGCTGGATCACATCACTGAAAATATAGAGAGCGTCATAAACATTTGATCTAAATTGACTTTGGAAAGACGATACGGTATCAAGTTGACAGAGTAAAGGAGTTGATCTCTTTGTAACAGACTTGTTTCGTAATAAAATTTGGCAGACTATAATAAATAAATAAATGCTGTTTAGTTCCCAAAAGTGGCCTATTCTTTTAATGGTTTATCCATGTAAATTTGTCAGTAACATCTATAGCTTTACTTACATTATTCTTCTATACTTCTGTTAACCTTCTGTACTTCTATAATAAATAACTAATACAGCAATTAAAATAAAACATGTCCTTTACAGTGTTTTCCCTCCAGATGCAGAGTTCTTTGAAATCTCCATGCAGGGCAATCAAATTGGCAAATGATGGATGTGTTTGTTGTTGTTTAGTCATTAAGTCATGTCTGACTCTTCGTGACCCCATGGACCAGAGCACGCCAGGCCCTCCTGTCTTCCACTGTCTCCCTGAGTTTGGTCAAATTCATGTTGGTAGCTTTGATGACACTGTCCAACCATCTCATCCTCTTTTGTCCCCTTCTCCTCTTGCCTTCACATTTTCCCAACATCAGGTTCTTTTCCAGGGAGTCTTCGCTTCTCATAAGACAGCCAAGGTATTGGAGCCACACAGTCAAAGGCTTTTGCATAGTCAATGAAGCAGAAATAGATATTTTTCTGGAACTCTCTGGCTTTCTCCATAATCCAGCGCATCTTAGCAATTTGGTCTCTAGTTCCTCTGCCCTTTTGAAATCCAGCTTGAAAGGTATGCCTTAGATTCGTATTGAAATCATTCTATCATTTTTGATACTGTATCCCAGTATAGGTTTTCCCACTCTTTTGTTGACTATGAGGGCTACTCCATTTCTTCTATGGGATTCTTGCCCACAATAGGAGATATGATAATCGTCTGAATTGAATTCACCCATTCCCATCCAATTTAGTTCACTGACGCCCAAGATGTCAAGGTTTATTTTTGCCATCTCCTGTTTCACCACATCCAGTTTACCAAGGTTCAAAGATCTTATATTCCAGGTTCCTATGCAGTATTTTTCTTTGCAGCATCGGACTTTCCTTCCACTTCCAGGTGCATCCACAGCTGAGCGTCCTTTCGGCTTTGGCCCAACCACTTCATTAGCACTGGAGCTACTTGTACTTGTCCTCTGCTCTTCCTCAGTAGCATGTTGGACGCCTTCCGACCTGAGGGGCTCATCTTCCAGCATCATAGCTTTTAGCCCTTTGTTTCTGTTCACAGGGTTTTCTTCGCAAATATACTGTGGCTTGCCAGTTCCTGCTTCAGATGGATTGCGTTTAGTCAGAACTCTCCACTAGGACCTGTCTGTCTTGGGTGTCCCTGCATGGCATAGCCCATAGCTTCTCTGAATTACTCTAGCCCCTTCACCATGACAAGGCAGCAATCCCTGAAGGGAATGGATGTGTTTACCTCCCAACAATTAGTCACAAAGGGAACTTTGCTTGAAATGACATGCTAACTGTGTTATTTCATTTGTCACTTGAAATTAATTTTAAATTAATTTGTCGCTTGAAATCACTCAAATTAATTGAGAAATAAAGTCCAGTTTATGGGTAGTTGCTTGTAAGTGACACACTGACTTTATTTAGAGGAAAAAGTATTTTCATTATCCTAAAAATAATCTCTCAGCAGAATCGGGATCTGATTGTTGGGGGATCTCTTGATTAGACATGTCATTTTATATGCTGTGGAGTCTAGCAAGGACCATCTTTTTTCCTTCAAGCCCTTCTAGCTGAAACAAATACTACACACAAAAAGAGCTCAGCTGGGTGAATGGGAGAGTGCCAGGCCAAGGAAAAATTGCAAAACAGTTCTGATTCCAATTATATGTCTCTTGATTTGACTATTCCTGGCTTGGAATAAATAATTATTTGTCCTCACAGAGAAGTGGATTGTGAAGTCCCTGGTGGTATTGAAGTTGAGAAAAGCTATTGTGACAGAGCAAGAAATCTTGTTACATCCTTGATACTAAGAGCTGTTTCACAGTGAAACAGACTGCCTTGAGAGATGGTAGGTAAAGGTAAAGGTTCCCCTTGACATTTAGTCCAGTAATGTCCAACTCTAGGGGGCGGCGCTCATCTCCATTTCCAAGCCATAGAGCTGGTGTTTGTCTGAAGACAGTTTCCATGGTCACGTGGCCAACGCGACTAGACACAGAACTCCGTTACCTTCTCACCATGGTGGTACCTATTTATCTACTTGCATTTTTACATGCTTTCAAACTGCTAGGTTGGCGAGGAGCTGGGACAATCAACGGAAGCACACTCCTTTGTGTGGAGTTCTTACAACTGCTGGTCTTCTGACCTTGCAGCACAGAGGTTTCTGTAGTTTAACCCACAGCGCCACCAGAGGTTGGACATCCACCTGTCATGGTTGCTTTAGCAGTGAATTTCTTGACCCAGCAGAGAGTTGGGCTTAATGACATTTGGGCTCCCAGCTCTACAATTCTGCAGTTCTAATTTCTCTCACTGCTATGGCAGCCCTTAATTTAATTTATACCCTATTCAGGAAATAGCAAGAAAAACAGTAATCATATAAGTGTTCCTCCTGCTCTGGCTGGCTTCCCTTTACATGTCTGGTCTCATGCTAGATGTAGATCAGTCATATAGCAGTTCATATGATTTGTTGCATGACAGGGCATGCTGGAGTGGGAGAACCACTTAGGCAATTAGACTTCAGTTTCAAATAGGAGACTGGCCTCAGTGTTTAAGGATGACCTCGAACACCCAGTCACTGGTATGTTTCTCTGACCATTTGGCTCAGCATTTGCCTTATCTAGCTGCCAATATTTTTGTCCACATGGGAGCATGAGAAAGTACTATCAGTCTCTGAAGAAATCTCTCTCTCTCTCTCTCTCTCTCTCTCTCACACACACACACACACACACACACACACACACACACACACACACCACACACACACACACACACACACACACACACACACACACACACACACACACACACACACACACACATATCTACCTGTATCACCCAATCGAGTCAGGAGGTGAGGCTGAGGAGCCTGACGCCGAGGGAGGGGAAAAACAAGAAACCGGACCTTCTCGGCGGTAGCTCCTCGCCTCTGGAATAATCTTCCTCCAGAGATCCGTGCGGCCCCTTTGCTGGGCATCTTTAAAAAAACAACTGAAAACTTGGATGTTTAGGCAGGCCTTTCCTCAGCTATTATTTGATTTTTCCCCTATTTCCTTCCATCTTGAATAACTGTATTACTGATGTTTAAATGTTGTTATATTTTACTATTGTTATTATATGTGTTGGAAGCCGCCCAGAGTAGTCAGTTGACTAGATGGGCAGGGTATAAGTAGATAGATAGATAGATAGATAGATAGATAGATAGATAGATAGATAGATAGATAGATAGATAGATAGATAGATAGATAGACAGACAGACAGACAGACAGACAGACAGACAGACAGACAGACAGACAGACAGACAGACAGACAGACAGACAGATAGATAGATAGATAGATAGATAGATAGATAGATAGATAGATAGATAGATAGATAGATAGATAGATAGATAGATAGATAGATAGATAGACCAGTTATGATGCAACACGCTATAATGACTACAGAATCATTGCACTAGAATTTAGATGGCCTTGTTACTGATATACAGTATAGGCAAAGCCTCAATTCAAAAGAAGTTAGCATTACAAAATGATGACAGGATGCTCTGTGATATAGTAAACAGCAGAAGAAAAACAAAATTGCAGTTGTCCAGAAGAAGAAGAATCACACAGTCTATGGTTGAAGCAGATAATAAAATACAGTATATATATAGTTGCATGATATTTTCAAAAGAATCCACGCAGAATTCTGAGCAGCATAGAGATGGAAATAGACCATGCCTCTGGAATAGAGAAGTCCACAGCAAAAAAGTCTCTGTGTTGATTTCTTTTCGGGCATGTGCCTTTTCCATTATCATGGTTTTTTGTACAATGGTCTTTTAAATGGCCTTGGGGTAATTTTGTTTTATTTTTCCCCACTTGTGTTATCTGATACGAGCCATCCAAAAGCCCCCTAAAAACTACTCCTAAAAACAGAACTGAGGCAAAAGTAGGCAATAGCACATGAGGAAGAAAAATCATCATCAGGCATATGCATGTACTCACACAGCCTTGTCATAATCCTAGTGTTGTGCAACTGGCCATGGCTAATTGTGCCCAACTGACAAGAGACTGAGTTATGTCTTGACTGGGTGCCTGTTTATATGCCCCGTTATGTAACTAAAATGCCCCCTGGCTCCTTGTTAATTAGCCACAAGTAATTGTGGCAAGTCATGAACAAAAACACTATTCTGGAATCTGATGGCAATAGCAAACAAGTGTATAATTCTGAGTTCCTTTTGTTTTTTTAATTACAAACCATATTTATCTTAGATCAGTTTATTACACTTTTTATTATTGCTAAATGGATAATTAAGGAAGTAATTGTAGAATACTCCATTACTGAACTGAAGAATACAACATCAGTCACACAGTGGATTGTAAACTTCATTTATCTGAAGACATCTGAAGCCATATACATTATTCCAAATAATCCAATTACCTCTTTCCATGATTTACAGTTGAATTTTTATGTCATTAGAATTAAGACATTTCAAAAGAGCAATAGAGATGTCATAATGGCATCTGCAGGAGAAGACTTTGCATAAGAAGAATAGCTTAAACTAGACTTTGTTTAAAAATCTGTTGAAGCCATTCATAATACAATGCATAGATTACTTGGAGGAATAGTCATACTACTTTAGTGATAACCTCTGGGATATTAGAAGTTTTCTTATTAGCAGGAATAGTGAAGAATAAGGGCAGTATTAACCCAATTTGTTAATTTCCGTGCGCCATATTACAAGGCCTTCATACCGCCCATCTAACATGGTGGCAGCAACAGCCACAGTATGAAAAAATACAAGACAGTTCAGGGACAGTGGTAAATGCTGATGCGGAGGAGATCATAATGGCAGCCCATTTAGTTGGAGGATCCATATACAGGGAGCAGGTGTGGGCAGATTTTGTAGCTATGGCGCCAGTTTTGCCCCAGGAAGTCTATACTGGTGGTCATACACAGAATCTCATAAACATTAGAATTTTTAGATTCCCCTCCCCCCACAAAGCTGGAAGTCTTGCTCTGTTTTGTTTGTTTGTTTTATTTTGGTGGTGGTGGAGAACTCCTCTATGCATAGCCCTGTATTTGCTCTGGAGGATAATTCCTGCTCCTGGAGACTCCTGGGAAATGAGCAGTTCTCATTTTTTACCAAAGGAGATGGGGCCAACAGTTCAGGAGGGCCATAACGCCAACAAAAATGGCCTTGGGAACTGAATGAAGTATAAAGGTAAAGGTAAAGGTTCCCCTTGACATTTTGAGTCCAGTCATGTCCAACTCTAGGGGGCGGTGCTCATCCCATTTTTCAAGCCGTAGAGCCAACGCTTGTCCGAAGACAGTTTCCGTTGCTACATGGCCAGCGTGACTAGGGAACGCCGTTTTACCTTCCCACCAAGATGGTACATATTTATCTACTCGCATTTACATGCTTTTGAACTGCTAGGTTGGCGAGGAGCTGGGACAAAGCAAGGGGAGCTCACTCCATCACATGGATTTGATCTTACGACTGCTGATCTTCTGACCCTGCAGCACAGGTGTCTGCGGTTTAGCCCGCAGCGCCACCACGTCCCTAAGTATACAGGTTGACAAAGATCTATTTCTCGCTCTAGATGGCAAATGTCTAGAAGTAGACCTAGATCCACTTAATTTTCTACTAAATAAGGCATTATTTGTTTAATTCACAATCAAAATCACATATTCAAAACAAGCATGCAACAAACAAACAAATCATTAGAGAAATCTCTGCATTCACTACTTACCTGTTCATGGTTACCTGATTAGGAGCAAGTTCCACTGAACTCAGCAGTTCATATGACCAACGGCATAGATTCAGCTTGTCAAACACCCTGGGCTTTTAACAAATATCTTGAGCCAAAAAGGTATACACATTTTATCTCTTAATTTAAAATGCAAGCAGTCTTGCAAAGAAGTACTCCCAATTAAACAGCCAGCATAAAATAGGGACCCCATCAGGAAAAAGGAAAGAATTGGCCTTATTTGCTTCTTTTTCTAGCATCCACTGTTCTAATCTGACTCAAGCAAAAGGAGAATGTGAAAGCCATGATTTCTATCTCATACTTTTGCTGGAACAAGGACACTCGATCTACTACATCAAGGAGCTCTAGAAGACGATATCATTACTTAGTTCTGCTCTGAAAAGGATCCAGTTGCTCTCTTGGTCTCCTCCTTACTTACATTGTTCCCTGAGATGTATCCTGACTTGTTTTTCGCGTTGTCCCTCCACCCCAGCCGATCCAGCATACGTCATTCAGAGGAATTGATAATCATGGGGGGGGGGGGGAGAGAGCAAATAATAATAAATACCTCTAGCTCCCAATATTTCCTGTCATGAGATCACAGAATCATAGAATCGTGGAGTTGGAAGGGGCCAATAAGGCCATCGAATCCAACGTCCTGCTCAATGCCAGAATCCAATTCAAGGCAGATCTGAAAGATGGTTATCCAGATTTCTTCTGAATTCCTTCAGCATTGGAACACTCTGTGTTCACCTCTCTGCTATTAATTACATGAATATTGAATACGTCTCAATAAAAGAACAAAGTGTTGGTGGCTGTGAACTGTCTTCAAAATACTTCCAGGCTGAAAGTCTGGACAGAAATATTTCGAATGAAGCTCACAAACAAAATTTGTCTAAATGGAACATGCCACACACCTGATAATGTCCTTTGGAAATCTCCCTGAGAAAGGGATTTTTCATCCCCATTTGACCACTGAGAACCTGAAATAGGAATCGAAGAGTCCAATGGCCTGGGATCTGGCTCTGAAGATCAGCCCTGATCTGCTGGCAGTAGCTCTTCTACAGGCAAGCCATCCCCATCTCAGAAAGGGAGGAAAGAGGCACAGTAACATGGGGTGGGGTCAATCCCCATTTCCCCCTGTTTCATACTCTTGGAATCCATGGGAAGGAAAGCACACACAACATGCCCTATCATCGTACAAAATTCCTACTGGGTCTCTGAGATACTCTGTCAATGAGGAGAATCAGGAAACAATGCAAATGTAGTTTTCTCCATGCCTCCCTCGCCAGCCTATTCTCAGCTGCTTTGCCTCTGCAATTTGTCTGATAGAGGCTTCCACCAATAAAGCCTTCTGCCGGGGGGGGGGGACAACCTGTTGGCTGATAACTAGTCCGTCCTTTTGCCACAGCTCTGTCTTGGCTGCCAGGCCAATAGGTCATGCTGTTCTGGGGGATATCCAGACATATATAGACCAGACATAGGAAATGTTAGCCTTTTGGACTACATTTCCAAGAAACCCCAACCAGCATGGCTACAATAACATTTCCCTATCTAAGACAGCCTAGGCTGTGAAGAGTTAGCAAATATTTAAACATACGCATCCTCAACCTAGCCCTTAAACCACTTTCCGTATGTAGACTCTATTGTTAATTCTATATAGCTACATCAGAGAACACAAAATAAATCATTATAAAGGTGGGGATGATCTTTTTAACATTTAAAATATCTTCCATTTAAAATATTTCATAAAATGTGATGCAGTGCTCGAAAGGATCCACAAGAGAACTTAGTTCAATTAGTCATAGCAGAATTAATTAATACTCAGTACTTCAAGTTGCACTTCTTTTTCACAGGGGCTGGCAATGCAGTCTTACAGATGGCACTGAAATGATACGGCATTATATATCAGTAGCTAATTAATTAATTCATGCACCATAAAATGCAAGACTACCCATTATCCCTGACAATAAGTAACAAATGTCCAAAAGCTTTGAAGATATTTAATGCTGGGCTTTTGAACCTTCGCCCCTCTCCATAGATGAAGCGTTCCCCTCTAAGAGTCTGTTTGCATTGTGATCAGAACTCTATGTTTTTTTTCAGAATCCTCAGTCTCCCAGATCTTTCTCATTTCTTGCTTAGTGGCAGCTACCTCTGATGATTCATTTGAAAGAAAAACATTGTGAAGGAACTTGATTTGCATGCAGATTCTTCTAATGATATTTTAGCAGATGAATGAAATAAAAGAGGAGAGCATGAAAAGTGATACGGCTAGCCAGATCTCTTAGTATCTCCCTTGCTCTAGCATGTAGATCTCCATGGATCAGTAGTAAATCACGATTAGCGAACTTGTATCTCAATGGCTTTCTGGCCAAGTTAGATTAGTATTATGTCCTGATATCAAGGAAAGGTTTTAAAATCTTATGTTCAGTTTTGCATTTAGCGAGGGATAAGATACTATATGAGAGTCTGTATTTTATTCAGCCATGTACTTCTAGTCGTTTCCTGCCCTTAAAACATATGTCTGGCTCTCTTTACAGTAATGAGGATTTTGTGACTGTGAAGAGCAAAAGGAAATGGATTTTTACAAAATCTAGGTGAACGGATAATAGAATGCCTGCTGGCTAAAGTTAATAGAGAACTCCCTGTAGATCATTGACACAGCTCTCACTTTTATAACCAAAGATCCAGGATTTGAGTGCCAGTAGCAACCTCGCTTGCTAATTAATTGTGCAGGTACTACAGTATGTAAGGGCATGTTTAAGGACTTCACTACATTGGTAACAGCTGATAAGCCTACAGCAGGTACAAAGTCAGAGTTACTTATCAATCTGTCTTGTGATCTGGGATGTGGAAAATGGGGAAACATGCCTCTCCTTTTCTTCAGATCACTTACTTTAAATAGGACCTTTAACCGATTTAAGTAAGCTTTAACTGAGCTACAGCAAACCATTTATAATCAGAAGTAAGTCCAATGAAGACCCATTAGTCTCAATTCTTCATCATGGTATGGCCCGTTCAGATGGGCATTTGTACTGTTATTTGGTGCATTGCAGGAGCATATCCATTTACTGTACTCTTTTTTTTCTGGTGACCAGATAACAAGCAGACCAATCTGCCTCCCAGGGCACTCCAACCTATATACCGTACCTTTTGAAGCCCCTGCCTGGGGCTTCTACCTTTTTGGTGTGGGTTAGTGCACTCTAGTTTGGTCCGTTCCCAGCATGCGGACTAAAAAACGAGCCTTGCCCCAGAACTGCTAAAATAACTTCACCTGCCATCCAGTTTGCATATACGTAGGATGAAGACAATGCAAACAAGTGCAAGGAGTCAGTGATATTGTTCTTAGTGAAATGAACAGAGAGTTATGATGAAATAATCACTACAGGTAGAGTCTACAGTATTGACTGAATTTGAGCAAGTAAATCCACTTAGCTCCCAACGAAACATATTTTTAGAAAAGCAGAGCAACCCAAATGTATTTCAAGAGTTTTACCACCAAAGAGTAACCCCTGGTGACATATATCAACTTTTGACTGCTGCAAAAACGTCCACTTGCAGCACAATCATCGGTGAGTCTACATTCAGATCAATCAGTTGCAGAAACTTCTGGGCACAATCCTATTGCATAATTTACAACAGCATAAACCAGATTGGGATGCTAAAAATACATTAATTTGAATTAACTAAAAGCTTACAATCTCCCTCCCTTTAGGTACCAAGGCTTCCTACGGCTTCCTTTTGCCCTGGGGATGCCTTTGAGAGCTTCAAAACAGGGTTAGGGGAGGAGACTTTAAAAGTCAAAATTCTCTACGGGATCACCAACACTAGGATCAGGACTGCTGCCGGTGATCTGGTGCCAGGTTCTGCCCCACCTCTGAAACATCCAAAGGCTTCCCCAGGGCAAAAAGGAGCCTTAGGCAGCCCCAGAAGCTGAAATGGGGGTGGGGATGGGAAGCTTTATATTAATTGATTTAGTTTATGATGGCAGAACTGTGCCAACAGGATTGTGCCCCGTGTCTCTGAAGTGTTGGACATTTTGCTCTTCCTTCGTTTAAAAGAGACAATCAACCCCAGTTCTGGTAATTTAAAAAATTAATTCTAGGAAAAACTGGAAGCTACAATTTTTCTAAAGTATGGTGTTCAGTGCTATGCATTTCCCCCCTTGCTTAATATGGCATACTATTCATTCAGAAAGTTTTCTTGCATGTTTATCCAGAATGTTTATGAGTGCACATAAGGAAATTTATTTTGCAATAAATATATTAAAAAACTAAGGACTGAGCCTCATTGACTCGAAAAAGGATGTTGTCGATATTGACAGAGGGAGCTTGTAGACCAAGAAAGGTGGGTACCTCACCTCCAAAATATGAGGGGATATACCTCCCAGTCATGATCTGTATTGGACGAAACACCCTTCATTCCATTGTACAAGCAAGGGGACAATTTCTAAGTTTACTTGGTTTCTCCACCTCCTAATATTTAGATTGAATCTGCCTTTTTAAACTTCACTTAGAAAAAGTTGCTGTTAGGCCTAAATCCAAGTGCCAATTCCCACTAGAGTGCAATGGAGCAAACCTATTGAATCAATTGCACAAATCAACACTTATGTCAATCCCACTGATTCAACAGGTCTAGTCTAGTGAGGAAAGCAATTGGATTTAGGCTGCTTCTAGATGAGGCCTCTGTTCTGCAATCTGGTGTCCCTCCAGAGACGTAGTCCTTCGTGGAAACTGGATTACACTCCAATTACAACAAAGATGAGCAAAGGACAAGCAGAGAAAGCTCCTAGACAGAGACAAGCAATAAAACAAAGATGGAAGGAGGGGCAGGAGAATGGAAAGGCAACTGGAAAAGGAAATGGGACCAGAAGATGATGGGCTGCCTACACTCACATAAATAGTTCCTTTCCTGGGCCTTAGGTTACTATATGAAATGTCACTGTTCAAAGTCTAAGTAGCAGACATGTAGATTGAGCAAGTGACACATTTTAGACTATAAAGCTGGTCCAGGGGCAAAATGAGATGGAGAAGCTAGAAAGGGAAGGAATCCTAGATCTCTCAAAGCTACAGCCATAATGTGTACCTGGCTAATTGCAACTCCTTGTCTGAAAGTGAATGTACAGGAAGGGAATACTGCACTTTGAGTATTGTGTCATTTATGAACATCGTGGAGAATGGATGTTCCCTTGTGCCCAACCTAGGAGAAATCTGGACAGCTGTGGATCATTCTGAAAAACAATTTACATTTTAAAACTTCACATGCACAAGGGGATGTAACTGATTTTTCTGATATAATCCAGCAGGTTCACCGAAATTTCCACTGAAGGTTCATAATAGCCATGATAAGATCTGTAATGCAGTGTCTGACATCGATCAATTGAATTATTCATTCAGTCATATCCGACCCCTGGCAATTCCATATCTTGAACAGCTTCTATCAGTTGCTTTATATTTTGGCCAGTGTCTGCTTTGATTACATCCAACCAACATGTTCTTTGGCATCATTGTCATCTTTTACCACTGACCATTCCGAGCATAACATCTTACTGGAATAATGTTGATCGCATGACACAGCTGAAATAACTAAGTTTTGTTATTTTACCTTCCAGTGACAGGTCCAGTTTTATGCACTTCAGCACTTTTTTATTCATTATCTTTGCAGCCCATGGAAAGCGCAAGAGTTTCCTCCAACACCATAGCTCAAACAACAACAACAACAACAACAACAACAACAAACAAAATCCAACAATGGTATTGAAAAACAACAACACAGGTATTTGCCACAACAAATAGGTGAATTTGGTTTGGTCTGGAGCTGAATTTGTTTGAACATCAATGTAATTTTCCATAGGTCTATACCAGTCTACCTATAGGTCTACTATAATCCCATTCCCATCTTTCCCCCAAAGGTCAGAAAAGTTTCTTTTTGCACTACAAATTTTGGAAGCCCCAGCCAGTACGCTCAGTGCTGGATGGGGGTCTCTTGTAGTTGTAGCCCAATAAAGTAACTTTTCCAAGCCATTCTTCAACCACTGTACAAAGCAAATAGGATGTGCTGGCTAAATGTCTTCCCACGTAGGCTACCGATTCTTTGCTGAAGTCATTGGTAGGGCTCAGGTAATAATTCATCCTTAATGTGTAATATATTGTGGTTTATTTCTTTTGCTGCAAAATTTGGCCTATAGTCTCAAGTGTTTTGGCAATTTATTTCAACTGTCTGTACAAAAATTGACTGAAGATGAAGACTTGGCCTGCTTTAATAATAGTAATAAAAAGACATGTCACTTAAATAAAGCCTTTTTAGTTTCACTAAAGGGTATTTGGCAAAGAGTTTGAGGTTAGAAATATACCATCAGAAACTAGATGCTCAGCAAAGTTTAGTTTGAATGTTCAATTTAAATTATTCCTATTCAGCATTAAATGTCACTTGGAAAGAGGCAGTAAGTAGTACCTCATCCATTGTTTGAGTCAGAGATGGTGTTCAGAAATATTATTACTCCTATGGTTGCATTGTGTTTACTAAGTAGTCAAGTGTGATGTATCCCCAGAGTAGATTTCTCAACAGTGCCCCAGCATGGGATGGGCAGATGTTACTTCACAATGGTTGTTGTAGGTTTTTTGGGTTATTTGGCAGTATTCTGGAGGTTTTTCTTCCTAACATTTTGCCAGTCTCTGTGGCTGGCATCTTCAGAGAACAGGAGTTAGAACTCTGTCTGTATTCTGGTATAGTGTGTGGGATAGTTGAGTATTTGTAGCTGCGGGATCAGTTTTTGTCCTTTTCAGGAGATTGGGTGATTATGGTGATCAGCTTGTTTTTGTTGGTGGTGTATTTTGTGATAAGGGGGAGAAATGATCTGTCATTGTGATCGATGAGTGTTGTTAGCTAGTCTTTTGTGTGCAGTGATCACCGGGCCTTGTGGCTAGGTAGAGTTTGTTGACCTTTTGCAGGCTGTATTTTTCAGTGCTAGGAACCAGGCTTTGTTGAGTTTTAGACTTTCTTCTTTTTTGTTGAAGCTGTGCTGATGTTTGTGGATTTCAATGGCTTCCCTGTGAAGTCTAACAGAATGATTGCTGGTGTTGTCCACTACTTCTGTGTTTTGAAATAGGATTTCATGTACAGCTTTGTTCAGGGCATGTTCAGCTACTGCCAATTTTTCCAGTTATTTTAGTCTGCAGGGTCTTTCATGTTCTTTGATTCTGGTGTGGATGCTGCATTTTGTAGTCCCAATATATACCTGGCCACAACTGCAACGTATCCAGTATACTCCTGCAGTTGTGAGGGGGTCCCTTTTGTCCTTTGCTGACCGTAACATTTGTTGTATTTCTGTGGTGGGCCTGAATACTGTTTGTAGGTTGTGTTTTTTCAAAAGTTTCCCCATGCGGTCTGTGACCCTTTTGATGTATGACAGAAATATTTTATTTGCAGTTGGCTGTTTTTCTACTTCAGTTCAGTGTTATTTTCTCAGTTTGATGGCTCTTGTGATTTCATTCTTGGAATGGCCATTTGCCTGTAGGTCCCAGTTCAGATGGTTGAGTTCGGTGCTGAGAAATTAAGCTTCACAGTTCCGATTTGCCCGGTCTACCAGTGTTTTGATTATGCCTCTATTCTGTCGTGGGTGGTGGGTGGAGTTTTTTTGTGTAGGTACCAGTCTGTGTGGATGGATTTTCTGTAGACCTTGTGTCCAATAGGAGGTCAGTTTTGTGTATGACCAGGACATCTAAGAAAGGGAGTTGGCCCTCTATTTCTTTTTCCATGGTGAATTGTATATTTGGGTGGATGCTGTTGAGATGGTTTAGAAATTCTTCCAGTTTTTCTTCACCTGTTTCTCATATGTGGTCATCCACATATCAGAACCAGACTGTGGGTGCGAAGAGTGCTGAAGTCAGGGCCTGTTTTTCAAAATGTTCGATGTAGAAGTTCGCTATAACCGGGATGGGGGGGGCTCCCCATGGCCACTCCATCTGTCTGTTCATAGAAATCATTATCCCACTGAAAATAGATGGATAATGATTTAACTGCACTATTTGGTGGAAATGAAACAAATAAACAACAAGAAGCAGATTTAGCCCCTATCCCCAGAAATCTGACGACTAAAGTCCAAGAAACATGGAAGTCCTGTGTTTAGTAGGTACTTTGTGCCAAAAGGAGGGAGCCAATCCAGCTTTCTGAGGATAGGCATTCCACAACCTGGGAGCAGCTGCACTGAAGGCTCTGTCTTGCATTCCCATCTAACATGCCTTAGAGTTTCAAATGCTCTTTGAATGAAACCAATGACACCAATACTTTAGGAGTTTTTCATTGTTTCACATTTCCAGATTCGGTGCAGACCACTGCTGTTTTTCTTCCCTTCATGCTTTTTCTTCCCCCTGTACTTCATAACTGGGGAAAGATGGATCCGTCTGAATTTGGTCCATGTCCTTCAGATAGCCTGAATGTCTGCCGATCTTTCTTATGAAAAATGGTAAAGGCCGCACTTCAGAGGAAACACAGTGGGAAGGATAAAACTTGTTTGTCCCACACTGAGAACATTGTTACTGTACCTCACGTAGAAAAGAAACTGTTTCTTACACACATACGCAGGAGATGAAGGAGCGGACATTGTTTGATACATATTTTATGTCTTCATAATGTCTCGTTTGCCTTCTTCTTAGTGGCATTGCCTTCTTAAGCACGTTAGATAGGAATTCAAGACAAGGCCTTCACAGCAGCTGCTCCCTGATGAGGTGAGATGTGCTTCTCTGTGCTACTTGCATGGAGACCCTGAAATAAAAAAAAATAAATACACGTGTTTCTGCCCCATGTTCCCTTTTAAGTGATGCGACTAACATTTTTTTCCCTGTCCCTGTAGGTCCTCTCACATGCTGCGGTTCATTGAAGCATTTACTGTCCCATTATAAGGGAATGCCAGACCATTTCCAAAGTATGCAGCTATAACCTGCACAAATAAAAGAGGAAATGTGCATGTACTGTACCTCCATCATTTCCTTTCCATTCTTCTCCTTTTTCTTACCTTCTCTTCCTTTGGGAGTCAAAATCTTCTGACATTTCTCCTCTGAAGGGCTCGGAAGGACAGAAAGGGCTTTGTGTTGGCCATGTGTGAAACTGACATGGACCAAATTCAGACAGATCCATCTTTCCCCAGTTATGAAGTACAGGGGGAAGAAAAGGCATGAAGGGAAGGAAACAGCGATGGTCTGCACCAAATTTGGAAATGTGAAACAATGAAAAATTCCTAAAGTATTGGTGTCATTGGTTTCATTCAAAGAGCATTTGAAACTGGATTCTGAAAATACAGGCAATGAGAATTTTGGAGCCATCACTTGCAAAATAAATAATAAATCACAAACTTGCAGATGGCCTTTCATTTCATTTCTTTATTGAGGAACATCATCATTTATCTTCATTTCCTACCTACATCTGAAAAACTGTTCCCTTTTCTGAAAAAGGTTTTTCTTTATAGAGTATATTCCTTGTATTGGGTGTTCCTTTTTTGTTTAACCAGATACATGAAGTGATAGGAAGTGAGTTACTCCAGCTCTATTTCTTTCTTTTCATTTCAAGCATTTAAACAATGAAGAAAGAAAGAAAGAAAGAAAGAAAGAAAGAAAGAAAGAAAGAAAGAAAGAAAGAAAGAAAGAAAGAAAGAAAGAAAGAAAGAAAGAAAGAAAGAAAGAAAGAAAAGGAACATGGACCAGTTTCATTCAGTCTGATAAGAAATGCTGTGAATCTGGTATGAGATGCAAAATATGTAACAAATTACACACATATGTTTAACTGTATGTGCACATGCTTGAGCGTACAATGCAATAGTGCTTCAGATCATGTTATCTTGCCTATGTTTAGCATAGTTAGGCTCCTGTTATTCCATGTCTTCTCTTTCAGTGATGATTTAGTGATGGGAAAACATGGTAAAATAACATTCAGTGGAGGGGATAAGGTTTGTGGATAAACCATGTACAGTACATTCTCACGTGAACCATGCCTTTTTTTGAAAGAAAGAAATGAAGGAATGAACAAATGAATGAACGAACAAACAAAGGTATTCCTATTGTTAAAATATAACTAATAAACCCTGGTTTCAAAAGCTCAGCTTGGCAGAAATGTTCCAGCAAAGAATTCAATAATGTGAGGAGAATTTTTGGTGTAAGCATTTTAAATCACCAGGGGATTGAAAAAAAGACACACAACCTAAATGTAACTGGAAGCTTCTGGAGCCTGTTGGGTTGTAGAAGAGAAACTGCATTTTGGTTAGTCGTTTTAATGAAATTTGAGCTATTTTTAGAGCTGTGGCAATGGATTAGTTGCTAATAGTTAAGGAAGCATCTTGCAATATAAATAATACTGGTAATAAAAAGATGTATAGAAAAGGGTTAAAAGGTCTGATTGGTACAGGCTTAACAAAGATACAGTACAGTATTATATGAGCTGCTTAAAATGGATTTTGTAACATATTAGATTTCATTATAAGTCAGGGCTACAGCAAAGATAAGAGCAACAAGGACTTAGGCAAAGATCACATGGGCCTAAACCCAATTTGTAGTCCTAAGTACAAGTAGATCCATTGAGTCACTAGATAAGTGGTAAATTAACACTTCTGTAAGTCCAATTGCTTCAGTATTTTTACTCTAGTTGGGACTAATAATTGGATACAGACCAATGGACCATGCTTATGAGGGTGCTGAAGGTGCCAGCAAAACAAGAAAAGCGAAACAAAAAGGCAAATGGTTGTTCTTTCTTTGTCAGTGCTGAAGCAAGGTTTGTTTCTACTGTGCCTTACAGTACCCATTCTGTGTGTCTGCATTGTGTTTTGCTGAATTTTTCCTCCCCTAAATAGGATGGCATCCTTCTTATTGCTGTATGGCAGCTGTTGCTATGCCGTATGTTTGCTTGTCTTGCTGTAATTAACAGGCAGCCTCACCTGCTCATCAGCGGCCCAAGACACTTGGGCACGTGCGGCAAAAACTCCAAACAGTAAGTTCCTGAAATGTTCGCTAGTGCACAAAATACAACAGGAGACTGATTCACAAATTCAGGAGACAAGCCAGTTTGCCTCCAGCCATTTCAGAAGCCATCTGCTTTGACTTGGCTTCAAACTGGAACCTCTCTTCAGAAAAATGTCCAAGCTTCATGGTTTCCTATTAACTATCTTCAAGAAATCGGCAAATAGCTATTTCTTTGTTCTTGCTTTTAGTGGAATTCGACAAATGTCACAAGCATAGTAGCCCTTCGGGAAGGCTCAGAATGACCAATTGTTGGACAGATTTGTGCATGTATGTGTGATAATCACTGAGTTTTCTTCCGTGGTGGCTTTCAATATCCTCCATGCATTGGAGCCCACATTAGGGCATCCGTCATCAGGTTTAGGACACTTTCTTCTGCATTTTTGGAATAGGTTTCCTAGAACAATATATGCAAGTGCTCTATTTTTTAAATAATTATTTTTGTTACTCTTTCTTAATAGCCATAAGCTCAGCACTAGCATAGTTTATTTTTCTAGTGTAAGCACACAAATAAATAAATAAATACACAGCACTTATATCCACATGTGAAAGTAGCTAAAATAAGTAGTCTTTAATCTTTTACGAGGGATGAAAATACAGTTTGAGGCTCTTTTGTATTTTGTTGCATTGGCAGCAAAATCACAGAACATGTACTGCAGTTGAGAGGACAGGGCTGGATTCAATCATGTGGTAGAGACAGAAGGACTTGAGCATCATCCAGTATTTGCCAAGGAAGTACCTTATGCTACACCATCCTAGCTCTGCCTGTTGTGGAATCAACATCCTTCTTTACCAGCAGATGGTGCTGGAGATGCAACAGAGATGGTGCTGGAGATGCAATAGCATGCATGCCAGCCAAGCGCCACAGTCTGTCCTCACACAACCTGTTCTTTTTTAGTTGCTTAACACAAACATGCAAACATATGTTTGCAGATCATGGGTTGCCAGAATCAAGATCCTCAACATCTAGAAATATGTGCATCTTCTTTCCCCAATACCTTACGGCCCTTCCCCCAGTAGTCAAGGCCCAGCAGCATCCAGGAGAGATAAATGGAAGGAAGGAAGGAATTGTGGAACTTTAAAGACCTAAGAATTTATCCAAGGTAAAGGTAAAGGTTCCCCTTGACAATTTTTGTCCAGTCGTGTTTGACTCTAGGGAGCGGTGCTCATCCCCGTTTCCAAGCCATAGAGCCAGCGTTTTGTCCAAAGACAATCTTCCGTGTTCACATGGCCAGTGCGACTTAGACACGGAATGCTGTTACCTTCCCACTGAGGTGGTCCCTATTTATCTACTTGCATTTGCATGCTTTCGAACCGCTAGGTTGGCGGGAAGAATTTGTCCAAGACTAATGATTATTTCAGTGTGAAATGAAGATGATTGTGGCAGCTACCACTGTGATGCCATAGCCAGTGGGTGATTCTTTCATGCCTGGGTCTTTCAGCGTACCGCCTTCCTCTCCTGTCGCTGTGCATCTCAGCTTGCCATTGCCTAGCTCTGCTTCTTCTTCCTAATAAACTTGCTTGAAGGAGAATAGAGTAATCCTTGGAAAAAGTGGGGAAAATTACTTATTTGGCAATGCTGGTAGCAGGGTTTGAGGAACAGTGATCCAAAAAAAGTAGTTTTTCAGACTCTGGGAGGTCTTACCTAGAAGGAGAGAGATGGTGGATGAAAGGAAGGGCCATTGAAAAAAAATGAGGCCCTCGTTTCCTGCCTTGATCCTTTCCTTATCAATGCTGGTTAGTGAGTGGGATGCAGAAGGAATATATTTCAAAAGATTGTGTTCTTTCCTTGTTTATCTCCCTTCTTTCTTTCATCATAATATTTTGTAGTTGCCAATGTTGTATTATTTAATAACTTTAGAAATAATGCTTTGGGGGATGATTCTGTTTAATATTTTATTTATACCAAAATACAATCCTTCTTACATCATATAGATGTTTCTTATATAAGGGACATACACAAAAAGCATTCATGCACAGATTTTTTAAATGTCTGTCTGTCTGTCTGTCTCTCTGTGTGTGTGTGTGTGTGTGTGTGTGTGTGTGTGTGTGTGTGTGTGTGTGTGTGTGTGTGAAAAGAGAGAGAGAGAGAGAACTAACATCACACAAGAATGAAAGGGAGGGGCAAGGGGCATGTGAGTAGACCTAACACTTGTAGAACTAATTAGGTGTTACTGGAGTGTCATCTCTTGAATCAGAATTAACACTGTAAAATGGTAATTGTCTATCTCATTAGCAGAAAGATGTAGCAGTTGGAAAGTAATTGCCATACATTCATTTTATGCATGGAGTAGCTTGATCCAGTTTCAAAGATCTCCAGGAATAATTCTGACAATCAGGGAATTGTTGCATGTGAGAACAAATCAGCATGTGGCCTAAGCTTGGCACATGGCTGTCATTTCAGATGTTTTTCTCTCTTTCCCCCCCTCCTTCTGGAAAAGGAACATTGGGTGGATATTTCTTTTGTATGGAGCTGTGTTGGGACCAACATTGACTGAGACTTAATAATAATCACCACGTACCGTCAAGTCAATTCTGATGTGTGGTGACCCTTTTCAGGTTTTCCAGGTAAAGAATATTCAGAAGTGGCTTACCATTCCCTTTTTTCTTGAGGGAGCCCTGGGACTGTGCAGTTTGCCCCCAAGGCCATGCAGGCTGGCTGTCCTTGCGGGAAGCACAACTGGGGATCGAACTCCCAGCCCCTGGTTCTGTAGCCAGATACACTAACCACTAACCTATCCAGCCAGCTGAGTGAGACTTGTTCCTGAGTAAACATAGCTAGAATTTATCTGTAGCTCTAAAGCTATGATTTTGAAGGCTGTATAGAGGCATAATTATAATTGCACTGCAAGATCATGTGGTAGGAATGGCAGTGCCCCCAGTAATAGTAAAAAAGAAAACATTGATTATTTGGAGGAACACTGCTGAAGAGCTGCATGCTGCAGAATTGCCCATTCAGGTCATTTCTTTCTCCCAGAACTGATGGTACATATTAAACTCCTCTAACTTAAAACAAACAAACAAACAAATGTGTAGGATTGACTGGAGAGCCTCCAAAAGGAAACAATGGGAAAACCAAAATTAGAGCCTATTAGCATGACATACTTTGGGTGTGTGGGGAGAAATGATGCTACAGTGGGAAACTACTCCCCATGCATTCACACAAGATCTATTTTTTGTTACATGCCATCAAGTTGCTTCTGACTTATGGCAACCCTTATAGGGTGTTTTAGATATTTGAGGTGTTCAAGGAGCGGTTTTACCTGTGCCCTCCCTCAGTGAGTTTTTGTTAGGATTATTATTTTGGTTAATTTTGTTTATTTGCACAACAAAAGCACAAAAAGACAGAGTTAGAATGAGCTACAAGTGTGCCCCCCCAAAAAATCAAAAATCCTTCCCTTTCACTATAACCATCTCTCTATAAAAGGGTCACTCTGAGACTATTTTCAGGTAGAAAAAGAAAAATACACTTTACTCACTGTTTGCAGTTTTCATACATTCAAAAGTTAACGAAGAAGAAGAAAAAAGAGCAAAAAGCTGTAAGAGATAACTTTTTCAGACCATGTGGCTGGAGGAGATCCATGCTACACAGAGAGGGGATTATTTTACCTCCTTCTCTGCAGGCATGCTTCCAAAGAACAACTGAGCAACAAATGCAACAGACATGCTGATCAGGGGGAGGAAGAGGGGGGATGATAGTGTGGACCTTGTCTCAAATCCTAGAGGTGGGGAAAAGAACTGTGTTAATTGGTTAGTGCTGAAAGATAGTCACCTTAACCAAAGGAAAGTTCTTTCCAACTATACTTACTGCAAAACAACATGCAAGATTGTTAATTCTCAACTAGTTTCCATAGTCAAGCAAGGATTTGAAACGTGATCTCCTGAGCCCTCGTGTGACACCCATTCTTGAGGATCCAGTTACACCTTTGGATTTTACCCTGTTTATTCCATATCCTGATATCAATGTCTGTAACCCCCAGAGATGGGAAAAGTTATTATTATTATTATTATTATTATTATTATTGGATCATCATTCCCAGAATCCCAGAGCTAGCATGGACCCAGAGTGGGGAATTCGAGGAGCTGTAATCCAAAATAACTTTGCACAGAGTAATGGTAGGAGATGCAGAAACAGAGTAGAAAAAGAAAACTCAATCTCTCTTCCCCCCTCCCGCTACCCACCCCCGGTCATCTCACTGGGCAGTGCCCCAACAGTTACTCTTCAGTCCTGGAGACTGTGTGCTAAATGGCAGCAATGGAAGTGGTTTTGCTGGTGATCACATCTATGAGAACATCAAGTAGCTCAGATAGTTCCAGTATCAATGGGTTCCATCTCTGTAAATCTATTGCTCTGGTTTTCCCTTCAAGTGGATAGGTTTGTACCAGGTAGGATGCCTAACATAAGGAGGCTCAGTGAAAGTTTCCGTTCTCATCAGCCCAGGAAATCATTATCTTGGTGGGGAGAATAATGGAGAGACGGCAGATAATAGAATTGACCATGCTTCAGGGTCAGGCTAGAGAATGCCTCACTGATTGCCATGTGTAATGAACTCTTTGAACCTTGTTGGCTTTCTTTCTGATTAAATCCGCTTAGAGAGAGGGGGCGAGATTGATCGCAGCCTCTCATTATACTGGTTACAAAAGCCAGGTAAGGTACAGATAGGTTGTTCAGTAGATGGATTTCCAACAACTTTCATGATTTAATAGGGAATAAGGAGAGAGAGCAATAATAGATTTTTTTTAAAGATGTAGGGAGAAGTATCAGATGAGTGTAATAAGCTGAGACACAATATGTTCAGCTTTGGCACTATGCAGGGAGGATTACTGACCAAGATTTGCTTAGGAATGGTTATAGAATTCAGTGACCAAAGATACATTAAGCAGCTATAGCAATACATTTTTATAAAATGCCATGGGAGGTAAACAAACAGATATACGCAAACAAACAAGGGAGAATGATGAGCTTTATGTTTAGCCTGCCCATCAGAGGAAGGGATATCTGTCTTGAATGGCAGATCTATAGAGTGGAAAGTAATGAGCTTCTTGGAACAGCCATACTTGCTGAGTCCCCCTTTCTGCATGTGGTCACATGGCATGCTTAAATATCAAGCTGAGGGGCTAAAGTACTTTGTGTAATGCCAGGAGTAGAGCTGGGTGTCTTAACATGGATCATATGCTTATTTTATTGTTAAGCTGGAGGCCCAAGCATGGCTTTATAGGTAGGTAAATTCCAGAAAACATTACTACAGCTGTTTCAGTAAGAGGTGACCTGGGCTTTTGTCTTTTCTGCATTCAACAGCGTTCAACTCAGTCACTTGATTCAGGGGGGAAATGACATTTGGGTGTCTTGCCATAGCAGCCTTAGCAGAGATGAGATGAGAGTCTTGAACTCCTTCCACGTTCTGGGAGAGACTGTAAACCAGTGACAGAGGAAATGCTTTGCATAGAGACATTGCTAGGTTCAATCAGTCAATCTATCAGTCACTTTACTTGTATGCTGCAGTTCCATGAATGATATGCCCAAGCAAGAGAGACAAATAACCATATATTTCTACTGAAGAAAAACCAGAAGTTTCATAACAAGTAAACGAACAGTAGCAATAACAAAGCAATAAAATAACAACAGGACAGCATTAGTAATATAAAAACTAAACAAGGCAGCAACAAAAAAAAATTAATGATCAAAGTTCATTTGATCATGTTGCAGAAGAAAGAATACAGAGGGACATGAAAAGCAGCAGAAAAGTTTTAGAGGGAACTTGGAACAGCTGCCAAGTCCACTTGATCATAAAGAGAGGGTGAAAATATATTTTGTCCTAAGTGATAGAAAGAACTATTTCCTCTGAATGAAGCAGCAATGAGAAGACAAGGCCAGCCCCAGGTATTGTCAGGAGGAGTGTGGACCATCTTCTGGCCTTGGTCGTTAGCTGCACTATCTGCTCTGGTACTGGAGGTAGTTCCAGTTTTAAAAATCACTAGGTAGCAGGTAACAGGAAGGGCCTAATGGGGAGACACTGGAAAGCAACCAGAGCAGGCTGGATTCAGCTAGGTGGGCCATTTTTATAAGGCTGAGGGACATACTAGACTTCCCATATCTTAGGACAACATTAAGGACTGGGC
This sequence comes from Pogona vitticeps, assembly GCF_051106095.1. NCBI lineage: Eukaryota > Metazoa > Chordata > Lepidosauria > Squamata > Agamidae > Pogona > Pogona vitticeps. Next base: position 115,618,652 of record NC_135783.1, on the reverse strand, counting down.
TTTCCAGTTTATATAAGAGAATGATTCATGAAAGGCAAAAGCAGTCATGGAAAAGTCGAGCTGTTATCAGGTCAGGGATGGGCTGGGTAGAGTACCAGTCTACTTCCATGGGTCGGTGGTGATGCCTTGCTGTTGCGAAAAGAGCTGTGAGCTTGATTTAGCCTTGGTTCAAAAGAAGAAAAGCGAATCAAAATAACCAGACCTTAGAGTTAGTATTTCCACAGAACAGATGACTGCTAGACTAAAGCATCTATCAACCGCAAGTGGCACGTCATGAAAGATTCAGTATCGAGATCTTAAAATATGCCTCTCTCCTGGCAACTTCCTTCTGGCAATCGAGGCAGCTTAAAACTTCCTTTTGAGTTAATGCTAAATGACTCTCCATGGGCTGCAGCTATGGTGTGCCATCTCAGCACCTGGCTCCTTTCCCATCTTCCAAGACACATCGAGCATTCTCACCCAGCTCAGCAGCAGAAGAATCACGTTAACTGTCCCCAAAAGCAATTCTCACATGCCTGAACCTCTGAGGCACATCCAGTGCTAATGAAAGTTAGCAAAATCTGTTTGAATCAGGAGATCAGAATATTCTTTGAAGGCACTTTTTTAAAAGGAGATAAAGCAGGATTTGAAGAGTCATAGAGCTTTTATTAGGGATTTTAGCATAGTAGCTTATGATGCAGCTGTTCCTGTATAACAGCTAATTTTCTCACTGTGCAAGGCTAAGTGCAGGTGACCTTAAGGCACGTAGTTGAGCCTTGAGACCGTTTTCAGTTCAGATTGATGAGTGCAAATTTGTTGAATGCAGAATTTTACACTTGTCCCATTTACCATGTCTTCACCCAAACCAGCCATTCAAAAATAGCTCTCCTGCAACACACACGCAAAAAAACATTTCAGAAACCCTATTCACCCACATTCATAGCTTAAGCGGGGGAAACTGCTGAAGGGAAGCATTTGAGACTGGAGAAATGACAGGCAAGGAACAGCCTATAGCTCTCCTCTCTTGCACCACTTTCTCTACTCGAAATCACTCCCCCAGCTGCTCTTCTTTTGTCTTCATTTTTAAAGCCAGTGTTTTAATGATGCACGCACTTCTGCATACAGTGCATGTAATTTGTGTGAGCACTGAGTGAACAAGATTTGTAGTAAATTTACACCTCATCATGCAGCACATACTAGAGTTTGGAAACATTTTGGCTATACAGTAGTTTGAAAAAGTAATTTCTGAACTCTGGTATGAACTCTAACTTAGTGGTTCCCAAACTTGGTTTGCCAGCTGTTCTTGAACTACGACTCCCAGAAATCTTGGCCAGCACAGCTAGTGGTGAAGGCATCTGGGAGTTGTGGTCCCAGAATGTCAGGGGATGCCAAGAATGCCAAGGTTGGGACTGCTCTAACTGGACATTTTCTGGTTGGTGAAATATCAAGTCACTTATACTGGTACGGTTTTTGACAACACTACAGTACTAGTATATGCCAGGTTTGGAATTCTCAATGTTATTTGAATGGCACCTGACAAATACTTTGATACTTCCCACTAAAGTCTAAAATCATGTCTTTTTGAAAGTGACTGCAAAATTCATAGCTGAAAAAGTCAGATTTCCAGCTCTTTTTAGTGCTACAGATCAGTAACTGCCCTTCATGGGATCAGTCTAATCATGGAGCTTACTAACCTGCTAGAATAAAATAAAGCGTTTTCATCAGACTAGATTTAGCAACTAAGTAATTGTTGCTTTATAACAGCAAGAAGTGATGTGAGCTCAGGGGAATGGCAGCAGCAAAACAACAGGAACAGTTTTCCTTGCCAAAACTAACCTTGCCATTTTGCGACCCTGCCAATTAGACTCCACAGATCTAGTTTTATCCTTGTTAACTTGACCAGTTCAAACTAGAGAAGACCCATTGATTCAATGGGATTTACAGAAATTTTGAATTACTATTCAGGAATTGATGTAATGCGTCTAGAAGAGACTAGCAAGGGGATCCGAACCTACTGTATATATTTTGAAAATTAAAAAAGAATCCCAGCAATGAAAAGCCAAAACATCAATGCATGCAGTCTGGTTCACACTGAGTAAAAAATGACCTACCTTGTTCTGGTTTTGGTTTTTAATGCACCCCCCTCCAGTCAGCATGGGCAGTGGTCACTCAAGCTGGGAGACTTTGGGAGTTGCAGTCAAATAGAAACTTTTCCAAGCTCCGAATTGTTGTTGATGCAACAGAACTCCTTTACCCTTCTTCCACCAGTAACCCCTCTGCACTTCCTCTGGACTTACTCTCAATGATCTGTCAAGCTCCCTGGAGCAGATTTGGAGAGCATGTGGGGGTTAGCATCAATAGGAGAGCTTAATTAGATACCACTAACTTTGCAAAAATTGCCAGTAGATGTACAATTATACGTACAATAGGTTTTAATCTGTTTTACAACCATGAAATGAATATTTTTTCAACTTTTAGTCTTCCTATTTATTTTTTATATTCTTCCAAATGTGTGAGAAAGGGCTCAGAAGACTATCTATTTCAATAGAAGCATTTTCTAGAAATGCAGTAGCATGAAGTTTGAGTGGGGAGGATCCCCAGAGAGGATAGTTGATTGAGAGCTGGGAAAATTCTACCTGGCTTGCCGGCGAACAACACCTGGTACATTTGTGCTGGCACATAAAACCTCTCTGGGTCCTCCTGAACCATATCAGGGGACACTTTCAACTTTTCTCTCTCTCCCCCCCCAGCATCCAGCCAACACATCCACCAACCACTCCTGTGTCTCTCTCTTGGCTGCACATATAAGGATTCGGCCCCCAACTGAGGGATTTCTGAGACAGTTCAGTTGGGGTTTCAGCAGCTTCACCCCCATCCTTGGGCAAAGGCTCACTGCACAGAAGGCTCTCAGCTGCATCCCTTTATTAGAAGCTTCCCAGAAGGACGAGTGGAGCACAGGACCTTTAATTGCACAGTAGTGCTTCTTACATAAACAAAGAGAAGTCCTTGCTAAACACTTTCAACATGCTGTTCTGTGCACTTGCTTGTGAGTAAACTCCACTGAACCATGTGGCACTTACTGTAAACAGGTATAGTATTTAGCATGGAACTAAACTAAACTAAAATCCCTACCAATAGCAGCTTTCCTCATTACGGCAATGCTGTGGTGGAAAGTTCTACAACTAATAAAATTTTCCTTGCCCTATTAATGGTACAGGAATCAAATTAAAACTTTTCCAGTGTTACCATTTGTATATGAAGCCGTTTCTGTGGGGATAGCCGTATCTTTCTGTTGAATCAAAAGCAACAAAGAGTGTTGTGGTACCAGAAGGACCAACAGCTTTTATCCGGAATCGTTTTTCATGGAATGTTGTCCATCTACATCTGAAGAAGTGGACTTGCTGTCCACAAAAGCTTATGCCAAAGAAAACATATCAGACTACAAGGTACCACAAGGTATATAATTGTTTATGTGAAGCAGTTTCCTTCCCCCGCCCCCCAATGGCATATTGGTTAGATTTATGGTCTGAGATTGGTGAGCATAAGGGTGCAATCTGATGGGGGGTTGTCTTATGGTTTGGTATGTTTTGAAGAGGGCTGGTTCACTCCTTTTTCTGATAACTACATCATACAAGAGCAATGGCGAATGTGCCCATCCCTTATCCATGCCTACCCACACCTTTTGGGGTCCCTATCAGGGTCTTTTTTAACTACTGTAGGATCTAAGCAGTTCTTAATAAATCAAGGCTTCCTCTCACTCTGCCAGGAGTCTCACCCTAAGATGCTGTTTAGGACCTGCTTTTCATGGGCACATTCAATGTCAACACCCTGAAAAGTCTCCTGCATCTGTGTGATGTGGTGGGATGGGGGCAGAGTTCAGGTTAAAATAAAATAAGGAAACTGGACAGACAAAACAAAAAAAATGCAAAATCAAAAGTTATTCCTATGCTTTGCTGTGGCCTATGATAAAATAATATTTTCTTCATGTCTCCAGTTCCAGAACATTATAACTGACGTCTATTTGTCTCTCATCTGTTAGTTGTTCTTCTATGGCCATGTTCAGCTGCCTCAGCCATCACTAAAGTGTCCATTAAGAATTGTGCTAAGTAGAGAAGGAGCCTTTCAGCTTGAGGAGGCCATAATTCAGATTTAAGCCCTGGTGGTTCTTTTTTAGTCTAAGCAAATTTTATGGCCCCTTGTAAACAAGATTTGATTTCTTGGATTTTCTTCTTTCCATCAGCAAAATGTTTCTTGTCAATGTGGTGTTATAGCCTTCTGAATAGTCTTGAAGTCAAGAACATAAATTTTCATAGATTGCTGTGGTCTGGGCAAAATTTGCAGCTGTAAATTAAACACTTGTTTTCCTCTTTCAGAAACTGTACCAGGTGCTGCACCAGTGCACCATTTTAAAGTGACTTTTCCCTCTTTAATGCAGGTTCATGGCTCTAGAGAACATGAAGAGATTATACCTGTTAGGGCCATCAAAATCTATTCCAAAGAAAAGCACTAAGCCAAAGGGTCATATAGAAGGGGAAGATATGGAGGCAGTGACAGATTTTACTTTCTTGGGCTCCATAATCACTTCAGATGGAGACAGCAGACACGAAATTAAAAGACGCCTGCTTCTTGGGAGGAAACCGATGACAAACCTTGACAGCATCTTAAAAAAGCAGAGACATTACCTTGCCAAGAAAAGTCCAAATAGTCAAAGCTATGGTTTTTCCTGTAGTGATGTATGGAAGTGAGAGCTGGACCATAAAGAAGGCTGACCGCCGAAGAATTGATGCCTTTGAATTGTGGTGCTGGAGGAGGCTCTTGAGAGTCCCCTGGACTGCAAGGAGAACACACCTATCAATTCTAAAGGAAATCAAGCCTGAGTGCTCACTGGAAGGACAGATCCTGAAGCTGAGGCTCCAATACTTTGACCATCTCATGAGAAGAGAAGACTCCTTGGAAAAGACCTTGATGTTAGGAAAGTGTGATGGCAAGAGGAAAAGGGGACGACAGAGGATGAGATGGCTGGACAGTGTCTGCGAAGCAACCAACATGAATCTGACACAACTCTGGGAGGCAGTGGAAGATAGGAGGGCCTGGCATGCTCTGGTCCATGGGGTCACGAAGAGTCGGACACGACTAAACGACTAAACGAACGAACGAACGAAAGGGTCATTGGCAAATTACACCCACTCTCCTATGCCCACATCACATATATCCTTGATATTCCTGTATATACTATTATTCTTTTAAATATCCTACGCAATAACTGGAAGTAAATATAAGATTTAAAATAAGGGGCAGCTATGTCAGTCTGCTACAGATAAAACCACAAACAATTGCACACTCACTGTATTTATTTGTAAATCGGAAAATGTTTGGGTTTTTTTTTTCTTTCTTTCTTGTTTTAGTTGCAACAAGACTATCATAGCTGCCTCTTGGGATTTTGTGGTATTCTCCCACTAGTTCTATATTACCCACACTGAGGGTAGAATTCCAGACATGATTATTTATTAGTAATCTTTTTTCTCCCCTTGTTTATGGGACAGGTTGTTCATTAGATGGTTCAGCACTTTTTGAAGAGAAAGTGCAGCACAATAATCGGTAGGCTGGAGCAATTGCCCTATGAAAAAGGATTGCAACATCTGGGCCTTGTTTAGTTTAGAAATGTGAGTGACATGATGGAGACTGTGCATGCTATGGAAAAGTGAATAAAGAGGGTTTTCTCCCCATTCTTTCTCTTCCTGCTCACTCTTCCTGTAACAACTGGATGAGACTGAATGTTTTACAGAAAAGATGAAAGGAATTGCCTTTTCTCACAATGCATACTTAAACTTTGGTATTTCCACAGTTTGATGGCCTTAGGCTGATGGTCACCATCTTGAGGGGCTTTGAAAGCAAGTGGGACAATTTTGTGGAGAATAAGGCTATTAGTAAATGGCCCAGAACAGAATGGGGACTGTCTAAGGCAGGGATACCTTTCCCCTCCTTCTCCTCCATTTGTCTTTTTTAAAAGCACACTTGTTTTTGGTGAGGTATCAGTGGCAGCAGAGCATGAGCCCCCAGGCTACCCTAGACAATCTTGCCCTCTCCTGATGCTATACTCCAAGGAAGGGGTCCTTCTACAGGCTGTTGCATTTTGAATAAGCTGGCCACAGCAAGCAAAGTGTTCCCCCGGTTTTGTCACGACAGTGACAAATACTGCTCAAAGGAACATTCAAACTGAAAGCAGCTTCAAATGTCATTTGCTACAATCACCACAAATTGGTGTCAGTGTAGGAGAAGCTCCAATGCAAGAGGCATGCAGTGATGGCCATTTCCCCACACACACACACACACACAGTGGCAGTGGCTGCAATAAGAAGAGCAGCAGCTCTCCACAGATGGTCAGTCCACTAGGCATGGAGACGTGAACAGAGGGAGTGCAGGAGGAATCTTAAATATACTTATTATTTCATATATTTATTAGTTCAGAGACAGACTGGGTGGAATCTTGTTGGCGTAAAATTATGCTGCGTAAGCCAGATGGTGTCGTTGTGCAGGGATGGAAATATTTTATTTTATTTTGCCTATCCACATCCCTTTTCAGGTTCTGAGGCTCTCTAGGGATCCTTTTTGCCCTTGGGAAGCCTTTGAGAGTTTCAGGATGGGAGAAAGCTTAGGGAGCACCGGTGGTTCCATCACCAGATCAGGACTGCCAACAGTGACTGTGCAGCGATTATTTGGTGTTAAAATCTTCCCCCTCCTTCCTGAGACTCCCAAAGGCTTTCCAAGTCAAAAAGGATTCCTAGAGAGCATCGGAACCTGAAGGCTGGGACTTGAATTTTTTGTAGGTAATTAAATTAAGGTTGGTTGTTGTGGGTTTTTTCTGGCTTCTTGGCCGTGTTCTGAAGGTGGTTCTTCCTAACGTTTCGCCAGTCTCTGTGGCCGGCATCTTCAGAGGACAGCAAACTGTGCTCTGGGTAGGCTTGAGAGTGGAGTATTTATGGCTGTGAGAAAGCTAGTTTGTGAGATAGGCTATTGTCCTAATCAGGAGATGGTTGATTAGTGTGTTTTGTTGTGGGTGTATTGTTTTGATAAGGAGGGGAGATTATCTGTCCCTGTGGTTGATGGGTGTCATTAGCTGGTCTTTTGTGTGTAGTAATCCCCCTGACCCATCAACCACAGGGACAGATAATCTCCCCTCCTTATCAAAACAATACACCCACAACAAAACACACTAATCAACCATCTCCTGATTAGGACAATAGCCTATCTCACAAACTAGCTTTCTCACAGCCATAAATACTCCACTCTCAAGCCTACCCAGAGCACAGTTTGCTGTCCTCTGAAGATGCCGGCCACAGAGACTGGCGAAACGTTAGGAAGAACCACCTTCAGAACACGGCCAAGAAGCCCGAAAAACCCACAACAACCATTAGATCCCAGCCGTGAAAGCCTTCGCGAATACATTAAATTAAGGTTGTTGTGAAGGAGAGAGAGCCAGTGTGCCATCCTCCACAGAGCAGAGCTCAGAGGAAGGACAAGGATGTGTGGAGGGGATACTAGTAGACATAGAGCAGGAGAAAGTAGAGGAGAGACAGTCTCTGGAAGCATGCTTGGCTGATGAGAGAGGGGAGGAGCTTGATTTGATTGTGTGAGAGGGAGATATAAAAGAGACAGAAGGCACACAAAGTTTCAGTATTATAACGAGCATGCAACCAGACAAGAAAGACCGGGCTGTACAAACTGAAGGGAGTGCTGGACAAGAGGGCTTCGTCACGCTACTTAAAGAGTTTCCGAACCTCCAAGCTGGAGGAGGACTACTGCCTGATCCCAAAGACATACGCGTGACATGTAGGCTTTTCCTACATTCTTGCCATAGTCCAGGTGGATCATATTTCAAAACTTTGTAAATACAATGGGTATGTTTTCATTTAAAGAAACTAAAACTAAGCAGCAGCAGGAAGCATTTTAAATGGTTTTGAGGAAAAATTGCCACAATCAAGCAACATACTATTAAGGATCTAAGATTAGTAGTGTACACATTAGGAGCTGTGCCTGAGGAAAGGCAACTGAACCTCTGTCTCTCTTTTCCTCCCATTCCAGGATTATGTGCTCTTTGCTGAATTTCAAACTGTACACACCTTGGATTCTATTCAGTGTCATGTAAGCAGCCTTCCAGACATGCAGTGGAACATCGCTTTCCTTTTGGCCCCTGTGTCTCTCCCAGATTTGCTCTGAAGGATCTTCCAACCCTCCAGGAACATATCTGGATGCATTCACTAGGTATGTATCCAAGGGTCAGGGAATCCCTTGGGCAAATTGTGGGTTCTGCAATGTTACAAAGTACTACATATATGCATTTGTGACATTATATAGAAAACACCAACACCTCAACCACTGAAAGAAAGAAAATATTATATTTTCAGGCCACGATATTAGCTAAAGCCAAGGAATTTCTTCATCACAAAGTCTAGAAGTGTATTCCACTACAGAGGTAATTGTTTTGCAGTGCAATGGACACTCCAAACACACTCCACAACTGGATGCTTCAACAGTGTACTTCTCCATTTTTAACTTTTGTTGACAGTTTTTGTTATGAGACAGTTTGCAGACCTCAACAGATCTGGAAGCAAGAGTGTTTGATGACTTTTGTTCTACGTCCAGATAATACTGAACAACTTGGAAATTGACTGACTGGTTCAGCTGGTGAGTCAGCAGAGTATTGAGACAAGTGGAAGTCTAATTGCAGATAAGATGAGGTTTAAATCCAGTAACATGCCTTCCTGCTAGAGATAAAATCTTCAGAGATCTCATTAAAACTAGCTTTGTGCAGTTAGCCCAGCTAATAAAAATGACTGTTTAAGCTGCTCTATTCATTAAAATATATTTATAATCATTTGTGATGTCAACCACTATTATTTATGGGAATATAAAATTTCATTTGTATGCTTCTGCACTACAATAGTTATTCTTATTTGTAAGTGGAGGGAAATTACTGATATGAATATATTGATCAAGGTTTCACATGCTTCAGTTACCCTGGGAACAAGCATAGCATAAGAAAACCTGTATGTTCAGCTTTACATGGTTTTCTTTCATTCAGGGAAATTAAACAAATTATCATCTATGGATACAACAGTATGGCTAGTTTGTTGTTTTTTAAAAATTGCATTGGTTGAACAGGAAAACAGATCGCAATTGACAGGTTGTTTATTTAAAGAGGGACTCTTTAAAAGCATTCTGGAATGCGTAAGACATATACATGTCTTATATGCTCCCTAGAAGCATTCTGGAATGCATGAGACCTAACCATGGAGAATTAAAGTTATACTTCTCATATTATGGCCCTCTGAAACCCACTCCTGTCATTCATACATGAGTGTAGTCCATACTGTATCTTGGGGTGGGGGTCTGTTGTACGCATGTAGACTCCCTATCATTATAATGTGGAAAAATACATGTCAGAATTCCACATCCAGGCCAGGTGAGGCCTAGAAGCATAATTGCAAACTTCCCTTATACAGACATTCTTCCCCACACATGGAGAATATGGAGAATATGGAAAGGTAAGGCTAGAGGAGAGGAAATGATGGCCCATATTTACTGGCTTTGTGAGAGAACGTTTTTAAAAAGAGGTATAGTTGCTGCATGATGTGTATGAATAGTCTAGGAAGTATTTTCTGAAGCCTGCTATAAGAACATCTTGCTGTGATCAGCTATCTACAAGTGGCATGTCCTGACTTCCTACTGAGGATGGACAAGCTTTGGAATGATGAAAGGTGGGACAGGAGAGAAAAGGGTGGGGGATAGCTGAGGTTTTATAATAAAAGCAGAACAACTTTTAAAATTAAAGCAGAGGCAGATGATTCCTTGTAATGGGGAGACTTCACAGAAACATGAATGATTCTTGGCAGCTAACATATGATGAGCAGAAAAGGAAAAGTTTTCACTCATATAATATTATTTGTCTTCCCCATTCTGATGCAATGTGGTGCAATATGGTCACAGCCATAGACTCTGTGTGTGTGTGTGTGTGTGTGTGTGTGTGTGTGTGTGTGTGTGTGTGTGTGTGTGTGTGTGTGTGTGTGTGTGTGTGTGTGTGTGTTTGTGTGTGTGTGTGTGTTTGTGTGTGTGCGTGCGTGTGTGTAGTGTGCCTGTGCTATATATATATATAGTCTGTCTGTGAACTAATAAATATATATATATTTAAAAATTACTTATTATTTCATATATTTATTAGTTCACAGACAGACTGGGTGGAATCTTGTTGGCGTAAAATTATGCTGTGTAAGCCAGATGGTGTTGTTGTGCAGGGATGGAAATATTTTTCCTATCCACATCTATATATATGTAGATGGGGTGGGATAGGTGGGGGTGGGATAGATAGATAGATAGATAGATAGATAGATAGATAGATAGATAGATAGATAGATAGATAGATAGATAGATAGATAGATAGATAGATAGATAGATAGATAGATAGATAGATAGATAGATAGACAGACAGACAGACAGACAGACAGACAGACAGACTGCCCGCCCAGTCATACCATAGCTTGGTGCTAGCATATATCCTTTGCATGTCCTCTTACTGCAGAAATTCCAGGAAATAACTTTCTAGATGTTTCATGTTTGCTCTCCAATGTGAATTAAAGGAGAATAACTTCCAGTCTTGATTAGTGCTAATTGTCTTCCCCAGTGTAGAAAATGCTCATTGTCCAGAAGGATCGAATCAGCTCACGGGTCCAACTGCTCACTCTACTTATCACTTTGTTTTTCTGCTTCAGGTGTTAGCATATTTCTGAGGCTTCTGTTTGCTTTAACTTTCATGAGTGTTTCATTTTCCTCTGTGCTGACTGGGCCTGTCCCTCCTGTTTGATGCTTACAGTTCTGATATATAGGGCCAAACAGATTTTGCTGAGACAGGACTTTTATGAGCATTTGGCAATTGTCACAGAATTTCTGAAGAAAGTGCCTGCAGCCGCAGAAAAATCAAGTACTTCTAGATCTAAGAGTGCTTAATAGGAAGGCAGATTGTGTGGGCCAAGCAGTAAAGTGAGTGGCCAGAAGTAAAGGCAGTTATGGCAATATTCTATGCAGTTACTAAAAAAGGTCAGAAACCCTTATACTGTATGTGGTGCACCTGTGTGCCCGGTTTCAGCATACAGATTTAGAGATGAGAGACTTGTGATGATGCCTAGTCTACAAACAGGGAAGTACAATTTTCTGATAATTTCCCTCTTCCTATTTTCCCAGTTTCTGTTCCACCTCACAAATCAGAGTCATACCAAGCAGACTTGAAGCTCCCTCCCCAACAAGGCAAAGGCTCTCTCACAATGAAGCTTGATGTAGAGATATTTGCTGTGAACATTTCTATGGGTCATCTGCTTCAGGGGAGTGGGGAATTGTTCCATTTAAAGCAGAGGTCCCCAACCCCCAGTCCGCAGCCCAGTGCCGGTCCGTGGCCTAAGCTGGACCCGGCTGCAGAGAACCTCCCCCCCCAGCCTGTTTACGCCTGTGTGCAAGCTCGCGCGCACCTGCTCAAGCACTGTGCAGCCCTTTGCACATGCGCTCAAGCATGTGTGCACTTGCAGAGGTGCTGCACCTTTTAGCGGATGTGCATAAGCGCACACGCACACCTTTGCGCATGTGTACGAGCTCAGGGGGGTACCCCGCCTTCTCCAGCCGGTCCATGGGGCTAAAAAGGTTGGGGACCGCTGATTTAAAGCAATTCATTCAAAGTGGAGAAAATTGTCTTCTGTAAAGTTACACCATGGACAATGGATGACATCATCAGGAGCCAATAATATTAGATTTAAATTAATCTAAAGCTTCATATTCCATTTCAGGCTTTGAGGCTCACTAGGACTCTCTTTTGAATTTAACTGAAAGCTTCATACTCCTGCCCCATTTCAGACTGTCACCATTATATTATCTTAGTAATTGAGACTATAGCCTTGTTTAATGAGTCGCTATAATTATCTTTGTGTTGTAGATGGGGTAATTGCTGGAAAATTAATATAATAAATTCACAGCTGAGGTGAGATCTGAACCAAGGACCTTGTTACTCCCACAGTATTTCATTTTTGAGATCCATGATTTCCCACTGAGCTGTGATCATCACTCTTACATATTTATTAAAGTCACAGGGACCCTATTTAACCATGAATACTGTAACAACTGAGAAGAATGGCATGGTCACCTCAGGCAGGTGATTTCATTTATACTAAAGGGAAACAAATGGTTATTTAACTTAAGCAATTCTGTATTTTTACTGCAGGGAGCTGGAGACACACTTGTGAAGCCAAAATAACATGAGTGGCCTCAGATCCCAAAATAACTTGATTGGTTGTACTAAGTACCTTGACTTGGCAGGGCATATACGTGCACAACTGTCTGTTCTACCTCAGGCCAGCCCTGCCCATGTTTTGAAATATCTTCCCATCTCAAGTTGACAGTGGAACATTTGCTGGTCTGGATGCTGTACCATCATGATGAACTAAAATAGGCTGAGGTTTCTCAAGCTGTACCCTAATTTAGATTATTCTTCAAATGCTTTTTGGCAGGTCATTATCAATTGGAGTACCCCCTCAGATACTGCATGTAATGGAAATATTATAGGTTTCCATCTTTGCAACATCTGTTCTAAACTTCATTTAAAAAAAAAGATTTTGCTGCATTTGCTGTTATGGCAACTGCACTCTGGTCTTAAAATGGACACTTCCAAAATAATGGAGCCCTTATATGTCGGGGTTGCTATGGAAACACGTTTCCTTATAGTAACCTGTTCAGGACAGCCAGGCTATGGTGTCACATATCCCTTTTTGAAGCATGGCCTGGCTTAGCAAATGGATAGAAATTGGATAGTGATATGAAGCAGAAGCACCATAAGCCCTTGTGGAGACGTAAATAAAAGTTGACCATGGTGACAGAGAAGCAAGAGCAGCCGTCCAGTCAGTGGAAAGTAAACAGTTAGTTCAGGAAACTGGTATATAGAAAAGGAGGCTGAGAAGGGACATAAGGCTGGGACATCTAACAAGTGTGACACTTGAGGGCTCAGTATGGAATAACAAAGAAATCTTGATGCTGGCTAAGATTCACAAGATCCATAGCTTGAGAGAACTAAGATTACATCCCCCCACCCCAAATGATATACTAATGGAACAAGGCTGAACTATCTCTGGGGGTAAAAATGATGAAAATGAAGCTGTCCTACTTTGGGCATCACAAGAAGGCAGGATTCTCTTGAAAGATAATAATACGTTGGAGCTTCAACCTTGTATGCTGCCTTAGGTAGGATTGGCTGGGAGAGACCTTTTTGGTCAGGGTGACTGTCAATCAATCCAGCAATAACTAATTGTTCCTTCCCTGCCTCTGAATTTGAAGACAACCACGCCCCTCTGCCTAAGTGTCTTTTCCCCTCTTTTTTCAGTTTGCTGGCAGTTAGTTATGCTGTTCGTATGCAGACGTGGTGGCGCTGCAGGTTAAACCACAAAGACTCTGGGCTGCAAGGTGAAAAGATCAGCAATTCGTATCCACGCGACGGAATGAGTTCCCATCACTTGTCCCAGCTCCTGCAACTAGCAACTCAAAAGCATGTAAAAATGTTAGTAGATAAATAGGTACCACCTCGGTGGGAAGGTAACAGTGTTCTGTGTCTAGTCGCACTGGCCAGGAGAGGAAGCTGAACACGTTCCATATGCGTTGTCTCTGACACATTTTTGGTATCATCTGGCAGGACAAAGTTCCAAATTGAGTAGTCCTAGAATGAGCTGCAATTTTTAGCATGTATACATTACTGAAACAGTGATGTCTACGTTGGCTTGGGCATGTCGTGAGTATGACTGGTGGGTCGATTCCAAAAGATCTCTTGTATGGAGAATTAGTCCAGGGAAATTGCCCCAGAGGGAGACCACAGCTGCAATACATGGATATCTGCAAGCAGGATCTGAAGGCCTTAGGAATGGACCTCAACAGATGGGAAACTTTGACATCTGAGCGTTCAGCCTGGAGGCAGGCGTTGCATCACAGCTTCTCCCAATTTGAAGATACACTTGTCCAGCAGGCCAAGGCAAAGAGGCAGTCATGAAAGCAGCAAAATTAGGAAGCTGGACAGGGGACAGATTGTATTTGCCTTCAATGTGGAAGGGATTGTCACTCTTGAATTGGTCTTCTCAGCCACACTAGACACTGTTCCAAGTCCTCTATTCAGAGCATGTTACCATAGTCTCTTGAGACTGAAGGATGCCTAAAATATATTTTCCTGCTGGATTTCTATTTCCTTTCTTCCTTTCCCTTTTGATTTAGCCTGTCCAGTTGGGGAATATAAACCACCATATGAACCAATATTTGCAGTGTGAAGTAGTTCAGACACAGGTTTAGCACTTCAGATTCAAAACAATGGTATCATTTCACTCTGTTTTCATTTCTATATGCATGTACTCTTTAGTATCACACACACACACACACACACACACACACACAACATACACACGCACACAAACATGGCACATAGCAAGCAGTGATCTTATGCATCAACTACACTTGCCGAGACTTTCCACTTCAATGGGTGGTCAGTAGGATCTGGTGAGCCTCCATTGAGTGGAATGTCCCATCAAGCACAGTAATGCAATATGATGCCACTGGCACAACAAGCATTGTTACTGCATATGGAAATCACTCCTTTCTATGTGGCATCACTTGTTAAAGTGGTACAATTCTATTACATTGCTAAGATGACTTTCTGCATGTTAGAATCTCAGTCAAATACTGGCAGGTGTGAACAAGACATGCACCAAAGTCTGTTCACCTACAGAAACACATCCATGGTGAAGGCTTCACTTGTCACTTTGGAAATGTAAATGCTACATGGAGGTTGTTGTGGGCTTTCCAGGCTGTCTGGCCGTGTTCTTAAGGGTTTTCTTCCTGACGTTTCACCAGTCTCTGTGGCTGGCATCTTCAGAGGACAGGAGTCAGACAGACGGAGTTCTGACTCCTGTCCTCTAATGATGCCGGCCACAGAAATTGGTGAAACGTTAGGAAGAAAAACCTTAAGAACATGTCCAAACAGCCCAGAAAATCCATAACAACCATCGGCTCCTGGTTGTGAAAGCCTTTGAGGCTGCATGGAGGATTCAAAACAGGAATTTCTAAAATCCCTGATTGCAGATCATAAAGCAAGTCAGTCCCCATGCAACTTCTTCTTGCTACATCACAGCAGTTATTTTTAAGTTTTCTTCTTATGCTTTGGGGTTATTTTAAAGCTTTTCTGTTGCCATACACTGTTTTGAGCCTTCAGAACCAAGAAGGATAACAAACCCAAATTACCTAAATAAATTCAATATTTCTAAGCGCTGTGGTAGAACTTGCGCCTGGAATTGAGCCTCGAAATGTTATTTAACCACAGATTCAAAGATAATCGCAGGAACGAGGTACAACAAAGATATTAAGGCCAAAAGCCAACAGTCTTGTTAATCTGTACAAAATCAAAACAAAAACAACCCAGAAACTGAAAAGGCAAATACTGTCAGAAACTACTGGTCTAAAAGCACAGCAACACCTCAAGAAATCCATTCAGAATGAAGTTGTGAGGAGACGTGAAAAATAAAAGAGACCGTTTAACCAATTCTTTTGAATTTTAAAAGTAAAAAAATGCAGGCACCATGAACAACAAAATATAAACATTCTTGCGCTTTTAAAACATTAATAAGAATGTAATAAAGCAAATAGAGGCCAGTCTGAAAATTCCCAGGGGCATGGAAGGGAACCATTTGAGGGGGGGGGGAACATCCCCTCATGAACTGGCAATATGAGTGCGCCTTTTGCTTGGATCCTCGGCTGCTGATACTTGTGGTCAGTTGTACTGCACAGTACTAGGATTACTGAATATGGAGGAAAGTCTCACTGGGACTTAACCCCAAGGAAGTGCAGGCTTAGAATTTAATGCTGATATGGTTGTCAGGCTGTATCCGTTAACGTGAAGTTTGCCATAAGGTTGCTAGGTAATTTCCTCATCAGATCTGGAAAAGCATTCAAACACTCTGGAAAATAGACATGCTTCCAGAACAATCCTTTTGACAGGATCATTTGCACTTTCCTAGATGAAGACATAATATGCCATTTCACTAGAAACATGCAGAATCCTACATTGTTTGAGACGGCTATTAATCCGTAAATTAATAGGTTCATAATTACAGAGGCTTCCGTTTTCTTGTTTTAATGCCAGCATCTTTTCTGAGGGAGTAACAATGACAGTTGCCAAGCAACAGAAAGATCCAAACTAGGAAACAATATTTGTATATACAGGCCAGTCATATTCATAAGGGCATGAAAAATACATCGGAATTTAACATCTCATGAATTATGTATAGGCAAACATGAAGGTTAAGGGATTTCATTAGAGCAATCTGAAAAATTAAGAAGCAATGTTTCAAAAATCTCCACTTAATGCAGATGGTACAACTGTTTGATCTCTGAGCTGAAATGTGACATAGTCAAAGTAAAGATAGCAAGATTAGTTTTAACCACTCACCTTTTAATGTATTACTAAAATCTTGAGCGAAACACCTCAGCCTTTTTAAGAACTGGGCCATCCTACAGTATATCCTCAAAAAAAAAAAAAGTTCCTCAAAGGCTGCCTTAACTCAGGATGCTTAAGATTATAGGACCCAGAAATCTAGCTCTGTGGGGTAGTCACAATCAGAGATAAAATACTGGAGATGCTCTTCATGACTGGATATCAAATGGAGCCTTCTCTATGGGCCTGCCCAGATGGGTATATAGATCGTTATTTGGCTCACCTTTGGTGCAGTTCAGATCAATTTACAATGTCCTCCACATGTTTTTGACTTAGAGCGCTCTATCCCACCCCTTTTTAGAGCCCTCCTGCTCTTTTCTGGCACAGCACAAGAGCTTGGCATGATTTGGTGCTCTCCTAATTAATCTCATTCCGTAGGCCACGTGAATGGTTGGTCCACAACAAAATAGAGCTGTGGTTGGTGTTATCTAAAGTTATGAACCCTGTTACATATTTGGTGGTTTGTGGCATTGGAAGTGATGACAGAGAAATACATACACACCCATATTTTCATCCCCCTTCTGTTTTAAAACATTTTTAAAAAACATTTCCCACTGATGGAGCACTATTCTAGATAAATGAGATACATTGGTGCTATTATAAAGAATGTATTTTCCTCCTTTTTAACCACACACATACACACACCCATGCACCCAGTTAGCTAACAATAATTCCCCCTTTACCTCCCTTTTCTCTTTTTTCTGTTGATTCCCCTACTCCTCAAACCCAAGATTGATTATTTGAGGGAAAGAAAGAAGAGGAATTAATTCATAAACAAACAAGTAAGATGGTTGTTGTGAGTTTTCCGGGCAGTTTGGCCGTATTCTTAAGGTTTTTCTTCCTAACGTTTTGCCAGTCTCTGTGGCCAGCATCTTTAGAGGACAGGAATCAGAACTCTGGCTGTGATCTGTTGCAGTTTGTTGGATAGTTGGGTATTTATAGCTGTGGGACAGCTTTTGTCCTTTTCAGGAGATTG
Source organism: Pogona vitticeps (assembly GCF_051106095.1). Classification (NCBI taxonomy): domain Eukaryota; kingdom Metazoa; phylum Chordata; class Lepidosauria; order Squamata; family Agamidae; genus Pogona; species Pogona vitticeps. Next base: position 115,601,142 of record NC_135783.1, on the reverse strand, counting down.
GGTGATTATGGTGATTGGTGTGTTTTTGTTGTGGGTGTACAGAAAACTGAAACTGGACACAACCAACAAAATCACAAAACAAACAAACATGCTAATCAGGAGTTCCCCCCTGCACCCCAAAGTCCTTCAATGAATCTGCAAGACAGAAGCTCTCCCACCTAGACTATACGGACTCCCCAAAATCCACAAAGACTCAATCCCACTCAAGTCCATTGTAAGTGCCATCGGCTCCCCGACATATGAATTAGGAAAATACATAGCCATCCTCCTGCAGACCCACATTGGACAAACCACATCCTACATCAAAGATTCAGGACATTTCATAAGCAAGATGAGAACCCTAAAACTGAACCCCAGGGACAGACTGATCAGCTTTTACGTAGTATCCCTATTCACCATGGTACCAATAAGGGACACTCTGACACTCCTCCAGCAGATATTTCCAGAAGACATCAGGGCCCTTTTCCAACACTACCTAACGACCAGCTACTTTCAGTGGGATAAGGAGTTCTATGAACAGACAGATGGAGTGGCCATGGGGAGCCCCCTCAGCCTGGTTATAGCAAACTTCCACATGGAACATTTCAAAAAACAGGCCCTGACTTCAGCACTCTTCGCACCCACAGTCTGGTTACGATATGTGGATGACATCTTCACAATTTGGAACCATGGTGAAGAAAAACTGGAAGAATTTCTAAACCATCTCAACAGCATCCACCCAAATATGCAATTCATCATGGAAAAAGAAATAGAGGGCCAACTCCCTTTCTTAGATGTCATGGTCATAGGCAAAACTGACCTCTTATTGGGACACAAGGTCTACAGAAAACCCATTGTGGCATTCACCCTTCATGCCCCCTTGCTTGACGGTCAAGACTCATAGCACACAAAGGCAAACAATCCCCTCTTTTACACTGCTGCCACCAGGTGATCACTAAATCACTGTTACTTCAGGAAGACGAAGATTCAGGTCCACACTTCAAAGTCTTTTAAATATAACTTTTGTTTATTAATGAAATTGATAGTGATTCATGAATATCTTCTTTAGGTAAATTTATTATTAACAACAATCTTCTATTTGATAATACGCTCCTAACTAATCACGTCTCAGATTTCCCCAAACTCCACACTCTATCTCCTTCTCCACTCTCTCATGCTACTCATACTCCCTCTGACTGACTCTCTCTCAGGCTCCGCCTCTCATCACATCTCTCGGCTCCGCCTCACAGCAAAATGAATATGCATGAACAATTAACATAACAAGCATGAACCATTGACATAATAAAGGGGAACACTACAGCCACCCACACAGAAACTCCAACCACCACCCATGACAAAACAGGCATAATTGAAACACTGGTAGACCATGCAAATCGGAACTGTGAAGCTCAATTTGTCAGCACTGAACTCAACCATCTGAATTGGGCCCTACAAGCAAATGGCTATTCCAAGAATGACATCACAAGAGCCATCAAACCAAGAAAACAACACCAAACTGAAGTGGAAAAACAGCCACCTGCAAATAAAGTATTTCTGTCGTATATGAAAGGGTAAACTTTTGAAAAAAACACAACCTACACACACAAAAATACAACAAATGTTACGGTCAGCAAAGGACAAAAAGGGACCCCCTTACCACTGTAGAGGTATACTGGATACCTTGCAGTTGTGGCCAGGTATATATTGGAACCACAAAATGCAGCATTCATGCCAGAATCAAAGAACATGAGAGACACTGCAGACTAAAGCAACCAGAAAAATTGGCAGTAGCTGAACATGCCCTGAAACAAGCTGGACATGAAATTCTACTTCAAAATACTGAAATACTGGACAACACCAGCAACCATTACGTTAGACTGCACAGGGAAGCCATTGAAATCCACAAAAAACAGCACAGCATCAACAAAAAACAAGAAAATTTAAAACTCAACAAAGCGTGGTTCCCAGCACTGAAAAATACAGCCAGAAAAAGGTTAACAAACTCTACCCAGCCACAAGGACTGGTGATCACCGCACACAAAAGACCTGCTAACAACATCCATCAATGACAGCGACAGATCATTTCCCCCCTTATCACAACAATACACCCACAACAAAAATATGCTGATTACCATAATAATCCAGTCTCCTGAAAAGGACAAAAGCTGATCCCACAGCTATAAATACTCAACTATCCAACAATGATATCCTCTGAAGATGCTGGCCACAGAGACTGGTGAAACGTTAGGAAGAAAAACCTTAAGAACACCGCCAAACAGCCGAGAAAACTCACAACAACCATTGGATCCCACCTGTGAAAGCCTTCAAGAATACATTAAAACAAGTAAGAATCTAGTTCTGTTTCTTACAAGAAAAGACACCCTCCCCAATTTTATTTTATTATTTAAGTCAAAGCAGATAGCATACCCCAGATCTGGTTCTTTCTGTGTTACATGTAAAGCTACCATGGGCTCTAACACATATAAAAACCCATTCAAGACAATGCAATCCATAACAGCTAAACTTAACATTTAAAGCTTCAGACTACTACATTTATCAAAAACATTTCTATAGAAAAATAACATTGAAATGTACTTAACTGTATAAGAGTAGAAAAATCAACTAATTTTGCAAAATACAACATAATTCACTTGTCAGAATGATTCCATAACGGGATCACCCCTTCCACTTCCCATCTGTTACTCTTTTCCTTTACTTTCAAGTAACACATGTAAGGGCCACTTCCTCAATGGTCATGTATGGTTTTAGCCTATTGGCATTTTAATCTTTTGGCTTAAGTTCAGTTCTAAAATTTTTCTATTAAGTAATTTATAGCACTCATTTTTCTTCACCACAAAAGGACGTTCACACATTGTTTGGAGCTTACTTTGAATATTTCACCAGACTGAGAGCTGATATTTGATTGCCCACCTTGAAATTACAGTGCCTTGCTTTTGCATCATGCTTAGGGACCACCACCAATGACATTTTAGACCGATCTATCTCTGTGGATGATTTTCCTATGCATTTTGAGCTTCTGCTGGCATAGCTCTTGGTCACTGATCTGCTTGCTGCCTGCTAGAAGAAGGGTTTTTTGTTTTTGTTTTTTTCCTGCTTCTCTTCTCTCAAACTTAGGCTCTTGATAAATTGCAACCCCTTCAATCCCCCAATTTTTTTTTTTTAAAAAAGCACCCTTCCTGCTTTTAAAATAAAAATGATAAACAAGATACATTGGCAGTATTATGTGTACCATACTAATTGCTAGGTAGATGGATTGGTGTTTTGCAATGTCATGTACTTTATTTAACAACTAAAAAGGAAAGTTGTCAACCCAATGAATGCTGGCTGCAGAAAAAAGCCGAGGATGGGGGTGAGAAGAGGAGTGTCATTAATTGAAAAGTGAACAAACTGGAGCAATTCAAATACTGTCTGGACCTTTCTCATGGGAGAAGAAATGTCAGTCAGTATGAATGGAAGATCACTCAAGTGAAAGATAAAACAAATTACAACAAAGATAAGAATCTTTTAAGCACAAACCAGGCTGCTCAAACTTCCACCATCTGGACAGACCCTGTGTTTTTGAAGCATTGCTGTGTAACATGATGGGCCAGTGCTCTTTAATTGTTTCTCCCCAGTTATGACTAGTGCCATAGGTTGTCTGTGGTTTGAGAAGAGGGGAGGTAACCCATGCCTTAAGGATGAGCTCCTGCCATTAAAACCACGAGCTGCCACTGATTGGTACTACAGTACAGTATAAGCAAGAGTGACCACCTCCTGGGAACTCATGAAGTAACAATGAGTTCTTAAAATGTTATAGGATTTCACACTTTGTGACTGTATGCTGTAACCTGTTAAGGCACCTCATCTGTTAAAACATACACCATCTGATCACAGTTAAGTTCTGGTGTCCTGAAATGTGCTCAAACAAGAGGAAGCAAAAGCAAATGGGATTTCTCCCAGCAGAACAGAGACACATCACTTATGAGTGACCTGAATGTTCCTTGAATAAAACCCAGAGTAACTTGGATGATTCCCAGAAATCCATATCTTTCTTTCAAATGGCCGATCGATTGATCTACTGATCTATCTACCGATCTACCGATCTACCTATCTACCTATCTATCTATCTAAAAAAAATCTACAAGTGCCATTTAGTTCTCCCTCATTTGCAACACAAGAAATCAAAATATTTCTAACCTGCAACTTCTATTGAATTTTACTTGGAACCCTTGTTAAATCAAAGTCAGGTCCTTTAATTGGTGCAAAAGGAAAATATCACTCACATGCAAGAAGCCTTTAGAGCTGGCTTACAGGTTTGCAAGAGCTGCTGAAAGCCACTACAGAGAAGCCTGCCATGCTTCCTCACTAAGGACAACAAGCAGGAAATAAGCTCAGAAAAAGGAGGGAAGAAGTGACCTTAAGAGTATCAATCTAAACACAGATCTTGAAAAGAACAGAAGGGGAAGGCATACCTGGTACATCTGTCTCTCAGTCCAGCTTATCCACCACTACTCATTTATTTCATATATGCATTGTTGCTCAATTTCCAACAGCTCCAACAGCTAATACAAGGTGCTGGCCTTTACCTTTAAAGTTCTTAAAGGCTTAGCATTTGAAGGAGTAACTCTTCTTAAGCCAGTCTGCCTGTTTCTCGAGATATTGCATTGCAGCTATTGGCAGAGCACCAGCTGAATTCTGAGAGATTTGCTATACTTCTCTGGTTCTCTATGTAGGAAGACAAATCTTGGGGCAAGAGGGAGTGTTGTTTGACTTCTGTGTGTGAGGTAGCTTTAAAATCCGGGCATACATCTCTCCCTGTTTCTAGTTTGTGCCAGGTCTTTCTGGCTTAGTGGGAAGGCCAGTTGCCCCACATGGCATGCATGCACACACCATCTCTCTCCCCAGTTCCCTCCCCTTGCACCTGGATTTTTTACAAGCTGACAATGTACCACTTCAATCAGGGTTCCCATATTCCAATTACCCAAATCTGCTTTGCATATCATTACAAATTAAGTGATGTTGTTTGCACATTATGTAAACTCGCAGATTCTGAAAATTAAAGATATTAATGGATGCACTGTTTTTCTACCAATATGTTTTAGACTTAGTATCAGTGTAATGCTTACAGTGCTTGGTTTGAACACAGGGGCTTAAATTCAAATCCCTGCTTAGTCCCAAAGTTTACTTGGTGCCCTTGGGCCAGTCAGTCCCTGTCATATTTTATTACAACTAATAAATATCCTGGGATAATGTTTTCTTCACATTTTATTTTTAATCACTGCATGTGTGAGTTTGTGTGTCAATATATATACAAACTTGCACACACGTCTCAAAATGAGTGCCAATCCAAAGTGGCACCTGTCATATTTTGTTTCCGCTTCTGCTAAATACAAATCTTTCCGTAACCCACCCCACCTCCATTTGCTGATGTTTTACTTAACTCTTATGGGCTCTGGTGTAATATGAAATGACATTCCGAGCAGAGCTAAAACTTTTTATTTTACAATTTTTTGGACAACGCAATTCAAAGTCTCTCAACCACAATACTTGCTGACCATGGTGGCCAGGGGATTCTTGTAGCCCAAGAAAGTAACTCAGCCAATGTATGCTTTCTAACAAAGACAGATATGCTATGTTTCCCGTGCACATTTAATGAGGCGTATGACCCATTTAGCATAGAAGGTCACCTGTCTGAGAAAGCAGTTCAAATACCCCCTACCATTGCTCTTCCAAAAAGGACATTATATAATTTCTTTACCATTGTTTGGTGTCCTGTTTGAAGAACTACCGTGTGGCTCTTTGAGAGGATATGACGCTAAGGATTACATGCCCTGCTTAATGTGCTGCCTTGGTCAAGTGGTGCAATGGCAGACCACCACCAGGAGAACAGACTGTTAAACTACTTCTATTTGACACCTATAAAACACCAGAAGGACCACCAGAAGTCACACACGATGATGATGGTAATGGTGGTGATGGCCATTGTTTGAAACCAATTTCCAGTCATTTAATATTCACAGCAATATTCAGATTAGTAAGTTCCAACCTCATCATCTCATTTGTCATCACCGGCAGCCTTTCCTCCCTCTCCTTCCCACATTGCTCCCAACACTTCCTTCGCTGGATGTAACCCTTAATTAGGTTCCCATTTAAGCTCCTGGAAACCTATGGAAGATAAAATGGAATTTGTTTTTCTCTGGAAGCTAAAGATGATGCATAACACCAGAGCTTGGAATGGTTCTTCTCTTGGACTACAGATCGCATTCCAGCAGTACGTTAAATTCTATACACTCTTTGTGGGCAGCTCTGCAAACTAATTTCAGCTGTTTACAAAGCCAACAGAGCTAGGCTTTCGTGCAATTGTAGCATCTAATGAAGTGTGGGGGGAGAGAATTTGTGCAGCTGTATGATCCTATCAGATGGCTTCATTCATTGGCTAATCAAACCAGAAGGCTAATTTCTCACAAAATGGTTGGACAAAACAGTGACAGCATGTTCTCTGTTATTCCTCTGGGCACAGAAGGCCTAGAGCCTTACTTTTTTAAACAGACACCTGGAATCATGGCCAGCTGATGGTGGACAGTGGGTTACAAACCTAAAATCTGAGTAAATCATGGCCAGTTGGCTAACATGGAAACCGTAATTTAAGACAAGTCAGGAAGTGGAGTACCATCATGATTCATGATGAGCCTTCTTGTTGTACTATGGCACTATGTTGTACTATGACACTATGGCAGCAACACTACAAAGCCATGGATTTACTGTGTGATCTGACAACTCCAAGGGAGGTTTTACTTTTAACACCTATTTAATCAGAAGTGTAGTATATAAGTATAAAGGAGAGGGTTTTCCTAGTTGAGGCTGAGCACCCTCTTTTAAAATGTACATTCGTTTGTATTTTAGAAAGACCGCATCTCCCTCTATGAGCTTGCCTGAGCATTAAGATCGTCAAGGAAGGCTTTTCTCTCTGTCCCATCACCCTCACAGGTGCCCTTGGTGGAGACACAGGAGAGAGCCTTCTCTGTTGCTGCTCCCAGACTCTGGAACACTCTTCGCACAGGAAACCAGGCTGGTCCCATATTTGCTGTCCTTTTGCAAGTGGGCAAAGCCCTTTCTCTTCAGGCAGGATTTTCCTTAACAACGGGTGGTCTGAAGGGTTTTTTTAATGGCTTGTTGTGTTCTGTTGTTTTAAATATGTTTTAATATTGATTTCATTTACGATTGTAATGCAATACTTGTTTAAGTCTTTTAAATACTGTTTTTTTAAATGAATGGCCATGGGACCTTTTAAGGAAAAAGGTGGGATATAAACAAACAAACAATGGTTGTTGTAAGTTTTTGGGCTGTTTGGCAGTGTTCTGCAGGTTTTTCTTCCTAAGATTTCATCAGTCTCTGTGGCTGGCATCTTCAGAGGACAAGAGTTAGAACTCTGTCTGTGTTCTGGTGTAGCTGTGAGATCAGCTTTTTGTCCTTTTCAGGACATTGGGTAATTATGGTGATCAGGGTGTTTTTGTTGTGGGTGTATTGTTGTGATAAGGGGGGGAGATGATCTGTCACTGTGATTGATGGGTGTCGTTAGCCAGTCTTTTGTGTGCAGTGATCACCAGTCCTTGTGGCTGGCTAGAATTAGTTGACCTTTTTGCAGGCTGTATCTTTCAATGCTGGGAGCCAGGCTTTGTTGAGTTTTGTAATTTTTTCCTAAATTTAAACTAAATTTAAAATTTAATCTGCATAATCTCACTATGTATCTTCTAATTTTTGCTTGACGCCACATCAGAGATAAATTGTCATCTGCACACCATTATATAGCAGCCAGGTATCTGATTTAATGATGAGTAGTATAGAAATATTTCATATGAATATTTGAAATAGATAGGCAATGCAGCAGCATGTCCTGAGGCATATTCTAGAACGCTTCAGCCATCAGGATATATACATGTGGAATTATGTGTTACATTGGTATTTCCACCTCCTTCCATAGTACCTGTTCACACTCTTCACTTTAGGTGTGTTCACAACATTCTCTTATTTTAATGAAACTTGTATGAGCAAGAATTCTTCCTCTCCCCATCCCTTCCCATCACACGACACAACTGTCCCCCTCCCAGCTTGTGCAACCCTTCATTAGAAAGATAGAACAGATATGATAGGAGATAGCAGAATTTGGGTGTAAAATGTGAAAGGAACCATGAAAGATATTTGTACACTTGAATAATAGTTTCTTGACAGACATCCACCAAGAAGCTTTAAATTCCTGGCATCTTTGAAATCCAGTCCTTTAATATTCCATGGAAACATTGCAAAGATTCAAAACCAATTCCTTTCCTTTAGTCTTCTGCAACTACATATTGCCACCCTAAGTTGGGCACATAGTAAACTGAGGAAAACAGGAAATGAGAGTAATAAAATTGCCCCAAAGTCACTGTACATTCAGTTCTGACCTGATCTGGTTCATGGAAGAACGATAATTGTTACATAGCCAACCCCCAATAACACCATTATTTATGAAGTTTATATCTTAGAATCTTGTCATGCCCTCCTAGTCATGGTAGAAAAACCTTTGATCAGCATTGCATTATCTGCTTGTATTTCTACTATATGCTGCTTGGCCTAAGGTCCTTGTTTTTGTTATAGCTTTCTGTTCTGATGGCCACAAGGTATTTACAAAACACGTCTGCTGTGATTTAATATTTTTCTTCTGATTTTTGCACAGCTCTACTTTTATTCTCCAATTATTTTTAAGGAGGGGACAGGGCTCAGGATAGCCATCATACTTCATCGTTCTCTCAGAATCTAGAAAACAGCAACTATAGAAAGGATATTAACTGTATTAAAGAACTCTATTGGTTTTATTTATTACCACCCATCCCATCTTGCCCCTCAAACTCTAATCTTTTTTCTCCTTCCCCCCTAATACTCATTCAGCCATTACTCACTCCTACTCATGTGGAAAGGCAGACATCTATTTAGAGATCTGAGGATATCAACCTCACAGTTACACTCATTCACTTACCTCTGAAGAGATGCTGCTAGAAGCTGATCATCTGTTGGCCCATTTGGCTCTAAGGAAATATGAGATGGTTTAGGCATTTCTAGACCTAATCAAAACTAGGGATTTAAGGAGGGAAAGTCCAAATGTCTCTGTTTCTAGCTGTTACTATCTTAGATATCTCTCAGGACCACTCTTCCTTCTAATTTTCCTCCAGCACTGGGCAGGGGCCATGCCCCCCACATGCAGGACAGCAACCCGAACCAAGTGGACAGCTGTGGGGGTGTGGAGTATGGCTGTGCGACCACACAGCTTAAAGGGAACATTGCTCAGGACAAATAAGCATTCTAATTTATGTATAATTACTTTGTCACCAAAGAGGAAGGATCTCACCGTTGAAACGTACTTGATTCGCTTTACAGAAGAGTCCAGCAAATCTCCATGATGAAAACAAATTACAAAAACAATTTTTGGTGAAGCTGTTTAGTGTATTGGAGGAACTGATTTCAGGCTATAAACGACCAGTTGCTTCACTTCAGCCTTACTTATGCCCCCCCACCCCTCTGAATTAACAACCTACAAAAGGTCCTATCAGCAACAGCCTTGATCAGATCTTGTATCCTCACGGCCATGGCTTCCTTTATTGAATCAATCCATCTCAAATTAGTGTTCCTCTTTTCTTCCTGCCTTCCATGTTTCCTAGCATTATTGCCTTTTCCAGTGAGTCTTCTCTTCCAAACTACAGTAGCCCAGGTTTCATCATTTAGCTTTTGGAATTCAAGCTTAATTTGATCTCCAACTGATGTATTTCTTTTTCTGGTAATACCACATTTGAATGATTTTTGTTTTTCGTGAAGGCTTTCACGGCCCGGATCTGATGGCTGTTGTGTGTTTTTCAGGCTCTTTGGCCGTGTTCTGAATGTTGTTCTACCTGACGTTTCGCCAGTCTCAGTGGCCAGCATCTTCAGAGGACTGGAGTAGGAACTCTGGACAGAGCAGTTGTTGACATATCTTTACACTTAAGGGTATTTTCTTCACAGCTTCACAGCTTCTTTTGTTCTAAGCTTCTTCATGTTATTTTCCCAAATGTTGGCCTTCTGATTTATTGGCTGCAGTTCCCATTTGAGCTAATGATTGAATCAAACAGAGAAAATCCTTTATAATTTCAGTTTCTTCATCGTCAACATTAAAGTTATTCAATATTACTGCAGTCATTTTTGTCTACTTAATGTTCAGCTATAATCTTCCTTTTGCATTTTCTCATTTAACCTTCAACAGGAATTGTTTCAAGTCAGGATGTGTCTGCATAGCAGGGGAAATAGTTTGATCTGATTTATATTCACAGTTTATCATATCAGAGAACTTGGATTGCATGGAGCTCCAACAGCAGAAGCTACAAACGAGGTGCTAATTGGCAATTTATGCCTCTCTCTCTCTCTCTCGTTTCATTTATTTTGTTTTTTAAGAGCCCTAGTGAAAATCTGCTCCTGAGTTGAAACTTTGAAAAAAAATTGCACAGAGATTAGCAATGCTCATTTGACACCCCTGTGAGGTTCCTTCTGCATTAGGGTTAGGGTTAGGGTTGATTTCATGCTGGGTAGAAAAGAGACAAAATCAACATCATCCTGATCACAACAAATTTAAACCACCTGTACTGGATGGGAAAGAAAAGATAATTCCCAGCTCAAAAAAGAGAATTCCACAATGTGCTTCCCCACATTCTCATGTAATCACCAGCTTCATCTCTGCCCAGTCCAATGAAAACTGTAGGGTAAATATCCAGTGTTGTCACCTTCTCCCTGCCTTTGGCTTGTAATATAGTATAATCAACATACCTTAAATTATTGATGTCACTCTTCCTTCACCAGAGTCTAATCAACTTTTTCATTTGATATGATTGACCAGGTAAAAATATCAATGGCAGCTTGTGTCCATTGTGGTTGGAGGTGCAGGAAACACAGCAACCAATAGTGGCAGAGCCAAGGGCAAATGTGTGTATGCACATGCACAGAAGCATGCAGACAAAAGTCCATACTTAACACTCTCACAGAAGCCATCTTCCTTGGGTGTCAGGTAGCTTGAGGCAAGGCAACGTATTGTCTTAGTGAAGAGAGCCATCATTACAGAAGACAAAATACTCCCTTGTCTGACACATTTGCCAATGGAAGCCTTTCTGTTTTTCTATATTCTGCCTTAACAGTACTATCTCTTCCAGAGCACAGGTTATATATGAGGACAATTAAATATCTGTTACTTTTAGACTGACACATAGCTTTTCATGCTCCGCGCTGTCAAAGGTTTTAATGTAATATATATAGCACAGACTAATTTTCTTTCTAAAATTCTTTGGTATGCACTAGGAGCTTAGAATAATTGATTTTTTGGCCTGCAGCTCCTAGAATCCCACAGCCAACATGAACAGAAACAACATTAGTTGTGGGTTTCTGGAAGCTATAGGCCAAAATCTAAATTTTCCAAGCTCCATTAAAAAAGAAAAAAAAGAAAAAAGAAAACCTGAAGCCCCTAAAGTGGGGGATGGGTTTGGAAAGTGTGAAAAATAAACTTCAGAGCGGCAGCATATGAAATAGTACTTGGAATATGCTGGAGAACATGACTGTGGAAAGCCATTTTGATATCTTTTCCTGTTAAATCTGTAAAATAATAATTCAGCTCTAGCTTGAATGGGTATGTAAGTGCCTAATTTAACTGGAAATTAGACCATTTGCACAGGAGGCAATCTGACATAACTGCAGGATTGCTTTCTTAAGTAATAGTCGCAACGTTATCTCCTGCTAAAAGGAAATCTCCATTTACCTTTGTGTTAGTCAGAGGAAGTCACATCAAACCCCCATGATGATTTTGGCGTTCAAGCAACCAAAGCAATGGATAGCATGCCAGTGTAGCTGTCAGTACCTATGCTTTCAGGGGAAACAGTTCTAGGAAAAATGTTCCTTCAGCTTATTAATCTTTATCTTCACACACTTTGGCATCACTTTTCCCACAGCTGAGCACAGTAGCAAATTTCAGAGAACACTTTTTCACACAAGCAATAAAGCAAGATGAAAAAAAAAACAGAATGCAAGACATGATTCTGACGACTGATGTAAATATGTGGAGCTAGATTTGTCTCTGGTTTTACTACTGATGATGATTGGCTGAGTAAAATTCCCAGTTGTTGCGCTTTATATTGGGGGGGGGTTTGCCACGTAAATAACAGTTGTACAGTTTAAAACAGTGCATTGTGAATGTATGGTACTGGACTAGCTGGAAGCATTTTTCAGCTTCTTAATGTTATGTCTCAGTGTGCTTCCTATTTTTATGAAGCTGAATTATGCTCCTGGAACAGATGTTCTTGGAGGTCCCAGTGTTCAACTTTAAATTGCCACAGAAAGGTCTAATTCTCAGTGCGGTGGCAAACACATTTGTTTGTTCTTCAGGCGACACAAAGAGCTCACATCACTGGTATAAATAAGGAAACAAAAAGTCCCTGAATATACAATGCTAAGTGTCAGGTACAGGAAGAGCAGCCTAGCTTTCCTTCTGACTTGCTAACATTCTTGTGGTTGAAATCATAGCCTCAAAGCTGATTTCCATTCCCACAAGAGAACTTTCCCCTCTTCTGCTCCCCATCTGCAGCCCTGTCAGTGCCTCAGCTTTGCTCTCCAGCCCTTTAAGAGGATGATTAGATTCCTGGAAGAGGTGGAAGTGGTTATACACGTGTCACTAATCATGTCACATGGAAATGTCATGGATTCCCAACAGAAGATATACAAGCATTCAATGATCATGATGCAACTGTGCATGCTTCTAACAAGTTAGAGTGTCATACTATGCGTCCCTTCGTCGTCGTTTAGTCGTTTAGTCGTGTCCGACTCTTCGTGACCCCATGGACCAGAGCACGCCAGGCCCTCCTATCCTCCACCGCCTCCCGGAGTTGTGTCAAATTCATGTTGGTTGCTTCGCAGACACTGTCCAGCCATCTCATCCTCGGTCGTCCCCTTCTCCTCTTGCCATCACACTTTCCCAACATCAGGGTCTTTTCCAGGGAGTCTTTTCTTCTCATTAGATGGCCAAAGTACTGGAGCCTCAGCTTCAGGATCTGTCCTTCCAGTGAGCACTCAGGGTTGATTTCCTTTAGAATTGATAGGTTTGTTCTCCTTGCAGTCCGGGGGACTCTCAAGAGTCTCCTCCAGCACCACAATTCAAAGGCATACTATGCAGCATAAGGCAATTTCTGTCTCTTCCACTCTCTCATCATCGTAACAAGGGATGATGTATCCACTGTTCATCCAAAGCACATGTAATCCCTTAAATAGTCTCTCCTCCCTAACTCTGCTATAATACTATTTGGGGACCTCACCTCCAAATTCCTTTGATGGACCCAAAAGTATAGCAAATGACACTTTCTCTCTTATTAATCTTGGTTTAGAAAGGGTTCTGTAGTACAACTGCAAAGATGGGGAAAGAAAGAAAGAAAGAAAGAAAGAAAGAAAGAAAGAAAGAAAGAAAGAAAGAAAGAAAGAAAGAAAGAAAGAAAGAAAGAAGGAAGGAAGAAAGAAAGAAAGAAAGAAAGAAAGAAAGAAAGAAAGAAAGAAAGAAAGAAAGAAAGAAAGAAAGAAAGAAAGAAAGAAAGAAAGAAAGAAAGAAAGAAAGAAAAGACTATCAGCACAAATACATTTACAAGTGCCTCAGTCAGCCTGCACAGTAAATGTGCAAAGGTCTGTATTATGTGTAGGGGGGGAGGAGGGGCTTGTGTGCAGAAACCCCACCACCACCACAGTTATGGCCTTACACCCATTCAGTTTCAATGTGTGAACAGAGCTTAGGGACACATGTGATCTGGGTCTTTTTCACAGCCCATAGGCAATACCATCCAGCCTCTAGTGATAGTGCTGGTAGGCGTGAATTCCATGGTATCCCGATGTTCTTGGGGAACAACAAGCAGGAGAATGCTGTGACCTTAATGCCTGTTTCGACCCTGAAAAAAAGTTGGTGGGTGGGAGATAACAACTTCCAGAATCTCCCAACCTGAATGGCCATAGTCCATGTTGTCAGGAGGATTTTGGAATTTGTAGTCCCCCCAAATAATTTTTCTAACTTCTAGCCCTGCTTGTGGGCTCCCCAGAGACACCTGGTTGGCAACTGCAGGAAACAGGACAGTAGATTTGATGCTGCTAAGATACTTCTTAGGACTGGCTATCTATTTGGTTTGCAGATCTTTTCCTGGGAGAAAAAAATAATGGTCATTTCTAAGAACGTGCCCTGTGCTTCTGACTGGGTGCTGAGGATTCCAGGTTTTTACTCTGCCACAGAGCTTATCTTTTTAAGAAGTTTCACTGCATCACTTGCCTCCCAGCTGGACGGTCCATTAGCCTTTTCACTCTTTTGCTACATTGGTGGGTGAAGAACTGCAGGAAGCAAAGCAGCTTTGGCAGGATTATCAGTCACCACTGTATGTATAGGAGCTCCCTACAGATATTCTAATGAAAACTGGTATGTTGAGAGGGGACCCACTACCATGCTACTGCCCCCTGAAAGCACATTTGCTACACTCACTTCAAACTTATGAAAGCTCAAGCAATTACTGGTATCCAGATCAGAAGGATGTGTTAAACTTATTGTTCTACCCTGCTGAGGGTGGGGTGAGGGGGATGAAATGTGAAGAAGCCCGATGCTTTCAGTTTAACATCCTGACTCCTTGTGGATAGATGGCTACACTGCCCAGGGAAGCTATTTCAATAATACAGTTACGATTTTCACATCACTGTGCTGTCTTTTTTGGATGGATATACTGGTAAGCTGAGGCAATTTGAATGCCTATTTCCCTACTAGCCATTTTCTTTTATTTTTCCTAAGCTCTATCCATGGCATCCATTTTCTGTCTTCTAAAGAACTAATGAAATCTGCAAGACTCCACTTTGTATTATCTCCACTGGGCACTGAAAATGGTTTTTCCTTAGAAAGAGACAGAAAGTATCATCTTTTTCACATCAGTACAGTCCTTAGAAGGGACGTGGTGGCGCTGTGGGCTAAACCGCAGAAGCCTGTGCTGCAGGGTCAGAAGACCAAGCAGTCGTAAGATCGAATCCACGTGATGGAGTGAGCGCCCGTCACTTGTCCCAGTTCCCGCCATCTAGCAGTTTGAAAGCATGCAAATGCAAGTAGATAAATAGGGACCACCTCAGTGGGAAGGTAACAGCGTTCCGTGTCTAAGTCGCACTGGCCATGTGACCATGGAAGATTGTCTTTGAACAAAATGCTGGCTCTATGGCTTGGAAACGGGGATGAGCACCGCCCCCTAGAGTCGAACACGACTGGACAAAAAATTGTCAAGGGGAACCTTTACCTTTACCTTTACAGTCCTTAGAGGATCCCAGGGGTATTGCACTGGCCTCTGGACCCACTGAAGTTGTCCACCTTGGCTCTAGAAAGATGGCAGTGACCTTTTGTGTAGAAGATAAGAGTACAATCCTAACTCAAAAACAAAGAGTAGGGAATTAGCAGAACGAACCTGTTCATCTTGAAGGAAATCAACCCTGAGTGCTCACTGGAAGGACAGATCCTGAAACTACGGCTCCAATACTTTGGCCATCTCATGAGAAGAGAAGACTCCCTGGAAAAAAAGACCCTGATGTTGGGAAAGTGTGAAGGCAAGAGGAGAAGGGGATGACAGAGGATGAGATGGCTGGACAGTGTCTGCGAAGTAACCAACATGAATTTGACCCAACTCCGGGAGGCAGTGGAAGACAGGTGGGTCTGGCACGCTCTGGTCCACGGGGTCACGAAGAGTCGGACACAACCTAACAACTAAATAACAACAACAAAATGACTAGAGATGGGCTTGAACTGGAAAAAGGACAAATTGGGTTGGTCCGTGGTTTGTAGCTGCCCACTAACCACAAACCATCTCCAAACTCTGGAAAAATGAACTGGTTTGTGCCTGGGGGAGGGAACCTAATGCCTCCACTCCCTCCACCACCTGCCTGACACAGCTGACTTTACACATAGATGTCCTGTGTCATGTACCAATGTCAAACAGCTAGAAAAAGGTAGCGAACATTAAAATCTTGAACAATGTTCCATAATTATCTATAGGCACAGGTGCCTGCTGTTGCAGATTTTCATTTGTATTTTAGAAAGTTTGGCCTATTATGTGAAAGAAAACACCCCACAATTGAAAAGTTATTTTCTTGAACTTATATCTGACATGGCCGAAGCTTTTCAGTATGCCATTTGAGAGCAGCTGGTTTATTCCTGTTTAATGCTACTAAGGAAGACAGTTTTGTTGACACACGCTTGGCACCGGTATGCGAGGCAAAACATCTGTGCATAAAGTGAACTGTGGAAGATTGTTGAAGACTTGGGATGTGTGTGTAATTTTCTAGCTGTTCCTGTATATGTACTGGATGGACATTTTAATTTCATTCAATGTGTTTTTGTGTGTGGATTTGTTTGTTTGTTTGTTTGTTTGTAAGATTCATAGAGACATACTTATGCCATATATGAGTATTTATTCATTGCTTTGGTGATCTTATTTTTTTTATTATTTTTTTTTTTTTGGTATACACCTTTCAGGTCAGGCATTATTCCTGCTTGGTTGTTTAGGATTACACTTTATCTCTCCCATTTGTTCTGAAACAGAACATAAGTGGAGGGGTGGAATAAGCAGAGGAAAGGGATAAACAAGCAGCAGAGTGACTAGAAGGATATGTGAGAAAGAAACAGAGTGGGGAGGCAGGAAAGAAAAAGATCACATAATCTATAAAGCCTGTCAGCCATCAGCATATCTCCAGAACTGTGAAACCTAGACATCTGAATCTTGGCATGGGCCCACATATCACCTGGACAAGCAGAATATCAGCGTGGACACAGTGATAGCCCCTGCTTTGACCTGAACCTCCCTCTTAATTAAACAGAAATGGTATATACCCCCACTCTCTGTAACTGAGGCCCATTAGAACGTGATTTTGAACAACTGGCATAGACCAGGATTCTCATGTTTAGCTCTGTTGACACAACAGAAGCAACATCACTGCTGGCAGCAAATTGCTCCAAATTAAAGAGTCCCTGCTTTGATTTCAGGTTGCACGCGGCTTGCATACAATGAGAGGAGGCCCTGGGCAACTCAAAATTGAAGCAGGAACTTTTAAACTAGTGGTCATCTGCTGTTGATGACATTGTGCCTGTTATGCCAGTAGATGCCTATGTTGACTTCAAGGTCCTGAAATCAAGACAACATGCAGATTACAAGGACTTGAGAGCAAGACTTCCCCCCCCCACTTCCCCTCCTTATTTTAGTACAGTAATACCTTGTTTGATGGAGAGATAGCAATCTCAAAAGCTTGCATAATTTTTGTGCCTTTGTTGCTATTGTTCTCATTGTTTGGCCTAATAAAATATGACCTCAAGTTATGAGAAATTAATAATTTGGCTACGATGCTGTGGAATTTGTTCAATGTCAACATGGCTACCACTTCTTTTATAGTTTTGAACTTTAGGGGGATTTAACACAAAAGTGCCACCTTGTTTTCAAGAGGAGGAGGGGGGAGAACCAAGGTAGAACAGGCAGGAGGGGAAAACCTCTACTACTAAAGGTGCAATTCTCTTAGTAAGTTATACAGTGTTCACAGGTGGAATTCTATATATCTGGCTTACCCAGTACGAAGCCCATGCTGAAGCATCTCTGAAAGGTGGTCCCCTAACCGCTCTTTAAAAACCTCCAGCGAAGGAAAATCCACCACCTTCTGAGGCAGTCCATTCCACTGTTGAACAGATCTTTCCAAGCTAAGCTTCCTCAACCATTCCTCATAAGATTTGGTTTACAAGCCTTTTATCATCCTAGTAATCCTCCTTTGGACGTGATCCCATTTTTTTATCTGTGTATTTTGTGCTCTTTTTTTTCCTGGCAACATGCAGAACTTCACCCCCACCCCCACCCCCCGAAAGCTCATTTTGTTTGTTCTGGCCCACTTTTCCAGTTTATGCAAGTCATCTTGAATGTTGATTCTCTCTTCTGAAGTTTTAGCTGTCCTTCCCAGTTTGGCATCCTCTGAAAGTCTGATGAGCAGGTGCTATTGTTGCACAAACAATAACCTCCATGATGAAAACCTGTCCTCTGCTGTTCCAAAAGGTATTGCTGGCATAAGTGCAATGATTCCACATTACTACACTGGCAGGCTTTTCCATTCAGCAGAAGCTCAGTGGGATACTTCCCAGTGTTCATGTTGATGGATCATTTGGACTAAAGTTGTAAGGATGGTCTAACTGTTTGTAGGATTATGCTACAAATGTGATGATTGTAGATGCTGACACTATTAAAGACTGTTTTATTCTGGCACTTCCATACTTCTAGGGATGCCTTGTGTAGAGAACAAGGTGGCTAATGGGATTCTACTGAGGGTGGAAATTAAGATACAAAATTACGAGTGTGCCAGTGGGACAGGAAAATGTGTGATCTTGATTTCTTTACTTTTTGGAATATACTT
Organism: Pogona vitticeps; assembly: GCF_051106095.1. Taxonomy (NCBI): domain Eukaryota; kingdom Metazoa; phylum Chordata; class Lepidosauria; order Squamata; family Agamidae; genus Pogona; species Pogona vitticeps. Next base: position 115,582,689 of record NC_135783.1, on the reverse strand, counting down.
GTAAATGTAACTTTCTACTTTAAAATGAAGCTCCCTCCTTTTAGGTTTTTATACTGATCGGAGGCAAGAAAGCTAATTATTTGTAGGTAAAACAGTAAGTTGAGGTCAGCTTTTTCTCCTTCAGATGTACTGCTGCTCTGGTCATTAAAGCTTATGCTATAATAAATGTGGGAGTCTCGTTGGTGTTGCTGAAATAGGTGCCTGCCCCTCTAGCAGTTGCTGCTGTAGTGGACAGAACTTTCTTTTTGTCCGACGATGGGGAATTTCCCCCCTTTCTTTCAGTTGACCTGAGACTTGAGAGGGAGAGAAACTCTACAGACATTAGGAAAAGTTGCTGCAGGCTGAAAGAAGACAAGTCAGAAAAGCAAAGCAATGTTGCAAAGGCAAGTAGAAAGTGTCCAGTTACAAGAAGGGTTCAGAGGCAGACACATAACAGGATATGGCTGGCAGAATAAATAGAAAGAGACTAGTCTTGAGGAGTTTCCATGACTCACCTCTCCTGGGCTACAGTCACTAAAGCGGCACACAGAAATGATTCAAAAGAGTGCAAGGAAAGTGAATGTGGAAGGGGGGAAAAAGGAGGATAAAAGCTTCGTAGGGCTGAGGAGACAGGGAAATGGATGGGATGGGATGATGTCATGGAGAGATACCTTTCTTGGCTAGACATGTGGAAAATTGAGGCACACAGATTATAGCTGTGTTTATGATCCTCTGCCAACAAGTCCTTGTTTACAACACTGAAAGTTAAAAAAATATGACAACTGATCCTTAGTGTGACAGGAAACGTTATTTCACAGCACGTCTGGATGGGCCTGGCAACAGATCCGGATTGATAGAAACAGAGGCATGAATAGATTGTGTTTCAGGTTAACAGGCAAGTAAAAAGAGCTGATTATTTAAAGAGCAAGGAGATATGGTGGAAGAGAAACCATCCTATGATTTTGCCGTGAACATAAAGCAGGCCCCATGTGGAAGCTGCTATAAATGGTTGCCTTGAGGGTGTTCTCAGCCTTCCTGTCTCGCAGATTGTAGCTTGCTGCACAATGATGAGCATTTCTCACCACACCACTATAAACCTTTACCTATGCACAAAACAGGACACTGATGGTCATAGAAGACGAGTCCAGTCTACATCTGGGAAACCCTGAATAGCTTACATGTGGAGGCAGTTGCCATAGGTATCTCTTTAAAATGACCTCCAGATGGCGTCTGTTTCCTTGCCTAGTGAGGCAAGGAAAGGAAGGAAGGATTAGCTTCACAGAGCAATTAATGCATGCTTTTTTTAAACAAAAGGGATCAGTTTTCACTGTCCCTAGGAGCCAATGTCAGAACAATTCTTAGCTTTCAATACCTACATAAATGTCTGAAATTACACAAGCAGATATTTTTTGACGAAATTGATGTCCCCATGGTAATGCTCCCTCCATAAGGAGTGAAAAGAAGGAACAGATTTATTCCATGTATTTATTGACACTGGTACACTGTGTATCTCTGGAAGCAAGCTGTAAAAGGATACACATGGCAGGAGGGTGGGGAGGAACAGAACTACCTGTGGAGGGATCCATAACTATTGTGAGACAATATTCTTTTGGGAATCAGCTGTGGACAACAAAGATGAGCAGCGTAAGAAATCCCTCCTTCTTAATTTTAGACAGAATGCTACTCGTATAGTTGAAGCAACTGAGAACATTTTAGAGTTTTAGAATTATTTTGGAAATGTTCCCATGTTCAAATTAAATAAAACCCATCGATTTAATGTCTACATTGACACAGGTGGTTTTTCTAGTAAATGCAGCTACCCATTCCCAAGAGCCAGCACAGGAGAGGGGAGGAGGTTAGACTACAGTCCCAGAGGTCTGTGCTGTCAGGTCCCCATCACAATGCTGACCCATGGCTGGCTATACTTATGGTGAAACATAGGACTGAGTGACTGGGGAAAATATTTCTATTCTTACTTTCTCCGTGGCTCATTACAGTGCACATCAAATGCAAAGAATGCAGTTTGATTTTTTTTTTAAAGAAAAGACCGTTTGTGGACAGTCACAGCTTCTGAATGCACACCTGCACTTCAGACCCATGAGGTGTTGACTTAGATGACAGGTTGTTATATGCTTGCCTGGAAGAGTGGGTTAGGCGAGGGGGTTGTAATTAGCAGGGTCAAAAGGTACTCAAATGTGAAATGTACAAACAATGGTGATTACCTTAAGCAGGCTGAAGGTTTGTTGATGACCGCTGTTAGGATAAGTGTGCACTTTTGGCATGTCAGTTCCCTCTGACCCCTTTGATTACAATTCCCACCCACCTTGTTTAGCAAAAGTTGCTTCCATCCACCCACTGCCGCACATCTGAGGGTACAGAATATTCAATTATTTTGTCCTGCCAGATCAGAAAGTTAGGAAACTACGTGTGGCAAGAAGAACACAGTGAATAGTCTATGAGAACACTGGAAAGTAGGATGAGAGATAGTTGGCATTGGCATAGTGGGGTGTAACGGATGGATATTTATCGTGCTAAAACAGGGCTGGGGAGTATTTGGGCTATGGGGCTTTCCTCTCCCTTTAGCTTCCCCCCCCCCTTTTCTTTTATGCTGCTCCTCAAGGCAGGAAGGGAATCACAGGATAGAATCACAGAACTGTAGCACTGAAAAGGACCTCAAGTGTGATCAAGTCCAACTCCCTCCTGAAGCAAGAAATTCACAATTGAAACATCCCTGATAGATGGCTGTCCAACCTCTCTTTAAAAACATCCCGTGATGGAGAATGTCCTTCTCAAGATGTCCCTCCCATTGTCAAACTCTTCTTTTTGTTAGGATGGTTTTTTTCCTAGCGTTTAATTGAAGTCTCCTTTCTTTTAGTTTGGGTCCTAATTCCTTTGCGTCCTACCTTCTGGACCTGCAGGAAAGAAGCTTTTTCTTTCTTCCATGTGGCAACTCTTCCAGCATCAGAAGATGGCTTCTCCTCTTCAGGCAAAACATATCGAACTCCCTCACCCATCCTGGACATGTTCCAGCTCGTCAATCTGCTCCTTAAACGGTGGCGCCCACAACGGGGCACACTGTTCTAAGTACAGTCTAACCAAAGCAGAACAGAGTTTTACTACTATCACTTTCTTTGATATAGATGCTGTACTTCTGTTGATGCAACCAAGTACTGAACTGCATTTATTTTTTTGCCACTGCATCATACTGTTGATTCATTTTTTGCATTTTAGCCCAGTTAAATTAATTGACTTGAATCAATTTAAAGTAGTTATGTGTCCCCATACCACCTTTTTACCCATTTTGGGCAGCAGCCCTCAGTTCTTACCAGGCTGACTGCTGTTTTCCTTTGGGGAGAAAATGAAAGCAAACTAAGCATCTAGCTGTTTTGCCTCTTCTTTTCTTGCCTGTTATTATATCCCCATCCTCTCCATGCAGTGGCTCATATGCTTCCTTGTTCTTTCCTCTGTTCCAAGCATAGCTGCCAAACCCTTTCTATTATTTTACTGTTGCAAATCTGATCTCATTTTGAAATTTAACCTTCCTAACTTCTCCATACAATATTGTTTGTTCTCTTCTTTGGTGATCTTTGCCTCTCCTTCTGTTTCTATACAGGCACCTTTTAAATCTTAGGTTCATCTGAAAGTTTTGTATGTTATCATTCTGGTTTCTGTAGATATCTCCCGTCTTCCTCCCTCTTTCCCTTTTCTTTCTTTCTTATTAAATTTATTAAATAAAATGTATTTATTTATTCTTATGGGAATTGTTTGTGATTGTTGTTTCAGCATTATCCCTTTCTCTTCAAATCTGATTTTCAGATCTGGCTGACTATGTTCTTAATCTTCTTGAAATTAGCTTTCCTAAAGTCCAGAGTATATGTTATACTACAGCAAACATCACCTGTCCTCAGTAAAACAAATCTCTAGTGGGCATACTGTAGTCTCTAGTACCACCCAAAGTTCCTGCAACTTCCACTTCACTGACCAGATTTTCCTTGTTCTCTGTGACCAGATCTAGGATAGCTGAACCCCTAATTCTACCTTCTGGAAGATGATGATGTCTGCAAGGCAAGTGAGATTTTTATTGGATCTGACATTCTTGGCAGAGACTTCCAGTAGTCTTCAATGTGGCTGAAGCCTCCTGTAACAACTGTTTCTCTCTTCTGAATGTTTGGTAACCTGATCTGGGAGGAAACCAAATCTTCAGTCTGGCTAGGAAGTCTGCAGTAGACACTCACAGTGATGTAACTGCTATTTATATATCCTTTTAAACCAAAATATTCTCCACCAATCTGTTACTTTTGAATAACTTACACCCTTCAGTCACTAAATTTCAGTGATGAGTCTCATCCTACCAGGTTTTGGCAATTCATATTAAATCATAGTTGTTTCTCTGCATCAAGAGTTCATGTTGATCCTCTTTGTTTTCCATATTCTGTGCACTGGTATAAGATACATTTCAAACCATGGGGATTCCCTGCATGTTTTTCTTTTTCTTCCCCATCCCTTTGAGGGTCCCTGTACCATCATCCTAGTTTCTGAGCCATGCCTTACACCAGTGGTTCTTAACCTTTTTGAAAGAAACGCCCCCTTGAGCCATTGAGGGAGTTATCAATGCCCCCCTCCCCGCGGTGATATCTTTCTTTCTTATTTATTTATTTCTTTATTTCTTTATTTATTTATTTATTTATTTATTTATTTATTTACGACACTTAAATCCAATGACCCCTGAAAACAAAATTCAATTCCAAGAAAATGAAACGCCCCAAAAACATTTAATGATTTAGTTGCAAGCGAATTTTAAGACGCAAAAAGAAATATAAAAAGGGCATAAAAACAAACCACAATGCAGGAACTAAAAATTTCAAGACGAAAACTTTGAAACTAAATTAAGATTGGAGGAAAATATATATATATAACTAAATAACTATATCCTGCCTATCTAATCAATTAAGACTATTCTAGGCGGCTATATTTATGCACACTGTAAAAAGGCTGCAGCCATTTTAACAGGTTTGGCTTGCTCCAGGGCCCCCCTACCGCCCCCCTTCTGCTCCAGTGCCCCCACACCGCCCCTTTTCGTTCTATCGCCCCCCCTGAAAAATGAAATCGCCCCCTGGGGGGCATTATCGCCCACGTTAAGAACCACTGCCTTACACTTTGCCCCCAACTGATGTCTCCCTGTCCTCTGGAATACTTTTTCTCTCTCCAAGCAGAATTTAGGTTTTCAAGACACCTAGCAAATACAGTATGTTCCCCCCACCCTGTATGTTGCAACCCAACATTGGTCAGGAGTCCTTCTTCATGGAAGCACAAACCATGGCTGAAGAAGCCAAACCTTTCTGAAAACACAATCTGCATAATCAACTATTCACTTCTTATATTCTTGTCTCTCTTCCTGGACCATGATCTTCTTCAACAGGAAGGGATGGTGTTAGTGTGCTTGATGAGTCTTGGCAGATCCTCTGCCATGTCATGGATCATCACACCAGGGAGCCATCACAACTCTCAAGGTGTTCTGTCAGGTCCTCAAACTGCTACTTTTGCTCATTTTAGTAAGGAGTCACCTACTACAAGCACATATCTCCTCTGGGAAATGGAAAGGATCTGTCCATCCCCCAAATATCCCACTGCCACTCTCTGCTGTCCCTGTTCTAGGGATTCAAAATCATTGTCCATAGCAAGGAACTGACCACTCCTATAGCTCTGAGGACAGTGCATTCTTCCTAATAGCCTTTGTTGTCTGTGGCACATTCTTCCAAGCACTTGTTTCCTGCACTTAGTATTACTCTTTCTCCCAGCAGGTGTCTTCCCTCTGAACATCTGCTCAGGAACGTCTGCTCAGAGCTGTTCAGAAAGGCTTCATTCCCCTTGTTGAGCCAAAGTGTCAATAAGCTGCTCTACTCTTTTAGCAGGGCAACCTTTTCACACCTGCTGCAGGTCTAGCTTCCTACATCCTCAGGCAGGAAGAGAAACCTGCCACAGGTGTTGAGGTCACTGCAGCATGTCCTTCAATGTCCATGTCTTTTGTCCTGTGTAGATAGTGATACAACACTCCTGGTTTCCCTTTCAAACATTCGATAAACATCCACACAAAACAGCCCTGTTTATTCATTCTGTTCAGCCAGTGGCCTTGTTGGTCAACAGATTCTAGGAGCTGTAGTCTAAAAAGGATTTTCCCCCCCCAAATTCTAAACAGATTCAGATGCACATAACCATCACTATACTCATCTATTATCTGGCTGGCTGTATCTTGTGATGAACACCAGAAGTGACTGGTGAAAATATTTCTACTCTTGGAAGATAATAAAAACAGAAAAAGGATAATAAGTGCAACATATCAAAGGCTGATGGAGGATGAATATAAGGCAATTGCTCTTAAAGAGGTCTAGCAAGGAGATTTAGGTATAGAAATAAGTAGAGAAGAGTAGAAGACGACGTGGAATAAATGAATAATGAATAATATACTCATAAGGGTTATTTTCTGGGTTATTTCATTTATTTTCTGGATCCATTTCAATCGGTTTTCAGGCCGGGTTTTGGTACAGAGACTGCCTTGGTCGCCCTGTACGATGACCTTTGCCGGGAGAGAGACAGGGGGAGTGTGACCCTGTTGATACTCCTGGACCTCTCAGCGGCTTTCGACACCATCGACCATCGTGTCCTTCTGGATAGGCTGGCTGGGTTGGGAGTTGGGGGCACCGTTTTACGGTGGTTCCGCTCCTTCCTGGATGACCGTGTCCAGAGGGTGGTGCTGGGGGACAGTTGCCCTGCCCCATGGCAGTTATGTCATGGGGTTCCTCAGGGCTCAATACTGTCCCCCATGCTGTTCAACATCTACATGAAACCACTGGGAGAGGTCATCAGGAGGTTTGGGTTGAGGAGTCAGCAATATGCTGACGATACTCAGCTCTACCTCTCATTTTCCACCAATCCAGGTGAGGCAGTTTCTGTGCTGAACTCGTGTCTGGACCTGATAATGGACTGGATGAGGGTTAATAAATTGAAACTCAATCCAGACAAGACGGAAGTGCTGTTAGTGGGTGCTTCACCGGACAGGCTGGAGGGCCATTTCCCCGCCCTGAATGGGGTTACACTCTCCCTAAGGGACAGGGTCCGCAGCTTGGGGGTGCTCCTGGACCCCAGTCTAACACTGGAAGCCCAGGTGGACTCGGTGGCCAGGGGCGCCTTCCTTCAGCTGCGGAAATTATACCAGCTACGGCCCTACCTGGACGAGCGGAGTCTCATGACAGTTACACACGCATTGGTAACATCTCGTATAGATTACTGCAATGCGCTTTACGTGGGGCTGCCTTTGAAGACGGTCCGGCGACTGCAACTGGTCCAGAATCGAGCTGCGCGGCTGGTGAGTGGTGCAGCCACCAGGGAACATATCAAGCCGATTCTGTATAAGTTACATTGGCTACCAGTTGCTGCCCGGCCCCAATTCAAAGTGCTTGTTTTGACATATAAAGCCCTAAACGGCTTGGGCCCTGGATACCTGAAGGACCGCCTCCTTCCATATGAACCTACCCGGCAGTTAAGATCTAGCCAGGGGGCCCTTTTGAAAGAGCCGTCCCTTAAGGAGGTAAGAGGGACGGTTTGTAGACAAAGGGCCTTTTCGGCAGCTGCCCCCAGACTATGGAATGCCCTCCCGACTGAGATTCGTCTGGCGCCGACGCTGATGACATTTCGGCGCCAGGTCAAAAACTTCCTGTTCCAGAAGGCTTTTAATTGAAATAATATTAGCTGTGGGTCTGATGGCATTTTTATTTGTATTTTAATTGTATTTTAATTATTTTATCTTTTACTGTATTGAATTTTAATTATTGTAAGCCGCCCAGAGACCTCTGGGTAGTGTGGGCGGCATATAAATTGAATAAATAAAATAAATAAATAAGGAAAATTTTTACAAAGTAATATGGAGACAGTGTTTAACTCCACAGAAATTGAATTTAAGGAATAATTAAGTACCATCCTCATGTTGGAAATGTAAGAAAGAAAGCGGGACATATTTGCATAGATGGTGGATGTGTGAAATGAGGCAGAAGAAATGGAATATTTAAAGAGATAAATGAAATTATGGGTATTGAGATGCAAAGGTGTCCAATTATAGCTTTGTTAACTATGTTTGGAAATATTCAATTAGAATGAAAAAAAGAAATTTATTATTAATATGCTGAGTCACACGACTCATATTTGAATTTTTTTTAGTACATATATTTGGAAAAGTCAAAGGTTATACCACAGGACAAGAATCATTATATTTTTTGAGAGAAATGGGGCATATAAATTAAAAGAATGGCCTTTGGCCAGATAGGCAGTAACATAATGAAATAAATAAATAATAAGTGGGGAAAAGTGGGGAAGGAAATCTCGAAGTTGATGGGGAACACTGGCTGCTTTATGTGTTATGAGTTTCAATTTGAATTCAAGTTTACATTTTTGTTGTTCGTTATTCTTTTTCTTTTCTGTCTTTTTTATTTGTTATATTATGTGTGTATTTTTAAAAAAGAAAGAAAATACGGTATTTCTATTCTTGCTTTCCCCATAACTCATAGCACTGGACATCACATAAAAAAAAAAACACAGTTCACAACTTACTTAATTAAAACAATCATTTATACACAGCCACAACTTCAGAATGCATGCCCATACTTCACGCAGGCAGAGAGGTGTAAACTCCATCTTCCTATGACTGCCAGTTTTTCTGTGGCTTAGCTGCTCGGCAGGAAGCCACTAAGGAACAGCAGAAATGGAAAGGTGGAGTTGTGACCTTCAATGGTCAAGATCATTAAAGGGAAAGAAGCATTAAAACTCACCTTCTCTATGGGGCTGAAGGCATCCCACAGTAAGACTGAATAAAAAAATACATACAATTAAGAAACAAAACAAGTTCACCTATTAAGACATAACTAATTAGAAACACATTTAAGTCATACCAATTAAAATTAAAAAAGAAAGAGGAAAGTTCAAACAAAATTTTCACAAAATATTCCTAGGAACACATTAAAATTAAATTACAATGCAAAAAATAAACAAGCCAAAACCTAGCATTGGCAGCAAACAGAAAGTGTTAATTGGAAAGGGTTTGCAAGTGTATTGCAACTTTATAGATCTCCAGCAAAAAATCAGAAGCTTGCATTTGTCAGAGCTGGCATTTTATTTCGAAAATATTAATCTCAGCATGGTCCAGAGCAGTGGTTCTTAACCTTTGTTACTCAGATGTTTTTGAACTGCAACTCCCAGAAACCCCAGCCAGCACAGTTGGTGGTGAAGGCTTCTGGGAGTTGCAGTCCAAAACTCCTGAGTAACCCAAGGTTAAGAACCAGTGGTCCAGAGGAATATTTTGCGCCCTGTGCAATTTTCCCTTCTTCTGAATATCCTTTTAATTTATTTTCACCATTCAAGACAGATAAATTGAATGTCCAAAAAATTATCAGCTTTTCTTCCTTTTATTGAATAGGCATATGCAATCAGATATAAATGTTATTTGTTGAATGCTTTTTATTGAATATCCAAAACACTATAAACAACTAATCAAATGTTATAGGAGTGTGATTATAAAAAGGTAATGAACTAAATGAGAAATTTAAGTAACTACCCTTGCAAAACTTTGACGTGCTCTAACAAAAATTAATATGGAACTTCAACATGAAATAAGACTACATGTAAAGTGTTACAAAAGTCTTCATTAAGAAGCATTACAAAAGCATATTTTCTAAGTTATAAAAAGTTTAGTTGCTGTTAAGTCACATCTCTGAAGAGTATCTTAAGCTATATGACTAGAGGAGAGCATAAGCAATTATAAAATCACATCAGTATATATGAAAAAAATATTATCCCTCTCAACAAAATGTTCTGCCCTCTAATGGAGTTCCCCTGACATCCTTTAGCATAAAAGATCTAGACTGGCCCCAAAACTAGGAAACTAAAACATTGTGAGCTTGCATGCACAAGCCTTACAGCCCATCTGTGAACAGGTATGAATGCCTGTACAGGGCGTATAGATCTCTAAGCCAGACATATTTGTGGACTTCTCATGAAGACTCTCTCTCTCTCTCTCTCTCTCTCTCTCTCTCTCTCTCTCTCTCTCTCTCTGTGTGTGTGTGTGTGTGTGTGTGTGTTTGTACTCATGTATGTGCACACACATCTGTCCAGAACCATGTGTGTCAGCTTGAGTACACTGGAAGAACAGCAGGGGGGAAATGAAATGATAAAAAAATATACACACATGTAGGAAATGTTCCAGAAAATAGATCCCAGCTCAGCTCAGCTATGAGCAGTGGCATGGTATACAACTTTTCACCATGTCCTGACTCAGACAGAAGTAAGTGCAAGGTGGCTAATACTGCAATTTCTCTTTGCTAAGGCATTTGTGCGAACTGGATTCCACATATACCCCTAAGTTACATGAAAGCAATTCTCTTAGCAATATACTGAACCACCGCTTGGAAACATTGCTTTTGAGGAGAGAAACTGTGAAACCCTCCCAGTCATCATGGGATAACTTTTCCAAGTTTTTGATATGGTTCATTACTTTCATCTTGACAGCAACCTTGTGAGGATGAGAAACACTGGTATATGAAGAGCTTCAGATTTGATAGTCAAACTAGACATTAAGGTGTATGCATAGTTCCCTTGACAGACCTGTTTTCTTTCCACAGCAGGATTACCTTGGAGGCATGTGTCTCAGGTAATTAGACTGGCAAATCAAATCTGTGTTAAGCTTCCAATCACCAATCACAAAACAAAACATGCATGAATGCAAGATATGTAGGAGATTAAAATCAGATGCTATGATAAACAGACATGGTTTGCCACCTAAGGCGACACCTTTTCTAAAAACCTGCTGAATCTATGATCTAGTTTGATCCTATGTCTAGATTTGAAGCTGGCTTAGATGCTTATGGATTTTTCACTTACTGCAATCCAAAAAAGCCAGCCCCCCAGCTTCTTATGCTTGGTAGGCAACAAAAACATGAGGTGTATTTATACATTTCTTTGTGGGTGATCAAACTTTGCTGCCACTCACTGCTTACAGCTCAACGTTAAACCAAATTCTGTTGAACTGGGTCAAAGTGGAACTCTGCAGACCTCCTTGTGATCCCTAGCATGCTTACAGTACACTGCATAAAAAACTACCAGCAGTATAAAAACAGGATACAAATTAGTAATCAGGCAGCATCACCAATAAAATTAAAAGATTGAAAGAGGTGATCTGTATCGCAATAGTAATTTGCACCAGCTGGATCACACAATGAGGCTTCATAATATTTGAGTTCTGTGGCACATTATGTTTATTGTCTGTTACTAAATTTGAAATATCGGAATTAATGAAATTCATTTTTCTTGACAAGGCTTTGAGCTTTACAACAAAATCACAGTTAAGGTAATTAAGTTGGTCTGCATCTCAGCCAATAAAACACCAAACATAGAACTTGGAAAATTATTTTTCCTCATACTGATCAGGGAATTCTGGGACTCTGGGGGAAAAAAAACCCTTTTCCAAGCTCTGGAAAATGTGTATAATACAACAGATGCATGCCACATTCATCGGATGCAGATGTGATCCATAGGCATCTTCCCATTACAGTTGTGTCCACAGTTCAAAATCAGATGAAACCAAGGTAGAAGTCTGTAAATGCTTGTATTCTAAAGCAGCTAAGCAAAATGGCTACTTCGTCTCTTAAACAAAGCCAAAAATGAATGACTTTCTTTAGCATTGTGAGGCCATTTTTCTATGTCAGAAATTGCAAACTGTTGCCATGTAACTGCTTCCCATGTTGTTTTGGCATTTCAGCATACAAACAAACATGTGCATGGATCCAGTGCACCACTGAGATGACAGTTAACTGCACCATACAGGGAAGGTAACATATTTTTTAAAAAAAAAACAACAACACCTGCCATAGCTACTTTGTGCTCACTTCAATTTCCTTCCATCCAAGTCAGATCCTGTGAACAAGCTAAATGAGCCAGAGGCTTCTAAATACAAAAGACACACAATTTCAAGTATTATGTAGTCCCTAGAACATGGGTTCCCAGCCTATGGGTCGTGACCCTCAAGTGGGTCACAAAGTGTTTTCTGGGGGGGTTTCTTTTTGTGTGTCTTTGAGGAAGCTAATGGGTTACTAGTTGCTTCACTTTCTCAGCACAAGCTAAAGTCACTGAGTTGTGCTCCTAGGTGGGAAGGGTGGGTGGACTGGTGGGATGGGGTGTGCAGTAAAAAAAAAAGGTCCCTTCCTGACTCTCTTTTTTCTTCCTCTGGAGAACAAGGAAACTCCCTCTCCATTCTGGGATCTGGGGATTATCTCCCTAGTTATGCATGGGGGTGATGTTGGTGAGTCTGTTCCAAGTGGGCTGGAGAGGAGGCTAGAAAAAGCTGGGGGGCAGCAGAGTGGGTACAAGCAGAACCCAAATTGCAAGCCGGACCAGGCAGTGGGGAGAGGACCCCCTCATTAGCGGTACATATTTGGTGCTGATGTTATGTGCTGTCAAATGACTGCCACTTTTGGGAGACCCTATCAATTAATGCTTCCCCCAAACCTCACTCCTCGTATAGTCAAAAATCTAGATGTGGTCTTGTAAAATAAGGGTGGTGGTTTCTCTGTTGGGCCAATCCATCTCACATTCTGTCTTCCTCTTTTCCTAGCATTATTGACTTTCCCTGGAAATTCTTCTCACAATATTTTACCTCATTTTATGCAAATGTGGATGGGGTCACAGATCATTTGGCTATTATAAGAGGAGGTTGTGGCTCAAAAAAGGTTGAGAAACACTGCAGTAGAGTAAAACACAATTTTTATTGCTTATTCATTTAATTATTTATTTGCAGTTATCAAGCCTCTTAAACTTGACAGAAGTTTAAGTCCTTAGAATGTCTTCTTCCAGCCCTGCCTCTACTATTGACTTCAAAGTTTGCAGCAGTATATTCACGAAGGCTTTCACGGCCGGGATCTAATGGTTGTTCTGGGTTTTTCGGGGTCTTTGGCCGTGTTCTGAAGATTGTTCTTCCTAACGTTTCACCAGTCTCTGTGGCCAGCATCACCAGAGCACAGGTTGCTGTCCTCTGAAGATGCCGGCCACAGAGACTGGCGAAATGTTAGGAAGAACAACCTTCAGAACACGGCCAGAGACCCCGAAAAACCCAGAACAACCATTTGCAGCAGTACTTCCTCTGTCTTGTCCTCAGGTGCATAAAATTGTCTGGATTCTGCTGAAACATGAATATTAAACATTCAATATTAAATGTTATGTTCAATAACAAATTCATGTAAATCTATACAATATGCATAATTTATTACACTAACACACATTAGGTTTCTATGGTGCAGTGTGTATGGTGTTTCTAATTTGAATAATGAATATTACATAATAGCCTTCCAAGACTGGCTGTCATTAAGTCCTGCTCCCCCAATATAACAGCTGCTCCGTTAGTATCAGCTCAGTTTGGAATCCTTAAGATAAAATTTGCTGAAGAGGGTTTTATTTGCTTTCTGCACTGACCAGACTTCTTCCTGGCACAGGCAATGCTGCATTATTTTCCTGCCACTGGGCTTAACAGTTTGCCAAGAAGCTGCTAAACCCATGAGGCAAATTGGTAGAATTCTCTTAACTCTGCAATGTATGCTCATATCATTAAAACACACACATAATTTATGGCTAATAATGGAAGGAAAGCAACTTTCCAGAGAAAGAACTACATTAAAAAATTCCATTACAATCTCCCTTTGAATGAGGTATTTGTCCTGAAAACAGCAGTCCAAATTCCTAAATGCAATAAAACGAAAAATGACAATATTCAGCTGATGCCAGTTTTATTGCTTTGTTGATATAACAGGGTGGGGGGGGGCAGAAGGAAATGAAAATAACTGTAGATATTAAGAGTACTGTACATAATCACCCTATTGTTATTGGATTCTGGCCTAGGATCATCAGACATGAAGCTTATCTGCATAATATCGTGTGAAACATTTTGTTACATATATTTTTGGATATAGTCTTGATGTTGCAAAACAATTGTGTCTGAGTCGTATGTTCACATAACCCAGTATCAACACAAACAATTCTACTTTTCTTAACAAACAACTTTGCTTTGCTGTAAATTGGATTTTAACTGCTTTGTCAAATGGAGCACTGAACTGAGATAAGCCAGTTGGCTGGATGCCTTGACTCTGTCAATAAATCCCAAAATGTTTCTGATGGGTCATAAAAGGACGTTTGCTGTTCATCCCAGTAAAAGCACGACAGAGAGAAGCCAGTTGAACAAGAGGAGCTGTGTTTTTAGAATGGTATAAATGGGGCTCAAATTGCTTTTGAGCTTCTTTGAGGCTATTTATTTCATTTTCTGGTCCCTGCTAATAAGGCAGGAGAGAAGACAGAGGATATGTAAATTAGCATTTTGGCCAATATGGTCTTGCACAGCATTAATTTTAAAAACAGGTTAGACAAAAATATGAATTTTTAAAAAAAGAAGCCCTAGAAATCATGGTTTGCCCCTCAGGTTCAAGATTTTTAGTTCACAATTTTGCAGTAGAAATGACGCAGTTAGGAATTAAAATGTAATTAGTAGTGAGTAGTCATAGATTTTTCTATGTTATGAGTAGATTTCTAGCTATTTTTAAGAGACAAAAATACTTTTTAAAGATGTATTTTGACAGGAATTTTTAAATATCATTTTCTTATGAATTGTAAGTGGAACAAAAAATATTGTTTTCTTTCACTTTTTTATTTGTGTACGCATTTTGTAGTTAGTTTTTGTATTTTCTAAGTAGAACATCAGAATTGGAGATACCTGGAGTCATGATCACAAATATGGGAAAACAGCATTAAGGTAACAAAATCAGTTAATCATAAAGAAAAATATATAAGATGTTCTACAGATGGTATACAATGCCTGAAAAGTTATTGAAAATATATCAGAACATAGCTAAGAAATGTTGGAAATGTAAATCACAAGAAGGTAGTTTTTATCATATGTGGTGCACTTGCAGGGAAGTTAAAAGCTTTTGGAAACTCATCCATGAGATCTTACAAAAATGTTATCTTATACAATTCCATATAAACCTGAACTGTTTTTGTTGAATATAGTACCAGATACAATAGAAAAATGAAAAAGGTACTTGATCATACATGTAACTATGGCAGCAAGAATTTTATATGCCAAATACTGGAAAAATGAGGAGACACCAACAATCCAGGAGTTGATAGAAAAAGTTTTTGAGGCAGCAGAGATGGATATTTTAACTGAAGTATTAAAAGACAAAGAAATTGTTCAGGCTAGAAAAAATGGGAACTTTTGTATAATTAGATGAGAGATGAGAACACGAATGGGTTAAGATTATAAGAAAGAAGACTTTAAGTATAAATGTAAATCTTAAAGGCTTAGAAAAAAAATTAGCAAGTTTAGACTGAAGTAAGCTTAGTAAGAAATCATATAGGTAAAAACAATAATGATATAAATTGTTTTTGCCACGTTCTGTATTTTTATCTATCCTTTACCCCTTTCCAAATTCCCTTATCTACGATCTTCCCTGATCCAATGAAAAATTATTTTTTAAAAAATTGGACATTAAGAGAGAGACAGAGTAGTTCCCTATAATTCTCTAATTTTCTAGCATGATGGAACGTATCATTCAACAGCAGATGCATCAAAATGATTTTACAAAAGGAGCAGCTAGTAATAGTAACTTAGCCATTTTGATTTTCTTTACCTTGGTTCAAACATAAATCCTAAATGGAGACTACAGCCAAGACATCAGAAGACTGAAATCTGAAAAGATAGCTGTGAAGGAGCTCAAACACACTCTTAAGAGTAAGGGTGTATCACTGGACATCATCTATAATATAGTATTCCTGATTGCTATGTATGGGTGTGAATACTCAATGATGAAGAAAGCTGATGACATGGGGAAAGCAGTGTGTTCAAAATGAGGTGTTGGAGAATAGCTTTACAGATCCCATGGGCCACCAGAAAGACAAATGGTCAAATAGAGCCTGAATTTTTTTGGCTGGACTTTGTTTAGAAGCCTCAGTGACTAAACTGAGGCTATCATACTTTGGACACATTACAAGAAGAAGACTCACTGGAAAATACAATAATACTAGGAAAAGGTAAAAGGAGCAAGAAAGGAAGAAGATTGAATATGAGTTGTATTCAATCAATAAAGCAAGTCACAGCCGTGAGTTTGCAAGCCCTGCTATATAAAACCACAAAAAAGTCAGAGTGAACCATGGTAGATCCTTTTGCTTTGTTGGTTATCCCTGTTTTCATCCTCACACACACACCCTGCATCCCACATGTATCCTTAGTTTTACATTCTTGCAGCACTTGTAGGCGAACATTGTTTTCCTGTTCTTTGGAACTGGCAATATCACAGTCTAAAATGATCTAATCTTTACAAGACCGCAACAGCTAGTCATCACTCCTCTAGCAGTATAGATTATACTTCTGTAGACCTTTGTGTCAAAAGGTCTAATCTTTATCTACTGTTGGCCACATTGACTTCAATGATCTGTTTTGCTAGGTTGTACACTGAGGGTGAAAAATGTCCACATTCCTTGATGAATCTCATTGAAATCAACTGCTGCAAATATGATGTGGTGCAATAGGTGATTATTCTCAAGTAACAGTGTAGCGACATTTTGACATTAAAAATATATTTTCTATCCAATAATTCCATCATTAGTCCTCTTTGTTTACATTGGCACTGAATTCCAAAACGTCAGATAACCTCTCTCAGCAGATTCATGTAGTTGTTAAGTAACATGAGGGACAGGACTGAGCTCTGAGGGACAGTACAGACCAATGGCCAGGGTGTTGAACATGATCCCCCCCACACACACAATCTTCTCAGTTTGGGCACCCAGGAAAGATTAGAACCACTGTAAAACAGTACCTCCAAGACCTATCCCAGAAAGGCACTCAACTACTATATTTCCCAGCACCCAAATATATTTTAGAGTAACATAAGGATTCATCTTGTTTATCAAATCAAGAAGAATACTTATCAGAACACTGTTATGAGTGAATATCCCTAAGCAATGAGAACTCCAGGGTGTTTTAAATTATACTTTCCTTAGAAGTAGGCCCTTGATACTCTTATCGTACTTTTCTGATAAATCACTGTTTATACTAGGGATGAGGAACCCAAGGCCTTGGGACAAAATTTGGCCTCCTGGGCTTTCCTTTTTGACTATATCATCTTCTTCATAACACTTTTTTTAAAGGTTTCCAGGATTTTATATGGAAACGTCCTCATTTTAAAAGATTAAAATGTCTCTTGCAAGTTTAGTTATTGGAAGGAAGAATCAAAGCTAAGATATGCTGACATTTTTCCCTTTGACTACAACCCCACTGACATGGAAACCCATGAGAACTTCTCAAACCTGAATTTGTCTCTCAGAGTTGACAAATAATATATACTGTATATAGGTTGAGCATAGAAGGAAGTGTACAGATCAAACACACTCAACAGTCACTGCTCCCTCACCAAATTTCTTGAAAGCCCCAAGCTTATACATAGACCTCTGTATTAGCACATGCCATAGTGAGGGGTGACACCCCTCTCAGTCTATGGCCACCTCCTTTTTAGTCAAAAAGTGAGGGGTGGTGAGCCATAAGGCTAATCTCCAGAACAAAAACAAACAAACAAACAAAAAAGGACTGGCTACTTTGGGGTTATTCAAAAGTCAAAAAGCTTTGGCTAGATATGCCTCAGGTGACCTACTTCAACAGAAACCCATTCAAATAATTTTTACAATCTAAAACCACACACACACATAGCATTTTGGACAAATGAAAATGTAATCAATGGGCTAATGAACAGAACTGAATTGGAACAATGGTGGCTGTAATATGAGCATCTGGGTAATGGTGCTTGGGAAGGAATGCCATTCTTCTCTAAACTATGAAGACCTGAATTCAGATGTCACAAATAAGAAGAGAAATATATAACATTTTGCACAACCCTCATACGAGTGAATAAAGGAATACCAACAATAGGTTCTGTACAGAGTCTACATACACGAATTCATGCTTGCTGCAAGGAAAAAGCTTCCTTCAGTCGAACATCATGTCCTCATAGATAAAACCATATATTCAGAAATACACAAGCATGGACTGTGTGGAAATATTTTTGATATGATAATCTACACAGTTTCTAACAGCACATAATCTAAAAAATACCATTTTGTGTTTTTTTTAAATGTGAAATGTACTGACATTCTTATTTTTGCATATAATTTGTATAATATGAAGAACTAGAAGGGAAGAAGGGTTGGATGCTTCAGTGGTTTGCATTTAATTTGCCATTATGTAGAGAATTTAAAATAAGGCCGGCCTTTTCAAACCTGACTTGTGGGTTTGAATACCCTTTTTAATACAAAACCTGAGATCTGAAAAAGGCCTATATTTTTGGAATCAACACTCAACTATCTTTGAAAAATGAGAACCTTTATTAACTCTTAACTGATCAGCTTTCCAATGACAGAAAGACCAAAAAAGGTGTTACGAACTTCAATGGAGAAACACAGAGAAAATTATGAGAAGGCAAAATGGGAGAATGAAGTCATGGATTTGGGAACAAAAGGTTGGTGGGGGGGGGGAAGAGCATTTATTCTTATAAAATTTAACTCTGGTCTGTCTTTGCCATGCTTTTTAAAAGAAAAAAAATAATAAAAAATCAAATATAGCCTCTCCTGCTACCCAGAAAGGAAGTATTCTGTCTACATACTGCACCCCTCCCTTTCAGACATTTTCCATTTGTCTACAGTAGCAAAACAAAAGTTATAGCTTTCTCAAACGATAAAGCATTTCCCACCCAAATACTCATCTAGCTAAATTTCACCTTCCTTATTTAGTCCCCAGAAGAGCACCACAGAGACCAAAATAAGGATCAATTCCAGATGAAGGGACGCCCTAGCATACCCTCTGCATTGCCTTCCCAAAGCCTCTTGCTTCCCTCCTCTTACCATCTTACTACTTCCCAACATTCAACATGCAAATAGTTTAGAGCAACATAAAAATAAACATTGAAGTTCTGGCTGGCTTTCTTAAAGTTGCTTTCCAGTCTGCAGGCACTTCCAAATCATTATTCCGTCTTTGGAAAAGCCTCAAATCTCATGCAACTAATTGTATTAACTGCTTTCCAGACACATATATTTGTCCCCTCCTAAAATTTTAGTCTTTCAGAAATATTGTACACTTCAGGACTCACATATCAGGTTAAGTTAAAAATGTGAGCAAGTTAATTCCACCCATCCAATGATCTGGAACAACATTTAAACTGCTTTTTCTCCCTGCCATTCTTTCTGACAGCAGTGTGATAGTTGTTCCATCACTCAGAGGATTCAGAGTTTTATACATGAAACACGATGTTACTTTTTTATTCTTAAATAAATGAGTTAAGCCTTTCTTTTTTAAAAAAAATCCCAAGGGATAATTAATAATTTATAAGTTAGAATTTCTATGGACGTTAAGAAATGCATAAAAAGGTTCCCCTTGACAATTTTTGTCCAGTCGTGTTCAACTTTAGGGAGCGGTGCTCATCCTCGTTTCCAAGCCATAGAGCCACTGTTTTGTCCGAAGACAATCTTCCGTGGTCACATGGCCAGTGCGACTTAGACACGGAACGCTGTTACCTTCCCACCAAGGTGGTACCTATTTATCTACTCGCATTTGCATGCTTTCGAACTGCTAGGTTGGCAGGAGCTGGGACAAGCGACGGGAGCTCACTGCGTTGTGTGGATTCGATCTTACGACTGCTGGTCTTCTGACCCTGCAGCACAGGCTTCTGCGGTTTAGCCCACAGCGCCACCACGTCCCTTCTAAGAAATGCATACTATTCATATTTTAATGCATCTAAACAAGACATTAAGAGACACTACACATCTGCCAAATATTATATGATTACATAAAATTACATTACAAAAATATTACATTTTTAATTTGTTAAATTAAATGTCTCATTTTTTTAAAAAAAAGGAGAATTCAGCCACTCCAATACAGTGCAAAAAACTGCTTCCCAGTCTAGTATTTGTACTGTAAATTAACGCAGATCATTATAATATGTTAATGTTCAGCATGAACAGCTCTGATTTCAAAGACAACAAATTAGTCTTTGCCTCAGATTCATGTCATAACACTCAGCAGAATAATATCTCATACATCAAGCAGCTAGCAAATTGCAATCAGGAGGCCATCCATAATGTTCTTCTAGTAAATCTGAAGTTAAACTTCACTCTTACATTGACTGGCAACACAACTATGAGCAACATGGAATTCTTCTAAATTAAGTATATTTTTCATCTTGGGGAATTCTTTTTTATTTTTTTATTTTTGGCAGGAAATTTTTCCTGGAAGATTTTTTCCCTAGTAACTTCTAGCAAAATCACATATGAAAGGCACTAGAGAAATTTCTGCTGAATTATTCAGATGCAACTGCTGGTATTGTTTGGGAAGGTGACTGCCCTTAGAATCTTCCATTTCCAGGCTTTGTTTACAGTTGCATGGAAGATGGCTTAGTTTCTCAAGGATGAAAAGCACCTGTTTTGCACCTGCTATGCAAACCATGCCCTAAAGCATTACAAGGTAAGCATGTATGTAATCCCCAAGATGTGGGAAATGACTATTCATGATAGCACTTAATATATGTCATTGAGGTGGCAGGACCATCAGACAAGTCAGGGCTGATTTTACAAAGTACACCACTAATTGAACTATCTGGGTTATTCTTTTTGGCAGAGGACTATGAATGTGGACCAGAATAAAATAAATTAGGTGCTCCCATAGATCTTTGATAGAACTGGTTAAAGTTCTCCAGCTTTATACAGGTCAAAAGAATAATCCTTATAGTGTGGTATGCAAAAATTTTGAAGCGATATTACAGAACTGCCAAAGGTGAACACACCTCAGACTAACTGAGTGGCATCTTGGACTGTGTGTCCCATTGGGGATGTGTCCTGGCTTCTCGTGAGGTGTTTTTCCACAAGCATTGTGTCACTTCATTTGGAGCAGATGAACTTTGCTGGAATCTTTTCCCACCAGATTGTAGGGCACCAAGTACAAGAAGCTGACATAGAGCCAGTTGTAGTGGATCACAATTATAACTCAAGGCTGGTTTGTCAGAAAATGCAGAATGTTATGCCTTCCCCTGAAATGGCTCATGGCTCCTGCCATTGCTACTGCTCTTGACTCTTGTTGCTTGGAAAAGTTACTTGTTTAGGCTACAACTCACAGAATCCCAAAGCCAACATGAGACGACTCTAGTTGTGACGTACTAATGGATTTCAGTCCATATTTCCAGCAACCTTCTTGCTTAGAACTGAGCTTTGTAAATCATAGCTCCACCCTGGCCTCAGTTGCAGACACCTTGTTACGATGGTGAAGATCTGATTCGAAAGGAGGCCTTTATTCGCAAAGTCTTTGCCATCCTACGTCAAAATAACCATGCAAGACTAAGTGTATGGGTTAAACATGGGCACGCTTTATTAAAGTCCATTCCATTCTCCTGACCATTGCCCATCCTTTGGCCAAAAGGGGGTCCTGCTGTAGTGCGGATTCAAATTGCCTCTTGATTATCACGTGATCGTTGAACAGCCAGCGGGCTGTGCTCCGGCCTCAGTCATCCCCTTCTTTATTACCATGGAATAACTATCGGCCTCCAATTTCCCCGGACCCTCTTTCCTTCTCTCTGTGCTGACCATGGGTCCGGGTGCGTCCCCAGCGCATCTTTCCCTCCCAACACTGAGATCGCCTGATCGGCAGTGCTGCGAGTTCAGATACGCTGCAATTTCGTGACCCCCCCTCCAGCGTGAGCATTCTTTGCACAAAGGTTTGCCACTGAGTAAACCCAAGGCTTGCCTACACAGCTTTATTTCTAGGCAATGCTAAATATTCACTCTTGTTTTTCATCTCTACCTTCTCTATCCTGTTGTTCATTTACTCTTGCTTGCTTGCCTTTCTCTCTCTCCGCCTTAGTGCTCATTTAGCCTTTCGTTTTGCTCATTCCCCATCACAAATTTATCAGGCAGCCTCTCTCATTCTCTCTTTCTCTCTTATTTTTTTTCTCCCTCTGAATTGTTTGAAAAGTTCAATGGCTCTGCAGAGGGAATTGAACCAACTGTGAAAAAATGAATATCTCAGCCTGCCTCCAGCTTTGCTCTATTCAGAAGACTTATTCCCTCTTCATACACAGACATATACATAGCTGCAGGCAGGCAAGCTTCACCAGGCAACTGGGGTGCACAGAAACATGACCTGTGTTGTTCCACTAACGAAATAGGTAGAGAGACAAAGTAAAGGCTTTAAGGTAGACTGATTCTCTAGAAATCCATCAAAGCCAGCTGCAAGCATTTGGACTTAATAGTAAGGCTGCCTACTCCTGAGAAGAGCTATGGACTTCCAAAGTAGTCCTACAACCAAAGGAGTCTGCCATCTGCCATCAAGTGGCTAAAATGATACATGAAACTACACACACATTTTAATGAATTTATCTATATTAAAAATAAAATAACTCAGAAGTGGTCAAAATCCATGCCAAGTTTCAGATATATGTATAGATTGCATGGTTTTGGAACTCAAGGGGAAAAAAAGCAAATAAAAGCACACACTCTTTTAGCAATTTTCAGTGAGATCACTTTGTTAGTCTGTTTCAACACAAATAGCCCCCATCCAAAAGTGGCACATTCAAGAAAACGTCTTCAGACACTCCTTTACATCCTCTTCTAGTTCTGCAGATCAGATATAGAGATTGAAGTACATTCCATGGTACTCCTTACACCAGAGGTTGGGAACCTTTCTAGATGTTGCAGGCCAGCCATAATTCTCACCACTCCCAACCTACATGGCTGATGATCAAAAATGTCACGCAAGGGCTGAACATCCACAGATCTGCTCCCCTTTAAAGAGACAGTGAAGAAAAACAGTGATGGACATTCTTCTGCTTCCCTGCTCAAATGGCATTTTTATAATCCTGCTTTCCGTACTGTTCTTAGTCGTGTGCTAATTATCACAATGGCACTCATTCAGGAATCATAACTGATTTTCTAGAAACAATGTTCCATCTTACATAGAAACAGATGAAGCATACTGACAAAAAATTTCACTTGTATACCCATACTACTTTAAAAGAAAAAAGCCATATTTTCATACTCATAGAATAAGATTACTAGATAGGGTGAAGTTCTTAAGAGTAATAATTTTTTTAAAAAATCAAGTAATTCATGATATGCAGATACCATCTTCTTGGCAGAAAGCAGCAATGACTTGAAACAACTATTACCAAAAGTTAAAGAAGAAAGTGCCAAAGCAGGGCTGTAGGTGAATGTTAAGAAGACCAAAATCATGACTACAAAAAACTACACAA
The DNA here is from genome assembly GCF_051106095.1 of Pogona vitticeps. Classification (NCBI taxonomy): domain Eukaryota; kingdom Metazoa; phylum Chordata; class Lepidosauria; order Squamata; family Agamidae; genus Pogona; species Pogona vitticeps. The sequence continues at coordinate 115,559,344 of NC_135783.1, read as the reverse complement.
CTTTAACATTGACAGTGAAGAAATTGAAATACAAATGTTGTATACCTTGGTTCAAACATTGACCCAAAGGAAGACTGCAGCCAAGAAATCAGAAGATTGGGACTAGGAAGGGCAGCAATGAAAGAATTAGAAAAGATCACCAATTGTAAGGCTGTGTCATTGAAGACTGAGACCAAGATCATCCACATTCTTGTATTTCTGATCACCATGTATGGGTATGATAGCTGGAAAGAAAGCTGACAGGGAAAAAAATGGTTCATTTGAAATATGCTGAAGGAGAGCTTTGCGGACACCCTGGACTGCTGGAAAGAGAAACAAGGGGGTCCTAGATCACATCAAGAACTGAACTGTCTCTGATTGTTGAAAATGAGGTTCTCCTACTCTGGCCACATCATGAGAAGGCAGGATTCTCTGGAAAAGACAATAATGCTGGGAAAGTGGGAAAGAGGAAGGCCAAATATGTATGAGGTGGACTGACTCCCTAAAGGAAGCCACAGGCTTGAGCTTGCAGGAGCTGAGTGGGGCTGTTGAGGACAGGACATGTTGGAGTTCGCTCCTTCATAGGGTCACCATAAGTCAACAGCGACATGATGGCACACAGCAATAAACTTGTCCAGTCTTTTCTATGTAATAGTACCCAACATGTCCTGTCCATGTCCAAAAGCTTTCCACAAAATATTTTGTAATAAATATAATTTGGGTGGTAAAGAGAAAGGCCAAGGATTGAGGGGGACACAGCCATGTATAAAATATTATCTTATACATAAAATATATTTTCTTTTCTTTTGGAGAAATCTGCATCTCTTCCAAATGTTTCAAAATTGTGAAGAAATCATTGAGGAATGAGCTTCTGTGCTGTACGTTTGTATGTTTTGAGTGGTGATTTGATGCTCATTTACCCACCTCTCCGACCTATTGTGTCTGAACACATATATATTTATCTTTGGTTCTTCCTCCTCACTTTTCGTCTGCTTGGTATGTATTTGCTTCCACAGCCTTCATTTTGGCTTCCTCTTCTGGTTGCTACTTCTGGGATGAGCATTATTCACTGTTATTCGAATACTTTGGGATTTGTTTCAGTTTACCCTTTTGCTGCTGCCTCTTTCACTGCCCTTGACCTGCTTTCCCTCTTTGAGTTTCCTCTGCACTTAACCTGCTATGATCTTTCTGTCTAGCACTGTCTTCTTTTGGTTCCTTGCCTTCACTCGTGTTTCCTGCACTTTCCTTCTTGCTCCTCAATCCCCCTCTTCACTTTCCCATGCCTTTATTTTTCCACCTCTTCTTCAGTTGACACAGAATCCCTTTTTCTCTTTCCCATTTCCCCCAGGTCTTCCTCATCATGTTTGGGTTTCCAAAGTGCAAAAATATTTAATAAGTGAGAGCTTCTCTTTCGGATCTGTTATTGCTGTCTTGTTTTGGACCAGTGCTTTAACATTAACTGAAAGCTTCTGAAAGACTGGGGAGCTTCTGATGCATAAACTCTTCCCACAGCACAAAAGAGTGCCGCTGCCCCCAAAAAACTCAACCCTAGCTGTGAGGTGGCTTTAAAAAGGTCAAGAAGTCACAGTGAAGAGCACTGGACAAATTAAAACAAGATTCTTGTATGTGCATGGTGAGGAAAATATTGATAAAAATCAGTGCAGAACTCAGTATATTTTCCATCTGGATAGGTTGCAGGAAATACTGTACACAAATATTAATTTTTGCATTTGCATTCTGCTTTTCCTCCGAGGAGCACTGAATGAGCTCTCCTACTTTATTATTATAATTCTGTGAGTTATGTTGATAGGACTAGATCAGGATCTTTTAAGGAGCTTCATAAACAAGAAAACACTTAGACATGATTTTTTTCCAGACTAGATGCTCTCCTTTTTCTTAAGCCTTGGGACAGAGTAAAGATATTTTGAATGCAAAGGGGAGAATGGTATCATCCCAGACACCCATGCTGTGGGTGTCCTGCATGACACATTATTCTTATTAACTTTGCAACAGTGATAACATTTGGGGCATCTTGGCTGATCCTAATAAAAGTACAGTTCGGCTGTGGAATTTTTTTCCCAATGGACCAGCATAGATACCATTGGCTTTTTATCTGAATAACTGTGAGCAGGTTGTTTTGTGTCCCATTCTCTTAGTAGTCATTATTATAAAAATGCTGCAGGTATGTACACATCCCTGGGATTACTTCTTGCCTTGCTTTATTGGTAACATGAGGTACCACTAGAGGGCACAGAATTCTTGCTGAATTTCCATCTGGATCACAACAAGAGGTCTTCCGGACTTTTAAAACCTTCCTACTAAAATTCAATTATATTGCTTTCCTTTTCTTACATTCCTTGTCCAGTCTGCAAGCACACATCCATGCCATTAACTAGCATAGATCTGTAGAAGCAATGGTGCGAAGAGATTAGCAAAAATAAAATGATTCTGTCTGCAATTGTTGTTTCTGTGCAATTAACATTTTGCGCTGTCAGTCCACAATCCTTTCTTTAAGGATGAATTTCACTGTTGAAGATAGTGCTATATTTAATTCAAAAATAGAAAGGCTAATGCCCACAAGTACTTTACCTTTTTTATAGATGTTCACATAGCTTGTTGGTGTGAGTTCCAGGAAATTTAAGTAATAGTACAGCAACCTGCTTTCATTGGGACTGAACCTCTATGCACTCTGATTTAGGAGTAAACAACACTGAATGCCGAGAGAAACTGACTTCTGGGTAAACATATCTGAACCTGGAAAAGTTAGTTTTTAGAACTACCATTCTTAGAATCTGTTACAGCAACTTTTCCGAGCAATGCATGGGATTGTACTACTACAGTGCAAAACATATTTGTTTGCTTATTTAAAATATGCCCTTATATAACTTCCATTCACCTGCTGTGGTAATGTCAGTAAGGATTTCACTGATGAAACCATTTGTAACCAAAAAGAAATCTGCTCTTATAGTAGACTTCAACCCAGAAGTTTCTAGGCCTAGCTTATTGCATTTCATCCGGTTGGGTCCATGTACCTTTGTAGTGTGTTCATTGTACCGAATTCTAAGTAAATAACTATACGAATACTACCGTACTTGTTGCCACCGGGCAATGAAGTTTTCTAGGAGACCATATGTAAACTCAGTCTTTGCCTGCCTTGGACCATAATTCAGACTAGCCAAGATGCCCAAGGATAGCTGAGTTGACAGTAGGCTAGCTGATGTTGTGTTGAATCTAAAGCCCTACCATTCTAGGTATGAATGAAATTGCTTAGAACTACTTTCACTTTGGCCTAACTTTATGCAAGCATAGTGGTGGTGTCACTAGACTGGGAGAGATTTGAATCTGACATAACTTGGCTGCGTATGGAACACCCTCGCCGGGAGGGCAGACTGGGCCCCATTTCTCTCTTTTCAGCAGAAAGAGAAAACATTTTTTTCTATAGACTTTTATTGTTTAACATCTAATTTTAATATAGCTCATTGCCATACACTTGCCGCTAATATGTCCTTTTTAATGTGCTTTAAAATGTCTTTATACTTCTTAATTTGTTTTTAAATGATGATTTTAATATATCCAAGTTTAATAATTTTAATTGCTTTTTGTTTGCTGTTTTTAATTATTCTCTTTTATTGATTTGTGAGCCTTCTTGAGTCCCACTGCCCAGAGAAAGGCAGCAAAGAAGTGCAATAAATAAATAAATAAATAAATAAATAAATAAATAAATAAATAAATAAATAAATAAATAAATAAGGAAGAAAGCTTTGCTTTGCCTCTTCTACTGGTAGATCTTGGAGCCTGGCTACATCAACAAATACTTTGGGATTTGCTCTATTTATAAAATGGATGAATTAGAATTAATTGTTCCTGCCCATACAATGTGAAGGCTAAATAAAATCTGTCCAGCCCTTTGGGATTCCAAACTGCCCCCCCTCCCCGTCTTGGTTGAGGCTACTATTTTTCTCTTGTTTGAAGGATTCAAAAGGGGTTTTCCTGTGAGGATGGGTGTGTGTACCGTGTCTGTAAAGGAGGGGGGAGAGTGGGCAGTGGTGTGATGTGGGGGGCAGAGAACACACACACACACACACACACACACACGCACACGCACACGCACACACACACACACATGGAGCACCAGTACTCATCTCTCTCTGCAAAGCCTCTGCTCACCTGGGCTGCCACTTCTTTTAAAAAAGAAACTGCTTTCCACTCCCAGTCCTCTTTAGTCGTTCATTTTTAACAGCTTAAAAACACTTGCTGACAAGATAAGTTAAGGAAGTAATTGTGCGGAAAACCTTCTTAAGGCAGTTCATTTGAATTGTGCCACTTACTGGTGCTTCAAATGGAATTGCAAGTAAAAGGCTTTTTAACTCTTCCACTTCTGTGGTCATACCAGAACCAAATGCCCCAATCCAATTTCACAGCAAAAGGATGTAAGTCAATTTGCATTTCCCTCACTTTGTGGTCACAGCCTTAGCTGGCAGAACAGTTCTGTTGCCAGATCTCTCTGCCGGAAAATCTCAAATACCAGCCAGAGGAATGAGTTCCTGACAACTGAAGGGCATTTCTGCCAGCAGAAGTGGTTTCTGTACATGCCTAACTCCCTATAGGCAGTACATCTTTGAACAGAGAATTCACAATTTAGTTTCTCTGCAGGCAAAACTAGGCCCAATGGAACAGTAACATGATCATGAATGACTTTCAAGTAAGAATTACATTCTATTCTAGAAAATATTGTGCATCTTTTGGAAACATCAACAAAAACTAGTTGTTGTTTTTTATCCTACATTGTGTGTGTGTTTGGGAGTTAATATTTGCTGGAAATAAATCTCTAAATTTAGATCAGTGGCAGAGGAGAAGCTAAACTTTTTTCTGCTGCAGTGATACACCTCTCTTGTGTGTCATGTTCCATACAAGATTGCCCCACCATCCCCATCAATGAGAATAAAACCAGATCTACAGCTGAATGCTGTAGTATCAAGCAATTATCTAGTTTGGTCCTTGCTGGGCTGTGTTGCAGGAAAAACAATGAAGAGTGAAAACTTGACTCATTTATTAGAGCATCAGCCTTAGTGGACCATATGTCACTTCCATGAAAGCTTATGCCATAATAATGTTCTATGCAATCAACTCAAAGAGCAGGCAATGCTTTCTGGATGGATGGGTGGGTGGGTGTTAAACCAGCAATTGAAAACATACCAAAAGTGGATTGTTTTCGGAGGCAATAAAAACCTGGGGGTTAGGAAAGATAGTTTGGTATGGAAATAAACAAAACTTTCTTAGATATTTAGCATTTTCCCAGGCAAAACCAATCCATACTTCACATTATAATTCCGAAGTAAGCAAAGGTAGAAGCAATTTCTGTAGTATTTTTACTTTATCTGATTACAAAATTGTGTTATATAGCACTGAAAGACTATTATCTCCTATCTATGAGCGGACTTATACAAAGTTCCATCTTCTTCTTAACACTGTTAAGCCTTTGTAAGAACTACTAATATCCAAATAATAAATGCCAGCAGGTGATCCATTTGAGGATGGGAAAGTTGTACACAGATATTACTGTATTTTTTTCATGTATAAGATTATACTTTTTCCTAAAATCATTACACTAAAAATTGAGGTGCATCCTATACATGGAAGTAAGCCAAGATAGCTGAGGAGAGAACAAAATGACACATACCTTGCTTCTGTAAACAGGCGTCCTTCAGTCGCAAGGCTTAGCTTCCTACAGTCAGGAGACTTAGTTTCCTCCAATCATGACCTTATGGAACTGATGTCAGCTGATGCTGAACAAACCAATTGGAACATACCTCATTGGAGGTGGAGCCTGTAGGCTCAGATGCAACAGGGACTCCTAATGTCAGAGCGTTCTGAGCCCAGAGGCTGAATACTCAAAGCTAAGTTTTCTTAATTTTTGGGTTAGAAAAGTTGGGGGGTATCTTATAAACAGAAAAAAATATGGTATATCACATGAAAAAGTGATTTCACAAGCTGTGTGAGTGCTCTCACCCTAGACTATTTTTATTTCTGGATTTCTAGGTAGCCTTATGACCAGGGGTAGCATTATTTACTTACAGCTGAGTTGCCACCTGCATCCATTCTTAAAAACCAAAGACATACCACAATTGTGCAGGCTGTAGTAAGCTGTCTGGATACACATATGAAAATTTGAGTTGAATATTTTGGTCAGTAGAATGGCATAAACCAGAAGCAAATTAATAACTCCAGTGTTTCCCCTTCTATTTCAAGTAGGATCCAAGGTACTGCTCTCCAATGTTCTGTGTCACCAGGATGCTGGGGAATCTTGAGCCTGGAGGCTGGATGTAGAGACAAGGGCTTCTTTACTGCTACAGGCATTAGGGAAAAGCAGCAAATTGTTGGCACCCTGATCAAACCGGAGATCCTCGGTGGTGGCTTTAACCCTTTGCTCTGATGAAGGGCCCGTGGCTGCAGTTTGCATCAGGAATATCACTTCTATTCCCCCTTCCATGTGTTCCTCTCCAACAAAATTGCAGGCACAAGGGCACAAATCAGGAATGGAACCATAGCCATACACAGAATCATACCTCCATCTCCAAATCAGGTTGAGCTAGGTCTATGAATTTCAGAGATGAATTGTTGTGGGTGGGAGAGGGATGGAAAGAAGAAAAGAATGGTGGACAAATGGGATGTAGTTTATCAGGAGAGAACAAAAGAGAAATAAAAAAAAATTTAAGAAGACAAAAGCACTGCAGAACCTTAAAGACTAACTGCTGTATTTTAATATGAGCTTTCACAGACAAATCTGCTTCCTCGGATGTAGTTGTATATCTGTGCAGTTGGACAGACAGATGGATGACTGGGGGTGTGGCATGAGTGTGTGTGTAGTCCTAACTACATCTGGTTCCAGCTCCATCATCTTTCTTTACCCTCATTCTCTCTTAACGTCCTGTAAACCCCTCAGAGAGCTTTGACTATCATGTGATCTAAAAATACAATTAAAATTGCATTTTATTCAAGGTGGTATGGCATATTGGATTTAAAAGGTCTGTGCTACCGTTGATAAATCTTTAATTATTTTCTGAATTTAAAAAAAAGTTACTGTTGAGGTAGCTGCCACTGATGCATTTTAAAAATAGATGACATGAATAAATAAAATGAAATAAATGTGTTTCCAGAAAAATGTGATAGACAGCACTTTTTTTCCCCTTCCCTACAGGATTTGGTCCCTATGGATCTTCAAGATGTATGTCTTCCATCCCTCAACAATAGGTTTAGCAGTATTATGATATCTGCAGAATGGAAAATCTGATGTGATTCAATGATGCTATCCAAACTTCAAATGTGGGAACATAAAAAAAAGGTAAGGTTGGGCTCCTTGAATCTTTGATCAATGGTGCATTCCTGTGTGTCCATTGAGACAAGCAAAATCACCCACCACACTGAGAACTTTTAAAATGCATAGTTTTCCATACTGTACATATACTTTTCATGTTAAAAAGACATTAAAACCCTCTGTACAAATCTATAAAGAGTCAGGAATTCTGTTTTCTTGAAAAGAAAAATTCTTAGTTTTTCTACAACACCACGTTTCCTCCTCTTCCTTCTGATAATTAATAATGTTGTTATGTAATTGCAGTAGTGGGTCTGGATAGCTTTCTGGATAGCTCTGTGAGTTGGAGTTTGGGAGTTTAATTCCCCAGTGTCCTTCCTGGGAAAAGAGCCAGACTCTGTAGCCTTGGGCAAGCTGCACAGTCCCCAGTGTACCCCTAAAAGAGGACAATGGTAAACTACTTCTGAGTACTCTGTACCACTGGTTCCCAACCATGGGTAACCATGGTGTTCTTGGACTACAATTCCCAGGAGCCTTCACCACCAGCTATGTTGGCAGGGGGTTCTGGGAGTGGTAGTACAAGAACATATGTGTCACCCAAAGTTGGGAAACACTTCTCTATTCCATTAAAATCATTGAAAAAAAGTTGTTATAAGTTGGAATCAACTCAGTAGCAAATTGTTATTATTACCCTATTTGGCCTGGATGGCTTCTCAGGTTCCTTCCAACAATGGGTCAAGTTATTTGTTTGGACTACAACTTCCCAAATACCCAAGACATCATAGCCAGGACCATACTGTTTGCAATACTGGGACAACTCTAGCTAGCCAAATAAGTTTTCCCATGCCTGTTTCTTATCCTATGATTTTGGTGATTGTCATAGCAGGGCCACAGAAGATCAGTTTAATGCTACTGGCAATTCTCTCATTTGTTAAAGAAATTATAGGCTCATAGCTCTCAGTGCTTGGCCTCAACAGCATCTGAATAAATATCTGAATACACTTTCATCCCTCTAGCTCTTCCCTTCCATTTTGATCCCAATTGAAACATATGCAGAAGAGATTCAGAGCTGGTCTTTTGATACTGGAAAAGGATCTGTTGTAGAAGAATCAACTTTTAGATTATAGAGTTTAGATGTATAAAAACTAGATTTTGAATGATCTGCTGGAAAATTTAATGCTGTACTTCCACTAAAGCAGCCGCATCTCTTTCCTTAGAGAGGCTGGATTTCCATTTGAAGGAATATCAGACAACAGGGCTTATTTGGAGCATCTTTTTTTCATTTGAACGGCTGTCCAGTCCAATTCTGATTTAGAACCACTAAGAAAGATATCAAGGACCCTAAATTTGCCCATTCACAGTGAGCACCGTCTCACAGACAAGTGAGTGAGATGTACTGTAACTCAGGTCAGATGCATTGTAGTTCTCTTAAAATTGCCAATGAATGAATGAATGAATGAATGAATGAATGAATGAATGAATGAATGAATGAATGAATGAATGAATGAATGAATGATTTAAACAAAATACTGATCTTGCATGTGTGTAAATAAATTATGTCCAGCTTTATGCAAACTGGTGGCCTCCTTTAGGGATAAATGTTCTTCTTTGTTTTTTTAAAAAAAATTTAAAAATTAATAAGATACAATACTCTATATAAAACCATAGTAGGCATCTTTCAGTCTCAAGAGACAATGGTAACGTGCACTGAACAGAGAACTTGGAACAGCATCTAGTGTAGCTGAGAAGGCCAATACAAGAGTGACAATCCCTTCCACACTGAAGACAAATACAGTACAATCTGTCCCCTGTCCAGCTCCCTGATTTTGCTGGTTTTGGGACTGGTTTATGGGACTGCCATGAAATAGTTGTAAAACATCAAACCCTACATAGTAAACATGAGTGGTAAGTGAATGGCCTGGTTTTGTTGGGAGGGTCCAATTGGCTTGGCCACCTATGGTGGTGATGTTCATATTCGTCTCCCCTGGGAAACGAATACGAATATCCAATCTCTATTTTCCATATATCAGCATGAGTGGCTGGAGGGTTGCTAAGCAAATGAGTATGATTATTACAATACTGAATGAAACTAAGCTAGGTTTTATAAAACAAGTCTAAAACAATTTGTGAGTGGGCAGTGAGTTTTTCCAGCAAAGCTAGTTTCCATATCCTAGATTCCGAATCGATCATTGAAATTTCTGCAGCTGTCTCCTTTTTCATGATGTGTAAATGGCCACCCTAACCTCCATCTGTGTTCAAGCTGTACTTTTGTAAATAAACACAAATATTACAAAATACCACATGCCTCTAGAGATCTCCTTCCAACAGAAACCAAAACTTGTAAATTACCACTACAGGAACTGGTCATGTGTAACAATATAATAGGCTGGTGATGATGACAGAAAAAGAAGATATGGCAGAACAGCAACTTTTCTTGGCATAGACATGTCATGCAGTGATGATGTGAAACACTTCCTTGATTTTCTACTTAGTATGCTATGTACAAAATCTTCAAAAGTATGCCTTGGGAGATTTCTAGATGTGACACGTCTCAAACACGGGACCACTGCAATTGCTAGAGGTTCTTGTTGCAAAGTTTTAAGACTTTGATTAAAATTCCTCTAGATGAGCTGCAGAAATGCAGGGATTCCCAGAGCAGAATAGCTTCAAGTTTGGAGGATAGCCATAGAATTGTAATATAACTGAGTTGGAAGGGCAGTTTAATGCCATACAGTGGTGCCTCGACTTACGAACATCCCGATTTACGACCATTTTGAGTTACAACCAGCTCCAGCCGCAAAATTTACTTCGACTTGCAGCCGGAGTTTCCACTTAGGAGCAGAAAAAGGCGGGAAATTCAAATTGCTAATTTCTGGTAGGCAAAGAGGCTGCTTTTTTGTAGCTCTTTCACCCCAGCAGTTAGAGAGTATGCAATCAGAGGAGGCTTCAGACTGCCTGGTAAGGTGCTGCTTTCTGCTTTTTAAAAACTGTTCTGCATGGGTTTGGCAGTGTGCTTTTGGGCTGAGGGGGTTATGTTTCTGTGTTGTGATGGGTCTTGGGGAGTTGTTTAGTTTTTGGTTTTCCCCCCCATTTCTGATGGGTCTTAGGGGTTCCCATGCATTTCAATGGGAAATGGTACTTCGACTTACAAACGTTTCTACTCACGAATGCCGTTCCAATACGGATTAAGTTCATAAGTCGAGGTACCACTGTATGTCTAGTATTCCCACCATCTACCAAGAAGTTACCTGATCAAAAAAAGAGATCAGATTAATTTGGCAGAATTTGTTCTTGAAAAACTCATATTAGCTTCTAGTTATCACTGCATTGTTTTCAAGGTACTTGCAGAGTGGCCACTTTATAATCTGTTCCAGAATTTTCCCTAGGATTCATGTCAGGCTGATTGGTCTGTAGCTCCCAGGTTCTTCCTTTCTGCCTTTTTTGAAGTTAGGGACAACGTTAGCCCTCCATTAATCAACTGGCACATCATCCACCTTTAGTGATTTTAATATTATAATAGACGGTGGTTTTGAGATCTTTTCAGCCAGTTCCTTTAATATTCTTGGATGCAGTTCACCCAGCTCTGAGGATTTGAACTCATTGAAATTAATAATGCATTCCTTGACTACTTCCTTATCAATCTCAAGCTGCAATCCTGTCCCTTCACTTTGTACTTCACGTTTGCCTGGAGGAGCATAGACTGTTTTTTGGGAAAAGACCAAGCTGAAGTAGGAATTGAGCTGCCTTTTCTTTGTCATCTATTATAATTTTTTTCCATCCCCATTGAGTAGTTGAGCCGCTGTTTCTTTTCTCTGCCCTTTGCTATGTATGTACCTGAATAATGCTTTTTTGTTGCTTTCAACTTCTCTTGTTAGCCTCATTCTCAGCTTTTGCCCTTCTAATGCAATTTCTGTAATTCTTTGCTACTTATCTGTACTCTTTCTTTGTAGTCTGGCCTTCCTATATGTCCCTTTTTTTTAAAGGGACCTCTCTAAGCTTTTTTGAAGTCCCATTGGTCTTTTCTGCCGTCTTCCACCTTCTCTCTCTCTCTCTCTCTCTCTCTCTCTCTCTCTCTCTCTCTCTTGCTTGTTGGAAATGTTTGTAGTTGTGCCTTAAGAATTTTCTTTTTAAGAAAAGATCTCCTGCCATAGGACCATACCTATCTGATTTTAATAAAATTGGCTTTCCTAAAATCCAGTGTATATGTGTGACTACACTCAGCTTTTGTTTCCTTTGAAATCAAGAAGTCAAGTAGAACATGGTCACTTTCCCCCAAAGTTCCCCTTACTGTCACTTCTTCCACTAAGTCATGTCTATTGGTAAGAATCAAGTCAAGGATAAGCTACTCCTCTAGCATCCTCCTACACTTTTCCACCCCTTTTCTCATTACCTGGCATTTACTGTACAGTCTGAATAACTCGCTCTGTGACATTAATGTTTCATTTACTTGAAGTTATGAACAGATCATCAACAGCAAACTAACAAGAGACTGCTTTCAGTAAAAGACTTCAACAGACTGTAGAGAGGGGAAAAACACTGAGCAGAGAGGCAGGGCTCCTTTTGAATTACCTGAGTAATTCAGAGAAGCTATGGGCTATACCGTGCAGGGACACCCAAGACGGACAGCTTATAGTGGAGAGTTCTGACTAAATGAGATCCACCTGGAGCAGGAACTTGCAAGCCACACCAGTATCTTTGCCAAGAAAACCCCATGAACAGAAGCAAAAGGCTAAACGATATGACACTGGAAGATGAGCCCCTCAGGTCGGAAGATGTCAACATGCTACTGAGGAAGAGCGGAGGACAAGTACAAGTAACTCAGGAGCTAATGAAATGGTTGGGACAAAGCCGAAGGGACGCTCCCCTGCAGACGCGCTTGGAAGTGAAAGGAAAGTCTGATGCTGCAAAGAAAAATACTGCATAGGAACCTGGAATGTAAGATCTACAAACCTTGGTAAGCTGGATGTGGTGAAACAGGAGATGGGAAGAATAAATATTGACATGCTAGGCATCAGTGAACTAAAATGGATGGGAATGGGCGAATTCAAATCAGACAATTATGGTATCTACTATTGTGGGCAATAATCCCGTAGAAGAAATGGAGTAGCCCTCATAGTCAACAAAAGAGTGGGAAAAGCTGTACTGGGATATAGTCTCAAAAATGATAGAATGATTTCAATACGAATCCATGACAGACCTCTCAACATCACAGTCATCCAAGTGAATGCACCAATCACCGATGCTGAAGAGGCTGAAATTGACTAATTCTATCAGGATTTACAACACCTTCTAGAACTGACACCAAAGAAAGATGTTCTTGTCATTATAGGGGACTGGAATGCTAAAGTAGGGAGTCAAGAGATAAAAGGAACAAATAAGTTTAGCCTTGGAGGTCAAAATGAAGCAGGGCAAAGGCTAATAGAGTTTGTTTGTTTGTTTGTTTTTCATTTATTTATTTATATCCCGCCTATCTGGTCGATATGACCACTCTAGGCAGCTAGAGTTTTGTCAAGCTGGTCATCACACTCTTTTCCAACAGCACAAGAGGCGACTCTACACATGGACATCACCAGATGGGCAATACCAAAATCAGATTGATTATGTTCTCTGCATCCAAAGATGGAGAAGCTCTATACAGTCAGCAAAAACAAGATTTAAGGAACTCGATTTGGTGGACAGAGTGCCTCAAGAACGATGGATGTAGTCTTGTAACATTGTACAGGAGGCAGCAACAAAAACCATCCCAAAGAAAATGAAATGCAAGAAAGCAAAGTGGCTGTCCATCGAGGCCTTACAAATAGCAGAGAGGAAAAGGGAAACAAAATGCAAGGGAGATAGGGAAAGTTATAGAAAATGGAATGCAGACCTCCAAAGAATAACAAGGAGAGACAAGAGGGACTTTTTAAATGAACAGTGCAAACAAATAGACGAAAATAATAGAAAGGGAAAAACCAGAGATCTGATCAAGAAAATTGGAGATATTAAAGGAAACCTTTGTGCAAAGATGGACATGATAAAGGACAAAAATGGTAGGGACCTAACAGAAGCAGAAGATATCAAGAAGAGGTGGCAAGAATACATGGAGGAATTATACCAGAAAGATCTGGATGTCCTGGACAACCCAGATTGTGTGGTTGCTGACCTTGAGCCAGACATCCTGGTTCCTGGAGAGTGAAGTCAAGTGGCCCTTAGAAAGCATGGCTAATAACAAGGCCAGTGGAGGTGATGGCATTCCATTCGAAATATTTAAAATATTTAAGGCGCTACACTCAATATGCCAACAAGTTTGGAAAACTCAGCAGTGCCCGGAGGATTGGAAAAGATCAGTCTCCATCCCAATCCCAAAGAAGGGCAGTGCCAAAGACTGTTCCAACTACCGTACAATTGCACTCAATTCACAGGCTAGCAAGGTTATGCTCAAAATCCTCCAAGGCAGGCTTCAGCAGTATGTGGGCCGAGAACTCCCAGAAGTATAAGCTGGATTTCGAAGGGGCAGAGGAACTAGACACCAAATTGCTAACATGCGCTGGATTATGGAGAAAGCCAGAGTTCCAGAAAAACATCTACAGTACTTCTGCTTCATTGACTACGCAAAAGCCTTTGACTGTGTCGATCACAACAAACTATGGCAAGTCCCTAAAGAAATGGGAGTGCCTGACGACCTTATCTATCTCTTGAGAAATTTGTATGTGGGACAGGAAGTAATAGTTAGAACTGGATGTGGAACAACTGATTGGTTCAAACTTGGGAAAGGAGTACAACAAGGCTGTATATGGTCCCCCTGCTTATTTAAACTCTTAATGAGGGTGAAAGAGGAGAGCACAAAAAACGGTCTGAAGCTCAACATCAAAAAAACTAAGATCATGGCCAATGGTCCCATCACCTCTTGGCAAATAGAAGGGGAAGAAATGGATACAGTGACAAATTTTACTTTCTTGGGCTCCATGATCACTGCAGATGGGGACAGCAGCCACGAAATTAAAAGATGCCTGCTTCTTGGGAGGAAAGTGATGACAAACCTAGACAGCATCCTAAAAAGCAGAGACCTCACCTTGCTGACAAAGGTCAGACTAGACAAAGCTATGGTTTTTCCAGTAGCAATGTATGGAAGTGAGAGCTGGACCATAAAGAAGGCTGACCACTAAAGAACTGATGCTTTTGAATTATGGTGCTGGAGAAGACTCTTGAGAGTCCCCTGGACTGCAAAGAGAACAAATCTATCCCATTTTGAAGGAAATCAAGCCTGAGTGCTCACTGGAAGGACAGATCCTGAAGCTGAGGCTCCAATAATTTGGCCATCTCATGAGAAGAGAAGACTCCCTGGAAAAGCCCCTGATGTTGGGCAAGTGTGAGAGCAAGAGGAGAAGGTAGGTAGGTAGGTATACTTTATTACGGTCAAAGACCAGTAAAACCAGAACAGTATAAAATAGATACATACAATTATTGTTTAGGAAAGTCGAGCAGGGTAATAAAATTCCATTAAAACATGATAAAACAACCCCTTATTTCCAATTAATAACATAATATATCCTTGACATAGATAAAACCACAGATAGTGTTGTATTAAAAATATTATATTGTCAATCTAAAATCACCTACCCAAACATCTGTTTACGAATAACCATTGCTGCAGCACAGAATTTGGCCACTTGTCTAGTAATATAAGGGGTACTGTCAGAGAGTAGCCACTGCACATAATCCTCCTCTGATCTCCCAGGAGATTTACAGATAATAGATGATATAAGCTCCATGCGAAGATCCCGATAACAGGTACAAAAAAGAAGAACATGACCAACTGTTTCAACTTTATCACTATTACAGGGGCAGAGACAATCTGATGCAGGCAAACCTCGAAATCTTCCCTCCAGAAGCTTAGAAGGTAGTACGTTAAGCCTAGCTAGCGTAAAAGCCCTTATGGCTTTAGATGACATAGTGCTGGCTAAGTACGAGGAGGTGATAAAGGCAGATTTCTTAAGGAAGTTATATTTCCCTAACTGGCCAACATGGTCCTGTAATTCAATGTCCCATACCCTTAACTTCACCGCTTTAATGGCATCTGTAAGACCCATTGCTATAAGTATACTGGGGGAAAAGCCAATTTTCAATATCTCTTCTGTTATGTGCTTCTTCCACTCCGACTGAAAAGAATCTAGTAGGATCAGTGGGGCCAAGCCTTCTAATGAAAAAATCAGTTTAATCCAGTATATCAGCATAAGGACTTTAGCCTGTGCTTTAATGGATTTTAACCCGACCTCTAAGCGGAGAGCCACATTGGAAGTACAAGGTGGGACTCCAAGGATGGCTCTCACAAACTTGGCCTGAACAATCTCCAGAGGTCGTAAATTAGCATAGGCGAACAGTTGAGAACCATAAAGCATTTGTGATATAGTCCTGGCCTTGAAAACTTGTAATACCGAAGGTACATGTTTACCCCCAACAGTATGAAAAAATCTTGTTATTGCCACAGTATTTTTCTGGGCATTCATTGCAGCGTGGTTTACATGAGTAACCCAGGATCCTGAAGAGTGAAAAACTATGCCAAGGTATTTATAGCATGCTACTTGCTCTACAGGGTGACCATTTAGAGACCATTTGTGTTTTATTCTCCTTCTACTCACCACCATAATCTTGGTTTTAGCATAGTTAATTATTAGTTGTTCTTCATTACAGTAGGTGGAGAAGGATCTCAGAAGTCTTCTAAATCCCACGCACGTAGTTGACAATAGAACGGCATCATCAGCATAAAGTAGAGTTGAAATTGGGCGAGAGGCAAGTTTTGGTTGGTGAAAGTTGGGGTTACTTAAATTTCCAACCAAGCCATTGATATAGAAATTGAACAATGTGGGGGCTAGTATGCATCCTTGTCTCACCCCATTAAGTACAGAGACCTGGTTGGATAAGATCCCCACGGAGTTACAAAGAACCCGCAAATGTGTATTTTCATGAAGTCGCCGCATTAACAGAAGAAGCCGTTTATCAATACTTGTGATCTCAAATTTAGTCCAAAGGCGTTCCCTTGGTATGAGATCAAAAGCAGATTTGAAGTCTATGAAGGCTGCATATAGAGCACCACCTTTAAGGGCAGAGTATTTAGATGCCAGGTGGTGTAAAATAAGACCCTGGTCTATGGTGGATCTTCCCAGCCTAAATCCAGCTTGCTCCTCTGCCAGTATATTCTCATCGAGTAGCCAATCTTGTAATTTACCCAATAAATGCCTTGCATATAGTTTGCTAATAGTGTTTAGTAAGCTTATTGGACGATAGTTAGCAGGGTCCCCTCTATTTCCTCTTTTGTAAATTGGGACTACAATGGCTAGGCCCCAATCCTCTGGAAAACATGCTGTTTTGTCAATCCAGGTGAATAAAGAGGCAAGTACTGGACCCACCAATCAGCGTTAGACATTATAAGGTCAGGTGGAATATAATCAGTTCCAGGAGCCTTGCCTGGTTTAAGTTGCTTAATTAACATTAAGATTTCCCTTATAGTAACTGGGGGCCATTCGGGTATATGATCGAGATCATTCTGAGAAGTTAAAGTGCTAGCTGAATGGACTGTGTAAATACTTCGGAAATGTTCTTCCCATATACTAGGCAATATATAGAAATCTTGTTTGGGAATATGGTTAAGTGTACCCTTTGTTACTATCTTCCAGAAGGAAGCTGAGTCCTTCAAATTGGAAGCAGTAATTAAACATTGCCAAGTTTCCTTCTGTGCTTGAAGCTTTTTCCTTTTTACCAGAGCCTTATACTTCTTCTTAAGTGTAAACCAGTCTGATGGAATTCTAGTCAAGTTCTGTTCTCTGTAGGTCCTATAAGTGACCAATAACTCATGTTTAACTGCTTTGCACTCCGAGTCAAACCAGGGCTTTTTATGGAGAAAGCCAGTAGCTGGTTTGTCTAGCCTTTTACATGTTAGATGAGTTTGCAAAGATTGTACCATACGTTTATAGGCCTCTAAGACTGGTTCCACTGAACTTAGAGAAGTAATTAAATTACTGAAATATAAATAAGGCTCTGAAAACAGCAGCTGTCTCATGGAAGCATCCAATTCTTCTGACCACTTAATGCGGGCCCCTCTTGTAGTGGCTGCAATGGGAGTTACAGAAACAAGGTCCGCAAACACTTTATGATTATTAAAATAGATCTTTAAAACCAAGGGTAGATGGTCGCTTTCTGCACGATATACTACATTAAAATCATGTATTCGATCCATCAAGTCCCTGGAGACTAAAACATAATCTATTGTGGAAGCACCTGCTAGAGAGGTAAAGGTAAATTCACCAGGTCTATCACCGATTATGCACCCATTTAAAAGGGATAAACCTGAATTATTGATCATATACCTCAAGCGTAGACCAGCATAATTACAGCCACAATCTTTAAATTCCCTGTGATTAAAATTTGGATGAAGAATAGGTTCTGGGAATGACACGTTGAACCGTGCAGAAAGTGCCTCATCATTTGTACCTATCCTAGCATTGCAATCCCCAGCGACTATTATAGAAGCATCAGGATACAGTTGTATTAAATACTCAATATAATACTCTAGGTTAGCCCACAAGTCATCTGTCATCGCCCGAGATTGTTGCGGAGGAATATAAACATTAATAAGTACTAACAAACACGTAGCAATCTTCAGCGTCAAGGCAGAAGCTATCCTGATGGAAAAATCCCATGCCACTACTGTTGCCTGTAGCTTTGTTGATAAGAAGGTGGCCATACCACCCTTGGGTCGACCTCCTCTATCGCTGGGCGAGGCATTAATGGAATATGCCACATAACCATTTAACACTGGATCATTTAAAGACCATGTTTCTTGTAGTAGAATAATGTCAAAATTACTGATATAATCAATGAAGGCAGGATCCGAGGCCTTCGTCTGCCAGCCCGCAATATTCCAAGATAAA
The DNA here is from genome assembly GCF_051106095.1 of Pogona vitticeps. Taxonomy (NCBI): domain Eukaryota; kingdom Metazoa; phylum Chordata; class Lepidosauria; order Squamata; family Agamidae; genus Pogona; species Pogona vitticeps. The sequence continues at coordinate 115,541,146 of NC_135783.1, read as the reverse complement.
AATTTGATTGCGGGTCTTTTATGCCGAAACATGGGATCTTCCAAGTTAGGTAGCTGAAGAGGTGGAGAATCATTACCCAAGCCACAAGCTAATGGTGGCACTAAATGAAAGGGAGAAGATGACCTAACTGAATTACAATGAGTTTGCATACTAACTTCATTTCCTGAGACATTGGTCATAGTATGCTTGGCATCACAGGGTTTCTCCCCATCACCTACAAGCTCTAGGCCCACTGGGTTCTTCACCTGCAAAGAATAGCTCCTGACACCATGTCAATTCTTGTGGTAATAGTTAATTTCTTGACCAAATGACTGTTTGGAAAGCCTATAGGTGTTAGCTCCCCTTGAAGTCTCGCTATTCCATCTGCTTCTATTCTTTTTAAATCTTGGATTCAAGCCCCTATTTCTTATAATGACTGGAATTGGATATCCAACAGCCAAGTCCAGATCCACACTTGGTAGGTTCATGGATGAAATATTCTTTGTCTGTGGGGGTAGCTGTTGTGAACCCTGTATGGAGGGTTGAGCCCTCTGCTTGGAGGAGTGGATCAAATCCAAAGTTATGGGGTCCTTGAATTGGTCTGTGCCGCTATCCTTGAGGGGCCTCCTGGAGTTAGGATTCTCTCTCTGGGCGTCCTTGGCTTGTGTTACAGCATGCTGGGTATTGAAGCCAGATTCTTTCCCTTTTGCAGCATACTCTGGTGATTCTATAATTTTAAATAAAGGTTTGTAATTCATTCTTCTTCTTTTTGGTGTACGTTTCCGGGCCTCCTTTTTCTTCACAGGTTTGGGCTTGGCCTTCACTGAGTGTAGGGGAGATGCCTTTCCACCAATCTTAGCAGGATCCTTTCCTGGAGGATAGTGTATTGTACTTGAGGAGACCGTTGTGGACATAGGTTTTGGGGAGTCTGCTTTAGGTGGCACAGGGGTAATAAGATTCCTCTGAGCCTCTGTCTGGGAACTTACACATAGAAGTAACTCTTCTAGTGTAAGCTTGTCAATTCTGTCAATAGTTTTTGGGGACAGATTGTAATAGTTCATCTTATCAGATGCACACCGTGTATGTTCAGCCTGGCTCTGGCTCTGGCTCAACTGGTCTGTAGCATTTTTGGCAAAATGCATCCTATTTTCCATCAGATGATCTGCTATAGAGGCCACAGATTGATTTATTTCCTTCAGTGTGTCTCTGATTTCTGCTAAAATTCTGCAGCTACCAGGAGACTCATGTTCCCCTGTTACTGGTGTAGTGCCTTTAGTTTCTGGCATCTCAGCATTTATACAGTTCAAGTTCTGCTCTCTAAGTTTCCCAGAGTCATCTGGCGAAATCAGACCATTAGAATCCAAGGCCCGATCTAAAGCAAAATCTGACAGTCTTAACCTGCCAAAATCTACATTCACCGTACTGTTTAGCAGGCTGCCTATGAACTGGCTACTTTCCTGTAACTGACAGTTTGTCAAGAGGCTGTCAGATAAATCGATATGAGGAGTAACAGTATTCTCTATATTGATTGTTAAGGGTTTAAGTGAACTAGCAAAGTCAGTTATCTTGGTTTGCTTCAATTTCCTTGCGGGAACAGGGTAGACTTTAGCACAATGTTTAGCATTATATGTGTTAAAGTTCCCAGGAGGAGTAAAAAGCTTGGAAGCGCTGTGGCCACATACCTGGGCCTGCAATGGTTTACATAGTTGATTACCTCCACTTGTCCTGCTGGGTCCCAGGTCCGAGACAGGTGTAATTGATATTGGAGTGCCACGCTGTATCTGTCTCAACACTGGAGGAGACAGGGTAAGATCGAGTATTTCCATATTATGAAAAATGAAAAATGTAGAATGCAAATATCCACAGAAACTGACAGCAGTCCACAACCCAAAAGTTCTCTTAGTTTAGCCGTGCTGTTCTGTTACTCACAGAGAAGTAGCTCCCTTTTCTTGTTTCCACTGTAATGCAGATAATTCCAATAGTCCAGTAGTCAAGTTTCTATCTTTCCAAGGCCAGAAATATATATTTTCACGGTGGTATTCCTAATATTATTACTCCTTTATCTTCAGAGGCATAAACAAAGTTAATGAGGCCGCTGATAAGAGCTGGGTTTTGGTATCCACTGAATACAGTCTCCGGCTACTCCCTCCTTTTCTTCTTCCAAAAGAGCAGATTCAGAGATTTAAAACTAAAAGACTTAAAAACTGTCTAAAACCAAAGATGTTAAAAAGCTATCTAAAACTAAAATGATAAAAGCTATTTATAGCCAAGTATAAAAAGATTAAAAGGTTTAAAAGACCGGGTTAAAAGTAAAATAAAATAAGGAGGCAACCAGGAGAAAACGCTGCTGCCTCCTTCCCATCCCCTCGCAGACTCTCCAAGAGGAGAAGGAGACGACAGAGGATGAGATGGTTGGACAGTGTCATCGAAGCTACCAACATTAATTCGACCAAACTCTGGGGAGCAATAAAAGACAGGTGGGTCTGGCGTGCTCTGGCCCATGGGGTCACAAAGAGTTGGACACGACTAAACGACTAAACAACAACAAAAGCCAAACCTAACAAAGACAATACGTGGGGCTGCCAAAAGAAACAAACAAACAACAGAACATTCTTGCACAGTCTCTTCCGGTTGCTTTTTGGGTAAAGAGGAATCAATAAGCTGCCCGGTCAATATCAGATCTTTCCTCCCTTGCACTTTCAACGAGCCTGGGGTAACTTTAAAAGTTCTATTCGGTTCTAAGCATCAGTTTGTGGGCAGGGTGCATTTAATCACTTCAGAGCCATTGCATCTTTGAAAGGCTTTGGGCATTCATGAATCTCATCCTTCCTTGCAACTCTGGCACTTCATTTGACGGATACCAGTGCCAATCGAAGACATTTTGACAGCTAAGGCTGGGTGGTAAATGGGAAGTCTACCCTCTCATCAGAATGCCTGCTAACCAAGGCTGGTCAGGTTGCTTTTTACTTGAGGCAGAAAATCCTTCAAGTGCCCCTTTAACAATGAAAGTACAGTAATAATAAAGTACAGAACTAAAAAAAATATCCTTCTCTTTATGCCACCCCAAAAGAGTTTCTTGAGAAGGCTTTGCCCAGCTCTAACTGCTGCCATTCCTTGCTGCTGCCTATTAAAGAGATTTCTGTCCTGGCCACGTCCCTGCTTCCTGCCCTTTAAATTACCCCTGGAAATGGACCGTGCAAACTGTTTTTCTTCTGATATTTGCTTTGAGGGTCTCTGCTTACCCACAGAGTCTCTCTACAGACTTCCTTTTTTTTTTTTTGCTAGATTGAGGCTGAGAACTACATCAAACTCTAGTGGCTTTATCAGATTATTGAAAAAGAGAGATTCCTCCCTCCCCACTCAGTATGAGAGTAGCTGTATATATTATACATATAGTGAAGGCACATCTAATGAGTTTGGGGCACCACCTTTGCTACAGGTAGACAGTCTACATCATCACACAGGTGTACAAGTATTTGACTGTTTTCTTCTTAACTGGATATATATAGGCATTATAATGCTGGAGAACAGCAGATGGAATTTCAATACTAAATTAGGAGTCTAGGGAATGCAAACGCACACAATTCCAAATACAGGGGATTGCTGCAGGACAAGGACTATTACAGAGAGAAATTAGCTAGTATTAATGCTGAATTGCACTGAGCAGAGTTATGATCCTATAACAGGTAGCAGTTCACAGGTTCCCTAATCTTACTGTAAGAGGAAAGCCTTGCCTTGTCAATACTAATCAAAGAGCTATAGGAATGCTGATGTGCTAAAATACTGATGCTCTCAAATCTCTGAAGAAATTCAAGGAATGGGGATGTAGGGGGTGGGTGGGTTTCAAAGCTGTGATGTTTACCACCAAAGATGTTACACAGAACACTGTCTGGCAGTTCTCAAACTTGATCAACTACACTCCCCCCCTCCCCAATTATTGCATATGTTGTATTTTCAGCTGGTGGTGAGAAATATTGTGATTTAAAAATGGAGAAAAATGTCATTTGTCTGCAAGGTTCACCCTATTACTAATCAGGGAGACTCAGGTAGCAGGTCCCTGGGGGTGTGGAGCAGTCATGAAATGCTAGAGGACAGAGATATATGTGTATCAATGTGATCGGGTTCAGTTTCAGATTTTGACAACTCCTCATTTTGTGCAGGAAATATTACAGGAGACATCTTCTTAACTCTAACCTTGTTATTTACATGATGATCAGCACTATTTATAATTGGGTCAACAACACTTAACTCAGGCAACATGCCATAACTGTCCATCATAAATTCCCACCCAAAGTCTGTTGAACTCACAGGGGTGCTGTGCCAAACTTCTCCGCGTTGGTGAGTTTCTGGAGGGGTACGCTCCTCACTGCACATATGGTACTGCAGCATGGGTGCCAGGCCCAGTCTCCCTCAGGGAGTGTTGTATTGGGAATCCGGGCAGATCACCCGTCGACCTCTCCTTTTATTCTTGGGAAACATTATTATGGACCATTCACTGCACTGGCTGCCCATTCGGTTCCGCATCGACTTCAAAGTGCTGATGCTTACATACAAAGCTCTAAACGGTTTAGGGCCTCGATACTTGGTGGAACGCCTTCTCCCACCAAGAACTACCCATGTCACTTGTGGGAGCCAGGAGGTGAGGTTGAGGAGCCTAACGCCGAGGGAGGCCCGGAAGGAAAAGACAAGAAACCGGGCCTTCTCGGCGGTGGCGCCTCGCCTCTGGAACAACCTGCCTCCGGAGATTCGTGCGGCTCCCTCGCTGGGTATCTTTAAAAATCAACAGACCAGCGTTCCTGACGTCGGGGGAGCTGCCTGCAATATCTGCCGTCCCCAGGCACGGGTGAGAGACGTGTCTGGGAGAATTTCTGGCTTGCGCTCCCCGGCCTTTTTCAGGACTGGGACCCTGTTGCTACTGCTCCTGCTGCTTCAGGCCATCCCACCCCCTTCCATAACATCAGCCACCTGGCTGGGAGGGAGGGAGACCATAAAAGCCGGAAGCTTGTGCCAGGGCCCTCACAGACCAGCGTTCCTGACGTCGGGGGAGCTGCCTGCAATATCTGCCGTCCCCAGGCACGGGTGAGAGACGTGTCTGGGAGAATTTCTGGCTTGCGCTCCCCGGCCTTTTTCAGGACTGGGACCCTGTTGCTACTGCTCCTGCTGCTTCAGGCCATCCCACCCCCTTCCATAACATCAGCCACCTGGCTGGAAGGGAGGGAGACCATAAAAGCCGGAAGCTTGTGCCAGGGCCCTCACAGACCAGCGTTCCTGACGTCGGGGGAGCTGCCTGCAATATCTGCCGTCCCCAGGCACGGGTGAGAGACGTGTCTGGGAGAATTTCTGGCTTGCGCTCCCCTGCCTTTCAGGACCGAGACCCTGCTGCTGGTGGTGCTGCTGCTTTGGACAAACCCACCCCTTCCTCAACACCAGCCACCTGGCTGGGAGGGGAGAAGGGGCATTAGAAGGGTGTGTGGGTTTGTTCTTGTTTGTTTGTTTTAACTGTTAGTATTACTAATTGCCATCAGGTTGCATAGAGACCCACAGTGGACCTGATGGAACAGGAAGGGGGGAGGGCGTTGGAGGGGGCAGCCATTGAGGTGGTGCTGGGTAGGGGAAGGAATGGCGGTGGGGGTAGAACATGCCCGCGTAGGAGAAGAGAGGTTAGATATCTTACATCTATCCCCTCTTCTAGTCCTACCTCCAACCAAATGGTATCAGGCGACCATATCAGCAAACCCTCGAGCCACACGGTGCTGTTGATGAACGCCAGGTCAGTACAAAATAAAACTGCCCTCATCCATGATGTAATTCTGGATGAGGGTGCTGACCTGGCGTGCATTACTGAGACCTGGGTGGGAGAGGAAGGTGGTGTCCCCCTCTCCCAGCTGTGTCCTCCTGGGTACTCAGTCCAGCACCAGTGTCGCTCGGAGGGTCGGGGAGGGGGAGTTGCTATAGTCTATAGGAGTTCTATCTCCTTGACCAGGCTTCCTGTCCCTTTGAGAGGAGGTCTTGAGGGCCTGTATTGTATGTTGGGCTCACGAGACAGATTAGGGATTCTGTTGGTGTACCGCCCACCCTGCTGCGTACCAACAGTCTCCCTACCTGAGCTGACGGAGGCAGTCTCGGACCTGGTGTTGAGGACTCCCAGGCTGCTGGTGCTGGGGGACCTCAACATCCATGCTGAGGCTGCCTTGACCGGGGCGGCTCAGGACTTCATGGCCGCCATGACAACCATGGGACTGTCTCAATGTGTCATCGGCCCGACACATGAGAAGGGCCACACCTTGGACCTTGTTTTCACAACGGGACTGGAAGATGGTGGTTTGGATGTGGAGGGGCTGGTTGTGACCCCATTGTCATGGTCAGACCACTTCCTGGTCAAGTTTAGTCTATTAGCTTCTTCTTCCCTCTGCAAGGGTGGGGGATCTATTAAGATGATCCGCCCTCGGAGACTTATGGATCCAGATGGATTCCTGAATGCTCTGGGGGAGTATCCGTCTGATATGGTTGGCGCTCCTGTCGAAGCTCAGGTCACCCTATGGAATAGGGAGATGACCCGGGCGGTTGACACGATTGCGCCTAAGCGCCCTCTCCCTGCTCGCCGAGCCCAGACAGCTCCCTGGTATACTTCTGAACTGCGGGCGATGAAGCGAGAGGGGAGACGGCTAGAGCGCAGGTGGAGGAAGTCCCGCTGGGAATCTGATCGAACACGACTTAGAGCCCATTATCGGGCCTATTTCGTGGCAATACGGCTGGCGAAACGGCAATATTTCTCCAGCCGCATTGCTTCCTCAGAATGTCGTCCAGCAGAGCTGTTTCGGGTGGTCCGGGATCTTCTTCAACCGGGAAACCCGGTGGAGGTCCCGGACTGCTCATCAGCTCGCTGTGATGAGTTTGCTATTCATTTTGAGGAAAAAATCGCTCAGATTCGCAGTGGGCTGGACTCCACTGTTACTGCAAAATCGGAAGATGTGTCCAGTGTGCCGTGCTTAGGTCAAACTTTAATGGATGAGTTTCAATTGTTGAGACCCGAGGATGTGGACAGGGTGCTTGGATCTGTCCGTTCTACCACCACGCCGCTCGACCCTTGCCCATCTTGGCTAATTGGAAGATCTGCCAGGGGGGTTCGCACTTGGGTCCAGGAGGCCGTGAACGCCTCTCTGAGAGAGGGAGTGGTCCCTACCGCCTTGAAAGAGGCGGTAATTCGACCACTCCTTAAAAAGCCTAACCTGGACCCAAGGCTGGTGGTCAACTACCGACCAGTGGCGAACCTCCCTTATTTGGGCAAGGTGTTGGAGCGGGTTGTGGCCGGGCAACTCCAGGCGCTGCTGGATGAAACGGATTTTCTGGATCCATTTCAGTCGGGTTTCAGGCCGGGTTTTGGTACAGAGACTGCCTTGGTCGCCCTGTATGATGACCTTTGCCGGGAGAGAGACAGGGGGAGTGTGACCCTGTTGATACTCCTGGACCTCTCAGCGGCTTTGGACACCATCGACCATGGTGTCCTTCTGGATAGGCTGGCTGGGTTAGGAGTTGGGGGCACTGTTTTACGGTGGTTCCGCTCCTTCCTAGCTGACCGTATCCAGAGGGTGGTGCTGGGGGACAGTTGCTCTGCCCCATGGCATTTACGTCATGGAGTTCCTCAGGGCTCAATACTGTCCCCCATGCTGTTTAACATCTACATGAAACCGCTGGGAGAGGTCATCAGGAGGTTTGGGCTGAGGAGTCAGCAATATGCTGACGACACTCAGCTCTACCTCTCGTTTTCCACCAATCCAGGTGAGGCGGTTTCTGTGCTGAACTCGTGTCTGGACCTGATAATGGACTGGATGAGGGTTAATAAATTGAAACTCAATCCAGACAAGACGGAAGTGCTGTTAGTGGGTGCTTCGCCGGACAGGTTGGAGGGCCACTTCCCTGTCCTGAATGGGGTTACACTCCCCCTAAGGGACAGGGTCCGCAGCCTGGGGGTGCTCCTGGACCCCAGTCTAACTTTGGAAGCTCAGGTGGACTCGGTGGCCAGGGGTGCCTTCCTTCAGCTGCGGAAATTATACCAGCTACGGCCCTACCTGGACGAGTGGAGTCTCATGACAGTTACACATGCACTGGTAACATCTCGTATTGATTATTGCAATGCGCTCTACGTGGGGCTGCCTTTGAAGACGGTCCGGCGACTGCAACTGGTTCAGAATCGAGCTGCGCGGCTGGTGAGTGGTGGGGCCGCCAGAGAGCACATCAAGCCGATTCTGTATAATTTACACTGGTTACCAGTTGCTGTCCGGGCCCAATTCAAAGTGCTTGTTTTGACATATAAAGCCCTAAACGGCTTGGGCCCTGGATACTTGAAGGACCGCCTCCTTCCATATGAGCCTACCCGGCTGTTAAGATCTAGCCAGGGGGCCCTTTTGAAAGAGCCATCCCTCAAGGAGGTAAGAGGGATGGCTTGTAGACAAAGGGCCTTCTCGGCAGCTGCCCCCAGACTATGGAACGCCCTCCCAACTGAAATTCGCCTGGCGCCGACACTGATGATATTTCGGCGCCAGGTCAAAACCTTCCTGTTCCAGAAGGCTTTTAATTGAAATAACATTAACTGTGGGTCTTAATGATGGCAATTTTAATTGTATTTTAATTGTATTTTAATTGTATTTTAATCATTTTATTTTATTCCATTGAATTTTAATTGTTGTAAGCCGCCCAGAGACCTTTGGGTAGAGTGGGCGGCATATAAATTAAATAAATAAATAAATAAATAAATAAATAAAAACATGGATGTTTCGGCAGGCCTTCCCTCCAGTTAATCCCTGATGTTTTCCTTCCCTCTCCTTTTCTACTGTCTGTTTTCCGTCTTGTTGGATTTTGTTTATTGTTCATCACATAATAATTTTATATCCATATGTGTATTTTACTCATGTTGTAAGCCGCCTAGAGTGGTTATGACTGACCAGATAGGCGGGATATAAATAAAATAAATAAATAATAATAATAAATTCTAGAGTCTCATGTCTCACCTTGCCCAGTTCCTTAGGGATAGGGTCTGGAAGCAATGCCCCCAACTTCAGATTAAGAAAGTCTCTTAATAATTCTTGAGTCTTTATCCTTTCATATTCCCACAGCCTTTCTAGCTCTCTCTTACGTTTCCACAATTCTAATTCCACCTCGAACCCTCGCTCTCCCTGGCTACTTACACCCTCCTCCCAAACTGACAACTCTTGCTCTTCCCCCTTCTGACTCCCTCGCTCCTCTACCAAACATATTTCAAATTTCCCACTTCTCTCTGCTCTTGCCCCCTCCTCGGTCAAGTTCTCCTTTGGGTCCGTCTCTAAACCAGTGCTTTCTGGCTTCCTTCCTTCCTCTCTGCCCTCTGTCTCGTGGGACAGCACGCTCGCCTCTGGACCTCCTTCACAATCAGATTGTTTGAACTGAGTCCCCCAAAGTAGCCTGCTTTCCTCCAGGATGGTAGAGACAGCTAACACTGAAGTGAGATTCAATGGCATTGTCTCATTTGGCTTGGGCATCAAAATACCATAGACTAGTCCCTTTTTCCTGCAATGGAAGTACTGTTGCCTTGAGGAAAGATACCTTGAAGTATTGTGACAATGGAGAACTAGGTGTTATTACATATTTTTCCCCATCTCTGTTCTCATTCATTTCATCTTCAAAACATTTCAAGTGGGCATGTTTCGAACTCACATGTCCTCCTTACAATACTGAAGTGGAATTGCAGAGAGGTACCTTTTGTTAAGAGGAAACTCAGGGACAATTTTGGACTATCAGCTCAGGTTGCTCTTCCCCGTTTAGATATAAAGGAGGAATATGCAGTTTCTTTTAAATCCTAAGCAAAGACTAACATGAAAATCCAAGAAAGTGTTGCAGGAATTCACCCCAAAATTTGTTCTCAAACATTTGCACCCCTTCTAAACCTCCATGTTTTCTCTCTGTCCTGCAAACACAGACCCAGCCTTCTCTTCATTGGGTAATGAGCTCCTCATGTGTAGAGTGTGCAGGCGCAAATCTAAATCTTTGTGAAGGATTTTAAGGATTATTAAGAATTCTCTTGTACACCCAGATTATTGTTAGTCGAATCCTACTCCCTAATCATAAAGAAATACAACACTTGATAGCGTAAAAGAACAAATTGCTGGAACACGGCACTTGAAGATATATGCAGTAACCGTGGTTCCAGAATCCCAGCACTTGCTTATCCTTTTTTTAATGTATTTATTTAAGGACAGGGTAGGGAATACAAAAAGTAAGGGGGAAGAGGGGAAAAGGGTTAGGGGGATAGGAGAACATAGAGTATACCGTCATCCCATCAATTCATATTACAATAACAAATCGACTTTTTGCTTTTTCACAGTTTGATTGCCCTCCTGCTTTCATCATGTCATTTAATTTTAGTTTAATTCTATGTTACTCCAACACTATCTGGTAACTGCAGCCATTTATACAATAAATCCCACTGTTCAGTTTCCTTTTGGATTGAACAATCTTTCAGCCCATCTGACAGAATATCCATTTTTGTCACTTCCCATATTTTCACAATAAGATTCTCTTGTTTCAGTATCTCTGCTTTCTTGAGATTTTTCACATAATGCTTTTTAATTCTGGAAGCTGCATAAGTCACTGGATAACTTTCTATCCCATCTATGTTAGCTGGTGTCGTGCCCAATAAAGACGGTTCTAAAGTTTGTGCAGCTTCATTTAAGTTTTGTTTGGCATCTAATGTCCCCTCTTTCGTCATTTTCATCAGATCTTCTATTTTGCTGAGACCTTCACTCACTTGCTGAAACCCTGTTATTTATTTATTTATTTATTTATTTATTTATTTATTTATTTATTTATTTATTCATTCATTCATTCATTCATTCATTCATTCATTCATTCATTCAATTTAAACCCCGCCTATCTGGTTGATTATTATTGTTATTATTGTCCTTTGCATAGTAATCTGCCATTCCTTTTCTGTTTCTTGTTACCACTGTTCCAAAACTTTGGGATTGAACAGACCAAGTCTCCATTTGTTGTCTTACATTTTTGGAGGCCATCTCAGGCTTTCCAATGAATGGGATTTGTATAGATAATACTATGCCCTTAACCAAAATGATCGCCCCTTATACATCCTTCAACAGTTTCCACAATTTTATCAACAATCCAAACCCCTTATCATAAACCTCCCCTTAGATCTCCCTCCAATCTTTATCCAAACATTATAATATAAAAATCAACTTTTAACCCACACATTCAAAATCAAATAGAACAGTGGCACAATTATTTCTTCTTCTCCCGAGTTTAGCAGGCTTCTGTTATCAGTCTCGTATGCAGTCCGGCAAACAAAACAACAATCACAGAGTCTCAAACTGTCCAGTCGTTGTCCTTGAAGCCTGTCTTATGATCTTTCCATTAACCCCTTGATACTCCTCCGTCCAGTCGACCACGTCAGCTCCTTTTTTCTTCTCCAGAAAACCACCAGATTCTATTCTCAAAAGTTCACAGAGTCCAGGATGGGAAAAGAAAAATACGTCCAAGCCAAACTGCATTCTCAAAACTCAAGTCTCTTGAATCCTGTCCGGTGGTATTACCGTCTGGGATTCTTTTCCAGAAACACAAGATTTATTTTTCCGTCTCACTCTCTCGGCTTTGAAATCAGTCTGCTGTATTAAGAGTTAGTTTCGCTTTTAAGGCAGACTGATAAGATAGGTTCACCGCTGCTTTTCTTCTTTCAGCCAAATATTTTCATTCTTATTTTCAGCTTAATGGGGCTGTTTCATAAATCAAAGTCTTCAGCTTACTTAGTTGTTGTATATTTAAAGCTTATATTGGTTGTTCTCCTCTCCCCCGGTAAAGGGTTACTCACGGCTCCGTGCCAAATATGGCTCCCGCTCTGATCTGTGCTGGGTGATTTCTTCAGAGGGAAGAAGTCCGGGTTTGCCTCCCATTCTTCTCCCCCTGCTGCTCACCATCTGCTTCAGAGAGACTTCTCCTAGACTCACCTTCAATCCCCATTTCAAAAGGGGGATCCCGGATTGAACGGTTCCAGTTTTTCCAGAGAGAGCTCTTCTCTGGAGCTACTGGCAGCACCGCAACAAAGCCCAGCCTCTCAGTACTTGCTTATCCTGATGGTGTATCAAATGCTGTGTTCCACATCAAGATCTGCTTCACAGTTCTAGAAATTCAGCACAAGAGGAAGTAAGCTAGAGAAGTTTGCAAATAAGGTATTTCATTTACTGACACTTAAATTCAAATGCACTGCATTAAACAGATAAATACAATTAAATATCCATAAATGTAATCCTGTATGGCCAAAGAAACTTCATTTAATTCAGAACTGTGCATTTAATGCTGTGTTTAGAGTTTACATTTGCTATTGCAAAAACCCAATAAAGTAAACACAGAGTTTAAGCAAGCTATAATAAATAAGATCCAAGACAGAAGCATAACCTATGAAGTAGAAAATTTGCAACAGGCTTTATAATGGGCAACACTGGTTCAGTAGTTCTGTTCTATTTAAGACTAATGAGGGGATTTAGCCACAAATGTTTATGACACCCAGAGTGATGTAGTAGATATAGTGGTAGATGAGCACTCAGAAGATATGGGTTCAAATCCCTGCTTGGCCATGGAAGCTCACTTGGGAGTGACAATGGTAAATTTCTACTTGAAGATCTTACATACCTCAAAAATTCTTTTAGGGTCCCTGTATGTCAGAGGTGCCTTGACAACACATAACAGGCAAAAACAGCAATCAAGAGTTTATAAAAAGAGGTCAACTATCTATACTTTACGCTTGTATGTGAGTTTTGTTGAAAATAAATTAACCAAACTAAAAAAGCCACTTCCCATTTTTCCCCTAAGCTTTAAGATATCTGTAAAGCGAATTTCCAACAAGAAGCACTTTTGCTCTAGTTTGAAAGTTATTATCTGTTAGGTCTTTAAGAAGAAAAAATGTAATTAACAATTGGTTAGTGCAGGTGGAGTCATTTAGTCACTGCCTACCTGACAAGAAGGACATAGCCCTGTGGAATTAACTACCATGAGGTGAACCACTAATCTGATTGCTTGGAGGTAGTATAAATTAAGAGGCTGGTTAGTGTGCCCTTCACAGTTCTCTTCTGACTCCATGCTTATGCTTTGTCTGTTTGGCTGCAGAATGCAGTCTTTTTATGTTCCTGTGAGCACTATATAAATATGTACAGCCAGTAAATATTATCTGCACTTATTCCTGGGGTCTTCCGTGTGCCTTACTATGCTGGAGCTTCTGGTCCAAACCTTCGTAAGGAGAAAATCTTCTGCTGTGATTTTAAATGCTAACACTATCATTTGTACATCCTTCAACTCAACTTGTTCTTTTAAATATCCTAATCAAATTACTAAAGTAAAAGAATAGCCTGTAATTTAAAGTGTGTCAAAGACATAATTCCAGATTTGTTCAATACTAGGATCATTTGAAAAAGTAAACAAGAAATTTTCATAAAAGCTGTCTCACCCTCCAACATTCATCTGGCAAGTTAAAGTGCACTGGTTTTGGTCTCTGCTATATATAATACCATTAAAATACTTTTACAATATATCTTCTAATGACTTCTAGTAGTTAAATTACTTGAAATATTGTATTTGTTTAGTTTTAAGAGAAGTTGGTGAGTCTGTTCAGGTGTCATTTTTTTAGGAACAGGAAGGCTGGCATTCCAAAGCCTCTTAGAAGCATTCATTCGTTCATTCAGCCAAGTACCTAGAACAATATTCCACTTCCATGCACTTTACTTTGAAAGTAAGCACAGTTCATTTTGCAGCCAGGGGCTTTAATCCTACACGCTTTAATCTGGAACTAAACCCCATTGTAATCAAAAGGACTACCTTCTAAGTACTGTAGACACGTACAGGATTGCACTGTGAGTTCTTGCCACACACACTGATTCCCCCTTGCGAATCAAGACGTGTGAACAAGTGCATAGATATAGCTGATCAGACTAATGTAGCTGAATTCACTCTTTGCAACGAGAAAAATCCATTTGACGAATTTCTCTACCGTTATGATGGGCTACCCCTTTCCCAGTTTCACACCTCAAATGTCTGGCGACAAATTCCAACGACTCCTGAAGATTGAAGCATGAACTCTGGCCGACTGAAGGGCTCCTATAGCCCTTCATCATCATCTACCATCCTCCTTGCCGCACTTGTTGCCATGTCCTGACCCGATTTCTTCGCAAAACAGCTTGCCTACGTGTGGAGGGCAGGGCTGGCCGAGCAGCTAACATTAGGAAATGGATGTCGCGCTGAACCTCAGCTGCGGCGTGTGTGTGTAATAAAAAGCAAAAAGCAAAAAAAAAACAAAAAACAAAAAAACAAGAAAACAAAGCAGCACCAAGGCCTGCGCTATCGCAGGAAGTGAAGGCTTCTGCTCTCACTAGAGAAGGCAGGTGCCGGGGAGGTTCATCTAAACCTCCCCGAATCCAACAGTTGGCAGCGTCCTCCTTCCCCACTCTAAAGCAACCTCTCCTCCCGATTTTATCGACGCCTCTTTGCTCCGATCCCCCCCCCAACTTCCCTCCCGGGTCAAGGGTTCTTTCCCCACGACTCCCCGCCTCCTTGCAGGAAGATGCCGCGCGGAGAGGGCGACCCAGCCAGGGCTCCTTCCCGCGCCCTAGTGGCTGATCACGTGGGAGCGCGGCTTCTCTCTCCCCCCCCCCGGTCTCCGGAAGATCGCTTCGGTTCAGACCGCCCTGTACTAACCAGTCCAGTCCCCAGGCGCCCAGCCGGGTTGGAGACGCACGCCTGAAATGACAGCGGGTCTAAAGGAGCGCCAAGGCACCTGTTTCTTCAGGGCCGGGACGCGTCTCAGCTTTTCCGTGCTGCCCAGTTTCAAAAGCTGAGAAGAGAAAGAGGCGAATGCCGCTGTCTGTGCTTAGCCTTACTTATCATCCTCTCCCGTTGCCTCCTGCTTACGAGGAGTCCCCGTCGGCGCACCTTGCATGCCTCTGAGGTTGTGCTAAACTTTCCTGGAACTTGGAGGGAGTTCGCGACCTCCACCCACCGACCGCCCTCCTCCTCCTCCGGAATCATGTTTGCATCCACGACAGCGAGGCAATGAGTTGCCCGGGCTTCTTTCCGCAGTGGGTACAGTACGTTGTAGCAACTCATGTCTGCTTGTGGGGCGGGGGGGGGGAAGAAGAGAGAGAGAGCAGTGTTGATTGTGCAACGCGCCCCTCTTAAAAAGCTGGAGCAACAACAGACGCAAGCGAAAGATGCTAAAAGGCGGCGGTGGGAGAGCTGAAAAGAAAAAGGTTCTCGAAAGGAAAAAAGAACTGTGCAAAGCGAGTGGACTGATTCCTCCCCACTGAACAGAAGCCGCTGCCGCCACTGCTGGACTTCAAGCTGTTTTATGACTTTTCGAGGGAGAGTTCCTTCTTGCATAACCGCTAGGAGCAGCGCCTTATCACCCGTGTCATCATCAGCACCATTATCCTGACTACTGCTGCCGCTTTGCTTTTGTGCCTTTCGCTGTTTTGGCACGAGGGACGCATTGGTGTGGGTGTCTGTGCGCGGGGGGGGGCTCCCCCTAGGCGCCTTCCCGCTTGCTTCTCGTCGGTTGTTATCTGGTGCTGCCCTTGCCTTACTTCGGCGTTTGGACGGGAGAGCAACAGCTCGCCCGCCCGGGCAGCCCTCGCCCTGCCGAAGCAAAATGTACTCGGAAACCAAGGAGAGCAGCGGGAGCCTTCGGCACTAGTTTGTGCCTTTCCAAGGCGCTCTCTCCCGCTGGCTATTTAATTTTTTTTCTTTTTCTCTTTTTACAGTTTCTATAAATCAAGCCAGCCGGCCCTTTCCTCTCCCCTCCCCCGGTGCCCCCCCTTCTTTGAAAGCAGCCCTTCGCTTTCCTTGTGCCATTTGTGGATGTCCCTGGATCTCGCCTTGAGGAGACGAGAGGAGAGCAACAGTCTGTTACGTTACAGCTGCGGCGAGACGCTTCCTCCTCGTCGTTCGGCTAAAGTTTTACCATGAGGAGGCGGCAGCTGAGGCGCTGAGACACTTTCGCAGCCTTCAGGAGGGGGGGGGGAGAGAGAGAGAAAGACAGGACGGAAAACAGGAGCCTCCCAAGAAGGGACGCGTGCGAGAGGAGCCGTCGCCTGCCTGCCTGCCTGCCTCCTCCCGCCGCCGCCTGCCTCGTTCTCCCGGCCTCGCTTGCCAGCAGCCCCCGCACTCCCTGCTGCGGGTTAGGCAAGGTGGCCCCCACGGCTCCTCTGGCCCCCTTCCTGCTTAGCGGGAGCGGCGGGGAGCGCGCGAGGCATTTCCAGCCCCACTCGCTTCTCTCCCGCCTTTTTCTCCTCGCTCGCCTTCTCGCCGCCGCCGCCGCCGCGCCCGGCGGAGGCTCTTTGCCTTCCACCTCTCGCCGAGCGGCTGCCCGCGCCCGCTGCTGCTGCTGCCGCCGCTTTTGCCCCCGCCGTGATGCCATGCCCCGCAGCCCCGGCCGAGGAGACGACGAGGGCGGCTCCGCCGGGCTCTGGCTGAAGAGCAGCTCGGCGGGGCGCCACCACCAGCACCACCACCAGCACCGCGGCGGCGGCGGCGGCATGAAGGATGTGGAGTCGGGCCGGAGCAGGGTGCTCCTGAATTCGGCGCCCCCGCGAGGGGACGGCTTGCTCCTTTTGGGCACCGGCCTTGGCTTGCGAGAGAGCCGGCGCGGCAAGCAGGGAGGAGCCCGGATGAGTCTGCTCGGGAAGCCGCTCTCCTACACCAGCAACCCGATCTACCGGCGGAACGCCAAGTACAGGAAGCTGCAAAACTATCTCTACAACGTGCTGGAGAGACCCCGAGGCTGGGCTTTCATTTACCACGCGTTCGTGTGAGTACCCGGGGTGGGGTGGGGTGGAGTGGCCGGCCGGCCGGCAGGGCCAGGCGCTCGAAGGTTGACGCTCGGTATTGGGGAGGGGGGGAGAGAGAGGGAGGCGCCGCACCCCCCCCCCGACCCGGCCACGCACTCACCTGGCGGCCGGGGAGGGCAGGGCGCCGACCCAGGTTGGGCGCAAGGGAGGTGCCTGCGGCGCAACGAGGGGTGAGGCGGGGAGGGGTAGGGTGGGGTGGGTCCTCCCAGGAGAAGCTACTGAGCTGCCGTGTCGATGCTCCGAAAGGAGCATCTCGTCCTTTTCTGTGTGGGAGATGTGACAGGCAGGCGTCGGAAGACGGCATCCGCTTCCGTCGGATGACTTCACGGCGACTACTTTTAGGGTGCTTTCGCATATCCGTGGTACAAAAAGCGCCTTTGTCCTCACAGGTGTGCCCGTGAGGGAGAAAAAAAAAGGAGAGGCAAAATGACTCTCTCTGTGTGTTAATACTAGGGACCCTAACCTGTAACCTACACTACACCCGAATTGCTTAATATTAATAAGTAGCTCCAAAGAATTTAGGGTTTTTACCCGCTCACTTGCAGATTTGGAACTGACTTCTGAGTAGACACTTTAAACGATTGCACTGTGATGCTCATCAGCAAGTAAGCCTGTTGAAGACACAAGAGCTTACCTCCAAGTTAGGCATCCAATAGGCTCGCACCTATTGTGTGTGAAAGGACTCTTACAAGCCCTGCTTGAATTAGGTGTGATCGTTATAATAAAAGGGAATAATTTTTATTGTTAAACAATAGGTAGGGAAGCTCCACGATATAGGATGGGAAAGAAAAGTTGGTTTTGCTTGTTTTCTGGTTAATTGACATGGATTTGGGGGTATTATACAGGAAGTATTGTTTGGTTAGAACTATCTACCGTATAGCAACAATATTTCCCATAGAAGTGTGTGAGAGGGGCTGGACATGAATGCACTGAAGTCTGAGTGATGTAAAGTCTCCTGTCTCTGTTCAGGAATTGTCACTTGCAAGAATTGAATGGTGCACCAGGTGAAGTGATTAACAAAAGATGGTTTGGGTTTGAAATGCTTTCAGTGTTTCCAAGAGTGGACCAAACAGAAAGTTTTTCTGAATACAGAAGTAGACTGTAGAGGTCCTACCTACAGTCAGAAATCAGGAACTCCTAGGAATTGGGTTGGATGCATAAATCAAACTGGAAAGGGAAAGGAAATGTCTTGGTTTTGAAATTATTTAAGAGCTACTTGTGAGAGAAATGGCTATAGTGGACAGGCTCTAGGAAAATGACTTTTGATGTGGAATAGCAGAAGTATGGAATGATTACAAAACTACAGTGAGTAACCACAGCAAATAGGGCAACAAAATTTTATTTTTACTTAAATAACAATAGACATGAACTAGGAAAGAAAAACAGTGGTCGAAATCCTATTTATCATAGTACCTGTACATACATTTGTTCTAGAACAGGCCAGTTGAATCAGTGGGGACTGAGTGAGTCCCTTCCTCCAGTTTCCATTATTTCAAACCAGTCTATCTATTTGTGACTTACTCTGTTAAAGTAGATTACATTTTTAAAAATGCGAGAAGGACTCCAGGATTGGAACACGATGATTTACATTTTTTCCTTGGAGTGCAAAAGGCAATGCAAATTAGCCTGGAGTCTCCCACCCTCACAATCCATAGTTTCCCCTTCCTTACCTTCCAGTTTTTGCCTCTGTGGAATTTTTTTAAAGGATAGATTTGTATTGGTTCAGGCATGTGATTGCTTGAACTGATGCAGAAAAGCTCCTCCATCGGCATAGACTTATAGCTTCTCCTTTCTCGATGAGCAAGATTCCTATTCTTATTTTTTTAACAACTTCTCTTTTTTCCATGGGCAAGACTCATCTTTTTTTTTTTAAAAAAAAATTAAGAATGGAGAGCAAAGCTCCTCTCTGTTGGCAAGACTTTTCATTTTAAAAAAAGGCAAGAAGAAGAAATCAGGTGTGGAAAGTCTTGTTACAACTTGTTAGGAAGTTCCTTTTAAAAGCACCCCCTATAGGCATTTAGTGGAGCTGCAGACAAGTAGAATTTGCATTTCCTTCACTGTGTAGTTTCATCCTAAATTACAGTTTGATTAGACCCATTAGAATGACTAGAACTTGAGGAGGAGTTGATTCACCAAATCCCCACTGAGTTAATAGGTGAGCTCTAGTGCAATTTACTACACTAAGCAATAGGATTTGGGCCACTGTGGTCTAGTTATCAATTATTTGTATATCATTCTTAGCTAGTAAAGTATTTCACAATTCTTCTTATTTCATTCATTGCAGTGATACTGAAACTTAGGTAGGGTGTTTCAGTTGTTAATAGCTTCTGGCCCTGGGTTTCAAAGACTTGCAGTTTTCCCTCTATAACATAGAACTGTATCACTAACGTTACTTCATATATAGGATTGTAAAGCTGAAATTATAGTTAACACTTTTGTAGTACATGTGAATTTTCAAGTGTTCAAAGCATTTCCCGAGCATTATCTAGTTATAATTTTTATAACCATCCTGTAAGTTGAATATTACTATGTTCTGTATCAAAGTACTAAAATTAGTACTGAGCAAAGTACTAAAATTGATAGATATTGGGTACATTGATATTTTAAGCGGATAGTAGGTTGATGCAGTAGTTGGTTTGTAACCCAATACGACCTAACACGTTTATGACAGAGGCGGATTCCAAACCAGGAATTATTTCTTGTCCATATCTCAGTCATGTTTTAGCAGCCACAGCAACTCTCAGAATACCAAAATTAGTGGGCCAATGTGTGATTTAAACTACATACTTACCAGGTCATCATAACTCACACTCTTGAACACTTGACTGCATGAGTACTGTAGCTCTGTGTAGGCATTCATTAGGCAAGTAAATAAAACGTGCCAGGAGAGAGGGAGTGAGAGAAAGCACCTAATCACTTCAATTGCTGTCTATGTATGGAAGGCAATAAGTCTAAAGAGGAGGACTTCCATTAAGAGGATGGCATGTGGAAGGTGATTGAATTGGGGGATGAGAAAGATGGGCCCATCACTCTCATTATTTTGTGTTTAATCTAAACATTTAATGGAAGTCTGAATAGGGTTTATGTCTCCTTTGGTCAGTTCTGCAATTATTAATATGACAACAGTATTAATTCTCCTTTCACAAAGGAAGGATTGAAGCAGCTTTTATCTGAAAGAGGATTTGAATTTAGGTTTGAGGTGAAATATTTGCCCACAGAACTGCTATGGGATCCGTTTTGATGTTTGTGACTACAGGCGTAAGACTTGAGTTGACTTCTACCCTGATGTTAGAGAGATATACACAGGTTCAGTGGTTAAACTGCAGTACTACAGTCAAGTCTGTCCTCACAACCTGAGCTTAATCCCAGTGGATTCAGGTAGTTTGCTCATGTTTGAGTTAACCTTCTGTCTTTCCATGTTTGGTAAGTTGAGTACCCAGCTTGCTGGCGGAACAAGGTGTCATTTGCGTGATTATATTGTATACTGCCCAGAGAATGCTCTTAACATTATAGGGCAGTATATGTTGAAACAACAACATTTTAGCTGACATAGCACATAAACTACTTTTGGATTTGTTGCCATTCCCAGTAGAGAAATATACACACCATAGGTCCAGAAACACTTGAGACCTTTTAATTTTTGTGACAGAAAAAACATTAGGCTCATTTATCTAATTATGACTGAATTGTGGCTTGTTTTTTTTTTCCATTGCCTAGTGGGCACAATCCAACTCCCACTGATTTTGATGGCAGAGATGTTAGCACTGATGCTTTGCAACAACTCAGTCATACACATTGCACAAGAACAATTACCCACCAGACCATTGCCCTGAAAAATGTTTATATGTCTAATGTTTACCTCAATGATACAAATCCATTAAATTATTATATTTAATGCTAGATGGTGATCCAGAATACTGGAAAAACATGGTAAGTCACATTTACTTCCTCTCCCTATTCCAGCTATGCATAATTATTTAAATATGCCGAATGGTAATTGCAAGGTGCACAGATTATTCTGTGACTGTTCTATCCTTTTTTTTTTTTTCAGATATAGTAAATTACCTACAGGTCTGTGATAATCTGTCTCCTGTAGGTGAACTGTTCTGCAGTTCCTCAAAGTTCTGCATGATAAAAGTAGCTCCACTGAGTGCTCTTTTGTTTTTAAATGTGCTGGGCCTGCTTGTTTTGTGGCTTCTTAACTCTTAGATTTTTGTAGAACAGTCTATAAGCAAAAGAGCTGCAGCAGTCAACCATGGAAACAAGAGGAAAGTATCTGTGAGTGGTAGAAATGATCACTTTTATTCTTAGGATTGACTTTAAATGTTTTGAATTTCTTCTACCCTTTCTGAAAGTTGTATTTCTGCAGCATTCCAGTAGCTGAAGGTCTGTGTGGTTGGTAAGAACACATGTAGTAGCACAACAAAGCCTTTTGAAGACCAAATTAAGACCTAGTATTTCTGCAGAGGGTATGTTAGGGGTTGTCTTCTGCTTTAATTTCTGTGTCATTACATGTGTGGAAAGGAAAACTTCTTAATTTTTCAGCAAGCCCAAACGTTACTATATCTTCTGCAAAGTATTTTTGAGGTCAGAAAACCAGTAGGCAGAGAGGAATATACATTTCCTTTTCTGCAATCTCTCTGGAGGTTTAACAAGATTACTCTACCTCACAGTGTCTCTCTTTAGACATTCCACGTTGTCTGCTGCTTCTGTCTAGTTATTCCTTTATCCCTGTCTTAGGCTGCAACCAATTCTTTTACAGGTTTGATCTCACTGAGTGGTGGTAGCATGTTCTTCCCAAATCTTGCCAAAAGAAATGGTAACACATGATAACACAGAAGACAAGGATGAGTTTGTTTGTTTCAGTAAGTGGCCATGATGTCACAACTGAAATCAACAGAGTTTTTTTTAAAACAAAAACAAACACCTCCCTTAACACTTCATTCAGTGACTGAAATTGAAAAATTAGAAAGTGAAGTTGTTATAGTTCAGTGTGGACAAAAGGCTGGCGATCTGAACTTGTCATTCAGAAGATTGAATATGTTTAGAGTATTATGTTTAGAACAGCCCATGTGAGGACTTCTAGGCGTATGTAGAAAGCCTGCATTGCAAGATAACTATGATAGCTAATTTTCCATTGTAAAATTGGTTTTATGAAGTCTGGCTTGGTATAATTACAAGAGCAGAAAAGGTCTTACAGGAGGAGGATGGGAAAATACTGTCCCTGTCCCCCCTTCCTTAAAATATCTGTTAATAATACTTCCAGGTTTCTTTTGCAACTTCATCACCACATCCATTCATCTACTTGTTTTTTATTTGCATGTTCATTTTAGCTCCAGGTGTAGTTTTGGTTTGGTTATTTCTGGAAACTTTATTCATTGTTTCCCAAATAATGCACGTTGAAATGAACATACATTTATACTGAAGAAATATAATAGGTAGGGAATGAAAATGTATGTTTCAAAAATTTCCACCCCCAAAAAATGTTTTATTGTAATAGCTTTTATTTATGGTAATTCTTTTATCACCTTGTGTTTAATCACATGTAATGATATATGGATCTTTCTTGGAAAAAAGCTTATTGAATTTAGAAATGATTGGTAGGAACCTCTGGAAAAATTAGTATATATAGACTGAGTTATAAAAGTTTAATTACTCTATGATTTACGTACATGTCTTAAATATAATGAGGCGTCTTAACAACTCTATTACTTAGTCATATTTGAAAAGTTGTTATAATAATTACTACTGTTTATTTCTCATATGTTCCCTGCAGTGATTTCTGTAGAATGCATTTTACTCCCATGATGATGAATTCATTACTTCTTTTGCAAAATAGTTTTGATTATTAGGACATTACTGGTATCCATACAAATTACATAGCTATTTTGCAAATTAAGCCATGATAATAGTAACAATAAATAAATATTGTAATATTTTAATGGAACTTTCATTGGTCAACAAATTAGTCCTCAGATATCTAAAGAGTTTTTATGTTCTGTCTGTACCAACTAAGCACACACAAAGGAAGGCAACATACGTTGATTTCCAAGTAAGTTATATAGAATCCACGAGGATGGTATTCACTTGTAAGTATGCCTAGGGCATAATTTAGCAGGCTTTTATGCTGCAAATTCCAGCCTACCAAGCAGCTTTAAGGATGATGCTCTAAAAGTAATATGAAGTCAGCAGGTAACTCCCTTTAGTGCCTCAATCCTTGTATACCTTTGTTTCCTTTTATAGCTGCAGTCAAGGTAATTTTTCTGTTCCATTTTCAGCTGATAGTTGCAATTGAATTTTGTAGTTATTTCATTACTTAGTAGAATACCATGTTCCTAGTGCAGAGGTCCAACCGCTTTGTATGGACAGTTTTAAAGAGCACTTAAAGTGACTAAACGTGAAAAATGAATTAATCAAGTTTCACAGATTTTGCTACAGTGAACATTTAAAAAATACAGCTTCTAGGTCGTTCAGGGAGGATTCCTGGGAAGATTGGGCAGGCAGAACCATTCTTGTCTTTTTCAACTCTTGGCTCTTATTATGTTTCTAGATTTGAGAGGGATAGAATTGTTTTACCTGAAGATGTACCAAAAACATGTTCCATAGTTGCTGAATAATTATACGTACAGTGGTGCCCCGCACAGCGAGGTTAATCCGTTCCAGATTAACCTTCGCTATGGGGAAAGATCACTATACGGATCAAAAAACCCCACAATGTTTAATGCGTTCCAAATGGGCCCCAAACTCACCATTCTGTGATGTTTCCCCATGTTCCGGCGGCCATTTTGGGTGTTCTGGCCACTGCCGAACAGCTGTTCCTCCTCGCTATGCGAAGAAACATCGGTATGCGATCGCATTAGCGATCGCAAAATCTGCATCGGTATGCGGATTCATCGTTAAATGGTGCGCTTGTTATGCGAGGCACCACTGTATATGCATCTACTATGTATAATTAGAATCTATACACTATATATTGTGTTTTCCCAAAAATGAGAGAGGGTCTTAAATTTTGCTCCCAAAACGCATCAGGGCTTATTTTCAGGGGAGGTTTTATTTTACAGTCATGTCATCTTCTGGTTGCTGCATAATGCTGCACAGTGGTGGAGGGTGTGGTTTCACTTAACTGGGGCTTATTTTGAGGGCAGGCCTTATATTACGAGCATCCTGAAAAAATCATACTAGGGTTTATTTTCAGTTTAGGTCTTCTTTTCAGGGAAACAGGGTAGATTCTCCAAGCTGATGCTGAAGTGGTGGGTGAGGATAGCAGGAGAACTGTTCAGTTAGCTGAATCCTGGTGGAAAAGCAGAGTAAAAAGGATCAGAAACAGGTTTGGGTAGGGACAGGGCTAGACATTAGCTTTGCAGGCGAATATAATTTGGGCTGGCGAGCTGTGGTGTGGACTGAAGAAATGAATCAGTAAAAGAAAATTACTTTTCTTCTTCAACTGTGTCAGTTCAGATCCACAAGACAGAAACTTGTGGATTTACATCAAGCGTTCCTCTCTGCAGAATAATCTGCAGTATCCACTGGAGTGAGGTGATCTCTCTATGCAAGCACACAAATGGACACACAGTGTCACAACATTTTTTGTCACTGACCTTAAGACACTGTCACTGATCTCAACGTAGCTATTGTAGAAAAAAAGGAAGTTTACAGAGGGAGACTGAGAGGAACTCAGCTGAGGTTGGTTTTATGAATTAGTTCCATTGTGCATCTAGAGCAGTGGTCCCCAACCTTTTCTGAACCATGGACCGGTTGAGGGAGGGCGGGGTCCGTGTGCGGGGGACAGGGCATCCTGCTGTGCTTGTGGGACAGATCTTCCCCCCCGCATGCATTTGTGGGGGGAATGCATGCAGGGGGGAAGATCTGTCTCTGCGGCCCGGTCCTGCCATTGCCATGGACTGGCACTGGGCCATGGACCAGGGGTTGGGGATCCCTGATCTAGAGGATTAAATAAAGATCCATGACTACACATTGTATATATCTTAAGAAGCTGGTTTGCTCTGCAGGTTTGTGTGCAACCAGAAGTTGTTTTCTTTGGTAAAACTCAGGTCTCAGGATCATAAGTGGATTGTGGAAGAATCAACTTCCTGAAATCAAAGGTATTGGCACTTGAAAGATTGTCATCATGGACCAGCCTATAGACAATGTACATTAATGAATTCTTCCTATTGATATAATGTTTATGTAACCAATACTTTGGAAGTCCGTTACCTGTGTCTATACTGTCATCGTACACTTGGCGCCCACCTGCAAGTAAAGTAAAACCATTTATTTTAAAGGTGCCAGAATACTTTTGCATTTGTTTTGCTTTGCTTATGTATAAACACATACACACACAAATGCCCAACTATCTGTATATGGTTTGCTAGCTGTATAATTAACTGTAATAAAAATATGATCACAGGTGTATATGTTTGCTGGATTTGTACCATGGATGTCGCTGATGTTCTCAGTTCAACTATTTCTAAAAGACATTTCATTTTGATATAGTATCATCAGATACAAGCCAAGAAAATGTGATTTTTGCTGCTCTTTGAAAGTGTGATTCAACTATGATCCAAGCTGAAAATAAATTTGACAGTGTTAAAGCCATTACAATATAAATTTCCAAATTGAGTGAAGTCATGACACAGCAGCAACCGTGTAAATAATGAAAACTGCCAAATACCTTTAGATAATTGCCTGCATAGAATGAGTGCCAGCTTCAGTTTTTAATTGCAAATTGCAATTTTGGCAGTGGAAATTACCAATACTCTATTTTTTTTCTTCAGCAAACCTATATGAATATTCTTGCAATATCTTGTCATACAGATATACACATTTACTCAAATATGTAATGTCTTTCAATTTTTGATCATAGTTGCAGTTTTGCATTGTTGTTGCCTGCTTAATTTTAATTTGATTTGGCAGGTTGCATACTCTTGTATGAAGTTATTGAAATATATTAACACGGTTTGATCTGTATAACGTTGAAGAGCAATGAACAGAAGGAAGTTCAAAGAAGAGTGGCTTTGTGTCTGTCTTGTCATCCTTTTTATATCCTTGTAAAACTTTTCCAGATGGTTGGGGACCTGCTGAAAACTGTGACAAACGGTGCTGTTGTTGTTGCAGTTTTGGATTTTTGATTAAATTCTTCTAGCTGTGCAGCAGAATAGCTTAAAGTTGCCCAAAGTAGACCACCCCCTTTTCATTAACTTGAACTTACAATCTCAGTAACTCATTCTGATATATTAATAGTAGAAAGAATAAAAAATGTTTCATTTACTTACAGTTGAACAGCAAATTTACAAGCATGACCGCTTTCAACAACAGACTTCAATAGACCTGAGAGGGAAAAGAAACTCTCAACAGAGAGGCAGGGATCTCTTTGAATTCTGAGGCAGGAGAAAACTATTTGTTAGGGCTGGGTAGACTGACAGTCACACAAAAAAGGTCCCTCTCAGCCAAACAAACTATAGGCAGCATGCAAGGTTGTGTAAAACTCGAACCGTTGTGTTGTTGCAGGGAAAACAGCTCAAAGTGGACAGAAAACACCAGTGAGAATCACTCAACTCTCCAGAGATAGTGGTTAGAGGAGAGGAAATTGAGATCTTTGACTCTTTGTTTTGAGAATCCATGGTAATGTTAATTTTTTGGTGCATGAAATTAAACTTTGCCAAGATTATAAATTATGGTGTACACTGCCAGAACTGTCCAGAAAATGCATTGTAGATTGTTGAGCACATAAATGTTTTAGTGGCCACAGTGAAATGTTATTCTCTTCTACTGCTCATTCACTATTTGGTAATCATCTACAGAGGGTTTTCCAATCCTGCAGGTTTGGTCTTGGAGTTACACAGGGCTGTGGTGGGTAGAGTGGATTGCCCTTTCCTGGATCTTTTGGATCTGCTGTTCTGCCAGTGGAATGGCATCACTGATTACTGTCATTATCTGTCTCCCACCTTAAGTGGAGCCATTCGGCTTCATTTTATTCAAGCTCTTCTATTGAATTCCTCTGCTTTGCTCTTTCATTTTTTGCTTTGGATGGAAAAATGACAATGAAATGAAGGACACAGAAAGACTTAAACATTATAATTGCAAGGTCATTCCTGCTCCTGATGTATTTTTTCTCTTTTTATGGATAGAGTTGCAGAACAAGTAGATCACGAAGTAAAAACTTTGAATAAACTTATTCAAATAACCAGGCTAGTGTGTATATGATAAAATGAAAGTAAATTCCTAGCACAATGACAGTATGGCTCTCCATTGGTTCCAGGAAATGAGAATAGGTCATTTGTTGTAAGGAATCTTACCTGTTCATTTTTTAAAAAGTTAATAGCCACATTTCTGTTAAAAGCCACTCAACGTATACTGCCCTTTCTTTGTGGCCTGTGAAGCACCTGAACATGGAAAGCATCTACAATTGCTTGTTTTCAGGGTTCTTTCTAACTGACATTCCTTCATTTTCTTTAATGACAATTTGTGTGGCGATCTTCCCTTGTTGCCCCTATTTATTTTGGCCTTCACAAGGAATCACGTCCTTCTTCCTTCACGCTGCCACCAGGTATTCTAATACCAATTACAGTGGTGCCCTGCACCACGACGATAATCTGTTCCCCTGAAATTGCTGTTAAGCGAAAACATCATCCAGCGAAAACAGTTTCCCCATTGGAATGCATTGAAACCCATTTAATGTGTTCCAATGGGGAAATTACCTCGTCGTCCAGCGAAGATCGCCCATAGGGGAAGCCATTTTCCGAGTGCCGATCAGCTGTTAAAATGGCTGCCCTGCGAAGCATGGATCCAGAAAACACAGGGCAGCCATTTTGGGGAGCCGGAAAACATTGTCGTCTTGCCAACAAACAGTTCGCGAAGCACGGACCTAATCGTCATCGAATGAAACTCTTCCATACTTGAACAGTAGCATCTTATGCGATTTGTGAAATTCGGATGGTTGTATCAAAAGATTAGTCACTTTCTGGTCTCCTATAATACAATCAGCTGTATAACTGCATCTGGAAAAATTGATGTGAACATGCTATATGAATATCCTAAACCAATTTTCTTTGCACTGGAATTCAGGGGGGATTAAGGAAGCTGTCACACAAAGCTGGGTGAGTAAACAGACCATAGCTTTAAAGCAAACAAAGCTTAAAACAAAACCCCACACCACAGCACTTCAAGCACTCTCTGGGCAGTTTACAAGTTAATTA
Source organism: Pogona vitticeps (assembly GCF_051106095.1). Taxonomy (NCBI): domain Eukaryota; kingdom Metazoa; phylum Chordata; class Lepidosauria; order Squamata; family Agamidae; genus Pogona; species Pogona vitticeps. The sequence goes on along the minus strand of NC_135783.1, from coordinate 115,513,098 downwards.
TGCAGGCTACACAATGCTCCCCTTCCAGCGAGCTGGGTACTCATTTTACCAACCTCAGAAGGATAGAAGACTGAGTCGACCTTGAGCCAGCTACCTGGGATTGAACCCTGGGTCGTGAGCACAGTTTGGGCTGCAGTAGAGCAGTTTAACCACTGTGCCATGAGGCTTCTTGCCCTCCCAGCAGGGCCACACTTTATTAACCATAAACCATATTTAACTCATAACCAACAAGAGAGGGAGGTCTCCTGTAGTGTGGAATTATGCTGGTAGCAGAGATCTCACAGGACCCCTTTTTCACAACAATGGGCGAGTTTCATTGCCCCAAGGCTGCAAACATCTGACCGCTCCCGGGCCTCCAGCCCCTTGTCTATTGGTGGCTTTCAGTCCCGAAGTGGCCCAAGCACATCCTCCCCCCCCCCGTAATCTCATGATCCACAGCTCTGAGGGTTTGGATGCACTGCGCTTCCCCTGTGCTCCACGGGGAAGTCAAAAACCTCGAAAGAGGCTGTATGCAGAAGGAGCGCCGTGAGCAGGAGAACAGAAGTGTGCCATCCTCCGTGAAGAAGCAGGAGGAAATAAGTGAAGACTGTGCAGTAGGGGAACTGATTAAACTAGACGACACGGAGGAGCAGAGAATACTAAAGCGATGGAAGTATTTCTAGCGGAGGGAAGACAGAGACAAGTGAGGGAGGAGTTAGAAGGGTGGAGATGGGATGATATAAAAGTGGAGGAGGAAGGTAGGAGAAGCCAGACGAAGCTGGAAGAAAGAAGTGTGCAGACAGAAGAGGCTAGAGAAAGCAGAGATAGAATTGCGAAGTTGGTGAAAGATTTCCCAAATCTAATGACTAGAGGTGGATCTGACCACTCCTGGGCCTCCAGCCCCTTGTCTGTTGGTGGCTTTCCGTCCCGAAGTGGCCCAAGCGCATCCTCCCGTCCCCCACTGTAATCTCATGATCCGCAGCTCTGAGGGTTCGGACGCAATGCGCTTCCCCTGTGCTCCACGGGGAATTCACAAACCTCGAAAGAGGCTGTATGCTGAAGGAGCGCCCATTAAATCAGCGCTTCCTTCCCCTCCCCTCCTGGATTGTCAGGATGTGGCTCTCACATCTTGTGATATTCCAGGCGGGGAAGGCAAGGAGGCTCCGGGTGGCAAGGCGTTTTGCCTGCAGAGCCCACCGTTTACTATTCAGTTCATTCATCAAATTAGCCTGACATATAGCAACTGGGACATGAACCTTCAGTTGCTCAAACTGATAGTTGTCAGAGAGCTCTGCATAACTTCTCTGTATTTGGAGTACATACAGTAGCAAACAGAGGTCCGATTAAAATGGCTTCCCTGTCGTTCCTGTAAGAGTATGCCAAAGCCCATTCTAATTGCTAGACTGGTCTGAAAGTCAAATAATGCTCAGGTAACAATTTTAACTGTTTTTATAGAGTGCCAGTGTCAAACTCAACTCAAAGACTGGATTCCTCCCCAGACAAAAGTGTCAAATTTGACAGAAATATAACCGCATCAGCCAGTGGTTTTGGATCGCTTGGCCCTCCACTAGGCTCTCCACAAGGAAGGGAAAGTATGGCCCTCTGTTCTCCTCTGTTGCATCATCTCTTATCCCTGGCTGTGCCAAATGAGGCTGATAGGTGCCAAAGTCCAAAATATCTAGAAGGTCAAAGGTTCCTCACGGGCATTAGGAAAAATAATGGATCTGCTGTGAGGAAGGCAGAAAATTATGCAGCTGAGAGTCGATGTGTACTCTGCATGAAAAATTCCTTCCTGGTTCTAAAAAGCAGAAACCAACTGGATTGCTTGCAAATGGTAACAGTGCAGCACGCTGTCGCAAAGAGAGTGAATGTCTATCAGTGACAGTCTATGAACTGACACTGGGGACAGTTCATAGATCCTTTAAATAGGCTTAAAATGGAACAGACTGGAAAAGTCTTTCTCCTTGTTCACCGTGGGAAATCATGTCTCCCGCTTTAATGTGATTTTTTTATGCCAGACTAGGGCTTCTAAAACTGGCTGGATTTCGCCTATATAAGCTTAAAAGGCATTAGTTGTGGATTTCCCATTTATCTCCCAATCTGTTCTCACGGAAACCCTTATTATCATCAGAATTATTAATTACTAAGATCTTATTGGGCCACCCCAAACTTTACTGCTTCCTGAGCTAGGAAGCTTATCCTTGCCATTTACAATGCATTGCCAGTGTCCCTTTGTTGGCACTTCTTCATCATTACCACCAGAGCTTCTCCTTGCCACCTTGTTGCCCTTTGAAGAGAAAGAGAAGTGCTATCATCCTCCACTATATTACTGTCACTGCCTCGTTTGCTTCCTCTTCATATAGCTGTGCAACATAGACGATTTCCTTTGAAAACCAACTAACAATGGCTGCTCTGTGGGGTCCTCAAAGAACAGCCACGAAAATGGCCACGCCTGTAGAAAAAAAAAAAAGCAGTGGCAACCCTTTAGACTTGGTGGCTTAGGGGGATGGGAAATTTGCCAGCTCTGGTAATCTGTTTCTTCCTCCACCACTCTGCTTTCCCTAGTGGAAGGGCTGGCTAAGAGTTCAAAGAATTGAAAAAAAAAATACATTCAAGGAATATTTTCTTCAATAATTCAAATCAGCTTAAAATAGCATAGTATGATACACAGTACCATGTAGGACATGTATTATTCTCTTAAAATACTTTATAAATTGTTGATAGATTATAATGAGTGAGGTTTGTAAAGTTATATAATCAGTGACTGGACTTACAGTATTGTTCTGTGTGTTCTTGGGTTTTTTTTTTTTTTTTTTTGGGTGTGATTTTAATTTTATTTTGACATCAAACAACATTCCATGAATTTGGGAAAGGATAGGCTTCCCCTGGTTTTAGTTACAAAGAATACATCATGATTAGCATATCACTCAGGGCTTGTGTGCCAAAGTATCCTGTGGATGATTATATGATAACCAGGGGAATGAATATTTTAACATGAGAAATGAAAATACAGTAACTCAAAAGATTTAAAATGTTTTATTCCATGGTTATTGTTCATTTTATGCCTTTGTCATCACATTACAAGAGGAATCTGGGAACAACAGCTAATAAAAAGATAACAAAGCATTAAAATGTGAAATCCCAGTGTAACATCACAGTTAATTCTTTTTCTACCAATGTATTACTGAAGTACTGTTACTCTTATTGTTAAATTAGAAGTATTATCATGAGCTGAAACAAAGTACAGCACTTTCAGTGTAATTCATCCAAAATTTATTTTAATAAACATTAGCACATGAAAAGATACGAATGCTTTTTATTGGTGAGACAGTTTTTTTACTGTGTTGTCAATAATGACCATCATTAGGTGTTTTTGTGATTAGCTAATTGGCTGGGTTAGAAATCCACTAGTCCCACCCCACACCTGTGATTTCTTTCTCAAGAATAAATCAATTACTACTGCGATCCTAGGAATGTCAGCTCAGAATTACCATTGAGTTCAATAGGGTATTGTCTTGCATAAGGAGGTATACAATAGCTTATAGCCTAAAAGAGGAAGGAACATTAATAGGTGTCCTTTATCTTTCATCTTCTTTTCCCTTCCCCTTCCTCCTCTTCTTGTCCAATCTGACACACATATTTTAAGTCTCCTTTACCTGCTGCCAGCACACACAATAGGTGATTACAAAACAAAAAAAAAACCACTTTACCATAACACGCCCTTGGGCTGTGTTAGCATTCACAAATGAGGATAGACACTTAAACCTTTCAATAGCAATGGCATTTAGGAAGACTGGGTGTGTGCAGTGCGGAGCTGGGACACACCTTACTATTTTAAATCTCAGAGTTTGAATGGTCAAACTTTCACCTAAAAAATAAAGAGGCTGAAAAGCAGTAGATTTGTTTCTTGCAGTGACTGAAGGTTTTGCTGTACAGTATCTCTTATCCCTTGTAAAAGCTAGACACATCAGAGATATCTGCACTGCAGGGTTATGCCACTCACAACTCTTCAAATGTCATAGCTCTATCCTAAGGAATGCTAGTTTTAATTTGGTGAGGTAGTGAGAGTTTTGCCAGTTTGTTCAGTAGTACAATAGCTGCCTGTTAGGTACATGTGGAAAATACAAATACTGTAGCAGAGGAAATGGTTGAGTGGGGACAAACGGGGTAGACAAAATTATCATTTTTAATACAGGTACATATATGTTGATCTACTAAATAAATAAATGACCTAATGATTGTGAAGGAGAGGATTTCCTCCCTTTACATCCCCTCTGAAGCTGTATCTTAGTTTCCAAACTCACTAAAACTAGTTCTAGGCAAATACACTGAAGACTTGGAAATACCATGCTCAAGCATGAAGCTACAGCAAGTCTTCAGTAAGGACAGAGGGCTGGGCTGGGGAAGGAAAAAACTCCAAAGCCAAATCTCCTCCCAACCCTAGTTTGCTTTCCTTTGATTTAAGAGAGTGAGTCTCCTTGTGGCTCAGAGAATCCTCAGAGCAGAGGGCTTTGGCTTGGGATATCCTGTTTTACTTGCCTAACACTACCTCTGCTCATCTTTCCCTTTCCCCCCAACCCTCACCTCATCCCCTCCCTTGTTGTTTGGTTGTTAAGTTGTGTCCGACTCTTTGTGACCACATGGACCAGATCACACCAGCCCCTCCTGTCTTCCACTGCTCCCGGAGTTTGGTCAGATTCATGTTGGTAGCTTTAATGACACTGTCCAACCATCTCATCCCCTTCTCCTCTTGCCCTTACACTTTCACAACATCAGGATCTTTTCCAGGGAGTCTTCTCTTCTCATGAGATGGCCAAAGTATTGGAGCCTCAGCTTCAGGATCTGTCCTTCCAGTGAGTACTCGGGGTTGATTTCCTTCAGAATAGATGGGTTTGATCTCCTTGCAGTCCAGGGGACTCTCAAAAGTCTCTCACAGCACCACGATTCAAAAGCATCAGTTCTTCGGCGGTCAGCCTTCTTTATTGTCCAGCTCTCACTTCCATACATTGCTACTGGAAAAACCATAGCTTTTGACGATGCTGACCTTTGTTGGCAAGGTGATGTCTCTGCTTATTAAGATGCTGTCTAGGTTTATTGTCTCTTTCCTCTTTCACCCTCATTAAAAGGTTCTTTAATTCCTCCTCACTTTCTGCTATCAGAGTGATATCATCTGCATATCTGAGGTTGTTGATATTTCTTCCGGCAATCTTAATTCCGGTTTGGGATTCCTCTAGTCCAGCCTTCCGCATGATGTATTCTGCATATAAATTAAATAAGCAGGAAGACAATATACAGCCTTGTCGTACTCCTTTCCCAATTTTGAACCAATCAGTTGTTCCATATCCAGTTCTAACTGTTGCTTCCTGTCTCACATACAGATTTCTCAGGAGATAGATAAGGCACTCCCATTTGGTTGTTGTGGGTTTTTCGGGCTCTTTGGCCGTGTTCTGAAGGTTGTTCTTCTTAATGTTTTGCCCGTCTCTGTGGCCGGCATCACCAGAGCACAGCTTGCTGTTCTCTGAAGATGCCAGGCACAGAGATTGGTGAAACGTTAGGAAGAACAACCTTCAGAACACGGCCAAAGAGCCCGAAAAACCCACAGCAACCATTAGATCCTAGCTGTGAAAGCCTTCGCGAATGCACTCCCATTTCTTTAAGGACTTCCATAGTTTTATGTGGTCCACACAGTCAAAGGCTTTTGTGTAGTCAATGAAGCAGAAGTAGATTTTTTTCTGGAACTCTCTGGCTTTCTCCATAATCCAGCGCATGTTAGCAATTTGGTCTCGAGTTCCTCTGCCCCTTCGAAATCCAGCTTGTACTTCTCAGAATTCTCGGTCCACATACTGCTGAAGCCTACCTTGTAGGATTTTGAGCATAACCTTGCTTATGTGTGAAATGAGCAGAGGAACACTAGGCAGCGGAAAGGAGAAGCGCAGAGAGGATGAGCTGACAGCAGCAGCCTTGCCAGGTGACCCTCGAAGAGTGGGGGGGAAGAGAGAGAGAGAGAGAGAGAGAGAGAGAGACCTAAAAGCAGAAGCCCTGGTGGTGCCAAACCTCTGAGGAATAAGACTGCCAGGGAGAGAGAGGGCTCCCCTTCTGGATGCGTGTGCACTTCAGGGGCCAGGTGGGACCCATCCCCTATGAGGCGGGGAGGATGCCCCACACTCCCCAAGTAGGTGCCGCTGGCACTGCTCCCGCTCCTTAAACTTTCATATTAAGGTGGGAGCCACAAACTATCATCCTGTGGGCCGCATTTTTGAGAACCCTGGTTTAGATTATGCCTGACTAGCCCAGTGGATTTTCCTACTTTCTGATTTTGGTATTGCCCATCTGGTGATGTCCATGTATAGAGTCGTCTCTCGTGTTGTTGGAAAAGAGTGTGATGAACATCTTGACAAAACTCTATTAGCCTTTGCCCTGCTTTGTTTTGAACTCCAAGACCAAACTTACCTGTTGTTCCTTTTATCTTTTGGCTCCCTACTTTAGTATTCCAGTCCCCTATAATGGAAAGAACATCTTTCTTTGGTGTCAGTTCTAGATATAGAAGGTGTTGTAAGTCTTCATAGAATTGTTCATTTTCAGCCTCTTCATCGGTGGTTGGTGCATAAACTTGGATTACTGTGATGTTGAAAGGTCTGCCTTGGATTCATATTGAAATCATTCCATCATTTTTGAAATTATATCCCAGCACAGCTTTTCTCACTCTTTTGTTGACTATGAGGGCTACTCCATTTCTTCTATGGGATTCTTGCCCACAATAGTAGATACGATAATTGTCTGAATTGAATTCGCCCATTCCCATCCATTTTTGTTCACTGACGGATAGGATGTCAATGTTTATTCTTGCCATCTCCTGTTTGACCACCTCCAGCTTCCCAAGGTTCATAGATCTTACATTCCAGGTTCCTATGCAGTATTTTTCTTTGCAGCATCAGACTTTCCTTTCACTTCCAGGTGCGTCCTCAGCTGAGCGTCCTTTCAGCCTTGGCCCAACCACTTCGTTAGCTCTAGAGCTATTTGTCCTTGTCCTCTGCTCTTTCTCAGTAAATGTTGGACGCCTTCCGACCTGAGGGGCTCATTTTCCAGCGTCATATCTTTTAGCCTTTTGTTTCTGTCCATTGAGTTTTCTTGGCAAAGATACTGGAGTGGCTTTCCAGTTCCTGCTCCAGGTGGATCGTGTTTAGTCAGAACTCTCCTCTATGACCTGTCCATCTTGGGTGGCCCTGCATGGCATAGCCCATAGCTTCTCTGAATTACTGAAACCCCTTCGCCATGACAAGGCAGCAATCTGTGAAGGCGATTCCCTCCCTACTAGGGCTCAAATGAGACAAAACAATCAATTCCACGTTTGAAAGACTGTTGGAAGAGGCTACATGCAATTACTGCAAATTTTAAATATGTGGAAAATTACCAAATGCTAATAAATAGTGAGTTAAATATAGCTAACATTTGGTTCCACACATTAAATGTTCGTTTATCTGTTTATTTACTACATTTGTTAGTTGTTACAAAGTCTACATTTTCTCTCCATTGTACAGTCAATCTGTTCAAACATAAATCCATACAATAGGTTTTATCCAGCACTGGCTGGCTGCTCGCACAACAGTGGAATCCAGGCAGCTGTCTTCTCTTTCTTCTGTACCTCCTCCCTGCCTCCAGTCACAGCACCCCAAATATCTGATCCAGATAACTGCCAGACTGGTTTACCTGTAGCTCCTAAGGCTCCAGGGGCAAGGTTAGAAAAGGTACAGTGAGATTTTATGGATTTAGACCAACATAATCAGTTTTAGCTTGGAAACATTTAGTTTTATCCATTGAATTCATATAACTGGGTGAGATGCTTTGTTCTGGGATGAACTTCAATAAAATGTGATGAGTCTCTAAATATTTATATAGTTTGGCAATGAAACACACTGGCTGAAATCTAGTAGTAAGTCACCACTAGAGTAGGGCCATTGAATCAGTGGGATTTACAGATGGCTCCCTATTCTACTCTACTGAATTTCAGTTACTGTTTCTTTCAATCATATCTCATATTTTCTTCATTTCACCTTTTCTTTACTTTTAAGCTCAAAGCAGTGTACACAAGATTTCTTTACAGTCTTTGAAAGCTTGGAAAACTTTCTTGGTCAGTAACTCCATATACACATAACTCCTAACAGTTGAGCAGTAGTTTCATTTTTTTAGAGAGCCTAAAATTACTGTAGCCAGTAATTCTTATTCTACTTATTAAATGAGAAGATAAAGTCCTTGGGCATTGCAAAGCACAGTTAAAACCAAACAGAGTTATTTAAAGTCATGATTCATGTGTTCATCTTATGAAGAATAAAAAGACTAGCTTGCCGGTGCTTGTTTTTTTTTCCCCCCTCGTTCATGCACTTTGGCTTCCATCCTTTACTTGAGGCAGCATGTCTTTCGGTCCCAGGTTGTATGAATAAGCCTCATAAACTCAGAAATACAGAATGGGTTGATTGCATCCCATTTGGAGAAAAGCTTGGGGAAAGTACATTTTGCATGTCTTGGCCAGAAGTTCTTTTCTCTAGAGTCCAAATATATTAATATATTGACCACCATCTGACCCTGAGCAATTCCAGCCACTGAACTGAGAGAGAGATCTCCCAGCTCCCTCCTTCCCAAATGCCACTCTGATTAATATTAATGTATTTGGACTCTACAAAAATTAGGTTCTTCCACTCAAGTCAGTACCACTGAGGAAACTGTCTGCAAACTTTTCTCCACAATTTTATTTTCCTGTCTTCAGCTAACACTGTTTCTGTTAATCATGACTGAGAATGGCTGAAGCAGTCCTTTGAATCAAATACCTGTTTCATGAATATGGAGTTACAAATATTTATTCAGGGAATGCAGTATATCAGATATGTTCTTCTGAAAAGAGAGGTAGCATTTGTTAAAAATCAACACACTCGGACTTACCTGGAATAACAAGAAAATGTATTGAGGGGTTTTGATGTAATGTGCAGGAGCACTAACAACAACAACAACAACAACAACAACAACAACAACAACAACAACAACAACAACAACAACAACAACAACAACAACAACAACAACAACAACGCATTCACACTTCCCCTGCCTATAAAAGATAAGGGGTGAGCCTCAAGCAGATGCTTTTGCTCTTGCACTGTGAAGTCATGGAGCAGCAACTCCATGGTACAAGCAAAACTGATTTATTGGGGAAATAGTGTAATCACTATTGCCTTGGCCTCTCTTTTACTCTAAAGTGTTCTGCTTCTCTCCCCTCCCCCCCCCCCCGCCCTTTAAGCTGGATGAGGTGGAAGAACAGAGGAAGTCTGGAGCAACTTTCAGTGACAGGACCCTTGCCTCTGTGAGACAAATGGGATTTCTTTTTTCTCTTGGGAAGAGTTGGAGACCAAAATTTGAAAGCAGGGTTGTGGGAAGGGAAGGAATAAGAATCTAGTGGGAAATCAGTTTTTAGAAGGAGAAATGATGTGGAGAAGAACTGAGGAAGGGAAATAATGGTTTGCAAAAAAATCATTTCAAGGGAAAATAAATTGGGAGATTCTAGGAGGGTAGTGATTGTTCTTGGAAGAAATTAATAAAAGGAGAAGTGAATTGTTTGAAGGTGGGTGGGTGGGTTTAATGGCTTTGCTAATGAATCTAGATCTGTTTGTCCTCGGTTTGTAGCTCTGGTCACTTGTCTTTCATGCTGCCTTCTATGCATTCTGCAAAATGAACTTTACAAAAGAAGATTTGAGGTGGAAAGGGTAGGCATTTGCAGCTCAAAACAGTGCAGTCTGCGGTTTGGGGCAGGCATGTCTCTTGTCAGCATCTAGCCCAGAGCTCTTGAAATGCATTGAAGCCTATTTCAATGGGGGAAACAAATTCACAAAAAATTCGAAAAGCCAAATTAAGTTAACGAAGGTTTTATTAGGTGCACTAACGATTCCAAGCATTTTAAACATTTTTAAACATTTTAGAATATTTTAAAAATAGCAAAAATGGGGCTGTCAAAAAAATGTTAAGTGAAACAAGGGGACCTAAAACCAAAAACGTTAAGCGAAGCATGGTCCCAAAATCGTTAAGCGAAAATCGCCCATAGGGAAAATCGTTAAACGAAGTGCAAGATTGCTCTGAAAAAAATCATTAAGCGAATTTTTCGTTATACGAAGCAATCGTTAAGCGAGGCACCACTTTATAGCTACTTTTTAAACTTTTTCTCAATAATGGTGGGTAGGTTTAATTTTATGCCTTTTTACCTTACCTGCAAATGCGAATTAGAAGAGTTTTTGCCCTTGATACAGAATTCTTCAAGACTACTGTGTGTGAAATTACATCAGCCCTCACTTTCCTATGCAGTTGGTTAAGAGCCAGTCAGTATTGACTCCTTATTTATTTAATGCTTTTTATTTGAAGTATGATATTACTTATTCAACTCCTATGTATATATCCTTAACAATATGCATTAAAATGCCATAGAATGCTATAACTTATTTTAGAACAGTGTGAATAGTGCAATAGTATCTGTGTTTGTGTATCACTCAGTTTGCAAGACAAGTTTCAATAATTTTAGAATTGTTTCTGCTGTGGGAAAGTTTAAAAACGATGACAGTGATGTTTGTTTAATATGTGACGTTCTCCTTGAGGTACAGTGGTGCCCCACTTGACACTTACCCCGCATAATGTCGAAATCGCTTTACGATGAGTTTTTTGGGATTGCTATTGCGATCCCAAAATGATGGTTCCAGTGGTTTTTTTTCGCTTGACATCGATTAGGAGCCTGCTTCGTGAACCGTTTGTTCACTTAACGATGATTTTTCTGGCTTTGCAAAATGGCGGTTTTCCGGATGGAAGCTTCACATTACAGGGAATTAGAACAGCTGATCGGTGGTTCTCTATGGGCAATCTTTGCTGGACAATGAGATATTTCCCCCATTGGAACGCTTTGACTGGTTTTCAGTGCATTTCAATGGGTTTTTTCCTTTCGCTTGACGACGATTTCACTTAACAGTGATTTTAACGGAACACATTATCGTCGCAAGTGGGGTACCACTGTATTTGCTGCTGAATCAAGTCAACAAATATTTATTGATATGGGCAGACAAGATTGTGGGGGGGAAAAGACATCTGTCCAGCCATGAAATGATTCCATGGGGAAAATAGCCAAAATTAAAAAAACAATAAAAACAGGATCTTCATGGATTGAGTCATAATGATAAGAGAAATCGATCATATGCATGTGTTTGGTTTATTTACCACTATGACTATGTAATACATATAAAAACATCTAACAGGTCTTCTATAATTGTCAGTGTTGGTTCTTTCTCCATTTAATTTACCTCTGACCTCAGCCATGTGTGCTGTCTATATAGCTGGAATTCTGAGTGACATGAAGTAGGCTGTAACCCAAATGGGATTGATGAAAGTGGGAGAGATGCAGTGAATCATGGCCTGCAGAAAACTATAGGGTAATGTATTAGTTTTTAAGGTGATGCTGGAATGTGATGGCTTTTTGGCTCTAGCAGACTGTCATGGACAACATTTTAGAAACTCAAGTTGACATGTAGCTTTGGGATAGATACTATATAATCGGGTGATTGGTTTGAACTGGAAATCTATCACTGAACATCTTTGATATTGGATTAGCTGTGAATTTGTAACTGTATTTGAATTATAGTTAACTGCCATTCTAAAAATACCTCTACCAAATACTAGATACTTGGGACTAAATCCAGTTGTTAGTCCTGACTACAAATGGCATATTAGATCAGTGGGACTCATGTGTTAATTTACAGAAATCTCATTCATTCAGTAGCTGAAATCCTGTTGCACAGTTTCACAAAAAGTTTAACTTTTAACAGCAAATTGCTGAATATTAAGAAATTTCTATAGGCATTATCTGTTGCATGCTGAATCACACAATTTAGTATGCAACAGATAGTGCCTATGGAGATTTCTTAACTATGCCAATTGACTGCTAAAAGTTATGCCTTCTGCCTAAACTTCAAAGCAGGATTTTGGCTAATGTGCCTACCGTACTTAGTGCAAACAATTGGATTTAGCTCATGCTTCCCACCTTTGTTTAAATGTTACATAAAACACCTGCTGAAATTCAATATTTGTCTGGTAGTATTCTTACCATTGTTCTAAAACTGTTTATGCTCTTTTGACAAACATCACATAAAACATATCTATGTGTATTTTGTCAGTCATTTAGAAAGTGGGAATGTGCCAAATGTTGACTGAATTCAAGTTTTCACTTTGGATGTCAAAATGCCTTGTTGACATTTTCCTGGAAGAAACTGCTGTTATAATAAAAAGATTTATACTGGCCAGTGTCCTATTGCTAGTCCCAAGTAAGAGTAGAACATTGAATCAATTGATTAATGGTAAGTCAACACTTGCATAAATGTCACTGAGTCAGTGGGCTTACTCTGTTTCAGACTAGCAGCGATATACTGGGTATTATTAATTTTCTTATAACTTAAAAGTATTTTTGGGGGAAACATTATACAGTATGTTTTCTTAAGCATGAAAATACAGTACTGCAGCTAAAGCACTAGAATTTTCTAGATAAAATCAGATACTGTATTGCATTTGACCTCACTTCTTCCTGATTATTGTTTTCAGAACTGTTGTTGGGTGACTTTTCAGCACCCTTGATTAATGAAAATGGCATCCTAATGGTAGTCACATATCATTGTAAAAACACCCAATATCTTACTTTGTAGATCAGTTAACTTTACTACCTGCACTTCCTGGGGAATAAAATTTCATTTAATGCTTTATAACTTTGTTCTGAATTATGTTCTTAGGACAGGTCTGTACATGTGCTAAGGGCGCATGGATCAGTTGTATTTTATTCCAGACTCAAATGCCACTTGTTTCCATTGCATCCATATTAATAAGGATTCCTAAATATCCTGATAGAGTAAGTAGGAAATTGATGGGTAGTAGAGCTTGGGAAACTTACTTCACCTACCCACCCACCCCAAATTCCACACCTGGCATGGTACGTGGCTCCATGGTGATTGAGACAAAATTTTATCTCTTATAGAAATTGGCTTCTAATTTACCACATGTTAATCTCTAATTTTGTCAGTGAAAACTTCTGTTTTATGTCAAATGCTGGGGTTGATTTTTTTTAAAGATGTTATGGCAAGGCTTGTTGGGTGTGTGTGTTTGCCAATAGCTTTAAATAACTGAGGGACAAATGAAGAATTATTAAACAAAGGAAATATTTATCCAAGGAAACATAATTTCAAACATATAAGCACCATATGCTTCCTAATAGAACGAGTTCAACATCGCTTGGGAAAATTTACTGTTTTTGCTTGTTTGTTTGTTTGTTTGTTTTGGATCACAGCTTTTCTGTGTTCTGTTCTTTTTAAACATTGGTGTCCTAGATAATTTCCTAGAGGAGCTTAATAGAACTAAAAGTTCTTCCACTTACCTTAGCAGACCTTGCAGGGTTTATCCGTGAAACTGTTAATAAGGGGTGGGCAAAGTGCAGCTTATGGGCTATGTGTGTCCAGTCCTTTCAGTGATTTTGCTCTTTCTGGGACTGCCTCTTTGCCTCGGCCTGCTGAACAAGGGTCTCTTCAAATTGGGAGAGGCCATGCTGCACTGCCTGCCTCCAGGCTGAACGCTCAGATGTCAGGGTTTCCCATCTGTTGAGGTCCATTCCTAAGGCCTTCAGATCCCACTTGCAGATATTCTTCTATCACAGCCGCAGTCTCCCTCTGGGGCGCTTTCCCTGCACTAATTCTCCATACAGGAGATCTTTTGGAATCTGTCCATCAGCCATTCTCACGAAATGCCTGAGTCAGCGTAGATATCACTGTTTCAGTAATGTATACATGCTAAAAATTCCAGCTTGTTCTAGGACTACTCTATTTGGACCTTTGTCCTGCCAGGTGATACCAAAAATGCGTTGGAGACAATGCATATGGAACATGTTCAACTTGACTTTGTTACGAGCAACTCAAAGAATCTGCAAATTGTACTCACTAGGATAGGCTTTGTATGCTGCTAGAGCTCTCCTCTTATCCTTGATGGCTGGCATCAACTCCTCCGAATGGGCTGTGAACCAGTCTGCTGTCTTTTTGGTTTTCTTGCCAAATGTGGACAAGGTGGTGTTATAAACAGCATTCTTAAAATGTTCCCATCATTCAGATGCAATTGCAGCAGCTAGGCCTGAAAGAGTTTCCTGAAGCGCTTGGGCAAATTCCCCCACTTTTCTCTGATTGTGAGTCTTGCTGATATCAATACGTGGTCTTCCTCCCTTTTTCTTGTGATATAATCTCTTTATTCACAGTTTTACTCTACTACACACCAGGGAGTGATCACTATCGCAATCAGCACCCTGATAACTGTTTGTGATCATAATACTAGGCAGGCTACTGTACCTAGTGTGAGGAATCAAGCTGATGCCAGTGCTTCAAGAGACTCTGTTTTGAAGCTTCATATTAAAGAATGTGTTACTGACACAAAGAACATAATAATAGCAAAACTCCAGAAAGCTTTGGCCATTTTCGTTCATCTTCCCAACGCCAAACCAGCCTAGACAAGTGGGCCAAGAATTGTGATCGGCACCAACTCTAGCATTAAGAGAATGAATAGCTGCTCTCTCTCATGAATTTTTTTTGATAGCAGCTGCCAGATTGTCATAGAATTTGTCTTTGACTTCTGTTGTAGATGATAGTGTTGGTGCATATGCACTAATGAGGGTGACCAGTCCTGCTGATGAGTGGAGCTGCAGAGACAGGATTTTTTCACTCCCCGCAGTAGGTGGAACAATGGATCTCAGCAGAGTATTTCTAACTGCAAAGCCAACTCCGTATTCCCTGGTCTCATTCAATGGTTTTCCCTGCTAGAAGAATGAAGTTTTTTTCTTTGACAGATCCCAAGTCTGGCAATTTTGTCTCTTGCAGAGCAAAAATGTCCATCTGCAGTCTACTCAGTTCCATGTCGCTGACAGCTGTCTTGCACACATCGTCTGTTTTCTGCAGGTCATCAGAAAATCCAGGGGTCATTATCTGAACATTCCAGGTGCCAAACTTTAGGGCAGATGTTTTCTTATGATTCTTGCATGGTGCAGGTTTATCAATCTGCTTGTCAGCTTTCACCCTAAACCCCACACACCCTGTGAGGTGAACAGATTGTGGCGAGGCAGCACCTTACTGGCTGGTGGCTGCCCAGCTTAAGGCGAGCAGTAGTTACCTAGTGAGGTGCAATAACCTCTCCCACCGTTGGAAGTAACCCCTGGCATCACGCTCTATGCCAACTGAGCAAAGACTTATAACCGGTAACTGCTACTTCTGATGTTACATACAGTGGTGCCTCGCTTAGCGATGTTAACTCGTTCCGAAAAATTGCTGCTAAGAGATAACATCGCTAAGCGAAAATAAAAAGCCCATAGAAATGCATTAAAATGCGATTAATGTGTTCCTAAGGGCTTAAAACTCACCTTTAAGCAAAGATCCTCCATAGCGCCACCATTTTTGGTGCCTCTAAAGCGATGAATCCATGCCTGAAAACTGCGGGCGGCCATTTTGTTTACCCGGTGGCCATTTTGAAACTGCCAATCAGCTGGCCGAAAATGGGGGCTTTGCGATGATCGCTTTCCTGCCATCATCGCAAAGCGAAATTCACCCATAGGGACCATCGCAAAGCTATTGCTTTTGCGATCGCAAAAACAGTGTCGCTAAGTGATTTCGCCATAAAACGGAGCGATCGCTATGCGAGGCACCACTGTATTTCGATGCTGTATGCGAACCTGGGGTGTCCTCTTCAGAGCACAAAGCCTGGGTAAAATAATATGGAGGATAGATTGTTACCCAATCAGCAAATCCCCCCTCTCCATGTCACTGAAATAGTCCAGTGGAAAGGCAAGAGCCAATACAACTGGTTCTAGGGACGTTGCAGGAATTACCAGAACATCACAAACTCTGTCTGGGACTGCGGCTCCAGATTTTGTCTCAAGGTTAACTCTTGAAGCCTTTTCCATGAGTGGATATAGCCACAAGGCAGTGGAGGTTTGAAATCGGAGTTTTCCTTCTCCTAGATGGGTTGCCTTCTAAGGCTAACAAGCCCCACCTACCCAGGTTATATAAAATATAACATCACCGTTTTTAAAAAGGGATAACAAAACAAGACACATTAAAACAAGAGGCGAAAAAGAAAACCAGTATTGATTTGTAAAATCACTCAAAAGGTTGTAAAATGATGTGGAAGGCAAGAAGATCTTCACCTCATACTGAAAAGACCATAATGTGGGAGCCTCTCTGTGGTAGGCATTTCGTAGATGAAGTACTATTAGTACAGTGGTGCCTCGCATAACGAGCGCCTCGTATAGTGACGAATCCGCATAGCGATCCCTTTTCCTGGTTCGCTAATGCGGAGGCATCACGTCGGCCCCAATGGGCGAAACTCGCATAGCGAAGATCGGTAAGCGTTTCGCTTACCGATCTTCGCTTTGCGACGCCTGAAAATCAGCTGTTCGGCGGCTCCAAAATGGCCGCCAGATGCCCGAAATGGCCACATGCAGCGTTTTCGCGCCCTCCCCTCGCTTACCAAGGGCGCAAAAATGGCTGCCAGACCCAGGAAACTTCGCTAAACGGTGAGTTTTCAGCCGATTTGGCTTTTTACTTTCCGTTTAACGAAGTTTTCACATAGCGAACGTTAATCCAGAACGGATTAACCTCGCTATGCGAGGCACCACTGTATTTTCTGTTTTACAGCCACCTATCTCCCCTTCTTTGGTGGGGAGATCTGAAAAAAGACCTCAGATATTGTTAGCATCCAGACAGGTGAATCGAGAAACAGTTGCTCTTTCCGATAACATGGATATAAGCCATTTTAGGGCAAAACTAGGATCTAATCAATGGGCTGAGATAGAGTCTTGGAGCCAGCATATATGGCAAATTATTGGCATGAGGTGTTCATATTGGCCATGCGAGAGAAACAATAGGAAAATGGCTGAAATACTCCAGATTGGGAATGCTACAGGAATTAAATATTGAATTGCATTTGAAGGGCAAAGAATAGAGAAAAGGTTATTGCCTTTACATGAAAGGTTCAGAGACATAGAATGGCACAGTTTGGAAAGATACAGTCTGTTCCTGATGTCCCTTTTACAGGAACAATTGGTACAGAATCTCGTACTGAAGTGATGTGGAGGGATGGCCACTTGAATGTGTCACCTGGTTTTATTTTCACACTGTGGTAACATGTGCTCTGGAATAACAAATGTAAGGCAGTTTGAAAGAAGACTGTTACAAGAAATGCATGCTCAGTTATGATAGGAAAGTCAGGGTATCACAGAAAGAAAAAAAGAGGGGAGAGAAAAGTTTTTGTTGAAACTCAACAGGATATTGCAGCTACATCTGCCATCCTCAGCAGCCGTTTGCTTGTGAGATGGAAATGATATTTATTGCACAGTAAAATTGTTGACAGAAAAAAAGATAAAAAAGAAATTGGAAGCTGACAGTTTTCAGGCATACCTCAGAGAAATAGTGTGAACAATTAACTCCACTGTATATATTTCAGGAAGCTTTTAGAAAGGAGAAGTTTTTAAAGTGTGACTTTTGAAGTCTGTTTTTGGGTGTCATCTGTGCTGTATACACTTTGGCTGTGCATTATTCCAAACACTGCTGTTTTGGCCAGCCAGGACAGAATATGTGAGATATTTTATGTCTGCATGCATTTGGGAACCGGTTATTTTGATTTAGAATGAGGGAGCATAATAGAGCTTTATGTGTTTGGCTATCCACCACAGTGTTATGATATAATCATGTGTCATGAAGTCAATTCTAACTTATGTCAACCCTTTTCAGATCTTTCCAGGTAAGGAATATTTTGTTGTTGTTTAGTCGTTAAGTCGTGTCTGACTCTTCATGACCTCATGGACCAGAGCACACCAGGCCCTCCTGTCTTCCACTGCCTCCCGAAGTTGGGTCAAATTCACGTTGGTAGCTTTGATGACACTGTCCAGCCATCTCGTCCTCTGTCGTCCCCTTCTCCTCTTGCCTTCACAGTTTCTTAACATCAGGGTCTTTTCCAGGGAGTCCTCTTGTAATCAGGTTCTTCTCTAGCTGAAGGCGGCCCCTTTGGGTGGGAATAAGGGTTGGAGGCATTTTCAAAACTTTAACAGAGTCCTTTTTATTTCTTGACATTTCAACTTCAACTGTTTCAAACGGATCCAACATACTTAATTCAGGTAAGGTTTTATAACTGCAGACCATCACATCAGGAGTAAACAGATAGCTCCTTACATCAGGGCCGATCCAAAGCGCTCCCGATCCGTCATTGGTCTTAAGGGCATGCTCCGCACCGTGCAAAACGTGCCACAGCAGGGGTGTCTTGCCCAGTCCCCCTCGCACCGCTGTTGATTGAAAGAGGGACTGGGGTGAATTACTCTCCTACCCCCCATGCTGGTTGCGTGGGCAGACCACCACCGTCCATTCTAGTGCCTCAAGTCTTTCACCACCAGTCTTAGCAATGGGAGGGTCTGAGAGTAAACCCCCGCCGGTTTGCAAGTCTGGGAATTCTCTGGTTAGTTTCAGAAAGTGATCTAGCTCTACCCCACCTCCTGCCTGTACAGCTTGGTCTCTCGTCTCTCTCTGTCGGCCGTTACAACACTAAAATTTGGCAATTTTTAATTGTATTTTAATCATTTTATCTTTTATTGTATTTTAATTGAATTTTAATATATATATTGTGTGTGTGTATGTATGTATGTATGTATGTGTGTATACACACACACACACACACACACACACACACACACACACAAAGGTCTCTGGGCGGCTTACAACAATTAAAATATATATATCTTCAGAATGGATAGGTTTGCTCTCCTTGCAGTCCAGGGGATTCTCAAGAGCCTCCTCCAACACCACAATTCAAAAGCATCAATTCTTTGGCGGTCAGCCTTCTTTATGGTCCTTCAGGCCATTTTTTGCGCTCTCCTCTTTCACCCTCGTCCAGCGAAAATCGCCCATTGGAATCACTGTTTTGCGAATCGCTATAGCGATCGCAAAACCTCATAGTCATGTGGATTTGTCGTTTTGCAAGGTCGTCGTCTAGCGAGGTACCACTGTACTGGGATCCTATTTGGTTCTATTCATAATAATTTTATGGTTGGAGCTGGTCATACGCCGAAATGGTCGTAAGTAGGGATGTACGTAAATTGAGGCACCACTGTATAATAAATACTGTGTTTGAAATCCTGTTGTGTATCTTATGCCTACAGAAGGATGACAGTGTCATCAGCAGGGAATGTTTTTTTTTGTAATGAAAAACTTCCTTCTTCTGTCCTGTGAGTTCTCCTTCTCCCATGTAATTTCTTTCATTGTGTGGAAGCTGTAAGACAGAAGGAAGAAATATTTGATTATTTAAAATCTCTTCCACTATCCCATGGCTTTCATCCTATGAAAAAAGTTACATAGGTCACATAGTTGGTTGTGTATTTGCTTATGCCCTGGGTATGCAATAGATCTGCTCATGCAATTCACTTAGTCATGTGATGTTTTTGTAATGGGATTCCGATCCTTAATAGGCAACATCTAAGCAAACTGAAAAATAGTCTCTTAGGCTGATTGAGGAGGCTTCCACATGATCAAACTTTATTCTGTGGGTGGGGAATAAATGGAAGCCTCTTTTTAAGATAGTGGCAGGGAACTGTTAGGTGTCCTAACAGACAATTCTCCACCCTCAGACCTGGAAAAAAAAATACAAGCAATGATAAATATTTTTAGTCATTGTTTTATTGATGCCACCACAAAGCACGTAGTATTATCTTTTCTCTGAGAATGTCATGCACTTCAGAATAACCTAAAATTAATTTTAATCTCCTGTAGTCTTACTTCAGTAAAATGTTGAAGTGTTAGAAATAGACATTTATACTCATAATCCATGACACACACTTGTACTTGCTTGCTTTTGTTAATCAGAAATGTTGTTGTATTGTCTTCTCTAGATGTGGTAAACACCAGTCTTTAAACTAGTAAACATAAAGTGGATCTTGGAAGAAAACAGGAACATACCAAAGTTTCCACTCCTTAGAAAGAACAATTGCTTCCATTTATGGATAAAAATATTTAAAAAACAAAACAACTGGAAATCACTAGGAAGACTCTTCATGCCACCATCATTTAGAAGCTCTTAATAGGTTGTTCCTTTTTGGTTTTTTGCAGCCAATTGCATTTAGTGTAATTTTATCTCCAAAGAGTACTTTACTCATTGATATCAGAGATTTCTAAATCAGAGTTTAATAAAAGAAGCAGAAATTGTTACACAGGCAGACTTATTATTTTCAGAAGCTGTACAGTATATATACTGTGGGGGAGATGGAAGCGCTAGACATTCTGCGGGTGGTGAAAATCTAATCACTAGCTATTAAGAACACCTGGACACACATGCATGCATGCATGCACGCACGCATACACGCACGCACGCACACTCACAGCATGTGCCAACAAAATAAATCTTACGTTACACTTCATATTTGGCCTAATATGTGTTTAAGTTGGAAATGTATTGATATTCAGATTGTGAATGAGTACAACTGCTGTTGTAAGGGCTTTCTTTTGTTCTCTAGACTTTCGGTGCTGTATGATGTGCTGATGTATGTCAGAAACGGCAGCCTGTTACATCTTACTGCTTAATTTAAACTGTAGTTGGTGAATTTCTTGTGGTTTGATAGGCTGGCTGAGTACACAGAAATTCTGAGTCATATATACCTATTTCTGGATACTCAGTATAATTAGGCACAGACTTGTAGCATTATACTCTTTCCAGAATCCAACAAATATGGGTAGGAGTAGGAGTCAGGGATAACATGAATATGTCTTATAGCACATCTGCATATCTCCTCTGAGGTACGTTCCATTACCTTCAATGAAACTTGCTTCCAAGTACGTGCATATAGGGTTCCAGCCTTTAAGTTCACCGTCATTGTTGAATTATCCACATTGTTGTAATTTTTTGAATGAAACGTTGAGAAACTACCTACAAAACCAGTGCTCACACTAATTCCTTAAGATTTAGGAAAAAAATGGTGTGATGTATTATTTTGGATATTCTGTATATTGCAGAAATTCCCATAAAGCTCACACAATGCTTGAAGGTGCCACTCCCTTCTATGAGATTTTCATATACCCATTCCAGAGTATGAAGATTGAGGTCAAAACTGCATAATGCAAGTACCATTCATTTACACAGTGGATCTCTGGGCAAGAAACAAAAGATTGAACTTACTCTGTTTTAAATGTTGATTATATTGATCACTTTTGTAATTTTACTTGATGCCCATCAAGCCGTGGAAGTATGACTATAAAAATAAGGTGTTGTTAAGGAGTGGATGAATGCCAGTTTCTGCTTTCTTTCCCAGCTGGCTTTGCTCTCTCTCTCTCTCGTTTTGTGTTAGGCAGACATGTTTGACTTGGAATAAAACTGTTGAAAATGTATCAAATTGGAGAACCATCTAATATTAATTCATTTTATCCTGGAATTTTCTGATTGCCAGTGCTCTTTCCTGATGCCATCCTCTTGGCCTTTGAAAGCTTAGAGATGGTTGATGTTCACTTTTAGTGGCCCTTTGTTAAGCCTTTGCCACGTGCAACATTTGTTCCAATTGTGCCAGAAAGTATGGCAGATATAGTCAGCAGTAGCACACAATCTGGAGCACTTGCTTGTTGCAATATATTAGTACAGGAAGCGGGGGAAGCATGAAAAGTGCACTTAATAGCCCTTCCTGGTGTTCCTGGACACTGTTCTATATGCAGCAAGTTACTCACCCTCTCTTTCTAAGGGAGAGCAGAGAGTGCTTGTCACATATAAATGAATGTTGGATTCATTCTGGATTCCGTTCACATCTTACTCTGATCCAAATGTCGTGTGAACCTCTGAGGTCCATTTTTAAGCCTTACGTAGAATAGATTATATGAGCACTACCATCACTTTTTCCTTGAATGCCTTCTTCCTCCCTTTTTCTGTGTGGGACTCTTGTCTGATTCATTGCTTCATCTGCACTTGTGCCTTAATTTTCTCTTTTCCTGATTTTCTTCTGTATTTGGCTAGAGCACATTTCTGTAGCCATGTCAGTGAGTTGTCCTCAGTGTATTTTGGCATATGAACTACTGTAGAGAAAATGTGATGACCTTGCATAAGGAGGAGTCTTATTTCGTTGCCTCCAAACTTAATGTTCTTGTCTTGTTCAGGCCCGAACTGTCACTTATGTTTCCAGACAGTAACTGTATTGGTTGGTGCTTGTCTCTGAATGGCCTCCTTCATGATTGATTTTTTGTTCTGTGCCCCATAGTAGGCATGTCAGCAGCTGCCCCGTTTTTTTTACTATGAAGTGTGCTGGTTGCTAGGCATGCGGCTCTGTTTGAGGGGGAACACAGGGACTGACGTAACAATTTTTGATGTTTCAAATATGCTGGTAACTCCCTTACGCATGACAAAGCATTGCTATTACCCTTTGTGGTGTCTAAGATTATGTAGGTATATGTCTCTATGTGTTCCTTGGGTCCAGTCCATGATGACTGGGGTGCAAACAAGGTCATTTAAATTGTTCCTCAGTTTTTTGAATGCTGATGAATTATGTACATTTATTTGTAGTTAGTATGGTTATTATGCTGTGCTGTTCATTTCAGATCCTAACAGTTACCATTGTTTAGCAATGGTTTTCAGCTCTTGGCCGCCATTCAGAAAACTCTTTTAGGACACACTCAGAGGCTTGCATACAGTATACACAATGGGACTTCAATCTGCATTTCTTTCAAAAGATGAAATACGAGATCTGTTATTGTTTCCGAAGTGGTTTGTCATGCAGCCTGTAGGTAGATTTTGGCGGCGGGGGTGGGGGTGGGGAGAAGAAGATTTGGTGGCTGCGGAGCTAGGTAGACATTTCTAGTTAGTACATCTGCTGCCCAAATATTACTGTATAAAATAAAAAAAAAATCAGTCCTCAGCAGGACGTCTAGTGACCATAACAGGCATAACAACTACACATAAACCCTAATAATGGTTGGTGATGCACAGTGATTAACATGTAAATAAAGTCTATTGCATTGACCGGCTTGCTTTTTTCTACTAGAAGTTTTGAAGCATCATTGTGGCAGCTTAATTTTATAAGAAAATTACCAATGTTTGTCCTTTGAGATACTTTATGTGTGCCCAAGGATTTCTGCATACCAAATAAATAGAGGACCTTGGTTCCTTCCCTGATGCAACAGATCCCCCATCCTCATGGTTTTGGCATGTGTGGGAAACTTCAGCCCAAGGTTGTTGGCTGCATTCCGTTTCAGTGAGTGCACACACTCCTGGCAGCAAGCAGCAGGAGGGTAACTCCTCATTCTTCCCTTTTGCTTAGAGTTAGAGCATAAGATCAAAGAGTTATTTTAGCCAATCCTAGTGGTGATTAGGTAATGAGTATCCTATCTGAATTCTCACAACATATGATGTAACTCTTGCTAAGTCAATAAAAAGAGTTCTCAGGGTGTTGCTTTGAGACTCCGCTGGCTTGGACATTTGTGGTTGACTTTTCTTTGTATTTTCTCTGAGGCTAATTGCCTTCCCTTTGTTCCGTGATCACCCACAGGCATCTGCTGGGAAGTTTGATTCCCAACTGTGCCTCCTTGATGGTCTGGACCCGATCATCCATATGGTCCCTTCCAGCTTGGAAGTTCTAAGGTTTTTAAGGTTATACTAGTCGCCACTTGACATATCCCGAAGTACTGTTATAACTCCATTGGTTTGCAGAGGAGGGTAGTGTGCGGAGGACGGACTGATGTTGAATAAGTACGTCCACAGATCAGCTAGGCACACAGAGAATTAATTGTGTGATTTTCTGGATTGTGGCCAATGTTATCGTGCACGATTTTCCAATACAGTTTCAGTGGAGCACTCATCTATGCTTTGAATCCGAATCTTTTATACCGCATGCAAATCAGAAAAGATTAGTTGTTCCTGTTACTAACTGCTGTTTTGTGTTACTAAGAGTTTTGTTCCAGTCTCACATCTTTGGAAATATAAAGTCAAGAAGTGGAACAGCATGTAGTTTGCAAACCTTTATGAACTTTGGGGAAATAGACTTCAGATTCTTGTTGCACCAACTTGCTATTTCTTTGCTAAAGCTACTTTTCAGAATAGGTCTCAGAAAAAAGGTGGTTAAGCTTTCATTCTTATGTGAATTAATTGCTTGCCTACTCCTACCTGAAATTTGAGGAATGATGAGAATTGCAACAATTATATATAAATCTCTTTTAAATATATTAAAGTTACTTCTTTTGCAAATCAGAAAAATTAATGTCTCATAGGAAGAAAGTGCACTTGTGGGATATACTGTATGTGATATGCTCAGTGAAATTTTAATATAGGTGTTATTGTTATAAATTCTAACTAGTGTATTGGTTTTTATTTATCTATAGCACACGTTGGTAGCATATGCCCCTCTGTTCAAGTATGACACTCTAATTAAAATCACATTAGCATTTATAACTTGAAATTACCTTCTATTTCATGTAGATATAATAGGGCATTTTAACAAAAACAAATCAATCATTTTCTATCTTTGGGTGGAATGCACAGTAAATGAGATTACATGCATTCAATATTCCAGCTAGCTTTTATGAGTAAGGATGAAAAGTGAGAGCAGCAGAAATTTTTAGCAATCCCAAGAACCCCTGGTATTCAATGGAACTTCTGATGACTATTTACTGTCACATCCAGCAAATAAAACTCAGGTTTGTGTGGGAACCCACACACAAAAGACATATTGGTATGAGTCTTTATGGCCTCTTCCTACCTTACTTCTAGAAGTGGTTATGTCTTAACACTTTAATCCAGCTGTGTGGAGAAAGGCTTATAAGTGTATGTATATATATCATGTGTGGAAGTAGATCCTGATTTATTCCATAGCTGAGCTTTGTGTATAAAAGCCTGTTAAAAATCCCATTCAAAGGTTACTAAATAATCTATATTTTGAACCTGGTATCTGAGAAATTAGAGCAGCTGAAAAGATAAGCTGGAGGGCAGAAAGAAGATGCTTCCTGTGTTATGTCCTATTCTTTTGTTACATGTCTTAATAAAAATGATGATGCATGGAAACAGGCTGTCTCGGCATAGTGGGCAAATCAATTTGGACAGTTCTGGTAACTTCCTAGACTTCTGCAGAAGGATATGTAATAGACCTTAATGCATACACATGATGTGTGTGTCTGAGGTAAAATTATCTTCATTGAATATGGTTTGCATTTTATTGGTGTATTACTTGTTTGTTTGTTTGTTTGTTTGTTTGAAAAGAAGGTGTTCTGTAACCCATAGCTGTCATAAAGAATGTGAGCAACAAGGGTTAAATTTTTTAATTGGTTGCAGTGCCCAACTACTAGAAAGTGCAAGAAGATTTTAGAAGGCTAGACACAATCTTGCACATGAAAAAGCAGCTGAGTGGTCAGCCGTAGTATTTGTGTTCTTGAAAGAGCGCAGTCCTTTGGATAACCATGCAAAGATTTTATTGCTCCTTATGAACTCTCCAGCTATTGGAGGACAGCTCTCTTGTGCAGCATAAGATCTTCCTGGGTCTTGAAAATTAGCTTTTGGCATCGGATGTGGGGGGTGGGGAGGGAAGATGCTGTCCGACAGCTGCTGTGGAAGCCAGAGTTAACTTCTGGACCTTTTGTTTATGGACTGAGGATGGGCGCTATCTTGTTCTTAATTTCAGACACCAAAATATTTGGGGCTTCCCCTAGCAACAGAATCTTTTACTGTTTCTCCTCTGCCATCAGGCTGTGACATCAGGAGAGAGGGTAGAAAATGGCATGTTGGGCTGTGGTGGGAGAACTGGCATTGGAAACGATGCCAAGAAAGAAACATATCTTAGGAAAAAAAAATAAAAAGAGGAAGGGTGGAAAGACAACCACCACCTTCTCCCCTTCTATTCTGGTTGACACAAACTGACAGGTAGGGAAAATGACTGTTCCTCTACCACAAACAAAATACAGTGGTGCCTCGCTTAGCGATGTTAATTCGTTCCGATAAAATCGCTGCTAAGAGATTTCATCGCAAAGCAAAATAAAAAAGCCCATAGAAATGCATTAAAATGCGATTAATGCATTCCTATGGGCTTAAAACTCACAGTTGAGCGAAGAGCCTCCATAGTGCCGCCATTTTCAGTGCCTCTAAAGCGAGGAATCCGTCCCAAAAAACAGCGGGCAGCCATGGTTTTTCCCCAGCGGCCATTTTGAAACCGCCGATCAGCTGTGCGAAAATGGGGGTTTTGCGATGATCGCTTCCCTGTGATCATCGCAAAGCGAAAATACCCCATAGGGAACATCGCAAAGCGATCGCTTTTGCGATCACAAAAAGTCCATCGCAAAGTGACTTCGTTGCTAAACAGAGCGGTCGCTATGTGAGGCACCACCGTATTCCCATACCTAAGGACTCCCCATACCTAAGGAGATGGTTGGACAGTGTCATCAAAGCTACCAACATGAATTTGACCAAACTCCAGGAAGCAGTGGAAGACAGGAGGACTTGGTCCATGGGGTCACGAAGAGTCGGACATTACTTTACGACTAAACAACAAGGACTGCTCTGTCTGTTTGCTGTCTTTAAGTAGGCTTGGAAGACAGTGCAAATGCATTTGAACACAGTGTGACTTACATGCTTGGGATTGTGGTTTAAGATTTGAAATGGAGATGTGACATGTATCAGAAGATGTGACAAGAGTCAGCTGGAAATGAACTAGAAAGTCAAAATCTGTCTAATTTTAGAATCAGTTTATTTTCTCTGTAGGTAACCCTGAAGAGGGAAATAATTGGTGAATCAAATGTGCCCATTCATAGTGAAGGACCTGCAAGCAGAGATATTTTTAAAGACCCCAACCCATATCAAAGCATCTAATCAAGGGCATGGAGAAAGAGAATCATATGCAGAGAAGTACATGTTGCGTATAGTAGTTAATTCATACTTACATATTGTTTAGGGCGGTGTCAGAAGGAAGCAGGACAGGGAAGGCAGGGAGCTGTTAGCTACGAAATTATAGCAGAAACAGAACAACAGGACTCTTTCCCCACCCCCAGATGTTGAACTTGAGAGATTGTCACAGCCAAGTATAGCTTTCTGATTTCATTGTATTTGCTAATTACAAAATGAGGGGGGAAATACCCCCACAGAATAGGATACAACTCTGACAGCTGTCAACACTTTAATAGAATGTTTGCGCAAGAAACTTAGGAACCTAATTACATCAATATCAGGACCTTGTTTTTTTTTAAAGTATATTTTTCTGTCTCATGATTCCTCATTGTTTCTTTAATTACCAAAACACAGAAAATGTGCTAATACCGTGTTTTCCCAAATATAAGACAGGGTCTTATATTAATTTTTGCTCCAAAAACTGCATTAGGGCTTATTTTCAGGGGATGTTTTAATTTTTTTTCATGTACAGCAATCTACATTTATTCAAATACAATCATGTCATCTTCTTCTGGATGCTACAAAATGGTGGAAGGTGGGGTTTCACTTTACTGGGGCTTATTTTGGGGTAGCGCTTATATTACGAGCATCCTGTAAAATCATACTAGGGCTTATTTTTAGGGTAGGGCTTATTTTCGGGGAAAGGGTGCTTATATGTTGAGAGAAAAGTTGCTAGTTTTTGTTGGGTCTTGATGCCTCAGTTGTTGAAATATCTGAAGTGCTAGTATAACAGAATTTTTTAATACCTTAAAAGACTAACATGCTTTATTTGGCACAAGCTTTTGAGGACTACAGCTCATTTCATTACATGCGTACAATATAGATAAAAATACTTATGGCCATAATTCTGTTTGTTGTGCCCATTGTTATAATGCCACCTGGTGTAGATTTCAATGGCAAATTGGCACAAGTTAGTAAGTACAGTATAGGCATTTTCTTTTGCACACCAGTTGTATGACTGTGTGATAAAGAATGACTTCTCACTTGCAGTAATTCACGGCATAAAATTATTGATAATGTTTTGTCAGTAGACATAACTAATAGGATTTATCTAGTGTTTTGTTAATTCTGCTCCTTTAAATTAATATAGCTCCACTCTTAACATAGTCAAGTTTCAGTTGTTACAGCCTGAGAAAATGAATACAATGTTTATATCTGGCCATTACACCATGTGTAGGACCTTGACTTTTGCCCATCTTAGCTGATAAGACTGACCGAAAGGAAATTGATGTCAAGTATCCACTAAGTGGTACCCTGTTATGGCAGCAAATGATGCCTGTCCCTTGAACGAGTGGATCCGTTCTTGAAGAGGGGAGTGCACAATTAATGACTTCCCAGTAACTAATATTCCCTGGTCTGGTTTATGTGGCAGGGGGTGCTCTTAGCTACGGCAGAATGCTCATTGAATGCTGTGTCTTTGGAGGATTAGTCTCATTTCAACATCAAGTTACAACCCAGCCATTACCTTGGTTTATGCTTAGAAGTCAGTGTTGATATGTTATTGTTTTATGTTGAATCGTGATATTGATTATTTCCTACCTTGACATCTATCAATAGACATAGGGCAGGTTTGAAATATTCTAAAAATGCAAAATAAGTACAGTACATTCATTCCATAGATAATCCTAGGCTAAAGGTGACTACACTTCTCCTCTGAATTGCATGGATGTGAGCAGCAATGTTTTGGTTATATTTTTTTTTCCAGAAGTAACTAAATTAAATAAATATTCAATGAATACTTTGCTCCTATTCATCTCCAGGAAGTGTCTTGAGAAAGTTGGATCTCGAGCTTACCTAGGGCCCTGTTGTTCGAAGTATGGTGGCTCCCAATCTGATAACAGTAGCCCAGCTGGCCCCTTCTCCTATCATGGTGGCCAGGGAGGATGCTGGGGCAAGCCAAAAGGCTGATGCAGGTCAGGGAAGAGGGGTGTGTATGTGTGTCCAAAAGGCTGATGCAGGTCAGGGAAGAGATGTGTGTGTGTGTGTGTGTGTGTGTGTGTGTGTGTGTGTGTGTGTGTGTGTGTGTGTGTGTGTGTGTGTGTGTGTGTGTGTGTGTGTGTGTGTGTGTGTGTGTGTGTGTGTGTGTGTGTGTGTGTGTGAGAGAGAGAGAGAGAGAGAGAGAGAGAGAGAGAGAGAGAGAGAGAGAGAGAGAGAGAGAGAGAGACTCCATGAAAGTCTAATAGTTTACACAGTGGTTGTTGTTGTTGTTGTGTGTGTATCAACTGGTAATTCTTTGTATTTGTGTTTTGGAGGGGATAAGAGTTAGTTTTGAAGAGACATAAGGGTTTTGAACTACATGGTCATTTGCACCCCTAACTTCAGCATTGTTGAAGGGAGAAGTGCATAACCAGCTTAGTCCTATCCAGGATTGCTGCCATTGCTAAGGATTGTAGACTATGACTGGAATGATTGACACCAGTGGAGTCTAAATTCTCACTGAGTTCAGTAATTCAGGGTCTCCCTTTGGGAGAAGGATTGTCCTGCATATCTCTTTGTAAAAGCTCCATGAAAGTCTAATAGTTTACACAGTGGTTGTTGTGTGAGCAATTTGAGCAAACCAGATCCTGAGTGATATATTAGGAAAATAAGATAAGGGTTCATTTCTAAATTAGAGAGAGGTCTCACCCCCCCACCTCAAAAATCCTCTCTTTAGCTGTGAATGTTTTTTTTTTTTGAAGTGTAATTCCCACAATGAGGAGTTACCATTTCT
This sequence comes from Pogona vitticeps, assembly GCF_051106095.1. Taxonomy (NCBI): domain Eukaryota; kingdom Metazoa; phylum Chordata; class Lepidosauria; order Squamata; family Agamidae; genus Pogona; species Pogona vitticeps. The sequence continues at coordinate 115,483,442 of NC_135783.1, read as the reverse complement.
GTTTAATATCTATTTGAGACTGCTGAGGAAGGTCATCCAGAGATCTGGAGTGGCATGCAGCTCTGTCTCTCCTTTCACTCTTCTGCAGTGGATGCTGTTCTGTCCCTTGAGCGCTGCCTGGCTGAGGTACTGGCATGGATGGTGGCAAACAGACTGAGGCTGAACAAGATGGAGGTCCTTTGGGTGGCTGCTCGAGTTGTCTGTGTATTGGGTGCCTCCCTTTCTTTCAGGGGTGTGACTCTCTCTGTGGAGGATGAGGTTTGTAGTTTGGGTGTCCTATTGGATCCAGTGCTGTCCATGGACACTCAGATAGTGTCTATGGTCTGGTCTGCTTATTTTCATCTCAGGCGGATTGCCCAGTTCCGTCCCTACCTTGACACTGGGTTCCTCACCATACTGGTTCCTGCCCTGGTAATATCAATGTTAGACTACTGCAGTGCTCTCCATATGTCCATAAGGCTGTTCTGGAAATTTCAACAGATTCAGAACATAGTGGCCAGGTCACTGAGTGGAGGAAGTAAATATCATAACCTCACTCCAGTTCTGGCCGCCTTACACTGGTTACATTTCCGTGCCAGCTTTAATGTGATGGTTCTAATCTCTAAAGCCCTAAACGGACCTCAGTACCTGGCAGAACACCAGCTCCCAACAAGATATCTCCATCCTACAAGAACCTCTTAAGCAGGCCTGCTGAGGATGCTAACTCCGAGAGAGGCCTGGAGGGAAATGACAAGAAACTGTGTATTTTCAGCATTTGCTCTTCGGCCATAGAATGAATTCCCTCCTGCAATTTCTTTGGCCCCTTTGCCAGAAATCTTTAAAAAGTCACTAAAAACCTTGTTATTTACACAGGCATTCCAAAACATTATACCTGTGGATCCAGTTGAGCTTAGCTAGCCTACTTGATCAAGTCTGCCTGTTTTAATGTTTTAAATCTTCTAAATATTTTTTCCAAATATATTTTTATGCTTTGACAGCACTGTTCATTTGCATTGTATTATTTTTATTTTCTCTTTTGTCAAATTGTATTTTAATTACTGTATGTGGTTTGTATATGTTGTAAACCTTCCAGAGTGGCCTTTGGCCAGATGGGCAGTATAAAAATGAAATAAACAAATTATAAATAAGTAAATAAAACTTAGAGCTTTGAGTTAGAAAACTGCAGAGCATCTCTTGCTTTAAAATGAGCCTGTGATCATACATTCTCAGGGCAAGGCTTTTAAAAAAAACACGTCAGGAATTGAGAGGGAAAGGGTAAAAAAGTTACTTGGACTTTTCATATTAATTGGTCTAAGAAGCCCTTAGAGTCTCTGACTAGATTTGACTGGAACTCTGGAAACCTCAGATTAGTCTTCTGGTTGAACTTGTTAGAGTTGTACAGAGCCTTCAATAGATTTTTACAAAGCAAATGTTTCAAATGGTTAATGTGTGCATGACCAATTTACTATATTTTATGGTCTTTGAGAGTTTTTCTCCTGACTGTTTATGATTGACGACAGTGATTTAATCTTCATTGTTTTACATAATGTAACTAGGATATGTCATGGAAATAAATTACACTTGGAAGATAATATTTTCTTCCGTTTCCGTAATCAGTACCATCATTCAGTAGTACTCCTTAAGTGTAGCATAACTATTTTGTAAATTAATGGCCTGTAGGCCATTAATTTGTCATTATCTCTTCTTAAGCTGATTCATTTTTCTTGAACAGTCTCAACCAAAATACCATGATGATATCCCAAGTTATAGTAGTTTTGCTCCATAATCCATGTCTCCCTATTACCAAGGGAATAGATAAATGAAAACATAGTAACCACTATAATACTTTAATCACAGTGATATATTAGCATTACAAATATTAGTTGTTATATATGTTAGTCTCTGCAGAAGAGTAAACAGTTATTAGAAAGGTTAGCTAGAATGGGCCAGGGCATAGTAAAGTAATTAGTTAAAAGGATACATGTTCAGTTAAAATGCTATCACCCAGCTCTTTGAATAGAACAAACTACATTTCTTTGAATGGCATGACCAATCATTCTGGGAGTTGTTTTAAAAAGTAACTCACTTTCACTCTAACATTAATCATTTTGAGCAGAGATGTTTACCTGCTGTAAGTAGAATCTGACTGGAAGAAAGTAGGACTCAGGAAAGGATAATGATAGAGATTACTATCCCCTTTTGACAGTCCTCTCCATGTATTGTTGCTGCATGTGAGTTCAGCAGTAGATATTGTAACAGGAAATCAGCATTCCGTAAGGCAACTGTAAAAATGGGGGGATCTAAACAAAAAACTATAACTTCAAAACTGGAATTTGGATCAGCACCAAATATGGCGCAGATGTAGCAGACAGTTTCCTTTTACCCTGTGCCGAATTTGGGGACATTTGATTAAACAGTTTATGAGTTATGATTTTTTTTAAAAGGAAGACTGTTTCCACCCCATGTGGTGACAGTTTCCGTCTGCAGATTTGAAACAGATCAAATACACTGAATAGACCAGACTTGCTTACCTTGAAAGAGAATGGTTAGCTCTAGCTGCTGATTTTTTATTTGGGAGGAATCCAAACTGTGGTGATGGTGGGGTTAAACTCACTTTGAAACAAGGTATTTCAAAGGGGGGGAAACCTCTTGACTTCCTTATAAGCATGAATGAATGTTCTAAATATAAACAATTTTGTAAATTTGAGAGCTGGGAAGGGACATATGAGTTTTTGACCCTCCAAGTCAGACCAAATGAAATAACTCTCAGGTGAAGAACTTTTTATCTCCTTCCCGGCCAAAGAGACATTAAAAAATAAGCCTCTATTTCTGGTGTAAAAATATTTTTAAAAATAGACAGTAAATATTTAGATACTCATTTAAGCTGTGAAATTACTGGTTTTTGTTTTATGGCTTGGGTGGTCTTATTTTATGTTAGCAGAGTGTTGGAGCCTATTCTTCCATCTTGTCACTATACAGTTGTTTGGTAATTTAAAAAAAAGATGCCTTGTTCCAAGTCACTTCTGAAGTGTGGTGACTATATCAGTTACTGACTTCTAAAATGTTCTATCATTAACAATTTTACTCAGGTCTTGCAAACCAACAGCATTCTCTCTTCTTACTCCTGCACTTCCTAGCAATATTATCTTTTCCATTAAGTTCTGCTCAGATCTTTCAAACTAACATCTCTAGTTCTTCTGTTGAGTCAACCCATCTCATGTTAGGTCTTCCTCTTTTCCTGCTGCTCCACCCCACTCCCCCAGCAATACAGTCTATTCTGGGCACTTCTGTAATTCCATTATATGTACATGGCAGGATATACATACTCATTTTTGCTCTAGTGAGAGTTCAGTCTTGAGCACCCACTTTTCTGCCTTCCAGCTATTTTTCCTATTTGTATGGCTCTCCTACAACACCACATTTCAGTTTTTAAATTTTTGTCCCTGCCTTTCTTCGCTGTCTTTCTTTTACTTACTATGGACGATTGCGGCCTTGGTTTCCAGCAATACTCCTTGCTAACTTCAACCTCTTCTTCTTTTGTTTCAAAAGGTGAAGGGACATCTTTTGGACAACATGCACACAACGTGTCCAGAGAGTTTTTGGTCTGATACAGCTTTTCTGTAACTCAGGGAAAGGGTTTGGAAAGTGGAACATAGCTTTTTAGTCTGCATTATGTGGACTGGGCACAGCAATTTTAGTTTTCTCAAGAGGTTAAAGTGTGCGTATGTTTCTCCATTGTACATGTTGTACCTACTCACACCTTTGCTTCACCACTTTCTTAAGTCCAAAACAGCTCTCCAAAGTATTTTGGCACTGAGGGATTACAGACACATCCAAGCTGTTCATCTTCTCCTAGTAACAGTACTACAGATCATGTGCTCATCTTCTTGAATTCTCTAGCCCTGAGCAATTCTATATGAGGGAAATTTATGTTGGAATTTGTGTGTAGTGTAAGTATATTTAAATTCCTGTTTTTAAAATCCAGGTTTCACCCTAAACCCCACGCACCCCGTGAAGTTAACAGACCGTGGCGAGGTAGCACCTTACTGGCTGGGGGCTGCCCAGCTTAAGGCGGGCGGTATCTACCTAGTGAGGTGCAATGACCCCTCCCACTGTCAGAAGTAGCCCCTGGCGTCCTGCTCTACACCAATTGAGCAAAGACTTATAACCGGTAACTGACGTGCGCAAGACAGCTGTCATTGACATGGAACTTAGTAGACTGCAGATTGACATTGCTGCCCTGCAAGAAACAAGATTGCCAGACTCGGGATCTGTCAAAGAAAAAAACTTCACATTTTTCTGGCAGGGAAAACCATCAAATGAGACCAGGGAATATGGTGTGGGCTTTGCAGTCAGAAATACTCTGCTGAGATCCATTGTTCCACCTACTATGGGGAGTGAAAGAATCCTGTCTCTGCAGCTCCACTCATCAGCGGGACTGGTCACCCTCATTAGCGCATATGTACCAACGCTGTCATCCACAACAGAAGCGAAAGACAAATTTTACGACGAACTGGCTGCTACTATCAAAAAAGTCCCTGAGAGAGAGCCACTGTTCATTCTTGGAGACTTTAATGCTAGAGTTGGTGCTGACAACAACTCTTGGCCCACCTGTCTAGGCCGTTTTGGCATTGGAAAGATGAATGAAAACGGCCAACGCTTGCTGGAGTTTTGCTGCTATTATGGTCTTTGCGTCACTAACACATTCTTCAATACAAAGCTTCAACACAGAGTTTCTTGGAGACATCCAAGATCCAAGCATTGGCATCAGCTCGATTTGATCCTCACTAGACGTTCAAGCCTTCCTAGCACTACGATCACACGCAGCTACCAGAGTGCTGACTGTGATACTGATCACTCTCTGGTGTGTAGTAGAGTAAAACTGCGAACAAAGAGACTGTACCACACAAAAAAGGAAGGAAGACCATGTATTGACATCAGCAAGACTCGCGATCAAAGAAAAGTGGAGAAATTTGCCCAAGCACTTGAGGAAACCCTTCCAGGCCCAGCTGAGGCAAGTGCACCTGAACGTTGGGAATATTTCAAGAACGCTGTTTATAACACTGTCTTGTCCACATTTGGCAAGAAGACCAAAAAGACGGCTGACTGGTTCGAAGCCCACTCGGAGGAGTTGATTCCAGCCATCGAGGATAAGAGAAGAGCTCTAGCATCATACAAAGCCTGCCCTAGTGAGTACAACTTGCAAGCTCTTCGAGCTGCTCGTAGCCAAGTCCAGCAGACTGCCAGGAGATGTTCCAATGATTATTGGCTCCAGCTCTCCTCTCAGATACAGTTAGCAGCAGACACAGGTAACATCAAGGGAATGTATGATGGGATCAAGCAGGCTTTAGGTCCAGTACAGAAGAAAACTGCTCCCCTGAAGTCTGCCACAGGCATGTTCATCCAGGACCGAACACAGCAGATGGACCGCTGGGTGCAGCACTGCTCTGAGCTGTATTCCAGAGAGAATGCAGTAACTGAAGAAGCATTAAATAACATTGAGTGTCTCCCTGTCCTGGAAGAGTTGGACAGTGAATCAACCTTAGCAGAAATCAAAACGGCCTTGGATTCCCTTACCTCTGGCAAGGCACCTGGAAAGGATAACATCCCTGTTGAAGTGCTGAAATGCTGCAAAGAGACCATCACCACCGAACTGTATGAAATCTTTCATCTTTGCTGGAGCGAAGGTAGAGTAGCACAGGACATGAAGGATGCAAACATCGTCACATTGTACAAGAACAAAGGAGACAGGGGCAACTGCAATAACTACCGCGGCATCTCTCTCCTTAGCGTTGTAGGAAAGCTGCTTGCCCTTGTCGTGCTGAAGAGGCTCCAGGTGCTTGCAGACAGAGTCTACCCAGAATCACAGTGCAGATTCCGAGCAAATAGATCCACCACTGACATGGTATTCTCCCTCAGACAGTTGCAGGAGAAATGCAGGGAACAACAACAGCCACTCTTAGTGGCCTTCATAGACCTTACAAAAGCATTTGACTTGGTTAGCAGGGATGGCCTTTTTAAAATACAGTGGTGCCTCGCACAATGATGAATTCACACAACGATGCCTTTTTCTGTTAAATTTGCGCCTCACTCAGCGATGTTTCCTATGGGGGATTTTCACACAACGATCTCCCTTTTCACTCCTGTAAAAGTGTCTTACAATGTTTGGAAGCTGTTTTAAATGATTGCAATGGTTAGCACACCTCCTGAAACCTATGCAAACTGATTTTGGTGTTGTTCTGAAACTTCGTTAATTTATGATGATTTTTTGTTTTCTCCATTGGAAACCATTAGACAGACCATCCAATGGTTTTCAATGGAGAAAACAAAAAATTACCATAAATTAACGAAGTGTCAGAACAACACCAAAATCAGTTTGCATAGGTTTCAGGAGGTGGGCTAACCATTGCAATCATTTAAAACAGCTTCCAAACATTGTAAGACACTTTTACAGGAGCGAAAAAGGACTTCGCAAAGCCATTGAAATGTATTGAGTCGGCTTCAATACATTCAATGAAGGAAACATTGTTTCACACAGCGATGTTTCCTATGGGGATTTTCACTCAGCGATGGCAATCTGTTCCAATTGGAACGGATTAACCGGTTTTCAATGCATTCCTATGGGAAATGGTGTTTCACAGAACAATGTTTCACACAACGTTGATTTCTTTGGAACCAATTAACATCGTTGTGTGAGGCACCACTGTACTTACTAAGATTGGATGCCCTCCTCGACTCCTTAGCATCATCAGGTCCTTTCATGAGGGAATGAAGGGCACTGTAGTTTTTGATGGCTCAACATCAGATCCCTTTGACATCCGAAGTGGAGTGAAACAGGGCTGTGTCCTTGCGCCGACCCTGTTTGGGATTTTCTTTGCTGTCATGCTGAAGCATGCCTTTGGAACTGCAACAGAAGGTGTCTATCTCCGGACTAGATCAGATGGAAAGCTCTTTAATCTCTCTAGACCTAGAGCAAAGACCAAAGTTCAGCTGAAATGCATGCGGGACTTCCTCTTCGCCGATGATGCAGCCATTGCTGCCCACTCTGCCGAAGACCTCCAACAACTCATGAATCGTTTTAGCAAGGCCTGCCAAGACTTTGGACTAACTATCAGCCTGAAGAAAACACAAGTCATGGGCCAGGGCGTGGACTCATCTCCCTCTATTACCATCTCCATGCAAGAATTGGAGGTTGTCCATGAATTTGTGTACCTTGGCTCAACCATCTCTGACACTCTTTCCCTAGACGTCAAGCTGGATAGACGCATTGGCAAAGCAGCTACCATGTTCTCAAGACTCACAAAAAGAGTATGGCTCAATAAGAAGCTGACAGCATACACCAAGATCCAGGTCTATAGAGCCTGTGTCCTGAGCACTCTCCTGTACTGCAGTGAGTCCTGGACCCTTCATGCACAGCAGGAGAGAAAGCTGAACATGTTCCATATGCGCTGCCTCCGACGTATTTTTGGCATCACCTGGCAGGACAAAGTTCCAAATAGAGTAGTCCTAGATCGAGCTGAAATTTCTAGCATGTATACACTACTGAAACAGCGACGCCTACGCTGGCTCAGGCATGTTTTGAGAATGGCTGATGGTCGGATTCCAAAGGATCTCCTGTATAGAGAACTAGTGCAGGGAAATCGCCCCAGAGGGAGACCACAGCTGCGATAGAAGGATATCTGCAAGTGGGATTTGAAGGCCTTGAAAATGGATCTCAACAGATGGGAAACCCTGACATCGGAGCGTTCAGCCTGGCGGCATGCGGTGCATCATGGCCTCTCCCAATTTGAAGAGACCCTTGCCCAGCAGGCTGAGGCAAAGAGGCAGTCACGAAAGCAGCAAAATCAGGGAGCTAGACAGGGTACAGATTGTATTTGTCTTCAGTGTGGAAGGGATCGTCACTCTCGAATTGGCCTCCTCAGCCACACTAGACTCTGTTCCAAGTCCTCCATACAGAGCACGATACCATAGTCTCTCGAGACTGAAGGATGCCTATGATGAAAATCCAGGAAATTCATTTCTTCAAAAACCTCTGATATTGTGCTTCTGCATCCTTGATTAAAACACCAGGAAATGGCCCAATGTTGCTGCAGAATATCATGCTCCTGTTGCCAGCAGGGAAAGGGGAGCCAAGCTTTACATAGCAAAGGGCAGCCTGAATGTTGACAAGACCAATGGCAGCAGTCAAGATGGTCCATAGCAGTTTCCCCCAATTCGTTGCTTTATATATATTGTTGCCCTTGTCAAACAGTTTTTTCCTTGACTTTTCAGAGCAGGATATTGTAGTTAATGAGTATGTGTATGTATGAGAAACAGGCTCTTTTCACAAGAAAGAAGCCTCTACTTTCTGAGAAGGGATGGCAGGAGTATTTTTTACAAAAAAATTAATAATAATTAAAAATGCCTGTGTAAATATATAATTGCTCCCCCTTCCAAAATAAAGGGATTTTAACTGTGTTGCATGACTTCCATAGAGCCTAAAGGAGAATAATGAAAAATAAGAACTCTTTCTAGCACATAACAACCCCCCCAGGAGAGGGACAAAAAAACAAACAGCCTGCCTCTTCTGCAGTTAGTGCAAGGAAAGCCTTGTGCCAGTTTCTGAGGGGGATGCTCTCTGTGTGAAGGTGTTGCCCCTCTTCCTGGGTATTGCAATGTCCTTTTGCCCCTTGGCCCATCTTTCAAGTCTTTTGCCTTCTCTTCTCCCTACCTTTGATCTCACCCAGTCTGTTCTCTCCCTAGTTTTCAAGTAGTAGTAGCAGAAGCAGCAGCAGAAGCAGCAGTGCCACCATGTTGGGGAATGATGACAATGGCCTGATATGCAGATATGGTGGTGGTGGGTCACAGGTGGCTTGGCTATTATAAAAAGGGATCACAAGTTAAAAAATGTTGTGAAACGCTGGTCTACAGGATACCCTCTTCTGCTCACGACCATTCACACTTGTTGAAAACCGGAATCAGCTTCTGGGATGTTCCTTTGCGTGCTGTCACTTTGTGATACCTAAACCACTAAGCTATCCAGCTAGTTCTTTAGTGAGATTGCTTGGAACTCATTGGCCAGAGGTAAATCAGCAACTAATTGCACTGAGGCAGTAGGGGTAAATGGTACACCACCAGGCATTAGGGGATGTAGCCAGGAATGGAGACATGACAGTTTTCACCTCCAAAACAAATACCTGGGAGAAAAATTTCACACGAAGTATTTTCTCAGAACAGCATTGTCTAGAACAGCATTCTTCAAGTGGGAGTTTCCAATTTTTTTCAGGCCCAGAACTTGGAAATCTTACTTTTCCATATGATAGCTCCTAGATTCTTCCAGCTGGCATCTGGAAGGCACAGGATTAGAGAAGGCTAGCCTAGAAAATGACTTTACATGAAACACTTGACATACAAGGCCAATTACATGTATATAATGTTATTCTCATTGTCATTCACAGTGCATTAGTATCACTTCTCTTTGGGATCAGATCTGTATAAAGGGTCTGTCCACAGTGGCATATAATTATGGCTAGAGATGAACACAAACCAGAAAACCAGTGGTTTGTGGTTCATGTTTTGTGGATAACTACAAACCACCAACACCCCCCCCCCGAAAAACAAACCAGTTTGCAGTTCGTTTTTCAAGTTTGTGCCTGGCGGCCCTACCTGCATGGTGAGAGGCAGCAGAAGGTTCCTCGCAGAGAAGCCAAGCCCACTACCTCTGAGGATGACAGGTGGCAGTGGCAAAAGCAGGTAGGCAGAGGTGAAGGGGACAGTGGGGACGGGGTGGGCAATCACACCCTTTTTGACAATGCAAATGAAACACCAAAGGGAAAAAAGTCGTACCTTCTGTTTTGGTTCGGTTGTTAAATGAACCTTCCCAGTTTGTTGGGTTTTTCGGTTCGTAGTTTGTTTCATGCCCATCTCTAGTTATAGTATATGGTTCCCTAATAGGACTGTTTGGCATGGAGAAAAAACGATATTGTCTGCTTGTGTATCTACTTAAAACAATCTATTCTTCCCGTTTAAAAGCTGGCCCGTATCTTTTTAACAGAGGGCTATGACATGTAGTCTTTTTGAGACAATTCGGGATACAAAATAGCTCTTTGTTCTGCTTTCACAGACAGGTACCAAAAGTTAAAATAGATTGCCTTGAAGATAAGGACCTTTTAAGCACCAGATGGATCGCACCAAATTTGACAGTGTGGATAGGCCCAAAGGTAAAATGTGTGCTACTTTGGGTGTCTTTACCTGAGCAAGGCATGCAGTGCCGAAAAAAATGAAAAAGCAGTCTCCTGTTTGTCTGTCCCCCCAAAGCCCCCCCCAACCATTCTTTGTTGAGCTAGTCATACATATGCATAGGGAGGTATCAATATATGTGGCATAACTGAGCAACGTGCTGCTGGAATGGGTCACTCTATTATTCTTGTAAGCTCTGTTTCTTCCCACCCATAAGGATGGAACAGAGGATTTTGATTCAAACAGATACCTGTATTTATTTTTTAAATTGGGTCAGAAATTTGAGGAAGAGTTTTATATTTCAGAATCATTTTCCCCTTCCCCAGTTCTCTGCATTTTTTAAAATACAGTTTGTGTGGGGGGAGTACATTCATAAAGGGGGAAAAGGAACTGTGATCTTTAATTGGTAGATTTTAGAGATGAACAAATAGAGAGATCCAGTTAAAGGTTATCTGACATAGTGGTTTTTAAGAAATCAAAAATCACCACGCCTTTGATAATACACTCTTTATCTGACCTTAAAATGACAGCATCACAGCAAGTGCACAGGTTTTCAAGAAGAATATTATTCAGGCTGTTAGCCAGCCTTGATCTATAATCTTCTTTGCCTTGTCCAGTTACTATTTCCTGAGACATTTGAGCATGTAGTGTTATCAAAGCAGTAACCCTGAATGTACTGAGCATAATTTTCATAATTCTGTGTGCTGCATTAAACCTCCGAAACACTTGCCTCATTTATCAGGTCAGCAGCTGATTGCAGTGGAGACCGGTCTATTAAGAAAAATGAAGCCGTGCTTCACCTCAAGCTCAAGCCACCCTCAGTCAGCCACTTCTTCGGCACAGGTCATGTATCAGAGCCACTTAAAGAAAAACATCTTAAGGAAGCCACTTGAAAGCAAAACTGTAATTCAGTGTACAGTAATTGCTGTTCTGTGCCTGGATATGGTTCCCAGGCTCTGAGTTTCATACTATGTACTCTGATTAAAAAAAACAAAAAACCTTTAATTACGGGGGTGGGTGGGTGGGGATAGCCCTCCAATCTACTGAACCCATTTATGTGCTGGGTGCAGTAGATTGCAGTAGACAGTAGGGTGCAGCCACACAAATCAGACATGGCTCTTATCCAAAGAGGTCTCAAACTCAGGGAAAATCAAAGTAAAAAATTGTAGATACTTAACAGCTCCCCAAAGCAGATAACCAGGAGAAAGAGGAAAAACTACAGGTCAGTATCAGTCCAAAGGTCAAAGCCAGGTCAAAATCTAACAATCCACAAGGAGAACCCAGAGGTATAGTCCAAACGGTCCAGGAGTCTGAAGCAGGGGATCCAGGCACACAGGAAACGGGTACAAGAATTAATAGACATGAGATTCCAAGTAGCTTGCAATCCTAGTAGCTGAGGAGGCTCTATAGCTGGGCTGCTGGATCCACATTTGTCACTTCTCTGTAGAAGGACCGCAAGGGGAAGTACTTAGCCACAAGATTTGGTCCTTGGTGTCTCTTTGGGGAAGAGAAGAGTCTTACTCTTGATGAGTCTGTTTCTCTCAAGGAGACCTTTCTCCTGCCTGAGCACTTTGACCTGGGGCTTCAAGACGGCCTCCTGCCTTCAGCATTGTCTGTTCCTACGGACTAGACAGGGATCCCACTTCCTCCTGTGACTTGGCCCATGTGCCCTTGTCATACATAGGCTTGTGCTCTTGATTCCCTGAGGGTCTGGAGTCTGTGGGTCTGGTTAGTTCTTCCCTGCTGGGTTCTGGATATTGGGTTCATCCTCACTTGAAGGACTCTTCTGACAGGGACACGACACCCCATTCCCCAGTATTAAGAATTATAATCACCTTCCTGCATCCAGATCAATAATAATGGAAGCAAAAGGTAACATTATACTCCAGTTTTTTAAAAAAGAATGTTTGAGACATGCACATGGACAGGAATTTGCTGTCTTCTGTACACCTCTTCTGCATGTGTACTGTAAGTATGGACAGGGAAGCAAATAAGGTTTATTTGCCTCTTTTTTGTTGCTATACCTGCAGGGTACCCCAGTATATGTACGTATGGTGTAATGATTTTCACAAGAGTCCTGTTTTTCATTTGGCACCTGTAGAAATGTGTGTGCTAACCTCTGAGATTGGGGAAACAGATTTCCTTTTATTCCACTCCCCCTCCGCCATGATTTTGAAAGGATCTGGAGTGGAAGGAGAGTTTAAAAAATAGAAAGATTCACTCTTGTGCCATCTTTTGCCTGTCTTCTCAGAAAGAAGCCATATAGATTGGTGGAGTTTACACTTACAAAATCTGTATAGAATGATATTTCCCAGATAAATGAGACTTGTATTTTGTCTTTCCCTTCTACCACATCTTCTCCCCCCCACCACCTTTTTTTTCCTGGGAGAGGGGGAACACTGTTTTGCTTTAACACATAATCGTCTTTCATTGGTTTCTTTCTGAAGTGTAATGAAAATGTTCCACAGGAATTTGCAAGTTAATCTTCGTAAGGCTTGCTTGTCTGTTCATGTTTTTAACTTGGCTGTTCTTTGGTGAAGGAAAGAATGCTGCTCTTAATGAACTTTGTCAGTTTACTTTTTACGTAAAAGGGATTAGGATAGGATACAGGGGTAAGGAGAAGCAAACTGGGATGGCCGGGACAGGATGCAGTGACAGAGAGCACCGTGAAGTTGTGGGCGAGAAGGATTTGGGTAGAAACCAATAATAAGCAGTGAAGACTGGCATGATACTCAGAGCTAAGAAGCAGCAAAGAAGTGGTTGGGCAGAACCTAAAGAAAAGACACCGGAAGTATGTTAGAAAGCAGCAATACCTGGACCCCTGTGTCTGCTGTTTCAGTTACTTCAGTTTCATTTAGCCACAGGTGATTGTGGCCTGAAAGGAAGGGCAGCCCCTTCATCATCTCCCCTGTCCACCACTTTGGGCTTGGAAGTGGTGCCACATCTTCCCAGTAGCTATTTCAAGGGACGGAGTTGAGTCATCATTTCCTCCAATGAGACAGGGTGCCGACAGCTCAAGTGCTCCTCTGAACCTCACTTCTTGCCTTCCACCTTCTCCTTATTTTCATTTAGAAGTCAGTGTTCACTACTACCCAGTGTTTCAGGTGTCTGGGGGGTGGGGGGCTTGAAATGTATCCCCCATGGATATGGGGGGATCCTTCTGTAGAGTGTCCCATTAGGGTAGTCTCACATTCTTTGTGAATACGAGAATGTGAAAGAATGAGCGGGTGCGGAGGGAGAGGAAATGAAAGGATGGATGTGACAGAACAGCCCAACTATCCAGCTTTGAAACTAGGCATAGAGAAGTACGGCCTGTAAGTTAGGAACCTTTTAAATATTGTGGCAGACTTGTAGACTGAGTGAATAGGGGGGAGTGCTATCTGAATGAATGCCTTCCTGCCTCTCTCTGTGTGTGTGTGTGTGTGTGTGTGTGTGTGTGCGTGTGTGTGTGTCCGTGCTCATGTCTCTATATAGGAATATCTGCTTTGTCCAAGGTCTGCTTGTCACTCCTGCTGCCCACCATTGAAGTCAGATGTGATTCTGTTATTGCTAGTAGTGAAGTTGAAGCAGAAATTCTAGGCTAATTTGAATATGGCATGTTGGTATGGATTCACACAGCTAGTGGGCTGGCATTCAGGCCACCTGGCTTCTGTGTAGAGTCAGAATACATGGGTCATTGTGAGTGGAGCATAAACCATACTCAAGAATTTAATGAACGTGAATATAAACAGATTTTTTTTAGTTGTGTTGTTGTGTCATTAATAAATGTTGGTGGAGGTGAGGCATTATCTTTGACTAGAAAATAAGATCAAATGAATTGTTTAATAAGACTAATCCTGCCATCTCTAAATGCTTTGCTGACGTAACTTAACAAGAGAAAGAGCAGACAACATTGAAACAACGTCACTTTCTCACCAGCAAGTTAAAAATGAGGGTGCCTCTTTCACAGCTGATATGATGATGGTCGTCATTTGCGGCAGCATTCCAAGCTGTCTGACACTGCATAACTGGAAATTATTCTGTCTTCATGAATTGCTTGCAAATGATTCGATTGTCAGGGATGAGTCCTAGTTTTTTTTTTTTTTTTTTGAATGGCTAGCCATTGTAATTTCTCTGCATTTTTCCAAACTGAATGGGGGTGGGGGTGGGGGGGGAAGAAGAAATGAATACTGTGGTATCTTATTTTAATTATGTAAATGGAAAAAATACTAAAGCTCTAGAATGAGTTTTTCTGTGATAGTAGTAGTGAGAATAGCATGAGTCAGATTTTGGACATCACATATTTCTCAAACAGGACCAGTTATTTTAAAAAATATAAAAAAGTGAATGAATAATGTTAAACTTCATGTGCTTTAAACAGAAATGTGCATTAGGACCAAAATTTGGATTCAGAATTTGGATTTGGAATTTTAAAAATTTGGAATGTCTGGATATTTGTAACTCTGTTATTGTCCATTTAAATACTAGAGTTATTATTTCCCCCTTTAAAAAACACAAACAGGCAAAACATTTTAAAAGGATTTCCCTGTGTCTTCTAACACCTTCCCAGTGATTGTGTCAAACCAAAAGAGCGTACATCAAAAGCCTACAGTGCCTGGGTATTAGGAAATGACTGTGATGGTCACACTGATTGAACTCTGAGCAGAGGGAAAGCCAACAGGAAATGGCAGCAGAGTTGAGCAAACAGAGGACAAGTCACATTGGGGAATGGACAAATATCCTGGGTAGTAGATTGGAGCAGGAGGTAGTCTGTGGTACTGCGGGAACTGTGTTAACAGCCTGGGGAAAAAGTTGAGTGAAGCGTGGCGTACCTAGTACTTTGAGCAGAGTGTACCATTTCTCTTTTCCTTGAAGAAGCCTTCAGGGAGGTCCAGCAATGGTAAGGTAAAGATAAAGGTTCCCCTTGACATTTTTAGTCCAGTCGTGTTTGACTCTAGGGGGCGGTGCTCATCCCGTTTTCAAGCCGTAGAGCCAGCGCTTGTCCGAAGACAGTTTCAGTTGTCACGTGACTAGCGTGGCTAGGGAACGCCATTTTACCTTCCCACCAAGGTGGTACCTATTTATCTACTCGCATTTGCATGCTTTCGAACTGCTAGGTTGGCAAGGAGCTGGGACAAAGTGACGGGAGCTCACTCTGCCGCATGGATTCGATCTTATGATTACTGGTCTTCTGACCCTGCAGCACAGAGGCTTCTGCGATTTAGCCTGCAGCGCCACCACGTCCCTAGCAATGGTAGGTTGATGTTAAAGAAAACAGGTTTTTCTACAGATTCCGGTTTTAAGTGTGAGTGCTGTGGACTAACAATGTCCCCTGCCTGAGGGAACACTGTCTCATGGGGTGTGTCTCACAATGCTAGTCTCTTTGGGCTTGCAGGGCTCCTGCAGGTACATTTCTACCTCCGATTCTGCCAGCAGATGCTCAGGAGGTGTATAAGTATCTATGCTCATGCATCAGTTGGCAAGAACCAGTGTGGGGAAAAAAACTTCTGATATCTGTTCCGGCTTCTAGATTTCATTGGTTGAGACAGCTGTCATTTACAGGTCTCACCCAGGCCGTTTCCTGTGGGAAACACATGGCAACCCCAATCAGAAGGTGCCAGAGTGTTTCTAAGTTTCATTTTGCAAGAAATAACTTCAGAATACCAGAGAAATAGGGTTCACTTTCATTTCTTCCTCTAGCAAACAGAGACCTAGCCTTTTAATTTCTAATTTATAGGAGGAAATGGGACTCTGAATATTAGGAATTCTTATTAAAGATATTTGGAACTACTAAATTTGGATTCAGATATGTTCTATCCAAACATGATATTATTTGGTGAATACCAAATGTTTCTGAATCCAAATACACATGCCTCAAAAATTTATTTATTTTTCCTTTAAAATAAATAAATAAATTAAAATTTTGTGGCAATGGGTTGGACCCAAACTTAGTAATATATAGGACAGAGCTATTGAATTCAATGGAACTTAAATTGATCATGATATTAAGCTCAGTAAGTCTGCTGTTAGTATGAGTTTCTATCCAGCTTAGTGAATTGTTTCTTTGTCTCTTAGAAATGTCCTCAGGCAGTTCTTCGTGTAACAAGAATATCATGAGTGGAAAATAAGAGAGAGGAAATGCAATCCCAACTAGCTAAGATGGTTGAGGGCCCACCAAACTGACACTAGGCTAGTTTAGCTTGCTCTGAATCCAAATACCATCCAGCGTAGAAGTATTGGAAAATACTTAGATTTATCCTTGGCCTTCCTCAATTTTGTGCCAGGATTTCTTGCTGTATCCTTGGGTTGGAAGAGCTTTGGAACTGACAGAACCTTTCTCCTCCCTTGCTTTTCTCTATTCCAGTTCTGCCCACAGAAATCAGCATAGTAGTTCTGCAGAGAGATCACTTTGCTGGTAGGTCTCTGTTACTGGCCTGCACAAGGGGAATTCTGCCAGTAGAAGAAGTTCTGCCTGTTCCTAACCTCCTACAGCTGGCACATCTTTAAATGAGCAGGGTGACAAAGTTTCTTCTAAGCTACACAGGTGTGTGGCCCCACAGCAGTGCACTGGTCCTGCATACCTGCAGCCAGTGTTGTCGCCCATTTGGTTGCAGCCAGAACCCCATGCAGGTGGAGTGGGGGCCCATGAGTGCTGGTGGAAAATTAGAGGGAACGTTGCATTATTTAATAGCCAAATACTTATTCTTTTAAAGACTGTACATACCAAAGAAAGCAAAAACAACCAGGTTATTAAGAGATTTTAACCATTCTTCTGTGGATGCTAAAGAATCTGAAATAATTAGAAAACATATTTTTAGTTAATAGCAGGTAAGTTACTGTGTTTTTCCATGTATAAGACTATATTTTTGGCTAAAATCTTTAGACTAAAAATTGAGGGTCATCTTATACATGGAAGTAAGCTGTGGAGAGAAAAACCAAGTGGAGGGGAATGCAGGGATCAAAGTGACCCTGCAGTGCTTTGATCCCTTCCCCCCTACACTTGCTAAGCCCCACTTAGATTTCTTAATTTTGGGTTATACATATCAGAACTGGCCACTAGAGGTTACCAGAGACCATACTATATTATTCACTAACAAGTACTGTATTTGTAACACAGTCTCTGGCTCCCTCTAGAGGCCAGTTCTGGTAATACATGTGAAAATAAAGTGGTGCCTTGACTTACAAACTTAATTGGTTCCGGAACTCCACTCATAACTCGAAATGGTCATAAGTCGAAGCACCATTTCCCATTGAAATGCAATTAATCTGTTCTGGACAAAGGAAAAAATAACCAAAAAAAATCACTGCAAGATCCATCGGAAACGTGATTAATCCCTTCCGGCTGAAGGGGGGGGGGGAAGAAAAACAATCCAGCGTGCAAGACCCATCGGAAATGCAAAGAAAGCAAAGCAAAAAGCAAGCAGGGCACATCAGAAATGCAAAGAAAACAAAGCAAAAAGCAAGTGAAGCAAGCAGAGCACATCAGAAATGCAAAAAAGCAAAGCAAAAGGCAAGGGAAGCATGCAAGACCCATTGGATGTGGGGGAAACCCCCCAAAAAAGCAACCAAGACCCCATTGGAAATGGGGGAACCCAAAAAACAACCAACCCCCCCAAGACCCATTGGAAATGGGGAAAAAACACCAACAAACAAACAACCCTCTCGAGACCCATCACAGCACAAGAACATAGCACCCCCAGCCCAAAACCACACTGTAAAACCCACTTTAAAAAGCAGAAAGCAGCACCTTACCTTACCAGGCAGTCCAAAGCCTTCTCAGATCACACACTCTCTAACTGCTGGGGTGAAAGAGCTACAAAGAAGCAGCCTCTTTGCCTACCAGAAGTTAGCAATTTAAATTTCCCACCTTTCCCCCTGCCTTTTTGTGTTTGTAACTGGAAGTTCCGGCCACAAGTTGAAGCAAAATTTTGCGGCCAGATCTGGTCATAACTCAAAATGGTCGTATGATGGGACGTTTGTAAGTTGAGGCATCACTGTAGTTTTTCTGAATGTTTTTTTTCTTTTAATACTTTAATATTTTCAGACTATGTAAAAATGAAACCACTGCTCCCATGGATACAGGGGTACTACTGTACTCAGGTTTACCATTTCCTTCTTCTGTAGGTGCTCTGGGACTCATGATAGTGTGCTCTCTGACATTCTACACTCTTTTTCCATTGGTTCAAGGAGTCATAATGTGAAGGGACAATAAAGTTCAAATTCTGAAGGTGTAAAATAGAGTAAAGAAAAAAAAATCATTCAGATAAACATACACATTTGCCTGATTTGCTTAACTTGCTCCAATTACAGAAGCTCGGCTTTACTGTATTTGGTTCTTTCATTGATGAACTCTAGGCTGTTTGTATTTATAAATACATTTTCTAATCTTCAATGCCATAGATCTTTTTTTCTTCAAAGAGATTGCTTAATGCACTATTTGAGGCTCAATTGATTTCCACATATTCTTAAAGGCTTGAATTATATTATTTACCATACTTTGAGGACAGCATAAACATGGATTGAAATGCCTAGATCCATTTGCTAGTTTCAGCTAGAATAGGTACTGAACTGAAGGAATTTACATGAGTGTTTCTTTGGTAATAGCATTTATTGGCATTGAAATATGACTCTGCACTTGACAGGAAAAGGAAGTAAACAGACAGAAAGAGTTGGGCTTTCTTCTTTCCTGCTATATTAAAAGATCTGACAGAATCTATCCAGTGTCTAGGTTTGGATGGGGCAGTCCTGTTTGCCCATCTTCACAATATTGACCCATCGTGTCTAGGCAGCAGTTAAAAACTGCTTCATGTTTGAATTGGCAGTCATTGGCTGAAATCCTGTGCCTTAGTGTAGCAAATCACGACTAGAATAGGTCCATTAAATCAGTGGAATCTATGGAGAAATTAACTCACCATATCCCCACTGATTCAGTGGGCCTATTTTAGTGTGACTTTACTCTTAAGCAACAGGATTCTAACCACTACAGTGGGCCCTTGACTTGCAGACGGCTCGACTTACAGACTTTTCAAGTTACAGACTTCTCTGGCCGGAAAATTTAGGTTCGACTTGCAACTGGAGAATCAACCTACAGACCAGAAAAAAACCAAAATGGAACAAAAATGGAACAAAAACGGCCGGTTATGGATTAATTGGTTTTCAATGCATTGTAGGTCAATGGAGACTCGACCTATAGACTTTTCGACTTGCAGCCACTGTTCCAATATGGAGTAATTCCATAAGTAGATGGTTCACTGTATTTTATTAGTAGGAAATATTTAGCAGTAATAATTTGTCTTAAATAATGTGAAGCCTTTGCACTCTGATATTACTTTAAAGAAGCTAAAGCATATATTTGTCATGGGAAAATAGTAACATCTGAAGCATATCCAACAAATTCCTCCTTTTCTCAGTATTTCCTCTAATAAAATTGTTATCAAAAATTCTTCTGGTTTTGGCTCATTTTGAGGAAATGATTTTACTCTAAGCACTGCAGTGGCAGTAAGGAAAAAGAGTGTATTTTGTATAAATTTTTCTGTAAAAATGAAATATTTCCTAGAGCCTTTTTATTAGTGACATAGTCAAATATTATTTGCTGTATTTCTGAAAATATTCAGTATTCACTCTAAATTATATTTAAAGTTCAAGTCAGACTTTATGGGCCCCAAGGCAAGGAGTTTCTGGAACACACTGCAAAATGTTTATTGGAGCAGAGACACTACTGTTCATTCTGTCTTCTCCAAGATACTACTGTACCATAAATTTCATGGTGCCTCAAACAGTTACAGACCATGCAAAAACATTGTGCAGAATGCGTTTTAACTTCTCTGTACCTGGGAAAATTGTGATCAGAATGTGCACATACTCTTAAGTTTGTGAGAGAATGTTTAATAGTAATGAGAATACAGTGGTGCCCCGACTTAGGGCCGTGATCCATTCCAGAAGATGGACATAATTCAAAATGGTTGTAAATCGAAGCACCATTTCCCTTTGAAATGCATTGGAACATGATTAATCCATTACGGCAAAAAAAAAAAAAATACTGAACAAAAAAAAAAACACCCACACAAAAAGCCCAATCAGAAGGTGCTGGGGCTTTTAAAAAACAAACCAAAAATAAGGCACATGGCAAGCCCGTCGGAAGGAGATGGGGCTTTTAAAAAACCCCAAAACCCAAAAATAAAGCACGCAGCAAGCCTATCGGAAGAGGTGGGGCTTTAAAAACAAACCAACAAACAAACCCAAAAATAAAGCACATAGCAAGCCCGTCAGAAGATGCTAGGCTAAAAAAATTAACACACTAAACACACACACACACACAAAATCACAGCACAGGAACATAACCCCTCCCAGCCCAAACTCACCCTGCAAAACCCTGTACATGTACTTAGAACCAGAAAGCAGCACCAGGCAGTCCCAAGCCTCCTCCGACGCACACAATCTAACCGTTGGGGAAAAGAGCTACAAAGAAGCTCTTTGCCGACCAATGGTTAGCCCTCTAATTTGAATTCCCCACCATTTTCCCCTGCCTCTTTTGATCGCAACTCGAAGGTTTGGCTGCAAGTCGAAGCAAAATTTTGCAGCTGGAGCTGGTGACAACTCGAAATGGTCATATGTCAGGGCGGTCGTAAGTTGAGGCACCATTGTACATGGTTATTTAGCTGGCATGTTGTTTTTCTAGCTTTGGTACCTGCTGCTACTATGCTGCTCTTAACATTCTTGTTGGCACAGAAAGAAAAGAATGCAAAACCCAAGGTGATGGCATCTACACAAACACTGGGCAACATTTTTGCATCAGACTGAGAAAGTGGCATATCCCTAGGTGACCTCTTCACTCCATCTGGAATTTTGAGCAGTTCAAGATACCATAGAGAAGCTGTTGTTGTGCCATCCCATCCCAGATTCAGGTAGTTTCATCGTCTTCAACAAAGTGCACTTCCTCCGTTGACTAGCTCTCGTTTGCTTAACAGTTGCTGTTCATTTCGTTGCACAGAATTCCTTTATCCCATGGCACTGCCAAATCTTATTTGTGTGTCCCACTCCCATTACTTGTAGAATAAACCCAGAGTAGAGCAATTTAACTCTCAAAAGATCAGGAAACTGCCAGATCTAGGCCAGCACTTGTGCATTCAACTCTTGTTCTGTGTGAAGATTTTATATATTTGTTCTTGCTTTATTCAGCTAATGACATGTCCTTGGTAGCCCATCCACTGCATCATTGAATAGGACACTGTTCTGTTCCTCACAGCTTGAGTCTAACATAGTGAAATATTCACTGAGTTCACAAGCCTGTGGGAACCTACTCATCTTGCCCCTTTCTGAGCCAGATACAAACATTACAAGTTGCGGATGGAAATCCATATATTTCCAAGGTTGCATTCCAGCTGCAGTTTGCATAGCTAAACAGTGTGGAAAATATGCAAATATTTGAAAAATGCAGGTGAAGAAATTTATACGTTTTAGAAATGCACATAAACTTTGGTGATGAGGACAGTTGTATAAAATATGTACAACTAAAAATGCCCTGTAAGATGGAAAACTGCAAAGAAAGGCACATCTGCTTGTGGGGGGGTGGGGGTGGGGGTGGGTGGGAGTGAACTAACAACAGTCTAATTATTGACCCAAGTCAGAATTGGTTTTGATTATGGAAGTTGAGTGAGGTCAGAGAGTCTGACGCTTGAAGAGCGCTACAGAATTTTATAGACCTCTAAGGGAAAAATCAGACACCCCTGTTCATCACAGATGGCATCTGTCCCATTTAGTGTTAATTCTAGAATGAAACCATATAATAATTTCCACTCATATAAAACTTACCTGGGTATCAAGGTGTCCATCTTTTCACTGTTGCACTGATTCCAAGCAAACGGCATCTTGTCTAATTCTACAAGCTTTACTCATCTATATTGCTTCTATATTCCTTTAAGTACAAAAATCCTTCCAAAAGTAAGAAGTCAAAATGTATTGAAAACATTCTTATAATGATGGAAAAACTGAAGCCACAAATGCTTTAAAAAAGCAATTTTTAAAATTGAAAAAACAAAAGGCAGAGAATATATCTCTAAAACACCATTTAAATAAAAAGCATTAAAATTTAAGTAATCTTTATTCTTTAATGATGTTATAACGCAAGATCTCTTGCTAACAAAATGGATGAATTAAGGCTGCAGTTTGTAAAGAGCAAACCTATTAATGACTGCTATGTTTTGCTAATCACAGAAACCTGGTTGCACTCTTCTATCCCGGACACAGTGGTTGAGCAGGAGGGATATATAGCTCACTGACAAGACAGGAGCAGGGATACTGGAAAGAGTAAAGCAGGGAGTTTAAGTCTTTATGTGAACAAAAGCTGGTGCACAAATACAAAGATTGTTGTTAGCCATTGCTCTAAGGATTTGGAGTATATGACTGTTCTATGTAGACCAATATCCAATATATCTTCCACAGGGGTTTAATGTGATCTTGATTACTGCAATCTATATTCCACCTAATGCTAGTACCAGTGCAACTTTGGGACTCTTGTATAATATGGTGGACAATCAGCAGAATAGGAATCCTGACACTGCATTTATCATGGCAGGGGATTTCAACCATGTCAAATTAAAGACTGTGTTACTTATGTTCTACCAGCATGTTAAATGTGTTACCAGAGGAGTGAATATGCTATACAAAGTATATGGGAAAATTAAGCATGGCTATAAGGCTATACAATTACCACACTTAGGACATTCAGATCATATGTCACTGTTTTTGGTGCCAGCGCACATTCCTCTTAGAAGACAGACTTTGCCTATAATAAAGACAGTAAAATCTTGGCCTAAAGATGCTTCACAGCAACTTCAGGACTGTTTTGAGAAAACAAATTGGGACAGTTTCTATCATCTGGACCTGGAGGAGTACACCACAGTTGTTCTATGCTATATTAAATATTGAATAGATACTGTTACTGTGGATAAAGACATACGGAACAATCCCAATCAAAAGCCCTTTATGACTAGGGAAGTCCAGTGCCTTTTGCGTGAAAGGAACAATGCCTTCAGGTCTGGTGATGGGGAAAGATATAGTGCTGCGAGAGGTGGGCTGAAGAGAGGCATTCAGCAGGCTAAGAGAGATTATAAGAGGAAAATTGAAGAGCAGTTTCACAATAACAATATGAGGCAAGTGTGGCAGGGGTTTCAGCAAATAACTACAGTGGTACCTCGACTTACGAACTTAATCCGTTTTGGAGCGACGTTCGTACATCGAAAAGTTCGTACATCGAAGTACCATTTCCCATTGAAATGCATGGGAACGGAATTAATCCAGCGTTTCAAAAGGCAAAAAGACAGGGAGAAAGGGCGCTTTCTCCCTGTCTTTTTGGCTTCAGAGTTCTCAAAGGGCTTTCTCCCTGACATCGGAGAAAGCCCTTTGAGAGTTCTGAAGCCAAAAAGGCAGGGAGAAAGGGCAGGAAATTCTGGAAACCATTTACGAGAGGCCCCGTTCGCAAAAAAAAATGGCATTGACTTGCGAATGGAGCCTTAACCTTCCGTTCGCAAGTCGATGCCAATTTTTGCCAATGGAGCCGTTTGTAAATTGAAAAGTTCTTATCTAGGGACGTTCGTAAGTCGAGGGTTGACTAATTATAAATCAAATAATGTCATTTCTGCTGAGAGGGAAGCTTCATTGGCTGAAGAATTGAATCATTTCTTCACTCATTTTGAAGTGCGACTACCAGAGGCAGCCACTAGTCCACAGCAATTTCGATCTCACTGATGAGGAGCATGAGGTAAGGAATGTTCCGAGGGCTGTGGATCCTAGAAAGGCTACAGGACCCGGCATTCCTAGTCATGTGCTCAAAGATTGTGCTGATCAGCTGGCTGAGGTTTTCACCAAGATTTTCAATTGACCTTTATCACAGTCTATTATTCCATCCACGTGGTGCTGGAGGAGGCTCTTGAGAGTCCCCCTGGACTGCAAGGAGAACAAACCTATCCACTCTGAAGGAAATCAAGCCTCAGTGCTCACTGGAAGGACAAATCCTAAAGCTGAGGCTCCAATACTTTGGCCATCTCATGAGAAGAGAAGACTCCCTGGAAAAGACCCTGATATTGGGAAAGTGTGAAGGCAGGAGGAGAAGGGGACGACAGAGGACGAGGTGGTTGGACAGTGTCATCGAAGCAACCAACATGAATTTGATACAACTCCGGGAGGCAGTGGATGATAGGAGGGCCTGGCGTGCTCTGGTCTATGGGGTCACGAAGAGTTGGACACGACTGAACAACTAAAGGGCAATGATTATTCATTCCTGCTTGAAGGCCTCCATTGTTGTTCCACTGCCAAAGAAGAACCCTATTAACACCCTCAGTGATTATGGACCAGTGGCACTTATGTCTAACATTATGAAATGTTTTGAAAAGTTGGTACGCAAGCAAATTATCTCTAGTCTTTCACCTAAAATGGATAAATATCAGTTTGCATACAGAACTAACAGATCTACGGATTTGTTTGCCATAGCTATTATTCTCCACACCACCTTGACCCACCTAGAACAGCGAAGGACCTATGTGAGGATGCTTTTACTGGACTTTAGTTCTTCATTTAACACAATCCTTCCATATAGATTGGTGTCCAAGCTCACGGAGCTTGGGTTTTCACATGCAATTTGTTCTCGGGTTATGGATTTTTATCTGGCCGTTCCCAGAGGATTAGATTGGGGAATTACTCCTCTTCAGCTCTCATTCTTAACACTGGAACACCACAAGGATGTGTGTTGAGCCCTTTACTTTACTCATTGTATACATATGATTGCACACCCATGCATCAAAATAATATTGTTACCAAATCTGCAAATGATACAACAGTGGTAGAACATATTTCTGAAGGGGATGAGTTAGCCTATCAGGATGAGGTAAATCGATAGCTCTTGTGGTGTGAAGATAACAACTTGACCCTTAACATCAGAAGACCAAGGCGCTTATAGCAGACTATAGAAGAAATAAATCAGATATTCAGCCCTTGGTTATAAGTGGAGAGCAAGTGGAATGGGTAACCAGTTCTAAGTTTCTGGGTGTTATCATCAAGGAGAACTTGGGGCAGTGGTTAAGAGGGCCCAGCAGAGATTATATTACCTGAGATTTCTCAGGAGACAACAGCTGAATGGAAAACTGCTGGTGACCTTCTAGTGCTGTATCAGAGAGTATTTTAACCTATTGCTCTGATATATGGTTAGCCAACTGTACAATGGCAGATAGGAAAACACTCAAGTGGATTATTACAATGGCGCAGAGGATCATTGGCTGTCCTCTTACCACTTTGGAAGATCTCTATAATTCCCAATGTATAATTCCCAAAGAAAGCTCAAAATATTCTCATCCATCACATCCAGATTATTCCCTCTTTCAGTTGTTACTATCTGGTAGGAGATATAGGATAATTAAAACAAAGAAAACAGGTTGAAAAACAGTTTCTATCCCAGAGCTGCAGCTGTATTGAATTCCACTGTATAATGCAGTATGAAGATGTTGTGCGATGGGAAATTGAATGTGAAGGATGTGGATGTGAATGAGAGGAATGTGTTTTATGTGTAATGTCCTATGTTTTCATGTTATGGATGCCTATTCTTGTGTGTTTTATTATTATGTGTACTGGAGATGGGATTTAATTTCATTGTATGGAAGTACAATGACAGTAAAATAAATTCAATTCAATAAGGGATGCACAGAAAAAAAAATTAAGGGCTCAGTGAGCCAAGCAGTTTTAATTTATAGAGGAAAATCCATGTTGTTCTCAAAATCAAATATTTGTGTTGCTCCTACATTTCCTTATATTCCCTGATATCAGTTTTGTTGGTATCTGGTGGGTTTGGCATGCTTTCTATTGTGTTGTTGAGTTGATGTGTGTGTGTCTTCTACCTCCCTATATTTATAGTTCTCTGAGATGTCAAAATTACCTTTCTGCTATAAACATTCTTTTTGTTGTGAAGGGCCTGGAAGTAACAGAAGTCTGATATACCAGGATAAAATTTTATAATAGGAATTTTGATTGCTTTTACAATCCCTGTAAAATATAACTCCTGTTACTCAAAATCTGGCAAGTGGACACTGTGACGATAAGCATTGTTTTGTCTGTCCAGCAGGTTGCACTGACTACTTTCTTAAGGATAGCAATTCACAGAAGGAGCAAAATGCTGGGGTTAATATATCAAAGTACAGCAAGTCACTGTGTCTAGAAAATAAGAAATAACAAATCACAGGATCTGCAAATGACACCTACAGTATCTGCCATGTTAATGTTTTGCATATTACAAAACAATTATGGTATTTCAGTACACATTCAGTTCTCTCCTCTGTTTACAGCTTGTTGTTGTTTAGTTGTTTACAGCTAAGTACATTCATCTGTCAGGAATGTTACCTTGCTTCCCAGTCTGGCTGAAGTTAGCTAATTGTTTTGCAGTAACTTTTAGTCAACTGCTGTTCAAACCTCATTTTTAAAATACAATGTATGTTTTCAGGACTGCTTTTTCTACACCCCTTAATTATTTTTACTCTCTGTACACACAAAATTTCACATCTTGGCAGGAGAACCTCAACAAGCTTGAGCTTGAGAAATTCCCCATCCATACTCAAGGGGCAGCAGTAGAAATGGAGTGTGCTTTGCAGTCCTCTTCCAAGCTTTCTGCAAGCAGTCAGATTGAATGTTTGCCAAAAAACGAAGCTTTGGAAGCCTAATTAAATTATCACAAAGGCTACGCTTCCTTAAGAGGAAGCAGTGGGATGATTGAGAGATCCCTGGTTATCTGTATGGCTGTGTTAGTTTCTGAAATTTGTATTTCATAAACTTTCATATTAAGAGGCAAGTATATATTTTTAATAGTCTTCAATTTTATTACTAGTTTAGCAGTAACAACTGACTTTAATGGTGTCAAGAAATAGCTTTTTTCCTGAAATATGAATACTCAGTTGATGCTACAGGAAGAGGCCCACAAAAGCAGCAGATGTTCAAAGATACAGTGTTGAACAGCTGTATTATAGCCACTTTTCACTTACTGAAACACCCTGTTTGAAACATCAGAAAGTTAATTCTGAAACTGTTTACTTTTTATAATCTGCTCCAAGGCATTAATGCCAATAACCGTCTACCCTGGTATGTGTGTATAAAACACTCTTGTTCATATGAAAAAGGGTCCCGTTCCCCCCCCCCCCCCCGATAGCATTAATATTTGGCACACATGTGTGTAGTTTGATTTATGATCTTCAGGTTATATTGCTTAGTATTTTAGCCATTATTGGCTCAAGGTCTGAAGTCTATTCCAGCATCTGGTATTCTGTGAAAATTTTCAGATTAATCTCTTTCATCTTGTTAATCAAAAGGGTCAAATCAGTCAAAAATATAAATCTAAAAATATTCTATTTATCCGAGATAAATATATTTTGCTAATCACAAAAAGAGGTTGTTTTACGTATCCTCATTTAATATTATGCTCTTTATGCACTTGGGAAGTATCAAAATATGTTCAGTTACTAGTATTAATATTTATATTCTATTATCTAGGCACTGCAGATGTATGAATGAGAGAGGGAATGGAACAAGGACAATTAAGTTCTTTGTCCCATTCTGTCTCAGGATGTTTCATTAATAGCAATCCTATTCATGCTTGCTCAGAAGTAATTCCTGTCATATTCAAAGTCACTTATTCACAAGTAAGTATATATTGGTTTGGAGCCTAAGAAAATCAGTTAGGATTTAGAATAAAATAGGATCCCCTATATCTACAGGGGGCAGATTTCAAGCCCCACCACAGCCCCCATCACTGTGCATGCATGAAACTGTGGATAGAAGCAAACAGTGCCTCTGTGGGTGATCACGGAACAAAGGAAGGCTGATTGCCTTAGAGAGAGAACAAAGGAGTCGACAGTGCATGTCTGAGCCAACAGAGCCCACAGGCAATGCCCTGAGAGCTATTTTATTTACTTAGCATGATTACATAGTATGTTGTTAGAGAGACAGATAGGATTGGCTAAAATAACTCTTTGATCTTATGCTCTACCTCTAAGTGAAAAGGCAGAATAAGGGGTTACCCCACCTGCTGGCAGCTGCCGCTTCTTGCCAGGAGTGTATGCACGTCACTGGAACAGAATGCAGCTACAACTTATAAGCAGATGTTTCTCACATGCCTCCAAATGCAAATTACAAGTCGAAGAAACAAGGATTCAGCTCTGTCTCTTGAAACAGGTTCTGGGATGACGTGCCACCGCTCTGCGGCCTGAAGAGATAGACGAGGGAGACACGGGACTTTCCTTTATTTTGGGCCATGGTTAACCACAGTTAATTGGAACCATGGTAATTGAAACGGTGGATATAGGGGTCCTGCTGTACTACAAGATCCTTAAAATAAGTTTGAGACAGCTCGAACACAAACATGGGTAATGGCAAACTAAATATGTTACTTTTATGTAAATGAGATAGTGGTGATGGGCATAATAGTTACACCAGTTGAATCTAATCCAGGCTTTTTTTTCTGGATATAAATAATAGCTGTGGCGGACAGCCCACACATCACTCCTGTCAGTCATTTTAGAGCTCTAATACAGGAGCCTATGACAGGACAGGAGGGGCGGAGTCTACAGAACTGGGAGTGCCAGAGAGGCAGTTAGAGAAGGACAGAGAGAGAGAGAGTTAGGAAAGAGATGGTGAAGCATTTAGACAGTTAGAGAGAAGACTGTGAAGTGTTAGGACAAGATATTAGACGGTTTGTTAGAGAATATTAAAGAGTTAAAAGAAATTAGAAGTACAAAGTTTGGCAGAATATATGGAGATCTTGATTAAAGTAAATGAGTCCAACAAGCTTCTAAGTAATCAAATCCACGTTTATTAAATGAAAGATAATAGAACATCCATGATTTTCCTTCTGTAATTTACTTACTAATCCTTAAATAAACAAGAGTGGGAGATTTTTAATTGATATAGTGAGGATAATATCATCTGGTGGCAGCGAAAAAGTGGAAAAGTACAAGTCGTGTCCAAAGGTGAACTTGTGTGAGAGGCAAAACACACAGGGGTCACTGGGGGTGTGCGACAATAGCTTTAGTGGTTTATGTGGAAATGAAGAAGGGGAATGTCTCACTGATAACTTACCAACACTTTAATGTTTATAGCTGTACAAAATGGTAGGGATTAGAGGTAGGCACGAATTAAAAAAACAAATTGCAAAATTCATCAAATATCATTAATTCAATCCATATTGTCAGAAGCAACACCTCCAACATATATGAATTGATGAATTTTTAGCTATTTTCAGTTTGTCAGGCTATATAATGCCCCCCCCCCCCCGGCACCTAGAGCAACAAAATTGCCAGGAAGCTTCCCTTGACTCTCATCTGCAAGCGTTCTTAGTTTGGTGAAAATTGGGTTTTAGACATCCGAATTATGCACCCACAAAGCGAGTCCCCAAAGGAAAGTGCCTTTCAGCAGTTGGCTTGGGGAGAATTCCAGTACTGCCAGAAGCGCTGCCTACTCTTCTGGCGGCAGCTGCTGCTGTTGCTGCCACCACTGAAGATGCTCGTTTTGCTTAGCTAGTGCCCTTCACTTCCCTGCCACACCATTCTTTCCCGTTGCTACCACATGCCTCCTTAATTTGCCCAGCTCTGCTGCTCCTTCCCTTCCTTTCCATTACCAAGCATGTCCTCATTGCTCTGTACCCTCCAAGTGGGAAAAACAAACTAAAAGGACCTTAATGAGGCATCCTCTTTCAAGTCAAAGGAAAGGAGTGGTGTATGAGGATTTCAGTTGTTCTATGAGGATCAACACACCAACACAAAAGCCACATGATGTTAAATCGATTTCTATGAGTAAAAACCTGAACCAGCTTCTGATTTAATACAGTAGTGCAGTCGTACTCTTAGTCATCATTATCACGTTATAAAATTTGAGGGCGGGGGGAATCTACAACCCAGAATGAACCCTTCCTGAATAGATGTTATTCTGCCTTGGTATTCATGAAATCTCAGCTGCATGGAAACAGCTGGTCCTGGTCTTTTCCTGCGCTGTTAGTTAAAGCAAAATCAAACATTTTCTTCAGGAGAAGTGATTGAGGCTGTCCTTCCTCTCTGAGAGGAATAAAGCAATGGTGGGATGGTAACAGTTGTTCTTAACCTGCTCAAGAATCATCTGAAGTTAGGAGTGAGCACTGAGGTAGCCAAGTTAGCAGGGGCAGAGTGTGGCATCAGATAGAAGTGGGAATTCCTTATCTGTTGATATTTGATTATCACAAAATGATTTTTTTCTTTAATTACTGTAATTTGTAAAATACTTTGCTTTTTATTTTAAATGGTCTTCAGACCATAATGACAATTCTTCCTTAGGCTGAGACCTCCGGTTCCAGTATGTTGGTGCTAAAATGGGACAGACCCCTAAAGTAGGCTCCTTCCATACAGTGTTGGACTTCTCACTAAAAAGACACTATCAAAGGTCAATTCAGCAGTTGGAAAAATATGGAAGGGCCTCTGAGGAAGATTTTAGTAATGAGGCTGGCTGACACACTCCTTGCCCTGAAAAAAAAGTTGTGGATCTCATGCTAATCTGCCCTTTATTAAATGGTGAGGTAAAAATACTAAAATCCATTTTGATTAAATTAGCATATATTAGCACTTGCGTGCTATGAATAAAAAGTATCTGATTGGACTCTGCTGATTTACAGTATTTCTGCATTTTCAGTTTATATTGAAGTCCATTTGCAATTTGTGTAAGAGATAGTTACCTGAGGCCAGTTAGTTCAAAAACTGTGCATGGGTGGAAAGCAACATTGAAAACAAAATCATCAAACAAATGAAAGTCCAGCAGATCATGCTGAAGATGAATCAGGATGTTTTCTGCAAAAGTTCATCCTGTTTCACTGAGCCTTTTAGAGTTCTTAGAGAATAATGCCAAGTGTGAGGATAGGGGTGTTCTGATATGCACTGTTTACTTGAATGCTCACAGTTGAACTATGGCAGGGTCCTTTACCAGGCTCCCAAGCAAGCTTATTAGTCATGAGGTAAGAAGATAGGTTCCATTGTTGCTCTGTAACTTATCAGAGCAGAAAGCAGAAAGTAGCAATACACTGGCAGCTTCTTGTAATGGTGGACTGTTATTTATTGTTCTTCATCTGTTCAAAAGTCATGTGGAGTTAGGAGTAAGCAGTTAGCCAGGGGCTGGTGGGGTCAGAAGACTCAGTACATTTGAGGACAAAGGCAAACAAACAACAACTAGCTTTACCTATATGAGCTGGCCATGCCTGAGCTAGCAAAGGCATCTTGGGGTTATGGAGGATAGCCTGATGAAAATGTCGATCCAGTGAGCAGCTACAGAAAAAAAAAGGCAAATTCCATATTAACATAATTGAAAAAGGAACTAAAACTCATGTTCATGGAGGTTGCTAAGGAATTATCCAGTAGACATGTCCTTCAAATTTTTATTTTAGTTGTTTATGGAATGTTCTTCACCTATGCCCAATTTAGAAACAGTACTTTTAAATACATATATTGTGGACTGAGAATAGCTTTGCTTGCTCGCTCTTGTATTTTACAAATTTTGTAAATTTATACAATATCTTTTCATTATGGTGCTCCAAATGACATACATGGAGTTCCTGGGCAGCTTTCCATGTATGCATTGTCCAGATTCAACAGGTTAGCTTCAGAAAACTTGCTACCTTGTGTGCTCTCACTCATGCTACGCCCTGAGACCTGTAAATTGGGAATTGCCAGATTTTTTTGTGAAGGGGGAAAGTGCACACCCACACTGAGTGAGATGAATATGCCAAAAAAGCAGCTCTTTGCAAAACTGGACCTTGCTACAAAGAGAATTATACTACTACTACTACTACTACTACTACTACTACTACTACTACTACTGCTGCTGCTGCTGCTGCTGCTGCTGCTGCTACTGCTACTGCTACTGCTACTGCTACTGCTACTGCTACTACTACTTATATACCACCCAGAATAACAAAACAATACAATATCAATACAATTGGGGCACAAATCAAATATCATAAAGGGCAGTGAAAACAAATACAATACAGTGGTGCCTCGCATTATGATGTTAATTTGTTGCAGCGAAATTACTGTAGAACGAAAACATCGTAAAGCGATTTTTAAAATCCCATAGAAACGCATTAAAACCCGATTAATGCATTCCTATGGGCTTGAAACTCACCGTCCAGTGAAGATACTCCATAGCTCGGCCATTTTCACTGCCCGTGCAGCGAAGAATCCATCCCAGAAAACAGCGGGCGGCCTAGTTTTTTCCCGGCGGCCATTTTGAAACCAACGGTCAGCTATGTGAAAAACATCGTTTTGCGATAATCAGTTAGGAAAGCAGGGAACCGATCATCGCAAAGCAAAAAAACCCCGTAGGAAACATAGTTTTGCGATCGCTTTTGTGATCACAAAAACTTTGTCGTTATGCGATTTCGTCATAAAACGAAGCGCTCGTCTTGTGAGGCACCACTGTACAAGAGAAGAATTTGTCTTACCAGTTTTTGACACTCTTTTTAAAGTACTAGATGAACATTCACTGGAAAAGTTCTAGATTTCTAAATTATAATGGTAATAGTACTAAAATTAAAAATGAAAACATGCTGTAACTGTGTGAATGTGTAGGGTTATTGCTTCAGTCCTCACTGATGTCTTAGCTTAACATGTGATTAGTTCGAACTGTAACTGTGGCTTGCAGCTTGTTAATTGTAGTTAGAATAAATCACAGTATGCTTAGTTCAGAGGTGATAGGAGACTGTAAATAATTGAAAACCAAAAGTGGCAACAAGAGTTTTGTGTGAAAGCTCAGGGTTCACTATGGCTGATTTTTGCACTGCTAAACTTTGGAATTAGTGTTATGTCTGAATTGGGTTTCCTGCATGGGCTACTATAAATTTGGAGCTGATATGTAAATATATGCATTACTGATTCCTATAGTATTGGACAAAATAGGGCCTACATAAGTTTGGCTTGTATGGTTTGCACATCAATGTAAAGTGTAACTGAATGTTGATGTTCTGACATTCATACTTTAAAAAAAAGTTAATGAGATGCACTTTCCATGACTGTTGATTACATTTATTGTCTTGCTAAAGGCATGACTGATTGCCTTCATTTTTTGTAATGACTTCACATTTGCATGTGGCATCTTAAGACTCACGATTGAAGGGCAGTTCATCTAACCCACATCTAACATCATCTATCTGTTTTGCATAGCACCATTGTTTTTCAGTACACCCATATCAATAGGTGGCATGACACTGTAGCAGCCTAACTGCCTGTATAGCTGGAAGTGCCTCATATGGTAAGAACTGGATACTGAGATAACCACAGAGAAATGATATTAGGGATATTCTTACAATAGCAGTTGTGTCTGTAACCTCTAACAGCTTCTTAAGACCATTATACCAGATTGTGTGGGATTTTTTAAAAGAATGACATAACTACAGAGAAGCAAACGTGCTTATATTCTCAGATGCAGTTTAGCTTTGAATATGCTAAATTATATGTTTATGCTAAAGATACATGCAAACACTCTGGTTATCTATTCCTCTGAGATTACAGAAACATAGAATTTTAGAACTTTACTGGTAGTTGCAGAGTAAACAAGGAAAATACAATTATTGACATTGTTATTGTCATAAGTGAGCATCATGAGATAACAAGCCTTACTGAAAATGATATATGACAGAGTATTTGGCAAGAATCATAAGACACCACTGTTGGTGAGCCTGAGAAAATCAGATTTCTAGAATGAGTGTGGTTATAATTTCCCTTCTGGAGAACACTGTTGCTTCTATCCCGCCTTGTTAACAGGTGTTAACAGAAAAGGCAAAGCTATGTGTGTTAGGGTACAGATGACTGGAAACTAAGTCATGCTCTTGGTGTGGCCATGTGACCATCAGGGGTTATTTTCACTTGTCAGTGTACTTCATGTGTGGGAAGTCCAAAGTTGTGGAAGGAGCAAAATCTTTAAGAGCATTTTGAGACAGCTTTGAGAATTTGTTCTCACACTGAACATTATTGAAGGATAGGTTTTTAAAGTTCTTTTTTTTTCACTAGTAAAAGCCAAGGAAGTTCCCCCCCCCCAGAAAGCATTTATAGACTTCTGTGTGAAAAAAAAGCAGTTTAGAGGAAGAAAGCTTAAGTCAAGAAAATATGCTTACTGCAGTATCGAGTATGTGGTTTGGGAACTGTAGACTGTATGCCTTAGGACAATGCTCCCCAACCTTTTCTGAACTGCAGACCGGTTGGGGGGGCGGGGTCACTGCACGGGGGCAGGGCACGCATATGTGGAGGGGCAGGCTGCTCTCGCAGATCGAAGGGACGCCCGTGTGTGTGTGTGTGTGTGTGTGTGTGTGTGTGTGTGTGTGTGTCAGACTGGGTTGGTGGGTGGTGTGCGGGGGTGAGTGCGTACAGGGGGCATGAGATCTGTCTCCGCAGCCTGGTCCCGTCATGACCACAGACCAGCACCAGGCCACGACTGGGGGTTGGGGACCCCTGCCTTAGGATACACTGCAGTTCCATGGATGACCCCTCCCTTTCACTTTCTAATCTCTCTCTTCCTCCCTCTCCCTATTCCCGCTTTCTTCCTAGCTATCCCCCTACAAATGCACCAATCAGCATTCTAGCCTTACACTGTGAGTCAGGGTGCAAATGGCAGCAGCTGCCTTTCTACTATAGCTACAGGAGTGAATATGATTAGGTTGTCCATCTTTCGATATATTCCTTACATATTTTAAGAATGTTAAAAATATGTTTCCAACAGCCCCTGTGGCGTAGTGGACAGGGTGTTGGACTAGGATGCAGGGTGAAAGAAACCCACTGGTGGTGGAAGGGGGCAATGGGAAGCCACTCCCTGAATATCTCAAATACCTCGAAAATCCTAGTAAGCTTGTCATAAGCTATAGACAGCTTTATTATAAACAAAAACAACAACTCAGTGCAGAGGGAAGTAGATCACAGGTGACTATCCAAGGAATGTCAATTATAGGTAAATAACCTATTCTTCCCTGCTCCTTAAACTCTACATATTAATTCCATCTTGTCAAGAACAGGATATGACTAGTGCAGGGCATGGCCCTTGAAAAAACTAGTCCATTAGTTGCTAGTCCACAGTGCTCCCCAACTTTTTCTGAACCGCAGAACAACAGTCACTATATGTTAATTGCATGTGCCCAGATTTTGCCCGCAGCAAATACTGTATAACATTTATGTTCCATCAACTCAGTTCCAGCCAATGGTGATCATTGTCAGGATTTCCCAGGTATAAAAGGCTCAGAATTGGTTTTCCATTCCCTTTTTCTAGTGGCACTCCAGGACTGTGCAGTTTTCTAAAGGCTACACAGGCTGGCTCTTCCTCCAAGAACCACAGTGAGGTATAGAACTCCCAACCTCTAGCTTCACAGTTAGGCACTCCAGTTCACTGAGCTGTCACACAGAGCTGCAGCATTGATAATCCTACATTTTCCCCTTTATGTTGTTCAAATGCCTTTTGTATTTGACTCACAATTTGCCGTAACCCTTCTTCTTCATAGAGTTATTTTCATACTTCTCCTGTTTTATACGGGAATTGCATAGTTCTTTTAGAACACAACGTATATCATGACATGTTCTGAGCACTCAAATAGCTTGTAGTGTTGACATTGTCATGTTCCCGCCTGCCCCTTGGTTTTTTTCACCAAGCAAAGGGCACAAGCTACGTGTCCTGTCTCTGCCACCAGTTGATTACATCAACTTTGTTTATTATAAATCACAGAGGTCCAGGCAATGTGTAATTTTCAAAAGAACCAAATAGAAGTTGTTTATTATTACAAGTGATGAAGGTATAGTCAATGTTGTTAAATCTTAACAAAACATTCTTCTTTATCTACCCTCAACCGCCAACCCTCTCTCTCCAATCCCAAACTCCCAATTTACAAATCCTCCCCTCTCCCCCTTCTGCAAAGACTCTTAGATCAGTGTCTGATATAAGAGTCTCTGCAGCACTCTCATTGGTACATGCAGATAGCCCATAAATATGCATGACTTGGGCGGACGCCACAGACATGTACACTCTGTCTGCACCTAATCGCTTGTGGCTGTTGCTTTAAATAACTTTTAATAGTTATCTGCAAACTCAATAGTGTATTTTTCAGGTCATTACAGCACTTTCCTATCTAAGCTTTTATTTCCTGGCATGAACCTGATATCTATCATTAGTTGTGAATCTATGAATCGATACGTAGCATGCCACCATTGTGTAGTGTGCTCCCTGGAGAGTGGTGTACAATTCTTATGTAAAGTACCTCTTGTTCTTAACAGAAATGAGTAAAGGGCAGACACTGATCTAATGAATCATAACTTCTGATATAAATAAAATAAATAGTATTATGGCAGGTAGCTTTTCTGAGAAGATACTGAATGAGGACATCTGGGGTTTAAGTAAGTTGCCCTGGTAACTAGCAGCTAACCTGGCTGGTGGATTAAGCTAGAAAAGCCAGGTGAGATCTATCATTGGCAGAAACCAACGCAAAAGGAAAGACATCAGTAAGACCACTTCCAGTTGAATAGTCATACAACTGTTTTCAAACAATCTAATTTCAGAGAATACGTATATAATAACCTGGTTGTTGAGACTTCATTGTGCTGTTGCCAAATGCAGCTTTTAAGGATTTACTCCCCTCAGTGAAGAAGGAATCCCTAAAATGACATCCTTCTTGCATAATAATACTCAATACAAGGTTATAACATTTACTGTCTCAGGCTGAATAGCAAATAGTATCCTCTTTTCACCCAGGCTCTCAAGTCTAAGCAAGTTTTTTTGGCATGTAAGATGGAAAAGCACACAAAGACCTCTCCCCATTCTTGGCAGGAAAAATATGATCACCACCAATTAGATAATGAACAAATGGGACCCCTTCACACTAGCCAAATCTGATGTCTGGGGTAAGGATGTACATCCTGACCTGCTCCACTCTCACATACTGTATTTCATTAGGCAATAGGAACATTTTTGTCATTACATGCTTTTTTTTAGTGGTCCCAGGGAGATTTTGCACATTTTCAAGATTTAAACTTTGAGCATTTTGGTAACTTTGGTAACTGCTGCCTTGCATTGGGTAGGTTGTTTGTGTCTTTGTAATTCTTGTACCTTTATTTTGTGCTTGGTGTGTGTGTGTGTGTGTGTGTGTGTGTGTGTGTGTGTGTGTGTGTGTGTGTGTGTGTGTGTGTGTGTTTACATGCATGGATGTATATATGCTTACTGATTATGTGATCAGTTTTGCATAAAGATATTTTGCACAAGTTTTATAAAATACAGCAACAAAAAGACTTGGTATTTGAATGAGACTTCTCATATGACTTGTGCAATCCTTGATGAACTGTCTTGCTGTGTGCAGTAACACCTAATCTCAACCAGAATCTCACCAACTGCAAGTTTTTTTTTTCATATCCATAGCCTAAGGTGGTTACTTCATATTATGCAACAGTCTTGTTCAATATCACAGTAATCCTTACAATAACCATATAAAGTAGGCTGTTATTATTATTCCTGGGTTGCAATGAGACACAGGAAGGGAAAGAGAAAAATAATAATGTCTTTACAACTGCTTACTGAGTTTGTGTCCAATGTGAGGTTTCATATGGAGTTCACCCAGCAAACACTCTTAAGCTGCTGCTCCACCCCAGCTCAGAACCTAAGAGATACACTAAGCAGGAAATGGGAATATCTGTTGATGAAGTTAACATCCAATGTATTGGAGATGGAGCAAAACATTCTGCCCTTTGTTTTCTGTTTCTCTTGGTTTTCAGATTTTTTTTACTTTATTATTATCCCGTTACCAATCTTTTTTCCGATGAATACGAAAGAGACAAGAGAATGATAGCAGATAAAGAACAACAGTGAATCTATGCATAAGATATAACAAATATATAGATAATACGAGAATATATAGTGCACCTCATGGCTTGTACAGTATATTTGATAGGTTATAAACTGGTGTAGAATAGAGGCATGCAGATTTGTGATTTTGGATTGCAACTCCCAGGCATCATAGCTGGGAAACTCCACTGAAATTCTGGGAACGGTAGTCCAAAAACACAAATCTGGAAAACTTTAGCATAGAATACATTAAAGGAGCCATTTAGCAGGGCTAAGCTTGCTTGGAACATTGTTTGAATAAAGGTCTTCCCCTAAGTATTGATGCTCTAGTTCTTCGATTGCCTGCCTCTCATGAGTGTACAGTTTTGCAATGGAGGATGAATCCTTTGTTTCATTTATTTCCTTGTTTCACTTCATATTTAGGCATTGAAGCCACTCATCAAGATGAAGTAGGCCTGAAATGCTGACTCTCTTGTGCAAGGAAATGTTGTCCTAACTGTTCCCAGCTACTTTTGGAATAGTGCTGAGGTTTCTGAGGAGGAATACAAACATTTACTATGACTACATAGATCAGTTCAAGTTTGAGGGGAACTGCTATGGGCCAGGGACTCAGCTGGTGTATTAACTGGCTATTCGTTTTTAATGTCGTAGCTACACAGTGAACCAGAGTACGCCTTGGGCACCCTGTATAGCTAGAAGTATCTCAAACATTTTGAAAGACTGCATTTTATTTTCCAGAAAACATGATCTAGGGGTCCTGGAAAAATACCTCCAATATTTTGAGATACTTTTGGAGTGAATTGTCCAACTTCTTATTATGGCAGCCAGAGGTATTTCAAGTGAGACACTTGACTCCTCAGTTTGTCACTTAGAATCATACAAGGCAATTCAATCAATCAAGGGATCGGAGCACACTGTGCCATTTGAATATAAGCCAGACCTCAGCGAGGGGGGGGGGCAGTAGCGAGAAGCAGAGGTGGGCAGTGGAGTTTATTTCATCCACAGCTGTTTTCTGTTTGTCTTCAGTATTGGGTTGGACCTGATGAAGTAAGAGCTGATCAGATTATCCATTGTTTTAGATAAAATGTATCAGATAAATTTGTAGCCAGCCCTTCAATTATAATGAAACTGAATGTAGGGCATTCTGATTCCCTCAAGTTTAATCTTTTCTGGTTATGATTGAAGATTTTAGCAGTCAAAATGGCCTCTTTGCCTGTGAGACCAATAAGTGTTTCATCATTAGTATATTTAGGGAAGTTGTACACTGATGCCCCTGTTGTTGGAGGGTGGTTTTTAAAGTTTTTAAAAGATTCTTGATCAAATAACTCATCTAATTCTCATATTACATTTGCCTCAATGGCACGTAGTTGCAGATTTTTTTTTCCTTGAATAATCCTAGTGAATCAAATGTCACAATGCATTTTTTAATTTGTGGATGTGAAAGAAACATTTGGATGGCTTTAAATTTTCCACGGTGCAATTTTAAATGCAACAAATGGTTTAAGTTAAATATAGATATATATATTTCTGGAGCTCTCTCCCTGAACTGTAATATGTTCATGTCGATAGGTGTGTCACCTTATGGAATTTTCTTTACAGCAGTGATACCTAAGGTAGTGACATTAATGAGAATGATCACAGTAGAAAAGTGAAAATGGAAAGGTTTAGCCTCTTCCAATTCCCAGCATCCTTTGCCTCAGCTCCTATAATGGTCAAAATGGAAATGAAGATGTCTTTGTAGCTTATGCCACTGTATCTCACTGTTCCTGAAATAGGCAAAACTATATTATTATCTAATACAAGCATGAGCGAGAACCCAGACTATATTGCTAAGACATGTCAGTTTTAAATATGTTATTTTGTGATGAAGCAGTTTTGTGTGTTCTCTGAAGTGTCACAGTACCTTCTGTCATTTTATCGCTGTAGTCCAAAAGATTCATAGCTCAGTCTCTGAAGTCAGAAACAGGCAATAGAAACTATAGAAAGCACATTCTTAGAAAAAGAAAATCCTTAACTGTTGAATTTCTGAACACACATCAGAAGCTTTTTCTTCTCATGTAATCTGCAAATTAGCTTGCTTTGTTTTGGGATTAGTTGTCAGCAGGGCTATAACGGATCCAGCAACTGTCCCAGGGCACCAAATTCAAGAGGGTGCTGAAAACCGAGGTGAGTCTGTGCCTGTGAGGAAAATAAATGTCAACACCTCCCAGCCTTGTTTCTCTTTTTCAAAAGCAAAACTCCTCCTCCTCCTCCTCCTCCTCCTCCTCCTCCTCCTCCTCCTCCTCCTACTACTACTACTACTACTACTACTTGGTAGAACACCACTTTCTCCTCCTCCTTTTTCTTGTGGAGGTTGATGCCCATGCTTGAGGGTGGAGTGGGAGATAGCTAGTTACACCTCTGGTCTTCAGGGCTGAACCACTGGATTTCTGTGAAAATTTGATTTCTCAAAATTCTGCCTGTCTCTCCCATGGTAATGTCCTTTCACCTCTGCTCATAAGCGTTGATAGTATCCGTTTTGGCTTTGAGAAACAATGCGGCATTGCTAGACGGAGCTGTACATTATATAATGTCACAGAATTTCTCTCTTGAAGTTTATGAACTACCATGGCGTGGATTGCCTCCTAATACTGAGCCCGGGGGTGGAAATCGATAAAAGATTTTATGGCACTTTTAATTCTTAAATATTGGAACGTTTTGCTTGATTTTTATTTTTATGCCAGACGTACCAAGCAGACTACTATTCAAGGATTACTCAAATGATGTATAAACATTTGTGGTGTTTATTTATAGTTCTACTGTGCCTGGTGTGTTTAACTTGCATTTGACCATAATAGTGCCTTTCATTTCTTAAAATAATATTGTTAAAATTGTCTCTTAAAATAAACTGTGCATAACTGAAAGTGATTTAAGAACATATTGATGAATAATTTAAAGTACATTTTCTTTCTAGATATGTGAAATACACCACAGTATTTCTTTCCTGTAGCCTTTCCATTATGCTATATACTGAATACCTTTTTTTAAAAAAACCTTCCAGTTATCTTCCAGATGTACTGGACTACAGTTTCTATCATTTCTGGCTGGTGGGGAAGATGGGAATTACAGTCCAGTACATCTGGAAAGTTTCAGCCTAGAAAGATTGGTATAGTCATGCCCCGCTTTATGATTACCCCGTTTAATGATGAATCCGCTTGACGACGATGTTTCTGCGATTGCTTTTGTGATCGCAAAATGATGGTTTGAATGGGGCTTTTCCGCTTTGCAATGATCGGTTCCCTGCTTCGGGAACCGATTTTCGCTTTACGACGATCAAAAACAGCTACTCGTCAGGTTTCTAAATGGCCGCTGGGTGTACAGAATGGCTCCCTGCTATATTACGGTATATACTTTCATAGAAGAAAGTGGAGAAGACACTAGTGATATGTGTACTTTTCCTGTACTTTTCTGCATCTCCCACCCTGGAAATATGCCATGGTCAAACTGAACGAGAATACTGTAGGACTAAAAAGCTAACCTGTTTTTTAGTGCTCTTAAAAAGGCACGGTGTATGCTTGTGTTCTGTGCTATCAAGTTGGAACTTATAGCGACCCTAGTAGGGCTTACCTAGTAGGTAAGTGAGATATTTTCCAGTTTCACTCCCCCAGTGAGTTTCCAAGTGGGGAGGCTCTTCTCCAGAATGGACAGAGTCCATCACTCTGTCCATTACACCACATTGGGAATCTCTTTTAAAAAAAGGCACTACCTCATCTTATTTTTGTAATTTGTACAAGGTCTACATGACTCTCCCCCACATTTCTATTTTGCCTCCCCTCCCCTTTTCTGTTTGGAAATAGATATTTCTCACACTCTGCTTTCTAGGAAAGTTCATTTCAGACCTGACTGTGTGAAAACATATCTGTTGCTCACTGTTTGACTAGTATCAGCTGTCTCGACATCAAAAGAAGATTCATGTACTAATCAGCAAACTCTGTTGAAGTCTTCAGTATGGTGGAATTTAGCAGTGGCCCTGAAAATCCCTGTGTCTGTCCTTGACTTAGAGCTGTTCTTTGTGAACACAGTGTAACCATCATAAACCACTGCAAAGTCTTGAGTTCATTCAGAGTGGATTTCTGTACCAACTCGTTGGTATAGTAGGGCAATTATTTCCAGATTTGAAAGGGGTATCTATATGCAAAATAGTAAAAGCATAGTTTAGTAGACCAAATGAATTTGTAGGTCATTGTAGGCCGAACCCTGGATGGCGGTTTCTCAGCATAAATCATGTCCCTGCAGTGCTGGAGTCCATTTCTGTCATTTACTTGGTTCCTGAAGATACCGTATTTCATCCTTGCAGACTTGTCAGGAGTTTTATTTTTAAAAAACTATTTTGGTGGCTTTATCCCTTGGCAGTGACATTTTAACACAGAACTTGAAACATGTCATAAGGTTTTTAAGTAAAATTTACTTTTGTTTTAGATATACATATTTTCAAAAGGAATCTAGTTGTGCTCAACCATTTGCAGGCTGGCAATGTATTTGTAATATTTCTTAAATAATTCAGTTTTAAACTCCCATGCCAGAAATCTTTGTATGAAGTAAGAGATTGGCAAACTAGTAAAATATATTATGATGGATGCTACTGATTGGAGAATTTATGTCCAGTTTCATCATCCTGGAGAGAAGCGAAAAGTTGGGTGCTGTAGTCCCCTGCCTTGGGCCCAGTGTTGTTCCACATTTTTATAAATGGCTTAGACAGAGAGATAGACAGATTACATTACTGGATCTGCAAATGACATTGAGTTGGTAGGTTAAAGGAATCTACTCTGCTTCTGTTATGTGAAGTTCTTTTTTTTAAAAAAAAAGCTGAATTCAGATTAATTATGTTATGCTAGGTTGAAGTTGGAGGAATTAATCCATACATACTGTCACAAGAGGTGCAAAGTTAATTTTTTACATATTTGCTTTCTCTCATACATTCACCTGCATCTTATCCTACACTTTCAGAAACTCATGTCAACAATCTCTCACAAAGTGAGATCCATAACACTTATGCTTGGAAGTCTTATTATATCCAGTGGACCTTGCTTCATAGTTAAGTATGATTGGGAATGTAACTTTCACATTTGATTGGGTATTAGAATTTTTTTTTCTATCTGATATAGTGAAATATGGGAATGTTTCACTTTATTGTAGTGATTAATTTGTAAAACATAAGGAACTATTCTAGCCCTACTTTTCTTATAGAAATGCAGGTAGAGAATGAAAACACTTTAGATTATTTGTGTTTCCCAGCAAGAAAGCAGTTTGGAAAATAGAGGCTGCTGGCACTTCTGGTTGTAGCAAAATTAAAAAGGAACAAACAAGAGGCTGTGGTTTGAATTAAAATACATTGGTGCCTTGACTTACGAACGCCTTGACCTACGAACATTTTGAGTTACAAACAGCTCCGTTCACAACATTTTGTTTTGACTTGCGAACGGAACTTTGACTTACGAACAGAAAAAAAGGCAGGGGTAAAGGGCAGAAAATTCAAATTTCTAACTGTAGGTGGTGACAAGGTTGCTTCTTTGTAGCTCTTTCGTCCCGGCAGTTAGAGACTGTGCGATCCAAGGAGGCTGCCTGCTAAGGTAAGGTGCTGCTTTATCCTTTTTAAACTGTTCTGGGTATTTTTGCAGCGTGATTTTCAGCTGGGGGGGTTATGTTTCCGTGCTGTGATGGGTCTTGGGGGGGTGTTTGTTTTTTGAGGTTTTTTCCCCATTTCCGATGGGGTGTTTAGTTCCTTTTTAGAGTGTTTTTTCCCATTTCTGATGGGTCCTCTGAAATTTGTTTGTTTTTTTGGTCCCCCCCCCCCCAATTTCTGATGAATCTTGGAGGATTTGGTTGCTTTTGGGGGATTTCCCCCCTATTTTCGATGTGTCTTGCATGCTTTTTGCTTTGTTTTCTTTGCATTTCTGATCTGCTCCGTTTGTTTTTGCAATGGTTCATGAATGTTTCTCTTGCTTTTTTGCTTCATTCTCTTTGCACTTCTAATCTGCTCTGTTTTCTGTGCCTTTGCAATGGTTCATGCATGCTTCCCTTGCAAATCAGAAAAGTTTTTGCAAGGGTCTGCACTGGCTTGGTTTAAAATGTGTTGGTTTAACATGTGTTTTAGACTCCAAACTCTCTCGCTCCCCCATTGTCTTCTCTCTCTCTGTCTCCTTCTTTTCCTGCCCTTTTTAAAACATAAATCATTTTAGGTTAGAAAATATTCTCCTCCTAGTGGTAGAGGACGGATTAACCAGTTTTGCTTTAGTTCCTATGGGAACGAATGCTTTGACTTACAAACCGTGCCTTGACATGTGAACAGAAATTAGCCAGAATGGATTAATCGGATTTCAGTGCATTCCTATGGGAAATGCTGCTTTGACTTACGAACATTTTGACTTACAGACACCATTCCATTATGGATTAAGTTTGTAATCAAGGCACCACTGTCTATAATATTTTATATATATTCAGATACTGCTTGTTCGGAGAGCTGCATGTTTGGATTCTGAGTTTTGAACTATTCTGACTAAATACTATTTGACGAGTTCCTTTAGATTTAAAATTTTGTTGGTAACACTTCTTTCTATTGCTGTCTCCATTTTATGCTGGTGATAAAATGAAACAGTACAGAACAACATGAATGGTTGAAGAGGAGCCAAAGAGAGCTGTGGAGGGAGCATATATGACAGAGTAATGGCTAAATCCCAAGAAATCTCCCTTTATCCACCCACAAGAATGCCAGCAGAGAGGGAAGAGTGATGATGGCTTTTCTGCCAGTTACAAAATAACTTTCTACCTGCAGAGTTCCTTCTCAGAGACAATGATCTGTACCATCCCTTGATCCTTGAGATGCCCTCTCTGGGACATAGGATTGCAGAATTAGTTGTATGCAACTATTTCAGCACGTGCAGGCAGTGCAGGGCAAACT
Source organism: Pogona vitticeps (assembly GCF_051106095.1). Taxonomy (NCBI): domain Eukaryota; kingdom Metazoa; phylum Chordata; class Lepidosauria; order Squamata; family Agamidae; genus Pogona; species Pogona vitticeps. The sequence goes on along the minus strand of NC_135783.1, from coordinate 115,438,480 downwards.
TTCACAATGAATTGGAGAGGGAGAGAGAGAAAATATATATAACTTTTAAAACCATACCAGCACAAGAGATTAGAAAGGATACAGTTTTGGAATGATTTTTTAACTTACTTCTGCTTTCAAGCAGAATTTCAGAGTAATCAGTTTTGTTTTTTGTTTTGTTTTCTTGAATGGAAACTGTATGTCATGAAAAGAGTGCCAGCAGCAATAAGTTTAATGGCAGCAGATACATGTCAGAGAGCTGTCATGTTGCTATACATAGGAACCAGCAACGTTGTTTCTTTTAAAAATATATAGTTTAACAGTTCTGCAGTGAGATAATATTTTAAATGTACTGGAATAGCCTTATGTAAGGAATTTCCCAATTTTAGTTGGCAGGTTATTAAAAACAATGCAATTTAAAAATAAATTTACCAAAAAAATGCATCCTTGGATACAATGTGATGTTTTTCTATTACTAACAATTTAAGTATTCAAATCAAAATAAATGGAATTGTGACCTGATAAGCTGAGTTAATAACCTCCAGGGTAAAAAAATACCCATTATTTCCTTCAACAACATTAATATCAAACCCCATTGCCTCGTAAATCAAATATATGAAGAGATACCCTTTACAAGCAAATGAGATCATTTTAGCCCAACTTTTCTCCCCTTCTCGGAAAAGTTCTACTCATGTCTATTTATATCGACTCCCTCTGTGCAAACGGAAGCACATTAGGGCCACCTGCCACTCTTGTTACTTTCATTATTCTCCAACATGAGGAGGAGGAGGAGGAGAATGAAGAGAAAAAGGTATGCCATCTAGGGGGACTCTCTGTGAGTCAGGACATAAGAAGACCAGGGAGAGCTCATATGGAGAGACTCTGGATTATGGAGCTCTCCCTGAACAATGGGACTCTTTGTATATCTTGCTACTCTTCTACAGGTTCTTGTCATGTTCCTTTCCCTGCCACTGAAACTTACCTCTGCATGTTATCCCTTCTCTTGTTTTTCACCAAGGGTCAAGGAAGGGGAGGGCATGTCAGCAGCTTCCTGCAGGAGCAAAGAATAGGGGCATTTGTTGGTGTGGCCAGCTTATACCTTTTTCTTCCCAGTGCCTGCCACTTCTTGGCCACTATGGTAGTATGTACAGGAAAGAGATAAGACAAAGGGTGGCACACTCTTGGGGGCGGGGGGGGGAAGCCATTATGGGTTGTATTCCGTGGTGTTGTATTTTATGTTGTCACAGAAAGGCCTCCACAAATTAGGAGTACAGGTTTCAAATTCAACCCCAGTGGGGATTGGTTGGATTGTCTGTCCCAGCTCATCAAACAAAAGGCTCCTGACGCATCTTTGCAGTCTGCGTTTTGGAACTCCCTTTTAAGAAATGGACCTGACACAGACCACTGCCATGACTTTTGCCATGACTTTTGCTGCTGCTTTGAGCAAACCCACCCCTTCCTCAACACCAGCCACCTGGCTGGGAGGGGAGGGAAGCTTTAAAAGCAAGAAGCCGGTGCCAGGGCTCTCTGAGAGTAACGTTCCTGTCTTCGGGGGAGTTGCTGGTAACATCTGCCGTCCCCAGGCACTGGGTGAGAGACAGTGTCTGGGAGTGTTTCTGGCCTGCACTCCCCCTACCCTTCAGGACCGGGACCCTGCTGCTGCTGCTGCTGCTGCTGCTGCTGCTGCTGCTTTTGCTGCTGCTGCTTTGGGCCACGCCACCCCTTCCTTAACACCAGCCACCTGGCTGGGAGGGGAGAAGGGGCATTAGAAGGGGTGTGGGTTTGTTCTTGTTTGTTTTAACTGTTAGTATTATTAATTGCCATCAGGTTGTATAAAGACCCACAGTGGACCTGATGGAACAGGAAGGGGGGAGGGCGTTGGAGGGGGCAGCCATTGAGGTGGTGCTGGGTAGGGGAAGGAATGGCGGTGGGGGTAGAACATGCCCGCGTGGGAGAAGAGAGGTTAGATATCTTACATCTATCCCCTCTTCTAGTCCTACCTCCAACCAAATGGTATCAGGCGACCATATCAGCAAGCCCTCGAGCCACACGGTGCTGTTGATGAACGCCAGGTCAGTACAAAATAAAACTGCCCTCATCCATGATGTAATTCTGGATGAGGGTGCTGACCTGGCGTGCATTACTGAGACCTGGGTGGGAGAGGAAGGTGGTGTCCCCCTCTCCCAGCTGTGTCCTCCTGGGTACTCAGTCCAGCACCAGTGTCGCTCGGAGGGTCGGGGAGGGGGAGTTGCTATAGTCTATAGGAGTTCTATCTCCTTGACCAGGCTTCCTGTCCCTTTGAGAGGAGGTCTTGAGGGCCTGTATTGTGTGTTGGGCTTACGAGACAGATTAGGGATTCTGTTGGTGTACCGCCCACCCTGCTGCGTACCAACGGTCTCCCTACCTGAGCTGACGGAGGTTGTCTCGGACCTGGTGTTGAGGACTCCCAGGCTGTTGGTGCTGGGAGACTTCAACATCCATGCCGAGGCTGCCTTGACTGGGGCGGCTCAGGACTTCATGGCCGCCATGACAACCATGGGGCTGTCTCAATGTGTCATCGGCCCGACACATGAGAAGGGCCATACCTTGGACCTGGTTTTCTCAATGGGACTGGAAGGTGGTGATTTGGATGTGGAGGGGCTGGTTGTGACCCCATTGTCATGGTCAGACCACTTCCTGGTCAAGTTCAGTCTATTAGCTTCTTCTTCCCTCTGCAAGGGTGGGGGATCGATTAAGATGATCCGCCCCCGGAGACTAATGGATCCGGATGGTTTCCTGAATGCTCTGGGGGATTATCCGTCTGATATGGTCGGCGCTCCTGTCGAAGTTCAGGTCACCCTATGGAATAGGGAGATGACCCGGGCGGTTGACACGATTGCGCCTAAGCGCCCTCTCCCTGCTCGCCGAGCCCAGACAGCTCCTTGGTATACTTCTGAACTGCGGGCGATGAAGCGAGAGGGGAGACGGCTAGAGCGCAGGTGGAGGAAGTCCCGCTGGGAATCCGATCGAACACGACTTAGAGCCCATTATCGGGCCTATTTCGTGGCAATACGGCTGGCGAAACGGCAATATTTCTCCAGCCGCATTGCTTCCTCAGAATATCGTCCAGCAGAGCTGTTTCGGGTGGTCCGGGATCTTCTTCAACCGGGAAACCTGGTGGAGGTCCCGGACTGCTCATCAGCTCGCTGTGATGAGTTTGCTATTCATTTTGAGGAAAAAATCGCTCAGATTCGCAGTGGGCTGGACTCCACTGTTACTGCAAAATCGGAAGATGTGTCCAGTGTGCCGTGCTTAGGTCAAACTTTAATGGATGAGTTTCAATTGTTGAGACCCGAGGATGTGGACAGGGTGCTTGGATCTGTCCGTTCTACCACCACGCCGCTCGACCCTTGCCCATCTTGGCTAATTGGAAGATCTGCCAGGGGGGTTCGCACTTGGGTCCAGGAGGCCGTGAACGCCTCTCTGAGAGAGGGAGTGGTCCCTACCACCTTGAAAGAGGCGGTAATTCGACCACTCCTTAAAAAGCCTAACCTGGACCCAAGGCTGGTGGTCAACTACCGACCAGTGGCGAACCTCCCTTATTTGGGCAAGGTGTTGGAGCGGGTTGTGGCCGGGCAACTCCAGGCGCTGCTGGATGAAACGGATTTTCTGGATCCATTTCAATCGGGTTTCAGGCCGGGTTTTGGTACAGAGACAGCCTTGGTCGCCCTGTATGATGACCTTTGCCGGGAGAGAGACAGGGGGAGTGTGACCCTGTTGATACTCCTGGACCTCTCAGCGGCTTTCGACACCATCGACCATGGTGTCCTTCTGGATAGGCTGGCTGGGTTAGGAGTTGGGGGCACTGTTTTACGGTGGTTCCGCTCCTTCCTAGCTGACCGTGTCCAGAAGGTGGTGCTGGGGGACAGTTGCTCTGCCCCATGGCATTTATGTCATGGGGTTCCTCAGGGCTCGATACTGTCCCCCATGCTGTTCAACATCTACATGAAACCGCTGGGAGAGGTCATCAGGAGGTTTGGGCTGAGGAGTCAGCAATATGCTGACGACACTCAGCTCTACCTCTCGTTTTCCACCAATCCAGGTGAGGCGGTTTCTGTGCTGAACTCGTGTCTGGACCTGATAATGGACTGGATGAGGGTTAATAAATTGAAACTCAATCCAGACAAGACGGAAGTGCTGTGCTGTTAGTGGGTGCTTCGCCGGACAGGTTGGAGGGCCATTTCCCTGCCCTGAATGGGGTTACACTCCCCCTAAGGGACAGGGTCCGCAGCCTGGGGGTGCTCCTGGACCCCAGTCTAACTTTGGAAGCCCAGGTGGACTCGGTGGCCAGAGGCGCCTTCCTTCAGCTGCGGAAATTATACCAGCTGCGGCCCTACCTGGACGAGCGGAGTCTCATGACAGTTACACACGCACTGGTAACATCTCGTATAGATTATTGCAATGCGCTCTATGTGGGGCTGCCTTTGAAGACGGTCCGGCGACTGCAACTGGTCCAGAATCGAGCTGCGCGGCTGGTGAGTGGTGGAGCCGCTAGAGATCACATCAAGCCAATTCTGTTCAATTTACATTGGTTACCAGTTGCTGCCCGAGCCCAATTCAAAGTGCTTGTTTTGACATATAAAGCCCTAAACGGCTTGGGCCCTGGATACTTGAAGGACCGCCTCCTTCCATATGAGCCTACCCGGCAGTTAAGATCTAGCCAGGGGGCCCTTTTGAAAGAGCCATCCCTCAAAGAGGTAAGAGGGATGGCTTGTAGACAAAGGGCCTTTTCGGCAGCTGCCCCCAGACTATGGAACGCCCTCCCAACTGAAATCCGTCTGGCGCCGACGTTGATGACATTTCGGCGCCAGGTCAAAACCTTCCTGTTCCAGAAGGCTTTTAATTGAAATAACAACTGTGGGTCCTGATGATGGCAATTTTAATTGTATTTTAATTGTATTATAATTGTATTTTAATCATCTTATTGTATTGAATTTTAATTATTGTAAGCCGCCCAGAGACCTCTGGGTAGAGTGGGCGGCATATAAATAAAATAAATAAATAAATAAATAATAAATAAATAAATAAGTTTCATGCTGCACTATCCTCAGTATACTTGGTGCACAGCCTGATGAAAATTAGAATAGGTCAAAGTGTAGCATTTCCCCCCCAGCCCTTGCTTTCATTTGTATATGTCACAGTATCCAATTTTGCTGATCCCCTTTTCTGCTGTACTGCTGCTCTCTGTGCCATAAACATTCTGTTCTGTAATGTTTCGTATCAGGGTTTGGGTGAAAACGTTTTTAGAAATTTACTTATTTCTTTTAGCCTTTTGTTTCTGATCATGGGGCGTTCTTGGCAAAGATACTGGAGTGGCTTGCCATTTCCTACTCCAGGTGGATTGCGTTTAGTCGGAACTCTCCACTATGTCCTGTCCGTCTTGGGTGTCCCTGCTCGGCATAGCCCATAGTTTCTCTGAGTTACTCAAGCCCCTTCGCCACGACAAGGCAGCAATCCATGAAGAAGGAATTAAAGAACCTTGTAATGAGAGTGAAAGAGGAGAGTGCAAAAAACGGTCTGAAACTCAACATCAAAAAAACTAAGATCATGGCCACTGGTCCCATCACCTCCTGGGAAATAGAAGGGGAAGATATGGAGGCAGTGTCAAATTTTATCTTCCTGGGCTCCATGGTCACTGTAGATGGAGACAGCAGCCCTGAAATTAAAAGGCGCCTTCTTCTTGGGAGGAAAGCGATGACAAATCTGGACAGCATCTTGAAAAGCAGAGACATCACCTTGCCAACAAAAGTCCGAATAGTCAAAGCTATGGTTTTTCCTGTCGTGATGTATGGAAGCGAGAGCTGGACCATAAAGAAAGCAGACCGCCGAAGAATTGATGCCTTTGAATTGTGGTGCTGGAGGAGGCTCTTGAGAATCCCCTGGACTGCAAGGAGAACAAACCTATCAGTTCTAAAGGAAATCAACCCTGAGTGCTCACTGGAAGGACAGATCCTGAAGCTGAGGCTCCAGTACTTTGGCCATCTAATGAGAAGAAAAGACTCCCTGGAAAAGACCCTGATGTTGGGAAAGTGTGATGGCAAGAGGAGAAGGGGACGACCGAGGATGAGATGGCTGGACAGTGTCTGCGAAGCAACCAACATGAACCTGACACAACTCCGGGAGGCAGTAGAAGACAGGAGGGCCTGGCGTGCTCTGGTCCATGGGGTCACGAAGAGTCGGACACGACTAAACGACTAAACACACACACACTTATTTCTTTAGTTAGCAGAGTATAAGCAGAAAAATGGAGAAACCTGGAGAGAGATTAGCCCAGTCTCACCAAGCACTCCCTGGCTGCACACACAAAAATAGCTTTTTCTGTGGTAAAAGTCACTCTAGAAGCATTTTTAAGTAGAAACAATGCATTTACTCACAGTTACCATCTTGTAGTTATAATCAGAAGTTTAAAAAGAGGGTAAATTGAGAATTCTAACATGGAGGATCTCTGCTTCTCAGAGGATGGTCAGGGAAGAAAAAAGGGCACTCAACAAGACAATAGAAACAAACAGGAAGAAGGGCCTTTCCTCAAAATGCCTCAAAGATTAACAGTAAAGAACAATCACCTTAGGCTGTAAAAAAACACTGATGTGCAGTGTTAGTAGATGCAAGATTGCTATTTCTCCACCATTTAACAACCATTAGTAGGAGTCGGGGATGCATTAGTTAAGGCTTTGGCAAAATTCTGTAACCCTTCCTTGCATGGATGGAAATGCTTTCTCCAGTCCTTGAGAACAGCTTGGATGAGCTTGAAAAGGAAAAAAATCCATAAAAATTATCTGCCTTTCGGTTTGTGGAAAATTCTCTGCTGAACTTGAGGTATTAAAAGCCTTTTACAGCTGGAAGGCAAATTGTGGATTGCACCTATAGTAAGCAATGTAGCAAAAGCTCTGAAATTGGATTTTGAAACAGAGACTAATATTAGATCAGTTTTTGTGGATGAGAGGATTTGCCAGGAGGAAGACTGTGCCAGAAGGGTAAAAGAGTATAATGGGAAATGGGAAAAGAGGTGATATTAATGGAAAGAAGGCAGATAATTTTAATACAAAGATATTTTATCCTTTTAATTCTCACAAAGCTGTTGTGAGCCCCATGGGATTGAAAGAGAATAAAAACAAAATTAATTAAAGGTCTGTCAGTTTTGATTGATCCAAGAGAGCTATAAAAGAACATTAGCCTGCTTATCTTCTGTGATTGATAGTTTTGATCTATATTTTATGCATACTTTCATGCATGTTGTCTTACTTTTTGGCCAACTGTGCTAATGACAACCATTCCTGCCAGAGATTTACTGATAAAAATATTCTGCTATCAGCCATTAATAACTGATGTAGTAATAACAGATGGCTTTGTACATGAAAAGAAGACACCTGATGCAAATTTGAATTAAGTGGAGAAATAAAGTTGTTGTAGAGTTGTACTTTAGAGCTTAGAAAATTATAGAGAGAACAAATACTTCAGTGATGTGAAGAGGATGGTGTAGGTCTAGTGTCGTAAATGCAACTGTAAAGTTTCTGACTTATAAAAGTTGCCCATTCAGATCACATTACAAGATACATTGTCAGCTCTACTGGTTACTAATTTGCTTCAAGGTGTTTGCTTTGACTCTTACACTACTCAGGTAGAACCAGAATCTTTCAAGAACTTGCCCTTGCCCTTGAATAAGCCTGTACGAATATTGTGAAAGCTTTCCGTTTTAGACCATAGTTTCCCAACCTGGGGGGGGGGGTCATGATCCCCAAGAGGAGTTAAAAATGTTTTATTGGGGATAACTGTGGTTATTTTTTAGTTGTATTTAGTTATATTTATTATATTTAATATAGCATACACAGTTCTATTTTTATTTTAATCCACTTGACCCACAGAGGCAACCTAGAGATCTTAGTTATTGCTGTGGTGGCAATGTCTTTCACTCTGACTGGGTCTCCTGTTCTTCCAGTTGCAGGGATGGTGGTGCAGTGAAAGGAGAGGGGACCTAAGTGGGGAAGTGCCTCCGGGGTCCACCTGAGTCATGGGGGAGGAAGGCAAGAGAGGCAAAAAGGGCTCGAGGGAGAGGGACTCTTCACTGAGGAGGCATTTTTGAGGCAAAGACACATGGAGGGTCATTTCCACCTCCAAAAAAGTAGTTTAAACTCAAAGTGTATTGACATTCTTTTTCCTTCTCAAATTTATCTGGTAGAGGTGGATTTACAGCCCCCCCCCCTTATGTATTATTACATTAATATTAATATATTAAGTTAAATTATGTTCTGAAAAATCTTTTTAATGTGTTTTTGTTACCCTGTTAAAATGCCTTTTTATGCTGTGGTGCAGGGGTCCAATGTTACTTGGTTGTTATAAAAGGGGGTCACGGCTCAAAAAAGGTTGGGAAACACTGCTTTAGGCCTTGCCATCCAAGGTAGATGGTAGGTACTGAAAGACTTTTTTAAAAAATTGGAACGATCTGTTAAGAAAGGCATACCTGGTTTTGGCAGCCAGTGAAAGCTACTGTGTTTAGGCAGTCTTTGTGTCTTGTTTTCACTGTAAATACAGTGGTGCCCTGCATAGCGACGATAATCCGTGCAGCAAAAATCGTCGCTATACAGATTTGTCGCTATGCGAAAAAAAAAGCCCATAGGAATGCATTAAAACCCGTTTAATGCGTTCCTATGGGCAAAAAACTCACCTTAAAGCGAAAATCCTCCTACGGTGGCCATTTTCACTGCCCGGTAAGCGAGGAATCCGTCCCTAAACACAGGGGGCGGCCATTTTTTTACCTGGTGGCCATTTTGGAACCGCCGATCAGCTGTTCTAAAAACATCGCTATGCGAAAATTGGCAAACGAAATAGCTTACCGATCGTCGCAAAGCAATTTTTTACCATTTAAAACATTGCGTTGCAATTGCAAAAACGATCGCAAAAAATCGTCGCTATGCGGATTCATCGTTAAACAAAGCGCTCGTTAAGCAAGGCGCCACTGTACTGAGACTGGCTGCTTTTTCTTCATGCATCTCTTTGTAGGGGGAAAAGGCCCCCTGGCTAGATCTTAATTGCTGGGTAGGTTTATACGGAAGGAGGTGGTCGTTCAGGTATCCAAGGCCCAAGCTATTTAGGGCTTTTTAGTCAAAACAAGCACTTTGAATTGGGCCCGGGCAGTGAATGGCAGCCAATGTAATTTGAACAGAATTGGCCTGATGTGTTTCCTAGTTGCCCCATCACTCACTAGCCACGCAGCTCGATTCTGAACCAGTTGCAATTGCTAGACCATCTTCAAAGGCAGCCTCATGTACAGTCCATTGCAGCAATGTACAGTGGTGCCTCGCTTAACATGCGCCCCATTTAACAACAAAATCGCATAGTGATGAAGATTTTGCGATCGGTTTTGCGATCGCATTGCGATGTTCCCTATGGGGGAAAATCGCTTTGCGATGATCGGTACCCTGTTTTGGTTACAGATCATCGCAAAACGATGATTTTTTAACAGCTGATCGGCGGTTCCCAAATGGGCGCCGGGTAAACAAAATGGCCACCCACTGTGTTTTTGCGCTGATTCCTCGCTTACCGGGAAGCGAAAATGGCAGCCATATGGAGCATTTTCGCTTAAAGATGAGTCTGAAGCCCATAGGAACGCATTGAAGGGGTTTCAATGCATTCCTATGGGCTTTTTAAAATTGCATAGTGACGAAATCGCTTTGCAGCGATTTTTGCTGCACCGATTATCATCGCTATGTGAGGCACCACTGTATACAGGATGTTACCAGTGCATTCATAACTGTCATGAGACTCTGTTCATCCAGGTAGGGCTATAGCTGGTATAATTTCCACATCTGAAGAAAGGTGCCGCTGGTCACCTAGTCCATCTGGGGTTCCAGAGTTAAACTGGGGTCCAGGAGCACCCCCAGGCTGCAGAACCTGTCCCTTAGGAGGAGTGCAACCCCATTCAGGGCAGAGAAATGGCCCTCTAGCCTGACTGGCAAAGCACTCACTAACAGCACTTCAGTCTTGTCTGGACTGAGTTTCAGTTTATTAATCCTCATCCAGTCCATTATCAGGTCCAGACCCAAGTTCAGCACAGAAACCGCTTCACCTGGATTGGTGGAAAATGAGAGATAGAACTGAGTGTCATCAGCATATTGCTGACTCTTCAGCCCAAACTTCCTGATGACCTCGCCCAGTGGTTTCATGTAGATGTTAAACAGCATGGGGGACAGTATCGAGCCCTGAGGAACCCCATGACATAAATGCCATGGGACAGAGCAGTTGTCCCCCAGCACCACCTTCTGGGCATGGTCAGCCAGGAAGGAGCGGTGCCCCTGACTCCCAACCCAGCCAGCCTGTCCAGAAGGACACCATGGCTGGTGGTGTCAAAAGCCACTGAGAGGTTCAGAAGTATCAACAGGGTCACACTCCCCCTGTCTCTGTCGCGGCAAAGGTCATCGTACAGGGCGACCAAGGCAGTCTCCGTGCCGAAACCTGGCCTGAAACCCAATTGAAATGGATCCAGAAAATCCGTTTCATCCAGCAGCGCCTGGAGTTGTCCGGCCACAACCCACTCCAACACCTTGCCCAAATAAGGGAGGTTCGCCACTGGTCGGTAGTTAACCACCAGCCAGGTTAGGCATTTTTAGAAGTGGCAAATTACTGCCTCTTACAAACAAAGAGGTAAATCCTGCCTTCTAGTCCTTGCAATGAAGGTTGAAGAACTGCAGAACAGAGATGGGGATGAAGCAGCAAAATGGTCATTGAATCAGTTCATCAGTTCGTCGGGTCATATTTTTTAGGTAAAGGTAAAGGTTCCCCTTGACAATTTTTGTCCAGTCATGTTCGACTCTAGGGGGCAGTGCTCATCCCTGTTTCCAAGCCATAGAGCCAGCATTTTGTCCGAAGACAATCTTCCATGGTCACATGGCCAGTACAACTTAGACATGGAACGCTGTTACCTTCCCACCGAGGTGGTCCCTATTTATCTACTTGCATTTGCATGCTTTCGAACCGTTAGGTTGGCGGGAGCTGGGACAACGGGCACTCACTCCGTCGCGTGGCTTCGATCTTACGACTGCTGTTCTTCTGATCCTGCAGCACAGGCTTCTGTGGTTTAGCCCGCAGCGCCACCACGTCCCCATATTTTTTTAGACAGCCCATAGAGCTAGTTTTTTAAAAAAAGCCCCAGCCCCCACAGCGATTTGATTCCATCTCTCCTCTTCCTGTTGCACACTGGCATAGGAGGAGAAGGAAAGGGGGACACAAGCCATCCCTCAGCCCCGGGGGTGGGATTCCCTTTGGGCAGGCTTTAGCAAGTTGCCCAAAGGAGAAAAAAATCTCTCTCTGCTTATGCCCCCAAGGAACAACTGATCCACCGGGACATAAGCAGATAGGGATAGATGAAGGGACGAATATAAAAGGATTATATTTGTTGCTTCGTATTTGTCGGGGTATCTGGACTCCAAGAATACAAAGCAACAAATATCTGATGAATCAGGGATATTCATTGAATATCCCAATTTGTTTTTATATTCATCCCCATGTCTACTGCAGAATCATTTTTGCTCTGCCAGAGCATGAGATATTTTGTTGCAGTTCACCAACAGCAGAGAATGAACATGAGAAAGAGGAGTTCTTTGTGCAAACTAAGTGGAACTGCACAAATCCAGTGCAAGAAATGCAGCTTGCACAAAATGGTAATGGCTGGTGCCATGTTACATTCATTTTGAAGAATTACAAGTACAGTGGTGCCTCGCATAACGTTTTTAATTGGTTCCAAAAAAAAAACCATATGCGAAAAAAACTTTATGCGAAACACCATTTCCCATAGAGATGCATTGGAAACCGGTTAATCCGTTCCAATAGGCATGGATTGCCGTCCTTAAGCGAAAAAACCCATAGGAAACATCGTTAAACGATACAATGTATCCTCCATTGGAATGTATTGTAGCTGACTCAATAGGTTTCAATGACTTTGCGAAGTCAATTTTTGCAAAATTAAGTGTGTCATAAAAGGGTCAAAAATGGTTTTAAATGCTTGGATTAGCTTCTGCACCCTCTAAAACGGATGCAAAAGTTAATTTGGCTTTGATCTGACTTTTCGTTAATTAATGGTGACTTTTTCCCCCCAACTTTTGACAGCTGTCAAAATCTGACAGCTCCATTATTTCCTATGGGGGAAGAAAAAATTCACAAAAAATTAATGAAGACTCAGCAACTGTTCTAAATTCTTGGGTTCGTTAGAGGACCCCCTAAGTTGTGTGCAAACCTGATTTGGCTTTGATCTGAACGTTCGTTAATTTTTTGTAAATTGTTTTCTCCCCCATAGGAAAGCATGGAGCTGTCAGATTTTGACAGGTCCATTGGTTCCTATGGGCCAAAAAAAAAATTCACAAAAAATTAACGAAATGTCAGATCAAAGCCAAATCAGGTTTGCACATGACTTAAGGGGTCCTCTAACGAATCCAAGCATTTAGAACCGTTTTGGACCCTTCTAAGACACTTTTTAAATTGAAAACAAAAAAAACGTTAAGCGAAGCAGGGGACCTAAAACCAAAAACGTTAAGCGAAGCATGGTCCCAAAAACGCTATGCGAAAATTGCCCATAGGGAAAAACGTTATACGAAGCACAATCTGCCTCTGAAAAAATAAACGTTAAGCGAAAAAAACGTTAAACGAAGCAAACGTTAAGCGAGGCACCACTGTATTAGAGAAGTTATTTTCATCTTTTGCAATAATCAGCTAGTTAGGGAGGCATATAACAACATTATTGTATGCCGATGATGCAGCTATCATCTCTAGGACCCCAGCTGGGTTTAGAAGAGCATTGCGAAAGTTGTCTATATATTGTGAGCAGAAGACCTGATAATAAATTTTTTAAAAAATGTATTTTGCCAAAAGGCCAGTAATGTGAACATGGATGATAAATCAGCATAGAATTGATCAGATCCACCAATTTAAATATTTAGGTGTTGTTTTTCAATCTAACGGATTTAGGAAAGCACACAGTGATTATGTGGCATTAAATACCCAGAGAAGTTCTGCTGCAGTATTACAATTTATGAGACCGGGGGGTGGGGCATTACATTCCCTCAGCCATTAAATTGTTCCACGCAAAAGCAGTAGCCCAACTACTGTATGGCTCCCAATTTGACCCCTTCCCAAATATTGCAACCCTAGAACGTGTACAATCAAAATGTCTGAGGGCAATATTAGGACTCCCCAGAGATGTTGCCAACGTAAAACTAAGATTGGAAACTGGTCAAATTAAAATCGAAGCCAGGATATGGATTGCAGTTCTCATGTACTCGCTCAGACTATCCTATCTCCCTGTTGGTCTTGCACCATTGATCCTGCAAGACACCTTAAAGTCAAAATGGGTTCAGTTAATTGAGCAAAAAATAGCCTCTTTGGGTCTCTCTAGGTTGACTCTGTTAACCATGGGAATAGAACAGGCAAAGAAAATAATTAAGCAGCGTATTGGGGACACTGAGAGACAAAATGATTTAAGCAGTGCCCAGAAATTCTACCTTAGGGAGGGCATACAAGGTCACAGCAGTACCTTATTTTGGCCAGTTGGAGCAGCCCAGGCATAGAAGGGTGTTTACTCTGGCCCAGCTTAATGCACTACCATCAGCAGTGCAGGAGGGATGGTATAAAAAGATACCCTGGGCACAGCGCCTTTGCCGATGTGGAATGGAGCAGATAGAAACAACTGAACACGTCCTGTTGTGATGTACATATTAAAAGGATGTACATGAAGAACTTGTAACCCCTTTGATTGGCTGATTTCCCGGCTGTACAGAGCAACAATATATGCATGTGCTTCTGTCTGACTCCAGTCCCATGCTTACACATAGTGTTGCCAAATTTCTTACTGCTGCAATGGGCATTAGAAAAAGGACCCTAAAAGTGGAATAGCCTCTGTAGTTAGAGCATGGTTTGCTAGACATTTTGGAATTCCTTTAGAGAAGATGTTTTGATGCTGTTGTTGTTCACCTCAGAACTGATTATTGCTTTGCATTTGATCCCAATATTTTTGTATACTTCTGAATATTTATATATTTTGATGTTTTATTTGTGGCTGGTCTTTTGGCCATAATAAAGTTTTATCTATGTATCAGCTAGTTAATTGCCTTTTTTCTTGATCTGTACATGTCTGTATGGACATTTTGATTCTCTAAAGGAAAGACACTAGTTTTACCCAGAGTCAGATTGCACACATTATGAAGCTTTTGACAAGAAAAACAATAGTCCTCCTTATTTTGCACTTGCCTAGAGGCAAGGAATCTCATAGGCTTGAAAATTCCTTGTTGAGGTTTCGCATCAACTCAAGATGGCTTATACTGACAAAAATGAATGCTGAGGAAGCATTCTTTACATAATTTGCTGGATAGCTCAGTGAGTTAGGTCCCTGGCTAAGAAGCTAGAGGGTGGAATTCCCCATGGTGCCTCTTGCCAGGCAGTGAAGATAGCATTCAATAATTGTAATTCTTATAACCCTCTTTGAAAACAAGACACCCTTCATGTTTTTTATTTATTTATTTAACTTATATGCCGCCCACTCTACCCAAAGGTCTCTGGGTGGCTTACAACAATTAAAATTCAATTAAAATATAATAAAAGATGTTAACTGATTTATTTCATTGCGATCTCTCATGAATTACAATCTACTTCCCCAGACACAAGGAGTGCAATATTTAAGTTACACATTTATAAACATAATGTACATGATTGTGTGGGTTGGAACTCAATGAATTTGGATACAGAGAGAGGTGGTGAAATTTGAAAGTGATAACAGCATTATCAGCACAGGTAGTAAACTTTCAATGTCCTGGTTATATAAACATCCTGGCAATAAGCATAAAAATTAGCCAGTATAAATTATCTGGTATTCAAAGTTTAGCAAAGTTTAACTGTAATGTATTACGATAATAAAACTCATAAGACAAAGCTGGCTTTTCAGATGGTGAAGATGAGAGCGAGTAACTGTTGCTAAACCAGCATACAGCCAGCAGTTGGCAATGAAGATATTTTGCTGAAAATTGTGTGCTATCACTATTATAGATGTTGTCATCACATAGGTCTTTTCATCTAAGGCATTGAAAGTGTCACAGATGTAACAAGAACGCAGCAAAAGCTGCTTGAGGAAGAGATACTGATGCTGGCTGGGGCACATTCTGCACTGCTCCTTTGAAGTTTGTTTTGTTTTTGCCAACCTGTAGAATTAGGGCTATGAATGATACTTGCAAAATCAGTTGAGTCACAACATTTACCATATCTGTGGTTTACATCTGGAATAGGAACTAAACTCTGACAAGTGCAAACAGAAAGATTCAAAATCTCTTAATGATGTATACTTACTGGACAGTAATTTGTACTTTTATGTGTATTCTGTGTGAGGGAAAATGGATTGAAGTAAATGAGGTTGCAGGGAAATGTTGTCCTTCCAAATATGCATTTATTGAAAGTTTTTGCTTCTGTACGGTCACCTTGCACATGAATCTCATGCTTATTTCCAATTTATTTATTTATTTATTTATTTATTTGATTTGTATCCCGCCTATCTGGGCTGCCGGCCCACTCCAAATGACCAAACATCAGACAAAAGCAAGCTGATGTACAATACCTGGAAGAAAGTTTGTTGGGAAAAAGAAAACTTTGGGAAACTTGGCATCTAATTTTCAAGGTGCCTTTCATCTTTAATGGTAATAGATTTATTTCAGTGTGAACTTTCTATTTTTGCTGATCGTTAGTTATTTGAGTAAGGCTGAATTACAGTTTATATTAGCTAAATCAAAAATTTTAATACTGAATTGAAGTAGGAAGGACTTTCTGGGTCATGTGCCCATTAATCAAGATTCATTTATTAACATTTTGTCATAAATCTATAAATTAAAAAAAACAAGAATCTACATAAATGCATTTGCATTTAAATCTGAATTTTTGGAATACAGTATTTCCTCACAGAATATGCATTTCTCGCAATATTTTCTCTTGAGACACTGATTTGTAAAGACATTTTATTTTAAAATATTATATTCTAGGGCTTTCTTTTAGCTGAGAAGTGTATCATAAATTTAGACAAGTATCAAATCCAAAGTAACTACGTTTTCAATCTGTACTGTACTCTGAGGGATGTGGATCAGGTCAAGTTTCTTGTATATCTGTTTCTACATTGTCAACAG
The DNA here is from genome assembly GCF_051106095.1 of Pogona vitticeps. Classification (NCBI taxonomy): domain Eukaryota; kingdom Metazoa; phylum Chordata; class Lepidosauria; order Squamata; family Agamidae; genus Pogona; species Pogona vitticeps. The sequence goes on along the minus strand of NC_135783.1, from coordinate 115,422,317 downwards.
ATGGCCAAAGGCAGTAGATGACATAGTTCACAGGATTTAACCAAATATCAGTGTTCCCATTCAGGTGAATATAGCATAAAATTGGATCTTGATATTCAAAACAGTTTTATTTATTTCAGAGTAAGGTAAGCCAAATGAGTGCTCTGATTTGTGTTCTCCATTGCTTTGTGTATAAACTCCATCAACTCCTTCATGTAAAAAACGTAATGTTTTGAACTCCTAGGGTACATTTTAAAGTGGGTGTTCAGCAAATAGCAACAATCAAAGAATAGTCTTAGGCCACAATTACGTACTGCAAATCACATGTTGCTAGAAATACAGCTTGCTAATTGGTTTCTTGAAGAGATGAAGGGTAAAAAGAACAAGTACTGAAAATAAAACTTCATGTTGAGTGCATCTTTTTTTAAAATAGCAAGTTTTGCACAAACAGTAGCTACTCAAATAATATTTGGGTTTTTAATCAAAGATAAAATACTTGTTGTCATCAAAGGGAGTAACCTTACTCTCTCAATTGAAATGTGAATGCCTGACGAAATACTGGGAAAGGGGACAGCAGTTTATTGTTTTCCAAGCAACAAAAAGGCTGCAATAAGAAGACTGAAAATGTTGGAAATACTGAGGAGAGGAAGGATTTCCTTTGAAAAAAATTTTTCCAGAATGATTTTAAACAGTATTTTAAAATAATACTTTGAGCCAATTTCTGCAGCTGCAAATCTTTTAAATCTAATATCCAAAAGTACTAATGTTATGGATGATGGCACTGCTTCTGTATTTGATTGGATTACTAAATACTCTTTAATTCTTAATGCTGGAAGGGTGCTTTAAAGTGCTGCCAAGCTAGTTCATTTAAATCAAGGCAATAAAAGTAATTGATTTAAATAGCCAGACTTAAATAATTGATTTAAGTAATGTTTCCAGTTCTCTAATTCATGTATTTCCTGCAGTATGTGTATTAATTGGTTGCAATATAACAAACAACATATCTATTTGAATAAAAACTGTTATACTAATAAGGAGTGTAATCCAGAATTGCATTGTATGTGGTCCAGATGCCTTTTTTATATCTGTCTAGTGATGCATATGATTTAAACTAAATAATGTGAAGACTACCAAGAGTTTTCATGTATTCAAAGGGCATTGTATTGAAAGCATACATGAGATGGTTCTTTACATGCTTCTGTGTGTGGTTGCTAACACATGAAGCTTTGAGTAGCTCCCCCTTGTACAGAGATACAGTACTTGAAAGTCTGTAAAGGCTAAAATGTTTAGGACTACACAGAGCTAGTAATTACTGGGCAGGACATAGTTTGTCCATGACAGGAAAGTAAATTATCTGTGCCATATCATTGTCTAAATATTTATAACCAGTTCAATAACATTTCATACTTATAGGCCAGAATCCTGTTTTGTACAATGTGATCATGTAAGAGCTATTGCACAAGTGGTTGGCAGCTGCTTCCCGTGCTATTTCTTGTACACCTGATCTCTCCCCATTGTGCAATTGATTATAAAATCTTTCTTTTGTCCATTAAAATGTCATTGCTTTATATTTTATTTTTAAGTTTAAAAAGTCATGTCACAAAACAAAATGTCAAAATTATATAATTTTCAAAACTCACTTTCCCAGCTGAAGAAACCAAGATATCTTTGACTAGATACCTTGCATATCTCTCTGTGTCTGTAACTATTACTTGAATAAAATTAGTAGTAGGATCCTTTGTATGCCTACACAGAAGTAAGCCCTACTGAGTTCAATGGAACTTACCTGCATACACTTTTAGGCTTCATAAATATAATAAATAGTATAATTCTGTGTTCTAAATTGTACAGTGGTGCCTCGCTTGACAACGTTAATTCGTTCCAGCGAAATCGCTGTAGAGTGAAATTGTCGTCAAGCAAAATAAAAAACCAATTGAAACGCATTGAAAACCGTTCAATGCGTTCCAATGGGCGAAATATCTGCTCATCCAGTGAAGAGCCTCCATACGGCGGCCATTTTCTGGTGCCTGTAATGCAAGGACTCCGTCCCTAACACAGCGGGGAGCCATTTTCTACAGTCGGTGGCCCAAGCAGGGAACCGATCAACGTTAAGCAAAATTCCCTCATCTAAACATCATTTTCTGATCGCAAAAGCGATTGCAGAAACATCAACGTTAAGCGGATTCTTCATCAAGCGGGGTAATCGTCCAGCAGGGCACCGCTGTACATCATAAGGACTGCCAAGCCTGCAGCAACCTACCACCTGTGGTTAGGATCAGAATATGAAACGGGGCAGGCAGAAGGGGAAGGGCCCAAGTGGTGTCACAAAGACAATGTATACAAAGGTTGGAAGGGGGGCAGGAACTTCTCCTGGGCCATCTGATTGTAGAAGCATGCATGAGGGCAGTCTGGGAGAATTCTGGCTAAGCATGTAATACTGTATAGCAGTCTAAAATAAGGGAGTGGGGTGGAGGTGGGCATCAAAAATGGTCCCAGCAGCTGCTGTAGTTGCCACCATTCCTGCTCAGGCTCATATCTCATGCTACATTGACTATACAATACATGTGATATATGGAGATTTATCAGTGATCTACAGTGCTGCTTTGTGGATTGGGAAGTTTTGCCCCCACTTCCTATGTCACTGTTGCCAGGGCTTCTGTAGTAAAAAGGCTTACAGGATGGGATCCTTGCATGCCACTCCCTGACCTTGTTATAAGGAGCACAACAATGGGCCTCAGCAGATAACAGTGTTTAGATATCTCCCCAGTTCCATCTTGGCTTTTTGGTGTGGAACCATTGTGCAAGTACAACGCACAGACATGCGCCTTCACCGTGAGCCTGGAAGCAAGCCAAGAATGGGTGGAGATGGATGCCGAAGCTTTAAAACCATCTCATATGCAAAAATCAGACTTTCCCTTCCTCCAGTGTTGTTTTTGCTGAAATTTGCCTCCCTGCCCAGACAAACACTGCTGTTCTCTGAAACTCCACATGGTGCCCTGAGACATAGCAATCCTATAGAGTCTATAGGATTGCTATGTCTCAGGGCACCATAGACAATACATTTAATCTCATCAATTAAGTAATAATAAGTAATCTGAGATTTCACAAATTAAGTGCTGGCTGAAATCCTACTGCTGTAACTTACACTGCATAGGGCTGATGACATTATAATCAGCAACAATTTTTCCCTCCCAAAGCCCTCGAGACTCAGGCTAGCCGCTTTCATCATCAAGAAGCCGGGATCTATAAAGTGGGAGAAGGTGGTGTTTCATTACCAAATGTTGCTGCTGCCGGGATGACTTTATCAGTGACAGCAATTTTCAGTCCTTCTCTTGTCCCACAGCCCCTATGCCTTCCTGATGGTGAAAGCGATTACTTGGGAGCTTCAGGACAGAAATTAAAAAATATGTAATTTTCTGATGGTCACCACAGTTGATTAGATTATAGTAAAATTATTTCTGTCACAGTCTTTGTTTCATTTTCCTCATAAATGTTCATATTATTACATTATGACAAAAATAAATGGCCGATGTACTCCCCTTACTTTGAAATGTCTGCAGCTTACTTTTTTGGGGTTATCAACTATATAATGTTACAAGATTTTAAAGTGTGCAGAGATCAAGGATATAATACTCTTCCTTTTGGCAACAATATCCAGTCTGAATGTTCAGTTAGTCTTTGAAAACAGTCATGTAATGATTTTGTTAGTATTCCGATTTAGGTGTATCCTTTTCATAAGTACTGTACAGTGTTTCTGATTTAAGAAAACTGATTCCTAAGGTTCAGACAATTTGTTGCTTTTGTATTGACATAGCAATCTGTTTGTGTAACAGATGAAAAGGAGTGGTCAGCCATGTTGCTGAAGGGCTCTGGTGGTTAAAATAAGCAGAATACTCTGCACAATATTTAAAAAAGCTAAGACTAGCCCAATGATTCCCAAACATTTTGGACTCGTGCCTCCTTTGATTTACTGGCTACGGCTCCCCTTGCTTGGAGGGGACATCAGGTGTCCCCTTGCCACCAGGGGCAGGATCTCGACACACACACAGACACAGACACCAGCCATCTCCTCACACAGAATATCCCCAAGGGCCCATCTCCTTCCCAGTCCTTTCATAGGAAACTCACAAGGCAACACAGCAAGTGCCTTCATTAGGGACCATAGAGCCGGAGAAAGGAGAGGCAGGCTTCCATTTCCATTTCCTGTTTGACATAGAGCTATGAAGAGTTCCTCTATAGCAGTGGTGTCGAACTGTGGCCCTCCAGATGTTCTTGGACTTCAACTCCCAGAAGCCTTCACCACCACCTCTGCTGGCCAGGATTTCTGGGAGTTGAAGGCCAAGAACATCTGGAGGGCCACAGTTCGACACCACTGCTCTATAGCTTCTGTTGCTCCATGTTCCAGCCCTTTCCCCTTGGTGCCCTGATTGGGTTTTGCCACTCCCCATATCGCCGCGGTGCAGTTTGGGAACTCCTGGACAACCCTATAAACTGCTGTTCTTTCTGCTAACCCCTCCCTGGTTTCACTCCTTTCTGCATTGTTTCTGCTCACTGGAAGATTAGATTTCTTTGTGTTTCTTTATTCTTGAGCCTTTTGACTCTACCCTTCAACAAAAAAGGCATCCAGAGCCCCTCATATTTGAGCAGTAAGGAGCAGGTTATCCTTGTGGGCAAGCTTGCAATCTCATCCAAAATACATGATTCAAAAGGGAAAGAAGGCAAGGTGGAAAGAGGGGAGAAAGTGAACTCAGCCACTGCTTTTCAGAACTGATTTCAGAAGTAAGTTGCTATATGCTTGTTAGAACAGTACAAAAAAATAAAAAGAATATCACTAACATTGCAAATTTGCTGACTACCTCAACTATCATACAAGGTATGATACTAAAAGTTGCTGGACTCTGTACTGCTTCTCCAGTTGCTGCTCATGCTTTCTCATTAGAATGGAAAGCAGCCACTCCAGGAATTATGGTCACAGCCAGCCACACTTCCTGCAGTGGTTTGAAATGTAATGCTCTCCATGGTTTGAGATGCATTGTTTTTTGAGAGGCATCCTGTACAGAGCCTAATGAGCAGAGAAACTACTTGTCCCCTAATCCCTTGCAGTTCTCATGGAGCTTAGCCATGCCCACTCCATTCCCCTTTCTTCTTCAGAGGAACATCTTGATGGAGCTTTATGGAACTTTCATTCCCCACTGTTCATAGTTAAAAACTCCTGTAAGGACTTTGATTTCTTGATGAAAACACACAGAATTCTGGCTGATGGCATTCCTGGCAAATTTGGAGGGGTGAAGTCTGTTAATAAAATGAATACTGGATCAGTCACAGCTTAATATTATAGGGTGTAGTTTTTGTTTTTTCTATCAGTAGTATTAACAAAGGCTCACGTATATACAGTGCTTAGAATGATGGGTGTGAAAGTATAAAGAATTTTTCTCCTTCCTCAAAGTTTTTAATATTTTATGAAATTTACCTTCACAATTATTTTTACCCTGAGGTATGTGTAATGTGTTTGGGAAATTATCAATAGTCTTTAGACATGAATGTCACATGACTTAGAACTTTTTTTTAAAAAAAAGCAGTAGTCTGTAATTTGCATCATTAAAATGAAAGCAAGGCTTGTCTTGAACTTTTTCAGGTTGAAGACCTGCTTTATGGAATTGCTATGAAATTGACCCTTTGGATGTATTCAGAATTGCCAGATGAAAACAAGGTTTTCCTTCAAGCATTGGTTGCTATGGGCAACTGGAACAGATTCCAAAAGATAAATACTATACCTACTTAGAGCATAATGCTTACTTTGTGAGCTAAATAAAGAGCTAAATTACAGAGAAGGAGGTTGCTTAAATGTGAAATATCAAGGGAACAAAACCTAAAATTATTAAGGGCACAGAACTCATAAGGGGCTTCCAGTGCAGTGATTACAGCTGGTGTACAATTTCTGGGGGCCATGGCATTCAAGACCTAACCATCATTATGGCAGGTTAGGTTAGATGGCCTTCTGGCCTACTTTGACATTAAACCGGATAGCTCTAACAAATTCCAGATCATTCTCTTTGGATGTGTTGAGGCTGAGTGACTAGTTCCTAGAGGCTTCTAAAATTTTTCCAAAGTATTACAGTATGGCTCAGGAGTAGTCAATACCATTCATATTCCACTCATATGGAGTCCATGTACAATAACGTGCCAGATAGTGGTTATCCATAGGTAGGATAGTGCCAGACAATGGGGATCAGTAGGTAGGAAAGGAATTCAAACCTTACATGGTCTTTTAGTTTGCCAGATGAGGAAACCGAAAGTTTTTCTGAACCATAGCAAATCCGACATGTGTAGTACTTAGTGTAGAATAATTAAAAGGGTTAATTGGTTACCTATGGATATTAAAAGTTTTTCATTGAGACAACTGCTTCACATTACCTACTCCTACTTTTGTATATTATTGTGGTTTATATCTCAGACCATTGTTGTGGATGAGTGTCTTCTTGGTCACGGCCATGGATGGGAAAGCACATTTGCACTTTTTTCTTTCTTTTTTCAAACAGCAGCCTCATTTAGATACAAATAGATTCCATTCACCTACAAGGCATTTAGTCTGAACCTGTTTTGGCTTACAAACCTTGAATTGTTGGGGACGGCAGAATCAGGACACCAAGACATGATCTGAAGCTGATTTGCAAACTAAAGCCAAGCTTGTGTTATCTATTGCTAGTGGAACTGTCTGAATTTTCATAACACTCATAAACAAATCTGTAGGGCATTGCCTACCTCATGACGTCGTTGTACTATGGAGATGGGAATGGATTAATGAAGCCAAGTGCTGAGCTGAGTAGATAGAAGGCAGAAGCAGGCAATCATCTCTAAACCTTGCATTGGCTTGAAAATCCAAACCACTTCTTAGCTATGATTAGCATGAAATATCTCATTGCCAGTGCCTGAGCGAGCCGCCGAACTATTTTGGGGTCAACATATGCAAAAACTGTCTAATTATGTTTCCTTTGTAAAGCTAAGCTCACACTCACAGTAGCCATAGAAGGACAGTCTGGCGGCTTAGAAACAAACAAGCAACACAATGCTTCTCCTTTTGAATAGTTAATACCGAGACAGCTTTACAAGAATTCTCAAATTTCTACAAGAAATCTCACCTCCACTGCAAGGGGGAAGATGCTGAGTAATTTGGGGGCAATTTGTACAATAGCCTATGACCTCTCTTCCTCTGTGAAGTTAAGCACACGCATGCGCGCGCACACACACACACACACACACAGAGAGAGAGAGAGAGAGAGAGAGAGAGAGAGGAAGCAGAAAAGGGTGGTCTGGCTTCTGAGAAAAGCCACTCAACCAAGGATTCTGCTTTTTAACAGCCTGTGCTAAGCGACAGCATATGTCATCGTTTTAAATTCTTTGTTTTTACTGAATCTGCAAAAACTGATCAGTCAAATGTGCACGTTCCTTCTGAGATTGACCTCTCTCCCCAAATTTTGCTGTCCAAAATGAGGAAGGGAAAAAATGATTATTCTTTGAGCCAGGTAGTTTGCAATTTATATTCGTAGTACAAAGTGCCTTTTCGCTGCCACTAAATAGCCCTAAGCACCCAATGCTCATTTGCACTTAGAGAGGATAAATTTTCCAGAAAATTATTTCTAACAGCATTACTTCTCCCATGCATTAAAGCCTGCTCAGTAGTGGAAGTGTATATTGCATATTGCAAAATAAATAAATAAATAAATAAATAAATAAATAAATAAATAAATAAATAAATAAATAAGTATGTATGTATGTATGTATGTATGTATGTATGTATGTATGTATGTATGTATGTATGTATGTATGTATGTATGTATGTATAGGATTCAGTGTGTTTTGGACCAGGGGTCCCCATCCCCTGGTCCATGGCTTGGTACCAGGCCATGGAGACAGATCTTCCGTCCCTCCTCAGGCTCTCTCTCTCTCTCTCTCTCTCTCTCTCTCTCTCTCTCTCTCTCTCTCTCACACACACACACACACACACACACACACACACACACACACACACACACATGGCCCGCCCATCCATGCATGCGCATGTGCACCACACCCACTGGCGAGTGCCCCCCGGCAACCATCCACGCATGTGTGCGAGCAAGCCCTGCCCACCCATGCATGTGTGAGTGTGTGCCCCGCCTACCGGCGAGTGCTGAGTTTGCCCCCCACAGCCCCCCCAACTGGTCCACAGTTTGGAAATAGTTAAGGACCACTGTAGTGGACTAATATTTTTTTATATATAAAAACAAAACAATTGTACTTGCACATACTGGATGGTAGTAACGAATTGTTTAAAACTCATGATTATCATTACAGCCATTAGCCAATTAAGGATTATATGCTGTTGAGAGGTAGTTTTAAAAAATTCTTAGGATCGTAGTGCTGCATCTCAGAATAAAATTAAGGTAGGATGCAAAAAAGTAATTTTAAAAAGCCGAAATCTTGCTGTATAATAGGCTTTGCTTCAGATCTACAAAAGTCAGTGGAAAGGACATTTATTTTCAACTCTGCAAGTCTGATAAACTGTAAAGTTTCCAATATTTGGGTTCACAATGAATGATACTTGTATCTTCGAATGTGTATACATTTATTTGGATTCTTCTCTAAGAAGGTGCTTGCCAGTCAGGATATTACCGTATTTCACCTAGGACAGCAAAATACTGTACACTCAGTGGGTTCATCAGTTACTTTTTATAAGGAGTCTCTGTAAAATATACTATATGTACTAAAACTCTCAGAAATCCCTAGCCATCATGGCCACTGGTTGTAAGTGTGCCTCCCCACCAACAGTGAATTCTAGTTTGGTGAACCATCATTTTGCAAATACAGTTTACTCTGCATAATAGATACACCATTTTCTGCACATTTCCAGAGTGTTTGTGTTTGGCATGATCTTCTGTAAAATAACCTGACCGAAGCAGACTGTAGGTGGTTCACTGCTGCTTGGTAGTAAAGGAAGTGAAGGGGTGTAATTGTATAAGCACTGTGAGACACACAGACCTGGAAATTTCAAAATACAACAGCTAGCATATCTGTCATTATGGTTAACAAGGTAACAACTTTTAAAGGGAGCCATCTGCTATTTGTCAATAAGCCAGTGAAATAACAAGTGACAGCAGGATAACAAGGGAGCTGGCATTTATGAGGGTGCAGACTCCCGCTGGTAGACTAATAGGGAACTGCATTATTGAAAGAAAAGTTGAAGTATGCAAAGAATTAAAGTTTGTCTGCTGAATTCTGTTAAAATTGCATGTTGTTATGTGCCATCAGGTCAGAACTGACTTTTACTGACCCTAATAGGGTTTTCAAGGTAATTGAGGTATTTAAGGTATTTAGTTTGCATGGTAGAGCTGTGGAGTAAAACCCAGGTCCCCTGAGTTCTAGTCCATTATTTTGTCCACTACATCACTGGTTCTTAACCTTGGGTTACTCAGGAGTTTTGGACTGCAACTCCCAGAAGCCTTCACCACCAGCTGTCCTGACTGGGGTTTCTGGGAGTTGCAGTTCAAAAGCATCCGAGTAACAAAGGTTAAGAACCACTGATCTACATCACACTGGGTAGCCAATGCTAACTGCTGGCAGAGGCTTTTTACTAGAGAGCAAATCACAGAGGAATTTACAGAAATTATCAAACATAAAGGTTCACAACTACTGGCGTCCTAAAGGACCTACCCTCTGCATTGTTTTGTTTGAGTGGGCTGGCCTTAGGTTGGGCACAGGCGATTGGTGAGCCTTCTGATATTGTTGGATTTCAACTCCTATTATCCTTGATCGTTGGTTATGCTCTTCGGGGCCGACACCTGGATAGTTACAACCATACACTAGATCAGTGGTTCTTAACCTTGGGTTACTCAAGTGTATTTGAACTGCAACTCCCAGAAACCCCAGCCAGCACAGCTGGTGGTAAAGGCTTCTGGGAGTTGCAGTCCAAAAACATCTGAGTAACCCAAGGTTAAGAACCACTGCACTAGATAGCTGGAAGGGGCAGCCTTCTCAAGATCTCCCAGCCTACTCAAGAGAGGTAACTGCTGTAACTTAGAACTGGATTTATGCCCTGCTCCCTGTTTTTCTCAGTCACCTATTTTGCTGCCTGTTCCTTATTAGTGTGCAAAGGTCTACAAACGTTAACTAGAAAGAAGACCACAGTTCATGTACATGTCAGTCCATAACAGGTAATGGGGATCAGTTAATTCACTATTGGTTTAAAATATACTTTTTTGATTTTCTTCATAGGTCCAGTTCTCTTCAGTCTTCCTTTGAAACAACCACATATATGTTCCAAAGTAAATGGCCTAATCATCACGGTTTATGCTGGACTGGTAATATCACATCAACTTTGGAAATCCACTGAAACCTGAAGCCAAAGTCGAGGTGAGTACTGGTTTAGTATATTGTGGTGTTTTCACAAAGTGCTCAACATAATGTTAACCTTAAGAGGAATAAAACTTTGCAAAACAGCACAATATACTAAAAAGTTCCAGAAATAACGCACACCCTTGCTCCCTATCCCACATTCCTTGAATTCTGTTCACTCTGCTTAGGCTGAGTGCATGTTCCAGTGGACTTCTACCGTTGTTGTGAAATCACCAGTGTGGCGTAAGTAACATTTTTGAGATGCAATTACTGTGGTGCATGCACACTTTATAACGATTTAGTCAAATTTTGACCCCAAAAAACAATTATGGCGCACAAATCATAAAATAGAATTAACAATTTCAAAAATTAATCGGGGTTTACAAATATATAATATAGAAATGGGCATGAACTGCCAAACAGATGTTTAGCAGTTCCTGGCCCCTCTGAGTGAGCACCAGCTCTGAACACCTGTTTGGATGAAAACGAAGCTGTTTCGGCGGTTCATGCCCATCTCTAATACCGTGTAATGTGCTTACATGGTCTTCTTCAAGCCTTCATGATCAGCTACAAATATAGTTGTACAGTGGTGCCTCGCTTTACGATTGCCCCGTTTAACGATGAAACCACATTATGATGAACTTTTTGTGATCACTTTTGCGATTGCAAAACGATGTTTCCTATGGGGGAATTTCACTTTGCGATGATTGGTTCCCTGCTTTGGGAACGGATTCTTCACAAAACGATGCTCTTCCAACAGCTGATCAGCGGTTTCAAAATGGCCGCCGGGTAAACAGAATGCCCCCAGCTGTTTTCTGGGACGGATTCCTCACTGCACAGGCAGCGAAAATGGCCGCCCTATGGAGGATCTTCGCTGGACGGTGAGTTTACAGCCCTTGGAACACACTAAACGGGTTTTAATGCGATTCAATGGGTTTTTTCTTTTCGCATTACGTTTTCGTTCTACAGCGATTTCGCTGGAACGAATTAACATCGTAATGCAAGGCACCACTGGATCAGCTTCCTCTGGGGAATGCCTCAGTAGGATGTTTGCCATATCTTCTAGAGTATGGGTCTCCATAGTATGGCCTGCAGGCGATATCCGGCCGCCTGGCCTTTTTATCTGGCCAGTCCAGGTGGGCGTGCAGGTGGGTGGGCGGCAGTGTGTGGGGGCGGATGGAAGTATGTGCATATTTTGTTAATACTCATAATCTCTGAACTGTGTATTTGTCACAGGCAGTACGGAAATAAACATATGATTTGGAGGAAGTAACAACAAATTGATGCATAGTGATAGGACATTTTAGTTCCCCAGAAAGATACTTTGTTGCAGAAACCACACAGAATTAGACTTCGTAGATAAGCATTGTCAGCTATAGAAATGTTAACAAGGTAATCAGATTTCAGAAGCTAGCTGTGTACTGCTTTGCTTTTTTTTTTTTGACGTGGTTCACAAAAAAAAGACAGCTTGAACAAAAAATGTTCTATTTTGCCATGAGAGTCTGTTTTGTTGCAGCCAAGGTAACATATGGGGACTAAAAATGTTGCATGCCACTTTTTGGTGAATCAATGTGCCAATAAGCAGAAATGACATATGCTAGTTATCATTAGATTACCCCATTCAAGGCGGACATTAGGATTCTCAGTGCTGAAGTCCTATCCCCAAGCTAACTGCTAACCTTTAATACACTGACATTCTCATGGTATCAGAAAATAATCCACACCTCTATACAAATATTTTCAGGGGCAGTCCTGGTGGATGAAGGTTAAACATTATTATTCCTATACAAAAGCATGCCTACATTTGAGCAATGATTTTTTTAAAGCAAGGAGTCAATTTTACCGATTCACTGTTTAATCCAGTGAAGTTATCGTCTCTTGATAGGCAAGAAAACAATTTTTATCCACCATTAGTCACTTTGTGTTGGACAGCATAACACTGGAATGAAGTTGAGTTTCCTTGCATAGTTTTCTTGGATTCATCCTATTTTATTAGCTCAACCTTGTAACAACATTATCAATGTTATTACATTTTAAAAGCCAACAAAAGGTCACTCTTCGTCCAGTTTCAATCATCATAGTGATATGTTTGTTCTTGGGGAAATTGCCAAACAGCGTGGTGATACATTTTTAGATATTTTTAAAAAGTATACCAAACATTCATGGCACCAATCTAAAGCTAACACATTTTTCTTAAGACTGCCAGCACCAATCATCATCATCATCAGTACCAGAAACAGTCTACCAAAATTATGAAACATTGATTGGTATTAAATAACAGATACAATTTTAACCAAAAACCTAAGTATTTGTTAAATTTCGACACAGTATGTATGCTGTTCCTAATATTGCTGTTTTTTGTAGCTCTGATGGTGTGCTTTTTAAGATCTGATGTGAAAATTTTTGATATTGTTCCCAAAGCCCCAATGACTTTGGGGACCGCTGAAGTATGTTTCAGACACAAGTGAGATGTTTCGATTGCCAGATCTCTGTATTTTGATAGTTTTCCAATTTTTTATTTTCAGCTCTGTTATTCTCTGGAATCGCAATGATCAATGATCCAGATATTTTAATGTTCCAGACATTTCTTCATTCTATTACTACTATGTCTGGTGTGTTATGTTCAAGGTGTCTGTCCGTTTGGATTTGCAAATCTCATAAGACACCTTCTCTACCTGATGTTCCCATGGGTTTCTGGAGGCTGGCAGGTTACGTTGTTTGCATAATAACCAGTTCCTGGCTTGCCACCCCTCCATGGGCATAGGCCTTGTTGAGTTGGAGGGGCTTGCGTGCTTCAGTGAGGTTGAGAACTATACTGGTGATAGTGTTGCTACCTGAAGGATTTCCCAAGCCAGACAGGTCTCAGCTGAGAAGCCAGACCAACTGTGTCCACCAACCATCAATTACTTAGAGAGGAAATAGACAGAAATCTAAAGAGGATTGGTCATCGCCCAGGTCAACAAGGACTGCATCAGATGCTATATAGCCCCTGAATAGCTGCTGACAAATTTTCTACAGGGCTCAGCAGACCCTGTTGAGGAACCAGGACAGACTACTCCAAAGCTACTGAAACAACGTAAATGCAAAACTTGGGCTCCTGTGAAAAATCAAGAGATAATTATGATGATGATGATTGTGTGCCATCAAGTCAATTCTGGCTTACGGCAACCCTTTTCAGGGTTTTCTAGATGGAGAATACTCAGAAGTGGTTTATTTTTCCATTCTTCTGGGAGCATCTTGGTACTGTATAGCTTACCCAAGGCCACATAGGCTGGCTCTTCTGGGATGCACAATGAGGAGCAGAACTCTGAACCTCTGGTTCTCCAGCCAGATGCCTAATTCACTGAGCTACCCTTGCAGTGTATTTTCTTGGTGCATTTATTGGTCTTCTGTATGAACCAGAACAATACATTCAAACGGTTCTATTAAGCATGTAAGTTTTACTATTTGAGCTGGTTAGTATGTTTTTGCACATTACTGCAACACTTAAAATTTAAACAGTACTTTGACCAAGTCTGAAAATGAAATAGGTTGGATAGGAAGTATATGCTCCTTAGCATAACTGGTATTAGTGCTTTAACTAGTCATGAAAATATAAATTGCTCCTGAGAAGTTAAAAGTGTTGTTTTCGTAGTTGTGAATCAATAAATAGTCTGCAGCATATCCCACTTTAACACTTTCCCAGTGTTATACATTCTGTATAAAATAGATACAGTTGGCTTTTTGAATGACTTTCATTTAATATAATTCATTTCATTTACTAGAATTATCAATTTCCACAAAAAAGCATGACAACAACAAAAACCTGTTCTGGGACACAATGAAATATCAAGTAATGGATTTAACACTGTTTTAACAAAAATATTATTGAGATTCATTGGGGTCCCATATTTAACACAATAAACTCCAATATAAAGAAAGTTTCAGATTGAACAGTTAAAAATTAAATCCAGCAGTTTGCATCCTTTCAGTTCTGGGAAAATAGGCATTAGCAAACTCCTTCATGTTTGTGGCAAACAAAAGCTTACAATAATGGCATCACTGCTGTGATTTTTTGAAAAAAAAATCATCTTTACTAGATGTCTTCCCTTTTCTTTGAGTCTGGCTCTGTACCAAGGGCATGAACAGCCACCTCCCATGAGGGCCCTAGCATTAATAAATGCTTTCTTCATGTTTATAGCTGTAACTAGTATCACTATCAAGTTGATCCTGGGCTCTTTCTGTAGTAACATCAGAAGTGTATACAAGTTCATGGCCATTGTCCTTATCACCAAATTTCAAGAATTTCTAGACAAATAGCTCATAGCACAGCTAATTGAAAGTCATCATGAAGTTATTCATTGTCTTTTCCTTTGTAGTATTTTTTGTTTGTCTTCTGGCAGGAGAAAGACAAATGGAAGATAGTAATATCTTTATTTTCTGTTGAAACATCCTTCTTCCATCATAGATTTTTTTTAAGATCCTCTGAAATTATCTGAAAGGAGAGAAAGAGCATACAGATAACAATGGGAACTGAACAAGCATGAGTCTTTAGCACTGAGTAGATGAGTCTGTGTTTGTCTTGTTATGGGCAAATAATCTTATGCCGTGTTCAAAGCGAAAAGATGCAGCCGGTCAATTAGGCTAACAGGTAAGCCCTGAAGAACATAATGGGCAGGATTTTATGATGGAATCTAATGAAGTCAGGAGAGGAAGTGATATCTTATCTCCTACCCCAGTTTGTCTCCAGATCCTGTGTCGCCCCTGTGGTGAACTTTGTAATCCAGTGTACCCAGGAAGGGAAGTGATTCTTGATGTCCACAATAGCTTCCCGTGCGTTTTCCCCTACTGACTCAAGAGGGGTGGGAAAGTGGACCTGTTTGGAGGGATGCAGGGGGAAGGGGAGGGGTTGGGAGTGTCAATGTTTCAAAGCAGAACATGGGATTTATCCCGAAAGAGCAGAGCACAATAGAAACCTAAAATGTGCAGATAAAAATTGTGCATGGTAAGTAATGCAGATTAATAGGTCTCCTGAAGTGAATATTACAAATGCGAAGGCAATATTTTCTGCACAATAGGACTGTCAGTTCGCTATAGGATTGTTTGCTCAGGGTCAAGATAAAGCCAGTTTGGAACAGAATTTATTCCTGGGTTCCAATACATGTCTTCAGTCACATTTTTGTTTGTTTGTTTGTTTGTTTGAATATTTGTTTTGTGCAGATACAGGGGAAAAAACAAGGATTATGCTGGTGTACGGCTGTTTAATTGGTGAAAAATATATGGCTAATTCTGTAGGCTAAATATTAGAGACAAGCTAGAACTCTTTAAGTATAAATTACTGATTGAATACGTATGGCAGTGGTTCTTCTGACAAAGTTAACAAATAGCACTTTAATGAAGAAAGACAAGTTTGTTGGTTTATCAACAACTGGATGCCATTTACTGACTTCCAAAAAACAAATAATTACTTGTATCATGTAACATATTATGTTCCTTCATTTTTTCATAACTATGTTTTTCTTTGTCTTTTTTCATGTATTCTTTATTTTATGTACATGGATTTTTAAATAATAGCTAGTCAGCCACAGACTGATTGGCCAAAGTCCGGCACTAGTTTCTTGTGTTGAGTGGGTGGACCAGAGTGAAAGCTGCTCCTCCGTGGTGTGCCAACTTGCAGTCCTAAACTTTGATTTCCCTTGCCAGCCAGTACGGAGCTGGCAGGGAATTCTCCTTCCCCGTTGTAAAATCAATGGTCAGTCTCTCTCTCTCTCTCTCTCTCTCTCTCTCTGTGTGTGTGTGTGTGTGTGAGAGAGAGAGAGAGAGAGAGAATCGCCTATGCATAACTTCCTCTTGGCCCCAGGCTACACATGGGTGCTGCTATGCCTAGTTTGCTTTGGATACTGCCCCAGTCTCATAGGATCCATCACTTCTCCAGCAGTGGAAGATGCCCCGGTAAGACCGGGTCCCTTTTTAAAACCACCACCTTTAACATGTAGAGTCTGAAGCAGAACTAAATGCCTACTTATTCAGCTACTTTTGAATATAGTTTAAAATAGAGGGAAGAAATCCCAAGGGATTTCTTGAATGAATGGCACGCTCCAACACCCTCCTTTTGAATATCTCAACCTATGCCAAAATATATGTGCCAGAAACTGTGAGCTGTTTATAAAGAAACCTGCCTGAATACTTGCAAGTTGAAGGTTCAGCATGGGGTGGAGGAGAGAATAAAGATGTGTTTCTTTTAGAACTGGCACATCTGTTGTTTCCTTTGGTTGGCCATCCTCTTTTAGTCTAGTTGCCATTACTATATATGCACAGGACATTAATCAACCACCATTTAAACAAACTTATTCAGTTGTTGTTTGTGAAGCATTTCTTTAATATTCCCTTCCATGGAAGAGACTGCAAGTGGCAGAGTCTCTTTTTTTCCTTTTCAAATTATACATATATAAATGAGCACAATTCAAACCAAGTATCTGTGGAAAAAGTGCATAGGCATGCTTTAATTGATGGGGATGCACATCCCTTCAGAAGAATGCACATGAAAATAAGTGCATTAGGAAAAGTGTGTTTAAAGATAAATTAAAATTATTGTGCAAAAAGCACCAGTATTGCAACCCAGTTCAAGATGAAGATGGAAAGAACATGAAAGCACATGTAGGACAAATGTACTGAAATCAAGACATAATTTTTTGCATGCCTAATGTGCACACATGATTGCAAACACAATCAGCAGGCCACATGGATAATGGTTTGGATGGTTGCCTATAGCTGTTGCTGACTAATTGGCAGAGGGAGTGTTCTCTGAACTGAGCAGTACTGAGCAATGTACATGCTCCAACCCTCTTATAGAACAGCTGTTGGTCCACAGGAAGCTTCTACTATGATGTGTGGTGTATCTGTGAGTGTGAGTGCTCCAGGCAAATGTTCATGCTTCGTTGACTTCTAAATAGAGATGGGTATGAATCTGAAAAATTGTGGTTCATGATGGTTCATGGCTGGCCACAAACCACCACAAATCAACCAGAAAACTGAATGCTAACAACTTCAGTTTTTGCTTCATGCTTTGGGGGGGGGGCCAACCTTCTGCTGTGCCACTACCACACTGCCATGCTGCCATCTTCAGGGCAATCAGCTGGGAGGCTGGCATATATGCAGAAGGCTCCTGAAGGCTGCATCACCTTTATGGCAGAACGGCCTTTGAGGAGCCCAGGTGCTGCCTGTATGCAAGCGCCCGACCTCCAGCTGATTGTGCTGATCAGCTAGAAAGCAGCTATATGAGCAGAAGGCAGCAGCTGGCTCCTTGAATGCCACTGCCACAACTGGCACAACAACAACGATGAGGCAGCGTGATGACAATGACGATCCCAGTACAGTAATTATGGCATACAGGTGGTGCGGTCTTCAAGGAGCCTGGGCACTGCCTTCTGCACATGTGCCCACCTCCCAGCTGTTTGCCTTGATTAGCTGATAGGCGTGAGCATGCGTAGAGACAGTAGGCTTAGCTCCCGGAACAAAAGCCAGGCCACTAGCTCTGAAGATGGCAGAGGCGGCAGGACTAAGTAGGGTGGGTGATGAGGGCAGTGGGAAGCGGGGGGCAGGCAGGCATTTGTTTTGCCTCAGCAAATCTAAGAGCGAAGCAGGGAAAAGTTTGGCCCTTCATTTCATTTTGGCAAAGCAGGCTGCATGAATTAAACAACGAAACCCTTTTTTCCAGTTCATAGTTTGTGTCATGCCTACCTCTACTGCTGAGCTTGTCCAGGCCAAAGTTCTCTTTTAACTCAGTGGGAAGATAGCCTCTTTTTCCTTGGGGGCTGGGTAACCCCATATTGTTTGGAGACAAGTTCCCCTTCTCTTTGTGCGTCTCCTTGAAATCTCACAAGTTTCCAGAAGGATTTGGGAGGGGAACCACCTGGAGGGCTCTGCTGGAACGGTCCTCCTCCTTTTATGTCAGTGGGAAGAATTAACTGGATAACATGCAAAAAATTGCACTGTTTGGTAGAGATGCACTCAATACTTTGATTCTCCATGGGAGTTTCTTTATTGGGACAGAGAGTGATAAGTACCTGTTCTTTACATTGTATCCCTTATAGCACTTTTTCCAAAAAATAACTCTTCATACAGGAGCGCATTACTCACATATTAAACACTCAGAGCCATGTCAACAACTGAACCAGAAGAAGGTTGTTCTACATAATCTTTAGATGTGTTGCTACTGGTTAATGGACTCAAATAATATTTTATCTGCCAGTCTTCAGATTACAGAAACATGGTGACATCTTGTCGAAACCAGAATTTTCAACATAAAGTTCACTGGCATACATTACAACAGTATATTTGATTTTCTTTCTTTCCAATGTATTAAACTGTTTACATAATTAGCATTATTATTACTGTGATAAATGTAGTTAGTGCAGAACAGATGACATCTCTTCTGGAATGTTGACTTTTCTTTTGCTTTAAAGCACATAGAAACATTTTATTTGGCATTCATAGCTTGTAGATTGAAACTGAGCAGTAAATAGTAAGCATATGTAGAAGAAAGATTTTATACAGTATACTAGAATCTTGGACATCAACCATGACAAAACACGGGACTATTGCTGCCTGTTCTTTCTGGCTAACAGATTGAATACATGTTATACATGTTCCTCGTAGCAAATATCCAGGTTAAACTGTAATTTGAATAAAAATCATAGTTTATTTTTTAAAAAAATTCAGTGAAACCACAGGGCAAGTTATAAATGCTACTTTTCATTATTCTGTGAGTGGCTCCAATCCAATTTTTAAAAATTACATTTAATTGCATCAGATGAAAGAAGAGGTGCTTCCTCACACAAATAATGTATATTTGATGTGCAGTAGGTAAATGAAATACACTTACTCAGAGGTCAGTCATAAACATATAAGAGTCATTCTGGATCAGACCAAAAGCCTATATAGTCTAATATTCTGTGCAAACAGTGGCCAGATGATTCCGAATGGGAAGCCCACAAACACGACATGGATACAACTTTACTCTCCCACTCAGACAGCTGAGTAAGTAGTAGACAAAGATCTTTGATGCTGTTCCTCCTGGTGTTTCAGATTACTCTGGATTGTTCACATGATTGTCAGAAGGCCTATACAGTATTTATAAAGCAGTCAGAGCCCCTTTGTATACAACACTTGAGAAAGAAGGAGTCATCTTGTTGCTGTGGCTGGTCTTTTGGGAAGTAAAAAATGCAGGTGTTTATCAGGAAAGGAGTGGGAAGTAGAGCAGCATGAGACACACAAAACATTTTAAGAGCCCTGCCAGCAGTCAGAGCACACTGAGGCTACCTCCTTCCTGGAAGGACAAGGTGATCCAACTTTTCAAACCTCTCGAGCTGTCTCACCTGTCATTTGTGGAGCTGCGAAAGACAGCTTTGAGTATCCTTTGTAAGCAGAACCCTTCTGTTTACCACATGGGCAGCATATTATGTAGCCAAGTTTTTTGAGAGGACTGTTCTTTAATAATCGATACAGTGATCTCATGAGAAGGGAACACATTCATCATTCTCTTAAAATGACAACCCTGATCTCTCCCACATACACCACATGGAGCTAAACAACAAAATGCAGTGTTCTGGGGAAAGGAAGCTTTTTGCTTTATTTTTCATGTTATGCGTCTGAAAAATGTATAATTATTTAACCCTCAATATCAAGGCAGGACATTGCAGCCTCCCAGAGTCACATTTCATTGTAGAACCCATGCAGAACTAGACTTACTGTATAAGGTAGGCAGTCTATAGCATTGCCATCAGAAAAGTTGTAAACAATGTCTGCATGTTTCAGACATTTGACATGTACATTTTTTTTCACAGACAAAAGAAAAGACTGGGGTGAAAATTATCTCAGGAGATATGTTGCTTTTTGACATTAGGGCACATTTTTGCCCCAGTACGTTTAATATACTAGGAGGTAAAAAATAAACTCATGCCATTTTTCTGCATACTAATGCTGAGAAGCAGAAGTGACATACTCTGGTTATCAATAAGGCAAGGATTTCTATGACCCAAAAGCATTTATAACTTTAAAATGATTTAAATATGACCAATTAAACCAAAAGTATGGCTACATTTTTTCTAAAATTGGCATCCAGTTTTTGAAAATCTGTGCTTATACACACACATAAATTGGAACAAGTTCAGAGGAGGACTACAAGGATGATCAGGGAGCTGGAAACCAAGCCCTATGAGGAAAGACTGAAACAATTGAGCATGTTTGGCCTTGAGAAAAGAAGACCAAGGAGTGATATGATAATGCTTTTCAAATACTTAAAAGACTGTCATACAGAGGAAGGGCAGGATCTGTTCTCAATCATCCCAGAGTGCAAGACATGCAACAATGGGCTCAAGTTAGAGGAAACTAGATTTCGATTGAATATCAGGAAAAACTTCCTAACTGTTAGAGCAGTAAGACAGTGGAGCTAATTACCTCTAGAGGTGGTGTGTGCTCCAACATTGGGGGCCTTCAAGAGGAATTTAGACAACCACCTGACAGATATCCTTTGATTTTTATTCCTGCATTGAGCAGGGGGTTGGACCTTAGAACTTCACTATTCTATAATTCTAAGAATTAAAAGGTTTCTTCTTCTTCACTTCCAGTTCAGAAGGGCTGGTACTGAAGGAATCAAATGAACATTTTGGTAGTAAAATTGTCAAATCTGGATTAGTTTTTGTCAGCAGCAGAATTGCATTGGATGATCACGTGCATCTTATCAAACACAGAACTCCTGTTTGTCAGTATGTTCTTGTATTTGAAGACTCCATTTGACATCACAAGAGGTTATAGGAACACATTTTTTAAAGCCAACTCATATGGAGAAAATTCGGCCTCAAAGTCATCAAATTTCGCTTCAACTCCATTTAGAATGCTCCTTATTTAGTAAAGTGTTGGATAAACCAGATTAGCTTGCAGCACTCTTTGCAGTTTTTCAGCCACTTTCCCCTTTGCTCGCTTTAAGTCACCCTCAGTTTGTGATTTCAGTGCATCACTAAGTTCCATTCCTATTTTTTATATGCCAAGTTTTCAGCCACGGTTTCAGAAAAGACATCTTGCACTATCTTGATGGAGGAAGAGTCATAATAGTCAAATTCTCTATCCACTGCAAGAAATCATAATACTGTATGTGGACTAATATGTAACTACATCCAACCAAATCCTTCAGCACATCACAACAGATTGGGGAGGGAGAGCCAAAGTGGGAGCAATTTATTTGAATTTTTGTTCTCGAAGTGGAGCTTTAACAAATATTTTTCACCCCATTTGAAATTATTTTATCTACATCTGGATAATTACTTCAAATCTTTTCAACCACTCTGTGTAAACCATGTGCAAGGCATGTAATATGGATCATTTTCAGATAAAAAATATTTTAAGTCCTTTGGCTGCCTTAATCATGTATGGAGCAGCATCTGTTACAAAGAGGAGGTGTTTCTCCTTTTTTACACCATCTGGCCAGGGCAGTTTCACAGAATTGTCAAAGAGCACAGGAATAATGGAATTGTTCACTCTTTGTAGTTTCAATGTTAAAAGAAAAACTTTACCAGGCTTGTCACACTTCAGAGTGCCAATAATAACATTAGTTACATGTCTTTGATTTACGTCTTGTTTCATCTGTGGATATTGCACATTTTTCTCTCATCCACTTCAGCCGACTAGGTAAGACAGGCAGCCTCATGACTACCCATCTCCCTCACATTGTTTGCTGGCTCATTAGAACAGTTGCCCACAATATAAATGTGACCAAAATATAATATTTATTACAAAATTAAACAAAAATATGACATAACATTTTAAAAAGGTAAGAATATGACTTTCCAAGCAAAATAAAAACAATGTAATCCAGATTACTCAAAAACATATTTAAATTTACAAGTTCATATAGAGGTTACAGAAAAAATATGACATGTAATAGAAATCCTCACCATCAATAAATAGAAAGGCACTGGACATCACAGATCATTCAGGAAGTATAAAAATTGTACATGAAACACCGCCTCCAATAGTTATTGGATCAAAGCTGTACAATGGAATTCTGACCTTAACCCTAACTCTACTGCTAGATGCTTTGCCTAGCAAAATACATAGACTTGAGAGAAGACAACATTTCCTATTTTCATGTATTTAACTAAGAAAAACATATCCATCGGTAAAAACCTCTTCATTGGTTTTATTCTCCTTTCGTTTATCATTCATTATTTCCATTCTGCTTCCTTTTTCTGTCTTTGTTGTCTTGAGTTCATGAATTCATCTCCCTTTTGCTTTGATTTGTTAACAAACTATCAATTTACATTTTTTTTAAAAAAGAACTTGTTTTAAATTTTGTGCCTTGGATCAAAGCTCAGTCACCCATCCCTAATTAGGGCCCTATTTGGATTACATTCCCAGAAGTCCTAGAACATCTGGGGCTCTGAGTTTGGAAACTTCTAGACTCACAGTGTTCCAGAGTTTCGAATTTCTGGTAAAATTCCTTTTTGCTGCTCAGTAGAAGTATAGAGACTTATAGAGGAGAAGAGTTACAAATTCCCCAGAGTTCATTCCTTTCACATCAACAAATTAATTACTTCTGAGACACCTATAGGAGAAAGAATAAAGACATTTCTTTACTTACAGTTGCATAACATTACAGATTTGTGTATGCCACTTTCTTTACACACATTGTTAGCAACTAACTGAACAGATCAACAGCAAACAAACAATTTCCACCAACACGCTAAAAAGGGGTACTCAGCAAAGAGAGGAGCTGTCTTTGAAGGCTGATTGAATAATTGGTTAGTGCTGGATAGATCAACAATCACCTCAGCCTAGAAAAGTCTCTCCCAGTCACACAAACTATGGACAAATAAAACTCCAACACAGAATTCATTCCCACAATATGTAGTGAATCATGCTGGCCAACCTGAACGACTTTAAAAGTGGGCTAGGCAAATTAATGGAGGATGAGGTTATCAGTGGTACTCGTCATGATGGTGGTATGTCATTTCCAGTAACAAAGACTAAATGTTTCTGTATATCAGTTAAAGGGAAACATAAGCAAGAGGGAGCTATTACACACATGTCTTGCCTAAGGATTTCCCAGAGATATGTGGCTGACCACTGTGGGAACAGATTACTGAATTAAGTTAGCACTTTGGTCTAATTGAGTGTGGCCTTTTTAATGTTCTTCTGAAAGTCTGGGAACAGAAAATGCTGAAACTGTATACTGTTAGACAGAGGGATGTGTGTAGCTGAGAATTTTGTATAATTTAGAAAATGATAAGAGCAAAGTTGAACCTCCTTATGATTTATAGCAGTAATGTAGTTATGACTATGTTGCTTATATGATATAAAAGTGCAAAAGGGCACTTTTTCATGGTAGGGGCTGCAAGTTGGAGATGCAATCTGTATTTTGGCTTTACCATATAGACCATAAATAACTTCTAACTTATATATACTCTTATGTCTGTTTTCCTCTGGGTTGATTGATATTAGCAGGGAGTTATTTCTTGGGACAGCGCTAGTCTGTGGTTAACACATGAAATTTCTTAAAGGCACTATGTACTGGATAAATCTGTCACTTTTTCTTCATCTCAAATTCAGATTTTGACAAATTTTGTTTAAAAGCAAACTGTAATGAGATTCTTACCCATTCCTACTATATAGTTTCTGTACGGCTCTTGCACATATCTATCTCATCCTTTCGCCTTGCAGCTGTCCCTTTTCCTTACCCAATCAGTTAATTTTCTTTCTCCAAGCAGCATGTTTAAGAGCTTGCTTATCCAATTGCTGACAGTTTTTCCCCTTGATGGAAATCAAATCTGATGGACGTGAACATGAGGAGGGTCCAGGATACTTTTTCTCACTGGTGTAATGGCTGTATTTTTAAATCAACCTATGGGACTGGCCTAGCTCCTGCAATAATCAGAGAAATAAGCGTAGAAGACAGATGCAATTTCAATCTTTTCATCAAAAATCAGGTGTGCATAATTTTAGCAAATATAACTCATAATTACTTTGTCAGCTAATGCTTTGCATAAAGTGCTAAAACAAGAACGTAGAAATAATATTGCCCACTATTGCCTTTTATGGAGTAAATGCAGAATTAACACACAAAGTTTAATTTCACCTTGAAATCAAGCCTTCTGTTAGGTTACTTTCATCACACTAAACTTGTCTAGCACAGTCACATAAACAAGCTTTTTATTCAGTCAGTAGAACTTGGGTCAAAGCCTTAATAATGATCACTTGTTTTCAGATCTGAAACACAGTTTTCAGTTTTTTGAGAACTAGATTACAATCCTGAGATTTGGGAAAGACATACTTGAGAGCCATTTGCAGATAAGTTTTTTGTAACATGATTATAAATTTAAAAACCCCTGTTGGGTAATATCTTAATTAAAGCAAAGCAAAATGCCCCTCCCCATGCAGGCTTTTGAGTCCTGAAGAGTCATTCCATCAAACTAGGTTATACAAAACGTATTTGTTGTTGTTGTTGTTTAGTTGTTAAGTTCTGTCCAACTCTTTGTGACCCCATGGACCAAAGCATGCCAGGCCCTTCTGTTTTCCACTGCCTCCCGGAGTTGGGTCAAATTCATGTTGGTAGCTTCAATGACACTGACCAACCATCTCGTCCTCTGTTGTCCCCTTCTCCTCTTGCCCTCACATTTTCCCAGCATCAGGGTCTTTTCCAGGGAGTCTTCTCTTCTCATGAGATGGCCAAAGTACTGGAGCCTCGGCTTCAGGATCTGTCCTTCCAGTGAGCACTCAGGGTTGATTTCCTTCAGAATGGATAGGTTTGTTCTCCTTGCAGTCCAGGGGACTCTCAAGAGTCTCCTCCAGCACCACAATGCAAAAGCATCAGTTCTTTGGCAGTCAGCCTTCTTTATGGTCCAGCTCTCACTTACATTCATTGCTACTGGAAAAACCATAGCTTTGACTATCTGGGTGATGTCTCTGCTTTTTAAGATGCTGTCGAAGTTTGTCATCACTTTCCTCCCAAGAAGCAGCCGTCTTTTAATTTTGTGGCTGCTGTCCCCATCTGCAGTGATCAGGGAGCCCAAGAAAGTTAAATTTATTTATTTATTTATTTATTTATTTATTTATTTATTTATTTATTTATTTATTTATTTATTTATTTATTTATTTATTTATTTATTTATATCCCGCCCATCTGGTCTAAAAGACCACTCTAGGCGGCTGTCACTGCCTCCATATCTTCCCCTTCTATATGCCAGGAGGTGATGGGATTAGTGGCCATGATCTTAGTTTTTTGATGTTGGGCTTCAGACCATTTTTGAACTCTCCTCTTTCCCCCTAATTACAAGGTTCTTTAATTCTTCCTCGCTTTCTGCCATCAGAGTGGTATCATCTGCGTATCTGAGGTTATTGATATTTCTTCCGGCAATCTTAATTCTGGCTTGGGATTCCTCCAGTCCTGCCTTTCACATGATGTATTCTGCATATATGTTTGCAATTTGGTCTCTAGTTCCTCTGCCCCTTTGAAATCCAGCTTGTACTTCTGGGTGTTCTCAGTCCACATACTGCTGAAGCCTACCTTGTAGGATTTTCAGCATAACCTTGCTAGCGTGGGAAATGAGTGCAATTGTATGGTAGCTGGAGCATTCTTTGGCACTGCCCTTCTTTGGGATTGGGATGTAGACTGATATTTTTCAATCTTCTGGCCACTACTGAGTTTTCTAAACTTGGTGGCATATTGAGTGTAGCATCTTAATAGCGTCATCTTTCAAGATTTTAAATAGTTCAACTGGAATGCCATCACTTCCACTGGCCTTGTTGTTAGCCATGCTTTCTAAGGCCCACTTGACCTCACTCTCCAGGATGTCTGGCTCAAGGCCACACTATCTGGGTTGTCCGGGATATCCAAATCTTTCTGGTATAATTCATCTGTGTATTCTTGCCACCTCTCCTTGATGTCTTCTGCTTCTATTAGGTCTCTACCATTTTTGTCCTTTATCATGTCCATCTTAGCACAAAATATTCCTTTAATACCTCCAGTTTTTGAACTGATCTCTAGTTTTTCCCTTTCTATTATTTTCCTCTAATAGCATAAAAAAGCACAAAAAGCGTAAAAGAGTTATGTAGAACTCAACCAGTTACATATTTTTTATGAAATGTTGCTTGTTTTTAATTATGCTGTTGTCCAGCTATGGATTTTGTCTCTACCCTATTGAAAGATATGGCTACCCTTATTTTTGTAATCGTTATCCCAAATGTAGGCTATAGTCAGTGTCTGACATACAAATGTCCTTTTCACTGTGCATAAAGAGTGTTCATGCACAGAACAAAAAGCAGAAACTCATTCTACCATCACATGGCTAGGATAGCTACAGTCCCCAGTGTATGCTTGTTGGATGTGGATGTCTGAAGAGCTGCACCTATGCATGAGAAGATGCTTATGCATAAGAATTCTTCTTCAGATGTCTAAACTCAGTGTGCAGACATTAACTGTAGAGCCAGAAGGGCACCTTTGTTCTTTACTCTATGCCTGCTCTTGCCTTGTACATCTATACTGTGCGTAGAAGCCTTTTGTTTCTTAAGGTTCAGTGAAACCCAGAGGGGAAAACTGTTTGAAGTAAGCAAAGATGTTCTGCTATTGCATGGCGCATTACATATCCAGTTAGGTTAAGAGGTATTGATTAAAATGATAATTTTCTTACACCATGGCTTCTTGAAACAAAAACAACAGGAATCACCATCCAGGATCCACTTGGAACTATGGACCGAATACAGTGAAAATTAAGTATTTAATATACAGAAATGTATTAACAATTGAAACACAATAACACTGTACTCATCTCAGAATTTAGTGGGAAACATGCACTACTGCTTTCATCTCCTGTAGTCTTATTCCAACCAAAAGTTATGCTGAAATATTAAAGAGACTAGCAATCATCCATGGAATGATCATAATTAAGAAATATGCAGACTTTGTTAAGTTGTAAAGTTGTTTTAGCAATTCAGATTAAATTCATTAAGAAAAAGAAATTCTTGCCACTTTATTGTCATAAGAATAAAAATGCAGAGAACTTTCTGTCTGCTTATAGTTGTTCTTGGTTCTATTCTTAGCTAAGTCGTTTCTTTTATAGAACATGATACATGTTCTAGTAGAATTGACTCTGATTGAAAAGGCCCACATTTATAGAGATGCCTATTAGCTGTGATTTGCCCCAGTTTATAAAAACGTCCTTAAGGTGTATTTCATCTATGAAATTAGTTGAAGCAGCAGAAAGACTGACATTGTGGATTATTCTGTGCAATGAATGCATCACCAAAATGCTTGTACTGTATAGATTTCTACACTATTCCTATTTTTCGGGTAAGTAACCATTTCTTCCAGTATAATACCCCACTTCTGACTTGTCCTGGCCTGAAAAGAAATTCCAAAACCTTTACAATTCCTAATTTCCACTAGTATCTCCCAACTAAAACATAACTCTGTTGTATATAGAAAACTCCTTGTGTGGCCTATAGAGGTCTGGATTCTGAGGATATTAAGAAGAATGCTTATTCCTTACGATGTCATTTTCTCTCCCACAGTGAGATTTCTTTGAAACATGCTTCAGCAATTAGACTTGCGAGTTAAACTAGTATTTATCTTCCAATGATCATTTGCAAAATTAAACATTAAAATATGAGGCACCAGTATAAAAATTGTGATAAATGTATACTCTAGAATCAGTGCTTCTAATACATTATGACCTCATTTTGATTTTTGAGAAACCCTCACACTGCTACCCTTCTCCTTTACCATCATCCAGATAATAATAATAATAATAATAATAATAATAATAATAATAATAATAATAATAATAATAATAATAATAATAATAATAATAATAATAATAATAATAATAATAATAATAATAATAATAATAATAATAATAATAATGATGATGATGATGATGATGATGATGATGATGATGATGATGATAATGATAATGATAATGATAATGATAATGATAATGATAATGATAATGATAATGATAAATCAGTTCATAGAAAGTCCTTTTATATCAGTCTTCTGTTTTCCCATTGACTGAAGTTCCACCCCATTTTCAAATGACAAATTTCATGATAGAAAAATCTGAAAATCATTTTTCTTCAGCTGCTGTAGAAACTCATTATAAAAATTTTATAGTCTTTCACCCTCTTGGAATGTTTAAATATCCCCCTAGGAGAATTTATTTCCCCCACCCTCCATTTTGGGAATCAATGACCAAAGTATCAAAGTGGACCCTAAAAACCTTGCATCTCCTTCTTTGCCCCACCCTTCAGCATTACTGAAGATTGATCTTGGAGGCTAGCTAGAGAATCTTTGAGAATGTTGTGAGCACTGAGTGCTACAGATAGAAAGGCCATGGGCAAAATATCAGATACTCTTCTTGTATAAGCAGCTTTGCAAACAGGATAGATACCTTTAAATCCTGTCCACTATGGTGATTACTTATAGCCAAAGGTCCTTCACTGAAATTTTAATGATGCTGGATTTGGGCGGCAGGATCTTTGTATATGTATGCGCAATGCATGTGTCAGAGTGCTGAGTCACTGCCAGTGAGCTGACAATAACAATAGCTGAACTGCATGTGTAAACACATAATTGTTTCTGCTGTGAAATCTTTCTCCTTTTGTTTTTCTCTGGAAACAATTAATCCCTATATATCAAGCGCTATTATTACATCAATAAGGTATTTCATTATATCACTTGCTGTTGAGAAAATCATGATTAATTGAAAGGCCCTAGCCATCTGTAATCCATACCCTGATAAACATAATAAGCATCACCTTTTTTGCACATATATTTATGTAGCTGGATCAAATCAAAGGAAGGCATGCATGAAACTGGAATTCTGCAAGAAGATGCTTTGTGTTAGTCTAGCTGTTGATCCTCTTATGTAGTACTCCAGATTAAAAATGTTTAATTTTCAAACTATAAGAAGGCTATAGCTTTTGCAATATTTCTGTTCTGTTTTTCCTTTTTTTTAATTGACTATTTCAAACAATTAATTTCAAATACTGAGGAAGAAAACCCTCAGATTTTCAGATTTATCAGTAGCCATCCCCTTTACCAGCATCACACACTTTTTAACACAATGCTTAGTAGAATTCTAGTAGAATTATTGTCATGAGTCACATTTAACCTTTTGTACAATTTCGGATTGCAGGCAAAGGAAGATATGAAACATTTTTCATTCTGAAGTGTCTCAGCAGTTTGCACACTGTTAGAAGTCGGACACTGGCACATAGTTAATTATCATCATCATGTGCTGTCAAGTCAATTCTAACTTATGGTGATCCTTTCCAGGGTTTCCAGATAGAGAATGCTCAGAAGTGATTTGCCATTCCTTTCTTCTGGGGATGCCCTAGAACAGCGATGGCGAACCTATGGCACGTGTGCCACAGCTGGCACACAGAGCCCTTTCTCTGGGCATGCGAGCCATAAGTTGCTGGATCATTACTCCTCCCAGCCAAACCTCAGGAGGAGACTGCAGCCACAGTGGTGTATGTCCCATAAATCCTTGTTCAGAGCATCTGCAGTTGTTTCTTGATCTATGTACTTGTATCTTAGAGTTCTTTATTATGTATAAATTGGAGAATAACTGAAACTTTCTCAGCTCCTGTGGTTTTCCCATATCGTTTGGTAAAGGCATCCAAAGGAGGATGTCATAAAATGAGTTTTGTTGTTGCTGTTGTTTAGTCGTTAAGTTGTGTCCGACTCTTCATGACCCCATGGACCAGAGCACGCCAGGCCCTCCTATCTTCCACTGCCTCCCAGAGTTGGATCAAATTCATGTTGGTAGCTTCGATGACACTGTCCAGCCATCTTGTCCTCTGTCGCCCCCTTCCCCTCTTGCCTTCCTTCACCCTTTCCCAACATCAGGGTCTTTTCCAGGGAGTCTTCTCTTCTCATGAATTTAGGATCAAGCAAATATATGTGTGGTAGGTTTCTCCTTCAAGTAATCCCAATCTGTTTAAGGCTAGAAAATGTAGTACCAGTACTCTGAACTGGGCTTGGAAATGGGCTGAAAACCAGTGCAGGTCTTTCTCTCAATAGCAACAGCAACAGCAGCATATATTAGTTCCAGATGATGATTGGTTGTAGTGTGACATAATAATCCAATAAAATCAATTTCAGCAAACATTCAGGAAATACCATTATGATAATCTGTAGCCATATCATGGACTGAAATCCTGTTGCTTAGTGTAGTAATTAGCATTAGAATAGGCCCTTTGAATCAGCAGGGATTTAGCGAGTTAACTCTTCCGTAGGTTCCACTGATACACAGAGACAGGGACTTGCGACTTATGACTTGCTGTTGAGTCTGACTTGAGTTTCACCCATGACTTGATTCAGCTGTGACTTGGTTGTTTAAAAAACAAAAGACATGAACTCGAATCCCAACTCGGATCACATTTTCAAGTTTTGTTTTTGAATCCCTGCAGAAAAGACAGGCAAGCACAGGCAAATGGCAGAGGAGGAAGTAGCAACGGGGAGGGGTTTTTTGAGAGGGATTTTGGGAAGCTTGTCAGGACAAGACAGCCTGAGAAGGAGAGTCTGACTTGGCCTTGAATTAGCAAACTCTGTTGACTACAAATCTTGGAAAACTGGGACTGCGACTTCCAGATTTCCCCAGACTCGAGGCTTCGGACTTGGGATTTGGACCTAAAGATTTGGACTTGGATTTGAACTCGGACCCAAAGATTTGCCAATATCGTTGCTGATACAAGCTGTGATGCAATTTAGTATGCTAAGCAACATGATTTCTGCACATGTTATCACTGACTTTATCACCTACATAAGTTAATGCCATTTTCTCAGTCTAGTTGTGTAGTAAGTCACAACTAGGAGTTGACTCACCAAACCCCCACTGATTCAGTGAGTCAACTCTAGTGCAACTTAAGAGAGGTTTGGACAACCACCTGACAGATAACCTTTGATTTGTATTCCTGCGTTGAGCAGGGGGTTGGGCTTGATGACTTTATAGGCTCCTTCCAAATTCATGATTCTATTATTATTACTCTAAGCAAGAGAATTTCAACCATGGAGTCATATTCATTTGCCTTATGGGGGTGAGGGATGTATACAAACCGAAGCCTATCTTCTTAAGTGGTATACATGCTCCTTATGAGTCATTACTAAAAATCTGTTGCAGCAGGAATAATGAAGATTACTAACCATGTGGTTGTTAGAACTCTGAAAATTGCTTTATTGGTTGTTTTTGTGCCAGAGAAGACAAACTACTGTGTAAGAGTGTGATTATCTTTCTCATGATAACTCCAAGGTTAGAAAAGGCCAAAATTGTAAAAAAAAAAAGACATACCATATTCACAGCATACATTTAGTGTGGAAGGATTAGAGCAGTGATTCCCAACCTTGGCTCCCTAGACATTCTTGGACTGCAGTTCCCAGAAATCTTCACCACTAGCTATGCTGGCAAGGACTTCCAGGAGCTGCAATCCAATAACATCTACTGGTCTTTGACCGTAATAAAGTATTCATTCATTCATTCATTCATTCATTCATTCAATAACATCTAGGGAGCCAAGGTTGGTACCATTGGATTAGACTGTTGCTTCATTTTATTTCAAACGTTTGTTTTAGTCTTACCAAATTACTTGAAATCTTTTTCAATACTTTTTTCTCCTGGTTTTGTTGTATATATTTTTCACTTCCTTGGCTTACCAGTTTCATGTTCTCAAATGGAGGACATGGTTATATACAATACAAAAGGAAAGTTTTTTCATGGTACAAGTCAAATAAAATAAAATCAGCATCTGCTTTTGAGCTTAATAGTGTATTAACCACTCACTACTGGGTTTGTGTCTGCTTCACATAATCAAATCTATTGCTAATTGAACAAAAATGGATTGCATTGACTGCTATATTAAGGCTTAAATATAAAGATTCCAGTTTGACAACCCAGTAGTACAGGATCACTGTGTATTTTGACTGAAGTGAAAGAAAAGATGTTTCAGTTCAGAATTCTTCTGGGAAAGAAATTTAAAAAAAAAAAAAAACCACAGCGTCATATGTAAGACTGACATCATGGCTAGGAATCCTGACCTGTTGAACTATAATGTGCATGAGGTTTCTTGTATGAGAAGGAAAATGAATGAGGCATAAATAGATGAGCACAAGGGTAGGAGCATTTTTCTTTTGACAAGCATGTTCCAACAGTCAAATCCTGTCAAGGCCCACAGGAATAGTGGCTAGAGACAAAAACAGGGCAAACTTATGGAGAAGATTCTTACCTTTCTCTTCCTGTAACATCTGAGTAAAGCAATATATCCTCTATTGTTGTTCACCTAGTTTTCCACATCCTTTACCAGTCTTGTTTGTTACTTTGTGATATATTTCTCTGGTCTTCAAATGTTCTAAGATGCTGATGCTGACAACCAAACCCTAAATCTGTTCATTTTGAATAAGTCCCATTGAGTTCACTGGAGTTGCTTGTTTAAAGTATTTATGCTCTGTTGTGATGGGGGGGGATGATTAATTGTTGTTTTATGTGCTGCTGGTACTTACACGTGCCTTGTGGTTACTATTATTATTATCATGGAAACCTGAGAAAGGGGTCCTATGAAGGACCATAACAATTTATATAAGCCTAGCGCAGTGGCTCCCAAGCTTTTTGGACTCGCAGTTCCCCTGAGCAGCATCAGCATCAGCAGCAGAGCCAGAAGAGCAGTGCAGGACATGGGGTGGAACAGGAAGCAGAGAAGCTAAAAAGAAACTGAAAATGGAGCCAGAAGAGCATCGCCACTGCCAGCAACTCGGCAAACCAACAAACCAACAAACCAAGAAAAGCTTTTGCGTTGCTCCTGTCTGACATGGTGGTGCACCAGGGAACGCTGAAGGCCACAGGGCACTATTGCGCACACTTTGCAAACCCCTGGGCTATCAAAAATCACAAATTGTTTTCAAAATAAACTAGGATTAAGACAAATCAGTTATAAGACAATTAGGCTAAATAATTTTAAGAAAACACTGCTAAATAAGCCAGAATGTATTCAGATCAGTTATACGTTTATTTTGTGCTTGCTTTTAAGATTAATTTTCTAAACAACATTTAAGATAATTTTCTAAATAAACATTGACCCAATTGGTCAAATAAACAGTTCAATTTGTCTAAATTTTGTAGCACTTCCATTCTGTGGGTTATTAGGAACTTTTCAACTATTAGGACCTGAAAGGTTTGGGACCAAGGTCCCTGAAAGGTTTGGGACCAAGGTCCTTCACCATAACAGCCTGCCCACACATTCACATTTGGAGCCATTGTGTATATCTGTCGGTACATTGCTATCCAATCATTACAAATTCTGGGGCTCAGAATCAACTTGAGAGCGCATTGCCTACCCTTGCATTTGTTTACAGTTTCAGTTCTGGATCTGAAAATGAGAGGTTCTTGCTCACATGTAGATCCTACACACAAAGAGAAACCTACATTTTCCAAAGCTTT
This sequence comes from Pogona vitticeps, assembly GCF_051106095.1. Classification (NCBI taxonomy): domain Eukaryota; kingdom Metazoa; phylum Chordata; class Lepidosauria; order Squamata; family Agamidae; genus Pogona; species Pogona vitticeps. The sequence continues at coordinate 115,388,505 of NC_135783.1, read as the reverse complement.
TGCTTGCATATAAAGTCTGTTCGTTTGACCTTGCTCATGTAAAGGGTGAAGTAGAGAGGGGGTCGAGCTTCTATCTGTGTTGATGATGTTGGATAAATGAATGAAATAATAGCTTAAGAGAAATCAAGATGGTGGGCACAGTGAGGAATAGCTTTTGCACCAATGACCTCAAAGTTGTGGAATATATTTAAAATTGGTATCTAGCAGACCCCAGTGAGAACTGCATTCCATAACTTTAGAAGTTCTTAAGGACTTACACAATTATCTTCTCTTTGAGGTATATTTTGCAGAGAGAACTCCAAAACCATACTTTTGATAATGATTGGGAAGAATCCAAGCCACTTGCATGATTAAACACAGGATCTGATGGAGGAACAATTAGTTGATTCCTGTTACCCTGGAATATAGTAGAATATATTAATATATGTAGTTTGGAATATACCAAACTACTATGCCATACTCACTTGTGTGAGTGTGTGATTACAGATTCTTAAATGTTTTTAAATTGTTTTTAATGTTAGTTTTTAGTCTGAATACATTCTTATTTGTTTTAGAGTATGCCATGTATATTGTATTTTTTTAAAACTGTTGTTTATTTTATAATTTTAGCTGTGAGCTGCCTTGGGTCTCATATGGAGAGAAAGGCAGCATATAAATAATATAAATAAAATAAATAAATACATTTATTGAGCTTATCAGTGCAAAAGAAAGGAATCACACACCCTCATGATGCTTGAGTTCCTAGTAAGTATCTGGGGCTGTTCACAAAGGCATGTAGTTCTGGACACAGAACACTGCCCTGCCTCAGAAAGCAAGAAGGTTAGCTGTGGGATCTTATACTCCTTCTTGGAGCTTATAGAAGCTGGGATAGAGGAAATCATCGAAGTCTACTCCTGTAGGGAGAAGGTAATGGAGTTTACCTATGCAACTGAAGTGTTGACTAGTGATTTTACACTGCTAAATATATTTTGTGCATAGGTTTATGTTGGCATGCAGTGAAACTGGGGTTTGATTTATATATATTAGTTGGATGTGTGCCAGGAGTTGAATGAGAGGTGTAGAAGAATGTTTGTGAATGGTTAGTATGATTCTAAATTGGACAGATTTTATTGTATATAACCTGTATGTGAGTATGAGAAAGGGAGAGAGAGTTTTGTGAGTTAGGTTGCAGTTTTTACAGTGGGAAAAATGTGAATAAATCTGTTGTGAAGTCACACCTGGAGAGCTTAGTTTCTCTGGATGATTTGCTTTAACTGACCACACAGGAGTCACCGGAGAGAGGAGAAGAAACTGGCAATCTGCTATCTTAACAACCTGCCAATTAGCAAGAGCTACCTTAACAAGCTGCAGATTAGTGACTCCTTTCTTGCTCTCTGCTGACTCCTCACTCTTTTTCTTCCCTTTGGTCTCCAGCTGCCCTAGTGTATCCATGCTTCCCCTGAGCCCTTTTTTAAAAAATGGTTTGTAGAGAAGGGTGCTCATCCGAGGAGAACTACTACCTCTCTGAGTGCCCTTTGTTTCCTCTCTCCCCACCCTGAACTAGGAAGCTAGAAGAATCAGTTTCTTGTTCTTATAGTTTACTTTTACTTTAGCTGTTAACTGAAACCTTTTATTTCTTTGCCTTTTGAAAGAGAAACTTCATTTTGATGTGCAAATTCCGTTCATTATTGTTTTAGAGATGATGGCCCCTGGTCAGTTCGGAGACACATCATTTCTCACTAAAACAACCAAGGCTGTGTGTTTCCCAAGAACTGTTCTTATTCTTCTTTAAAGGGCAGTGTTGAGTCATTCCTCAGCTGTGGCAGTGCTTGATCAGCAATGTAAAAAAAAGGAACACTGGTTATTTGCCTAGATTGGTGTTAGGTGTAATCCAGGAAAAGGAGCCTCTATTCCAGACCTGGGCAAAATGCGGCCCTCCAGATGTTGCTGAACTGCAACTCCCAGCAATCCTAGCCCATGCAGCCAATAGCGAGGAGTGTTGGGATTTGCAGTTCAGCAACATCTGGAGGGCCGCATTTTGCCCAGGTCTGCCTATTCATAGGTTTAAATGGGAGTCCCAAACTTGGTGCAGGGTTTTGGAAATGGCACCTGATGCCACATACAGGTAGAAAAGAAGTGTGAGTGTCACACTGACTCCCTGCTTCTACCAACCCAGTAGAAAGATCTTTGGCCACAGAATCTGCATAGATAAGGTAGCAGCATTTGGAGAAAGGTTGGGAATATCCATTCATGCTACCTGGCCGCTTTGAATATGGTCGCCTCCTGTGCCATCGGATACTGAAACCCTCATTATCAGTCTAAAATCCTGTTAAAATGGAATTCTTCTCTTTGTTTTCGTAAATGTTATTAGATTGCATGTTTTTTGTACCTCCTACTTTTTTTATCCAAGACACCAGGTAACAGACTGCTTCTAATCAGTTTAAACTACTGGATGTTGTCTCAGTTGATATATTAACTGGAAGTTAATATATCGCCTGGAAGTTTTAAATTTGTTTGTTGTAGCTTTTTGTTTTTTGCCGCATTGAAATTATCTCTGATTTATTGATTTGTTCATAACAGAGCTTTATCTGTGAAAGTAGGCAGTGTATAATTCCTTCAGATAAACAGACTTGGTCTTCCACAAGGCAGTTGAAAGCCTAGATCAATAAGACTAGCTATCTTGAAGAGACAATTCAGAAACAAACAAACCAAAAATAAGGTGCAAATATAACTTTACAATGATATGTGATAAATATTAAATAAAAGTTCCCTAGTCCTGTTTTTCTGGTTCTCAGAGTTTTTCATGCTTTGCTTTGAATCAATAACTTTGCCTTCTGACAGAGAATGCACCAATAAATTATTAGGTTTTTGTATTGACAGGCTGCAGCAACCTAGTGCTCAGCTTATTACTACTGAAGTGGAATAATCATTCTGCATACAAGTTAGTAGGAGAAAAGAAAAGAAAAGATGTTATTGCCTAAAGCAGAGGTCTTAAACCCCCGGTCCATGGCCCGGTGCCACAAAGACAGACCTCGCACCCCCTGCATGCACTCCCCTCCCCGCAGCTGCTTTGCGCACATGCCAGCACCGGTGTGAGCGCTCCCCCACCCTTTCACACGTACGCCTAAGTGCCCGAGCAGCCACGTGAAGGGGTGGGCGGGCACGCAGGTGTGCAGGCACCCCTGCGTATGTGCGAAGGGGTGGGGGAACGCTCATGCCGGGGCGGGCACACACTCCCCCACCGCTTTGGGCATGCACCCAAGTGCCTGAGTGCCCATGTAAAGGGGTGGGCGGGCACTCAAGTGGGCATGCAGACGTTCCTGTGCATGCGTGAAGGGGTGGGGGAGCACTCAAGCCATTGCGTGCTCCCCACCACTTTGCACATGCACCGAGAGAGTGCGCACATCCGAGAGAGTGCGCACCTGCAGGGGCCCCCACTTTCCTCGTAGGCCAGTCCGCGGTCCCAAAAAGGTTGGGGACCGCTGGCCTAAAGGAAATCTGTCTCTGGATTTTTATCAAAGAAACTTTCAGAAGCTTCTTGAGATGCCTTCTCTTTTTATAGGATCTGCTGGCAGCCATCAGGAGAAGCCGTGTTAGCCTGCTTCTCTCTAGAAATGGAGCAGAAGTAGCAGGAAACAGTCTTAAAGAAAAGAAGAGGCAGGAGCTAAGTACAAGATTAGCAAAGTAATTTGGATCTAGAAACTATAAAAGCAGAAAAAATACCCATGCCTTGATCCAAACTGGTCCAGATAATTTGCTATATGCATTGGTACTGTAGTCCAAAACAGAAAACTTCCCACACAGTACTTGTGCCACTTCCTCATTTATCTTCCACAAGCACATTGTCATGGTTAGAGGAGATATGTCTGTGGAAGGACTTTCTATTGTACTTGTAGTCCCCGGTGTTTTCTTCCTGGATGATCTGCTTGAGCTGCCAAAATCTGGGTCTGTTCTAAGACAGGTCAAAGAGTTACCTTGCTGTTGCCCTCCAGCTGTTTTTCTGCTACCTATATCAAGAATTAAGAGGAAACCTGGAACAGCCTGGCAGCATCACTGACATTAGCAGTGCCCTTAGAATTTAACCCCAGAGCTAAAACCAGTTGCAGTGTGTGCATGCATGCGCGCGTGTGTGCGTGTGTGTGTGTGTTGTATTTATTTAAAGGATAGAGAAAAGGGAGATTGAAAGAAGAAAATAATTTTAAAACTCAGATTGTCAAATCAGATTACAGAAATAATTTGGAGACTACCACAATAGGGCAGGGAGTCTCTTCATTTGATCTAAGAGATTCTCTGCATTCGTAGTGTAAATTCAAACCAGCCCCCTGAGTCTCTGTGTTTGATGTAAGAAGAGCAGATTCTGGAAGAGTTTGGAAACAACCACAAAAGGGGTGGGTGGGAACCACTAACGCCTAAGTAGCTGAGCTAATATACATATAACAGATAACAACAGTGATATAACACAGCCCAGAACTGAATGCTACAATTTGTACACTCTTGAGTTCTTTTCATCAGCACGAGAGCAGGAATTGTCTGAAGTAACAAGGGAGAATGCAAGTGTCTCTTTGAAGCCAAAGAAGAACAAAGACCCGGAGATAGCTATCAACTGAGGTAGAAGATACACAACATATACAGAAACAGCTTCGAGCATACAATCTCTGATGTCAGAAAATAAAATGCAAATATATAAGATGTACTCACCTTTTCAGTACTCCCCCTGTACAAACATACTGAAATTCTATTTTCTAAACAAAGATGATAAAGGCTTTATCATCCTCCATGGGAACAGCATGCTCCTGCCTCTACAACATTCCTACTCTTCCTTGACTGAAATCTTGAACCACAGCCCCTTCCTAAGCATTTCCCATCCACTGAAATGAACTAAATAGTCCATCATCATCATCATCATCATCATCATCATCATCATCATCATCATCATCATCATCATCATCATCATCATCATCATCATACTGTGCCATAAGTCAATTCTGACTTATGACTACCCTTTTCAGGATTTTCCAGGTAGAGAGGGGCTTCATGATTCTTTTTGTGGAGGCATCTTTGGACTGTGCAGTTTGCCCAACGCCCCATATAAAGCAAAGCAGTATGCTGCTTATATACTGCCACATAGCACTTAAATACCTCTCTGGGCAGTTTACAAGTTACTTATGCAGGCTACACATTCCCCCCACCCCAGCTAGCTGGGTACTCATTTTACCAACCTCAGAAGGATAGAAGGCTGAGTCAACCTCGAGCCGGCTACCTGGGATTGAATCCTGGGTCGTGAGCACAGTTTTGGCTGCAGTACAGCAGTTTAACCACTGTTGCCATGTACAATTGTACAGTACTTCAAAATAAAACAATCAAGGTTTCAGCAATTACAAGGCCCCCGACAGGATCTGTATTTGACCTTGACCAAAAGATAATGGAGGTGTTCATCTAATGGGAATAGCCACTCACAAGCTGGTACAGAGAATGCATAGTACCCATACGATGCACATTCACAATGCCAATTTTTTAAGGTTTTGTTACATATGATATTCTTCAGGAACCTGTTCGTGGCCATCTCTGTTCTGATGTCTGTTATGTGGTCATGGATCATGATCATGCTGTTCAGCCAAATTCCAAAGCAACCATATTTGCTGGCATGCTTCATGTTACTGTGTTGGGACTTAACTACACTTCTTGGCCTGCTTGGTTTTTATTGCTTACCAGGAACTTGGTTTTCTTAACATTCGCTCTGTTCACTATTTATTTAATAAAATTTAAAGTAACTTTTGCTGATCATGCAAGTTGGCAAGCTGGTGATACAGTACCATCTGCATAGCAGATATTGTTGATAACTTGTCCATTAACAATGATATGGTAGCTGGGTTCAACAAGTGCTTTTCTAAAAATGTTGTCTAGAAAAGCAATGACTTGAGTATACATCTTTGTCATACTTCCCCTTGTATCTCTATGCCCATTATCCTCCAATTGTCAAGTTACACTGCAGCTTCTTGTTGCCAGTACAAGCTGCCAATTATTTATTTATTTAAAATATTTTAATCCCACCTTTCTTCTTAAAGATGTGTCTGGAATCAAGATCTTTGCTTACCAACAACTCCATCAATATGTCCTGTCGAACTTTGTCAAACATTTGTCACAGTCAGTAAAGCAACCATAGCTATCTAAATTCATACCACAACATTTCTGTCCAAGTTCATTTATGCAAAACAGTGCTTCTGTGGCTTCAGACTGCCTATGAGTCCAATTTGCCTATCTCTTGCGGCTTCTTCACACTCCCATAAATTATGCCATTTATTATTTTTAAAACCTTAAGCAAATAGTTCATTAAAGCTTGTTGTTCTGTAGTCATTGCAAGTTTGGCATTTTGGCAGTGGTAACTATAATCTGCCCTTTAAAATAGCATATTTACTGTTGTACAGATAAGAACTGGTGTTATCAGGAAGGTACAAAAACCAGGGCATTTGAAATGCTTCCATATCCATCATGCCTATAAGTTTCTAAAAGGCCAATAATTAGATATAGATATGACAGATTATATCTCTAAATGTTTAAAAATTATTTTATAAATAGTAACAGAAAATAAACATCCCTAAGAGTACAGTTTCAGAATAACTATGTTATATGTTGGCTAATGTTAAGTTGGGGGCCTTCCATATTTATATGGTTCTAAACACTACTCATTAAAAGGTATTATGCAATTACTCTGTTTGTCCGTAATGGATTTTGTGCGGGAAGAAAGAAACGAGAGATGGAACAGTGGATAAACCAGGTGGGTTACAAATAGAAAATGATATCTAGACCCCTGTATAGTTCTTTGAATGAGACAGGGTAAAAGCTTTGACTGGTTGCAAACATGTTTATTTTTGAATGTGACAATTACCAAGACTTGTTAAGTTTTTGTAAATGTACACTTTTAACCTATGATGAAAGTTAAGGATGAAAATGCAATAACAGGATTACAGTTGACAGAAATCATGGTTACAGAATTACATAATTTTAGTATAGACAATGAAGGAATTAATATGAAAGCTGGACAATAGACAAAGCTGATAGAAAATAAAATCAACTTATTTGACATGTGGCGTTGGAGGAGTGCTTTATGGAAGCTGTGGAAATCTAGAAAGGCAAGTAAAGAGATCAAGCCTGGACTCTCATTAGAAGACAAAATGATTAAATTAAGGCTATCATACTTTGGGCACATCAAAAGATAACAGGACTTACTGGAAAAAAGAAATAACACAGGGAAGATTTTAAGGCATTGGAAAAACATAAAGACAAAATATGAAGTTAATTGACCCAATAAAGGAACCCTGCCTTAAGTCTGAAAGACTCACAGAAGCCTATTAATGCTAAGACCTTTTGGAGATCATGAATTCATAGGATTGATGGAAGTTGTAGATAACTTAATGGCACATAAAAAGTGTATGCCCTTTGTATAGAGCTAAACTACGGACTGAGGCCAGGGTCCATGAATAAGTCCTAAATATCAGTTCTAGGTCATCATGTTTTGAGGATACAGCCCTGTAAAGAGCTCTCAAATGGCATTCATTTGCAAGTGTTAACACTGTTTTTGTGATCACAAGCCTTGGTAAGGCTAAGTTCCTAATTACAGAAGCCTTGTAACAGCATACAGGGCTCATTTTCCAGAGGTCTGAAACGCTGCCCAAAATGAGGTGCAATTTAGGAGCAAGTCATCTATGGGTATGTGTATCCCTGTTTTATCTCTATATGTGACCAGGCAAATGTCTGTTTTGAAATCTCCAAAAAATGTTTGAGACGCTTCATTTTGTTTATCATCTACTTTCTTCAATTCTAGCTTGACCTTGGCAACTATTGTCTAGCCCAGTAGTTCTTAACCTTTGTTACTCAGATGCTTTTGAACTGCAACTCCCAGAAACCCCAGTCAGGACAGCTGGTGGTGAACGCTTCTGGGAGTTGCAGTCCAAAACTCCTGAGTAACCCAAGGTTAAGAACCAGTGGTCTAGCCCTTATATAAGACAGGAGCTAGAAATACATTTTTGTAAATGGTTCTTGTTTCATTACTCCTCGACTATGAGGGATCATATTTTCTGACGCTGCGTTTGCTTTACCATTGATCAGTGATGGCGAACGCATGGCACGCGTGCCACAGCTGGCATGCAGAGCCTTTTCTGTGGGCACCCAAGCCATAAGGCTAGTGGCTAACCTAGTGACAGGACCGAATCCAACTCAGTTTCTCCCCCACCACCGGGCCCTCTGCATTCCATTGTGTGTGAGAGTTGCGTGAGTTCCTGCCTTTCCCTTTCAGCCACACCCCTTTTCCTCTTGGCTCATTTCTGGCCACGGCTTCTTGCTTCCCTCTGCAGAATCGGGAGAGAGAAGAGGAAACATCCGTAATTCTGTTTGTGTGTGAGCAACTAAGGGGAGGGAGTCTCCGAGAAGGACCCTCTCGAGAGGGACTGAAAGCTGAGTGGGCAGAGCTTGGGAGGGAGGAAAGCAGCAACAGGAATTTCTAGCCACTTCTAGCTTTGCTTTGATTTGGGGAGCCGCTACAGAATTGTTTAAGGCATTGTGTCTCCAGTTCTGAGGAGAGTTCTAACCTCTCCGGAGACCAAACACTGATAACCATTCTTCTCCCTGGGGAGGGGAAAGAGGCAGAGAGAAGAGGGGGAGAGGTTGCCGGTGCTTCCTCCTCCTCTGGAATTGATCCCTCCATTTGACCAGAAGGGGGGTAGCCTGCTACAGAGAAAGGAAGGAAGGTAGGGGTGTCAGGGTGCAAGTTCTGAAGCCCACCCTCTTCAACCTCAGTTTGCCTCTGACTTATAGTGACCCTATGAATCAATGATCTCCAAAATGACCTGTCCTCAACTGCGCTGCTCAGCTCTTGTAAACTCAAGCCTGTGGTTTTCTTTAGGGAGTCCGACCATCTTGTGTTTGATCTTTCTCTTTTCCTGTTGCTTTCCATCTTTCCCAGCGTTTATGTTTTTTCCAGAGAATCCTGTCTTTTCAAGATGTGCCCAAGTAGGACAACCTCAGTTTCATCATTTTTGCCTCAGAGATAGTGATAGTGCTACAGTATTCAGGTTTTATTGCAGTGTTGGCACTCTGAAATAAATAAGTTGATTTTGTGTTGTAGTTTAGGCACTCGGGCTGGAAAAGGTTCGTCATGACTGCCATAGATCATAGTGTTTAATCCAAGATTTTACTATGAAACAGCCAATATCTTGTATCAGTCTGTGTCTTTCAGTAATATATATGAAGGGAAACCCAGGTTTATATTTTTTTTTCCAGGTGAGATATGAGCCACCTTGCTATTCTTTCAAAATCCCTGCTTCAGTCTACTGAGCAGTTTCATGATTATTGAATAGAAACACAAAGGAGCATGAACAGCTGTAATATCAGTCTAACCAAAGGCAACATGAACAACAGTGCTAGGTCTAGTACTGAATTATTAGTGCAAATCTGCATATGCAAGTGATTTATGAGCCAATTTTTAACATAACCTTAATCGTCATCCTTTAGCCTCTGGAATAACCTTCCCCCTGACATCCGCACGGCTCCCTCGCTGGATATTTTTAAAAATCAATTAAAAACACTGATGTTTCGGCAGGCCTTCCCCTCAGCCAATTCCTGATCTTTCCTCTTTTTCTCTCCCCTCATTTTTGTCTCACCTTGTCTAAGTTCTTTCCTTTATTTAAAATTGTTTTAATCTTATTGTAATTACGTTTGTTGTAAGCCGCCTAGAGTGGTCTTAAGTGGCTAGATAGGCGGGATATAAATAAATAAATAAATAAATAAATAAATAAATAAATAAATAAATAAATAAATAAATAAACAAATAAATAAATAAATAATTCATAAAGTAAAATTATTGTAGCATTGTGTTAAAATAGCACACACAAAAAGAAAGTCTTCAGCTTCCTTCTCTTGGCATTTGTGCTTTATATATAATCTTGTTTTATATATAATTAATGGTATTAGATTCGAGAACATCTCTAAAAAGAGGGAAAAAACAGTTACAGCCTATTATTTTTCACTGTTTAGCATTTAGAAAAATAAGTGTTCAAAACAATTTTTGCAGATATTTGCCTACTGAAATTCATTTTTAAGGTGTGATTTTAAGAAAGCCTACATAATACTAAATTCCTTTTAAATTAAGAGGATTTATGTTAGTTCGGGTTTAGAGAAAAACTATTACGATCATTAATGCAGGGAAAAAAACCTACTCACAGTTAAGCTTCTTGAAAATAAGTGTTTCGAGTTGCAATTCCAGTTTTAAAGTATTATTGCTAGCTTACGAGAGCATCACAATAAAGACACAAGTTGAAGCAGACACACATGCACATACAGGTACACTCAGTAACATATCCAGCAGCATATCCAGAAACAAACATAAATGCCACAAGAAAAGAAATAGAAAAATGTGTGGGAGGGGAGAAGGCCTAGTAATGTAACTAGCAGGATAATATACTGCTAAAATCTAATTGCCATATGCTTCTGAACATGAACATTAAATGTTTGTGCATTTTCCAAGAGCATTTTTTTGTTTAACCATTAGCTATCTTCAGCCCATTCCTCTTCATGGAGGGTGGCAGTTAATGGAAGATTTCCAGCTTTAGAGAAGTATACATATCTGAAGATACTGCACTGAGCCACCTGACGGAGAACAACAAATGCCACAGATCTCTTCTGTGACATCTGAGATCATACCTAGTTTCTACTGAGCAGAAAATCCCACCAGCATAATACCACATTTCATGTTTTGTGTGCAAGAATTGTGGTTTTGAAGTCAAGGGTAGGTTTTCTTCTGGAGATCATTGTAACCAGCATATGCCATGCTGGCATGACATTTCATTCAATGGAAAGTCCAGAGTGCAAGCCATGTTGCATAGTATCCTAGGCCAGTCAAGTTAATTAAGAGGAAGAAAATCGCATAAGGGCCTCTCCCCACTTCTGGCAATATAAAACCACAAACATAATGAAATAAAACTTGCATAGCTAACAATTAGCTACCTTTTCATAACCTACAGTATACCAAATTAGCTGTCTTAGGCAATGGTTTCACTACTTACTTACTTACTTACTTACTTACTTACTTACTTACTTACTTACTTACTTACTTACTTACTTACTTACTTACTTACTTACTTACTTTATTTATTTATTTATTTATTTATTTATTTATTTATTTATTTATTTATTTATTGGACTTATATACCGCCCCATAGCGCTACAAGCACTCTCCGGGCGGTTTACAATTTTTAATTATACAGGCTACACATTGCCCCCCCAGCAAGCTGGGTACTCATTTTACCGACCTCGGAAGGATGGAAGGCTGAGTCAACCTTGAGCCGGCTACCTGGGATTTGAACCCCAGGTCGTGAGCACAGTTTTAGCTTGCAGTACAGCGTTTTAACCACTGCGCCACGAGGCTCTTACTTACTTCCTTACTTCCTTACTTACACACACACACACACACACACACACACACACACACACACACACACACACACACACACACACACACACACACACACACACACACACACTGGGTAGTTCACAACCTGTTAACATTACATATACATGAAAAACAAAAAATCATATGATAAAAACCATAAATAGACAATCCTCTCTCCCTAGCTAAAACCTTTCTTTAAGTAGAATCAAACAAGTTTTGAGCATCTCAGGCAGAACAAGGCACTAAAAGGTGTATTTAAATCATACTGTTTTTACCAATTTCTTAAAAGCTGAGAGGGAACCAACAAACCTCTGTTGGAAGCTTGCTCCAATAGGAGGAACCATGACTGAAAAAGCACTGTTCCTAGTATTAATGCTTTTGGCTTCCTTAGGTGTAACCATTTTAAAACATACCAGAAGACAAACAGGAGGATTTACCAGAATAGATGGCAGCCGTTTTGGCAGAAGCATTGGGAATTGGAAAAGAAGAGTTGGACAATGAGATAGACTAAATATATAGATTAAATTCAAGTTATGCAAGTAAGAATAGAATACCATGTGAAATACACGTAAAGTTTGTGAAAAGATTGACGAGAGATGAAGTACTGCGAAGGACCAGTGAAGATCCAATACAATACAGACAAAAGGAATTTGTGGTATTGAAACAGATACCTTGGAGAATAAGAGAGGGGAGGAAACAATATCAATTTTTACTACCAAACTGAATAGGAAAGGGGTGAATTTTAGATGGCTGGTACCTGAAGGGATCCTGATCAACTGGAACTTGAGAAGATTTAGGCTTGACTCCATCCATAATGATGAAGAAGGGAGAATCTTAATGGTAGAAATAACAATAAACCAAAAAAAAAAAGATTTTGATGATAGCAATATATGCTCCTAATAGTAAACAAGAAAAATTCTATCGCAAGCTATATAAAACAATATTGGAAAAAGAATATCAAAATATTTGCATATTAGGAGATTTTAATGCAATTGTAGATGAGAGATTTTACTACAAAAGTGGTAAAAAGGGGGAAAGGGGAAGGAAAAGACTTCCAGAAATTTTCTTTCAGATGGCAAAAGAACTAGGATTACAAGATATATGGAGAGAAACAAATACTAAAAGCCCTCAATTTACCTTCTACTCAAACAGGCATAAATCCTGGTCGAGACTAGATATGATCTGGCTATCTTCAGAATTAAAAAAACAAAATACAGAAAGTAGAAATAGAAACCAATTTTTGGGCAGATCATAATCCAATGAAAATGCAGTGGAAAGAGGAGAAAAAAAAAGACAAGACAACATGGATCTTAAACCAGGGAATATTGAAGGATAAAGAATTCATGGAAAGAACTAAAAAAGAAATGGAATTCTTCTATAAAGAAAATAAAAAAGAGGAAACATTCCTCCAAACGATTTGGAACACAGCTAAAGCATATTTCAGAGGATTACCCATATCATATATAGCCAAAAAGAATAAAGAAAAAACCAACAACTTACAAAACTGAAGGAAGAATGTAAGAAACTGGAGCTAGAATGATAAAAAGAACTGCAGAAGAAAATTCTTAAAAACCAGATGGCGATAGTGAAACATAAATTAAACTGAATAGAATCAGAAAAATTAGCTCAACAAGTTAAAAGGGCTAAACAAAATTTCTTTGTGAATGCCAACAAACCTGGAAGATGGCTATCTTATAGATTGAAAAAAGAAAAACAAAAGATTAATAAGGAAGCTACAAGATGAAAATGGAGAGTTACAATATCAAAAAGAGAACATAAAAAATAACTAAAGAATATTACGCTGATCTGTATGATACCCAAGAATTTTCCCTTGAAAAAACAATGCAATGTACCGAAAAAGCGAATCTCCCTAAAGTACCAGAAAACATTAAAAGTCTCCTAAATGAGAAAATAACAATGATGAAAGTAATAGAAGCCATTAAAAAACTTTGCAGTAATTATAGTGGAAAGACTGAATTTTTTTTTAATGGAGTTCATCCATTCAGATCAAGATGGATTTTAGCCAAAAAGACAACTAAGGTAAAACCTAAGGATCATCTTAGACATATTAGAATATTATGAGGTGCATACAGAAAAATAAATGGCATTAATGGTTGTTGTGAGTTTTTTGGGCTTTTTGGCCATGTTCTTAAGGTTTTTCTTCCTAACGTTTCACCAGTCTCCGTGGCTGGCATTTTCAGAGGACAGGAGTCAGAACTCTGTCTGTGCTCTGGTGCAGTTTGTTGGATAGTTGACTATTTATAGCTGTGGGATCAGCTTTTGTCTTTTTCAGGAGATTGGGTGATTATGGTGACCAGCATGCTTTTTGTTGTGGGTGTATTGTTGTGATAAGGGGGAGAGATTATCTGCCACTGTGATTGATGTGTGTCGTTAGCTGGTCTTTTGTATACAGTGATCAACGGTCCTTGTGACTGAGTAGTTTGTTGACCTTTTGCAGGCTGCTGGGAGCCAGACTTTGTTGAGTTTTAGACTTCTTTTTTGTTGAAGCTCTGCTGGTGTTTGTGGATTTCAATGGCTTCCCTGTGCAGTCTAACATGATTGCTGGTGTTGTCCAATACTTCTGTGTTTTGAAATAGAATTTCATGTCCCACTTGTTCAGCTGGGCACGTTCAGCTACTGCTGATTTTTATGGTTGTTTTAGTCTGCAGTGTCTTTCATGTTCTTTGATTCTAGGATGAATGCTACGTTTTGTGGTTCCAATATATACCTGGCCACAACTGTAGGATATCTGATATACTGATTAATGGCATTAATCTTTCTGTGGATGCCCAAATTTTTTTTGATAATATGAATTGGCAATTTATGATACAGCAAATAAAAGCTATGGATTTTGGCAAAAACTTCATAAATGTAATTGAGACAATCTATAATGAACAAATAGTTAAAGTAATTGTAAATGGTAAATTGACGGATGATATTAATATTAAAAAGGCACTAGACAGGGATGTCCGCTCTATCTGTTGTTATTCATATTAACTTTGGAAGTATTAAATAGGAATGTGAGGAATGATCCAGAAATCAAAGGCACCAAAATAAAGGACAAAAATTACAAATTTCAAGCATTTGCAGATGACCTGGTATTTATTTTGGAAGATCTGTTGGAAACAACATTGAGACTACTGGAGAAAATTGATGAATTTGGAGAAGTAGGAGGACTGAAGATAAACAAAGAAAAAAACACTAAAGTTATAGTGAAAAAATGTAACGGCCCCAAAAAAATCAACTCCCAGAGATGTCAGACCTATGTCAGATTTAATATTGCATATTTTAGCAGCTGCAAGGATTATATTCACACAATACTGGGAAAATGAAGAAACACCTACAAATCAAGAAATAATTAAAACATATTGGACTGTGCTGAAATGGATAGACTGACACTAAAATGAAATGAAAGTGTCATTTTTGATGAAAAATGTTTTCATCAACTTATTTTATCAATGGTTAGAAGCATGTTGTATAAATTAAGAACTTAATATGTATTGTAGTTGCATTAACAAATGACTATAAGCTGAACCCAGGTGACACAATGTTAAATAAGTATGGATGGATTTTATAAATAATAATAATTTTAAAAAGAAAATTAAAAAAAGAATTGAAGGTGTATTCAAATGTGTTGGTACCTTTGATCAGTCTGTCTGCTGCATTTTGGACCTGCTGAAGTTTCTGTACTAACTTCAAGGGCTGCCCTACATACAGATCATTACAGTAGTCTATTTTAAAGATTACTAACACATGAACCACTGTTATTAGGTATTTCTTCTCCAGATAGTGGCCCAGCTGGGCAATCAACTGAATATGATTGGTGTCTTTGTGGCAGACGTGGTGGCGCTGCGGGCTAAACCACAGAAGCCTGTGCTGCAGGGTCAGAAGACCAAGCAGTCGTAAGATCGAATCCACGCGACGGAGTGAGCTCCCGTCACTTGTCCCAGCTCCCGCCAACCTAGCGGTTCGAAAGCATGCAAATGCAAGTAGATAAATAGGGACCACCTCGGTGGGAAGGTAACAGCGTTCCGTGTCTAAGTTGCACTGGCCATGTGATCACGGAAGATTGTCTTCGGACAAAACGCTGGCTCTATGGCTTGGAAACGGGGATGAGCACCACCCTCTAGAGTCGAACACGACTGGACAAAAATTGTCAAGGGGAACCTTTTTTACCTTTGTGGCAGAGGGACTGCTTACTTGCCTATACCTGCTGTCTTGAAGACCCCTAATTTCTTTTCCTGATAACAGTTCAGTTGTGCTGGTGCTAAAAGTAGATGTAAAACTGTGGAAGTGCATGCAGCAATTCAGCATGAAGTTTATCCATCGTGAGGCTTTTCTCCAAAAGATGATGAACTCTTCCATAAAGCTGAATATGAGTTAACGAGGATCAACAAGGATGATAGTTACTGTTTTCCATGTGAGGCATGTGGTGAGGCATATGGCTGACCATTGTGGGAATCAGCATGCTGGACATGACAGGCCTATGATCTGATTGCAGCAGGACTTTGTGTATGTCCTTAAATGCATCCTGCATTCTTTAGATCAGTGGTTCCCAATCTTTGATAACCCAGATGTTCTTGGACTGCAATGCCCAGAAACCCTCACCACCCATTGTGCTGGTCAGGGTTTCTGGGAGCTGCAGTCCAAGAACTACTGCTCTAGATGAAGACTACTCACAACATTCCCCTCGCCTTACCTTGCCATTGTCCTAGGCAAAAGTAATATAAACTCCCAATGAGGTTTTTCCTTCCAGTTTGTATTAGAAATCATTAACAAAGATTGTGAGGTGGTGCTTATTTTCTCCCAGGACATTGGAATACAGGTGAAATTCCTACTCTTGAAAAAATAAGTAATGAAAGAATTAAAGTAATCTACAAATGTTATACTGTATCTGCAGATTTGAGCTAAAAATTTGATTACATATCAGCAGAATTAAGTTGCTCTCAAGCTCTTATCTGGTTATTTTGTAGCCAAGAGACTTTGATGAATGGATCATATCTGGTGACTATATCAGTGGAGGGCATTTAGGTAATATATCTCTAATGTGCCACTTCAAAAATGAGATCAGAAGATACAGAGTTGTATTCAGAGATGGTTGGAGCATAAAGCAGCTTGTGTAAGGGATCTTTCTTTTTATTCTCCTTCCCACTGCAACCACCTGTACTCAGCAAAAATCCTCTCCAGAGAGGTCAGGGCATCCTCCGGAACAGTACAGGCTGTGTCACACAGACCTGCACCAGGAAAAAGGAATATTGCCTCAACTGACACTCATTTTAGATTTTCTCATAGTACAGAGGGGCTGCAGTGGCACGGGAAAGAAAGGGAAGGACTGGCAGCATGGACAGCTTTCTATACATACAATCAATGAATCAAGTACTTTATTTTTTGATTTCATTTTTTGAAATGTATTATTGGCTATGTAGCACCCAGATTCATAAAAACTGTTTTATTTATTCAAATTAAGTAAAAGTGGAAATTTCTTAAATAACAGCCAATATATTTTCATAATACGAATATAGTATGTTTAAGGCCTTTGCATAATATGTATGTGATCATAGCTAAAAGCTCTTTGAGATGGTTGCAAATAAATATATGAAAATCAATAATTTTCTGTGGTAACAAATTTGTGGCCTCATCTAGGTGTTTGCTATTTATTGGTTGAAAAATTCTGTGAGAGCCTCTGCCATTAATGAGGAGATTTTCTCTCTCTCTCTCTTAAACGGGAGCTCCATTAAAATTAGCAGTAACAGTTCTTTAAAACGGCTGTGATTTAGAAAGAAGTAGTATAATATTTTCATCAACTGTACTTCAGTCCTTCACAAATCGTAGTGATTATTCAGAATCAACATCCAAAACCTCCAGGGCACATTGTGACAGTGAAAGCGAAAGAGAATTATAGCTGTCAAGTTTGACATTTGTTTTTAGATGCTATCATCCTGCAAATAAAACATAAAGGTCTGCCTAGTTGTATGTATTAAATTTGAAACTGAAGAGAATTTGGCCAACAGAATTGGGAGCCACAGGAAAATGACCTACACCACAGTACCAGCTTTGTGGTCTTTTTTTTTTAAGGGCAGGACTATGTATTCTTAGTAATATTGGGATAGCAAGAATCTATAAAACTAATAAAAACAGCCCCACAAGGCCTGTTCTGTGAATGTCATATCTAGTTTTGGTCATACATTTCTTCCTTCTGAAGAGTAAGTTTCCCATAGTGATAGACTGCACCATTCCTCATTTGGAGTGTTAGAAAAAACTATGGAATTGTCAGAGCAGTATATGTAAGCCTTATATCCTTTGACGGTTTATTGGACTAGTAGGCATACATATCATGTGAATTCTCATTGACTGATACAGTTGCTTAGTATAGTAAATTGCACTAGACTATGCTGACTAAAGTAAGGTGCAACTAGACAAGGCTCCTTTGAATCAGTGGAACTTATAGAAGAGTTGACTCACCAAATTGCCATTGATTCAGTGGGCCTACTCCAGTGTGACTTAACTGTGTTGAGCAACCGGATTCCAGCCCTTGTTTGATTAATAATGCAGTCACATAGAAGGTTGTCCTGGGTTGATGTGAACTTTCATATATCACACCTGGCTGCTCGTCCTGGTTGAGTTCAGTCATTGTTCATACAGATCCTTAATTGTCCCTGGAAAGTACAGTTCAAGTGTCTACACATCTGCAATATTTCTCTTTTGCCTTTGTGATTACCCCTTCCCTCCCTTTTTCACTGACCCCTTAGAGCAATTACTGCTGCCCATTCACCTGTGGAGAGGTGAAATGAACACATGAATTAATCCCATTTTTTGTAACACACACAAATATACAACACATACAAATTTTTGTCTATTTAGGTTATAAGGTTCTTTTAAAAATGTTTTTCAAGAGATGTAGAGAATAGCTAAAATAACAGTGAGGAGAAAAGGAGTATGGCCAAGTTAGAGAGGACAAATTAACTACCACTGCCCTATTCTGTTTCTCTCCTCCTGCTCACTTTTCTCGCCCTCCCTTCTTCCAGTGTTGCCCAGTGCTGTTTATTAGAGAGGGACACAGGTTGGCTTCGGTGGTAGGGGATTCCTCCTTTTCCTCATGTGTATGGTTTCCTCTTGCTCTTATCCCCCTCTACAAGCCCTTTTAAGAGGGTGTGGGTGTGTGCATACTTCATGAAATTGCATCCTCAAAGGCTTTGCTTCTCAAGGTTCTTTGAGGAGTCTTGGCCAGCCAGTGAGCTGACATAGTGCCGAACTAGGTAATTAATGTTTCCCACCCACCCCACCCAAAAAATCCTCCTTAGAAAACAAGAGAGGATGTCAACTCTAGGGGCATGAAGCTGAAGGAAGTAATCCTAAACCAAGAGATCCCGTCCAATTGAAGTTATCATCCTCAGTGTGGTCAGGACACACATGCCCATGCCCCCAAAGGACTGATATAGGGAATTATCACACAAGCCAAAAGGAACACAGCACAAACAAAGACACTACAAAAAAGAGCAGGCTGAATAAAATGTACAGAATACTTGTGGAAAAAATACCAGATTTACTTGTGATTAGATTTTTGTCATGTACTTGATAGGGGGGGGAAGACATAGCACAATGAACAGTGAGAGCTGCAGTAGAGACAGCAAGAGAAATCTCTGCCTAGTTAATCACTAACTTGAAGGTGTGTGTGTTGATGGACTCCACTGAAGAGAATGGAATATGAGATTGTATGAGCATCCTGTCTCAGTTTGATGGCTTGTTTACATGGGTGCTGCTGTTGTCAAGTGATGAATATATACGATTCATGTCAATTGCTGAGATAGTCGCATCCTCAGCTTCAGTAGCATTGCAGTCATCCACTTGCTTGCATTCTCAAACAACCTTCAGATTGAAGGATTATTGCTTTCTCTGCTGTTATCTTACGCAGTTTCTTGACAAACAGGTTCCAAACCACATAGCATTTGTTAAAGAAAGGATATTTATTTGAAATTCTTCAATTTCCCACCCAGGCATAATGCACCATTCTTTAGCTTTTCACTTGTAAATTGCTTTCCAGTATGTTAACAGACACGTTGCATATATAATTTGTTACAAGAAAAAGATGTGAAAACTGAATTAATTATTGAACTGATAATCAGTCACCAATGAACTGTTGCAGTTTTTTCTGCACTTCATAATGACAAGCTATGCTGTTAAAGATTTTCTTCATTAAATCAGCATGAATTGTGATTATCAATGAATGCTAGCCTCCCTAAAATATAAAATCTTCCACTTTTAGTACAGATAAAGCAGAGGAAGAGTAGCTGTAACATAATATCACTTCCCACGTCTGATATTTTCAGAGGATAGGAAAGGGTAGAATTTCTTGAGTTTCTGATAAACTCAAGGTGAGTTTTTGATAAACGCAAGGTGAATTAGAATTCTTCTCCTGCCTTGTATGGATTTGCAGTCAGCACTTATGAACAGCAGGGTAGAAATTAGTTGCAAGGAATACTCTCAAACCAGAATCTACTGGTAAAGAAACAGGACTCTAGTCTGCTACCTACTTCACATGACAGCTTGAAACTGTGATCTGTGTAGTGTTCCTGCTGATAAGGAGGGACTACACTGCCTGCAAGGCTGAAATTCCCTTCTTCAGATGTCTCTTACTTATAAAATGGAGCCAACTTTGAAGGGCAAGCAATGCCCTCCCTTCACTCAGAGAGATCCACATGTAGAATCAGGGCTGCTGTGTGTTCTCTGAAGAAGCCAGTGGGTTACTTATGCACTGCTACTGCCATAAGGTCTGCTGAGAAAAGAGGGGGAATATTTCAGGGTAAAACTAGATAGTGAAGGTAATCCGAACTAGATCCGGTTAAACAGGGTCAATTGAAAGTGTGGTCTGAGATTTAGGATGATCCTTGTATCCATGTGCAAGCTCTGGTAGTTTCAAGGCAGGAAGCCACACTGCATCAAAAAGTTCTAATATACAAGAGAACAAGAAAGGCAGCAAACTATTAATCAGCATATGCATATATTCTTTCTTCTTCATCCACTAATTCTATCAAGGGGAACTCCCCAAAGTCTTCCCTAAAAAGGTCTGATTTTTTGCTGTTTTTTCAAGGCACAAAGGGAGAGCCCCCGGCATGATTCCTGGGCCTCCACATTCTACAAAGAAGGTGCCACAGCTGAAAAGGCCCAGCTTTCTGGGTCTCTTGAGGTGTTAATATTCGTAGGTGCCTAGTTTTTATTGCTTTACCTTTCTGTAGATGGCCATATTAAAATCATTGATTTTATTCTGCCACTGACACTTAAATCTACATTCTGATTTCAAACAGTGTACTTCCCTTTTTTTATTATCACTCTATTCATATATCTATTTATTACAAAATGTGGATAACATTTTGGATAAATGTGGATAATTCTCTCATAATAAAAATGTTCTGTGTGGCAGAAGCAGCACTGGGGGAATGAAAATACACATATTTTTTCTTCCCACTCACTGCCTTCATGACATGTATTGCAGAAGAGCAAAATTGGGATACTAATGGTTTGGCTATTTCTATCATACAGATTTTGGTAATTTCCCCATTGTAACTTGGAACTCAAGAAACTGAAAACACTTGAATATTTAACTTCAGAGTACTTCAAAGAATAATTATATTTCAAAGAGAATGAGCTTTTAGTTATATGGATAGCCATTGTTCTCATTTTATAGTTGTGCTAATATTGACACTAAAATTTTATTTTTGCTCATCATATAATTGTAACATTGGGTACATGGACGAACAAAATATCAGTTATACATTTGATAATTATTTTGATTCAAAGGTCACTTTTGGTTTCCTTTCCTCTGAGTGACTGAGTTTCTGCCAATATTTTGTATGTGAGAGTGAAAAAAAGAAAAACATTATTTCTGTGATTCAATACACTCTCTGTTCCTCCTTTCCAAAGACAGAAATAGAAGTGGTCATTTTAAATTCTACTCATATATTCAGGTAGGCGCATAGTCTGGTCTCTAACTCATGGGTGTAATACAGAGAAAATCCACTGTACAAGATTTTCTACTTCTGGGGGTTGGTTTCTCCCTGGTTTCTTAGCAACTGGTGGTCATTGGGACCTAGCTAATATGGCTTGTTTCTAATCAGAATTCTCGTATAGTATTTCTGGACAACTTGGAAGCAGTAACACAAAACAACATTTGAAAATCAAAAGAAAAGTAGTGATAACACAAGGGTGTGGAATATGTTTCTGAGAAAGTAATATTTATTTTGATAACAATCAGATGAATGATGTGCTCAACATATTCTTTCTAATGAGATATCAGTTATATAGGTGAATATTTATTTTCAAATATTTGCTTTAAATAACTTTCAAGACTAATTGCAGAGCTGAATTCCTTTTGTCTCATTTCTCTCTCTCTCTCTCTCTCTCTTTTTATTTTTTTTGAGAGGCAGTATCAGATGTTGGTGCTCTGGAACGTATAACTCAAAGATTCACTTATGATTCTGTGAAGTCTTGCATACTGTGGCCCAAAGTTTATGGCATGCCTCAAGGACAATGGGTTTGCTGCATTAAATTGACTTTTCTTTAATCTGCAAGTCTCAGTGTGTGGTTGGGTGTTTTGTTTATCATTGCTCTTCCTCCCCATGAATGCAAGAAGGTTCAGCCCCTGTATAAAGACTGTTGAAGATGCCTTTTTTGCGTGTAGCTCCATGTGACTAGTCGGGCTGTTTCAATTGAGCCTGCGTTCCATAACTCAGCACCCTCCAGATGTGTTTGATTACAGGTTTTGTCATCTTCAGCCAGTAATTATGATACGTAGCTGGGGATGATAGGATTTGTATTTCAATATTTTGCAGAATGTCAGGTTGGACAAGCATGTCCCTTTCAGAGCCACTCAGCCTTCTCGTGGATGTAGTAAGATATGAATTAGTCATCTGATGATGATGATGATGATGATGATGATGATGATGATGATGATGATGATGATGATGATGATGATGATGATTATTATTATTATTATTATTATTATTATTATTATTATTATTATTATTATTTGGACATTTGATTCAGGTAGCTGGAAAATGCAAAGATGAACCAAGATTAAAGATTTTGTCTGTAGTCACAAAGTCTGCTTGTGGTCCATTTTAAAAACCCACCATATTTCTAACAATTTTACTAATTTCTGGAATTGCAAATAAAAATAATTTCTAAGAAAACGTGTTCAAAGAAGATCTTTGTACACAAGGCAATTTAAAAGATAGAGTTACTAAGGAGATCAGCTTGAGGGTCAGACACTCCTTTCCATAGTATATTCATTCTACAATATAAATTCTTCAAAATGGAAAAACACAGGTCATCTTAACCTGATGAATTATCGCTGAATAACCTGATACCACGTAGTCAAAGGAAAAGGATTTAAGTGCCGAGATATCGAAGACAGTCATGACACAAGATTGTAATTGAAAAAGGCCAACCCAAATCCTTGAAATAAGTATAAATCTGTTCATAAACACTGTAGCCACTCACATACTGGGCAATAGCCAAGAGTCAGGTCCCAGGAGAACACTGTTCAGATCCATAAGCCCTGGAACAGAAGCAGTGAAACTATAGTCAAGGACAAAGGACATCAAGACCCAGAACAATAAATCTCTAAGGATTGAGAAATATGGTGAAAGGTACTAAACACTCCACATCTCTCTCTCAGCAACCTTTTTGAACCTTTCTTTATTTCCTCATTGATAGTATAGATTTTGTTACAGTAACATATGTGCTGTTCTTCTTTATCCATTTTAAATAATAAACATTGCTTCCATAAATTATGTTACTTGTATTTACAGAGAGGCATTTGTTTTGAAGTTTGGTGTGACATCTTCAAAGAGGCACAGTAACAGTAGATCCATAGCACAAGTGCCAAGTATTTCTCCATTCTTGTCTATTCCCTTTCTCTATTGCTGGCATATGAATTTCACATACATTATGAACTGAAATTAGAAAACACATAGTTTTTCCACAGCATATTCTTTCACAATTAAAAAAAAACCAGAATCTTTATATTATAGCACTTTAGCAGTGTAACTAATGCTGTAGATCTGTTCCAGAAGACTGTGTCAGTCCCACTACCCCCCCTTACTGGGGGCTGAGCAGCTGAGGAGATCCCCTGGCCAAAATTCTGTGGATTCCATAGCAGCTTTTATTAAAAGCACAGAGTCAATCCTTACTTCTCCTTCCCCTGCATTCCCAGGACGTTAGGTTTCCAGCATTTAACCTCCTAGGCACAGTCAGACTGTCTGGGGCACCAGTTGCCTTAATTGGGATCCCCAAAAGTCCAGGCATGGAGAAGCGGATGAGAAGTGTGAGTCCCGATCCAGGGTGCAGGGCTTTTTGGGAGGGTTGGTTAAAGGCGGGTGATGGGAACTGGGCTCTGAGAAACTTCTCCTCCCAGAACCTCCTTTGCCTCTCCTGTTGCTGTCCTTTCACAAGCAGGTGAAGACTTTTCTCTTCAAGCAAGCTTTCCATTAATTACTGTGGGATACTTAAATGGATTGTTGTGCTTTACTGCTTTGAATGTGTTTTGATGTTGTTTCTGTTTATCATCTTTTAGTGTGGTATTTGTTTGATCCTTTCAAATATTTATACGTTTTTCGTTTTTAGCTTTAAATATACCTTGGGCCCTTTTTAAGGAGAAAGGCGGGTAAAATATTTTAAATAAATTAAACTGTGGATGTTTACTTGAGGAGGAGGAGGGTAAGGTACAAGCAGTGTCTATCAGTGTGCCTATGGAGGGCAGCAGAAGGCAGTTAAACAATGCTCTCTGACACTAGCAGATGGGATTTAGGGCAATGGGTCTGAGAACCAAGTCTGTCTCATTTTTGTTCATGAATAGTTTGAGGGAAATTTTCGGAAAATGTAGCAGAGCATGAAAATAATCTTCCCCCAAAATATCTGCTTGCCCATTCAACTTATGAAATATTGAAAGTTTAGCTGGCAATATTTTTTCTCTTTTGGGTAGACTGTCATTTTGTTGGCTGTGATCTGCTATAATTTAGTACTCATAGGAATCATGTCAAAGAATATGTCAGATCTCACAGTCCAGCACACTCTGTTTTTATTGTATTAAGAGAATGTTTAAAAGATAGGGGTGCAACTTGACATTTGCCTGAAAATATGTCAAGTTTACCACAGTAGTACTTAATTTGAGTAAACTGGGACAGGTTTGTACTGTAAACATAGTTGATTTAATAGAATATTATAGTGTTATGCACTGCCTGACTGAGGCCAACATGGCAAGGTATGTCCAATATAATTGAAGATAAATTAAAGTTTTAATGGCATAAAGAATCAAATGGCTTTTGAAAACACATTTAATCGAATACCAAATGGCATTTCGTACTGTGTTGTTCTTACTCCCTAACTAGGATATAGAATTATTAATTATCAGAACACAAATAATGATAGGACGTTCGTTGTTGATTATTATTTGTAACTGGGTTTATTCTGCACCAAATCCACTGTCTCCAGATTAAAACCTGGTATGAAAGCTTCTAATACCATTTGGGATAAACAATGTCCATCCCACATAAAGATACCCCTAATTCCTTCAACCCCTTCATTGCCTTGTCGTGGTGAAGGGGCTTGAGTAATTCAGAGAAGCTATGGGCTATGCCATGCAGGGACACCTAAGACGGACAGGTCATAGTGGAGAGCTCTGACTAAACGCGATCCACCTAGAGCAGGAACTGGCAAGCTAGGCATCCAGTATGCTACTGAGGAAGAGCAGAGGACAAGTACAAGTAGCTCCAGAGCTAATGAAGTGGTTGGGCCAAAGCCAAAAGGACACTCAGCTGTGGACGTGCCTGGAAGTGAAAGGAAAGTCCTATACTGCAAAGAAAAATACTGCATAGGAACCAGGAATGTAAGATCTATGAACCTTGGTAAGATGGATATGGTCAAACAGAAGATGGCAAGAATAAACATTGATATCCTGTGCATCAGTGAACTAAAAGGGGACAATCTCAAAAAATGATAGAATGATTTCAATATGAATCCAAGGCAGACGTTTCAACATCACAGTAATCCAGGTTTATGCACCAACCACTGATGCTGAAGAGGCTGAAATTGACATATTCTATGAAGACTTACAACACCTTCTATATGTAGAACTGACACCAAAGAAAGATGTTCTTGTCATTATTGGGGACTGGAATGCTAAAGTAGGGAGTCAAAAGATTAAAAGGAACAACAGGTAAGTTTGGCCTTGGAGTTCAAAATGAAGCAGGGTAAAGGCTAATAGAGTTTTGTCAAGAGAACAAGCTGGTCATCACAAACACTCTTTTCCAACAACACAAGAGGCGACTCTACACATGGACATCACATGGACATCACCAGATGGGCAGTACCGAAATCAGATTGATTATATTCTCTGCAGCCAAAGATGGAGAAGCTCTATACAGTCAGCAAAAACAAGACCTGTAGCTGATTGTGGCTCTGATCATCAGCTTCTTATAGCAAAACTCAAGCTTAAACTGAAGAAAGTAGGAAAAACCACTGTGCTAGTGAAGTATAATCTAAACATAATCCCTTATGAATACACAGTGGAAGTGAAGAACAGATTTAAGGAACTCGATTTGGTGGACAGAGTGCCTGAAGATCTATGGATGGAGGCTGGTAACATTGTACAAGAGTCATCAACAAAAACTATCCCAAAGAAAAGGAAATGCAAGAAAGCCAAATGGCTGTCCAACGAGGCCTTACAAATAGCAGAGAAAAGAAGGGAAACAAAATGCAAAGGAGATAGGGAAAGTTACAAAAATTGAATGCAGACCTCCAAAGAATAGCAAGGACAGTCAAGGGGACCTTCTTAAATGAACAGTGCAAAGAAATAGAGGAAACTTATAGAAAGGGAAAACCCAGAGATCTGTTCAAGAATATTGGAGCTATTAAAGGAACATTTTGTGCAAAAATGGACATGTTAAAGGACAAAAATGGTAGGGACCTAACAGAAGCAGAAGACATCAAGAAGAGGTGGCAAGAATACACAGAGGAATCATACCAGAAAGATCTATATGTGCTGGACAACACAGATAGTGTGGTTGGTGACCTTGAGCTAGACATCCTGGAGAGCGAAGTCAAGTGGGCCTTCGAAAGCATGGCTAACAACAAGGCCAGTGGAGGTGATGGCATTCCAGTTGAACTATTTAAAATCTTAAAAGATGATGCTGCGAAGGTGCTACACTCAATATGCCAGCAAATTTGGAAAAATCAGCAGTGGCAAGAGGAGTGGAAAAGATCAGTCTACATCTCAATCCCAAAGAACAGCAGTGCCAAAGAATGCTCCAACTACCACACAATTGCACTCATTTCACATGCTAGCAAGGTTATGCTCGAAATCGTACAAGGTAGGCTTCAGCAGTATGTGGACCAAGAACTTCCAGAAGTACAAGCTGGATTTCGAAGAGGCAGAGGAACTGGAGACCAAATTGCTAACATGCACTGGATTATGGAGAAAGCCAGAGAGTTCCAGAAAAATATCTACTTCTGCTTCATTGACTATGCAAAAGCCTTTGACTGTGTGGACCACAACAAACTATGGCAAGTCCTTAAAGAAATGGGAGTGCCTCACCACCTTATCTGTCTCCTGAGAAACCTATACGTGGGACAGGAAGCAACAGTTAGAACTGGATATGGAACAACTGATTGGTTCAAAATTGGGAAAGGAGTACGACAAGGCTGTATATTGTCTCCCTGCTTATTTAACTTATATGCAGAATACATCACGCGAAAGGCTGGACTGGAGGAATCCCAAGACGGAATTAAGATTGTCGGAAGAAATATCAACAACCTCCGATATGCAGATGATACCACTCTGATGGCAGAAAGTGAGGAGGAATTAAGGAACCTTGTAATGAGGGTGAAAGAGGAGAGTGCAAAAAATGGTCTGAAGCTCAACATCAAAAAAACTAAGATCATGGCCACTGGTCCCATCACCTCGTGGCAAATAGAAGGGGAAGATATGGAGGCAGTGACAGATTTCAATGCTATAAAGCATTCCTTCAATTCTTTATTAAAAGTGTTCCACTCTTTTTTTCCTTTCTGGATGACTAGAAACTTGTAGCAAAATCTATCTGGTACATAGTGTTTGAAATTCTGTTGCATGATCTGTGGAAAAGTAATGATTTCACCAGCAGGGGCAATTTTCAAGAATTAAAAGCATCCTACTTCCATCCTGGACTTTTTCCAACTTCTGTGTAATCCCCTTTATTGCATGGAAGCCATGGAATTTACAAGATGTATTTAATGACCAAAAATCTTTTCCTAGTGGTAATAGCATCCAAAATGTTGGAAATATGGCTGGACAAACCAGAGCAGGTTTCGGATTTCAGCTCTGAGGATGTTCATTAGAGTGCTGTCTATCTTGTTAGACAAAGGAATGCCACTAATTCAGTACAAACACGTCATGCCTTGTATTTATTTATTTATTTATTTATTTATTTATTTATTTATTTATTTATTTATTTATTTATTTATTTATTTATTTATTTATTTATTTATACATACCCCGCCTATCTGGTCATTTCGACCACTCTAGGCAGCTATTGAAGCATATGGCTGCTTTTTGGCTGGGAAACCTGCTACTTCTAAACTTATCCTGTAGCTCCCATTTTGGAATATCTTTTAAACAGAGGAATCTTGACCCTACAGCTAGACATGATTTTGGGAACTTTTATGTTTCTTCTGCACCCCTTCCAGGTCTGCAGTGCTTGGACGGCTGGTGAAGACTCATGTGGGAACTGAAAAGTAGTTTTTCTTTCTGATATTTTATTAGTCTAATAAACAGATTTCACTCACACTTGTCTTCAGATTGTGTACAAAGATCGTATGGTCCCCCCATCTTTTGAGTGAAATAGCCTAGCATTTTCCAGGCAGGTCAACATTTTACTTCTGTTTCCAGTTCCTGTTCCCTGAAAAAAGCTATAAAGCATTTTGATCTTTGACATTTCACTAGTTCTCGCTTGGACAATTAAAAAAAAAAGCATAGCAGTATCTCCAGTGAATATCCTAGAAAACAAGGTGACTGTTATAATATTAGCTGAGTGGTGCTTTATGTGCTTTATGGGCCTTATTTCTTACTAAATGAGCTTAGTGAGGAAAGTTTTAAAAAAAGAAGAAAAAATGATGGAGGGGTGGATCAAATACCTTGTGAAGAAATAACTGTGCTAAACTGTCTCAGCATGTCAAAAGAAAGAAAAGAAGGGGGGAGAAATTATTGTAGCACTTTAAAAACTTTTTTAAAAATTGTGAGTTTTCATGCATCAAAGTCCACTTCCTCAGACACTGAAGTATAAATGCATCACCATTATGTTTATAAATATCCCTATGACAAGGTGAGGATACAGATAATGGAGTGAGAGTGTTTTATTAACACAGGAATTGGGTCATCATACTGTAATTTACTTCAATTTAACAGGTAGTGGACAGAGCAATAACTGTAGGCCAGGTGGATTTAGCTGTCATGGGTATGGTAAGAGATGTTACTAAATTGGAGATCAGAGGCTGCCAAGAAAGCAACAGTTTGTTTTATACTTATAAAGCTGGATTATAAATACATGTTGTGTGCTAAGAGGCCTTGCTCTTTATTGAGGCCCATAGGAAATGCATTTGTAGCGCTAAAGCTGGTGTGTCGGCTGCATCCATTTCTAGAGATGTCTGACTTGGCTACAATGGCATACGCCTTGCTTACCTCATACTTGGATTACTGCAATATTCTCTACATGAGGCTGCTTTTGAAGACATATTTTAAAAGGTTGTTGTGGGTTTTTCGGGCTCTCTGGCCGTGTTCTGAAGGTTGTGTTCAGAACATGGCCAAAGAGCCCAAAAAACCCACAGCAACCATTAGATCCTCTCCGTGAAAGCCTTCTCAAATACAGTACTGCCCAATTTTTAAACTTCACCTGGTTTAATCTGCTGTAGCCAAGATGCTGACTGAGGGATAGTTACAAGGAGCAAATAACTCTCCTCTTACAACCCTGGCTGCTGATCTGTTTCTGGGCCAAATTCAAGGTTCTGGTCATGATTTGTAAAGCCTGATATGGGGTGGTTCCAGGTTATCTGACCATGTCTCCTTATATAGCCCAGCTGTTAAGATCTTCAGGGCAGGCCCTTCTTTCAGTCCCACCATCCTGGCATGTTTGGTGGAGATGTGAGAGAGGGCTTTCTTTGTGGCTGCTCCCAGGCTTTGGCATGCCCTTCCTCAGGAGGCTAGGTTGGGCCCCTCTCTCTTGTCTTTGGTAGCAGGTGTAGACCATACTTTACAGGCAGGCTTTCACCAACTAATTGTGCAGTGAAGATTTTTAATTTTGAGTGCTTCGTGTTATTATTCAATGTATGTTTAAATCTAGTTTTAAGGTGTGTTTTTTTATCAGTTTAATACTAATATGTGTTTAATTGTTTTGTAATGTTATAGTTCATTGTGTTTTTAATTAGTTTGTTTTTTAATAATTTGTGAGCTGTCTTGGATCCCATTATTGGGAGAAAGGTGGCATAGAAATAAAATAAAAGAAATAAACAATTCCATTTTTCTACATTAGCCATGTTGAGATCCATAACAGAGTGTCCTGGGAGACTGAAGTATTGGAAAGCTGAATTCTTTGTGTGTTGTCCTTCCTGAAGTCAGATTTGTTCTTCGTTCATTCTTCTGTGCAGATATTGTCCTGTGTAGAAAGTAGAGGGACACTGCTGGCAGTAAGATAAAGAGTTAAATGAGCCCCTGATTGCTGGTACATATATTGTTGGGGCTCTTGATGGTGCTGCCAGTGTGGATACGGGGACTCAGTTGGCATCTAGATTTGTGACAGGGTCTTGTTCCTGCCTGTGTCTTCATGTTGTGTTGCCTGTTGTGTGCTTAGGTTTGTGTGCAATTGTTTGAAGTTGAGGGGTTTGTATGTATGCAAATATCTGCCAGACCTCAAAGCCTGGGAGAGAGAAATATAATTGTCCTGAATGGGCTGCAGTCATTGATGATGCATCTCAATAGTTTTAATCAGGAGCTGTTGATGACTGCTAATGGCATTCTGTCATTCTCTCTAGTGGGTCCCTCTTTAGCAGTTTGTTTTTAGGCACTTTCTCTAATCTGTATCCTTACCTTTTCATTGGCAATGTGTATAAATATACTAGTCATGTGTTTATACTCCAGTCTTCTTTCTTTATTCATATCAGAGTGTTGCACAATTTAAAATTATGGACATATATGAAATAGAGGTAAAATTAAAAATAAATTAAAATGTGCCTCGTGGCACAGTGGTTAAACTGCTGTCCTGCAACCAAAACTGTGCTCATGACCTGGGGTTTAAATCCCAGGTATCCGGCTGAAGGCTGACTCAGTTTTCTGTCCTTTCAAGGTTGGTAAAATGAGTACCCAGCTTGCTGGGGGGTGGGCAGTGTGTAGCCTGCATAATTAACTTATAAACCGCCGAGAGAGTGCTTTAGTGCTATGGGGCAGTATATAAGCAGCACACTTTTGCTTTAATTAGACTGTTTTTGACCAGAAGTGGGCTACCTCAATAGCATTATCTTAGTCATTTGCTAGATCTTCTTTTGTACAAATGGTGGGGCATAAATTGCATGCTGCATTGATTGTATTTTTGACCAAAGTCCGGGAGGCAGTGGAAGACAGGAGGGCCTGGTGTGCTCTGGTCCATGGGGTCACGAAGAGTCGGACACGACTTAACGACTAAACAACAACATTGATTGTGTTTCTCCACAGACACAGAAAATTTGTCCCATATCTATTTTACTTGATTATTTCTTGATCTTCCTACTTCACTTCAGAGTCTATTAAGTGACTTCCAGATAGTTCAGCTGAAGTCTTGTCCTGGTAGGAAACACTCTTCAGCAGTCATCCATTCGGCAAGATGAACTGTATTGGTTTTTGTTCCCCATTGGTTTAGCCTAGCCTCTTCTGGTTTAATATTTAGAGCTTGAGATGCGTGCAAAAACTCTTCCTCAATTTTAGCTATCATCTAGTGCGTTGGTGTCCAGGAAGTAGATCGGTTTGGTGCTACTGTTACCTTATTTCATTCATTATTTGCTAGAACCTCTTGATATACTTCTGAAAAGGAAGTGCCAGCCAAATAATGGACTTTTTCAAGGTTTCAGACAGCCTTTAATAATCCTGCACGATTCATTAAGAGCTACATCCACTTCTTTGGCACATGTTGATGAAATAAAATTATTAGTAGTTAAAATGCTAAACTCTTTATGTTTCCATTCCTCCTTTCCCCACTTTTCTTTTCTTGCTAATCTGTGACTAAAGTTTGAGGGTGCTTAGTTTAGGAAAAAGGCTAGTGAAAGAATATATGCCTTAGGAATACATCTCCCCCCCCCCCCAAAAAAAAAGTGGAGAACATGGAGAGGGGAAAGTATTGCTCTCTCTCTCTTATGAAAATCAAGTGCCTTGAGTCATCCACTGAAGCTGGATGGTGTGAGATTCAGAGGAGGTGGAACATTTCTTCGAAAAATGCATAGGTAAACCATGCAGTTCACTGTTGTGATAGACAGCTCTGTTAGGCTGATTAATAGAGAAAAAGTTTTAGGAGCATGAGCTTTGTGGTTGCTGTTGTACTGCTTGTGGGTATCTCATGGGCATTTGGCTGGCCACTCAGCCACCAAATTGCTGGACCGGGTAGGTCTTTGGTTTGGCCTGACAGAGCTCTTTCCTTATACAGTATCATCATGATTGGGCTATAGGTTCACCTTGATTTCTCTGACTTTCCCAGCAGAGCTTCTGTGACAGGGAAGGTTTACTTTCTCATCTTTCAACTAAGCATGTGTCCAAAGGAAAGGAGAAGCAGGCATTCTTCATCTGCTTGTCATTCGTGCTGAAACATTCACTTACTGTGAAGTGATGGAGAGGCAATGTCAGCCAGCAAAATGTTTGCATAAATAGGACACAGGTGTTATTCTCAGGATATGGCATTTTTAATCTAGATTCATGTCAGGCCTTCTTGCCAGTGGCGTTGCTTTTATTTTATTTTCAGCAGATGTAAAATGTTTGAGAGTAAAATGGCACAAGGCATTCTGCTGGTCCCAAAGGGTCTTCCTATCTGCATCTTTTTTGCATATTTGGTCATTTCTTACACTGAAACACTCATGCACTGTTCTGGGATTTGAATACCATCTTTGCACTTGTGAACATCTGCTCAGTTTACCAACAGATTTATTTATCTGGCCAATAAACTGAAGTTCAATCCAGATAATTTAGTGCTACTATAGGTGTCCAGCTCATCTATCAAGTTCATTGTTTAGGGTGGGTGTGGATCAATCTCTTCTACTATTGAAATATAGGGGACGTTTGCTATTATTCTCATGTTGTTATCATCAAGTGATAGCCCCAGACCCTGCTGGGGCAACTGAAGTCTCCAATTATAAAATGTATTTTTTTTTCTTATACAGATTATTTGGTGGTTCACAGGAAAAGTTTACATGGTATATAAATTGAGAATACAGAATTACTTAGCTCCACTGTAATTATCTCTATAGCCTCCTGTTCTGTGGCACTAGTAGATGATATTTGGGGGTCAGGTTTGATTAATGTACTACTTGCTTACTGTCTACAAGGTCTCTCAGGTGCAGGTCTCATACCAGATATTTTGGAGTGTCACTAGGTGGCTATTTCTATGAGTTTTATGAATGCATTGAAGCACATGATGCATACAAAGGAGTATTGTTTGGAAATGGGTGTTGTAGTCATACTTTACACCAGTCGTTTCCATTGGCACCTCTTTCATTTCCATGCTCTACTGAAAGTTTAGGTTTAGAACTGTAAAGCTGTCTGCAGCTCCTAACTACAGTATCTGAAAAACTACTGCTTCCCATATATTTTTACCAATATTCTGAGATCTTCGTCAAAAGACTTTGCTCAGTGCCTCCACATACTGAGAACTGGCAGGTGGCTACTCATGAGTTGGGATTTTCAGTGGTATGCCCAATTGTGGAATTACCCTTCAAATATATTCACCTGACACCTGCTTCACTGGTTTTTCTGCAGATAGTGAAGAATTTATGCTCTCAAACCTTGCTTACACGATCTACATACATCTTATACTTGCTTCCTACAGTTATGTTTATCTCTAGACTTTTTCTGTTTTTAATATTTTAAAATCATATTTTAGTATCTTTTAAGATGTGTTTGTGGCTGGATTTTATTGATTTTTTTGTAATGTTGTGCTTCTGTGTTGTCTTGAGCCCTTCATCTTGTAAAATGACTCACAAGTTGAATTGAATGGACAACTAAAGCTGTTCTTGAGGTTTTCTTTTTTCTTTTTATGCCATTCCATAAAATTCAGCAGGTAAAAGTTACAAACAAGGGCGAGGATGTTATTAAGAAAAACTACACACATAAGGGTAATTGGGTAGTCTCGTATTACACAGCTGGATGCATAACTGCTTGTGTGATGGATATTGTAACCCATACAAGATGGAGCACAGGAAAAGGAGCCTGTTTAGAGGGAGGGCATGCTTATGTGATTCCCCTTCCCCTCTGCCTTTCCTCAGTAAGATTCTAACCCTTGGTTTAATATTGAATTGTACTTCAGAAGTCACTGCAAAGGATGTGGTTTGCAAGGGAGCATCTCTTAGGGCTCCTAAGCCCCTTCCAATGTACGTGTAAAGCTTTTTGCTTGAGTGCAGTGCGTAACTAATTGGGAGAAATGAGTCTGTGCATTCAATTTAACAAAACAAGCTCATCCAAATAAATCATGGGCTAGAAAACTCAGGTCTATAGCACAAGCCTCCCCTGTCTTTCTGCTTACATTTTGTGAGAATTCTCATTAATTTGGTCCTGTGAGATACATGAAACATCCCGTGTGTCACTTTTCTAGGAGTGATGGGCACAACTTAACTTATGCTGTGAAAGCACCAGATTTGAGATGCTTTTCATGGACTGTTTGAACCCTAGCATATGGTTGCAAAGATGTGCTGGGGAGCATACTGGCAGCTCTGCTGAATGATTTCTAAGAAGCCGAGAGAAAGAATTCATTTCTCTGCAGAACTCCATATCCTGTGACTATGGGACAGAAGCAAGTTTTGAATTTATATTTAATATAATATTTCATGGATTTTTCTGAAAGTCTATGTATGTGTATTATTACATCTGAAACTAAGGAGTGAAATCCATCATTGCCAGAACATCAATACCATTTAGATACAGATTGCTGGACATTATTTTTCATCTGCTATTCTACGTCTCAGTCATGGTCAGATTATTTTGAGATGCAGAGCTGACAGGAGCACACACCCTGTCCCTTTATTTAGGGGCATTTATAGAATCATAGAATAATTCAGTTGGAAGGAGCCTATAAGGCCATTGAGTCCCCTGCTTAAGACAAGATTTATGCGATAGGAGTCTACATACGTAAGGAAAAAGTGAGCTCATATTACCAGCTTTGTTGCTAGTACTACATAGCTTCCCTAATGTTGACATGATAGTTGTGCACTAGAGGTGGGCATGAATTAAAAAACAAATAACCAAATTCATTCAAAATTGCTAATCAATTCGTACAAATCAATGCCCTGATTAATATGAATCAATTTATTTTTAGTGATTTTTTTATTTGTAGCTACGAAATTGCCCCCAGGTGCCTAGAGACACCAACATTGCAGGGAGGCTTCCTCGAACTCTCCTCTACATTCCCTCCAGGTTAGGTGAAGATTGAGTTTCATATGTCTGAGTTATACAAACACAAAGAGCACCCCCCCCCAGTAAAGTTTTCCCCATGCACCTAGATACACCAAAATCACAGAGAGGCTTCCCTTGGCTCTCCTATGCAATCCCTCCAAGTTTGGTGAAGATTGGGTTTCCCCAAGCCACCTGATAAAGGGCACTTTCCTGGGAGACCTACTTTGTGGGTGTATAACATGGATGTCTGAAACCCAATCTTCACCAAAATTGGAAAGGTTGTAGAAGAGAGCCAGTAGAAGCTTCTCTGTGATTTTGGTGTCTCTAGGTGCCGGGGGGGGGGAACTTTCCTCTTTGTGGCTGTATAATTCAGACGTCCAAAACTCAAACCACCAAACTTGCAGAGTTTGTAGAAGGGGAAGCTTTGGTGTCTCTAAGTGCTGGGGGGGCGTTTTTTAAGGTTTTTTAAGTAAAAAAACAAATTGATGACTCAATTTGATTTATCCTGAAATAAATTGTAAAATCAGCCTTGATGAATGACGAATCAGAATGAATTGCCATTTTTCTGATTCGGGCCCATCTCTAGTGTGAACAACTGAGCCAAGGGAGGTCATGCTTTTAAACCTCTATACATTTATGCTTCTATGGAAACAGAAGCTGTGTGAGATCCAGATTCCAGAATTGTGGAAGTCTGTATGGGTAAAAGTCTGCAGGCATCCATGCTCAATCCTAAAACAAAAGGATTGAGACCAGAAAAATAATGGCTGAAATCCAGTAGTAAGTCACAACTAGAGTGGACCCATTGAATTACAGGGGATTTTGTGAGTCTATTTCTCCATATGTCCCATTGACTCAGTAGGGCTACTTTAGTTAATACTGGTTTTCAGCTAATGTAATGTTGGGAACAGCAACATCAGTGGTGCCGCTGTGCTGTTCCTTTCAGTGCCTGGCTCTCCTTTGCGCATAACACAATAAAGAAGATTCATATAAAGGATTGTGCACAGAATAATCAAAATATGTGGTTTAAAATAACAACATCCTGCAAATAAATATTTCAAAATGAATGATGCAAAGAGGAAATAAATATATTTGGAAAATCTGTTCATGTTGCAGGATTCCTTAAGTCTGAAATTTAGATTTTTTTCAGTTCCCCATAAAAATAGCCCTGCTTATTGGACATCTCCATTGCATAAGGTGCCAACAATTGCAACTGGAAAGGTTCGAATATTTGTAAGAAACAACATGCAATCTATGTTTAAGGCTGTTTTGTATTTTAGAACAATATCCAAAGGCTATTATATTAAGTAGGTTAATTGTCACCAAAGTTGATTATTATCTTGATCTGTTGTTTTCGTAACTCCAATATCTTTCTTCATGGGCTGCATTTGTATGAAGAAATCCTGAAGCAATTACTCATGACATTTTGTAAAGCAAGGTCCCAGGATGTAAAAAATTATCTCAATCCAATTCAGTAGCCCCACTGAATCACTGAGATTAATATGAGTGTTGATTTACCTCTCAGCTATTCATTCAGTGGGTGTTCTCTGTCTGGAACTTGCAGTTTGATTTACATGGATATTTATGAAGAGGTTTACTTGAATATAAATGTTTTAAAATCATATGTAAATTTTACTGTTTTGATCACATCCAATTCTTTACTTCTTATGTTACTATTACCCATACAATGGTCCTCCACTGTGGAAGTTCCCCAAAAGGTTTAACATAACAGATTCCAGACCAAAACTAAGGAGGTGTGCAATAGATATATGGGAAGATTCATCTCTTTTACCTCCTGTATCTAAGAATCTAGATCTTTTAATATTCCGTAAAGGGAACAAATTATACTAGGCACGAAGTCATGCAAAAAGTGCTCTACCAAATGCACTTGTAAAAGTTTCATCAGCACAGGTAGTTATTCTCTGAACAAAGGGAAGTTCATATTTTAGTTTAAAGGGAAGGCAAAGATAGGACTTGTTTTCAATGCAGTCTTTTTATAAAAATTTGAATATTATTTGTAAGCCATAGGGACATAAGATTAAAATTAACATAAAGCACAATCACATTCATGTTTCTGTATAACACAAAACACATTACAGTAGGCGTCCTTCAATTTCAAGCGACTATGGCAACATGCTCTGAATAGAGGTCTTGAAACAGCGTCTAGTGTGGCTGAGAAGGCCAATTCGAGAATGGCAATCCCTTCCACACTGATGACAAATACAATTGGTCCCCTGTCCAGCTCCCTGATTTTGCTGGTTTTGGAACTGCCTCTTTGTCTCAGCCAGCTGAACAAGAGTCTCTTCAAATCGGGAGAGGCCATGCTGCACCACCTGCCTCCAGAACACTCAGATGTCAAGGTTTCCCATATGTTGAGGTCTATTCCTAAGAGCTTCAGACCCCGCTCGCAGATATCCTTGCGCTGCAGCTGTGATTTCCCTCCAGGGTGATTTCCCTACACTAATTCTCCATATAGGATATCCTTTGGAATCCAACCATTAGCCATTTCACGACATGCCTAAACCAACGTAGACATCACTGTTTCAGTAATTATATATGCTAAAAATTCTAGCTCGTTCCAGGACTACACTATTTGGAACTTTGTCTTGCCAGGTGATGCCAAAAATGCATTGGAGACAACGCATATGAAATGTGTTCAACTTCCTCTCCTGCCATGCACAAAGGGTCCAGGAATCACTGCAGTACAGGAGTGTGCTCAGGACACAAGCTCTATAGACCTGGATCTTGGTATATGCTGTCAGCTTTTTTTTAACCTCCTTAAATTTCTGTTCTGCATAGTTATGTATTTATCAAAATTAAACATTTAAACAGAAATTAAATACCAGTATTAAATTCAGGTGTTAGGAATACATATGGAGTATCCTTTCTAAGTGCCAGTGCATGGCTAGGTAGGATCAAAAATAAATGCCAAATTTAAGATCTGTAACTGCCCAATAAGAGTCAACTTATAAATCCTATGTATGTGCAGTGAATACTGCCCATTCTAGAAGGATGGATACAGGCTCAGAAAAATGTTGTAGTTGAAAGTGAAACCACAAGCTTTCACAAAACCAATGGATTTGTTGATGGCATGGTAAATATGGCTGGAATTGACATTTATGGAAAGCATTCACATATATTTCAGCGTATGTCAAACACTGCTATCACCCATACAACCTGCTTCCATTAGCATACTGTTTTGGTTGTGTGAGTTGGACCATGTAACAGCTTTGCAGCTGACAAGTGTGACATGCAGGTATTGTGCATTTATACAGTTGCCCTAACTGTTGCCCGAATGATATCCTGCTTCAAATTAACATGGCTTTCCCCCATGGAGTTTCCAAATCTTATAGAATAAAACATACTTACTTGATCCAAAACCAGAAACAAGTTACTGTACTTATAATACCTCCTCAATAACAGAAGACCAGCTTTGTGTAATTTTGGCCCTTGAGAGAATGTGGCTGAGCCAGCCTTCAACAAAACACCACAAGGGACAAAGGTGACTCATGAGCTATCAAGTAAACCTGTGCATTAAAACAAACACATTCTTCTCAGACAAAAAGAAAACACCATTTAATATGAATATCATGCACCTGACGCTTAGGAATGTTTGTTGAGTGGACATCTTATATTAATGTTTTTAAATGAATCTAGATGATCTAGGTATCTTCTTCTACTGCCAAGTTTGATGGTTTGGCCACAACCCTCCTTTTAGAAAACATATCAGTATATTGAACAGATGTGGTCTTGTGCTCTAGCCAAGTGAATGTAACGATGGATTTATGCTGTCAGTTAAGTGGAGACATCTGCAGGAGAGCTGGATTAGAATAATTGTTCCAGGGCTAGTGAACTGCAGCACTCACTGCCTTGGCAGAGGAGAAACACCAGCTGATTAAAATTTACCTAGATATAGCTAATGTTTTCCACCTATAATTTCTTTGACATAGACTCAATTTTCTAATAGCAGAAGATGGCATGAACACATTCAGACTGGAGAATGCCTGCAATGCTTTTTACCAAAAAGAAAAGACATCCATTTGTTCATTACTGAAAAACTAAGATGGTGGTCCTTTGTGGACCAAATTAATCCGATCTTGGATTAAGTCTAAAGGATAAATATAGACAGATTTGTATACAAAGTTTCCAGCCTAAATTAATTTAATTAATTAATCCAACCTAACTTAATTTAGGTTGGAAACTTATCCCTCAGCACCACCCTATTAGGCAGATATCTGTACCAGCTATTTTGATCCTTAAAGTACTGTTTGAAGGCACTTTCTGATTCAGCACAGCAGAGTGATTTGTTCAATAGTCTTTTTTAATACCATGGACTTCGAAAATATTTCTGGCTTATCTAACATTCCATTCCCAAGGACAGCATTCACACCTTTCCCTTTTCAATTTAAAAATAGCCTAGGGTGAATTGCATATGTTTTAATTGACATAACAAATTCATGAATCGTGTGGCAATTAGCCTCTATAGCAGATTGATTGAGACTTAATAACATTTTCATAAAATAAATGCAGTGCAGTTACGTAGGAATAAAATACCATCTGGGTTCTCCCTACCATCACCTTCTGTTTATTTTTAGTGTCTTCTC
Organism: Pogona vitticeps; assembly: GCF_051106095.1. Classification (NCBI taxonomy): domain Eukaryota; kingdom Metazoa; phylum Chordata; class Lepidosauria; order Squamata; family Agamidae; genus Pogona; species Pogona vitticeps. The sequence continues at coordinate 115,348,841 of NC_135783.1, read as the reverse complement.
ACTTAGCATTTTAAGGCTGGAGAATGTTACAACCCAGATTATTTATCAGGTTTGCAGTACAATACTGCAGATATTTATTTCAAAATAAATCAATTGGGCGCAATTGGCCTTGTTTCCTAGTATGTGTGTTTAGGATTGTAGCTTCATTTAGACCAAAGCAATACATAGGTTACACCTATTGATCTTTCTTTTGGGAGTGAGAACTAGATGTAGAGTTATATGACATTTCATACCACCACAATCTGTGTAGCAATAATAGGAAATGCTTTGCAATGGTTTCAAAAGACTGTAAAGCATTGTCTTTTATACTGGTGATGAAAAAATGTTAGGCGTATTGAAAAACTGACCACATCCATTAGGCTCACCAGCTCTTCTTGAAAAATTGAAAAGAGGACCTCATATGTTCCTTAGGTTCCAAACTGTGAATTTTTGTCTGCCCCTTCTCAGAGTACAGTCAATATATTAGAACTTGAATTATTTGACTGTACAGTGGTGCCTCGCTTAACGATTGCTTCGTATAACGAAAAATTCACTTAACGATGGCTTTTTCGGAGTGATCTTGTGCTTCACTTAACGATTTTCCCTATGGGTGATTTTCTCTTAACGATTTTGGGGCCATGCTTCACTTAACGATGACAGTTTTAGGTCCCCTTGTTTCGCTTAACGTTTTTTTTTACAGCCCCGTTTTTGCTATTTTTAAAATATTCTAAAATGTTTAAAAAATGTTTAAAATGCTTGGAATCGTTAGTGCACCTAATAAAACCTTCGTTAACTTAATTTGGCTTTGTTCTGAGTCTTTTTGAATTTTTTGTGAATTTTTTCCCCCCATTGAAATAGGCTTCAATGCTTTTCAATGGGTTTCGCTTAAAGTTTTTTCCTATGGGGATTTTCGCTTAAGGATGGTAATCCGTTCCAATTGGAACGGATTATCCGGTTTTCAATGCATCTCTATGGGAAATGGTGTTTCGCTTAACAATGTTTTCACATAGCGATGTTTTTTTTGGAACCAATTAAAATCGTTAAGTGAGGCACCACTGTATTTCCAAAATGAACATCACATTAAAAATAAAACCACGGAAATGTAAAAATATAAGCTGATTTCTTGCAGAGAACCAGATATGTCTATTTAGCTAAAAATAGGCATTTCCTCTCAACAGCAAACACTCCTCCCAGTCACTGAAACATTGTTGTCTAACAGTATTTTTGCAAATCATTTACCAAATCAGCATAAACATCTTAGTATACCACACTGAGTCTGCTCTAGCTTCTCATAACATATGGTGCACAGTAGAGGATGAAGCATCTTAGGCAAGGGTCTTATAACAGGGCGAAGGAATTTTAGGATAGGGTAGAAGGGTTGTGAATGTATGGAAGCTAAAGAACAAAAAGAATTTATGTACTGTTATTTCACATGAACTGAACACTATGCTTCTACTGATGCAACCAAATAGTGCATTTACTTCTTTCAGATGTGGACAGATGTGGTCTTTTTTCTTTTCTTTTCTTCTTTTCTTTTGTTACCCATCATAGTGTTGACTCATATTTAGCTTGTGCTCTACTGAGATCCCTATATCCTTTTTGCATGCTCAAGTGATGCTAGATCCTTAGCATGGCTAAGCCAGCTATCATCGATCATGCATTTTTTAAATCTGATTTTTCATGTCTGAATATAGAACTTTTTTCCATGTTGAAATTCATTCTCTGTTCTCCAATCTGTTTAGGTTTAGCCCCAGTTACTCCAGTTCTCCAACCTGTTTAGGTTGACTTGAATTTTAATTCTGTCTTCTGAAGTATCAGCTAGGATTTATTATTTATGCATTTAAAATATTTTTACTCCACCTTTCTCCTTAAAAAGGAGCCAAAGTGGCTTACATCATTAAAAAACAGCATTTAAAGCTAACAGTATACCAATGCAAAAAAGTTCAAACCTGGGTTTTTCCCCCAGTTCTGACAGAGGTCTTCCTTTTGCCTTACAGCTAGGGCTCTCAAAAGTAAATGGGCTAGTAGCAAAATCTGGTGCCTGTCCCCTCTCCTCCTACCCCATATCACACCCATAAACAATCAAGACAAAGCCAGAAAGTAAGAACAAGACTGTGTACATGGCCTACATTCTGCACAGAGTTATCTTCCTGATCTCCTTGGGCAGGAGCAAGCCAGGAGGTACACAAAGAGCTTCCACCATTTCAATGTTTCCTTGCACAAAACTGTTCTGCTGTAGCAAAATCAAAGCAATCTATGACACCTGCCAGACTAAAACACCCTTCCACATATCTTTGAGCCTTAAACAGCAATCATACATTTTTCCCTATAAGTAAATCCCATTGAAGTCAATTAGGGTTACTTCTGAGTGGACATGTCCAAGATTAAGTCTCTTAGGGACCAGAAACATGAAACCACCAGAGGGTGCTGAATATGAGGTCAAATGTTGTGTCATAGGCTTGCATAGAACTTGATCTACATTGTAATTCATATTCACTGAGAATCTCACACGTAAACTACAACCGCCGTAGATGCTGGGTTTCCTCTAGTTTCAGCTGTATTCCACTGGAAAAGGCAAATCCTGTCATAAACTTGGGACAATGAGTTTTTCCTGTTTTCCTCTTTGGTGGGCTGTTTCTATGCCTTGAAAGGGCCATGCAATGGGCAGAATTAGGAAGTTATGTTTTTTTCATATGTTTGTTACATTTATATCCCATCTGTTCATGAAGGAGATATACGGATGGTAAAATGCCTGGAAAACAAACCCTGTGAGGAACAATTGAGGAAGCTGCATATATTTAACCTGGAGAAGAAAAGACTGAGAGATGATATGAAGTACTATGTACTCCTTATGGACAGGAGAGGCAACTTTGTGTACTAGTCAAAGCATTGAGGCAGATTTTGTGTTCAGGGAGATAATGGCTTAGTCTTCAATCATCCAGTTTATTGTGCTTTGTCTTAATTGCTTGTAACTGATAAAACTGTTTTAAAGTATTTTATAAAATCTTTTATATTTCAAAGTGTTTAAACCGTATTAGCTTTTAAAAAGTAAGTTGTCAGTTATACATTGCCACAAGATCTTTTGATATAGCACGAGTTAGAAATACTTGAATAAATAAAGAAACAAATTGATGAATAATGGATGAAACCTGGGGAATAGGAAAGTAGAATGAGATTTAACTTGGCTAAATGGAACCCACCAGCCAAAACTGGTTGCAGTGCAGGCCCCTACTTCATATTAATCTACATTGCAGCTAATTCCTCTGGTCAATTGTAAAGTCATTTTCTCACACATTGTACCTGGTAAAGCTTATTTTTCACATGGTGATTGACAATAACCTTTGTTCAGCTGACCTCCATTATAGAGATGAATGCTTGGAAACAAAGTATGTCAAAGAAATTATCTAATCAACTGTGAAACAAGCTTTTTAACTTCTGATTGAATCAGTTTATCATGATAACCGACTAGCTTGTAATGTGATCAATCAGAGATGTTAAAAAGGGAAATGTTCTGCAAAAATGTAGTCAGCCATTAGACAACTTTCAGAGGGTTGGTAATGTTAAGTCTTTTGCACTATAAAAATGAATAAGTATTGTAGCTTAAACTTCATAGGCCAAACATGTCTGTTCACATTGTGGGTGATGAGATGCTTGTAGAAAAAGCACATTGCGCATAATGAAAGCACATTATTTTTACATGAATAAAAGACGACCCTCCTATTGTGGTTCCTCAACAGCAGGCATTCAGAAGCACTCTTCGTGTGCTAGAGAAGGAATTAGTAGCCATCATGACCAACACTAGCTATTGATCACTGTATTCTCCATGAATTTGGCTAAATCTATTTTAAGATTGTGTCCATGTTGGTGGCCATCATTACACCAGTGGCAGTGAATTCTATAGTTCGGCTATACAATATGTTGTATGAATTACTTTTCACCATTTGGTTTTACTGGATGACCCCGAGTTCTAGAATGGGGTCAGTGGGAGTGACTCCCTTTCCAATTCCACCACAACATGTATCCAATGTAGTCCCTGATGCATTGGTCCCCATAGTATATTTCTGGGGTTTGTCTTAAAAAAAAAAAAAATCTAACCTTCCATCACAGATAAACTGTGGTCATGGAAGATGACATTGTGGTGAAAATGAAATCATATACTGTACATTTGATATATTATGTGAGAGGAAAGTGCAGTGATCAATTATACTGTCTAGATTACTGATTGATGATAGTGATGATTAGACATCCTTCAGTCTCAAGAGACTATGGTAACGTGCTCTGAATAGAGGACTATTCTCTAGATTACTATGATTTTTAATTTAACCGTTTGCTGACAATGGATTTGGGCCCTTAGATCAGGGGTCCCCAATCCCAGGTCCATGGCCCGTGCCTGTCTATGTGCTTCATGGAACTGGGCCGTGGAGACAGATCTCCGCCCCCCTCCCACGCACGGCGAGCATGTCGTGCTCACGGAGGGGCATGTCACACTCATGGAGGGATATCGCGCTTGCTGAGGGCCCTCCGTGAGCACAACACACCCACCCGCATATGGAACCCGCGCCCCCCAACCAGTCCGCGGTCCCAAAAAGGGTGGGGACCACTGCCTTAGATAACATTAGGACATTCGTGGAGAAAAAATGTATTGTCCTCTCTTTTGTCCAGTGGTCATCTATGACCCACACCCCTGCCAAAGCTTCTTCAGAAATCCTGCTTTGGTGAGGTGGGAGAAGTCATGAGGGAGACGTATGAAGAAGGAAGCATTGCTGAAATAGTGTGGAACTCCTTTCAGCTCTTCTGATTTTTCCACTTGGCTGCAGTGGAGAGACAGTGATGGAAAATTTTTCTTCCATGCCTTTCCTTAAGTCAACTTGCAGTATCTTGAAACCCAAATAAATATTAAAAGCAACTCTGTTTAGCTTTCATTGATTTGCCTTTCAAACACCTAATTCAGAGTCTGAAATTTTGTTTGAAGTTTCATTGTTAATCAAAAACAGACCAGTATTTCCTTTGATAATCCCTGCTCATAAGGAGATAGTATTTTCAGTGTTAACAGGACAGTTGTAGTTAAGAGATTGTTTCTGGAGAGCTATGCAGTTTTGAAAGTGCTGTGCAGAATGATACCCCGAAATGGGGAGGTAAACTTTAGTTTTCACCAATACAAAACAGTATGACACAAACAATATTCAGTGTGAGTACTGATAGTGAATTGTATTTGGTCTGTTTTTAAACTGAATTCGCTAAACTTTGAGTGATCAACATGCATTCTCTATATGTGACTCTTTTAAGAACCTTCCCCCTTAGATTATTGTACCATGGAAGACTCTATCACTTCTTCTTGAGCCAAAGTTACTTCTTCATCATCTAACAAATGTAATGAATCCAACTCAAAAAAACAACTCACATTTTTCTTTAACCACTTTTCCTCCTGCACTTTCTTCTAAGTTTAACTAATCATTTTGTAACAGGCAAAGGAGTGGAACAAGCACCATGGCCCAACTTCTTTTTTAACGCCCTTTGCCTCAGATCCTCCAGTTCCATATTTAAGATGGATGAGGATGTTAAACCCATCCCCCAAAGGGCTCCCAGACCTTCTTGCCTTGGACTGGCCTGAAACAGGGTTTGAAGGGATTCAGCCCATGAGGCTTCCCAATGACCTCTACACATGTCTGGTTCTCTCTCTTCCAAGCTTCTCTTTCTTTCCTCTCTTTCCTTTTTATGTCTCTCTTCCCCCCCCCCTTCTCTCTCTCTCTCAGTTGTCTGGCCGCAGTACAGTGGCTTTCTATACACTTGTCTTTTCCATTCTCTCTCTGCTTCTTCTGTAGGCACTCTAAAGGCCACCCATTCTCTTCGCCCATAGGTCTGCCTTCACTATTTTAACTCAACTTTTTTCACAGTTAGTTTTCTCAACCTCCTCCACCAAGCAACAATCTTCTTCCACCTCCTGTCTTCCTAACTCCTCTTTTCCTTCCTTCATACCTCCTTTTATCTCTCTTTCCCCACCAAAATGACTCCCTGTATTGGTTTAGTTTTTGCTGGGTCTTTTGCTTCTGTAGTTTCCATAGTCGTCTTCCTCAGCCCCTCTATCATGTCTGTCTTTTCTGATTTTTCATTTCCAGTGGATAGCACACCTCTGGATCCTGGATCCATTACTTCCTCGGTTTTACACTATAAACATAGTAAATTTCCCTTTATATAAAAAATGTGCTTTTAATTCATAAAATGTCTTAGGCATTTTATCACTTTTGAAGCAAAGAAGCCCATATACCACATTTGCACATAATTTTTGTGCAGTTTTATTTGTGCTTTTTTTGAAATACAAAGGTTGCTGGATAATATAAAATGTGTTGTCTTTAGAAAGATGAAGTACTGTATTGTAAACATTGTTGCTATTAGACAGTTGAAAGAAACAGTGTGGGAGTCACAATTACAGGTTCAAGAACCTATTTTCTTCTCTCTCCCACACAAACTCATCTCCTGTCATAATCTCTCCTGATAGTTTGCAAATTTACAGTGTTCCTCCATGTGCCCTTTTTTATATTTGTTGTATTTCCCTGCACATGAACAATAAGAGCAACATGCTTTTCCTGTCAGCTCTCCCTTCTTTCAAATGTAGTGTAGCTAAGATTTCTTGGGACCTGTCATGTAGCTTTAAAGCTGTTGCTTCTTTTCCAAGTAACTCTTACTATGCTAGTGGGGATGTTTTCATCGCACCTCCCAAGTGTTGGTACCATGTACATACCATGAACACACACTTATATGTGCACAGGTGAATGGTGTTGTAGTAAAATTTAAAGCTCATACCCTCAATGTGATATTTCGCAGAGTCACATTTCCAAAGAAATTCCACAAATGGAGACACACATGTTGATTTATACTAGGAAACCAGTTCTAGCAGTTTTCATCTTCCCCGGAAGCAGGTCCTTTGTAAGACTAATGGGACTTAACTGGCCGTTCTGGATCAAGCAATAGAAAATATGCAGTGTTAGAACAAGGATGAGTCACATCATTGTATTTTTCACCTCACCACTTTGGAATTAGCAGCTAAGCTCGTAGGGAGCAAAGAAGTCTGAGGCAGGTGACAGTATCATCCTTGCTAATTCAAAATGGTACTGGCTTTTGAACCTGTGAGCCTCATTACATTACTGATTCTGATCCTGTTTACCACAGACAAAACTTACTGAGAGAGGGAGTTCAGTGCCAAAAACTAAAATAATTTAATAATATTAATGTTGTGTGAAAGAAGGACTTCATATAAGTACTGCTTTCCTCGTATCTGCAACAGTAGGACATAGCGAGCTGCTGTTGCTGAAAAGTCCACTATTATAGTCATTTTCCCATCCACTGAGCTGAACCAAGGGGTTACACTTGCACAGGACAAGACCTTCTACTGATGCAGTGCTAAACTGAGGAATTCACTGCTTGGTATCAATTGAATTTCCAAAGTGACTCTTCTCAAGGAGCCTCTGAAGTGTTTTCTAGTTATTTATGTGAAAATTTGTGGTTGCTAACTGTGTAGTTGGTCTTCTTTTAAATGTGTGTGTTGATTTCTTGACAAAAAAAGAGAAAAGTTCTGTAAGCTGCCTTGAAGATATTTATTGAAAGTTGTTTTGTGTAGGCATCCTTCAGTTTCGAGAGACTGTGGTAATGTGCTTTGTATGGAGGACTTGGAACAGCATCTAGTGTGGCTGAGAAGGCCAATTTGAGAGTGACAATCCCTTCCACACTGAAGACAAATCCAATCTGTTCCCTGTCCAGCTCCCTGGTTTTGCTTCGACACATATGCGAAGCTGGAGCGTCCTCTCCAGAGCACAAAGCCTGGGTCCACAAGGTCTCTGCAAACCAAAAATATCTGCCTACCTCCAGTTGCTGTTCCTAGCTAGAATTGTGGAATTTATGGAAGAGATTGTTTGGCCATTCAGCAGTGGATTTAATGAGTCTGCTTCAGTTGAGACTAGCCATTGATTGAAGCTATCGTCTGGTAAGAACAAGCCAGTGGCTTGAGAGAATGGTGGCTGTGGAAAACATCTGGAGAAGGGAGTATAAGATGTTCTTGGGAGGCTGATAAAGACCTAGACTTCAAAAGAATGTACCCTTTTACAACGCAAGGAAGTATGGAAATCTAGCCGTTACTCATTCTGTAGCAAGTATAATGGAACCTCACATAAACTGACTAACTAACCACCCAAAGGTCTTCTTGTAGCAACACTGAGTCAACCATGGGAGCATGGAGAGACTATCCAGTAATTGCTATGAAGGTGTCTTTCTATTTAGTCTGTGAGATAGTAAAGCCAGTGGGAAGAATGAAGGTGGGGAGGAAAGGGCTGCATCTTTTTCTCTAGAAAAATAACAAGCTTGCCCTTTTTATTTCAGCAATAAAACTGCTCCCTGATATGATTTGGCAAGGTTCTGGAGATACTAAGTGAGAAGGAAATCATAAAAAGCAGGTCAAAACTGAGCTATTCAAAGAGGCATCCAGGACCATCTTTCTCTCATGAGAGAGTTCCTGACCAATCCTGTGTAATTTTTAATTGATTTAGCTGTCGCCATCTGGAGGATTTCTTATATTACACAGTATTATACAGTGGTGCCTCGCTTAACGAGAGCACCGTTTAACGAAGAATCCGTATAGCGATCCCTTTTTGGGGATCGCTATACGGATCTGCCCCAATCGCCGCACTCGCTTTGCGACGATTGGGGCGTCCGGCGGCCATTTTGGAGCCGCTGAACAGTTGATCGGCGGCTCCAAAATGGCCGCCGGATGACCCGAAATGGCCCCCTATCAGTGTTTTCGCACCCTCCCCTTGCTTACGGAGGTCGCGAAAATGCTGCGGGGGGCATTTCGGGTCATCCGCGGCCATTTTCGCGACCTCCGTAAGCAAGGGGAGGGCGTGAAAACACTGATAGGGGGCCATTTCGGGTCATCTGGCGGCCATTTTGGAGCCGCCGATCAGCTGATCGGTGGCTCCAAAATGGCCGCCGGATGCGAAAACATCGCTGGAGGGGTAAGTTTGGACGCTTATTGGAACGCATTAAACTAAGTTTAATGCGTTCTAATAGGCTTTCCTTGCCCGTACAGCGATGTTTTCGTATAGCGAAGGTTAATCCGGAACGGATTAACCTCGCTATACGGGGCACCACTGTACTATGTTTATGGTTAGTTTGTTATTGCATATCCAGCTACAGAATAATAGTAGAGCTTTCTCTGAAACTATTTTCACTGTGAATAAAGAATGTGAAACATGGTAAGATGGACCACTGTGATGTTATCAAATATTATGTCGATATGCAAATGGACACTGTATTAGTTGCATATTTTAGACTTCTAAATTTGGTAACCTTCCCACAAGTCCAATTGTAACCAGCAAACTGGAAAAGCCTTGTACATAAGCCAAACTAAAATTAAATGTTCTGGAAAATACATTTAATAAGCATAGATTTTTAAAATCATATCTTATAATTGAGCAGTTGTTTCAGAATCTAAATTTAATATTTTATGTGAGAACAAGGACATCTAATCTAATCTAAATGCAATAAATAAGAATAAGAATATTTCTGTGTTGAAAAAGATAATTGTAGTTATAATGCAAAGGTTACAGAAAGCTGGGATGGTAGTTCTTAAAATCAACAAGAACTAATGGCCAATATTTCTGACTGTTAACGTAACAATTTCGGGATTTTTTTTCATCTGCTACAAAACCAGTTGGTGTGTGCCATCAAATGGCTTTCAAGGTAAGTCAGCTATTTAAGATGTGGCTTTATACTAGACATCTAAAACAGAGCATGCCACCTACTCAGCAAAGATCTGCAATATGCAGTCAAAATGCAGATGAATTTTATTCCTGAAAAATAGTAACACCTTTCAGGTGTTACATTTGATGGCACACACCAACCAGTTTTGTAGCAGATGAAAAAAAAAATCCCTAAATTGCTACGTTAACAGTCAGAAATATTGGGCATTAGTTCTTGTTGATTTTAAGAACTACCATCACAGCTTTCTGTAACCTTTGCATTATAACTACAATTATCTTTTTCAACACAGAGATATTCTTATTCTTATTTATTGCAGTTAGATTAGATTAGATGTCCTTGTTCTCACATAAAATACTAAATTTAGATTCTGAAACAACTGCTCAATTATAAGATATGATTTTAAAAATCTATGCTTATTAAATGTATTTTCCAGAACATGTAATTTTAGTTTGGCTTATGTACATGGTAATTGGGGGCAGTTGATTCAGTCCCAGGTGTTGATCTTTGAACTTAAAATATGGGCAAACTATGTCAATTAATCATGTTCACAATAGGGATGGGAGCATGCATGGGTCACACTCTTTCTAGCTTGACATTCCCTAAGAGACTGATCTGGCTTGCTACTTAGGAATTGCCCCTCAGGATGTGTACCATGTGACTATGATATAAACCTTATGCCTAGCCACAGAGTTAGGCAAAGAGCAGACCCTGTTTCCCACAGTTATGTGGCTGTGCTATGTGGGCTGTACCACCACTGTGCCATACTGTTGCTGATTTCAGGAGGCACCCCAGGTGTGGAAGACGACTCCTGTTCTCACGTTGAGAACATTAGGACAGGTTTGGAATTCCTATAATCTATAACAATAACCCCCCCACACACACATACTCATTCTCTTTGTTGTTGTTGTTTAGTCGTTTAGTCGTATCCAACTCTTCGTGACCCCAAGGACCAGAGCACGCCAGGCCCTCCTGTCTTCCACTGCCTCCCGGAGTTGGGTCAACTATATGTTGGTCGCTTCGGTGACACTGTCCAACCATCTCATCCTGTGTCATCCCCTTTTCCTCTTGCCCTCACACTTCCCCAACATCAGCGTCTTTTCCAGGGAGTCTTCTCTTCTCATGAGATGGCCAAAGTATTGGAGCCTCAGCTTCAGGATCTGTACTTCCAGTCAGCACTCAGAGTTGATTTCCTTTATAATGGATAGGTTTGTTCTCCTTGCAATCCAGGGGACTCTCAAGAGCCTCCTCCAACACCACAATTCAAAACCATCAATTCTTCGGCGGTCAGCTTTCTTTATGGTCCAGCTCTCACTTCCATACATCACGACAGGAAAAACCATAGCTTTGACTATTCAGACTTTTGTTGGCAAGGTGATGTCTCTGCTTTTTAAGATGCTGTCGAGGTTTGTCATCGCTTTCCTCCCAAGAAGCAGGCATCTTTTAATTTCGGGGCTGCTGTCACCATCTGCAGTGATCAGTGATCAATTGCTATTCTTTGGAAGTCTTCATTCAATTTTCTGTAACTTTCCTTATCTCCCTTGCATTTTGTTTCCCTTCTCTTCTCTGCTATTTGTAAGGCCTCATTGGACAACCACTTTGCTTTCTTGTATTTTCTTTTCTTTGGGATGGTTTTCGTTGCTGCCTCCTGGACAATGTTACGAGCCTCTATCCAAAGTTCTTCAGGCACTCTGTCCACCAAATCGAGTTCCTTAAATCTGTTCTTCACTTCCACTGTGTATTCATAAGGGATTTGGTTTAGATTATACCTGAGTAGCCCAGTGGTTTTTCCTACTCTTTTCAGTTTAAGCTTGAATTTTGCTATAAGAAGCTGATGATCAGAGCCACAATTGGCTCCAGGTCTTGTTTTTGCTGACTATCTAGACCTTCTCCATCTTTGGCTGCAGAGAATATAGTCAATCTGATTACAATAGTGCTGGTCTGGTGATTTCCATGTGTAGAGTCGCCTCTTGTGTTGTTGGAAAAGAGTGTTTGTGATGACCAGCTTGTTCTCTTGACAAAACTCTATTAGCCTTTGCCTTGTTTCGTTCTGAACTCCAAGGCCAAACTTTCCTGTTGTTCCTTTTATCTCTTGACTCCCTGCTTTAGCATTCCAATCCTCTAGAATGAGAAGAACATCTTTCTTTGGTGTCAGTTCTAGAAGGTGTTGTAAGTCTTCATAGAATTGGTCAATTTCAGTCTCCTCAGCACTGGTGGTTGGTGCATAAACTTGCATTATTGTGATGTTGAAAGGTCTGCCTTGGATTCTTATTGACATCATTCTATCATTTTTGAGATTATATCCCATTACAGCTTTTCCCACTCTTTTGTTGACTATGAGGGCTACTCCATTCCTTCTACGATATTCTTGCCCACAATAGTAGATATGATACTCATCTGAATTGAATTCGCCCATTCCCATCCATTTTAGTTCACTGACCGCCCAGGATGTCAATGTTTATTCTTGCCATCTCCTGTCTGGCCACCTCCAGCTTCCTAAGGTTCATAGATCTTACATTCCAGGTTCCAATGCAGTATTTTTCTTTGCAGCATCGGACTTTCCTTTCACTTCCAGGCACATCCACAGCTGAGCGTCCCTTCGGCTTTGGCCCAACCACTTCATTAGCTCTGGAGCTACCTGTACTTGTCCTCCGCTCTTCCTCAGTAGCATGTTGGACGCCTTCCGACCTGAGGGGCTCATCTTCCAGCGTCATATCTTTTAGCCTTTTGTTTCTGTTCATGGGGGTTTCTTGGCAAAGATACTGGAGTGGCTTGCCAGTTCCTGCTCCAGGTGGATTGCGTTTAGTCAGAACTCTCCACTTATGACCTGTCCGTCTTGGGTGGCCCTGCACGACATAGCCCATAGCTTCACTGAGTTACTCAAGCCCCTTCGCCACGACAAGGCAATTCTCTTACCTTTCCAGTATAATGGGTATTCTTGTAGATTTAATTATGATCCAATTCTGTCTTAAAATGAAGTTGGGCCAAAATTTATTTATTTATTTATTTATTTATTTATTTATTTATTTATTTATTTATTTATTTATTTATTTATTTATTTATTTATTTGATTTATACCCCACCCATCTGGCCTAAAAGGCCACTCTAGGCCTTAAAAAGGAAAGAAAGAAAGAAAGAAAGAAAGAAAGAAAGAAAGAAAGAAAGAAAGAAAGAAAGAAAGAAAGAAAGAAAGAAAGAAAGAAAGAAAGAAAGAAAGAAAGAAAGAAAGAAAGAAAGAAAGAAAGAAGCCAATCAGGCTCCTTTTTTAAATTGAAGGCCACTGATCAAATATTGTTAGCTGGCCACCTGTTGTTTGACTATGGCCAAATATTAAATATTTTGTGGTATCAAGGGTAGATTTGCATAAATAGCATGCTTTCTTTTCTTTTCTGGTGGAACTTGTAATAGTTAGAGATCCTTATTCCTCTACTCTGTAGGTATCAGAATCACATATAGAGATCTCATTTATGAGCGTGCATCTCATTCATGCAACTCTGAGCATTTTCCTTCTTTCCTGCTGAGTAACCCACATGGCCTCATTTTTCCAAAAGGCTGCTCAGTTAACTGCTGACATTTCAGGACAGCTACATAGCATTCATGAAGCTAAATGAAGAAAATACAGAATTGTCAGGCGGGCATTGGGCAAGGTCACCAGCTGGCCAGAATTTTACACAGAGCTAGGATTTATAGCAAGAGCAGAAGGGGACGACAGGATGAGATGGCTGGACAGTGTTATCAAAGCTACCAACATGAATTTGATCCAGCTCCGGGAGGCAGTGGAAGACAGGAGGCCATGGCGTGCTCTGGTCCATGGGGTCATGAAGAGATGGACACAACTAAATTACTAAACAAAAAAGGATTTATAGCACCAGTACATGTATTCCCCATGACAGCTTTGTGTGATGAATACACACAAATGCACACACACACTTTGTAAAGCAGTAAACTCTGGAATCCTTTCAAATAGTGTGCTTTTATAACTAATTGTGATCCTCATTGAAGTGGTGTTCTTTCAAGTGTTTTAAATTCCTTGAGTATTATTTGGCCACTACTCAAATAGTCAATTTGCCAATTTCCTTCTTTTTTATTTTATTCAAATCCCAACATTATTCCAGCATAAAAGAGAAAGTGAGAATTATAGGGATTCTCTAATAGAGATGTATACAACTGAGAGGTAGAACAAGTTTTTTTCCATTCCTTTTCTTACTTTGGACATGGAAGTGCATGCTAAAAATCCCTAAATCCATGGGAAGAGATTACGTTGGTGGGATGATGATTCCAGGAGTAAATTTTCTAAGCTCTTTTCCAAAAAGGTACATTTTCCAAGTTCTAATGCCATGCTGTTAGGTTTGGATTGTTCTTGGGTGGAAAGAGTGTAGCTTCATGTGCAAGCCCTAGTTCCACAGAAAATGAAACAACTTCCTTATGACTGATTTCCCTGTGTATGCACACACACACACACACACACACACACACACACACACACACACACACGCACACGCACGCACGCACACACACACACACACACACACACACACACACACGCACACTACTTGAAAGTACCTAAATTGATGGGTTGGAGTCATTCAGCCACTTTCCTGCCACTGCAAAGAATACAGTTGCCTTGTTCTGTGCAATGAATATGTCAAAAAGCTGCAGGAGGCCATATTCAGCAGCGTCCCAGTGGAAAGCTAAAAGCTTGCTCCATCCCTAACTTACCCATTTGATGGTTTGAAATTGTATAAATCATTAAGTTTTTTAAACTGAATTAGCTTTTTTTGAAAGTTTGGTTATCAGGTGTTAAAGCTATAGTGCAGGATTTTGGCTGAGAATTTTTCTCTTTAAAGAACACTTGGCCCCTTGTACTTTTAGGGGAAATTGTTCTGAGAGAGAGAGAGAGAGAGAGAGAGAGAGAGAGAGAGAGAGAGAGAGAGAGAGATGAACCCATCTCTCTCTCTCTCTCTCTCCTGAACAGTGTGCTGTGTTGCTTAGGGCTACAGTAGGAAGGGTCATTCATTAAATCATACTAAAGCCTCCCAGGAAATTTCTTTTTAGTGAGCACAACATAATCTAAGATTTTAAGACAAAAAGTAACATAAAAGTGACATATATACAATATATAGGCATTGGATATGAATGGGAAGCAGGACCTTCTGCTTCAAATCATCTGAATGTGGTCTTCAAACTTCAACCATGATGTTTTACTAGTCTCAGGTACTGCAAATTAATTAGACTCTTCATGACTCATCCAGAGCCACTTCTGCAAACAACTGATAATACAAATCTCCTGAATATATAGGTTTGTTCCTGATCAATGGAAAAGGTGGCTCTACGTCAGGGGTCTTAAACTCAATTTACCTGGGGGCCGCTAGAGGCAGAGGCTGGGGGAGGCTGGGCCGCATCAGATTTTCCGCCAAGCGGAGCAAGAGCCCGAGGAAGCCGCCCAGGAGTTTCCTTAGCCGACAGACAGGTGGGCTGGCTGGCAGGCTACAGTTCTGGATGGAGGGTGCAAGAGGTGCTGTCTTGGGAGAGAGCCGGCGAGCGAGGCAAGGCTTTTTTTTACTCTTGACAGCAGAGAATGTGTGGGCGCTTTGGGGGGGCAGGCAAGGCGAGGGCCACAAACTATCATCTGGGGGGCCGCAAATGGCCCCCGGGCCGCATGTTTGAGACCCCTGCTCTACATGCACAGAAGTGTCCTCTGCATCAAAAAGAGTGGGAAAGTCTGCAAGTTAGTATCTGAATCTATAGTACCCACAAGGTAATACTGACTTGAAATCCTGTTCTTAGCATAAACCAAATCGTAACTTTCTGTCAATTGGTTGTTGTGGGTTTTTCTGTCAATTCCTTCTATGTACACAAGACTGTTTTGCAGAGGCATTTCCAGGGAGTGTGTGCACACATTCCCCAAGAATTGTGACAGGCGTGCTTTGTTTTCAGGGACAAATGAACAGAATGATACAATTTGGCTTAGACTGTGAATAGGATGTCAGTCACTGTATCATAGCACCTGAAAGTGCACTGTGGGTTTTTGCAGCTGATCTAGAAATGTAAATGAAAATTGCAAAGAAGTAACTCTTGTTTTACTTACATCCTCCTCCTTATGCTGACACGTAATCCATCTGATCAAATTGGTACATTATAATTAGATACTTGCTTTTTAGCTGATGTTTTTGGCACTTAACACTCTATTTTTCAGCAGCAATGATTTAAACTGAAATAGGAAGCATTATTTAAGGACCTCTTGGTACAGAAAAATCCCAGATTGATTTAATGACTTTTCTGCATCAAATAAGGTAGATAGGTAGTAAAAACAATTTACTTTGTTCATGTATTCTCAAAGGCGTTCATGGCCGCATAAGGAAACCTTTGAATAAACACAACCTATAAACAGTATTCAGGCCCACCACAAAAATATAACAAATGTGTTACGGTCAGCAAAAGACAAAAGGGACCCCCTCAACACTGCAGGAGTATACCGGATACCTTGCCATTCTGGCCAGGTATATATTGGGACCACAAAATGCAGCATCCACAACAGAATAAAAGAACATGAAAGACACTGCGGATTAAAACAACAAAATTGGCAGTAGCTGAACATGCTCTGAAGTAAGCTGGACATGGAGTTCTATTTCAAAATAGGCAAATCATTTCAAAACCAGCAATCATTATGTTAGATTACACAGGGAAGCCATTGAAATCCACAAACATCAGCACAGCTTCAACAAAAAAGAAGAAAGTCTAAAACTCAACAAAGCCTGGCTCCCAGCACTGAAAAATACAGCTTGCAAAAAGGTCAATGAACTCTACCCAGCCACAAAGATTGGTGATCACTGCACACAAAAGGCTATCAAATGACACCCATCAATCACAGTGACAGATCATCCCCCCCTTGTCACAACAATAAATCCATAACAAAAAAATACACCCTGATCACCATAATCACCCAATCTCCTGAAAAGGACAAGAAACTGATCCCACAGCTACAAATACTCAGCTACCCCATACACTACAGCAGAACACAGACAGAGTTCTAACTCCTGTCCTCTGAAGATGCCGGCCACAGAGACTGGTGAAACGTTAGGAAGAAAAACCTCCAGAACACGGCCAAGCAGCCTGAAAAACCTACAACAACCATTACTTCATTTTGTTTCTACAGTATTTGTTTCCAAGCAAAAATGGGGACAACGTTGGTATTACCATAACACGAAGGTAAATGTGCACAGTTTGCTTTTCCAGACTTTCAGCAGGTATTTATCTGACCGCGAGTCTAATAAATTAGTTGGGTTGCAGAGTCTTCTCTTTTGTTTTGCTAATTCTACTAAAGACATAATGGTCTTTGTTTTTAGGACATTAGAACTCTCACAGTGCAGTCCTATCCATGTCAAGGCCCACTTTATTCAGTAGTGCTTGCATGTAAGATTGCTTCCCTAAATAAATAAACCTGGCAGGTAATGAATGGTGGCCCAGGTTAATGCTCCATTAAAATGTGTGTATCTCCTTAAAGTTCTGTAATTTGTACTTTAAAACATATATTCAATTTTTTAAAATATGCAGAGGTGTTCTAGTTTAATTATCAGGTAATCCAAAACTACATCCAGGGGTAGATGATTCACATTAATTATTGATTACTTCATTGGAAATTGGCTTTGGACCTAAAACTGGGTCCTGTCCAGATCTGATTCCAGAGATTGAGATTCTTTTGGTAGAGTAAAAAACAATGAGATAGATATCTTACACTCAGAGCTAGGAAGTATTTGCCAATGTAGTTTTCAATTCCTCATTATTATTTTCTTTTTGCAGTGAAGGTATAACAACATTAAAATCTGAAGGTAACAAGGTGAGTGAAAATGTTACTTTTGGGAAGTCTAGTTACTTTTAGTTGTTTTTAAAGAGTATTTTAAACTAGAGACATTTTCAGTGGAATTTTTTCAAGTTTCGATTCCATTCCATTATGAATCTGTCAGGTAGTAGGGAGCACATAAGAAAGGAGTGGCAGGAAAGTAAGTCACTGTTTAAAAAAACTTTTAATAATAGTAATTACTTTATTGGGCCATTAAACACATTCCATAACCTAATTACTTTTTAAATGTAACTTTCTAAGATCTGTATTTATTTTTATTTATTTATTTTATTTATATCCCGCCTATCTAGTCACTTAAGACCACTCTAGGCGGCTTCATTGTTCTATTTTTTTCATTTGTTTCTGTCAGTGAGGCTCTGATGAAAGTGAAAATAAATACTCTTGCAGATTCAAATAAATTATCTAGCTGTCCTATAAGAACAGAGTAATAGTAATCTTGTTTGTTTGCCAGTTAATTCTCATATTCTCCAAAACGCTAGTAATGTGTAGTGTACCAAGTCAGATCACATACGTTGAAGACCGCCTAATGATACCACTGTGTCTTCCATTCACTTCAATTGGTTTTGCAAAGAATAGTTAGACAAATTCTGGCTAAACTGAGGATGTACAACAATGTAACTTGGCTACAAAAAAGGCAAATGTTATTTTAGGCTGCATTAACAGAAAGATAGTCTCCAGATCCCATGAGGTACTAGTTCCCCTCTATTTGGCACTGGTTAGGAGTCATCTTGAGTACTGTGTCCAGTTTTGGACACTGCACTTCAAGAAGGATGCTAACAAATTGGAACAAGTTCAGTGGAGAGCAACAAGGATGATCAGGGGGCTGGAAACCAAGCCCTATGAGGAAAGACTGAAAGAACTGGGCATGTTTCACCTTGAGAAAATAAGACAGAGAGGAGATGTTATAGCACTTTTCAAATAGATGAAAGGCTGTCATACAGAGGATGGGCAGGGTATCTTCTCAATCATCCCAGAGTGTAGAACGTGCAACAATGGGCTCAGGTTACAGGAACCCACTTTTCAATTGGATATCAGGAAAAGCTTCCTAACTATCAGAGCAGTATAGTGATGGAACCAATTACCTCGAGGGGAGGGGAGTGCTCCAACACTAGAGGCATTCAAGAGAAACTTAGACAACCACCTGGCAGATATCCTTTGATTTGTATTCCTGCACTGAGCAGGGGGTTGAACTCGATGGCCTTACAGGCCCCTTCCAATTTCATGTTTCTATAGCACCCCTCACATGGATAAATCTTGCCTGTCATCTTCTAAACAGATAATATTTCAAACATGAAACTTCATAAGACGTCTTATGAGAGAAGTACTGGTATAAATTTAACATAAAGAAAAATAATATTTTCTAGTTCACAGTAATATATTTTATTTTGGAGTTATATCACTTGTTGCAGTGGTCATGCGGTTATGAATGACTAGAGGTCAGATGACATGTGAGGCTACTGACGGCAACAGTGTGAGAAACATGATTGACTGTGTCTTTTAAAAAAAGGTACTATCCCCCCCCATAAATGCATTATGGAGAAAGTGAAAAGTGGTTCAGCTGGCGAAATAATGAGGACTGTTTTGAATAGAATTGTACATGAGAAACAAATTAACACATTTGGGATACTTTTAATTTCCTTCCGCTGGGAAAGAAACAATGTGTTTGTAAAAAAAAAAGTGCCTGGTACAGCTCAAAAGCAGTTACTGTTAGACCAATATATTCCTTTTATAACAAGACATTGAGGTATAGTTAATCACAAAAAGTCTCATGAAAGCAATGCCATTCTATTGAGTTTGCCAGTGCTCATGTCTGCAGGGACTAAATCCAACATGAGTTTTACAATCAGTAGTAGAACCATTGAAATGCACAGCACTCGTGAGTCACAGCTAGCTTAAGTCCTATTGCTGTAATTGCCTCTACTCAAGGTAAGTATAATGTGTTAGCCCTATATTTCTTTTATTTATTTTCCTAATGATGAAACCAAAGCATTGGGGAGGGGGACACCATGATTTTTTTCCTCCTGTGGTCTTGCCAGTAGTACATTTTACTGTATCTCCCCTTGAGATATTTTGGGGGAGCTGTTTTAAAAAAAAAACTGTTGAAGAGTCCTTTGGGTCATACATTAACTCCCTTGCTTACAGATTGTGGAACTACAGTGGTGCCTCGCTTAACGGGTGCCCCGTTTAGCAAAGAATCCACATAGCGATGAAGATTTTTCCATCGCTTTTTGCATCGTATTGCGATTTTTCCTGTAGGGAAAAATCGCATTACGATGATGGCTCCCCCCCCATCATCGCAAATGCTCCGTTTTTGCAGAGCTTGCGATGAGGGGGGGAATCCCTCATCCCAGAAAAGAACTGGAGCCCTCTTCCCGGCTCCAGCCCCTCCCCCTCCCCGCCTCACAGCTGATGGGCGGGAAGCTGCGGTTGCTCTTAGAAGCTTGCCTAGCAGCTAAATAGGCAGTGTAAAAGCACTGCCGAAGCCTCTGAAAGCGGGGCTTTGCCGGGGTGGGGGTGGGTGGGTGGGTGTCAGGAACAGGCCCACCCACCCACCACCACCACCCCCGCACCCCCCTCGCGCCACCCACACGGCAAAGCACCGCTTTCAGAGGTGCATTTTTACTGCTTAAATAGCCCCAGGGGGCTTCCGAAAGCGGCGCGGGGGGCGGGGTGGTGGTGGGCCTGTCCCTGCCACCCACCCACCCACACCCTGGCAAAGCCCCACTTTCAGAGGCTTCGGCAGTGCTTTTACACTGCCTATTTAGCTGCTAGGCAAGCTTCTAAGAGCAGCCGCAGCTTCCTGCCTGTCAGCTGTAAGGCGGGGAGGGGGAGGGGCTGGAGCCGGGAAGAGGGCTCCAGTTCTTTTCTGGAGGGATTCCTCCCTTACCAAGGCGGCGAAAATGGCCGCCCCTATGGAGGATCCTCGCTGAACGGTAAGTTTTTGCCCAATAAGAACGCATTAAACAGGGTTTAATTCATTCTTATGGGCTTTTTTGTTCCGTACAGCGATGTTTCCGGATAGCGATGTTAATCCTGGAATGGATTAACGTCGCTATGCGGGGCACCACTGTAATTAGGTTTGTGGCCGGTCATTAATGCATGGATAGATCTGGTTATTTATAGCACATAATGTTTGGATTCCTATTGCAATAGAAATAAATCACTGGTGTTTTCAGAATTTCACATCTCATCTTACTGTCAGAGAAAATACTGGCCTTTTGTAGACTTTAATACCTAGATTAAAACAAATCCACAGTTTTGAGTTAAACATATTTTTTAAAAGTAATGCCGCTTATTGGTAGTTGTTGGGATATACAAATGGGAAGTTCGCTTTGTGAGACTCCAATACAGAAAACTAGACTGAATAGACCTTCTGTCTGATCTTTCAGGGTTTTTTAATGGTCTTATCGAACACTTTTTTTCTTTCCAAAATGCATTATAGTGGTGCCTCGCTTGACGAGGATAATTCATTCCGTTCAAATCGCTGTTAAGCAAAATCCTCATCAAGCGAAATTAAAAAACCCATTGAAATGCATTGAAAACCGGTTCAATGCATTCCAGTGGGAAAAATACCTGCTCATTTTGTGAAGATCCTCCATAGGGCGGCTAGTTTCTGGTGCCTGTAAAGTGAGGAATCCGTCCTAAAGCACAGCGGGGAGCCATTTTGCACAGCGGGCGGCCATTTTAGAGCTGCCGATCAGCTGTTTTAAAATAGTCATCTAGCGAAAAATCAGTTCCTGAAGCAGGGAACCGATAATCGTTAAGTGAATTTTTCCCATAGGAACATTGTTTTGCAATCGGAATAGTGGTTGCAAAAACTTCATCGTAAAGCGGATTTGTCATTTAATGAGGTAATTGTTAAGCGAGGCACCACTGTATACTTGTGGAATAGCTTGGATTTACAACCTAAATTAAGCTATCTTTTAACTATGCTTTCTTGAGAATTATGGGGTTGCAACATTTGCCATCCTACATTCTGATTTTTGATTACCTACATGTCTAAAACCAGAGGAGATAGAAGAGCATGCCATTATCAAGCCTAGTGCAAACAGTCTGATAAAAGAAAAATATTAACATGTGCTCAAGTAAGCTAAAGTTATTGAAATGACACTATGCTACTGCTTTAAGCTCCATCTCACAACCAAACCTTTTCCTGGCAAAATTCTTGCATATTTCTGCTGATCGGGCTCTGTTCAAGATAGTCCTAGTCAATTTATTCATATATATTGTTTCTTAATTGCATGGAAAAGCTGCATGTTCCTGGTAATTAGAGAGTTAATGTTTTAAAAAGGAAAACCTGCTTTGTTTCAGAAATACTGGGGCCAATCACAAGGTAGTTATTATTATTGAAAAGTATTCAAACTATTTTCTCAGACAATAAATTTTGGGATGGTATGTAGGCTCCATGTGATAAGAATACATTACATTGTATTTTTAAAATATCAAATATTAGGTGTGGTAAAGATAAACCGTCCAAGAGCGAAGAGGGTATGTTAGGGGAAGCTGGTCAAGGGAAGTTCAGAAATTAATTCCTGTTTGTTCAAGCTCTGAATTTCAGCTGAAGTTTTTTGACATATGTGCCCCCCAGTGTTTTCCCAATCTCAACCTTGGATATAGTCATTTGGATTCCATTAAAGGGTGCAGTTTGGTAGAAGAGCCACCATATGCTATTCTTCTAAAGGAGGGTTGGAACGCTTACTTTATAGGCTACATATGCTCTCCCTCCTCCTCCTCCTCCCGACCTGGCAGCACTAGTGGTGGCCAAAACCCCCAGCTTTCATTTTTGGAGTTGTTACTCTGCCACCAAGTCTGTGTGGTGGAGAAGCAAATCCTTCTTTAAAACCAGCATATGTGCTTTAAAACAAGGTGTGTGATGACAGAAAAGAGTGACCCAACTGTTATGTGATGCTCTTTAGAAAGGGAGGGAGGGACTGAGATAATAATACGAAATATGATAATTGAAATTTTTTTGGGGGGGGGATTAAATAAGAGAGGAAATAAATGTAAGGTGTGCTCTGGTCCATGGGGTCACGAAGAGTCGGACACGACTAAACGACTAAACAACATGTTATATATGTGGAAAAATTATATGAATGAAAGTATCCAGAATTCACTGAGTTTTCCATAAGATAGCTTTTTCGGTGTGTTTTTTTTTTTTTTTTACAAAATACCTGCCTAGCAGACTCTTAAAAATATAAAAATAGTCACAGAAGCTCTAGAAATCAAGCCTACTTATTTATCAGATTTTCTAACCTATTGTAGTAGTATATAATGCAAAACTATAACGTGTACTTTGTAAAAGCTTATTTTGATTCAGTGCTTTTATATAAAGTGTTGATGGTATTTTAGAACAAAATTAGAAAGTGGCAAGAATCTGATTGCTGGTGGCAAATTGCCACTCATTAGCAGGTCATAGAATGTAAATCAGTGCTCCCAAGATGGAATTTTCCCTCTTAGGACAAATAGCAGGCCTGTGATGATGTAAGCATGGAAGGAGTGCTCTCTATTCAGTTTTTTTCTTTTAAAAGTGGCTCAAACAGCATACAGTATTAATTTACAGATGTTATTAGTAAATAACATTACTATTGCAGCTGACTGTGATAAATTCTAATTCAATGAAAAATGGGATGCTGAAGCAGGTACTACAATAAGATTAAAATGGCAGAAGCAATGGGAAGAATGCTAATTCAGTGGACCACAGAAAAATCCCCCTCCTCCATAAGCGACTGAATTACAGAGAATCAGTGTATACTGTTAGCAGGTTTGTTCAACTCACTGTTCTGCTCAGCTGACTCATATACATAAATCATGATGTCTGAATAAATAATTAATTAAAGATTTCTTGCAATCTTACCTCTCAGTCTCTTTATGAAGGAGGTAGTATTACTGATTATTTCCTCATCCATGATTAGAGAAGTTGCATTTGCTGGAATTAACTGTCTCACACCGGTAAATAACCAGTTTCTCTGTGTTTCACTAACAGACGCTGCAGTTTTACACAGAACTGCTTTTATCATGAAAAAAAAATGGACCTGTACCCTTTTCTATAGTAATCAGAGTACTAATGCTTTCTGAAAGATTGAGCAGCTGGCTTTAGTTTCAAATGTAGGAATAGCAACTAGCAAACTGTAACAAGAACCTACTAGATCGGTTTTATTTCTGGTGTCGTTCTATGGATTTTACTGAATAATACAATAAACCACTTTAAGATAGTTGGTGCTTTTCAAAGCAGCTGTGAAATATTTTAAATCATTATACGTAATGTTGGAACTGCAGGGCTTGAAAGGACCTTCTGGATCCTTGACTCCAGCCCCAATCAAGGAGGCACATTGGGGAATCAAACTCATAACTTTTGTCTTTGAGGCCAGATTCCTAAACTACTAAACTATAAAGAAACAAACAAACAAACAAACAAAAAAGAATTGAAGTTTGTAAAAGTTACTCTCATGGACTACATTTTTGCATACCTATGAAATATTAATAGGTATTCTAGGAGTTGTGTCTGAAAAAGTCACTTTTCTAAGCTTTGAAAAGAATGTAAAGTTGAAATAATGAGATGCAAACACATTACCTGTTTTTCCTGCTCCGCCATATATGCACACACAGACAGATAGACAGACAGACACACGTACACACACACACATACAGAGAGAGAGAGAGGGAGAGGGAGAGGGAGAGGGAGGGAGAGAGAGAGAGACATATATATAATAAAATCAAGTACATTTTACATCTGAAGCCTTTTCAGGAACCATTCTTGGCTGAAAAGTACAGCATAAATCAATATAATAAATGTATATGCAATAACTCTTGCCATTTGATTATATTTACAATACATATTAATTCTAGAAGAGTTATGTTGTTCGACTAGAGCTTTCAATATCCCTATGCTAGCATGGGCAGAAACTACTTTTTCTCAGCCCTCACCCATCCACTCCCACATCTGTAACATGGGAATAACATTATTACCAAAGGTGCTAGATTTACGGAGATAATATGAGTCTGTCAAGTAAGGAACCATATAAATGGTAAATGAATAAGTAAATTAATAAATAAATTTACATAATTGTTAGACTGCTAGCCTTTATGAAATGGATAACACAAGAGCTAACATCTGTCCAGCAGCTGTAGTTCAATGCATGCTGCATAGATTCATACAGTGCTTTAAAAAGTGTTCATTACTCTCTCAAGCACTGTAAGAGTTGCTAGCACAATAGAAAAGTTATTCACAACATGAGTGATTTTAAGAGGTTCAACAATACTTCCCACTCTTCCTCCTTTGTCTCAGTAGAATTAAGTGACACAGACTTATGCTCAGGGGACACACAAGCCTTGCGGTCATATTGAACCTGGAAATAAATGAAAATGCACATCTCATCGTATTTGCCTTTCCACAGGGAGATGGTGGTGCAAATGCAATGCCCCCAGAGCGTCTACTGCCTACCTCACTCTCTAGCTGAGCAAACCTGAGTGGGATGGGGATGAGGCAGGAAATGAAGGTTCAGGTTTTTTTTTCCTTTGAAAATCATACCATTAGTTCGTGTGGAAAATGACTGGGCTAAAACTTGACATGCCAGAGGAATGAAGGGCTTTGGATCTATTGGATCCAAGGTCCCTCTCTCCTGCCACTGGAGTGCCTGTCAGGAGGCCTAGTAGTACTGGTTGTAGCTCTAGATACAATAGAGCCTTGACTTACGGACGTCCCTACTTACGAAAATTTCGAGTTATAAAAAGCTTCAGCCGCAAAATTTTGCTTCGACTAGTGGCCAGAACTTCCACTTATGAAAAGAAACAGGCAGCAGAGAAGGGCGGGAAATTCATACCGTTGGTGGCGAAGAGGCTGCTTCTTCTCCCCAACAGTTAGGAAAAGGGAGGCTCAGCCTTCCAGGCTTTCAACACCGCCCCGACCGCCGTGCCGGATGCTGGTGCTTTGGAAGCCTGGGAAGGTGGCACTCGGTGCAGATGTCAGGGAAGCTTCCTGGGCTTCCAAAGCCACCTCTGCTGCCCTTTGCCTCCCGTCCCTGCTGCCTCCGCCACTGCAGGAGGCAGCAAGAATGGGAGGCAGTGGGGACGGGAGGCAGAGGACAGTGGGGACAGCTTTGGAAGCCCAGGAAGCCAAAAGCCACCCCGGCCTCCGTGCCAGGTGCCGGCTTCCAGGGCTTCCAAAGCCACCTCTGCTGCCCTTTGCCTCCCGTCCCTGCTGCCTCCGCCTCTGCAGAAGGCAGCAGGAATGGGAGGCAGCGGGGACGGGAGGCAGAGGACAGCAGGGATGGGAGGCAGAGCCTGGCCAGCAGAGTTCGGCAGCTTGTCTCCCAGCGGTGGTGGCGATGGAGGCAGCAGGGTAAGGTGCTGCTTTTTACTTTTTAAAAACTGTTCTGTTTTTACAGTACAGTATTTCATTTATTTATTTATTTATTGTATTTTTTGCTTCGGCCGGAATGATCGGTTTTCAGTGCATTCCTATGGGAAATGGTGCTTCGGCTTACGAAAATTTCGACTTACGGCCACCGTTCCAATACGGATTAATTTCGGAAGTCGAGGCACCACTGTATTCAGAGTGTTCTGCCACGATAGACATCCGTTCTCCCCAAACGAATGGCGCTCCTCTCCCTCAAAGGAGAGGCATTTCCGCTCCTTTTGTCCTTTCTGTAGCCGATGGATCTGTGACACCAGCTTGTTCTGCCTGCCAGGGACTTAAATGGCCATCTTTTAGCCAATATCTTCTCTGCACTCTATGAGAAATGGGAATAATGGCTGAGTACAAAGGGTTGTTCATTTCAGTGTACGGAAGCCACTTAAAATATAGTGGGACTTACTTCTGAGTAGAGATGGAAAGCCTTGGCTTGTATGTTGGAGTGTTCTCAGAATGGGTAGTTAACAGGGGTATTGTGTTCTTTCTCTGTTTTTAACCAAAACCCCTTGTAAGCAGCTTTATAATGGAAGCAACAACAAATCATAGGTGCATCTGACCTCATCTTGCTCCCTTCTCAGCTGCAGTCTTCTGATCATTGTTAAGGCTTTTACAACAATAATTACATATTAGTCATTAGTCACACATATGCTGAGTGCCCTAAGGTCAGAATAATGATGAATGAATACGCTTTTCCCTATGAACTGCCCTTGTCTGAGTGTTCCTCTTTGATTCACCAGCTGGAAGACATCGCGCTTTGCATGCTCCAGTAATAAAAAGAAAAATGCTGCTTTTCTGAGACTGTGGTTTTTCTATAAAATGGTCTGATTAATGCTCTTGTCACTCTTGCTGCTGATGTGTGATTCAATTTCAAGACCAGACACAGGGAACCGACAGCCAGTTTAATTATTATTAAGCCGAGCGCTTTCTGCTTCTCTCAGCTATATGGGATAGTCATCTTGGCTGCACAGACATCTTAGCTGTACCGACATATGTGTTTATGTAGAAGTAACTAAGTGCCACTGCAGTCAGTGGGGAGAGCAAATTGAGTCTGTATGGGATCAGAAAGGAACAAAGAGGCAGATCTCTCTCTGAATTGGAAGCCTTCCTAGCTGCTACCAGCTAGGGTGAAAGGTGGGGTGGGCTTCTCAGTTTATTTGAGCCTTGGGTTTTTTTGTTTTTAAATCCTCCCCATCAGAACACACACAGCCTGAACTGAAGAGAGGGAATTAGCTACATCATCTCCAGACTGACATAGCTAATGAGCTGAGATCACAGAAGCTTGGGATCCAACGCATTTAAGACTTGGCTTATCCCATCTCCAAAATGCCCCATTGATGCTAAGTCAAAGCTAGATACTAGCAATAGCTTATACCCACTAATCTCATGATGAATGGAGTGGAGACTGCTGCTTCATTACAGCCTGATCCAAAAACAGATCTTCTGCCTGAGAGCAAAGTGGCACCTTTGCTTCCTTCACTAAGCAGTGTTTTGAGTATGGTTGCACTACTATATTTCAGGAAATGTGTTTTGTATTGCAGCTTAAGTCTAATACCGTACTAAATAAGTAAACAGATTTTGGGTGCCATTGTTTAGTGCAATCCTACATGTATTTGTCAGATGTACAGGCAGTTTGTGACCAGAGGAAGCACCATCACCACCCCATTTTGAGGGTCAGGGGCCATGTCTTCTCAGTCCACAAGCCGCCTTTATTCAGAAGTAACTACAACGTAAGTTCAATAGAACTCTCAGGTGATTTTGTTTATATGATGCTGCCTCAGTGTCCTTGATGTTCAATACTGTATCAGCTATCAGTACTTAGTTGATATAGCATTAAATATAATTTTAAAAATTATTCTAAAATCTTAACCTTTGAGGAGGTAATAGAATTAAATGTGTTTCTTAAAAATTATTTGGGTTCGATAAAGCAATTATGATTGGTAAATTATGGCTGCTCTTTCATAATTATTTAGATTTGTAATTTTTTCATGGGACATGAATACAGTGGTGCCCCACTAGACGATTACCTCGCAAAATGGTTAATTCGCTAGATGAGTTTTTGTGATCGCTATAGCGCTTCGCAAAACGGTGTTTCCTGTGGGCGATTTTCACTGGATGATGTTTCGGACTGTGCTTCGCAAGACGGTGTTTTTTGTTGTTGTTCTTTTGTGTTTTTTTTGGGGGGGGGGACTGCTTTTTGCAAGACAATGATTTTGACAGCTAGGTCCGCAACTCACAAAATGGGTGTTTTCGGGACCATTTTTCGCAAGACAGTGATTTTTACAGCTGATCCGCACTTCTCAAAACGGTTTCTCTATGGGCGATTTTCGCAAAACGATGACGATTTTTCCCCATTGGAACACATTAAACAGATTTCAGTGCATTCCAAGGGGGAACTGCATTTCGCAAGATGATGTTTTCACAAGACAGCGATTTTTGCTGAATGAATTAACATTGTCTTGCGGGGCACCACTGTAATCACCAGAATTAAGTGGGGGAAATAGTTGGATGTGCCTTTATCTAAGTATTTCTTTCTGGGAAAATGGCAGAGCAATGAGATAAGTACTTACCTATCATGCTTTTATGCATACAGTTAGTCCTAAATTACATAGAACAGTGAGATTTCCAGATTATAGGAAACAAGATTTATTTCCTTTAACTTATTCAAATGTAAGAACAGCGCCACTGGCTTAATGTTCTTTTCTTCATCTAATGCAGGGATGGGTAATCTCTGAGAAACTGGACCAGTAACCTGTTGGGGGCTAGATGACTCCCTTGGTGCCATCACTATTGGAGTTTCCACTACTGCCAAACTCCCAGTGCTTCTCTGGGTAACAGGATGCTGAGGGTGCACACAGCTTGTTTCCCAGCAGAAATGTACTCTCATGGCCTTCCATAAGTGTAATTTTCCTAGGAGAGAGGTTTGAACTCTACAAGAACTGAATTTCCAAGTAGAATCACTGGGATTTCTGCAGTGGAGGAAATAAGATATGTGACAGATTAGAGTAGTGCTTCCCAACCTTGCAGCCCCAGATGTTCTTGGACTACAATGCCCAGAAGCCTTCACCACTAGCTGTGCTGGCAAGGGTGCAGCCCAGGAATATCTGGGAACCCAAGTTTAGGGATCACTGGCTTAGAGGGAGATCAGCATATAATGTGTGGAGATCAGCATTGCTGCAAAGAATGTATATACGTTAGTTTCCAGGCTGAAGCAAAAACAAAAGAGTTGAATGTTTTCTCTACCACTAGAAAAAGGGAAGATGCAACATTCAAAGAGCTACATTTAAAATGGTCACAAAATGGCATATCACCGTAGTGGAAGAAGGGAGCACCGCTGTAGATGTTTGCAACCTTTTTGAGAGCAGAAGATGAACATACTCCAGTTGTACTGCAGAAGAGAAATTTGTTCACGCAACCTTGGGAGCATTGATTCCCAACCTTGGGTCCCCAGATGTTCTTGGACTAAAACTCCCAGAAGCCTTCACCACTAGCTGTGCTGGCTACGATATCTGGGAGTTGTAATCCAAGAACATCTGGGGACCCCATATTGGGAACCAGTGCCATATGGTATTATCATTGCAATAGTGCAGTTAAATAGATTATGCATTAGAAATGAAAATAATTAAATTCAATAATTTAACCAAAACAGCATCAAGTAATTAGGCCTTTTATTGTGAACTCTGTAAAGCAGGTGATACTGCTGAACCCTCAAAGGAAAGCAAACATGGAGGTAATTCACTACAGTATATGCCTTTTCTGCTTATGTCCTTTTGGATTGAAGGGGAGCTATGCAGGAAGATGCTTCACTACCTTTCAGTATGCAGGGGCTACATTTTACCCGAAGAAATAGATAAATAGCTAAAATGTTGTTTGTTGCAGAACTTTTTCACTGTAACTACTTTATTCTGCTTTATTTTTACTGATTCCCATTGTGGTGTAGTTGATCAAGTGAAGGACTAGGGCTCTGGAGAGTAGGGTTCAAATCCCCACTTGGCCATGGAAACTCACTGAGGGTGTGGAACTGGTAAAACCACTCCTTAAATATCTCACTTTCCTTGAAAACCCTATTAGGGTTGCTATAAGTCAATTCTGACTTGACAGCACAGAACATATGCATGTGCCAAGAAATAGTCTCAAAGCACTTCAAGACTGACAGATTTCTCATGCATAAGGATTTGTGGACTAGAGTCCACTTCATCAGATGCATGATTTTGTGCATTTCATAAAAAAGAAGGTAGTCCATCAAAGCCAGTTCTACACTATATGCAACATATCTAATGAAGTCAGCCATGTGTTCACCACAAGCTATAATGTAAGACCTGTATTAGTCTTATAAGACCTTTTGTTATTTTTATTCTTAATAAGTATCTTCAAAACAATAATTTCACTCCTGAAGTCCCGATAACTCACATCGTTTATATGAAAGAAAAGGGATAAAGACAGAAATGTATTTATGCCTGCTTACTTACGTAGGAAACAAACATGTACTAACATTTAACTAGTAATAGCAAGAATTCTAGAAGGTGCTCGTGTAATATGTAATATTGCTGCTGCAAATTGTTACTAACTGATGAGGGACCAGGGCACATCTCAGTTGTATGCCTGCTTACATGCCTCATCCAGTATCTTGTCAATGTGCTACAATTGGACATGACAAATTAAACAAACCTTGCTCAAAACACCAGTCAAATTACCACCTACCTATATGTTCCAGTCAGCTGAAGAATTTCACATGGTCATTGCTCTAATACAAAATACTACTTTACAAGGTAAGTGATTTGTAGAGAAGACTACCAAAGGGACTTCAGTTGCTGCTGCTACTAAGGGATCCTAAATTACTTGAGAAGCTATACAGTATTCTAACTGGAAGGGTCCCCTTGAGGCTCATGGTTGGGCCTGCCCAAGCCTTTCGACACTAGTGCACCTAAGGGTCCATCCAGGCCCATGGGACTGCCAACAGAGTGCCACAACGAATTTAGACATGAACTTTAGTTTTTATCAAATAGCTCATATATTTCTGCTTCCACGCCAAAGGAGCCAAAGTTGACACAGTAGCAGTAGACCTATCTTTTAAACATGGATCCCCTACAGTTATGAATAAAACAAGGGGTAAAGCCTCAATTTTGAGGGCAAATATGAGTGCACGGTAGGAGTGCTGATCTTTTCTTCTACTCACAGACTCACAGTCCAATGACCACATACACCCCATGTTTCTCTGAGCCTCCTTGATAACAAAAGTAAACATAAGACATAGGGAAACAAAGGAAGAATTGCAAGAAATTAATGACGTCGTGTAGGGAGGGTTGAGTATCTAACCTTTAGATCTATTTTGCTCTTTAAAAGAGCCATCCAAAAAGGATTTACATTATTTGGCAGCCCAAGGACAGTTTCATTTGCCTTACTTTGCACTCCAAGTGAAGATGCGACATAGAGAACAAATAAAGAAATACGTATGAGCATAGAGCTGTCTAAATACATAACCTTCTCTTTCCGGTAGTTTCATGGAGTCTTGGAAACTGCTTAGGACAAAATGCACTGGAAGGTAGGGAATACTCTGGTTGCTGGAACCTTAGAAGTCAAAGACCAACTGTGTGCACTTTCATGTGGGTCTTAATTACAGGGCTTTGTCTGGTATCTTACAGACATTTTTCTTCAGCATCCTCATCATGATGTAATGTCTGACCCTAAGGACTAAGCCAGGCAATAGGGTCAATGTGTCATTAGGAGCAGTTCCCCTTTAAAAGGGGAAGAGTGCTAGTTTATTCCGACATTAACTTGCCTTAATTTACGTTTGGCATATTAGTTTGCTTTTGTTTTATAACTGGTCATATAGAAGATAAGATAGTTTCACTTGCATGCCTGGGGACTCAGGACACATAGCAGTGGATGTTGCGTGTTTTATAAGGGAAAGTTTTGTAAGAGGATGGACTGTGCTTTTGCCTTATTGATCAGACCCTTAGAAATTGATACTGGATACTCTGTAGATGCTTGCTTCTGTCCTCTGTTACCCAGGACCCTTGCCATCTAGTACAAATAGTTTCGTTGGCAATCACTGGCATTTTGTGTTTTCCTAGTGCCCTGCACATATTGCTATCATATATAGTTAAAGAATACTACTGAGAACTATAGTGAAAGAAGACTGTTTATAAACAACCAAATACTGCCTGGATTTGTGCCAGTTTTGTTATGATCACATAAAAAAATGTGGTAGCATTTTGGCCAGTGTGTACAGATATCTGTGGTGGTTATGCTGGCAAAACAATTGAAGGCTGTAAGGACTCATCATCACAGCACAGCTGGTCTAATTTTGTAAGCTGCTTCTCCCTCCCACCTGTGGCTGTTCTTAAATGAAAACTACGTAGTATGTCAGGAGATTGAATTGCCCATCCTGCGCATCTTACACTTTGTCTTTTGGCTTCAAATAAGTCCCAACATGCTAATTTTTGTCAGTAAATTCTTGAATAACTTGAATCTTACATACAAGACAAAATTTGTCTCCCATAAGTTGCAATGGCAATATCAGCCTTCCTAATTCTCTAGGCCAACGATGGTGAACCCATGGCACATGTGCCACAGCTGGCACGCAGAGTCCTCTCTGTGGGCATGCAAGCTATAAGTCACTGGATTGCTACCCCTGGCAGTCAAATCTGAGGAGGCAGCTGCAGCCGCGGTGCTAGTGTCCCGACAGGTGGTACGGCAGGATCCAGAGCAGCTGGTGGCAGCGGGCCGGCTGAGCTATAGGCAGTGGCAGGGTTGGGCGTGACTGGAGGTGGATCCAGAGTTGGGGTCTGGAGGCACCTCCGTGCCTGAGATCCCCCCCTTTCGCTGCCACTTCTGCTTATGCCGCCACACACCGCCCACTGGATTGTTTTTGTTTTGTTTTTTGTTTTTTTTTTTCAGTCTGGGCTCTTGGGATAAAAAGGTTCGCCATCACTGCCCTAGGCTAACCTGCATTTTCAGGGACCACCACAGAAATGTTAGATTTTCTGATCCAGTAGGATACAGCAGGTACATTACTTCATAAATGTTATTTGTGAAGTAAAGTAACACTTTGTGAGATAAAAGAAGGGCAGCCTGGCTAGGGTGAAAGAACTTCAGGATGTGTTAATTACTTTCTTGCTGCAGCGAGGGTCTCAACAGTGTTGTTTCATCATAAGCCTTGTAGAGAAAATGCTCTTCCCGAAAAGGCAGCAGACACATTTCTTCAGTTATTTTCTTGGTATCATTTCCCCTTACCCTCAACCCTTTTTTGTACACTTCCTTCGTGGCTTCACAGGCTTAGAACATCCTGCTGGTTTTGTGAAATGCCTCTCTAATTTTACATTGAGCACATGGCATGTTCAAGAGAAAATAATGTATAAATCTTGCATTGTAATTGGATCTGTGTGGGGCCTGCCTTTATGACTGAGAACCATTTGGTAGTACCATTTGCTTCATGCAGAGAGAGAAAGGGAGAGAGGGAGCTGTATTTCTTAAATTAGTTTGCAAGTCACTTTTGTGAAGAGCAGTGGGTACCACAGAGAAAAAAAGAAAGAAAAGAGGGCAGAAAAGTTGAAATCTGCAGGAAACCCTAGTGAGAGTTCTCTTTCTAGTTATGTTGCATACATATTCAGTAGGAAAGAAGAATGGCTCCCTGTCATTAGCATCTTGTAAAATATGTAACAGATGTTCTTTGTGCATGTTTTGAGTGTGCGAGTCCGTGCTTCCACACATGTATGTATGTACACTGGATCAAAACATTTATGTTTCAGCTTAGTTACCTTTTGGTAACTTTCTCCTTGCTGAGAAAGTTGATATGATTACATCCTAACTGTACCAAGACATAGTAGTAATACATGTATTTTGTTTTTTACAACTACATACTGGAGTTTGGAAGGAGGGAGACAAGCAGAAGCGTTTTATGTTTCTAATACAAACCAAGAAAAGCTTTTGAAGCCCAGTCTCTCCTGTAGAAACTGCATGGGAGAATTACTGTACTCTGCAAATTAATTATGTTGTTTATCTCCTGCATCTGTAAAACTAATGTGATTTTATTATCTTGTGAATAGCATGCAACGATAAGCAAACATTGACAACCTCTACAGCCATGTGTACATAGAAATTTTAATGATACCTAATCTCTGAAAAGGGATGGCGCGCTTTAATGAAATTGTTAATGACAATGGCGGAGGGTAGTGCCATTGCTCTTTAAAGAAATTACTTTCTGATTTCCAACAGCATACTTGTGTTGAGTCTGCTGGAGTATAAATAACAGTCTTGTGCAGTGGTGCAACTAACTCTGGGATTTGGACAGAATTTCAGGACCCTACGGCCCGGCCTCTCTTGAGAGTTAGAAGGGGAAAGTGGTGTTACAAATGCAACACAATCCCTTAGGCTTGCACTGGTATGGCAGGACTGACTGACTCTAATGATAACAGTGGGCATAAAATTAGCTAACTCTGCCGCTGGTGTTTTGGTGTCTGAAAGATTAACAAATTTATAATGATGTACTATATGTTTTTGTGGACAGGTACAAAGCTGTCTTACATTACTGATTAAGGAACATGGATTGTGTTCTGTTATCCGATACAATAAACTCTCGCTTTGGGGATAGCAGATTTATTCCTTTTGCACATGCTTTAGATCTTCTTGAATTCATAAGTGAAATTCTTACCTATATATTGGCATATTCTATGTCAGTGGTTCTTAACCTTTGTTACTCGGATGTTTTTGAACTGCAACTCCCAGAAACCCTAGCCAACATAGTTGGTGGTGAAGGCTTCTGGGAGTTGCAGTCCAAAACTCCTGAGTAACCCAAGGTTAAGAACCAGTGTTCTATGTCACTGCATGTTAAACATATAAAACAGTTGCATGGTAGCAGCTGTTTTTTTATCTTGACTCCTGCTGTGCATCTTTATATACATACATATACCTAGGACTGTTTAGTCTTTTTTTCCTCTTTCTTTACTAAAAACCAGCTGCTACCATGTACTTGATAAAAATGTAGTCTATAAATTTGGGTTTCAGTCAGGACATGACTGCATCATCCGGGCCTACGTACGAGTGCTGCTGCTTTTGTTTTGTTTTGGACGGGCAGAATTAGGACCGCAGAAGAGAATGATAGTAACAGGATATCATGTCAGTTTCCACTTATGGGATCCATTTCAGAGTTTTCTAGGTATAGAATATTCAGAAGTGGTTTACCACTGCTTTCTCTGGACTTGAGGGCAGGTCTGGTACTACACAGTTTGCCCAAGGCTACACAGGCTGGATCTTTCTCCCAGGAGACACATGTGCATTCATATTCTTGACCTCTGGCTCAGCAGCTGGATACCCAACTATGAAGGGGTGCAGGCAACACCTAGTGAGCTGTCTAGCCCCAGCCCATAGGTAGCCAGCCAGGAGAAGGATGAGCTGTGTCAGGATCAGACCAGCTGGAGGGAGTCCCTGCAGCTGCAGGAGAGACAGCATCCTGATGAGTGAGGAGGCAGGGTGAAGGGGAATAAAAGAACTGAACTGAGAAGGCAAGGGATTACTGCCTGTCTTGTGAAAAGAGGATGAGTGGAAGGATGCCAGAAGCTGTCTACCTTCATCAGGTTTATTGATTTGTGACAGGAACCAGGCATCAAAGACTCCAGCCATGCACTTAGACAAGGTTATGTTAGCCTGGACATCATCACAGCTCTGAAGAGGCAAGTGAGACAAGAGACCAAAAAGGATGAGCTCCAGAGACTGAGTTATTGTACTCATGTATACAGGTCTTCCCCTAAAGGTGTGCACCATGAACCTAAATTCTGTCTTCCTTCCTGCCTTCCAGAACCTGGACTTTGGGGTGGGGGGGATTCCAGTGAAACTAACTGGGCTCACAAGAGGACAAGTAATCTGGAGACTATAATTTGACCCTATGGAACTGTGAGATGGAACTGCTGCTGTAACTCTAATGCAAACTGGTATGAGTCAAGAAGCCAGAGCCCATGAAGTAATTAGCAAGGAACCCTGATTCTGCCAATGAGGAGGCTAACGGGGTGCACACCAACACACTAAGCTATCCAGCCAGCCCTGCAGAAGGTATCCTCCCAAATAGCCAAACTGCTCTTTGAACTCAATCAATCAATTAATCAGATACTGAGAGCTTTGCAAAGAGGGGTACTGGGGGGGGGGGAAATTGAATTGGCAGAGTAGTCAGTTTCTCTCTTTGAAAGACCTTCCTCTTAATCACCAAGCTGCTTTTGGGATTTTGTGTGTTTGTGTGCAAGATAGGTAGCACTGTGGGCAGCTGGGGAGCATGAGTAGGAAACCAGCTTTTAGTATAAATGAATGGCACTTTCCCTATTACCTCTCTCAGAGCCAACATAACAATTTCATTAAGAAGCTTTTGAGTTGTGCAAAGTTTGGCAGAGGTGTTTCATTGGCATGCTTGGTGATCTCCCAAGTTCCTAGGCATAAATTAGCAAACTTGCGGTGAACTACTGGCTCCAGAGCTGACTCATATAATCATCTTACCCAGTTTGTTGAGAGGGAATCCCAATTCAATTTGCACATCTAGGGATTCCTAGCACTGAAGCTGCTAGAATACAATGGGACCAAGCAGAATTTCAGGATAAAATATCATGTTGTAGAGTGGTGACTTTAATCATGTGTGTTGCTGTCACATGAAAATAAAGATTGCATTACTTGTTCTTTCTGCCCTTACAAGTGGAGAGTTAATATTAATACAGTATTGTATTAGGAATTTCTGGGAGTCAAATTCAGTTCATAGTAGATCAGAACTTGGGGGGAGGGTCATCTTTTTGGATTGCAATTCCTGTAATTCTCCAACCAGAATGCCCGCTGCCCAGGTGGTTTGGGAGGTCCTTGAAGTTGCAGTCCAAGGGCTGGATCAAAATTCCAGATCTAAGTTCAGGATCAGATGATCAAAAGAGGTAGGGCCTTCTCAGCAGTGGTAACTGAGGTTATGGAATCAGCTCCCACAGAGGAACTCCCTGTACCCATTTAGGAGGCAATTGAAAACATTACTGTTCAGGGAGGACTTTCACTTGAACCCCAGTTGAATGCCTCACCTCCTGTTCCGCTTTATTGTGAAAATCTGTTTTAGTATCACTGGTTTTATGCTTATATGTTATGTTATTGTTATTTGTGTTGTAATTCATTGTTATTGTTAAGTTTTGTTTTCACTGCTTGTAAACTCCCAGAATAGTGCTTTGGCACTAATGGGGTGATACATGAATTAAGTAAAAATAAATAAATAAATAAATAAATAAATAAATAAATAAATAAATAAATAAATAAATAAATAAATAAATAAATAAATAAATAAATAAATAAATAAATAACTGCGGTATAATATTTGAGTTGCTAACACTATGAGCCTCATGGCGCAG
The DNA here is from genome assembly GCF_051106095.1 of Pogona vitticeps. NCBI lineage: Eukaryota > Metazoa > Chordata > Lepidosauria > Squamata > Agamidae > Pogona > Pogona vitticeps. The sequence continues at coordinate 115,311,487 of NC_135783.1, read as the reverse complement.
TGGTTAAACTGCTGTACTGTAGCCAAAACTGCTCACGACCCGGGGTTCAATCCCAGGTAGCCGGCTCAAGCTTGACTCAGCCTTCTATCTTTCCGAGGTCAGTAAAATGAGTACCCAGCTTGCTGGGGGGGGGGGGGACAATGTGTAGCCTGCACAATTAACTTGTAAACCGCCCAGAGAGTGCTTGAAGCACTATGGGGCGCTATATAAGCAGCACGCTTTGCTTTGCTTTGCTTTACTATCCTACATCCCTCTTCTTGGGAAATATTTCCTTTCATTGGCAGTCCTAGTGACTATGTAAGTGTATAGCAGTAACAGCCGCCCATCAGCATTAAGATCAGTGTCTGCACAGATCGTTTAACCGGGGCAAAATTACATTATTGGCCATTAAACAGCGAAATAGCAACAAATTAGAAGTATGGCAGAATATGGAAATTACCAAATGCCTGGTTTCTTATCCATTGTCCACATGAAGAGAAATGACTGCCCAGGGTCCAGTGGAACAGGGAATCGGTTGGGAATCTTGGTGAAATGGAGGTAGTAGCACTTGGAAGTGAATTGCTTTTACTGTACTGCAGCAGTGAAACTGAAGACTAGTTTCTAGAGATTTTGACATTCTGTAATTCCTCCTTTTGAGCTATGAGTTCTGACAGCCTAAAATGAAGAAAAGTTAATTTGATGAATGTGTATAATATTCAAAGAAGGATAAAATTCAAAGGCTTATGTACGTGTTCTGTTCAAACTTTCCACAGAATATTGTCTGGCAGTAGGTCCCAAGTGCCTAATGGCTTTATATTTAGAAAGACAAACTGTGTTTTGTTTTGTTTTTTAAATCAATGCCACCATACAGTATAATGCAGTTACTATTGTATAAAGCTGAACTTTGCAACGATTCTCCAGATTTGCAGAGCAGTTGTCACCGTATGCCCAGATTTAATTATACAAGCCATTAAATGTCTTGTGCTAAGTCCAATCGTAACTCCCAACCCATTCAGTCAGTCAGGACATATATGCCTACCAAAATCTTACTGACTTATTATTGAATCTAGCTGGGAAAATTAGATTGATTTGCCAAGTGAGAACATTGTACAAACTAAGAATTGATTTGAAAGTAACATAGTGACTGAAATACTGTTGCTCACCATAGTAGGACTCGAACAGAAAAACAAAATTCAAACAGTGCGGAATCTGGTGACTCAACTGCTCCATAAACTGGAGCTGCTGGTGGTGAAAAATATACTTATTATACTGTATTTTCCACATAGTAGATAACATTAGCTTTGGGAGATATTTGAGTTGAGTATGCATTACAGAGAGAAAGTCTTAATCCCCTCCTTTACCTTTTCTGATCTTGAGTAAAACTGGATTTTGTCCTACATGTCCTTTTAAGAAAAATAAAACAGAACAAAATATTATAGAAAATTGAATCCACACTCATATCTAATCATATGTAGTGCAGCTGTTAAAGGCAATAATTATAGCTGCAGAGCAGCTTTCCTGTTCCTGGGGGAGTCAGTAGGGAAGGCAGGGAAAATAAAGCAAATCACACAGGCAGCGGGGGGGTGGGGATGAAATAATAAAGGCTGGATAGGGCAGGTGTCAAAGAATAGTAGACTAGAATGTTGCTATAGGGAACTTCTGGAACCAAATTACAGGCTATGGAGCAGGGGTTTTAAACTTAATTTACCTGGGGGCTGCTAGAGGCAGAGTCTGGGTGAGGCTGGGCCGCATCAGATTTTTCGCCAAGTGGAGCAAGAGCCCGAGGAAGCCGCCCAGGAGTTTCCTTAGCTGACAAGACAGGTGGGCTGGCTGGCAGGCTGCAGTTCTGGATGGAGGGTGCAAGAGGTGCTGTCTTTGGAGAGAGCCGGAGAGCGAGGCAAGGCTTTTTTAAACTCTTGACAGCAAAGGATGTGTGGGTGCTTTGGGGGGGCAGGCAAGGCGAGGGCCACAAACTGTCATCTGGGGGGCTGCATGTTTGAGACCCCTGCTATGGAGAGTTCAACTCTTCAGCAGAGCTAGGGCAGGTAGGCTTTGACCCTTCTAAGAGTTTGGCACTGCACACCAAAACAGAGAGAATAACAATCTCCTCAGACTATAGAGACAACAGACTTTTGGAATAATTCTTGTATTAGAGGCTTCATTCTGTAGGTAATTCATGCGTCCAATTTTTCTTCTTTACATCTTCATATCCTTCTCCTGGTCATAAGAAATTCGATTTCTATGTCATGACACTCCCTCCTCAAATATTTCTCACTGTCTGTAATGTTGCTCTTCTAATTATTTTTATATTAATAAATCAATTATAGTTAATTAAACAGAATCTTATTTTCTGTCCATGCTATTGATTTGCTAATTCCTTTGATCTCTTTTATTTGAATATTTGCATTCAAACATTTCATGTTATGATACGTTTTTTTGTTTTATACATCCATGAACAGCTTTAAATGACTCTTTTTATTGACAGCTTTGAACAGTTGCAGATAGATAAGTCAAGACTATTAGCAAAGTTAAACTTATGACAATGGCATGAGGTGTGAGCAAAGAGAACACACAGATGCACATGTATATTTTTCCAGTCTGTCCAAAGAAATTAATAAATAAAGAACTCAAAATGAAATAAGAACTCCATATAAATGCAAAAGTGAGTTTCTGAAATCTTCCCATCAGAGGGCACTAATTGCCGTGGCTTCACTTTGTTTAAATTCTGTGGTTTCAGTTTGTTTAAATTGGTTATAGAATGCTCTTGAAAGTTTTAGGGATTTTGGACTAGAACTCCCAGAATCCTTTGGGCCTGTCCATCGGGAGATTGGTGGAACTGCTGGCCACAAAGTGATTTTTTAAAAATAATTTTTTATTTTTTAAGCTAGGGATAGGGTAAGGAATACAGAACGTAAGGGAAATGGACAAAAAAAGGGGGAGAAGGAGAATATAAAATATACTATCATCAAATTATGTTGTTCGCGTTACAATATCAAGTCCACTTTTTGCCTTTCTACAGTTTGATTGCCCTTCCAGATTTCTACTTGTGATTACCTTAGTTTAATTCTATGTTAATCAAGCTCTATCTACTGACTCAAGCCATTTATATAATAAATCCCATTGTTCAGTTGCCTTTTCTATTGGACAGTCTTTCAGCAATTCCGATAGTACATCCATTTCTCCCGCTTCGCAAATCTTCTCCAGAAACTCCTATTGCTTCTGTATCTCCAGTTTCTTCCATTTCTTAGCATTAAGAATTCTGGCTGCAGTAACTATGTATATAACTAGATAACGCTTTGTCTTATCTATATTATCTGGTATACTATTCAGTAAAAACAATTCTGGAGTTAGTGGAATATTACAGAGCAATATTTTTTTCTAACAAAGTATGTACTGCTATCCAGTACTGTTTCACCTCTCAATCTCTACAAGTCCACCACATATGATAAAAGCTTCCCATTTGTGCTTTACACTTCCAACACACATTTGACACCTCTGTATAAATCTTTGACAGTTTTTTTGGGGGGGAGTAATCTACCACTTATAAAACATCTTATATATGTTCTCCTTAAAATTTACCAATTTTGTGAACTTTATATTATTTTTCCATATTTGCAACCACTGATCAATATCAATATTATGTCCTATCTTTGTTCCCACCTAGTCGTACATTCTTTTACAATCTCATGTTACATTTTAGTTTTGAGCAGATAATCATATATTTTCTTAATTACTTTCTCACTTGAGCCCTGTAACAACCCCAGACCTACTGGAGTATACCACACTTTACTTAAGCTGCCACCAACCATTCCCTATAAGGAGTCACACAGACCAGGAATGGATTTGAATAAATAAAAGAACAAGGTTTATTTAAACAACAAACAGGGTAAATAAAAAGATCAGGTAAATAAAATACTGTAACGTGGCTTAGTCTCAATCATATACATACAACAAATTGGTTCACACAGAACACTTTAAAGTAAAGCACAGACCCTGAACCTATCAGTTCTGGCTACCTAGAAAGAAATCTGAACCTATCAGGTATGTACTAACTGACACACAGTTGTACTCAGTCTGACACACAGACTCCAACTCCTCTCTCTTCACACCAGCTCCAAATATATATACAGTACAGCACCTCCCCCCTGATGTCCCGCCTTCCACTCCCCATAGGATGGAACTTTCCCTCCAAACCCATGACAGACAGGTACCATCAGTGCTGTATGTAACACCTCCCCTCTTTATAAGTTGTTTTGCAGGGGAAAAGCTAAAGTGCTTTTCTCCAAAAAAAACAACCAGGATCACAACACAAAACAGTTATACATTATCATACAATACCATACTTACACTCTAGGTTAAACATAACACTTATGCATTTAAACATTAACATTTACCATACATTAAGTTACCTTTATTAATACAAACCAAGCATGTTTAAAAAAAAAACAAGTACATTTAACTTTTGGTCACCAAAATATACATAGTCCATGTTTCTTCGCCGTCTTCACTCTTCGGGTCTTCTTGACAAGGCGTCAGCAACACAGTTCATTGACCCTCTGACCACCTTCACTTCAAAGTCATAATCTTGCAGGTTTAAAGCCCACCTCATAAGTTTACTATTATGGGTTTTCATTGTCTTTAACCACTGCAGTGGTGAGTGGTCAGTGCACAGAACAAAATGTCTTCCCCAGATGTAAGGTTTGGCCTTCTGAATCGCGTATACTATGGCCAGGCACTCCTTTTCCACGGTTGCCAAATGTCTCTCACCTTTCTGGAGTTTCCTACTCAGGTAGGACACTGGATGCTGGTCACCATTTTCATCCTCCTGGCAAAGAACTGCTCCTACCCCGCTGTTAGACGCATCGGTGTAGATGATGAACTCCCGGTCGAAGTCGGGAGCACGCAGCACTGGATAATGGATGAGCGCCTCCTTCAGCCTCCGGAACGCCTCCTCACAGTCGCTGGTCCACGGGATGCGGTCATCAGTCTTCTTCCGCGTCAGATCGGTCAGCGGAGTCGCTATCTCGCTAAACCTCGGGATGAACTTTCTGTAGTAGCCCACCAACCCAAGAAATGATTTGACTTTTTTCTTGGTGTTGGGTCTGGGCCAATCACGAACGGCTTCTATTTTGGCCTCCATGGGTTTGATCATTCCTCCCCCTACTATGTGACCCAAGTATTTTATTTCTGGGCTACCCAGCTGACACTTGCTTGCCTTTACCGTTAGCCCTGCTGCACTTAACCTCTGCAGCACTATCTCCAGGTGTTTCAGGTGATCTTCCCAGGTATTACTGAAGATCCCTATATCGTCAATGTAGGCCACAGTAAAGTCACTGAGCCCTGCTAAGGTCTGGTCCATCAGCCTTTGGAATGTGGCTGGTGCATTTCTGAGACCAAAACTCAGGACTCTAAACTCATAGAGACCGAAAGGGCTGCAAAATGCGGTCTTTTCTTGATCCCTGGGATCAATCCTTAATTGCCAGTATCCCTTTACTAGGTCCAATGATGAAATGAACCGACAACCCCCTATGGTTTCAATCAGGTTGTCTAGCCTGGGCATTGGGTAGGCATCAGGAGTGGTTACGCGGTTTAATTTCCGGTAATCTACACAAAACCTAATGCTCCCATCAGGCTTGTCTACCAGGACTATCGGAGAGGACCAAGGACTAGAAGAGGGGACGATTATATTCTCCCTAAGCATCTCGTCCAGCTCCTTCCGCACCTTGTCCCTATAGGGTCCCGTCACTCGGTATGGGGATACTGCTTGTGGGGTTGCATCCCCTGTATGGATCCGATGCATCACTCCCTTCACTATCCCCGGCTTATTTGAAAACACCTTTTGATATTTGGTGAGCAGCACTTTTAGTTCTTGCTGCTGGTCTTGGGTGAGTGCAGGACTGATCTTTACCTCATCTGGGTTGTATTTTACTTCCCCTCTACCCTCCCAGAAGGGTAATTCAGCTTCCTCACTCTCAGCTGCTTTTATTGCAAATAAAACCCTCTGTTCCCCTCTGTAGTAGGGTTTCAGGGCATTCACATGTACCACCCTCCTTGCTTGGTGTTCCTCCTGCTCTATAAGGTAGTTCAGGTCCGACATCTTGGAAATGACCCTATATGGTCCTGCCCATTTGAGCTGCAGTTTGTTCTCTTTGCAGGGCCTAAGCCAAAGCACTTCCTCCCCTGGGTTAAAGTGCCTCTCCCTGGCTCTCTGATCATACCAGGTTTTCTGTCTAACCTTCTGAGCTTGCAGGTTCTCTGCTGCTAGCTCTAGGTTTCTCTTTAGGTCATTCATTAAAGAGTCTATATATGTCACAACGTCTTGTGGGTCATCCTGGGTGATCTGCTCCCAATTTTGTTTGATTAAATCAAGTGGACCTTTCACTTTTATCCCAAACAAAAGTTCAAACGGACTGAACCCGGTACTGGCTTGTGGCACTGATCGATAAGCAAACAAAAGGGATTGCAGCTTCTGGTCCCAATTGTTTGGATTCTCTGCCAAGTAAGCCCTAATCATGCGCATCAGAGTCCCATTGAACTTCTCCGTTAACCCATTACTTTCAGGGTGATAGGCAGTGGTTTCCTTGTGTTTAATTCCACAGATTTGCCATAACCGTTTCATGAGCTTTGATGTAAACGATGTGCCCAAATCTGTGATTATTTCTGAGGCAAATCCCATCCTGGACATATACCCCACCAAGGCGTCTGCCACTGTGTTAGTTTCAATGTTAGTCAAGGGAATGGCTTCAGGGTACCTCGTAGCATGGTCCACAATGGTGAGAATGAACCTGTTCCCCCTCTTTGTGGCCTTGGGCAAAGGTCCCACAATATCCACTCCTATACATTTGAACGGGGTGTCAATCACAGGCAAAGGGCACAACTTCGCTTTGGTCCTGTCACGGTTATTCCCCTGCCTCTGACACACATCACATTGTTTACAGAACTCCTTGATCTGCTTCCCTATTTCAGGCCAATAAAAATTTTGTGTGATTCTCTGCTGTGTTTTGTTCACCCCTAAGTGCGCAGCAAACATGTCAGAGTGCCCCCTTTGTAAGATCATGGGGCGATACTTTTCAGGTACCACTAGCTGACTTCTGATCCCATCTCCCCCTTTTGAGATATTCCTCAGGGTCTCTCTATATAAAATTCCCTTTTTCTCGCGAAATCTCGCTGGGGTTTCAGGTGTTAACTGGGTGTCTGTCACCTTTTCAAAACACTTTCGGAGAGTGGCATCTGCCTTTTGCTCTTGGCCAAATTTGCTGTCTGTGGTTAAGGTTTCTACCACAGCTTCGGAACTACCCTCATCTGCTTCCGCCTCGGGCCCTTCAGTACCCCCCTGAACTGTCCCCGTGGTGGCTTGTGAGCGTGTAATCACTAGCACCCGTTTCACATGTTCAGCCAGGTCATTTCCCACGAGCACGGCTGCTGGCAGAGTCGATGAAATCGCTAGCCGCCAAACTCCCCTCCAGCCTTGAAAGCTCACAGGTACCTCAGCTACCGGCAGTGAGATCACCTGCCCCTCAATCCCTGCCACCTTCAGGCTCTCATTTGGGATGATATACTCCCTAGGAATAATGTCTGGATGGCACAGGGTCACCTGGGAACAAGTATCCCTTAGCCCCCTATACTGATGGTCAAGTATTCCTACGTCCACCCCTGCGGTCTCAAACAACTGTGAATCTGTTCTCACTAGTAAGCAGCGCTTGACCTCCACAAGAGGACCATTTTCCCCAGCCTGATCAGCAGATGTAACTGTTCCAGATTGAGTAGCCATGGTAACAGGCTCCCTCAGTGGCAAGGAGCTTTGCTCTGTCTGGACACAGAACACAGCTTTTGGCTTGGTTCCACTCAAATCATGAGGCAAATTTCCCTTTAGCTGCTTTAATTTCTCACACTCTGAGATTAGATGGCCCTTTCCTTGACAGAAATAACATTTTCTGCTGTACTTGGAGTCTTTCTCATCTGGTTTTGGTTTTCCCTCCAAAATCTGAGTTCTTGGTGGTTTCATGTCTGAGGGCTTCCCTTCAACATGGGCCCCTCCCCCTTGCTGGTTTTTCCCTGGTCCCTGAGAGTACCTGCTGTAGGTTTCTTTGGGCTTACCCACAGTTTTCCCCTCAGCACCTAAGGGCTTCCTTATTTGGTAAATAAAATCTGCGATCTCTGCCGCCTCTGTCACAGATTTCGGTTTCCTCTCCCTCACCTGGAACTTCAGTTCCCCATGCAGGACTGAATAAAACTGTTCCAGCGCTATCAGGTCTTTGAGCTGCTGGAAGGTCTCTGTCCCCTCCTGAGACAGCCATTTCTCTAGCAGCCTCACCAGTTGGGCCCCCACTTGGGTAAAAGTCTGCTCTGGTTTTTTGGTGAGTGACCTGAATTTTTGCCTCAGCTGTTCAGCAGTTATCCCATGTCTGGCAAACACCAGTTTTTTAAACTCAGCGAAATCTTTCAACAGTTCCACTGGCATCTCGGCATAGACTTCTGCCAGGCTGCCACTGATCAAAGATCGCATAATAGTCATCTTCTCAGTTTCCCTTACTGAGAAGTCCACAAACGCTCTTTCCACGAGGGAAAAGAACACCTCAGGGCAATCTCCCTTGTTGTACACAGGGAATTTCTTCAGGTCAGTTTTAGACAATTGGCCCACCTCAGAATCTCTATTGTTATTATTGTTCTGGTTCATCATTTCCAATTTTCTTAACTCAAACGCCATTTTTTCTACCTCCAACTGTCTCTGTTTCTCCTCCCTTTCAAACGCCATTCTTTCTTTTTCCAGAGCAATTTTCTCTCTCTCTAATTCAAATTGTCTTTGTTTCTCTCTTTCCTTTTCCTCCATTTCCCTCACCCTCAGTTCATGTTGTTGGGCTAGGCGCATTTTTCTGAGTTCTGAGGTCTGTTCTCCCGTGCTCTCATCCTGCACTGAGCCAAATTCCTCCTCAGAACCTTGGTCTACCTGTGGATCTCTCCCTTCACCCATTTCTGCCATTTGGCTTCGAGTCAAGGGCATAATCCCCCCCCAGAACAGGCTGCCTTCAAAAGTCAAGCCTCAAAATAAAGCGACGACTTTTTTCCTTTTGCCTCAGGAACAGCCTTCTATAGATTGCTGCTGTTCCTTCAGCACTAACTTGCAACTGTTGCCAGGCAGAATCCACCCCCTCTGCTAGGCCTCTCAGCAGACAGGCTAGATCAGTGTTACTTCACATAGCTTTGCCTCAGCTCTTTCCCGCCAAAACGGGTCGCCTCAGAGCTCCCTAATCTAGTCTCCCCAATCTGAGTGTGCACGTTCTTCCACTAGCGTACCTCCCCGTGAGGTAAGCCTAGAAGATTACCTACGCGCTCTCAGATTTTCCCTGACTAGACCCCCCTTGCTCTGGGCACACTTGCCAAGGCTTTGCTGGACCACTGGACAACTGGACCAGTCGTATCCCACACGCTGGACACCAATCAATGTAACAACCCCAGACCTACTGGAGTATACCACACTTTACTTAAGCTGCCACCAACCATTCCCTATAAGGAGTCACACAGACCAGGAATGGATTTGAATAAATAAAAGAACAAGGTTTATTTAAACAACAAACAGGGTAAATAAAAAGATCAGGTAAATAAAATACTGTAACGTGGCTTAGTCTCAATCATATACATACAACAAATTGGTTCACACAGAACACTTTAAAGTAAAGCACAGACCCTGAACCTATCAGTTCTGGCTACCTAGAAAGAAACCTGAACCTATCAGGTATGTACTAACTGACACACAGTTGTACTCAGTCTGATACACAGACTCCAACTCCTCTCTCTTCACACCAGCTCCAAATATATATACAGTACAGCACCTCCCCCCTGATGTCCCGCCTTCCACTCCCCATAGGATGGAACTTTCCCTCCAAACCCATGACAGACAGGTACCATCAGTGCTGTATGTAACAAGCCCAACAAAAGTTTACCAAATACCGTTGGTTCTATGTAGAAGCCCTCTATTTTGTCTTTTGTGTACCTAGATTCCATTTGTGCTCTAGAGTCTAGATCACTAGTCTAGATATATATTTTTTACTTCTAACTCTTCTTTGGACCTTACATCACAATCCTTTTTTAGTAAATCTTTATATCTTAAGATTTTGCTTCTGTCATAAGATTAGGTTGTGTAAAGGCCTCTCTATAGGTGATACCCAGCCTGTATGTATGTGTGTGTGTGTGTGTGTGTGTGTGTGTGTGTGTGTGTGTGTGTGTGTGTGTGTGTGTGTGTGTGTGTGTGTGTGTGTGTGTGTGTTGGTATATCTGCTGTATGATCTTTTTCCAAGTTTCTAATAAGGCTCTTCTTATCATGTGCATATTGAAACTTTTCTGCTCTTTATCTTTTTTGTATCATAAAAAAGCATGCCAATCTAACTGTGCATCATGTCCTTCCAACTTGAGTAGTCTATCATTATCTAAGGTTATCCCCAAAGTGATTTTGCTATGCTCTGAACATTGATTGCTTTCCTGTTCTGAACCTTGTTTGATAATAGTAAATCTGAAACCTACATTCCCAGTATTTTATTGCGTGTATTGTTCTGTTTGCTGTCTAGCTGTTCTTATTAGGGACATTGTAGTCCTTTCAAATGTTTACTACTTGAAAGAGGTCCTTACGTGCCAAAGGAGGCCACACAGGATGGAAAGGGAGAAGTGTGAGTTGCTAGTCAGTGGACATTAAGGGACAATGTTGTTGCACTGGTGATGAGTTGATAGGTTGAGAGTTGGTTAAAAGGAAGGACAAAAGTGGTTTTCATTTTTAATAATATCTGTAATTTTTTGCATTTGTTTTTTCTTCTTCCCTTTTTAACTTTGCCAACCTATCTTTTTTCAGATGTATTTCTCTACACAGATGTTTTTGGGGCTCATGCACTGACAGGAATAATTTAACATTCATCTTTCCAAAAGCTGAGACCTGGTGAACACAGAGGGTTATATCTAACTGTAGCTCTGCAGTAGCAGAAGGCTCTCATAAAGTGACAGACCTGATGAGCACTGATTCCCTTCCCTCAAGGGCAGTTCTCTGTGCTGTATTCTGTACTGTTTTGATGAGTCTCGAAGCTGCTTCAGAGGAGGCAGTTAGGGGCCGCAGTAAGTAAAGGAAAAACTGTTTCCCCTTGTGTGCTGTGCCTATCAGTTGCCCCTGAAGACAACTCTGTATCTAAGATACTCCGATGACTCTGGCTAAACATGGGATAATTTTACATCCTAATGGCAAAAACACCATGAACCAAAATTCCTTGTTGCATACTAATTATATGAAGAGGGTCCATTGGTTGAAAGGAGCTACAATGCTGAAAGAAGGTCCCGTGTGGCCCTGCTGTTCTTTTCCATTCAAGCACCTCTTTCAAGAAACTAGCATGTGAAAAGATTAGAATCCATCAGGCAATACAGCCAAGGGGGATTAAGGGAATAATGGCCAGAAGAATAATGGCTGGGCTCTGTAAAATCCAATCATATGGGAATATGATAAGCTGTAGCACAAACACGTAACATACGGCAGAGTTTTAAGTGGCTACTCTGTCACTTCTGTCCTCTGAAGTCTAGCTTTGGCAGCATGTCAAGGAGTTATGAAATACATCAGCTATTCTCACACACTTCTTTCCTTAAATGACATGGTTTTGACAGGGTGTAAATTCTCTGAAGACGGAGCTTTCTTTGGTGATTTGCACACATGGATGTAGAAACAGGCAGAACAGATACAAATCAGCCTTTGTGGTAACTCAGTGTTGATCCATTGACATTGTGGTAGCTTTTTCTGTGCAGCCAGATGAGTATTAGAAGGGTGTCAGTCAACCCATAGTGTGCAAAAATGTAAATTTTAAAAAATGCATGCATTGGCTGGAGCAGGATATAGGAAGCACTTTCAGACCAGTGATTACACATTCCTCAGTCAGGTAAAATTCGATTCCATCCTGTGCAGGTTGGCATAGAAGTTCTGCCCAAGCAGAACTGTGTCTCATGCCAATAGTTTTCATCAGTCTTGATTTACAAGATTGTTATTAGTTGCATAGAATTCAGAAGGTTATTGCTCCATGAGAACCAATCTTCCTGGTTTCCCGCTACTTGTTTATTTTTAATTATCTTGAGCAGATTATGAATCATAACACTTGATTGCAAGCTTTCTGGTTGATGAGGGTGGAATGTGAAGCAGAATGTAACCTTTTCATTCAACAGCGAGTGGTCGCTTAGGAACCAGCAATCTCATTGGTATAGAAAGTTACAAGGCGTGTGAAAGGGGTTTTCTTTCATTTAAATTGCTTGTCATTTTTAAAGAAAGCTTTTGGACCATTTCCTAGCTCTAAACCATATTTACTCTCCATTTATTACAACCAAATGAGAGTTGTAAAAAGAGGAAAAAATTATCCTACTTGATTTAGTCCTTTTCCTTTTGCTCCATGGTGCTTGCCGCTAAAAGCTCCTGTTTCCAGCATAGTTATTAGGCCTCTTGAGATTACCAGCCTTTTAAAACGCCATGGTTGGTAAAACTTGTAATTAGGGAATTCTAAAATTAGCCACCAGTCCTTTATACTGAATTAGCAGTGTGGCTACATCTGTTTTGGCCCTTTTTCCATACAAGCTACAAGTTAATGGGATAAATTATCTGACCCTTTGCTCTCCAGTCCCCACAAAGCATTGACCACCTGTGGTGGAGTTGCAGAGATCTTAAGTGTTTCCCAATGTGCTAAGAAAAAGCAAACTAGCAACTCCAAACTCTTAATTCACATAATAATTAGACACAGCTTATCATTAAACTGCCCTCCACCCACTTTCTAGAGAAATATATTTGCACTGTGGGCCTTGTGGAAGGGAATAACAATGGATGTCCCACTCAATGTGGTCCTGGGGCAGTGATATGGAGAAGTGGTCCTTCTGTGTAGTGAGAGTAATGAAGAGTCTCATGGCTCTTTAAGGAAAAACTGGTATATTACGGCATAAGCTCCAGTGAGCCAGTGTCCACTTCATCAGATGCAAGGAGTGTTGTCCTGGTTTACAGGTACGTATAGCCACATCTGAGGCAGTGGGGAGGCACTGTAAAAACAGTGAAAATAGCCGCCCTCCCATCATGTCTCTCGATATCGATCACCAACAGAATGTTTACTATTTACCCCCCTCCACTGCAGCTTCTGTCTCCTAGGCTTCCACAAGAAACCCAGCACTAGAGTGTTTGCTATGCCTTCACAGAAGTTTTTGTAAGGTCCATTGAGCACTGTTGTGGTGGAAACATCACTGATTCTTGTAAAAGCAGCGGGATTCAGCAGAAGTGTTGGATTCTGGCCAATTACTTTGTTTATAATGGCCATTCGTAAAAGAGTTGTTGGTGATAATAGAGACAACTTGGCATTAGTAAGCAAATTAAAACATACAGTGTGAATTTAAAGATACACTTTAAAATTATTCAGTAACAACAAAAACAAAAGAACTGCAACATATTTAAGACTTCACACTTTTTTTCTAGTGTGAGCATTTGTGGGTTACTACCCACGTGTTCAGACAGATGGAGTACAGAATCTGGGCCGCAGGTTTTTATACAGCGTACATGGTGTGGAGATGAGACTGGAGCCTAGTATGCGGATGGGAATGTGGGGGTGGAACCACATAGACGGGCATTTGCATAGTAGCACCTGGCCATCAGCTTCCAAGGTGAGGATGGTATTATTAACATGAGTAGTGAATCTTGACAATGTGAAGATCAAATCACAGAGTTTTCAGGAAGAGTGGGTTGTGTTGACATCAGGGTTTCCCCTCCCAAAAAAAAAAATGTTTGGTTATACAGAAGATAGTAGAGAAAGCTAGCTTATTAATTTATACTGGCCAAAATCGCATTGCTTTTTCCCTGTGCACAATGGCTTGTTACATATGGGTGTTGTCTTTTTATATCAGTTGTGCAAGGGGATATTCATTGTTTCCTTGTGCATGGCTTCATTATTGCTAGCTGAATGTGTATAGCTAGGTGTGCTATCTTATGTTCTGATTATCATAGAATAATTGAGTTGGAGGTTGCCCATAAGGGCATTGAGTCCAACCCCCTGCTCAATGCAGGAACCCGAATCAGAGTAGATTTGACAGATAGTTGTCCAATTATCTCTTTCTCTGTTTTCCTGCTGTGCGTTTGTTTGTCTGTTGTGCTGCTGTTTTAATTTCGGTATAATACTAAACTATGTGATGCTGTTTTAATTTGGACATAATATTAAAACCTAGGTGGCCATACATGTGATGCCCACACTGTTGATATTTTTGTCCACAACACAGTGTTAGTTGCTTATCTGTTGCTGTTAGTAATGTTTGTGCAATTGTCTGACACTGGGGCATTAACTCCTGCTTGATTAATAAACTTTTTTGAAATAAGCTGGGAGAAGAAATAACCTGGGGAGAAATATGCTGAGAGAAAGAAAGCAGCTATGTCAGTTGGACTGATTAAAAACAAAGTTAAAATAACGCCTCTTCAGTGATACTGCAAAGTAAACAAGGGAAATATAATTGCTACTCCAGCAAACAAAATATCTGACTGTGGTATACTGAGTTATTTTATCATTTGTGAGGGTATTTGCTTGGTAACATATTATTTAGCTTCACTTATAAAAGCAGTTATTTTTTTAAAAAATATGATTAATAACTTTAACTGTAACCATTGTTTAAGTGCACGTATAGTTCAGTCAACATATATTAACGGTATTCTTTCTGTCCAGTATTTTAAACATGAAATTGTAGATACAAGCAATTATCATTAGCTAAAGCAAATCCCATTTAGGTCGTGGGGTCAGGGAGGGACCAGTTGGTTCTATAGCTTCAGCACAGTCCTTTGCACTGATATTGTGCATGGGGACAATGAAATTTCATTGTTTTCCCCCATAGCTGTCTGTTCTCATAACTATATTGATTTCTCAATCCAGTCAAATCTTTTCTTAGTAAGTTCTTTATCCAATATATAATATAATAACATGATACTAAATGAGCATTATCTATTTCTGTTTTCTTTAGAAACATTCCCTACGTTTTAGTCTCTGGTCCACTTGACATTTATCTGGGCCTGCAGATACTTTATAGCTTAATGCTGTACTCTGGTCAGAACTGGTGTCAGGCTTGCCACCTAAAGTTGCCCCCAGCTCATTAATTATCAAAATGTACTTTTGTCATGTTTTCACATTACATGCTTTGGTTTTCTATTTAGTAGTAGTTCATACTGGGAATTTATGACAAAATTATGTTATACATTTTAGACTAATCATAATAATAGAGGAGAAAAATAATTGGGAGAAATTATTTGAAAAACCCAAAATCTTACAATTTTTGTAATATAGTAATATAGAAGAATTATTTTTCATTGCAATAGTGCTAACTCATGAGGAGAGAAATGGGTACGTATGTCCTCTGTGAATTGACTATGTAGAAAAACACCCTGGGGAATGGCTGGAGTACTGGTGAAGTGATGAGGGAAGTAAAAAAAAAATGCAGAAGTGATGGAACTATTATAAGTCATAAACAAATTGAGCAAGCTGAAAAAAAATCAGAGTCCCAGCGGGCTAACTGTGTGAAATGTCTGCAGCTGTTGACTGAAGTTAGAGTATATGTTTTTATAATTAGATAACAAGGGACTGGTAAACTTATTTTAACAAATGGATATCAGCAAATTAGTTTATATATGGGTTCACCTGGAGATGTCTTTTCTGCAGAGGGCTGCACAGAGAAAGTGCTGTCCACTTTAAATCAGATGTGTATCTATCTTAGGGACTGTTGCGCCTTAAAACGTGTTAACAGATTTCAGAAATGGGAAATACTTCAGACAAATTACACCCACACCAACAAGTTCCACATCATGTTCATATCCAGAGAGCTGCTTGATTCACCAAGGTGCGACCAATTTCATAAAATCAAGGGATTTTGATTCAGCAGCCAAGTTCTTAAAATTATAGTGTATCACTGCAGTTTCCTTTTTCAGTAAACCTTGAAATACGATATTATTCAAGAATGTAATTACTGTTAGTCTTATACATGCTCTTTTGGAAGCCCCTGTGTGTGGCAGACCAGTGTTACAAAGATAGAAGCAGCAAATGGTTTTGACAGCTGTTATCATCTGGCAATGCCATTAAAGTCATTTTTAGCTTAATTCAACTTTAATGAAAATTAAAGACAAACAGACCTCAGGATCCCTAATGTTTTACATCTAATCACTTTTCATTTCTGTGCCAGGTATATAACCTCTATTTTACCATTCTTAGTAGAGACGTGCTGCTAAATAATGGGAAAGTGCGACACAACCAGGTTGAAGACCTAGGTTGAAGGTTAAATATGTCATTCAAAGAGGCTATACTGACTCGTTATATGCTATCAGGTCTAGCTGGATTTTGCAATCTCTTTCTAGAAAAAAAAATGAGATAGGCTATCTAGGGCAGCTTTCCCCAAACTGATGCCCTCCAGATCTGTTGAGCAACAATTTCCATCCTTCTCAGCCAGTGTATGCAATGGGCACAATGGCTAGAGATTATGGGAGTTGAATTCAGCTCAAGGTTGGAAAATGCAGATCAAAAAGGATGTGTGAAATGAGATATTGGATAGACATTTATCAAATCTCAAATAAATTTAAATTTCAGTATTTAACAAAATTTAAACATTGAAACGTGAAATGCAACCTCATTCCTCAACAAATATTGAATTCTTAAATAATATTTTGTTCCACTACTATCTAATCCTGTTTACATGGTGTGACGTTCCACCCAGTGTTCCCTGTTTGTTTCCCCCAAACCAAGGTTCACTCTGGCAAAGTTTTTTCTTTCATTCGCTGCTACCAGTGGATATCCCTTATCCACACTTGCCCAATATTTTAATCAGACACTTGCTGCCAACATAACTTGTTTATTTAGACTGAATTTGAATCACAGATGTTCTTTTTAATCATTTTATAGAATCACTCATTAAAACTTCTTATCTTTGGTTACAGATTAAATTTATCATTTGTTTTATTGATTTATTCACTTTAATCAACTTATTAATAATATCAGTTCTCTCTAGTTCTCTGACTATCTTGACTATTCAGTTTCTCTCCTCCACACTCTCCTTCTCTCTTCTTCTCTCTTCCTAACTCCCACTCTAACTCCGTCTAACTGCCTAACTGACTCCGCCCCTCCTGTCCTCTCATAGGTTCCTGCACTTGAGCCCCAACTATGAGTGACAGGAGTGACGTGGGCATTCCATCACACATGGTTAGAGGGAAGTGCCTATTATATGCATGCTGTAATAAATTTGAAGTGGAAAAAGTTTCACTCTCCTGCCTTCAGCTGCCCTACAAACCTTTTCAGAGCTGGCTGGAAACTCAGAACTGTAGAAGTGAAAGTCTATGAACTTGATGCTAATTTGAGTGTCAAATGGGATTTAGTTAGTAGAGAGGTGGAAGAATTGCACTATGCACTGCACTACTCATGAATACCATTCATGTGGAGAATACGACCTTGTAATTATACAGTGTTCTGCAGTTATTCTATATATCCAGAGACTGAATTTTAAACCATAAAGTGCCACCAAATAGTACCAGATAGCCATTGTAAATGCCACTGACATTTATAGTATAAATTCAATTTTCTTGATAATTCTTCTTAATTAATCTATATTCTTGAAGAGTTTGATAGATGTTGTAAATATAGCAGTGATAGTCCCAGCCATAATTTTTGCTCTAGTCAGATATGTGAATATGATTTTAATTATCTCTATGTATTTGAGCATGAGAAAGATAATGCTTGTCACTGCAGTGCTTCTCACTGCACATATACTGTCTTCTTTAGGAACCTCATTTGGAACCACAAAGCAAGCAAGCCCAGAATTCTAGGGAATAGGCCATAAATACTCAGAGCCTTACACAGCAGAATTATGTCAGTACTACTTATGGTGATGTCCTCTTGTACAGTGGTGCCTCAACTTACAAACTTAATCCGTTCCAGAAGATGGTTGGAACTTGAACTGAAGCACCATTTCCCATAGGAATGCATTGAAACGCGATTAATCCATTCCAGCCGGAAAAAATAAAATCACCAAAACACACACACACACACACACACACACACACACACCAAACAAACAAACAAACAAACAAACAAACAAACAAACAAACAAACAAACAACAACACTGTAAGCCCCATCGGAACACATTGGGCCCGGGGGCAAAAAAATCACAAAAAAGCCACCATAGCAAGCCCCATCGGAATGTGCTGGAGCGGAAAAAAAAATCACAAAAAATATTTTTAAAACCCCACACAAACAGAACAAGCCCCATCGGAATGCGCTTGTGCTGGGAAAAAATTTCCAAAACAAACAAACAAACAGAACAAGCCCCATTGGAATGTGCTGGGGCTGAAAAAAAAAAACACACAAAAAAAAACAAAACAACATAGCAAGCCCCATCGGAATGTGTTGGGGCCAGGAAAAAATCACAAAAAAAATCCCACAACATGACAGCAAGCCCCATTGGAGGTACAGCACAGAAATATAACACCCCCAACCCAACCCCACCCTGCAAAACCCTCTACTCACTCAGAATAGGCATTTTAAAAAGCACAAAGCAGCATGAGGCAGTCCAAAGCCTCCTCCAACGCACTCTCTCCAACTGTTGCGAAAGAGCTACAAAGCAGCAGTCTCTTCGCCGTAATTACTTTGGTTAGTAATTTAAATTCCCCACCTTTTCCCCCACCTTTTTTCTGATCATAACTCAAAGCTCCGGCCGCAAGTCAAAGCAAAATTTTGCAGCCGGAGCTGGTCGTAATTTGAATTGATCGTGAGTCGGGACGTTCGTAAGTCAAGGCACCACTGTAATTATACTCTACTGTACTGTGTACAGTACTAAGGTTCCATTGCATAACCTGCTTTGGCTGTGGAGGAGACCATGTCTTCAGAGGTTCTGGAAGCACATTTATAATGGAGGAAGAGCTAATTTTTAGCTCTTCCATTATTTTTGTTGGCTTCTTGAATGTATTCGATTCCTCAAAAAATCTACAGTTTATGAATGTGATGTACTGTGCTTCTATATCCATGATTCAAAACATCAGCAAATGGCCCAGTATTGTTCCACAATATCATGCCTGCATTGTCAGCAGGAAAAAGGATGCCGTAGCAAAGGGCAACCTTAATGCTGACACCAATGGCAGCAGCCAAAATGGTCTACAAGATACTCTTTTGTGCCCACTGCCACTCACAAAGTGATGCCAAGCAAAGGAAAATTTCAAAATCTGACCCTGTTTTTCATCAGTTAACCACTTCAGGGCTGTCTTTTCAACAAATGTGAATGGTAGTGAGCACAAGAGTGTTACTCTGCTAACATCAAGTAAGACCATCCCCAAGCCACAAAAAAATAGTAATTTTACAGCTTCTTAATATTTGTTCTCTATTCTTTTTGAAATCTCTTTTAAAATATTTTTACAGCCAGAAACATAATTCCTCTTTAATGTCTGTTCAGTCAGGAAGGAGTTAGAGTTTTCTTCCTGAGAGTTATTTAATTTGGTCAAACTAGCAGTGTTAAAACTTCTCAGCCCACAAGCAACAATCTGGAAGTTGAATCATGGCAACTGGACTTCTTTCTTATTAGGTTGAAACATTTCACTACTCAGCCAAGTAGCTTCTTCAGTCTTCTACTTCGATGAGTAGCAAAACATTTTAACCTAATAAGAAAGAGGTCCAGTTGCCATCACTCAACTTCCAGATAGCCTCACCTGGATGAGTGAGAATCTCCACAGATATAAGCAAAGCAAAAGCGTGCTGCTTATA
The DNA here is from genome assembly GCF_051106095.1 of Pogona vitticeps. NCBI lineage: Eukaryota > Metazoa > Chordata > Lepidosauria > Squamata > Agamidae > Pogona > Pogona vitticeps. The sequence continues at coordinate 115,291,753 of NC_135783.1, read as the reverse complement.
TACCGCCCCATAGCGCTTCAAGCACTCTCTGGGCGGTTTACAATTTAATTATGCAGGCTATACATTGCCCCCTCCCAGCGAGCTGGGTACTCATTTTATCGACCTCGGAAGGATGGAAGGCTGAGTCAACCTTGAGCCAGCTACCTGGGATTTGAACCCCAGGTCGTGAGCACAGTTTTAGCTGCAGTACAGCGGTTTAACCACTGCACCACGAGGCTCCCTCAACAAGCTACAACAATGTTTCTAACTTTGGAACTTTCATGCTGGTAAGCCTCTTCCACTTAGTTTATTCAAAATTTATAGTGTTTTATACTTTTAAAAGGCCTTTTTTGTGGATCACTGTTTCACCCGCTGTAGCCTGGATTCCTTCCAAATTTAAAAAATGTAGATCATTCTCTTTCAAGATAAGCAAAATAGTCTTTTTAAATTTTTTAATCTGTTTTAAATCTGCAGACAAAAACGTTAACTTGTTACTGCATGGGTGGAGCAGTTTTGCTTTTAAAAAGTCATAACTCCAAAACACTTTGCCCAAAATTCCAAAATTTCACACAGAACAGGAGCAGACTCCTATATTTGTACCAATGTTTGGTACTGATCCAAAGTCTGGTTTCAAAGTTATAATGTTTTATTTGAGCTGGACCCATTTTCCGAATTGCCTTGTAAAACGTTGATTTGCTCTGCTGCATAGTAGTTCAGCTATAATTAATCAGTACTCCCCAATTTTGTACAAAATCAAGCAGTTTTGATTTACATCAAACAGGAAAGTGTATAAAAATTTGAGCAAGATAACTCATAGATGCAATGTCTTTGGTGATTGTCTATCATTAAGTAACCACCTGTTCAGTCTATTTACCTGTTCAAAAGCATTTACGGTTTCTGATATCCTGTACATACAATGGAGGGCTGAGGGAAAACAGCTTTGAGACCACAGTGTGTTGAGCTTTGTGCAGTTGTTTTCTGTTCTATAAACATGCAGGTACCCTGAGATTTTCCCAACTTCCTTTTGCCTACAGCAGCAATAAACTTGTCCTGTTTTTCTAATTCAGAAATGTCTTATCTTCTGAGTTGATTTTCAGTGAAGTACACTTTAGTTCATTGGCTACAGTCAGGAGGATTATGCTGAAGTCCATATAGACATTGACTATAATCCAAGAGTTAATTTGGATGCAAAATACTTTCAGACATCTCTTCCCCTAGCACAGCCTTAAGAAAGGAAAACAGAAGCATTTGCTTCCATTTCCAATTAAATCATGTTTGTCATAATGATTGTTGATTTTTTACTTTTCTATGTTAATTTCCGTCTATACTTTTTCCATCTTGAATGATACTAATGTTACTGATTTAAATTGTTGTTTTTTTATTGTTTTATAATATTCCTATTGTAAGCCACCCAGAGTAGATGTGATCTAAATGGGCGGGATATAAATTTAATAAATAAATAGTAAATAAATGCTGAAACCCAGAAGCACTGTTGGTTTAACTGTTGCCTGTATGAACAAACCAAGTGCACAAACTACAGTTTAAAGCTGGGTTGTTTAGAAGTCTGTAATTAAAAGAAACCATGATTTTTCCTGACTCAGACACAGATGACAGCAAAAGCAAATACTCCTAATAGCCTCATAGCTGTACTGACGGAGAAGGAAGGGAAGGGAGTGCATGAATCCAAGATTCATTAACGTATAACTAAACAATAGTTAATGTTACATCTGAACACAGTCACAATCTAAACTGCTATACTAATCTCACTCAGCAGTGCAAACATGTTCCCTCTTCCTTGTTTGAACAAATTACAAGAATGACATTTAGCAGGCTTTAATCTTTATAATGCCCAACATTCATGCTCACTTAAAAGTCTTGAAAAGAAAATTGAACTGGGTGCCCAAATAGATTGGAACATATTGTTGTTTTCATAAATGTTTCTAAGCAGAATGTCCCCTATTTTGTGTGATTTTTTTTCTCACACAAAACAGGATACTGCATAACACCTACAGTATAGTTCTTTGATGACATTGTTTTACAACCTAACAGATCCAACTCAAAGTCAAGCTATACAGTACTGTATGTTAAAGACATTGCTAGCAACTACACCCCCCTCCTTTTTCATCGGTGAGGATTCTGATTTTTATTACAATCTCTGCTGTTCCTTTAACGATACCCTTGCCTACAATTTACCAGTGATTGCCTCCTTCTGCATGGTTAAGGATAATGGTTAAGGCCATCAGTCCCATTGGTTCTGGTGCTGTCCAGGGAGAGTATAATTATCTCTAAAATCAAGTATCAGAGTTCAGGTATCCAAGGTAACTGGATAATTTTAAACTGAAAGTGGAAGCAGGCAAGAGAAGAAGACTCTAAGGACCAACAGCTCATTCACAAACTCAGAAACCATGGCCAATAGCTTTTGCTTCCTGGTTTGTGTGATTAGGTTTTTATTAACTGTAGCCCTATGAGGCATGCATGACACTTTATATAAGGCATAGTCAGTACAATACGTTTTAAAACATAATATTTTAATATAACTCATTGAATTATATAATGCAACTTCAGATGCCTTAAATTTGGCCCTGATAAATTATATTTCATGGAGAAAAATTAAATTTCAAGTTATCAAATGTAATGCTCAGACTTCTATTGATGTTTGTGTAAGGTTTTCACAGCTTGGCATGGCTAATTGACAAGGTGCTGAGGTACTTTTTTTTCTTTGCACAATTAGGCATCCCTAGGAAAGTGCCCTTTATCAGCTGGCTTGGGGAAAACCCAATCTTCACCAAACCTGAAGAGATTGTAGAGGAGAGTCGTGGGAAGCTTCTCTGCAATTTTGGTGTTTCTAGGTACCGGGGGTACTTTCCCAGGGAGGCGTGTATAACTCAGATGTCCAAAACCCAATCTTTGCCAAATTGGAGGGCTTGTAGAGGTGAGTTGGGGGACGTTTCTCTATTATTTTGGTGTCTCTGCCTACCTGGAGGACCATTCTATAGGATTTCAAGGTCAAGACAAATCAATTCATTAATTTGTTTTAAAAAATTCATACATTTATGATTCGTCGATCTTGGCGAATCACCATTTTTTAAAATTCCTGTTCATCTCTAGTGAAAAGCTTTGCTCGGACAATCAAATATCATTCAGCACTCAGGGAATCCTTCATCTAATGGTGTGTTGTATTAGAGATGGGGGTATTCATATTCGTATACGAATATCCCTCCACAGGTGGAAATAATGAGTGTAATTAACCATTCCTGGCAGGAGGCAGCATGACAAGCCTCTATGTCAGGCTGCAGAGTGGCTAATCCATTGCAGACAATGGTGCGATAGGAAGGCTCCGTCAAGCGCACGTCCGTGGAGGAATCGTGAGTGGACAGTCCAGCCCCATGGGGCCAGACCCTTGTTATTTCCACCTGTGGGGGGATATTCGTATATAAACACCCCCATCTCTAGTTATTATAATTGTATAGCTTTATGATCACATTGATATTTTGTGAAGCGAAGGGATAGAAAATTACTAAGCAGATAACACTGAAATGAATAAAATTTAGAGGGATCTTTTAGTCAAACTTTTAGTAGTAGAATTTAAAAAAACTTAAAGCTATAAGTAACAGAAAAATGAGCATGAAAACTTAAAGACGGCAGCAAAACTTAGCTGTCTACTTTTCAGGTTTCTCATAATTATTATAGTAATATACAGTACCTGTTTGAATAGTGCTATGGTAAGCAATAATACTTAACAATAGCTTAGGGCCTCATCATGTCCTAGTCCATCTGTCTTTTGTATGAGAGAGAGTCTTGATTGGTTGTTGGAGTGGCTAGTAATGAGGCTAGGGATACTCAGCTGAGAGTGTGTCCTTGATACAGTGGCAAAGGTGGCACTCTCTAAAACAGGACCAGCCCAGCCATTATCTGTGTGTCAGTCAGTCAGTCACCCGAAGCATGGGGTGCTTCAGTAAAACAACCACCTCCCACACACTCCTCTCTGGTCCCCTGGTATCCACAGGTGCTGATGCTAGATGCAGGAAAAGGAAGAGATGATGATGATGATGACAATAATGATAGCAGCAGGTTGTTTTGAATCACCTTGCATGCTTGATCATCTTCACAGCTGGCTGTTTGGTAGGGCTTGAATCTTGGTGGCCAAGGCATTGGGAGAAGGCCTTCGGCATACAGGTAGCTTACCTGTAGCCACAGTCTGAAGGCAACCAGGAACCAGCAATGACTGAAAACTACGTGATGTCACTATTGCTATCTCTGCCTCTACTTCTTTCTCCCTCTTCCTCCCCATTAATGTATCTGCAGCACTGAGAGGGGCACATGGGCATCAGGAAGCTGGGGTTGGCAAGTCTCTTTCTGCATCAGGTGGTGAGGGAGCTTGTATCAAGTTGGCTCTGACTGGAAATCTACACCTCTACAATTGGTGATGAAGTAGGATGATTTGCTGATCACATCCCGTTGTAAATCTCCATTAATATCTATTGTAAATCCACCTCATTTAATATCCATTGTAAATCTCCTAGTAAATTAAGTGATTAAAAGCTACCAAATGATTGCCCATATGCATAGGTAGGTCAATTCGAAGAAAAGAAGGTTTTTTAAAATGGAAAAATTTTGTTTATCTATCCGTTGAAGGTATGCACTTCTTTAGTTTTTTTAAAAAGCAAATAGGTAAAAAATTATACCAGAGAAGAAATTACTCTTTTCAATGTTATATGAGGGAAAGTGTTTCATGTGACAACGTTTATTACAGCTATGATTAATTTCGGAAAAGAGACATACAGCCCAGTGAATAACTTATTTTGTCTTCTCTTGAGAGCTTTGCAAACAGTTTTCATGTTATCAGCACATGTATTTAACGTTTGAGCATAAAAGAGCAAACCAGTGAGGAATGTAAAAATTCCCCCGGGGACAATAATGGAGAAACAAGTATGTTGCAAATCATTATCTGCCATAGGATATTTGAACTGCAGTACCAGAAACACATTGCAAATTTGCCGTGGATCATAAGATAGTAGATCTAATGTGTTTACATTTTTCTTTCAAGGGTGTTGTGAATTTAACCAGAGCATTATTGCTTAATGGTAGAGAATTTAGTATTGAATATTGCTGAAAGGCGCCATTAAAGTTAAGTGTTTGAAAACTGTAGCAGCTGGTGCAGAGTGGGGGGGGGGGAATAGATATGCTTCTTTTGTGATAATTCAGACCATAACAGCCTGCTCTGCATAAAGATTATATATGGAATTAAAGGCTTTTTGCATGACCAGGAATCAATATGACCGTATACTTTCTGAACTGTTATTTTCAAGCTGGTCTTGTCAGCTCTTTGTATGTGTGATCATACTAAGAGACACATCCCTTCTATGCAAGCCTTAATGAAGCAGATATCATGTGGGTGTAGCAAACCTGCTGACCACAAGAGATGATGAGGTTCCACAAAATGTGTCAGTAATTGATGTTTGTTAAGTAACAGCTGCCTTGTTGGTGGTCTTCCCGCAGTGTTCTTTCTAGTTCTGGATGTGACTTTTTCTTTTTCTTCTTTTTTTTAATGGTAGGCAGGACATGCAAAAACAAACACAGAGTATATGAAATATTTCAAGAGATTAAAGTTGATATTGGATACTCCTTACAGAAAGGACCCATTTAGAAACAGTAGATTTCTTCTTGTGACTTTAAAGCTTGACCTCCAGAAGCAATCAGAATCTAAACTTAAGCCAGTTTCTGATGACCAATAATAACACAAAGTAAACTAGTTGGCAAGCTATGGGAGATCAGAAAGCCCCACAGCTCAATTTAAGTGCCTCACAATTTAATTGCTTACAATTAAAGTAAGATTTGAAGTGGGACTCCAGGTGACCTCCTGATTGGTGATATCTATGAATCCCTGTTCAGACATTATTCTAATTGTGGGAATCAGAAGCATGAGGCACTTCAGTTTTTGGTAGCTGTGCAATTAAAATAACATAAGACCCAACATTTAGAACAGAAGTCTCAACATTTATGCTGCCCGTAGTGCTTACAAAATGTCTGTAACTAGGCTGACAGCTGCTCGTCTATCCTTTGATAAATTCAGTTTATGCACATGCATGCATTTTCAGAGAGGGAGAAGGAAGACCTTGGCTTCTGTATATTTGGGGGACACTGGTGGTGAAGAGGATAGTAATGTTTACCTCTTGTTATCACCTTCCTTTCCAATTTCTTCAGTTTATCCTCCTTATGACTCTCAATCACAGCCCAAGGTGAAAAACCAATCTAGATTCTACAGAAAGCTTTTCTTAAGGAGTGGCAGTTCCTTAAGTGATAAAAGACACCTAGTTATAGTTCCATCAAGACATTGAAGGAAAAGGAAGGAGAGCCTTCCCTTGGAGGTGGGAAAAAGAAGAGCTGGCAGAATCCCTGAAGATGTCTGATGGATTGGTGAACAGGGAGGATCCTTTTCTGACTCCTTTCAAAGACAGATAGAAGGTACCTGGGGCGTCTGGGAAGTATTCTAGGAAGGCCCGGGTCATAGGACACAGAAAGGACCTGGGCAGCCATGTTGGCAAAGGCAAGAACCTGCATTTGCTGTTCATGCAATCACAATAAACAGTTCAAGACTATCCCTCACTTCACAACTTCCCTGGCACAAACCCAGGAAAGAGATCAAGGGCATAAAAAACCATGATCTCTATTTAAGCCTCTAGATGTGCACTGAAATTTATTGATATAATCCACTTCAGATGTCTCTTTCTGTCAAATCCTCCTTTGCAACTCTGTTTTACCTCAGTAGCCAGAGATCTGTAACAATGTCTTGGGAGGCTGAAATTTTTACCAGTGGCTTTCATGTGTTGTCATTTTTTTATGTCAGATTTAAATCTACTTATTATCTTGCACAGAGACTGTACTGTCTGCCCTGTTCACAATGCAAAGAGGTGTTGCTTCAGAGGAAGATATATACCACATTAACAGAACCAAGAAAAGAGCCACTTTTGTTGTACTTGACATTGTTGGGATCTTCAATAGAGCTGCTGGAGTAGATGTGTGCATAGAGTTTGTACCTAATCTTGTAATAGGATCTTGTTCCTGTCTCTGTATCCATGTGGTGTTGCTTAAAAAATGTCAGTAGTTGTTTTACATTTGAGCCTATCTGTGAGCAAACATAGGCCTGCCATCCAAAGCTTCCAAGAGAGAGAGAGAGAGATTAGTGTCCAGAATTGGCTCATTGATAATATGTGTGAGTGGTCTCAACTGGGAGCTGTAGGTAACAACTACAGTGGACCCTCAACTTACAGACGGCTTGACTTACAGACTTCTCTGGCCGCAAAATTTAGATTTGACTTGCAGCCAGAGAATCGACCTACAGACCAGAAAAAAACCCAAAATGGAACAAAAATAGAATAAAAACTGCCAGTTATGGGATTAATCGGTTTTCAATGCATTGTAGGTCAATGGAGATTCGACCTACAGATTTTTCAACTTGCAGCCACCGTTCCAATACGGATTAATTCCGTAAGTAGAGGGTCCACTGTACAGTGGTATTTATGGATACCAATCTTGCACTGTCAATTTGTTGTTGTTTCTTCACCTCATTACACAAGTATTGTAGTTTAAGAAATGATTCCTATAAATCCATGAGTTTGCGACTTTTGTCTTGTGGACCTAATGCATCATCTGAAATGTGGCCTATGGACATCAGATTTTGTTTTGTGTTCTGGTAGGAGCTGGATTTATCTCACCCAGAGGAGAGACTTGTGAATTACAGGAGCAGAGGAAGTATTGTTCAATCTTACACAGCTAGGAAAATATTTGCCTACTCTTGGTGCCATACACATGCCATGCCATTGGACTGGAGATAATATGTCATTATCAGAGGAAAGGTAGCTGTGTGCGAGTAGAGAGTCACAGAGATTTGTGCTGTAGCCTCCTTCAGAATGGCATTCTTCATAGCTTTTAATCCATGCTTGTGTCAAAGATGTTGCCGTAAAATGTCTCTGCATCCACAATGACTAGGAGGATGCCTTCTGGGAGGTTGCAAAAGGGAAGTAGTGTCCTCAGAGAATCAGTTATGTCCATTTGAAAGCTACGTAGGTGCATTGATGGCATATGACCTGAGGACAGAGCTTGTACATGCAGCCACCTGAACAGTTATAGTATCTGTGCGCAATGCAGTGGGCCTTCTAAAATTAACTAGTTCTTGTATTTTGGTTGGCAGACAGAAGAAAACTGGCTGAGGCTTCTGTAGTTTATCTGTTTGGATCTGGTCACTGGAACTCTAGGATATTCTTTCATTAGCTTATATGGTGCCTTCTAATATGGTTGATTGTTGGTCTGTCCCCATCATGTACCCTGTTATAGGTTTAATTTAAGTTGCGGGTTTGTTGCTTATTATTGAATTTTAGTTTATGCTGTGGATGCTTTTATTGTAGGCCATCCAGATAGTGGCCTAGCCACTAGATGGATGGGATAAAGATTGGACTGACTGACTGAACGAACGAACGAACAAACGAACACACGAATTAATAATTGGCTTCTTGAATAGGGACCTATAAAATATTGTGCTGAGGACAGTTGTCTCTCAGCCTCCTATATATAGTCCAATTCTGTCCTTAGGACTGTGGCCTAAGTACAGAACTGCGGAGCAAGGAGGAGTGACATAAATGTGTGCAGGTAAAACCTAGACCTATGGCAAGCCATAATACCAAGTAACCATGATTTAGGAGACCATCATCTGTTTTCTCAGTGTCTTTTTCAAGACTTTGCCATTATGTCATAGCCCCAATCCGAATCACTCTCTCACACACAAACACATTTGTATAGCAAAGCTGACAATACTGCACAGAAGTGAAAGACACAGGAGTTAGGATAGCATGAAACAATGTATTACATTTCATGTTGCAAATATTACAGTGAAGACTGTGATTTTCTTCTCTCTTGTTATACTATCAAGGTTCAAATCCCATCATTTAAAAAAAAAGAGGAGGGACTTACTCTAATAGTAGAGCTCTACTTCACTTTTGCTCCCTCCATCCCCAATCCTTCCTTAATCTTCATGCCATGATTCTGTTTGTTAAGAAGGGGGTGTTTTGATAAAACTAAGACTTACCAAAAACTGTGAATTCAACAGAAATCTAACTTAGAACAAACCCATCACAGGAATTTCATGATGTATTTATTCCAGTAGCAGAATGTGATGCTATGCAGTGACTTAGTATTAGACAAAGGAGCTCAGCTTCCTCCTGTCTTCACACATCACTTCCTCTGTCTGCAGTGTAGTTGGGTGAGGATGTGAAGCTTCTGTTTCTGATTAACTGCGGTTTAACACATTATCCAAAATATAGATTGTGGTTAGCGTTAAATATTGTTACGGAAAACTAGCCACATTCATGAAGCATATTTTGATGTTGGCTTGTTTTTCAGTAACTATAATTAAAGAAACACCACAATTTGTCCAGTTTCAGCAGGTATGGCAAGCTCTAGCGAATCAAGAACAGAAATCAAAGCTGCTTCATGGCAGATCTGGCGAAGGAGAAGAAAAGAGTCTGGTGGGAGGCCATGCTTTTCCTTCGAATTACTGAACCAGCCCTGTGACTCTAATGTTTTTCACCAATTAGCAACGTCAAGCAGCACACAGCAGTTAATTTTCACCATTCTCAAAACTGTTGCATGAATTATCCAAATGCCAGGATGCAACAGCTCATTAGCTGCTCTCTTAATGATCTGTGTACACTACAATCTGCCACATCTCCTGGTGTTATCACCTCTGATGGGAATTCCAGAGTGAATGTAAAATGCACATCTTGAAAACAGTGGAAATAGTTTCAGAATAGTAAATCAGTTTAGGTGTCCTTTCGGACAAAGAAATGCTACCCTTGGGCTTTTCATAGATTAGCTGTTCTTCTTCTGAAATGTCCTGTCCCTTCAGAGAACTATCAATAAGAGTGGCACACTTATGCATATAATAGCACTGATGCCTCTTCTAAGCTTTCCATTTGCTCTGAGGAAAGGCAAAAGGCTGCTGTATCACTGTTACTGTTTTTAAAAGCATAGCCTAAATTATAATTTTTAAGTGGCCAATTGGTGTATGAATAGAATAGAGCAGATCTACAGTATGAATGAACAGTGGTGTAGTTGTGCCACCCTGCAAGGGGTTGAAGAATCATCATCATCATCATCTCTCTCTGTGTGTGTGTGTGTTTGTGTGTGCATGTGTTTCTATATTTGCAGTGTCATATTGCTGTGCCCAGGAGGCAACAGAGTAGAAGTGTGGGGGGGGGTGCAGTCGGAAAGCTTCATCATTTCACAACCAGTACAAGAAGAAAGGAATGCTGTTTCCTGGATGGCAGCTTCTGTTTTTTCTCCCCAATGATCCATGCATTCCTCTTGCCCTCTTAGTTGCAGCTAAGTCATAATTTGGAATAGGTTAATGTGTTTGAATGTGTCCTCAGGGAGAAAAGTGTGTGTGTGTGTGTGTGTGTGTGTGTGTGTGTGTGTGTGTGTGTGTGTGTGTGTGTGTGTGTGTGTGTGTGTGTGTGTACACACGCATGTGTGCAAATTTCATGGAGGGGCCCTGCACTTCTAAATTTGCAACTACACTATTGTGAATGAACACATACTAAAATGACAGTGACTAGGGGCAGGCTGATGCATCCATTCCGTGAACAGTAGCCAAATATTTGTTGATCTGAGGCGCTACAAACATGACCCAGTGAAACAGGGCAAGCCGCCTGCTTGGCAGACACAGTGCCCCACTGCAATGGCTCTTTTTTCTGTAATGGTGACAAATATTTTATCTCATACTGTGACTGTAAAGTGAAATTTTGTTCTGTTCCAGCAAAATAGTTCTTGTATGCTTATTTATACTGTCACCATACAGGGTATCCTCTTGTAGTGCCACTCTGCTCTCAATTCCAGCCTGTTTGGATGAATAGTTTTGCTGAAAGCATAGTACGGAGATCCAAGAGCCATTTAGCAATTATGAATGCTGGAACTCAAAGCTTGTGATCATAAGCAGTTGTGGCATTAGACTTAATGAGGCAAACCCTAAACTGACCCGCAAAGACTCAAACAGAATTGCTCTTCATGGCTGTGAGAATCATAAACACTGGCAGGAGGATTATAAGTGTCCTGTCTGCTCCTTGGAGAAAGAGAAGCTAATACCACTATTTTAAACCACAAGCCATACCTACAGGCAGAGACATTGCTGGAAATAAGATGTTTTCATATGTAAAATTCAGAAGTGTACCTCAGTTTATTAATATATTACATATATTAACTAAAACTTACCAAGATAAAAAAGTGGCTCAGGAAAAAAATTATATGGCGTATAAAACAATATGCTTTGTTTATGAGGTATACTAGAATGTGTTTTTTTTCTAATTTAATTTCAGTACAAAATAAGTACTGTTGCATATGACTAGCCTGAATCCTAATGGCTTGTACTATAGAGTGGTTTTTCTCTTCCTAAATGTGACTCATTACATTAGTTTGGCAGTTTTGTCTGTGTATGTTTTGATCAATTAACAAATGCAGCTAGATTGTCAATCCCTTTTTTAGAGTCTTTATTGAAAAAACATGGGGGGCGGAGACAACAAAATAATAGTATAGGTCTTTCTCTAGAAATGTATAATTGGCTATGATACCTTCACATCACTGTAATCTGCATCAGATTAGAATGTTGCCCCAAAGATTGACAGGGGAGATATAATAATGTCAGTCTTAAATACATAAAGCCCTGTATGCATCTAATAGTGATCTCATGTGTAGCCCGGCTTACTGTTACCTAGTTTTCTCATTAAAATGTAAGAACGTAAGTGATCCAGGACTGATTAAGGAAACTGAACATTAAACTGACTGAGAATTGAATGAAGTTCTCCTTGACGGCAACAATTAGAAGTCATGCACCCACAAAGAGAGGGATACTAATTGGAAACACAGATTTATCAATAGCATTCTACTGACACGAGTTTAGTGGTGGTGGACACACTGCCATTTAAAGCTGAGATAAATACATATTCATTTTGAATCAGATTGGCTTATTCTTAATTTATTGTTAATTGATCTTTTAATGTAGACTTGCATTTGAAACAAATTTCAGTGAATATGTTACTGCTTTTTGCTGCAAGGCCAGATGTAAAAAGACATTATTATCATCATCATCATCATCATCATCATCATCATCATCATCATCATTATTATTATTATTATTATTATTATTATTATTATTATTATTATTATTATTATTATTATTATTATTATTATTATTATTATTATTATTATTATTATTATTTGCTTTTTAGCATCATGATCTAGATCCAGCATAGCAGTAAAAGAGTGGAAATCACTGTTAGTGCACCTGCATTGAATTGCACAAGTAGCTGTGCAAGTAGTAAAAGCTGGCTTGCACAGTAAAAATTGACTTGGATCCCACCATTGTACTAACTCTTGTACTGCTAGTCAGGAAGCCCCACCCCTAGGCCCCACCCCCAGGCCATGTGGTCAGGAGACAAAAAGCCCAGGAAAAAAAAACTCAGCAAGGTATCCATGCAAACAGACCTGGCCTTCGCCCTCAGCCCAGCTTCCTAGGGAAAAGGGCCCAGGGTCCTGGGACACGCTCTTTTAAATCAGGAAGTCCCACCCCTAGGCCCCACCCCCAGGCCATGTGCTCAGGAGACAAAAAGAAAGCCCAGGAAAAAAAACTCAGCAAGGCATCCATGCAAACAGACCTGGCCTCCGCCCTCAGCCCAGCTTCCTAGGGAAAAGGGTCCAGGGTCCTGGGACACGCTCTTTTAAATCAGGAAGTCCCACCCCTAGGCCCCACCCCCAGGCCATGTGCTCAGGAGACAAAAAGAA